>NC_081317.1:1447500-2885000 GCF_026419965.1 Kogia breviceps
AGCGCAGCAAAACCTCTGGGAGTTGGAGCCCTGGCTGAGCCGGTGGGGGCAGACGAGGTGAGCGCGCCCGCAGCCGGGCGCGTCACTTCCCTGTGAGCCTTTGCTCCTGCGATTGACTTCCAGTTCAATTTCCTTGTGGTCGTATGAGCCTAAATATGTTGAGATGTGGGTGTATCTTGGTGGATGTTTCACGTGCTCTCGAAAAGACACTCTGGTATTAGGCACATCAACAGGTAGGATTGTCCTGCGCTCTTGGGGAACTGATTCCTTTAAAAGTCTCTCCTTACGGAACAACCCTCTCTGTCCCCAGTGACCCGCCCTGCTCTGCAGCCTGCTGTGTCTGCTACCGATCCAGCCACTCCACCTTCCCCGTAACTAGCGCTGGCTGGTCTAGCCTTTCCATCCTTCCACTCTTCACTGAGGTGTGGTTCTGTATCTCAGGTGTGTTTCTTGGAGGCAGCACCTCGTTGGCTCTTGCTCTCTGTCTTATCCAATCCGGCAATCTCCGCCTTTAAACCGGAATGCTTAGCTATTTCTGTTTAACAGAAGTATCAGTATTGTTAGGCTCTGAGTCTATCATCTTGCTATTTTCTTTTGTCTCAACTGTCCTTCTTTTTCTTTCCCCTCAAGTTTTTGTTTGTTTGTTTTTATGATTCCATTTTTCTCTGCTGATGGCTTATGAGCTATAACTTACCTTAGTGGTTGCATTAGGATTTACAGTGGTACCTGTGGTCCACCTTCACGTGACATTCCACCAGCTCACCGAGTGTAGGAGGCCCTTACAGCCCTCCATTTCTTTTTTTTCTGGACTTTAGGCTATTGTGGACATGCATTTTACTTTATTTTATAATTGCACAATACACTGTTATTGTTTTATTTTTTTATTTTTATTTTATTTTTTTTTGTGGTATGCGGGCCTCTCACTGCTGCGGCCTCTCCCGTTGCGGAGCACAGGCTCCGGACGCGCAGGCTCAGCGGCCATGGCTCACGGGCTTAGTTGCTCCGCGGCATGTGGCATCTTCCCGTACCAGGGCACGAACCCGTGACCCCTGCATCGGCAGGCGGATTCTCAACCACTGCGCCACCAGGGAAGCCCAACTGTTATTGTTTTAAACACTCAACAATCTTTTAAAGTTTATAATCAGTATATTTATCTATACGTATATATACACACGTATGTATACGCATATGTGTATGTATATGTATACGTGTGTGTCTATATGCATATATATTTTTTTTCCATTTCTGGTGCCCTGCATTCCTTGTGGTCACCCAGATTTCCATCTCTGGCATCATTTTCCTTCTGCCTGAAGGACCTCCTTTAACATTTCAGGGAGTGCTGGTCTGTTGGAGACAAATTCTTTTGTTACCAAGTCCAAGCTCATACTGCTTACCCCTCAAAAGACAATACTCGAGGGCTTCCCTGGTGGCGCAGTGGTTGAGAATCTGACTGCTAATGCAGGGGACACGGGTTCGAGCCCTGGTCTGGGAAGATCCCACGTGCCGTGGAGCAACTGGGCCCGTGAGCCACAACCACTGAGCCTGCGCATCTGGAGCCTGTGCTCCGCAACAAGAGAGGCCCGTGCACCGCAATGAAGAGTGGCCCCCGCTTGCCACAACTAGAGGAAGCCCTCGCACAGAAACGAAGACCCAACACAGCAAAAATAAATAAATCAATCAATAAATTCCTACCCCCCAACATCTTCTTTAAAAAAAAAAAAAGACAATACTCGAGAGACAAGTGTTGGCAGAAAGGAAAGGTTGTTTTATCCCGAAGGTCAGCAACTGGGGGGAGAAGGCAGACTCATGTCCAAAGGCCAACTCCCCATTGCCTATCAAGGGACAAGAGCTTTTTTTTTTGGCCACACCGCATGGCACGTGGATCTTACCCAGACCAGGATTGAACCCCGTTCCCCCTGCAGTAGGAGTGCAGAGTCTTAACCACTAGACCGCCAGGGAAATCCCAAAGGGAAAGAGCTTATAAAGGGGAGTTTCAGGGGTAGGCGGAGGGAGGGGGCTACGTGCAGAGCAGCACAGCCAGCTCCGATAATCACCTTGAAATTACTCACGTGGTGGTCTGATCAGCATCATCTTAATTGCTTTTTCTTTTTCTTTTTTTTTTTTGGCTACGTTGGGTCCCTGTTGCTCAGCACAGGCCCTCTCTTAGTTGCGGCAAATGGGGGCCACTCTTCGCTGCAGCACGCGGGCCTCTCACTGCAGTGGCTTCTCTTGTTGTGGCGCACGGGCTCTAGAGCACAGGCTCAGTAGTTGTGGCGCACGGGCCCAGCTGCTCCGTGGCATGTGGGATCCTCCCAGACCAGGGCTCAAACCCGTATCCCCTGCATTGGCAGGCAGATTCTCAACCACTGCACCACCAGGGAAGCCCTTGATTGTTTTAAGTACAGTTAGTCTTCAGTTCCAGGGTCGGTTTGTTCCCATTTCCTTGAGGCCAGTTCTCAGGATTGCGGCAGCTTATGTCATGGCTACAGCCTGGTCATCATGTACTTAACTTCTTCCACCCGGTGGGGGTTTCAGTATCTGTAAGACAGCTCACAGGATACGGCTCAGAATATGATCTATAGCCCTTGAGGAGGAACTAAAAGTCCTCGACTTTGTTTAATGACTAAACTATTATTATTTTGTCCTGTTTGACTACTACTTTCCTTTGCTTCCACATTTTCTCACTTCTCTGATTAAATTTATTCTTTGACAAAAGTTTTTCTACAGACAAAAGGCAGGCCAAGGACATGGTGGGGAAGGACCATAGGGTCCTGCTCTGTTTCATGGCCTCTTGAAGATTTGGCGTGAAGGTTATGTGTGGGTGGAGGGTGGGCATTAGGCGGCCCAGACATCCTAGCTCTGTGAGGTCCTCTTGTAAAAAAAGGCCCCTGGAGCCCCTACGTGACCCGACCACGCCTGCTTTCTGTCCTCAGAGCCTGTGCAGGAACGGAAACCAGACCAGACCCCCTCCCAGCTGCCCTTGACCAGGCTCTACCCTTGGGACAAGCCCATCCTCCAGGTACAGGAGAGGTCCCTGGGGGAGGGGCACGCAAGTGGGACCCAGTGGTGGCACTGGCACTGGGTATCAGACCCAATCCTCCCTCAGCTGCCTGGGGCCATCAGGTGTTGAGGCCCACCACTCCTAGAGCCTGTACCCAGGGGCCTCCACTGCAGGTCCTGGGCTGAGGGAGGCTCTCCCTGCCGTGGGTACCACCCACCCTTCCAACTGACATCTGCTCAAGCCCCTTCCTCACGCCTGCGGTGGCAGGTGACGGGCAGGCATTTCAACAGGTGTTTCAGGCTGGGCTGGGCTGGCCGGGACAGTGCTGGTTGCACATTTCAGGGAGGGTGGCGCAGCCTTTCCTGACCCTTCTAGAGCACAAACAAGGGCCTGGCTTGGGCGCCGGGCCAAGAGGAAGAGAACCCCGCCCTGCCTTCGGGAGCCAACAGTCGGGAGGCGGGGTGGTACCCTGCCCCGGGAAGGGGGGCGTGACATGGCGAAGAATGAGGCAGCCAGGCCGGGAAGGCTCCCTGGAGGCGGCAGCCTCCTCCCTGAGCCTGGACGCTCAGAGGTGGCGACGCAGCCCGGTCGTCTGCCCCACCGTAGTGGAGCCAGACGAGGCCTCAGAGCGTGACGCCCGCACAGTTCAGCCACTTCACGCTCCAGACGCTGGAGCAGAGCCTGCGGGAAGAGGAGCTGCGCGCGCAGCACCAGGCCGCGCTACTGCGCCTGCGCGAGAAGGCGCTCGAAGAGAAGACGCACGCCGAGCTGGCCCGGCTGGAGCGTCGGCGAGGGTGAGCGCATGCGCGCCGCGCCGGCCCCGCCCGCGGTCCTCGCCCCGGTACTCGGGGCAAAGGGCTGCTGCGTACGCTGACGGGCTTTTCCAGAAAGTTAGATAAGACGGGAAGTACCGAAAAGTGGATACAGAGACAGTAAAACCACCCACATAATCCCACCTCTGTGAGATAATCTCTGCTCATTTTCCAGTCTGTCTTGACAGCTCTTGTTCATGCAAATGCACACATGTCTATTTTAAACAGCATTGGAAACAGACGCACATATCGTTTGTAACTTGAGTTTTCGTAGAGACAACACAATCGCCCTAGCCAGCCCCTGTAGCTGGACCTCCGGGCGTGTCTCCAACTTTGCGTCGTGAGATGTGACCATCCCAGAGGCGATTTCCTTAAGGTAAATTCCTGGAAGTGGAATCGTCGTCAGTGAGGAAGCATTTTTTTTAAAGCTTCTTGATATTCCCGTATTGGTCTCCGAATAGGTCCCTCCAGTTAAGATCACCGGCGTTTACGATCATGCCAGGCTGTGGGTCTTCTATTCCATGATGGCTGCCCCCTCCATCCCCAAAGGGCCCTCTGGCTGGGCGGGGGCACCAGGGTGGGAGGCTCTGCCCTCCCTTCCTCTCTCAGGCCCAAAGGTGCTCGCGAGGGTTGGGAAAACTGACAGCTGGCCTGGGGCCCTCGGACCACCCGGGGCTCCCCGCCTGCCCACTCAAGGCCGCCTCCTCCCAGTGTCCTGCTGTGGGAAGAGGGCATGCCAGGTCCACGTGGACCGCCAGACCTCGCCAGGCCTGCGGTTTTCACACCTGCTTGGCGGACCCAAGGTCAGCAGTCAGTCCATCTCCTCTCCAGGTATCTGAACAGCACCAGCAGCTATGCAGCGCTGTGGCCGCGGCAGAGAAGCAGCACCAGAGGCCCTCAGCAACCTTGAGCGGGAGCGGGTAAGGGCTGGATCCCCCCGGGCCAACACCGAGGGGGTCCTGCTGCCCTACTGGGGCCGGGAATGTGAGCGCAGTGCCTGGGCCTCTCCAAGCCTCATTATGGGAAATCTACAGCAGCGTGTGTTTCGTGGGGCTGCCGAGAGGCTGGCACAGCCAGCACTGCCCGGGCTGCGTGTGCCTGACCTCAGAGGGGATTCCCAGCTGCTCTGAGCCCAGTTTCCCCAACTGGAAAATGGGGTCAGGGGCCACTGCAGTGGTGTCCTTTCCTTTCGGTTTCCTGACACTCCGTGGGGTAGAGGTTGCTGGTCATGCTCTTTATACAGATGAAGCAACTGGGGCTGGGGCTGGCCTCGCTTGGGGACCCTCAGCTGGGAAGTGAGGGGTGGTGGTGGACTTGACCTCCATCCTAGATGACTTGTGTGGACCAGGGAGGTGGGGTGGCAGGCGTGGGGCGTTCCAGGCAGAGGGGGCAACGGGAGGTGGGCAGGGAACTGCAAAGAGGGCTCAGAAAGGGTCCAGTTATCAAATGAGGTGGTGACCCTGGGGTCCTGTGTTGCAGGAGGAGACACTGGCAGACTCTGGGTCTGGACCTCTGACTAGTGGGGCGAGGGACCCAGCCCAGCTGACCCTCGGTTTCCTCCTCTGACCTGTGACGGCTGTCACCTCCCACGGGGGGCGTGCTCCTGGCAGGGAGGCTCTGCCCAGGGGTGTGCCGTCAGAGACACAGCAGGGTCGAGCCAGGGGCGGTTCAGCAAAGGGACAGAGCCCAGCACCTGGCGAGGGAGGGCTGTTGGGGTTAGGGCAGGCGTGTAGCCAGCCTGTGCCAGCCTCGCTTGGGGGCGCCCGGGGAACGCCCGCCTTGCCTCCTGCCGGAGTCTCCTGTTGGCCAAGCCCAAGAGAGGGCCAAAGTGCGTGGGGCCTCCCGGCTGAGCAGGGTGAGAAGGGCAGGGGCCTCTGGAGGGGCACAGAGAGGGTCACCGCACAGTGCCAGAGCTGGGCTTTCCCTCCGACACTCCTACCCGTGCAGCATGTGCCGGGCCGGGGTGGGGGGGGGGTCACGCTGCTGTTTTCTCCTCCGGCTGCTTCAGCCGGAGATCCGGTACCTGCGGAACATCCACCTGTTCTCCCACCAAGAGAGGAAGCTTCTCCTGCAGCATCAGAAGGACATCCGCTCCTTGCAGAGGCCCGCGGCCCTCCTGCGGCAGGAGCTTCAGGCCCGGGGCAGGCTGCCTCACGTGGGTGCTCTCACCTGGCCTGGGGGCTCGGCCTCTGGCCGGGAAACGCTTGTCGCCCGGCTGCTTTGTGGGAATGTGCGAGTCCCTTGTAAAAACATCCGTGAGCCAGGATGGAAGGGGTCTCTGGAGGGGTCGGGTGGAGGGCGGGGCGGCGGCAAAGTGGGTTTCCTGAACTCGGCGGCCCTGGCCGGGCCCTGGAGGAGGAACCAGACCCCCGGTGGCTGGAAGGTGCTCCAGGCCCGGAGGTGGGGGAGCCCGGGGGGAAGGGGGGGAGGGGAGGCTGGACTTGCCCCGGGCAGGGCCACCATGCAGCGCACTCACCTGCGGATGGCCATCTGATACAGGGCCATCGACTGGACGTCAACTGCAAATTGGCTCTGACCCAGAGAGATTAAGGTGAAAGGATGTGCAGGTGCGTCCAGAGCTGGTTGGCCAAGAAAGGCAGGGTTCACGGCCTTGAGGGAGACGGTCCCAAGGAGCCGGGCAAGGAGCAGCTCCCACGGATGAGCTTGGAGGCCACGTGCCAGGACAGGGTGCCGTGGGCCTTAGCAAAGGCCAAGAGAGAGGCTTTGGTGGGTCGGGGAGGCCAGGTGCTGAGTCTGGGGTCACGCCTGCACTGACACGCTCCTCAGCTTTGCCTCTTTGGGAAGCCATCCATGGAGACGTTTGCCTGCTTCTGACTCGTGAAGGCCAAGGGCCTGGCGCCTCCATGGTGTCGAGCCAATTACTTGGGGCCGGGAGATCAGTGTATGTCCCCTGTGTGCGGATCAGAGGAGGTGGCAGCTCAGGGGCAGAAGGTCCCTTCACCTGTGGCCAGCCAACCCTCCGGCCCGTCCTTTGGGGGGGGGTGGGCCCTGGCCTCCCTGAGGGTGCTCAGGGCACCTCGTGGAAGAAACAAAAGCCTGTTGCCTGGCTGGCCATCGAATGAGCCCTCTGCGATGCAGCGAGGCCCCGGAGGGTTCCAAGGGCTTTGGCATGTGGGCCCCTGCACGAGGTGCTCCTACAGGGACGTCCCTCGGGCCACACAGGCCTCCAGGTGTCCCTTGACAAGAGTGCCTGCCTCTCTCAGCACGAGACTCGGGCAGGCGGCCAGGAAGTTAATGTTGATTCAAGCATAAAGATGATTTCCTGTGGGAAGGAAGTGGGGAGAGGCTGAGCTGGGAGGACAAGCTGAGACCGCTGTGTGCAGGCCCTCGGGCACGGGGGCCTCAGTAGGCCGGGCAGGGTGGCTCTGGGACTGGCTCGGGGTAAGGACCGGGGCAGCTGACCTTCACGGGCTGAAGGACAGGCCACCGCAGCACCGACCTCTACCCACAGCAGCCATCCCACAAGCCGCTGATGGGCTCTGAGGGGTCCCGGCAGCCCACCCGTCACCCAGAGCAGCCCTGCAGAAGCACAGGCTCCAGGGCACAGACTTGGACAGCGGCCGGCCCTGGTATCCTGTCTGCCAGTTCCGTGGGTGTTGTCTGAGGCCACGGTGGGGGCCCGTGCCCCGCCTTCCCCAGGACGAGCAGAAATCTGGATAGAGTGTGTGTTGGTTCTAACATGAGAGCACATCTGAGCTGGTGCTCCAGGGAATTCACTAGAAACCACTACAGTATCTTCTCAACATATTTGTCCTGATGGGGGGGTCGCTCATTTCAGTATTTTCAATATTTGTGACCTGGATTGTATCGTCTGTGCACTCGGAAAAGTGGTTTTTCAATGAGCCCAACAATCAGTTCTTTTATACAGGGAAGCAGCTTTCAGATCTGCTTCTAACTTCTGACGTGGTTAGGATTGCTTGAGACGGGGCTCACTTATACTGTGCTTGGATCTCTTGAAAGTTACTTCCAATGTCCTACAGCAATCTCTCTGCCTGTCTGTCATCTATATCAATGATCACTCATCTGTCATCTATTTAGTTATCTATCATCTATCATTTATATCATCTATCAGTCATCTACTTATATCAACTATATCTATCATCCATCCATCCATTCTCCATCTACAATTCTCAAATTGGAAAATACCTGCTTGACGGGGAATCCAGCAAATGGTGTGTTGGCTTAAAATGTCCTGCTGCTGTGATCCAGCTTTAGGAGAGGGACTCATTCACTTAACTACCTTTGTGGGCCCTGGGGAGACCCAGACTTTCATATGCTTGTAGTTTTGAGTGGGTGGCAGCTCCAAAGCGGGTCTGGCAAAGCTCCCAGGGGCTGCCTCTCAGACCCCATAGAATACTGCAGGGTCCTTGCGTGAAGGCAGGAGCCCCCTACAGCACTTCACCAGCCGACTGGGGCCGACTGGGGCCGACTATCAGGTCTGGGTGGATCGGCTCACCAGCCCTGCCTCCATCATACCTCCAACTCGCTGAGAACAGGGTCACAGTCCCGGGAGGCACCAGCTACGAGAGTTCATGCTGATTCCCCCCCCCGATATTCCCAAGCCCACCTCAGAGCACAGAAGAAGTTTGGGTCCATGGGGGAAAATGTGTGTTCATTCTCCAAGTACACAATTTCAAAACAAATTTTGAACTACAGCTTTCTTATTGATTTCCTATTAGTTTTCTGACAAATTAGTCTGTAATTTTTTATTTTTTTCTATTTATTGCTGACCCTTTTGGCTTTACGAGGCCGTGTGAGCCACATTATGTATTTTACACACACACGTCTGGCATGGTCATAAATCTCCCACATCGAAACCCTGCAGATTTGCCTCAAATTCGATAGTCTTGAGTCTGGTCGCTATGGGCTGGAGCTGACGGCTCTGCTTGATGTGTGGCCACGCCTGCAGCCGGACAGAGGGCCTCCCGGGGTGCCCAGCAGGCTGTTGTGCCCCTGGAGTCGTTTTTCAGCCCGTGGCCCCTCGCCCTTGAAGGGAGTCTGGTCAAGGGGGACTCATGAAAACCCTGGCCTCGCCTTCCTGCGACAGCTGGATCCAGGGAGCCTGGGGCTATAAAACGACCGGCCAGAGGAGGTACGTCCACCGAAGGTGCTGGATGCATTTAATCTCAGCCGATGTCACGTGTGCGGAGCTGAGGGCTGTGGCACTCAGATATATTGACCTGGGGCAAGACTTCAATTTCAAGATGACTCCCTCCAAGGTCTCACCTTGGCTCCAATCCCTGTAACCTCTTGGGCCAATAAATCTTGATACCAGCCTCCAGAGAAGTCATTATCTTTCACAGGAAATGATTATTTCTCCGTTAAACCCCTCATGGAATTTTCCTGGGATCTGTCTCCCTCAGCTTCCCGGCTCAGCTGTTCCCTCCTGCATAAAATGCCCCAAACTCACCTCCAGCGCTTTTATTTATTTATCTATTATTTATTTATGTATTATTTTTTTTTGCGGTACGCGGGCCTCTCACCGCTGTGGCCTCTCCCGTTGCGGAGCACAGGCTCCGGACGTGCAGGCTCAGCGGCCATGGCTCACAGGCCCAGCCGCTCCGCGGCACGTGGGATCTTCCCGGACCGGGGCACGAACCCGCGTCCCCCGCATCGGCAGGCGGACTCTCAACCACTGCGCCACCAGGGAAGCCCACCTCCAGCGCTTTAAACCCCAAATCATCAGACGAGTTTTACGAGTCCTTTTGATGCTTTGCCCTGCGCAGCCATAACAGCCTCTCTCTAACATACAGATGAAGGCCACGGGAGCGGTTGGGGGTGTGGGCCGCACACCTGCAGCAACACGCCGCATCCTTTGGGATGGTGCCTTCCCGTGCCCGGGGTGTCTGGCTCCCACCGGGCAGGAGGCGAGTACACTGGCCTTCCAGAGGGAGCTGGGGCCCCGGGGTCAGGTCGGCCTGCAGCTGGGGGACAGGGCTGTCGGTCGAGTGCTCAGCAAGAGGTCAGGGAGTCCCATCCCACGCTCGCTGGCTTCCCTTCAGCAGCGAGGTCCCAGAGGGGCGGCAAGTCCCACATTTGTCCCCCGTCCCTTGTCTTATCCGCCCACCCTATGCCAGCCATCAAATGCCAAGCTGCTCCTCTGCATGTGTCCCCCAACCAGTGCCCCCTTTGCCCCAAGCAAAGTCTCCTCTCTGACACCCCATGAGCACAGCTGGAAGCAAGAGTGGTGTTTGCAAAACTTGACTGCAGGCCGAGGGGAAAGGGCAGAATCTCTCTCTCTCTCTCACACACACACACACACCCTGCACCCCTGGCCCTCCCTCGGGAGCTCCCTGCCCCCCACCCCTGCCTGCTGCTCACCTGTAGGGGCCTTTCCAGCGGCCGTGTCCATCCAGGTGGTAACGTGGGCATTTCGTTATGCTAGGAGCCCACGTCCTAAGTCCTGCTCTACTTGTTCCTGGGGGAGTGGCAGGGACACCCGCCCCCATGCCTCCATGACTACCATCACTGCCATCTTTAACGTGTCATCGTGAGGACACAGAGGAGAGCCCGTGCCCGCCAGGCTCCATCCCCGGCACGTGGCAATAATCCTCCTCGTAAGTCTTCCGGAGAACGGCTGGTGTCCTTAACCAGCTGAGCCCGGCACCAAACGCCGGCTGAAGGGGTGTGGAAGGCGGCGCCCGCTCTGGGACCGGGGCTGCAGGTGGAGTTTGTCTGCCCGCTTCTTCCCTCACCCTCGTGTAGAACTTCCCCCATCTGGGGGGGGGCGCTCAGAGAAGGGACAGCTGGCCCTGCCCTCCAGGGCTCATGTCCATTCAGCCGGACACCAGCTGCCATGACCGGGTGATGACCAGGGAGGAGACTCAGGGCCGGGAAGGGGGTTCTGCCTTTGTCACCGGCGTCAGGACAGGCGGGCCCTCCAGGTGTTGGTGGCACCCAGGTTTGAGAGTCCTTCTGCCACATACGTTCCATGCATCCTTAACCACGGCACTCGGCTCTCCGAGCCTCAGCTTTCCCCTCTGTAAAATAGGAATACCAATATCTCATTTCGTCAGCTCAAAGATGCAAAACTTCCCGACATTTCAATCCGTTTGAACTCGGAGTGCATCTCAGAAATCTGAGAATTATCTGTGATATGTGCCGCCCCACTAGCAGCACATATAATTGCTGGGGTGGGTCTCAGCGCCCCGAAATGCAGGTGGCTCTCCAGCAGGGAGGAGGAGCAGACTTGAGGAGGGTGCCGAGGAGGGGGTGCCGGGCTTCAGCAGGGAAGCAGGGCCTGGCTAATCCTCCTAAGTTTTTTCCGTTCTCAGATACAACCCCAGCCCCTCATTTGACTGTTTCTGCATTTGGCTGCATTGTACAATCAATGCATGCTTTTCCTAAGAACTTGTCATTAAATCAATCGTGTGTTCTAGGGCCAGAGGTCCTCTGTCCACACACAGCACAGAGGAAGGGCCAGGTGAGCACAGGCAAGAAGCAGACGGCCGTCTGCCATCCAGGAAGTGAGTCCTCATCAGAAACTGACAATGCCTGCACCCTGATCTCAGATGTCCAGCCTGTGAGAAATAAATAAATGTCTTTTGTTTAAGCTGCCTGGTCTGCAGTGTTCTGTTACGGCAGCCTGAGCAGACCAAGACAGTGTTCAAGAGCTAAGACCCTCGGGCTTCCCTGGTGGTGCAGTGGTTAAGAATCCGCCTGCCAATGCAGGGGACACAGGTTTGAGCCCTGGTCCGGTAAGATCCCTCATGCCGCGGAGCAACTAAGCCTGTGAGCCACAGCTACTGAGCCTGCTCTCTAAAGCCCGCGAGCCACAACTACTGAGTCCACACACCACAACTACAAAGGCTGCGTGCTCCACAGCAAGAGAAGGTACGACAATGAGGAGTCCCCGCACCGCAGCGAAGAGTAGCCCCCGCTCACCACAAGTAGAGAAAGCCCACACGCAGCAACCAAGACCCAACGCAGCCAAAAATAAAAACAAATATTTTTTTTTTTAAAAAAAAGCTAAGCCCCTCCTAGAAGAGTGAAGCAGGTGTGCAGGTGAGGCCTAGACTCCTTCCCGACAGCCCGGCCTTGACCATCTTTACCAACTGCATGACCAGATCCTGGTCTGTTTGCTCAACAATCACCATAGGACTTTGTGGCCACCCCTCCCAGCCTGAAGGCGAGGGGGGCGGGGAGATGAGCCAACCCCCCAAGACCAAATCCACTCACTGCTCTGTCTTGATCTCCACACGTTCTTCTGCCTTCTCCCCCCACCCCCCACCACTGCTCCTCTGGTCCCCTCCTCTCCTCAGCCCTGCAGCTGCAGGCCCAGGGCTCAGCATGTGGCCAGCCCTCTCGCTTCCTCCTGTGGGGACCTCAACCAGCCCCGACTTACCATCTGAGCCCCAGCCTCACACAGCCAACCAGTAGCCCAACACCAACCGCAGATGTTGAAAAGGTCTCTGGAATTTAACAGGGCCAGGCCAACTTTGATCTCCACTCTCACCTCTGCACTGCTCTCCCATCCCCTCCCCTGCAGTCTTTCATCTCAGCCAAGGGCAGCTTCATTCTTCCAGCTGCTGCCCAGCAGGCAAATGTGACCTCTTTGTCACATACCCTGGATTTAATCCACCATGTGTCCTACCTTCATACATACCAGAAGTCTAACCCTTCTCACCAGCACCACCGCCCACCCCTTGCCTGAGCCCTACTGTGTCTTAGAGGGTGGTGATGGGCCCTCAAGGTTCTCCAGCATCTTCTCTTCCCCTGGTTTGCTGTCCTTCCAACACGCTCGCCCCTTCTGCCTCAGGGCCTTTGCACATGCAGTTCCTCTGCCTGGGCTGCTTGCCTCTCCTCACCTCCTTCACCCACGGTCTCCTTCTCAGAGAGGCCGTCCTGACCCCCTGTGTGCAACAGCCCCCTCCTCCTGCCCTGCTTTACTGCTTTTTATAGCACTTAACTTCACCTTACTTGTTCATTTGTTTTGGGTCTCTCTCCTGGAACGCAGACCCAGTGGCACTCGGGCTTGGCTTTGTCTCCAGCGCTTGGTGTGAAGCAGAAGCCCAGCAAATGTTAGTGAAGGAAGGCAGGAAGAATGAATGGGGAGGGGCACAAGTGCCTCGTCCAGGGGCCCTTTGGTTTGGATCATCTTATCCAGGGTTTTCTAACCCTTGTCTGAAACAAAAACAGCAAAGCTCTTTTCAGACAAAATCTTACACAGAACCTCACAATGTGAAGGACAGAGAGAGGATTGCATTGCTATAAATGTAGTTTGTGTTCAGATCATATCATTTACATATTTAACAATCACGCATAAGAATGAGGTGGCCTGGAACGTGAGAATTTGACCTTCCAGGCCAACGGATGACAGATGCTGACTCACGTCCGCTCTGTGGTCCACTTCCTTTCTTTTCTGTTTTGGTCACACAGTTCAGAGAAAATCTTGATATGCATAAAACAATTAGGAATAGCAATTGAAAAACCATGTCTGCTGTTATATTGAGCAAACCATAGGAATCTCTATTTCCTAGGTGCGAGGAGAAGTCATCCCTGAACGTTCTAAAATTTACCTCTGTAACACATCTGAGTTTGTGCGGGTGTTTTGTTACATTTTATGAGTTAAAATATCATATTAAAAAGTCAAGGTCAGCGTTGCAGACCCTCTGAAGCCACAGGTAGGGTTGCCAGAGAAAACACAGGACGCGCAGTAAAATATGAATTTCATTTAAACAGCAGATCGTTTTGAAGTCTAAGTATGTCCCATTAAATTTGCATTTCAGGTATGATACATACTTAGACTTAAAAACAACTCTCGAAAAAGAACCCCAAAACAAAAAACAGCTCTCCGTTTATTTGAAATTCACATTTAACTGAGCGTCCCGTACCTTCACTTTCTAAATCTGGGGACCCCATCCCAGCTTGGGGTGGGGGGGGCGGGGGCATGGAGGGGAGGAGCCGGGCGCGAGGGGCGGGGTCTGAAGGCGTGCCCAGACGGTTGGGGAGGGGCCATGAGCTCAGGGGCGGGGCAGAAGGAGTGACCAGGAGGTTGGAGGAGGGGCGAGTCGGTGCCTGGTGCTCAGGGTCCGGGACTGAGGGGCGCCTGGGAGCCGGGGCCGGGCGCGGGCGGAGCTGGGGGCGGGGCCTGGTCTCCGGCGGTGGGGGCGGGGCCGGGCGCTGGAGGAGGGGCCGGGCGCGCGCGGCGCACGTGACGGCGGTTGCTAAGGTGAAAGGTCAGGCGCGGCGCGGCACTCCCAACATGGCGGCGGCCGGGACGTCGGTGTCGGCGGCGCGCAGCCCGGGAGCCCCGGCGGGGACGGAGGCCCGAGTCCGGCGCCTGCCCCCGGCACGGCCCTCGCGGCTGCCCCCGCTGCTCGTGCTGCTGGCGGCGGCGGCGGGGCCGGGCGCGGGCGGCGCGGCGCAGCTATACCGCGCGGGCGAGGACGCCGTGTGGGTGCTGGACAGCGGCAGCGTGCGCGGGGCCACGGCCAACAGCTCCGCCGCGTGGCTCGTGCAGTTCTACTCCTCGTGGTGCGGCCACTGCATCGGCTACGCGCCCACCTGGCGGGCCCTGGCCGGGGACGTGCGAGGTGAGGCGCGCCCCCGCGCGGGACTCGACCCCGGCCGCTCGGCCTGACACCTGCGGCCCCCGGATTCTCCCCTCCGGCTCGCGGCAGCCTCTCATACCCCTTTCCCGTTGCCCTACGGGGGCACCTCGCATAGGCCGCCTCTGGCCTGCACCCCTGGGTGTATCCCCCACCTGACCGGTGAGATCCTGGGAAGTCGGCCGTCTCAAGTCAGAATGACAAGAACCCTTGTCCCCCAGCCCTCACTCCACAGCTGGGGACAGGGAGGCCTCCCCATTATCGCCTAGCTCTCCAGACCCCTAGTTTTGAGTCCCTAAGACCTTCATTAACGCCCCAGGCCTTTATCCTAGCTGTGTCCCGACGTGCATACCAGCCTCAGTAATTCCACTCCAGTGCCTAGACTCCTCATTCTTTGAGGATCCCCATTCCTATTTCAAGCCACTTTCCCTGTAAGTCCTTCTTCATCCTCTTCAGGTTTGGTTAGCTGAGCATATGGTGGATACTCAAAAGTGTCCACAACATAGATGTCCAACTACGCTGGAGACTTCTCTGTAGAAGCAGAAAAAGACCTTCAAAGCATTTCATTGGTTGGTTCCTTGTTCATGGACGTGCAGCCTTGGATAAATCTGTCACCCACCAAACTTCTGGTCATGTTCCCACAGTTTATTGATGTTTGGCACCTTTGTCATGTTGCAAATTGCTAATCAGTCACTAAGCTATTGGCCTGCTCTAAATGGCAGAGTTGTAGCCAATTAGGGGTTTTGCTGCAGCCTCCCTGCAAGCTGGCCACGCTTCAGGATGGAATGCGGATTGCTCTGAAGTGGGCGCTGGTCTCCAGCAAGAGTGAGGTTTGGCAGGACTCTTGCTGAGGTTGAGCTGACCTCTAATTATGTATTTCCGTGGGCGAGAGAGTAGCAAATTGCTGGGTTCTCTTCCTGCACTTTAGTTGTACATCCAGCCCTGTTGTGATTTTTTTCATATCTAGACAGACTCATAACGAAACTTAAAATGTCTAAATAGGGCTTTTGTGCATGATTGTAAATGATTATTTTTAGTTGCGTCTCCTCTTGCCTTAGGGTGTTGGGGCCTGTTGATTCTAAAGGGTCCGTTCTTTGATCTAATGTTTTCTTGAGTCCCTGGTGTTTGGCACTGGTCAGAACTGAAATCAGAGACTATGAAACGGACATTTTACTCCTTAGTAGTTTTTTTTTTTTTTAAGTCTTTGCTTTGACACCAAACAGAGGACTTGGCAATTCTCTTTTGTCGTTGGGCGGCAGAAACACAGATAGGTAAATTAAAATGCGGGTAGCTCTGGCAAGGCGTTTGTCACCTATTCTGTGCATATTTTGATTTTTTCAGTTTAGTGTCTGAAATATAAATGTTGTAAACCAGATTTGAGTGTTGCAAACTATTTCATAGTTGAACCAGCATGTAAGGAGCCTTGAAAATTGTTCCTGGAACTCAGAAGGAAAGTTATTTTTGGAACCGAAACTAGTAAAAGCCATACCTAACGGTGTGATTAACTTACCTGTTAGCTAAATAAGGTTATCTTAAACGAGTTGGACATCCTACAAGTCAAAGCAGGAAGAGCAGGCCCGAGACAGAAGGAGATGTGGCTGAGTGAAAAACAGCTGTGGCTTGAAAGACAGGGCAGGCAGGGGCACAGTGAGGGGAGCGGCGGCCAGGGGGTCCTGAGAGCCAAACTGCCCGGGGGGCTCCCGAGCGCCAGCTCTAACTGGAGGCAGAGCCTTGGCACTTGGGGTCCCCAGAGAGAGCTCACCTGGGGACTTTGTCGGCCCAGCCCAGCCTTGCTGCATCAGAAGCTCTGGGCTTGAGGCCTGACGTCCTGTCAGCACAAGCCCCAGAGGTGGAGGATTTCTGTGTCCTGCAGGACAACTGCAGGAATGGGCCTGTGGCCAGAGGGGGCGGAAGCGTGGCTTACGAAATAGCCCCTCGTGGCTGTCCACACACGAGAACTCCCCAGTAAAGGAACCTGTTACTTGGCCCTGGGGTCCCACGTGACTGGCCACAGGGCCCTTCCGGTGCCTCATTTCCGCGAAGTCCCCATGGAAGGCGCTGGGAAGAAGTGCCCTCGCCCTCACTGCGGAGGCTGGCACAGCCCCTCTGCCCAGCGCCTTCTGGCCGTCACGCAGGGGAGGGGCCGCCCAGCGCCCACGGGGTCCAGTCTGAGTGCAGTCGTCACTCCCGCTGTCACTGCTTTGGGCCGGCTCGGTCACTTGTGAATTGGAGCATCCGGTGAGCCCCCCGGGGCACGCAGGCCCTGGACTAGGCCCGTCAGGTGCCTCTTCGCCCTCCTCTTGAGAGGCAGTGTCCAGCCAGCTTGCCCCATCTGCCCCCCACCCCAGTCTCGACAGCAGTGTGGCTTCTAGAAGGTGGGTGGTTACAGAACAGCCTCGACTCCCTGGCTTGAGATTGCCTGGGGCGAGGCGGGGAGGGGGTCAGCTAGAGGAGCACCTGCCCCCCTGCTGTTCCCCCCACCGCGACTCCTAAGTGGTCTCTTGCACTTGCTCAGAGTGGGTGGGGTCTGCAGAGGGCGGGGCTCCTCCACTCACAGGGCCTCTCTGTGCACAGCTTAGGGACACCTTTGTTTTCCCAAAAGATTTGGATTGAACTTTAGCTCTTCGCTGATATTTTCAAGCTTTTAAAAATAATTGTTTTTCCTTCTAAGAAGATGGCTTAAAAAACGAAAGATCTACTGTTGGGTGCCAGCTGTCCTCCCAGCGTTTATGTATATCTGGCTCAGGCCTGTCACTTCTAAGTCCTTTGCAAAACAAAACCCTGCTGTGTCCCTGAAGATCCTTTGCCGGCGGCTGTGATGTTAGCTCAGTTGGTGATGCTACTTCCTTTTGAGGTGGGAGCTGAGACACCTGTTTCGGGGCAGGGGGGGTGGGGGTGGGGGTGGGGGCGAGCAGAGCCACGGAGACTTTGTCAAGGCAAGGAGTGTCCCTATCAGCATCACCGGGTCCTGGTGTCTGTCCCGGCCCATCTCTCCTCCGCTCTGTCTTTGGGGAAGAGCGCCAGGGAAGCAGGGGAAGGTTTTCTGTCACTGGCCCCAGAATTATTTTGTTTTTTTAAGCATCTTTATTGGAGTATAATTGCTTTACAATGGTGTGTTAGTTTCTCCGTTACAACAAAGTGAATCAGTTATACATATACATACGTTCCCATATCTCCTCCCTCTTGCGTCTCCGCCCACCCTCCCTATCCCACCCCACTAGGTGGTCACAAAGCACGGGGCTGATCTCCCTGTGCTATGCGGCTGCTTCCCACTAGCTATCCACCCTACGTTTGGTAGTGTATGTCCCTGCCACTCTCTCACTTCGTCCCAGCTTACCCTTCCCCCTCCCCGTGTTCTCAAGGCCATGCTCTAGTAGGTCTGTGTTTTATTTCCATCCTACCCCTAGGTTCTTCATGACCTTTTTTTTTTTTTCTTACATTTCATATATATGTGTTAGCATATGGTATTTGTTTTTCCCCTTCTGACTTGGCCCCCGAATTCTTGATGAGAGACTCAGAGGGGCGCCCCGGAGCTGGCAGGCAGGCACCCGCTGCACGCCCCTCCTCCTCCTGTCACCCACGTGTGGTCACACGGTTGAGTGGCAGGCCGGGGTCACCAGGGCCCCGACGGCTCGCTCCTGGCATCTGCAGGGACAGCCGGGCCCCTTCCTGCTGCTAGGGCTTGGTCTCACCTCCCGGTGAGCTCTTCATCACCAGCGGTCTCCCGGTCAGCATGGCCGTAGGCTTCGTGGACGTGAACTAGACCACCTGGTGTTCCCCACGGGTCATTACCTGTGCACCGCCGAAGGAGGCGGGACTGAGGGAGGAGGGGGTGCTGATGGAACGGGAGCTCACCTGGACCCCAGAGAGGTGGGTGGGCAGGGGCGCCCCCCTCCCCTGGTACGGGCCCGGCAAAGCTTGTCGTGGGCTCCCGCCACCAAGACTTGTCTGCAAGACCCAGACTTCGTTGTGACCAGGTCCAGAGGGACACCGCCGCTGTGTGAAGCCCGCGACATTGAGTGAAGGAGCCCTGGTGGTAAATGCCGCCGGCCCTGCCTGGGCTTTGCAGGCGAGTCAGAGACCTTACCGATCTTGGGAGCTTTTCCTGCCTCGCGATGCACAGCCTCCATCCAACAGGAGCCCATCTGCATGCAGTGGGCTCACTGCAAAGCATGCGGGACCACGTACAGTGTCAGCTTAACCACACCGGGCGACCGTGGGGGATGAAAGGACGCTTGAGGCCCAGTCCCGGCCCTCTGCCCCGTGGCGAGGCTGAGGCAGAGCGCCCAACTCCGGCTGCTCCGGGGGCCTCGTGTATAATGCGTGCCCCATAGCATGAGGCTCCGTTCCTGCCTAGGCCTGTATGTCCTGATGGGCAGCTTGAACTTGGAACTTATCTAAAGAGCCCTTTGCTCGTCCAGGAAGGGGCCTATGCAGGGACCAGAACGTCCTCCAGCAGCTGGAGTGTGGTATCAGAAACCCCAGCGTCCCCCTGACTTCCCAAGGATGAGGAGGAAGAGGAGGCCAAGATGGAGCTCTGGGCCTTGAGCACAACACTCGGTTGCATCCTTTTAAGCCTCGGAGGTTAATTAATCTGTACTGTAATCATTTTCTAGAACCAATTGTTGCTTGACCATAAATCAGACTTTTATCGATGTTTTATTAGAACTTGACAAGCAATGGTGAAAAATTTAATCCTGTTAGGTTAAGTAATATGGTTACCTGACAAGGAAACTTGAAATAAATTTTCATCCACTGTGTATAGAAGCTTAATTGTTCCACAAGTATTTTTTAAGCCTGTGGTACTAAAAACAGACGGGCTCATGAGTGGGAGTGAGGAACGGGCGCGGGCCTCACCGCTGCTCCCTGTGGAGGCTCTGGCGGCCTCCCTGCCTCGCAGCTGGCGCGCTTCACCCCCGTGTCTAGTTGGGGGTGGCTGACGCTGTCTTGTCCTGAAAGCAGGCAATTTGCATTCGGTTTAGAGCGCTTCTCTCCTTTGTGTGGTGGGGTCCCAACAGGTGGGAGAGGCAGGAGGAGGGGAGGGTACCAGTCGAATGGGCGAAGACCCTGAAGCTCAGCCTCTGAGATGGTTTGCATTTTATTTGATAAAATAGATTGTCTCCCTTTTGTGTGGCGTGAATGCCGTCCATCTGCTGGGACACTTGCAGTGGCTGCTGGCGCCTCTGTAACCGAAATTCTCCCTCATCTGCCTCCTTCCAGGCCTTCCCGCGGCTCCTTTCAAAGGTGGACAAAGGCCGTGAGGTGTGGGCAGGCCCCTCCCCAGGCTGCCGCCTCGACGGCGTGTGCCGTCTGGAGTGGAGCCCCGGCCACCTGTGGACGCGGGAGCCCTCGGGCCGGGCAGGGGGCTCTCCTCTGCCCGCCAGCGTGCGCCCTGCCAGAGCAGCGTCAGACTTCGACTCTGCGTTAATGCAAGTGCGTTCCCTCTCCCGTGGACCCTGTCCTTCGGGGAGAGGTGCGGACAGCAGACAGAAAGCGGGCAGCAGGAACAGTGGGGTGGAGGGGTAGGTCCTAGGAAGGGGAGCCGGGTGGTGGGAGCAGCGCGGGGCTGGCCCGCCACGTGGGGGGGGCGGCAGGGAGGCACGCCCAAGGGTCCAGCTCCAAAAGCGGCCAGGGGAGCCGTGCTCTCCCTCCTCCTGGCCAGCAGGGAGGAGGAGCAGCTTTCAGCCGGGGCCACACGACCTGCTTCCTCTGGAGGATCCCTGGCTGCTCCCTGGAGGACTGAGTGCTGCGGCGGAAGGGAGGTGCCCCACCCACGCCAGCTCGCTCCGTGAGGGGCTGACGGGCTTGCGGGGCTGGGTTGTGGAGGGTAGTAGCGCTTGTCCTCCAGAGCGTTCGTTCAGGTGTTTGGGAGGTAGCGTCCAGTTTGCGAACGGGAGGAAGAGTGGCCTTCCAGGTGGCGTGCGCGCTGGGGTAGATGGGGTTTGGCCCAGACTTGCCAAGTGAAACAGCCGGCAGCCCGGGGCTCTGTAGCGTCACTGTCGCGTTCGTTTCCAGGGCACAGCTGCCGTTCCTGCCCTTGGCCAGGCCCTGCCCAGTCGGGCTAGTTTTCTTCCACATCCTGCTGTTGAGACACATTTAAAACTTGGACAGAAGGGTGGGACTCGTGTCCCCTCGGCGTCGTGTGGCCTCATCCCCAGGTCCCCCAAGGACTAAGTCCAGGGGGTGTGCCTGTGTTTGACCTTTACTTAATGACTGTTAGTTCAGGGCTCAAACTCAGGCTACAGTGAACTCACAGACCTGATCGGGCAGAGATGCAAATCGCTTCTGTCCAGTGGGAAAGGGAACCCTGCTGGCGTTGGCCAGCTCTGTCTCAGCTGGGCCGCTGCTGGTGGCCATGGGCTTGGTCCTCTCTCACCCCGAACGGGTCCTTCAGTAACCAGGTCAAGGGCATGTGTGACACCTCTTCCCTCTGCAACGTATGAGTCATGCTCTTAGCTTTTTGAAAATTACACCCGGATACTGACTTAGGATGGATTCGGTGTAGGGAACCCTCATGCTAGTAAGTTTACCAAGCATTTCGTCTGTTAGAGATGTCCAGGGAAAGACTAGGCCAGCGTGAGATTTTCTTAAACAGCCCACAAAGCACTTCAGCGGGGTCGCGCTGCTCCTGAGGCACCATTGCTTTCTCAGGTAACACCTCAACTTTTCAGTGTTATGCTGGGAAGAAGCAATTGGTTAAAAACCTGGGGAAAACCAAGGGTTTTTTTTCTTTCTTTTCTTTTCTTTTTCATTTTGAAGCCACTGGCAGTTGTACCCTATTTTGAAGGGCTGGGTCCCCGGGACACTTGAAGGTGCTTTGGAGGCTGAAAAACCTGAGTAGGAAGGTGTCATCTAGGGTCTCTGTTTTACAGCTGGGGTGACACAGGCACAGAGAGGCTCCCAAGTTTCCCAGCTCCTCGAAACCTGGGGGCAGAGAGCGGGTGTGGGCTGGATGCTCTGCCTCCGGCCGGGTGTCCTTACGCTGTCTGGCACTGCCTGCTGCACTAGGGTGGGACACAGTGAGGCTGGAGGACCTTTGGGGTCCATTCAGGGTGGTGGCCCGGTGCCAGCTTGAAGGGATGGTGGGTGCACACTGACTGCCTCCCAGGGTGCTGGTGCGTGCGGGCGCCCACCCCCAGCAGAGCCTGTCTCCCCACCCGAGCATCCCCCGTGTCAGGCCAAAAAGAATTTTCCACCCTTTCCCTGGGAAGGTACGAGTTGACGCTGAGCTGGACGAGCGTGACCTGCCAGTTGCGGGCGGGCTGCCCTGCCTGGAGACTCAGTAGAAGAGCACGCTTGGGCCTTCCCTGGCGGTGCAGCGGTTAGGACTCTGCGCTTCCACTGCAGAGGGCGCGGGTTCGGTCCCTGGTCGGGGAACTCGGATCCCACACGCCGCGTACAAAGAAAAGTGAGTTCAAGGTCAGTGTGCCGTGAATGTAACAGGAGGTGGGGGGGTTCCCTGCCTGGCGGTCTCCTCTGCCTTCCCGGCTACTGCCCAAAGGTCCAGCCCGGCACAGCTCCAGGGCAGAACGCCAGGTCCCCCTTGGTCATCCTGTGGGAGCTTGGAGCTGCTTCCTCACCGCTCAAGTAGGGAGGCAGACAGTCGCCTCCCAGGCTCGGCTGTGAGGCTTACCCAGGGTCACAAGGAGCGGGGGTGCCTTGAGCGCTTTGAGTCCTGAGCCGGACTGAGGAGGTGACAGCGGCCGTCGCGGCACAGATGCACCGTGCGGGTCGGCCTGGCCGGCCGTGGCGCTGTGGGTGGAGTGCCAGGCCCCTCCGCTCTGTCCGTGCGTTCAGGCCCGTGACGTGGCTGCGTCCTGTGGTCGAGGTGGGGCGCCACGCTCGCGAATGGGTTCCTGCCCTCTAGGGTGGCCCACGTCTAGCGAAGAGAAGGTGTGAGGTGTGCTGGGACTACAAGGATTGTGTGTACGTTTAAGGAGGGGCCACGTTGTGCAGAGGCTTTTAAAAGAAGTTGTCAGAGGAGACTGCTGCTCATTCCACACGTGACCGTCTGAGGGTTTGGGGGGCGGGCGTTAGGGCGGCAGCATCGGGGGGCTCTGAGTTGGAAGTGGGGCACGTCTTTGTCTGGAGGCAGCAGGACCAAGCGGGGAGAAGATCCTGGTGGGACCCGCCGCTTCCGTGGAGGGCGGGCCGGGCGCCTGGGGTGCTGTGTCTTCTCTGCCTGCCTGGATGGCGGGCCGCGGGGCTCTGGAGCCGCCGAGCCGACTGGACCTCGGGCGGAGCTCCAGGCCCCTCCTGCGTAACAGCCAGCTGCCCGCCGGGCAGACCCCACAGCGCGTAACCTGTGAACTTGCTCCACTTGGGAAGAGAGGCTGGCAGGGCTTCTCTTGCCCTGGTGACCGCTCCTGGGCAGGGCCAGGGATGGCCTCTGTGAGGAGGCGACGTGTGTGACGCGGAGGAAGAACGTGGCCTGCCGCTCAGAGGACGGTGTCCGCCCGAGGACTGTGTCCTGTGGGCTGAGAGCCGGGCACGTCGTGGTGGGGCCGGTGTCCCCGCGCTGGCCGGGCAGAGTCTCGGGCTGGGGTGGGCGCCAGGCCCCGATCCAGCTCTGCGGGCCGAGCAGCCCGTGGAGCCCGCGGTTCTCGTTTGCAGTCGCGGAGCTGGCAAAGCGGGGCCGTGCGTGAAGCCAGCGCCGTGTTAGAGTTGGGAGGGCCGGCACCCGGGCCTGCGGCCGCGCGGCCACCGTGCTGGGTGCTGTTTGTGGCCTCCTGCGCCGGGAATCCTGGGCGGTGCAAGCTGAGGAACGGGACACGCGGCCTGCGGTGCACAGACGCGTAACACGCGGCCCTCGCAGGTACCCTGAGGTTCCCAAGTTTTCTACAGGTATTTTTATAAGTAACACGTACTTATTAAGAAAAATCTGAAAAACAAAAAAGTGGGCCCGAGTCCCACCGTGAAAACTGCACCCTCGTGAACGGCTTTTTCTGTCCGGGGCTGGCTCTGTTGTGTGCATAATGTCAGCTCTTGAAGCAGTTTTCCGTTTTCTTTCTCTCTGGGTCCTAGAGCACTTTTTTTGAAGATGGAGTGAAAGTGTGCCATGGAGATTCTCAGTAAGCCCTGAAGCCCTGTGTCTGTGCGCCGGGGAGGAGGTAGCAGGAGCGCGGTGGCAAGTACGCCCACAGCTTGGCCGCCGGGCGGAGGCGGCCCTGGGAGCCCAGCAACCTAGCAGCCGTGCATCCTGTCCTGCGTCTGGGCCTCTGCCGCACTAAGTGGATGAGAGTATTAACTGTTCTTCCTTAGGTCCTCGTAATTGGAGACTCCAGAAAGATGTGACCTGTGATTCAGGAGGGCTCTGTGATTTTTGTTTTCCATCCATTTAAATGGCCTCGAGATGAACCGGTTTCACTGAGGCCACATTAAGTGGAACACTATTCGGTCATTGATTGTGAAAGCAGAACTTTGGTTTTGTTTTTTGTTTTTACTTGATTCTTTGCATTATATTAACGTCGGCAAATATTTTGTATAATTAAAGAGGAAAAAGGCATGTTTGGTTTTTTTAAGTTTTTTTTAAAATGTGGACCATTTTTGAAGTCTTTATTGAATTTGTTACAATATTGCTTCTATTCTGTGTTTTGGTTTTTTGACCCTGAGCCATGTGGGATCTTAGCTCCCTGACCAGGGATCGAACCTGCACCCCCTGCATTCATTGGAAGGCGAAATCTTGACCACTGGACTGCCAGGGAAGTCCCAAAGGCATGTATTTTTAAGCAAAAGTGGTATATGAGGTGGAAAAAAAAGTAATGATTGAATTGCTAGTATGTAGAAGCTGTCGTGTTTGTATAATACTTAGTGATGGGCAGTATTTTCTCTCTCCTTCCAGGCACGCTTTTTCTTTTTTGGGGGGGGCGGGGGCCTCTCACTGCTGTGGCCTCTCCCGTTGCGGAGCACAGGCTCCAGACGCACAGGCCCAGCCAGCGGCCATGGCTCACGGGCTCAGCCGCTCCGCGGCACGTGGGATCTTCCTGGACCGGGGCACGAACCCGCGTCCCCTGCATCGACAGGTGGACTCTCAACCACTGCGCCACCAGGGAAGCCCAGGCATGCTTTTAATACAACCTCTGAAGTCTCAGCTCTTAGCAACACTCAGAGAAAACCCGTTTGGCGTGATTTATAACCAAATGACTAGTTTAGATGGGTGGTGTCTGTCGGAACTCACCAGCGCCTCAGGGATGGACCGTTGTCAGTTCCCACTCAGAAGTCACATGGTGCAGAAGGCAGCTAGTGGGACTCGTCCTGTCCCTGGCCCGTCCCCCCTGGCCGGTTCCCTGCTCCTCTGTGTGTCTGCAGCGGCCGCCAGCTCATCCTGCGTCCCCTGCAGCCCACCCCCTGTAGGCGAGGAGCCAGGAAACGTTTGGGGGAATCTTACCGTCCCAGAGGAAGGGAGCAAATCTTTAAAGGGAAAACACCGGAGGCTGTTGGGGAGACCGCTCCTTGGAAGCTGGTGACCAAAGGGACGAGCTCCGCCCTTACCGATGGGTGGGCCGCGCCTCGGGGTCTCCAGGGCACAGCTTCATCTGTACAGACTGCCCCCGCCCGCCGTCTGGCGGGCAGCCCTCGGGAATTAAAGTGTTGGGCGAGGGGGTGGGGCGGTGTCAGTAAGAAGGAAGGCAGCCAAAGGTCACCCATCTCCTGTTGGAAGAATGCCACACCACCTGGGAACTGTTCTCCCCCAAAGCTGAGACCTAGGTCTGCATTTACAGAAAACCCCGGGGGCAGGGGGCAGTCACAAAACCCAGATGGTGGGAGACGGCGGGTGTAGAAGACAGGCCTTGTTTGGACGCGATGTAAACAACGTAAGCAAAAATGGGACAATTAGGAAGACTGGACTCCCGGCCAGATGTTTGTTGCTGTTGAAGCATGTTGGTCTGAGTTGGTGTGGTGCCGGGAGGACGCTTGTGCTGGGAAAGAAGCTCTTCCCTTCCGGAGACGCGTGGTCGGTTGTGTTGAGACGACTGGCTGGCGGAGGCCCGCTTGGCACCGTTGGGAAGGGGCTCAGGGTTTGAGTGAAGCAAGACTCAACGGTGAACGGGTTAAGTGTTGATATTAAAGGTAGGAAAAACGATATTTGAAACTGCTCCTTTTCTACTCCCAAGAGTGGCAGCAGAGTCTGAGGGTGTAGGAAGGGCCTCGGGGAAAGAGTGCGGAACCATTGCCTTGGCGTCTGCACACAGCTAGCCGCGCCTCTGGCCTGCAAGACCGGCGGCCAGATGCTGCCGGCCTTTGCTCTCGTTCGAGTGAGTACACGGGAACGTCCCGGCTCAACGTCCTGGGCCACGCGCGTCCAGTTAAACTGTAAATGCTGGCTCCGTGTCCCTGATGGAGGGCCGGCCACGGGCTGACGGCAGCCCTCTGTTCCCGGCGCTCTCACCCGTCTCGGGGTCCTTTAATTAGGAGGCCGAGGAGGCTGCAGGGCGATTTGCAGGTTCGGCAAACAGCGCTTTGCCGAGTTGCCGTCGGCGATGAGGGTCCCGTCCTCTTTCCCAGCTCAGCTCGGGACCGTCCCGAGCGTGGACGGGCTTGCGGGATGGCCCGCGAGGCTGCGGGCCTGGGTGGACCGTGGGGACGGGGCCACACTGACGGCCTCACTTCTGCTTTTCAGACTGGGCCGCTGCCATCCGGGTCGCCGCCCTGGACTGTGCAGAAGAGAAGAACCACGAGGTGTGCCGCGCCTACGAGATCCACTTCTACCCCACCTTCCGGGTGAGTACCTCCTCCCTCCTCGTGGCGGCAGCTTTAAGTTGAAGCCCACCGCCTACGTAACTCCTGCATTTTCAGCATTTGGGGCGTCTTGAAAGGTAGGGGGGATTCTGTCTGCAGAGGATCCCCTCTCGTTCCACCCCGTTGGGTTTCCCGTGTCGCGGTGGGACTGTACCCGCGGCCCCTGCTCACGCCCAGCGAGGGGACGGGGTGAGGCCTGCAGGTGGGGAAATGGCCGGGAGCTGCCCTGAGAGCCAGTCTGAGGCCTCCAGCCGTCGACATGCGGCGATGGGTCTGGGTGCCGGCGTGTGCCCGGCCCGCCCGGCCGTGTGCCTGGCACGGCTGTCCCTCAGACAGGCCTGTCCCCGTCTCTCCCACTAGGGGGCGGACTGGGAGCTGCGAAGCTGACCCGGGTCTGTGTGTGCACGTGTGCGGTCGCTCGCCTGCACCCGAGCGCATCACGATGGCTTTACATCTCAGGAAAAAAGCTGGGCTTTTGGAAGTGACCTCTGAGAAGCTTGGAGACCCCCCTGCCTCTCAGCCCTCACATCCCGCGCTCTCTGTGGTGCAGCATCAGATGCTTCTCCCCTAAGTGTTGGCCTGGTGACAGCCGTGCATCCGTCCCCGGCTGGGCCACGCCCACTGGTCGGCCTGGTGCCCCAGCCCCCCCAGAGTCACCCTCCCCTTGAGCCCCGTGTCGAAGCGTGTTCCTCTTTTGTTTTCCTGTCTTATTTTGTTTCAGCTTTACACACAGGGCTCTGCGTGCTGTGTGTGAGCTTCGGGCCCCCTCTTTTTCCTAACAGGATGTTGCTAGACTCACCCGCACACCGGGTGGGGCTGGGGCCCGCCGGCAGCACGGTTTACCGCCGCGGGCCTGAGCCGCCGTGGGCACCCACGTGTGTGTCCTGTGCTGCCTGGCGCCACCTGGAGTGCGGTGCTGGGCCTTCCCTGCTGGCGGGTGACGGGGGGTGATCACCAGGCCACGGGCGGCCCTGTCTGTTGGGGTCACTCGCCCGTTTTCCTCTCCCCCGTGTGCGCTTTCCGGACTGATTTACAGGCGTCCTGTGTCTTCCTGACACTCGCCCTCCTTCAGCTCTGCGTGTCCGGCGCTGTCAGCACCCAGCCCATCGGTTTCCACTGACTTTACTGTGTCTTTAAGCAAAGAAGGTTTTTAATTGTGATGTAAAATCCTTCTGTTCTGCTCAAAGACACTTGATAGGGTGCCTGCCCTCGTCCCCAGGAGTTCCTGTGTCGTTGAGCGGACGCACCGTGAGCACCTGGCGCCAGGAGCCTTTAGGGGGCGCGCCGTCTGCCACAGTTCCAGCCCTGTTGGGGCAGAAAGTGTAAACAGCAGGGTTCCGGTTGGTACTGAGCAGCCACTCGTGAATCTGCAGGGAAACACTGTCGCCCGCAGAAACACATAGAAATGTGGTTCGCCGTCAGTCAACGTAAAGTTTCTGGGAAAAGGGACTGAGGCTCTCAAAGATGATGGTCGTTCCGTTGCTTACAGGTGAAGCGTTTACGCAGGCGCCAGGCAAGGCTGTTTCTTATTTGTTCTATGTTTTTCTTCTTAGTATTTTAAAGCATTTGCAAAGGACTTTACAACTGGAGAAGATTTTAAAGGTAAGGACCCAGGTGTTCTGTTCTACCGTCCTAGATTCCTTCCCTCTTAGATCTATTCAAGTGAGACTAGAGCACGCCCTGGTAGGGTCTGCCCCTCAGCCCTGCCTTGGCACGTTTACATCGGCACCATCGCCCCTTTCTTTCCTGTAAGGGTTCAAACGGTCCTGGTTTCGGCGAGAATTCTTTCTTCTCTGCTCTGCCTTCCTTGGCAAATGTGGTGAAATTTATTTTCTTATGTAAACTTTTCTGGAAAAAAGAAAAGTTTGAGAAGTGCACACATCACAAGGGCACTCCGATGAATTTTTGTCAGTGAGCGCCCCCAGCTCCCTCCGGGAGCCC
The DNA here is from genome assembly GCF_026419965.1 of Kogia breviceps. NCBI lineage: Eukaryota > Metazoa > Chordata > Mammalia > Artiodactyla > Physeteridae > Kogia > Kogia breviceps. The sequence goes on from NC_081317.1 coordinate 1,475,565, forward strand.
ACAGTGAGGGCAGTCTGCCTGCCTCTGAACTTGGTATAGACGGACACGACACGTGTCTCCACGCCACGTGCGTGTGTGCGTGCGTGCGTGCGTGGGGGGGGCGCCCCCCTGTGTCCCTGGAGCTCACCGATTCCCACGCTGGTTGCTGAGAGGCCTCCCGGCATGTGAATCCACGGCCACGTGCGCTCGCACCATCGGGGCCCTGGGGTGGGGCGGGCGCTGGGCAGACAGACGCGGCCGTGACGGTGGGTGCTGCCCTGCAGGGCCGGACAGGGAGCCGCAGACGGTGAGGCACGCGATGATCGACTTCCTGCAGAGCCACACGGACGAGGGCAGGCCTCCCGGGTGCCCGTCTTTGAACGCCATTCGGTGCGTAGCGCTGTAAAAAAGGTGGCACGCTGCAAGCTGAATTTAATTTTGTAAAGTAGAGACTTGCGTTAAGTGACGTGGGCTCTGGTCTACGATGGCCTTGAAAGCACTAAAAGCCTCTTTTCCTCTTAAAAGGCCCAGGGACGTTCTTTCTCTCATTGACAACAGCGGCGGCCGTTACGTGGCTGTCTTATTTGAAAGCAACAGCTCCTACGTTGGACGTGAGGTACTGTCTGCGCCTCTTCCAGTGTCGGGTCTGTGGCCAGATTCCCGTGTGACAGTAGCTACGTCCGCCTGATCCGCTGTAGTCTCGGAATTGGCGTTCGTGTTTTTCAGCAGACGCACTGGTTACAGAGAAGACTGCTGGGGCGAGGGTCTGCCTCCAGGGGCAGAGGAAGCAGCTCCCGCGTGCAGCCTGGTCCTCTGGGTGGGGGGCCTGGTCCGCCGGGGGGCCAGGAGGGACTCACTGGTAGATCTGGCCCTCGGGACGCGCGTGTTCCCTGAGGGCGTTCTCTCTTTCCTAGGCGTTACGATCGAGATTTTTTCTTTGCTGTATTCTGAACTCCCAACTTTTTTGCCAAATCCCAGATTCCATAAAACAGTGTTTCTCTCGTGAATCTTTGCTTTATTATCCCCTCACACGTGTGGGTCTGAAGCCCTTGCCTTTGGCAAAGTCTCAGTAAAATCCAGGTGCCAGGAGCCGGGCTGGAGGACAGGGATTCTTTACCCCGAGGTCTCCTAGGGGTGAGAGAAGACACCTCACTCCGGAACTTAGCCCCGGGTGCCGTATTTCTCCCTCTCTGCTGGCCTCCCGACTGTTCCTCTGAGATCGGGGCTCTGGGAAGGAAGTGTGGTGGTCCCAGTGGGGCTTCGGCTGCCGGGCGGGTGCCCGGTTCCCGCTCTCAGCGAGGCCCCTGGTTGGGACACGGCTCTGTCGCTCCTGAGAGAGAGGTGGTTCTGCACCCGACTGTCCGGGTGGCACGCCCGGGGCTTGCTGTTCGTCTTACACATTCTTCTGGCTCCTGAGATGCCACCGGGGGTCCCCCGCCACTGCCCCCCACCACTGCTCCTTCAGCCTCAGCAGCCCTGGACCGGGCAGCTCTGGAGGGAGGAACGGCCGACCGGGGGCGCTCTCAGCCTCCCAGCGCAGGCCCCGAGGGCGGGGGGGAAGCTGGAGGCCGGGGCACGGCCCCAGCTCCGTGGGGCTGACCGTCCCCGTCGGACGGCCGTGGGCCTCGGAGGGTGCGTGAGGAGCACAGCACAGGCCCCTCTGGCCGTCTGCTCGGCGAGGAGGCTGTAGTTCCTGCCGTGCGACAGTCGGGGGCCTGAAGGTGCCCCAGAACAGGGGTGTCGGTGGTCTGGCTTAGCGGGGATGAGCTGCGATGCTGTGCGAAGCTGTGTTTGTGGGTTCCATTTCCGGAGGACCCTGCCGCCCTCGGCAAGGGTGACCGTGCTTTCTTGTCGCCCAGGTGATCTTAGACCTGCTTCCCTACGAGAACGTCGAGGTGAAGAGGGCGCTGGGCTGGGACAGAGCCTTCCTGCAGAAGCTCGGCGTTCCTTCCGTCCCCTCGTGTTACTTGATTTACCCAAACGGGTCCCACGGATTGGTTACCGTGTAAGTAGAGTCTGGCTTCAGGGATGTTTGTGGCGCCACCGACACCGCCAGCCCCCGGGCACTCGCTGGTGGTGCGGGGTGGCGGGGGAGACCGGCCGCAGGCCCCGCACGGGCGCTCACCTTGCTGACGGCAGCAGCAGCGTCAGCAAAATGCCGCTTGCCTCTGCGCTGGGCGCCCACACACCTGTAAGATACGCTCGGCTGAAGAGGAAGCAGGTTGAGTCGAGGCTGGGAGAGCGTCACAGGTGGGGAGGTGAGCTGCCTGCCTGGCCCCCCAGCCTCAGGCCGGAGGCCCCAGGCCAGTCTCGCCCGCATCCCAGCAGCTCGTGGCGAGGCACCGCGGGTGGGCACGGCGGCGAGAAGGCGGGCGCTTTCCTCCCTCGGGGCTCCCGTCTCAGCCTCTGGGAAGTTTAGCTGGGGCACCGAGGGCGCCGCCCCCAGGAGCCTCAAGCACGCCGTAGTTCCTTGGGTGTATTTTCTATTCTTTAAAAAAAATGGAATTCAGGGTAAGCCAGGAGGTCTTACCTGGGGCGCCCGGCCCTACAGCAGGCCTTCCTTGAACAAACTGCCATCCTGTTTCGGAGAAAAAAGCTCGTTTTACATTCAAAGCATCATCTGTACAACCTCAACATAAAATGACGTGGATATTTTTACCGATAACTGCTGTGTTCTCCTTGGGGAATGAAAATAAGCTCTGGGCCCTTTGGGGGACCCCTGAGCTACCTGGGGAGGGCACAGTAACGGCCTTCCCAGCCGTCCGCTCCCCGCCAGCGGAGGGGCCGCTCCTCAGTGCTCAGGAGCCACCGGGCTGTGAGGAGGGGCCGGGCGCTCCTTCCCCCTCCCCGCCCAACTCCGGATGCCCCGCGCGGAGCTGGCATCCTGTGGGCAGAGGATGTCGAAACCACAGTTTGGATAAAGCTGATCTTGGCAGACGCTCAAACCAGCGTAGCACTACGATTCATTTCTGTTCGGTGGGGATGTTATGTTCTCAGGTGGGGGGCCAGCTCCCCGAGGCCCGGGCTTTGCCACCATCCCGCCCCGCCCAAGATACCTGCAGGAGATGCCCAGAGAATGGCGGGGCTGGGTGGTGCACGTCACCCCGGAGCTACGGAGGGAAGGCTGCTCTGAGCCTGGGGCCACAAGACGCCTGGGGCCACAAGACGCCTGCGGCCGGGGGCCAGGCCTCTGAAGCCCGCCTCTGAGTCCGCGCCCTGCCCTCCCCTTTCTCGCAGCGCAAAGCCTCTCCGATCGTTTTTCTCCTCTTACTTGAAGTCATTGCCGGATGTGAGGAAGAAATCGCTCTCATTGCCTGAAAAACCAAGCGAAGGAGGCAACTCTGAAGCCGTGGTTTGGAGGGAATTTGACAGGTGAGTGAGGCCGCCGGGAGTGTGCGGCTGGGGGTCCGGGGGTCAAGGCAGGACGGCTCGTTCAGAAGCCCGCCCGCCGCCTGCCGGCGTTCGGGGGTTCTCCGCGTTGTCTCCCCGGGGTGGCGTCCCTCTGGGGTAGGAGCCAGCACGCGGGAATCGACGTGAAGAGAGAGGCGCCCACACCGACCCTGTAGCCTTTCCTCCCAGGTCGAAGCTGTACACGGCTGACCTGGAATCGGGGCTGCACCACCTCCTGAGGGTGGAGCTGGCCGCCCGCAGGTCCCTGGCCGGGGCCGAGCTGAAGACGCTCAAGGACTTCGTCACCGTTCTGGCCAAGGTGTGTGGACGTCTGGCCTGGGCCGGGGGCCACGGGCCAGCCTGGGCTTGACCACGCGACCTTGCCCGTCCTCCACTCACCCAGACGCCTGCTGTGTGCTGGGGGCCTGCGGGGTGCAGAGCTCCTGGCCGAGTGGAGGCGCCGGCGCACTCGGCGGCGGGGGGGGGGGGGACGACCGCATAGGGCCGCGCCCCGGGGTCTGAGGCCCTGCCGGCTGGGGCGCCCGGGGAAGGCCTGAGGACCGCCAGGGTGAGCGGGGGCGAGTGGGAACGGGCGGGAGGCCTGGCTGGGGAGCTGGGATTAGAGGCGGGAGCGGCGGGCCTCCGCAGGGAGACGCCTGCGGCCTGCGGTGTTGTGTCGGCTGGGCCCTGGGGCTGGGGCACGTGCTGGCTGCCGTGTCAGCTCACGTTTAGAGGGGAGCAGCTGTCGGGGTTACATTCCTGCCAAGAACTCTTAGCTTCAAAGCTGGAAGTCCAGGCTTGTGGGTTTTGTTTTGTTTTGTTTTTTTGCGGTACGCGGGCCTCTCTCTGCTGTGGCCTCTCCCGTCGCGGAGCACAGGCTCCGGACGCGCAGGCTCAGCGGCCACGGCTCACGGGCCCAGCCGCCCCGCAGCACGTGGGATCCTCCCGGACCGGGGCACGAACCCGCGTCCCCTGCATCAGCAGGTGGACTCCCCAACCATTGCGCCACCAGGGAAGCCCAGGCTGCGGTACTTTTCTGGGCCCAGAGCCCCTGCGCGGGGGGCAGAGGTTGGAGCCGTCGGTCACCCCTCTTCCCCGGGGCTGTGCCTGGGCCCCTGTTCTGTTGGCCCAGCAGCCCTGGCCGTGGCCCCTCTGTTCTCTGACCTCTGAGATAGCCCAGGCCCTAGACAGGCCCCGCCTGCCTTGGTCACCTTGGTTCACCTTTGGTCTTGCACTGGCTGCCCCCCCCCCACCTCCAGAGGCCACCCTTCATAACACCTATTGTCATCTAAGAGATAAGAAAGCTTAATTCTGAAAGGGTTCCCTTGCCGTGTGTGCGGACCCTGACGGGGTGCTTCGCAGCCAACGCTTGGGCTGGTCAGAGTTTCCTCACGTTGTAAGAGCTTTGAAGAAACACAGGAGGTAGAATTTACGCTTAAGGGAATAAGGAGTCACCTGATTTGTTTCAAATGACTAAATGGAAACTGTGTAGACAGTTCTTCTCGCGCTGCGCCCCTCCTGCTGTCCTCGTTCCTCAAGAATGTCCCGCCTCCCCGTCCACGTCGAGACAACGTCCCGCCTCCCCGTCCACGTCGAGACAACGTCCCGCCTCCCCGTCCACGTCGGGACAACGTCCCGCCTCCCCGTCCACGTCGGGACAACGTCCCGCCTCCCCGTCCACGTCGGGACAACGTCCCGCCTCCCCGTCCACGTCGGGACAACGTCCCGCCTCCCCGTCCACGTCGGGACAACGTCCCGCCTCCCCGTCCACGTCGAGACAACGTCCCGCCTCCCCGTCCACGTCGGGACAACGTCCCGCCTCCCCGTCCACGTCGGGACGACGTCCCGCCTCCCCGTCCACGTCGGGACGACGTCCCGCCTCCCCGTCCACGTCGGGACGACGTCCCGCCTGCCCGTCCACGTCGGGACAGGGGTCCTGCTCCACGCGGGCCTCGCGTTCTTTGTCCTCCTTCCAGTCTAGTGTCACACGGGAGGGCTCCACACGTGGGCGGAGCTGTGAGTCAGATCAGCATAAGTTATTCTGAATAACGTTTCTACCCTTTACTTAAACTTTAAATGCTGGTCAGTTGGTAATGGTGCTCTGTAACCAATGTTGGAAAAACCCAGATTTTGCAGAGTTGAAGATGCGATGTTTCTGCTCCGGCCATTTCTGCAGCTGAGGCAGCTACGTCGGTCTCAGCACCGTTGTTAGTAAGGTCTCGGCCCAGGTTTCTAAGAGCTCTTTCAGCCTTGAATTTGCACATTTCATTGGCAGCATCTACTCGAAGTTCCTCACAGAAGGACTGCAGGACCGCTGGGACCCTTGCACTCGAGGCTTCCCGGGCCGCCAGCGTGGCCCGAGTGTCGACGTGTAGTTAGCCAGGGACGGCATTGTTTGCGTGGAAGCCTCAGGGTGTGCATACCTTTTCCAAATAGTCTGACAGTCGGGGATGGCAGAGGGGGGGCGAGGCGGTGTAAGGACAGCGGGCGGGGTTAGCACGAATCAGCGTGAGGAGCATGGAGCGAGTAGGCAGTGATTTCAGAAAGGCCAACAAGCCCTTGACAGTGTGGTCAGTAAGGCCCCCGGCGGCCGTGTGGCCCGCTGTCGTGAAGTGGCCGCCGGCGTGAGGATGGGCTGCTGTGTCCCGGGGGCCGGGCGGCGGTGGAGCTGCAGGAACAGGACCCAGTGCGGGTTCCCCTCGTCTGTGTTCTGGGGAAACTCCTTCCTCCAGAGGCCCCCACCCCTGTTCTCCGTCGGAGCCTGGGTGGACTGGAGACACTTCCTCCATCCAGCTGGTGGGTCCAGGGCGGGGCAGGCCTGGTCTCCGCCCCTGGGAGGCCACGCCGTGGGGGGCGCTTCCCGATGGGTCCCTGAGTGTGGTCTCTTCCTGCTCAGCTGCTCCCCGGGCGGCCGCCAGTCAGGAAGCTGCTGGAGACGCTGCAGGAGTGGCTGGCCAGCCTGCCCCTGGACAGGATCCCCTACGACGCCGTCCTCGACCTGGTCAACAACAAGATGCGGGTGAGGCAGCCCCCTCGACGAGCTTGGGGGACCCCGCACCCGCCCTCGGCCAGTGCTCCACCGGCCTCCCTCCCCGGTTCTGCCGCCTGGTTTCCACAGCAGCCTCCAACTGCCCTCTGCCTGGGTCTGGGACAGACGGCTGCCCGAGACCGTGGGGTTTTGTCAGGCAGTGTAGCATTAGGGCTTGTTTTCTGTTTTAATTTTTAGTGAACTCATCTAGGTTTCACACTTTAAAAAGTAGTGAATAAAGGCGATGGGTCGAGCTGCCGTGCAGGCCGGGTGTGCAGCCGGGTCTTGGGGCTGTGTCTGTGGCCACACCCTGTAACCACCGCCCGATCAAGACTGACCACGTTCACCAACTTTTTTTTTTTTTGGCTGTGTTGGGTCTTCATTGCAGCGCGTGGCTTTCTGCAGTCACAGCTACTGGTCTCTAGACGCGCGGGCTTCAGTAGTCGTGGCTCACGGACTCGAGAGCGCAGGCTCAGTAGTTGTGGCGCACGGGCTTAGTTGCTCTGCGGCACGTGGGATCTTCTGTGTCCCCTGCTTTGGCAGGCGGATTCCTAACCACTGCGCCACCAGGGAAGTCCACCACCAACTATTTTTAATTTTAACAATTCAATTATCTCGTTTTTTTTCTACCCGCCCCGCCCAGATTTCTGGAATATTCCTTACTAACCACATAAAGTGGGTTGGATGTCAAGGAAGCCAACCAGAGCTGAGGGGCTACACGTGTTCTTTGTGGAAATTGTTCCACACTTTGACTGTTGGAGCTGGGACCCATCCAAACGCGCTGCACGGCACAGGTGAGCTGTCCCCACCTGGGCCACCCGACCCGGGGGCTGCGCTGCTGCCTGCCGGGGCCGCCCCAAGCTCACGCAGAGGCTAACGTGCCTTCAGGGTGCCCGGGGTCCAGCCTAAGGAGGGTGGAGGTGAGCGTCTTTTCTGGGGGTCTGGTCAGCCCTGTGCCGGCTCGGGGTGCTGGCGCCTGAGTCCCCACCCTCTCCCCTCACAGCCAGTGCCTGGCTGGCCCTTGGGGACGTGCGTCACGGGCCGGGTGAGGGAGCGCTGGCCAGGAACGCCTCTCGGTGTCAGCGCCTCTTTCTTTGCTTTAGAGAGCACGAGAGCAAATGAAACACATTTGGAGAAGCGTACGGTTACCCGTTGTTTCTAACAAGGCACCGGGAGCAGCGCACACCCCGCGTGTCACGGCGTCTGTGGGGCAGGCGCTCAGGCGTGGCCTGACCAGGCTCTCCGGCTTCAGGTCTCCCAGAACCTGGGCGCGGAGCGCTGGCCCAGGACGGGGGGCAGAGACACCCTCCCCGCGCTTGCGCCCCACATGGGGGGCTAGCCTTCCTCGCCGTGTGGCCCCCCCACAGGCAGCCGGCTTCATCGGGGCCCTCGGTGGTGTTGAGTCTGTCATATCTGCCGTGTGTGTTCGTTAGAAGTGAGCCACTGGGCCCACGAGGGGAGGCGATGACACAGACGTGGCTGCGGGAGGTGGGACCACGTTTGTATCTCACTCAAAGCGCTAAAAAACATGTTGGATTTTTGGATCCTCTCCCGACTGTGTTGTGTGTATGCCTCTCAGTTTAAGCAGGCCCCTGACAGCCATGGGACTATCTGCTTTTAGTTCTTTATTTTATTAATTAATTTATTTATTTATTTATTGGCCACATCGGGTCTTCGTTGCTGCGCACAGGCTTTTTCTAGTTGCGGCGAGCGGGGGCTACTCTTTGTTGCAGTGTGTGAGCTTCTCATTGCGGTGGCTTCTCTGGTTGCAGAGCACGGGCTCTAGGCGTGTGGGCTTCAGTAGTGTGGCTCGTGGGCTCTAGAGCGCAGGCTCAGTAGTTGTGGTGCACAGGCTTAGTTGCTCCACGGCACGTGGGATCTTCCCGGACCAGGGCTCGAACCCGTGTCCCCTGCATCGGCAGGCGGATTCTTAACCACTGCGCCACCAGGGAAGTCCTAGTTTTGTTTTTTTAATCATTCGGGTTCACTGACGTCTGTATTAAGTCAAAGTGAAGTTTTGGGACCCACACTGTCCAATATTCTTTCCAGTAAAATTGTAAAATTCTTTCAGAGTTACCTTTTGCTGTGTAACAAACGACCCCCAGACGCCGGGGCTTAAAACCACCTCCAGGCTTTTGCTCATGGTTCTGGGGCTTGCCTCTTTGGACGGCTCACCTGTGGCCTCGCTCAGGTGGCGGCAGCTGACCGGTCTAGACTCAGGAGGTCGGGCTCCCAGGCAGCACCAGCTCCCCACGGGGCATCGCCACATCCGGGAGGGGCCTTGGGGTCTGGGCGTCACTTCCGCCACAGCCTGTTGCTCAGACAGGTCTCACGCAGCCCAGGTTCACGGTGGGGAGGTAGAGGCCGCCTGTTGGGGAGACGCAGCAGAGAGGGGCGTGTGGCGCCTTCAGACATCTCTCCACCCCCGGCCCTGCTCCAGGTGACGCTGCATTGCTACTCCTCCGGGGTCTAGTGGGAGAGGTGGGCTTTCAGTGGAAAATTCTCCTAAGAATCACACAGAAGAACACGCAGGGTGTGTTCAGGAGAAAGCTCGGGAGCCCAACAGCAAGTGAGATCAGAGCCTCCGCACTGCCTTAGCGGGACGCCGGCCGCAGCGTTGGAGCCCACGTCCAAGACACGAGCCTCGGTTGTGGGGAAAGTTCTGCTGAGAACAGGGAGACGCGTTGAAGGAGGTGGGGACAGCAGGGAGGAGGTCATCGCCGGGCGCTCTATAAAATCCTGCACAGCCGATGCCGGCAGAGTGAGGGCAGCAGGGTGACAGAGATCTTGCGCGTTCTTTCTCTTCGTCGCGGAAATTGAAGCGACATCCGAGGAGTCTGTCTTCCGCCGAAAGAATTGGGTCAGACTGAGACCCGGATTATGTCTTGGAAGGTTTTTCCTCTCCTTATCGCGTGCTTAAACCCCATCGACTAAAAAGCCTGCCGCGGCCTCTAATCCGCCACAGGTAGGGTTCATGGTTCTTGTCCACTTTAAAGATTAGGGCGGCCCGAGCGTGCAGTGGTTGGGTGGGGGACACGGGAAGGAGGATTACCCCGCCGGGCGCGGCAGATGTCAGCCAAAGGCCCGCGGTCGCGAGAGCAGCACCCGGCCGGCCGTGAGGCCTCGGCGCGTGCACGTGGCCTCGGCCGGGTGCCCCTCGGCTGCCCTGGGAAACACTGGGAGCCGGGGGCAGGTGCCGAGGTGCGGCTTCGGGCCTTCTCTGAGTGACACGGGCAGGACCTCCGAGGCTGGCGGCCCGCGAGGCCTCTCCGGGCGGGTCCGAGCGTCAGGACCGCACCGGCCGCAGAGAGAGATCGCTCGTGAGGGCCTGCTGTTAAGATGGATTCAGTCTCCAAAACCATGTCTTTTTTTTTTCCAGTTATTTTGCTGGATTTCTTTTAATGCTGACATTTAATCCGTCTTAATCTCACGGCCTCTTATTCGTACGCCCGAGATCCCCCGCATTAGCTGTCTGGACAGGACTCTGGTCCAGCCCTGTGCTGCTGCCCCTCTGCCGTCCTCGGGTCCTCCTTTCAGCGCACCGCGGGCCGCGCTGTCCTGCCCTTGGGGGACTGCTCTCTTCAGACGCCAGGCCCCTCACTCCCGGGGCCTTTACTCGGCACCCACTGTCCTCCTCTTACACCCGGCGGTGAGAACCGTCTGTGTGGCTGGTAGATGCTGGAGGGTCTCCTCACCCGGAGAGGCTCGGCCTCTTTGAAAGAGTGCAGACCGTCACCAGCCTGCCACCCTGTCGCTCCCAGAGGGAGCCCCAGCAGCTGACCAGCCGTGACCGTCGCTGCCCCTTTCGTGGAGGATCCGCCACAGGGCGGGCCTGGCAGCAAACCCGGAGGCTCTTCCTAAGGCCTGGTTCATATATTCGGGCTTGTGTTTCACAAGGATTTCAAAGCAAAACAGCTGCAAATTTTGAATGAGTGGCTGCCACGGCCCCGGCACAATCCTCTGGGGTTGCTTGCAGGGCAGGAAAAGTGGCACACGGGACTCAGGCGTGGGGCTGGGGGCCCCTGGCAGACCTAACAGCGCCAGGCCTCCGGCTCGTTCTCCTGAGGGCCAGCGCGCGTCCCGGAGCGGCGCCGGCAGCTGGACACAGGCGGCCGTCTGCTCTTGGCGGGCGCGCGTCGGGCGCAGTGTCGAGGCAGCAAGCGGCCATCTTGCGGTCGCGGTGGGCGTCTGGGAAGGAGCTGGTTTCTTCCCGCGGCCCGTGTCAGGCACCCAGCTCGTCCCCGGCTCCCCCGGTGCCACCCGAGGCCCTGCGGTTCTAGTGGAAATAGTCCGACACGCTTCGGTCCCTGTGCAGGTTTTGAAGACGACCCCCAGGCAGTGCTGCAGACCATCAGGAGGTACGTTCACATCTTCTTTGGGTGCAAGGAATGTGGTGAGCATTTTGAGGAAATGGCTAAAGAATCGATGGATTCTGTGAAAACCCCGGACCAGGCAATTCTCTGGCTTTGGAAGAAGCATAACGTGGTCAACAGCCGCTTGGCAGGTAAGCAGAAGCCGCTCCGCGTGGCCTGTGCCTGCGTGTGGAGCCCGAGCTGTGGGGGCGGGGGTGGCACCTGAGCTTTGCCACCACTCTGCCTGCCTGCCACGTGCCAGCCTGCCTGCCCGCGGGGCTCACGGCCGGGTCGTCTGCCCTGACCAGATGTCAGTTTCCTGGTGACATTGGCCAGGGAGCTGCCAGAGACAGCAGCCATTCCCGGCTGCCAATCCCTGGCTTTCCAGATTGTTCTCTCACTGCAGGGCTCCCGGGCTGCACGGAAATGGAAACATCTTTCCCCCCCGGTAGCCCACTAGACCCCTGAGTAAATTCGACAGTGGAAGACTTGGAATATAATTAATTTTCAGTAAGGAAAATTTTAGCATCGTTAAAACCTGCTCTCAGACCATAGACCAAACTCCTCAGGGTGGTTTTGTTTAGAAAAACTAGGGCGCGTGTATTTTCTCAGAGTTAAGTAATTCAAACTGTTCCTAAATCAATGGTAGATTAAAATTAGGCTTAAAAATAATCCACTGAGAAATAAATCTTAATAGAAATGAATAGAAAATGCCACTAAACTATTGGTTTTTATTTAATCCACTGTATTAGAAAAACATCTTACAGCTAAAGCACTAAAGAGAATTGGTTTTTCTTTGGACTCGGAGCTGACCGCTGTGGCTCCAGTCACGTGGCCGCGGCCCCTCGTGTGGCCGGCTTTGTCCTTCGCCTTTGGCTGCAGGTGAAGGCGCTTCCGCTGTGGCCCTGGCACAGACGGCTCCACGGCCAGGGTGCCGGTCCGCCCTCTCGGGGCGCGTGGTGACCCCGCCCCAGCAGCGCTCAGCCCCAGAGCAGCCGGCGAGACTCCAGCCAGGCTGCCGTGTCCGGGTGCCGCCTTGTGCCCCACGAGATGCTGCGCCAGAAAGGCGCCTGTGGTCGTGTGGCCCCTTAGACTCCGCGTGTCCCCATAGCCCCCTCGGTCCCGCCTCCGGCCTCTGGGTTGGGGTCCACGCAGTGCCGCGCCGGACACACTCTGGCATCTCCTCCCGTCTCGGGGTGTGAATCCAGACCCCCCGCTGGACGCAGACCCCAAAGGGCCGCGCCCAGGCCCCGAGTGGTATGCGTTGCCCGCCAGCTCCTGCCCAGCCGCGGGCCTGTCGTGAGCACGGCGAGCGGGCCGGAGGGGAGCGCCTCCGCCGGGTCAGGAGGCCCACAGACCGACCGATTCCCTTCACGTGTGCTTCCGGAAGCACTCTGAGGTGGCGAGGCATCCCCAAGTCAGGTCGGCGAGCTCCAGGAGCCCGGGGAGCCACGGGCCACGGTTGCCTGTGGGGCCGGGTCTCCGGGGCTGTCACAGCATCGCAAGTGGAAGCGAAGCAGGAGTTTGGAAGTGCAGCTGCGAGTGCGGGGGCTTCGTGGCTCTGCCTCGAGGTCTCGCCCCCCAGTCGTTGGCTGACAGCCCAGGCCGCGCTCTGCCCACGGGTGTTGAACGAGGGAGGGCGTGGGAGAGGGTCCCCTCGGCCCGTCCAGTGCCGAGGGAGCACCTTAAGGGAAGGGAGGACGGGGGGGGTGGGGCGCCCCAAGCAGGGCTGCGAGGTCAAGGTGTGGAGCTGGGGACCTGCCCGCCCGTTTGGGTGTTTGGGGCGGGGTTTGGCCCAGTGGGTGGTGGTGCCCGAGCGTGGCCTCCCTGAGCTGTGGGCCGGGAACCTGCCAGAGGGCGTGCGGGAGGACGCGGCGGCGCTGTGCGGGCAGCCGTGCAGGGAGGGCGGGCGGGAGGGCAGCGTCGTCTGGACCCCACTGGACGGTCGCAGTGGAGGCGGTGGAGGGAGAGGGCGGTAGCGGGCAGGCCGGAGGCACGGGGGCCCGCGGCGCCAGGGTGGGCGGTCAGGTGGCCGGGAGGCCTCCTCACGGTGGCCCTTCCTCCTCCTCACAGGCCATCCGAGTGAGGACCCCAAGTTCCCAAAGGTTCCATGGCCCACTCCGGACCTCTGCCCGGCCTGCCACGAGGAGGTCAAGGGCCTGAGCAGCTGGAACGAAGGCCAGGTGCTCCTGTTCTTGAAGCGGCACTACGGCAGCGACAACCTCGAGGACGCGTACTCCTCGGACTTGGGAGACACGGGGGAAGGCGCCCCGGCCGCGGGCGAGGAGCGGGCGGGGGGCCACGCTTCCCCAGAGCAGCCGCCCGCACACCAAGGTGCCGAGAGTCTCCGTCCCCCCGGCGTGCTGCCCCCCAGGCCTCGCCTGTCAGCGAGGTCGCACCGGGGGCTGGACGTGAAGCTCGAGAGTCTGAGTGGGGCCGAGGGCCGCCGGGGGGCGGGGGCGGGGGCGGGGGCGGCCTTCCTGGGGACGGGCTTCTCCAGCCTGGACATGAGCCTCTGCGTCGTGCTCTACGTGGCCTCGTCCTTGTTCCTGATGGTGATGTACTTCTTCTTCCGGGTGCGGTCCAAGCGGTGGAAGGTCAAGCATCACCACCCGTCCGTGTAGGACGCGGCGAGACCGTGGAACCACCTTCGGAAAGCCTGCAGCTTTAATCTTCAGATCAGGGATTCGGTCAACGCATCGGACCTGGTGTCCCCTCGGTGGCGCCCTCCGCTCCCCCACGTGCTCTCCCTGCAGGGGACGCACCCGGCACGCAGCAAGGCTGCTTGCATCCCTGGAACCCTCAGGTGGCGTCTTCCACAGATCCTAGAGCAGAAAGCCTTGTCTGCTTTTACTTTTCCAGGTCTGAAAACAGAAGTGGGGAGGCCAGGCCCCACGAACAGAGCTTTGCCACCCGCTTGCACCTCGAGTTGCTAGACTGCAAGGCCTCACTCCGGGATCTGGAGAAAACTCACTCCCTTCCCTCCCCTGCTGGGGCCTCCAGGCGCCTCCCCTTCCCGCTGCTCCTTGAAGCCAGAGTTCTCAGTGACTCACTCGTGCTTGTGCTTTTCAGCTGCTTGAAGCAAGGGAACATCTCCGGGGCGGCAGGGCAGCTCAGGACCCGGGAGGGAAGCCCCCTAGTCAGCCGTCCCAGGCTCTGCAGACGTGGAGATGAGAGTGCAGAGGGGAAGGGGCTCGGTGGGTTTGTGGGGCGGGGTGGTGCCCTTCTAGTCTTCAGGGAAATTGTGCTTGTTAATCTGGTGACCAGAGGCTGTAAGCGAATCCCAGTCTGCGTCCACCGTGGGAGGGGGCTGCCCTTAGGGGTCTCTGAAGGTGCCCTCAGTCCTGTGTCGTCATCCTCCAGCACCTGCAAGTCCCCGTGAGAACCTAGGGCTCGGTGCGAGGGAGCTGGTGGCGCCCAGGGCAGACTGTGGTCTCGGCCAAACTTCCTTTGCCTGGTGCAGGGCCCCAGTGCCCCAGGCTTCGACGATTAATTTTCTAACATTGAATGGTTTTAACACATTATTTGTGAAACCCAAAACATTTAGAAGTAAATTTGCCTCTGAAAACGTCAACAAAGAAACAGAACAAACTATGGCAGGGAACATTTCCTTTGAGATCCTTTGTGGCTCTGTTGGTTTGTCTCATAGGCTCAGATGTGTCCGTGCGCGCGCGCGCGTGCGCGTCTGTGTGTGACTGTGATGGTTGTAACGGTGTTTCCCACTCTGCCTGTTCCGCACTCCAGTGTGTGCTTACTAAGTACCGTTGACCACGTGACCATGTAACGCTGATGTGACCGTTGCATCTTGGGGAGAATAGGCGGCCGATGCCTTGAACAACTCTCGTGAGCTTCGTGGTCACCTTCGGCGGGAGGCGTGGTCACCTTCGGCGGGAGGCGTGGTCACCTTCGGCGGGAGGCGTGGTCTGGAGGCCTCGGGGCAGGAACCTGCTCCTGAGCCGCGCGCTTCCTCTGCACTTCGCTGCCCGGACAGGTTTCTAATTGTTTGACACTTTTTTAACCCCTGGAAGCCTTCGTGTTTTAAAAGCCAGGAGCTTGTCTTCATGGCTAAGTTGTGTGCCTGGGTTACCGAAGACATCTGTTGTTTCTTTTCAACTTGAAAAGCGGGCAGATTTACAGAGAACCCGAAGGGAAATACTTAGAACCGTTAATTAAACTGCCTTTTGGTTTGTATTGAATGTCTTTTTCTCCCCTAAAGGAACTTTCTTTCGACAGTGGGAACTGGGTGATTTTGCAAGTGTACCATCTTGTGTACTTTACAGAACCTAGCTGAAGGGCGACGCTGGCTTCCGCGGTTTGTAATGATACTGCAGCTTGAGGGGCAGTCGGTCAGGGAGAGGACGTGCCGCGGTGGCCCACGGGCGCCGTGTCCCGTGCTGCTCAGAACTGGACGCTCCCTCTAGGCAAGGGTTAAGTTCTGTTTTCTAAAGTTGTGAGTATTGAGACTAATGAATATGATAGTTCGGTAATTTAAATGTATATTTATTTTTAATGGAAGGATTTTGATTAAAAAGAAGCTAATGCTCATGGAAATGTCGGTGAAATTTCTTACCTGCAAGGAAAATGAACATTTTGTATTTAAGTAAACTATAATGTGCACATTTTAAGAATAAAGAAATCCGATGTTTGAAAAAATTGTAATTCTTTTGAAGAGAGAACTAACTCTGTAAGGGATGCGGTGTCGGGCGAGAGTGCCAGGCGAAGCCCCCTCTCCCTTCTCGGGTGTATGCACAGGACGTCTGAAATCCCAGAATTTCTTATATTGAACCAGAGGCTTTTTGGAAGATGACCCAAGGGTCAGGTGGAAGGTGAAAGATGGGAAATCGATGATGAATGATAGATGGTCTTCTTGGAGCCGAGCTAGACTGAGTGGGCTCAGGACAGCACCCTTCCTCCCACGAGAGGGGAGACGGGACGGTGACTGCGATGGGTGTAAATCGTACTCACAAGGCACCAGAGAGGCCTCCCGCAGGGGAGGGAGCTGCCAGGCCTCGGCTTTCCCTGGGCACCACCCTCCCGCCAGGCCTGAGCGCACGGCATCGCAGTCGGCCACCAGGTGTGCCTCGTGCCCACGGCTTTGCCCCAACACCTGTTTGCTGCCTCCGGTTCTGAACTGTTAATTTTAAGTAATGTAATTTTATTTATTTATTTATTTTTGGCTGCGTTGGGTCTTCGTTGCTGCGCGTGGGCGTTCTCTAGTTGTGGCGAGCGGGGGCTACTCTTCGTTGCGGTGCGCGGGCTTCTCATTGCGGTGGCTTCTCGTTGCAGAGCATGGGGTGGGCTCTAGGTGCACAGGCTTCAGTAGTTGTGGCTTGAGGGCTCCGGAGCACAGGCTCAGTCGTTGTGGCGCACGGGCTTAGTTGCTCCGCGGCACGTGGGATCTTCCCGGACCAGGGCTCGAACCCGCGTCCCCTGCATCGGCAGGCGGATTCTCAACCACTGCGCCACCAGGGAAGTCCCTGTGAACTATTTTGATTTCTTCTTCCGCCTCCCCCCGCCCTTGTTTTGGGGTGGGGAGGCCTCCAGTGGTCGAGTGTGGCTTCAGGGGAGTTCTCTTGGCTGCAGTTTCTGTGAATTCGCCTTCCCAGCCGGGCTGTGCCCCCGTCCGGAGAGGGCACAGGCAGCCGCTGGCACTGAGTGACCGGCGGGCACCCTGCCCCCCAGCCCGGTCTGTGTGGTGCCGGTGTAGGCTTACCATCCGGTAACCCCCGTCACCCAGGGCCTTGGCGCCCACGGCCCTTGGGTCCTTCTGTCTGAGTCGTTTCTGTTGAGGGCGCCCCAGCTGCCCTTCCTCCCCACTGCCCCGGGGGAGTGGGAGGGGGCTGTGGCCTGAGACCTGGGGGCATTGCGTGTTGGGGAGGCCAGGCGTGCAGAAAGTTCCTCCCGCCTAAAGCAGCCGTTGAACTGGGCAGCACCTGGAGCTAGGGCCTCGGGAGGAGCCTGTCTGGAGGCCGATGGGGCCGGAGAGCCCTGGGCCTGGACGCTGCCTTCCAGGAGGCCGGGAGCGGGAAAGAGCAGGAGCTGCCGGAGGAGCACCCGCTTGGGGCGAATCCCCAGCCATAGCGCAGGCCTGGCGCTCAGGGCGGAGCCGGCTGACGCGGCGCCCAGGCCTGGCGGCGGCGGGGGCGTAACGGTGGGGGGGAGTTGGGGGGCGGGGGGGGCGGGCCGAGGGACCGGGGACCTGGGAAGGGGGGCGGCGGGCGGCCGCGCGCCTCCTTCAGCACCGCGGACAGCGCCCGGCCCAGAGGCTCCCGCGTCCGGCCGCGCGGCGCGCACGGGGACGCGGGAAGGGCCGAACCCTCCCGGCGGGCGGGGGTCGCAGAGGAGGAGGAGGAAGGAGCGCTGCCCGCACCACTTGGGCCCGGCCTGGCCCCGCGGCCGCGATGCTGCTGGAAACGGATCTCGAGGGCGACCGAGATCGGCCCGGGGCCCCCGCAGCCGCCGCTCTCTGCACCTTCAGCGGGACTCGGGGTAAGAGCCCCGCCTGGCCCGCAGCCTCCAGCCCGGGCAGGAGGAGCCAGCGGGGCAAAGCAGCAGGGCCGGCAGAGGCAAACAGAGGGACAGCGGGGAGGAATGGGTGCAGCACACCAAGGGCAGGGAGGGCAGGAGTCGGGGAGACCTCGGGTGGGACATGAGACGGGAACGGGGGGGCGGGGAGGGGAGCCGGCAGGGCCCTGAGTGGGCAGCCTGGAGCTCCCTGCGATGGTTCGGGAGGCCTGGACCTGCGCTCTAGTGTCCGTGGCCTTTTGCGGAGTGCCCCAAGAACAGAAGGGACCTCACAGGCATTCCTCGTGGGGAGGGGACGGGCAGAGAAAGGGCCGCCTAGTAAACCCAGAGACCCCACGCGTCTCAGCTCCCACACACAGCCCAGCCGCGCCTCGCCAGCCGGCCCAGCTGCGCAGCACCGAGACCCCTGGGTCGGCCCACTGCCTAAAGCGCCCTCCCCAAGGGCCATTCGATCGCAAGGACGTTGGGAAATAATGGAGGCATTGTTGGCCAGCCGGCCAGATGCCGAGCGCATGGGCCCGCCCGCCCCTTCCCCAGTCGGACCACACATGGCTCCTCTCAGGCAGGCCTCTGCAGCAGCTGACACTCAACGGCCGACACCCCAGCGCACCCAGCACCCGCTCAGCTCCCCAGCTTGCACGCTCTTACTCTGTCCCGGGGAACAAATGTAGCACAGGGTGAAGGGGCAGGCGCTGGCTGCATGGGGCTTTGCCCACACTGAGACGTGGGGTCTGCTCAGAGCTAAGAGGAGCTGTGCTCTTCCTGCCCAGGTCCTTCCAGGCCGGCCTCCAAATTAAAGTGTACAGACCAGGCCACTGGAGGCCAGGCGGAGGCAGGGTGAGAATGGGGCATTACTGCGGGACTCCCAGGTGGAGCCTCTTGGAGGGTGGCGTCCACCTCTAGTCCCCCAGTGCTTCCTGGGGGCCGTGCCTGCACTGCCAGGGGCCCACACGGCTGTGTGCTGACTGTGGGTGGCTGCAGGGGGTGGCCTGGCCTGTGCCCTCTGGGGTAGGTGCGTCTCTACCTGCGAGGATGGTGGGTTCCTGCAAGCTCACCCGTTTGGACTGGGGGCAGGGTGTGGGAAAATCGGGCACGGGGCCTTCCTCCTGTGCTACGGCAGGGGTGCTGGCGGGTGGGGGGAAGTGAGAGTGGATCCCGGCTTTCCCAGCTCCATCCCTCCTGACCTGGAGTCTTGGCTGCGTCCTGGAGTCTGAGCCGAGGACCCTGGCTTTCCCTCCGGAGACTCACCCAGCTTCTCTGCGCCCACGGTGGGCTGCAGTTCCAAGGGTGGGCCCAGAAGCTGCTCAGGGCGGGAAGGTCTGAGGTTGGGTCCAGCTCCTGGTGGCTTCGCTGGGAGCCCTCTTGGGCGCCACACTCACCCTCCCTGGGTGTTGGGTCGCGCTCATGCGACCAGACATTGTGACCAAGCCTCCCAGCTCCTACGTAGCCTCTCAGGTCCGAGCCTCAGCGGCGGAGGACCCGGCTCCCTCCCTGACCCCCAGGCCACCCGCGGGCTTTCACGCCCCGAGCCGCAGGCCTCAGCCCCGAGCCGGCGCCGGGGCAGGAAGCTGCCGGGCCCGGTCGAGCGCCCTCGGGCAGCCCCGGCCCGGCTCCTCCCCTGAGCGTCCCACCCTCGGGCCGGGCACTCGGGGAGGCGTCTGGGCACAGCGGTGCTCCGCGCAAAGGCGCGCGGAGTCCGCGGACGCCCCCGGCGCGTCTCGGCGACCCCGGCCCCGCCCCGCGCCGCGGCCCCGCCCCCCGCCCCGCCGCCTCCCCGCGGCCCGAGCCTCCGGGCCCCTGGGCGGCCCGCGGGCGCAGCGCCCAGCAGCGCCGGGAGTCGTTGAGACGCCGGCCCGGGGCCTTCGGGGCCGTGGTCTCGCCGGGCCCCTGGGAAGTTCAGGGCGGAGAGCCGCGGCGCCGGGCGGCGGGGACCCATGGAGGCGCGCGGGGAGCCGGTCCCGGGCCGGGAGTCGGCGGGCGGCGACCTGCTGCTGGCGCTGCTGGCGCGGAGGGAAGACCTGCGCCGAGGTGGGTGCCCGGGCCGAGCGGCTGCACCCGGGAGGGCGGACCCCGTGGACACCCAGAGGTCCTCGCTCCCTTCCCGGCCTGGCCACGGAGGCGGCGGGAGCCAGGGAGCGCCGGCAGGAGTAGGTGCCGGGTCCCCGGCACAGCACGTCCCTGCCTGGGCATCCCAGCAGCGAGGCTGCCTCTGGGCCCCTGGAGCTGTGTTGTCGGGTGCTGGGTCGTGGCGCCCAGGCTGGGGAGGTGGTGGGGGGCCTCCGGGTCCCAGGACCGACCGGTTCAGGAAATACTCGCCCTAATCGGGAGAGCGCGCAGAGAGCAGACGTGAGACCTGCAGGAAGGCTCCCTGCACCCAGACCCTACACACTTTCCAGGGGAAGAGAGTCAAACGCAAGGGCCCGCGTGGAGCTGGACCCCGGCCGTAGAACACCCCTAGCTGGGGTCTCGGTGTCTGCACTCACACGCACCTGCCCTGTTGGCCCACTCGGGGCTGGTCCTCCTGCAGGAAAGCCCCCAGCTTCCCGGTGGCACCAGTCTCGCCCCCAGCGCCTTGGCTTCCTGTGAACTGGGATGGTTCTCCGCGGGCTTCCAAGCAGGCGGGACCCACAGGATGGAGATGGAGGTGGCTCCGGAGGGGTGGGGAGCCGCGGGGATGGAGCAGGTGGGAAAGGGGTTACATCCAGGCTGTGGGGTCTCATCCGTCTCCTACTGACTGACTTATTTATTTATTTCCCGAAGGTTCCTGGGAGGGGTGGCCACAGGTGCTGAGAGGAAGGGGCGGAGGGCGGAGAGAGAGCAAGGGAGGGGTGCGGGCTCCGGGCGAAACGGCTCAGGAGAGCCGGCGGGGATCGGCGGGCGGGCGCAAGGCTGCGCTGGGCCTCGCCAGCGCGGAGGATAGGAGACCCCGCCGAGTCCGGAGTCGCCATGCAACGTAAGGCCCGGGTCGCCAGGGCTTCGCGAGAGCGCGAGGGGCGCGGCGGGGGCGGCTTTTGCCCGACGCGGGCTCCGCGGGCAGCGCGGCCGGGGGCGCTGTCCGGGCCGCGGTGCTGAATCCGCGCTGCGCGGGCCTGTCCAGCCGCCAGCTCTGTGCCGGGTGTCCCGGCCGCCCTGCCGCCGCCGCCCGGGGTTGGGGGGCCGGGGCAGGCGGCAGTTCCCCAGGCTCCACACCCAGGGCTACGGTTTTGCCCGACGCGGGACCCCATCCTTCGTGGCTTCCTGGGGCTGAGGGAGGCCCCTCTCCGGCCCTCTCACCGCTGCCAGGCCAGCCGGGGGCCGGAGGAGTCCGCCCTCAGCGAGGTGAGCGTGGCGCGGTGGTGCCATATTTTTGTATGTTCCAGTTCCTGCTCGTGGCTCTCTTCCCTCCGGAGACCTTTTCTAAAGTAACCGGGAGCCCTCACCCCATGAGCACCCCGCCAAGCCCCTCATGGACCTGTGGCTCCCCGCCTTTCCCCAGCCTGGTTCCCCCGGAGGCCTGCAGGCCCAGGAGAGCAGTGGCCAAGTGTCTCTGTGGGGAGGGCAAACTGCCTACTGCGAGCTCAGGCGTCCACGCCTGAGCGTGAGGACAGAGCGTCCGTGTGTCCGGCCCACTCACAAGTACCCTCGCGGCCGCCCTAAGACAGGGAGGGCAGCAGCTTTTACTTTGGTGGCCTGCAGACAGGGCCGGCCACGGGGCCAGGCAGCCACACCTGCAAGGAGCCCCTAGCCGCCATGTTGCTTGATTGTGCAAGTACTGAGGGCACCGGGGTGGTGGATGCCCCACGAGCCACATGTGCCAGGCCTCCGGTGATGGTGAGGACCCGTTTTCCAGCCCAGCCTCTGAGAGAGCCCCTGGGGCGGGGGTTTCATGTGAGCCCAACGTGCGTCCTTCGTGAACGGGAAACATTTTGCAGTTGAAGGTACCTGGCCTGATGGGACGGCCTGGGCGCCTTCCCGCTCATGGGCGTGTTTCTAGGCCTAGTTTCAGTTGTCCTGAACTTCAGCCGTGTGCCGGGTGCCGGGCTGCGGACCGCAGAGGCATATGCACTCCCCGAGCTTGGCTGGGGAAGAGGGTGTGCAGGGAAGGGGGTCTCCTGGCAGCCCCCATCCCGGGAGCCGGGGCTGGGGAAGGTGAGGCCTCTCCCCCTCTGTGCGGTGCCCATGACCACCGGCGGCTCCTCTGCCTGCAGAGATCCCACTGTGCGCTGGCTGCGACCAGCACATCCTGGACCGCTTCGTCCTCAAGGCCCTGGACCGCCACTGGCACAGCAAGTGCCTCAAGTGCAGCGACTGCCACACGCCGCTGGCTGAGCGCTGCTTCAGCCGCGGAGAGAGCGTCTACTGCAAGGACGACTTCTTCAAGTGAGCCCGGCTGCCGCCCGGGAGGGGAGAGGGGGCTGCATCTGCCCAGCGGGAAGGAGGCCGGGAGCGGGCCGCCCCGAGGGGCTCCCCGGACCCCCACGACAACCAAGTCTGGAGCCCCGAAAGCCCCCATCCCCAAACCCCTCCTTTATCCCCAGGCAGGGCGCTATGGGGCCGCTCCGACGGCAGCCGGGCTAGCACATTAGCAATCTTTTAAAGTAATTAACTTTGTGAATCATTGAAGCAGGCGTTAAAAAGAGAGCCCCAAGTTTGTAGCGCTCTGTTGGACTTACTCCCTCTTCGTTTTGATCTTGTTTTTTTGTCCTTAACGCTGGGGACAGGGCGCCTCCCAGGATGCGCCTTCCCCTTCCAGCACAGGGGACCGCTGTGCGGCTCTCCGCAGTCTGTGCGGCTCTGCTGGAGCTGCCGGGCAGGCGGCCGGGGCCCGGGCCCGGGGGGGAGCCTCCCTCTGGAAACCGCCCCGCGCGGCGGCCGGCGGCGGCGCGTTAGCTGCTCTCCTGTCCGCCCGCCGCGCTGAGCCGCGCCCTGTGCGTCCCGCAGGCGCTTCGGGACCAAGTGCGCCGCGTGCCAGCTGGGCATTCCGCCCACGCAGGTGGTGCGCCGCGCCCAGGACTTCGTGTACCACCTGCACTGCTTCGCCTGCGTCGTGTGCAAGCGGCAGCTGGCCACGGGAGACGAGTTCTACCTCATGGAGGACAGCCGGCTCGTGTGCAAGGCAGACTACGAGACCGCCAAGCAGCGAGGTCAGTGGGAGGGGGCGATGGTCCCCGGGGTCGGCCTGGGCAGGGCCCGCCCTCCCCTTTCCTCGCCTGCAGAACGGGGCTAAGGCCGGTGGGGATCGGGCGCGGGGGGATCCTTCCCTCCGGGGTCCTCCGCGAAGCGCTCACTACGGGCCGAGGAGCTGAGCGCCTTCCCGGCCCCAGGCCCCGGGGCTGGAGTTGGCGGGGGGACAGGTATCGGACCGGCTGCGGGGAAGCCGGGGTCTGGGGTCTTAGCGGCCGCCGCCCTTGGGAGCGCAGGGCTGTTGGTCTGAATTATGTGGGTTAACTTTCCGCTTCCGAATTATCTTCCTAAATCCTTGACCCTGAAGATCCATCCCTGCCCGCACCCTTGGAACAAAGAGGAGCCCGGGTGTGGGGGGGGGGCGCTTGTTAGCGAGGGGCCGAGGCTGGAGGCGCCAGCGCCCCGATCCAGGGCCGCGGGGTCCCTATAGAAGGCCGCCCCTCGCAGGGCCCGGCCGCCCCCCGCCGCGTTTGCTCCATCGCCCCCGGCGCCCGCGTCCCGCGAAACCCGCCGGCCTCCGCGGCCGAGCCGGGCGGGCGCGGCGGCGGCGGCCCCAGTGGCCCCGACGTGCGCGTGCCCGGAGGGGGGTGGCACCGCCGGGCAGCTGAGGAGCGGGCCCAGGCTCACGGCTGCCCGCGGTGCAGAGGCCGAGGCCACGGCCAAGCGGCCGCGCACCACCATCACGGCCAAGCAGCTGGAGACGCTGAAGAGCGCCTACAACACGTCGCCGAAGCCCGCGCGCCACGTGCGCGAGCAGCTCTCCTCCGAGACCGGCCTGGACATGCGCGTGGTGCAGGTCAGCGCCCCGGCCCACCCCCCGCCCGCCCCGCGAGCCGCTGGCCGACAAGGGCCGCCCCGGACCCCGGGGCGCCGGCCGCTCACCCGCCCCCGCCCCCAGGTGTGGTTCCAGAACCGCCGGGCCAAGGAAAAGAGGCTCAAGAAGGACGCGGGCAGGCAGCGCTGGGGCCAGTATTTCCGCAACATGAAGCGCGCCCGCGGCGGCTCGAAGTCGGACAAGGACAGCGTCCAGGAAGAGGGGCAGGACAGCGACGCCGAGGTCTCCTTCACCGGTATGGCGGGCGCGGGCGGCAGCCCCGAACCGGGAAGAAAGAGCACTGGGTTGATTGGCCGCGGGGAGCCTGGAGATGTGAACGTCCTAGGTCCCGGCCTCTTTAGCCTCGCGTGCAAAACACTCGCTTATAGACCCCGGTCCCCCGTCCCCAAGCCCTGTGGTTCGGCCGCTGAGGACCACTGCTCTTCCTCTGGAGGGGGACAGAACCCCTGTGACCCGAGGGCCTGTCCCTCAGCAGGCTTTGTCCCGGTGGGAAGGTGTGGACTGTGTCTTTGCCCCCCCCCCCCGGCACTTGCAATGATTTTTAGGAAGGTGGCAGCACAATTTGAGGGTGATGAAAAGTCCGAGCTGCTTGGAGTTGGGGGAGGGTCCTCTCTGGAACCCGATTATCTCCTCCCAGACCAGGAAGACGCCCCACCCCTTAATGTCCATCCGCAGAAAGTTTGTGCAAGAGACCCTTTGGCAGCATTTGTGACCTTAAGCCACTCACCTAGCCTCTCTGGGACTTAACTCGTCTGCATAATTGGGCAGCCTTGGGGTCGTACCGGAACCCCGTGCGCTGACTGGCCTCTTCCGGGCCCTGATCCCCCCAGGGGAGCCCACCATTCCTTAGGCCTTGGGTGGGATTGAGCTGAACAAACTCAGGGCTGGAGGGGGTGAGAGACTAGGGCTGACCTGTCGTGTGACGTGGGGCAGGTCACCCCTGCAGGGGGCACTGAGCGGGGCCAGGGGTGGCAGAGGGTGGGCACCGAGCAGTGCCCTCTGCTTCCGCTACAGATGAGCCAGCCATGGTCGAAATGGGCCCTGCCAACGGCCTCTACGGTGGCCTGGGAGAGCCTGCCCCAGCCTTGGGCCGGCCCTCGGGGGCCCCAGGCAGCTTCCCGCTGGAGCACGGAGGCCTGGCCGGCCCGGAGCAGTACCGAGAGCTGCGCCCCGGCAGCCCCTACGGCGTCCCCCCATCGCCTGCTGCCCTGCAGAGCCTCCCTGGCCCCCAGCCCCTCCTCTCCAGCTTGGTGTACCCGGATGCCGGCTTGGGGCTCGTGCCCTCGGGAGCCCCAGGTGGGCCCCCACCCATGAGGGTGCTGGCAGGGAACGGACCCAGCTCTGACCTCTCCACGGGGAGCAGCGGGGGCTACCCCGACTTCCCTGCCAGCCCCGCCTCCTGGCTGGACGAGGTGGACCACGCTCAGTTCTGACTGAGACCCCCGGCTCCACCGAGCACCGGACACGAGGGGTCTGGGCGGCAGCACGGCCCCTGGCTGGGGGGGTCTGGAGCTGAGCTCTCCTGTCCCAAAGCCCTGGACCCCTGGGGGACGCAGCGCCACCGGCGGGGGACAGGATGAGGGCTCAGGGAGGGCTCGTTTCTGCGGAGTGCCCCCCGCAGCCCCTCCCCTAGTCAGAGGGACTCTCCAGGCTCCCCTGAGAGCCTCCTCCTCGGACAGGGGGCAGCCCACCTGGGGGCCGCTCAGCAAGCCTCGTTTTGTAAGCAGATTTCTCCCTTTATCGGCCCATTAACTGAGTGGTTGCTGCAGTTTCTAAACAGGAAATGTCACACACACACACACTCACTCACACACACACACTCACACACTCACACACACTCGCACACACACACAGACACACACACACTCACACACACTCACACACACTCTCTCACACACACACACACACACACACACACACACACACACACACACACACACACACACACACGGCCAGGCTGTCACTCCTCTCTGCTCCGGGGCCTCTGCCCCGAACAGCACAGCCCTCAGGCCGGAAGATGCTTTAATTTCTAAAATTAAAAAAAAAAACCATACTAATTGTGCTTTCATTTTCCAGGCTCCTTATGTCTGGGTTCTGTAGCCCCCTGCCCCCCCCCAACCTTTAGATCAGAGGTTGGCCTGTCTGGCCAGGCAGAAGGCCACGCCTGTGTCCTTCCTGGTCCGTCTGGGGGCCTCCCAGCCACCAACTCCTACCTTCCCCAGGAACCTCCTGACCCCTCTCCCCTGGGGCAGCTGGCTCTAGATATTCCCGTTCTTCTGGGCTCCAGTACCCTGCTGTTGGCGGGGGGGGGGGGGGGGGGGCGATGGATGGACTCTTTAAGCCCCTAAGGAGCTCCCTACCAGTCACAGCCGCCCCCAGGCTCTCAGCGTCCAAGCTAAGCCCAGCCCCCCCCCCGCCGATTTCCGTTGCCAAACAGCCCCCAGTTCCCCCTCTCCGCGGGCTCCAGCTGCCAGAGGATTGGACGCCCCCCTGGAGAAGGCTGGAGCAGCGGCTCCTCCGAGCCTGCGCTGCCCTCCTCACCAGATGCTTTGCTGCCACGGACTCAAAGGCTGGCTGGGTGTGAGTCCAGTTTACTCCTCAAGCCTGCATCCCAGGCTACCTGTTGGTTTTGTGACCGTCCCGTCTTTTATTTATTCTCTGACCATCGGTTCCTTCCCAGACGTCAATAAATTTGTCAGTAACGGTCGTTGGAAAGCCCGTACCTTTAATGACGCTGGGGGGTGCAGGCGGAGGGGTCACGGGGGGGGGCTGTTCTTTGAAAGCTGGAAGTCCCGTTGGGGTAGTTGTTGGCTCCTCGCCAGGGACGGCACCGGGTGTGAACTGGGGCCCCTTTGTCCCTGGACCTCAGCCAGGCTTCTGAGCACTGGAAGATGTGAGAGAACAGACGGTCCAGCCGTGGGTGGAGGGGCTGGGCCTTCCCACTCTCTCCCTGCGAGAGGCCGGTGCCGGGGTGGCCAGGTGACACGACCGAGCAAAACCGCTCACGGCTGGGAGCTGGTTTCAGCAGGCGGGGGGGTGGGGGGGCACCGCTGGAGTCAACCAGTCCGGAGAGCCAAGGGACTCGGTCACGGGGGTCTCTCCAACTTGGATCCCAGTCCCAGCCGTCTGCTAACTTTCTGTGTGACCCTGGGCAAGTGACCTGCCCCCTCTGAGCCCTGCTTTCCTCCTGTGGAGACAGTGGTGACCGCCCCCTCCCAGGGGAGACATAAAAGGAGAGTTAGTGAATTTGGGGTCCCCCCAACCCTGCCCGAGGGCGGAGGCCTGGCTCTTGTGTCCTTCACTGGACGACAGGGCACTGAGTTGGGGGGGTGAACAGGGCCCTAGTGGGGGGGAGGGGAGCTGGGCACCAGATCAGAGCAGAGGACGGGGGAGAGGCTGAGGGTCCCCTGTGTGGGACAGGAGGAGGGGGAGCTCCCCAGATGTCCCCTTGGCCAGGCAGCCCAAGGGGCTTTGGTCAAGTCAGCCCCAGCCCCACCGGCCCCGGCAGGGGCGGCTTCCTCACCAGCACCTGCTGCTGCCCAGGACCCAGAGCATGTGGCCCCACCAGGAGGAGTGTGGCAGCCCCAGGAACACCTGGCCCCTGGGAATCTAGGGGGCAGCGGCATGCCAGGCTCGAGAAATGGGGGCGGCGCTCAGGAGAGCATTCGGGGGTGGGAGCAGAGGTCCTGACCCCCCTTCAGTCGGGGGGAGCGCCCGGGGAAGAGCCGGCTGAGCAGAGGTGGGGGGGTGGCCGCATTAGCCACTGGGGGACCGATCTGGCGGGAAGTGCAAGGAGTCCCAGGCTGGCCTGGGGGCTGGCGGTCAAAGGTCTCGGACTCCCTCCCAGGGACGTGGCCGAGCAGCAGGTGGGGTGGGCTCCTGGGGGGAACCGCTTTGGACTCTTTCTGGCAACGGATATCCCGAGCGGAAGGCGGCCGAGCCCGGGTCGGATTCAGGATTTGGGGGGAGGGGGCCCTGGCGGCCGCGGGGCGGACGCTGCCTCCTCCGGCGGCCCCGAGGGGGGTATAAATCCTCAAATCGCGCCCCCCCTCCAGCCTGGCGTCCTCCCCCGGGCCGCCCGGGACCTTTCAGGCGCTGACAGGTTAATAAAGTGCCGGGTGTCCCCTCGGGGCCCTCCGCCTGTCTGCAGGTCCGGCCGCGCTCGCTCCAGCTGGCGGCGCGTCGGGGCGGCATCGGGGCCCCAGGCCCAGCCCCCGCGGCGCGGGGAGGAGAGGCGATGCCGCAGAGGCCGCGTCCGCCGGAGGGGACGCGCGCGCCCCGCGCCCCGGCCGGGCTCGGCTGGGTCAGACCCGCGGTCCCCGCTCCACTGGCCGTCTGCCCACCTCGCGGGCCCGTCTCCGCATCCGAGCTGAGCGCCAGCGCGCGCGTGACGCCCTCCGCTCGCCCCACCCGGGCAGACACGCGGGCCCCCACCTCGGGGCCCCGCTCGGCCAGCGGACGTGACCCCGGACTGGAGGCCCACGGCCGAGCTCGAGGCTTGGAACCCGCAGCGAGGAGGTGCGCGGGGCAGACCTCTGGCGCGGCGGGCCTCGGGCTGCGGGCCTTCCGCGGGGGAAGCCGGGCGCCCCGTCTTTCGGGCCCCGGGGTCACCGGGAAAGCACAGCGCATTTCCCACGAGGGCCTCTGCCAGCCAGGCGGGGCGTCCAGGCGCTTGTGGTGTCAGCCCAGGACGCGGCTTCCCCGGGGTCTCGGGGCCTCGGAGGGGAGCGCGCACGCGGGGCCCGCCGCTGCCGGGCCGGGCCGGGCCGCTCCCCCGCGCAGGCGGCTCCGGGCGCCGCCGGCGAGGACGCGAGCAGGAAAGGGCGGGGCGCAGCCGGGGGTGGGGGGGGCGGCGCCCTCCCAGGACCCCGACCGGACTGCGGCGGGCCGGAGGCACCCGGGCGGGGGCGCGGGACCCACTTGAGCTTTCTTCGTGGGGGGGCGGACGGGGGCTCGAGCTCCTCAACTTTTTTTTTCAACAGCAATCTCTTTGTCATAATCATTAGAACATTAAATTTTAACATAAGCAGCATATACTCATCTTGACATAAGCATTGTTGTTAATTTTTGAACCCGACGATTGCATACATTATCAAACGTAAATACCTGAGTACTAAAAACAATCATTTCGACCAGTACATAAAAGGACTTCTTTTCAGTTACAATTTGCACAGGGGATGACGGACCATGGGAATCAGAGACACCCCTCTCTCCCTGAGACCAGGGGACGCGCCGCTCCCCTTCCTGCGTTAACTCCCTCCTCCCCACCTGCTGGCAGGAGGGGGCTGGGGGCCCCAAGCCCGGGGGCTTGCCTGCTTGAGTAGCAACACGATAAATCAGTGGGTTTTCAGAGGAATCAGTCTGGAGCGCTGAATCCCAGCGGCTGTAATGGTCAATTCTTTAAGCCCATAATTGTTCAAATTACTCTGAGCAACAGAAAACATTAATTTTAAGAAATTTATTAGAAAAAAGCTCTTTAAATCCGCGACGAGATGAATGACACCCAGCACGACGACCTTTTTCCATACCTTGGTGACATTGAATAATCTGAAAGTTATTTACATTTTCATTCTTCGTGGAAAGTGTTGACAAGCTTTTGGCCGTGGGCGAGGTGCACAGTGGCCCGGAGGGGCCCCCCTCCCCCCTAATTAATGGGGGAGCAGCGACTCCATAAGCAGAATTTTCATCAGTCTGCCTGGGTGACCTGCGGTGACGGCTTCCCCCGCCGCCCCCCGGAGCTGATGCAACTTGGCTCATTTTTTACCATAAAAATATTCCCTCCTGACCAGCGGAGCCCCCCTCAGCATTCAAAAATAGATACGAGCCTAAGAAGCAAGCCGTCATGGGGCCATCACAGGGATGGAGTCCAAGGCCAAACCTGGGAGAAAAGTACGGATTCTGCAGACCCCAGAGTCACCGAAGCGTGGGGGGGCGGGGGGAGTGTGTATGAGTGTCACCGCGGGTGTGGAGGCCATCCCTGGAGAAGTGGCCACAAGCCCCCAGACGCTCGCACAGCCCTCAGACCCTCAGTTCCATGTGTTCCCAAGAGCCCGTCCAGGTTGTGGAATGTGACCTGGCAGGGGTCCACCGGGCTGACATCTGCAGAGCTGGGGTGAGGCTCCGTCCGGGGAGCCTGAGAGACTGAGTCCCACATCTGAGGTTATGGACCTGGTAGAGCACAGGCTCGGGTCAATGGACTCAGGGACCCTCTCGTCCGTGCTACTTACTCACTGCAGCTGTGTGACCATGGCTGAGCCGCTCAACCTCTCTGAGCCTGCGAAGGGCAGCAAGCGCAACCTCCTTTCCAGGCTTACCGGGAGGCTTACCAAGGCAAAGCCGGAAACAAGGACGAATGAAGTGCCTGCCAAACCTTGGGGCAGCACCTAGGCCACCTTCCTCGGGTTCTGAGGGCAAATCCCATTGACCCGGAGGAGGCGGAACCCGCCAGACCCGCCGGACCTGCACACGCTCACGACTCAGAACGCAGAGCTACGTGCAGAACAGACGCACACGCCGGCGACACTGACACGCAGGCGCGCTCACCCGTGAGCGCATTCACCCACTCTCTACACAGCTCACACTCACAACCCCACACCCACGCTCTTTGAGGGCAATGACACGTGAACCATGGGAGGGGCCTCTAGCCTGTTGTCACAGAGGTCAAATACCCCCTCGGCCAGGTTAGATCAGACCTGCCCTGAGGCAGAGGGACAGGGACAGAGCCGCCCCAGGACTTTCTCCCTAACTTGTAGGTCTGGTGGCTGTGAGGGAAACACGGCTTCCGTGCTGAGGTTCTGGGGCCCTTGTGTGTCCCGTGCTTCTGAATGGAGCATTTCCAAATCGAGGGGTGGGGAACCCAGGCGGGGTCAGAGGCGGCTCACATCCACCCGCCCCGCTCCGGCTGGTGTCTGCCCCACGGACGGGCAGGAAGGGGGAGGGTGGGGAATGGCCGGAGGAGGTCCTTGTCCACGTGGACCACATCCCGGAGGGTGAGCGCCGGGAGGGAAGCCCGCGTCCGTCGCCCGAGGCTTGTGGTCCACAGCAGCTCTGCAAGCCCTGTTTCCTCATCCATCAGAGGGGACGGACGGTCCTGGTCGTCGAGCGGATGGGAGGAGCCGATCACGGAACCAGGCAGCAGGGAAACAGGAATCAGAGCCCTGGCAGCTGCTGCTCTGCACCCTCAGGATGGCCAGTCACAGGGACGCCAGGAGCAGGAGAGGCTGGAGCCCTGGGCGCCGCTGGTGGGAATGTTCACAATGCGGCCACTGAGAACAGGCTGTTGGTTCCCACGCCGTGAACATCGAGTCACCAAGTGATCCAGCCCTTCCACTCGCAGGTCAAACCCAAAGGGACTGAAAACGGGGACTCAGACAAACACCTGTACAAGTATGTTCACAGCAGCCAAGAGGTGGAAATGGCCCAAATGTCCATCAATACATAAATGAATTTTAAAATGTGGTCCATCCATACCACAGAGTGGGGCATGGACATGATACAACATGGGGGACACTCGGAAACGTCGTGCTGGGTGCAGGAAACCAGACACAAGAGGCCACCCGTTGCGTGTAACTCAGATTCTATTAAATGTCCGGGAGAGGTGGATCCACAGCAACAGAAAGCAGATTCGTGGCTGTGCGGTGGCCGGGGACAGCGAGTGACTTCTAATGGGTCCGGGGTTTCTATTTGGGGTGATGGCTGCACCTTGCAGGCTTCAGAATGGTTAATTTTATGTTATGTGAATAGCACCTCAATTTTTTTAAAAGTCTTTATTGAATTTGTTACAATATTGCTTCTGATTTATGTTTTGGTTTTTCCCCGGGGTGGCACGTGGGATCTTAGCTCCCCGACCAGCGATCGAACTGCACCCCCTGCATTGGAAGGTGAAGTCTTAACCACTGGACGGCCAGGGAAGTCCCTCACCTCAATTTTTTTTTTTTTTTTTTTTTTGCGGTACGCGGGCCTCTCACTGCTGTGGCCTCTCCCATTACGGAGCACAGGCTCCGGACGCGCAGGCTCAGCGGCCACGGCTCACGGGCCCAGCCGCTCCGCGGCACGTGGGATCCTCCCGGACCGGGGCACGAACCCGCGTCCCCTGCATCGGCAGGCGGACTCTCAACCACTGCGCCAACAGGGAAGCCCTCACCTCAACTTTATAAAGGGGGCACCACTCACCCCTCCCAGGCAGGCCTGGCTCACAGCCTGTCGGGAAATCATGTGATTAAGGAGAGCAAGCAGGACCACATAAGAGCCCTCCCTCCTCCCTCCCCGCCCCCCGCCCCGCCCTGCTGGGTCATGGAGTCAGCATCAGCGTCCCACCTCTCCAAATGCTTCCCCTCCCCAGAGAGGTCCCTGGAAGCCCCCCTCCCGGGAGACCCTCCCCTCCCCTCCCCTCCCCTCTCCCTCCAGGGTGGAGCACACAGAAGGTCCTCAGAGCTGCTGCCGCGGGACAGGGGATGGTGCATCTGTGGTGGCGTCCATGGGCCCCACCTGCAAGGCAGGAGTCTGGCCGCAGAGGGAGGGAGGGACCCTCCCCAGCTGAGTTCAGCGGCCCAGTGTCACCAGCTTCCAGCAAGTGACAGGAGTGGATGTTAAGGACCTGCTCCCCTTCCTGGAAAGGGCTTGTCTGGAGAGGAGGAGGGTGGGAGACCCCACTGGTTGAGGGAGGCCCTTGGCACAGGCGGAAAGTGCATTTCCAGCCCCCAGCCCCTGGGGCCTGGTGGTCATTTGGGGAGTGGCTGTGTCCTGGCCCCCTGGCCATTGTACCCAAGCTAGCCTGCCCTGACCACCAGCCTTGTTTGACTTCCAGAAAGGTCAGAAGTCGAGACCTGTGATGTTCCCGGGTGATATGGTGCCGTGGTGACACTCTCTTCACAGGCTGCAACACCCCCCCCCCCCCCCCCCGTCCCCGTCCCCGCCCCCGCCGCGTTTTCTTTCTTTGCTGGGGGAACAATGCCGGCTGCCGGCAGGGCAGGTGGCCCAGCGCTGGGGGCGGCCCCTGCAGGCTCTGCACTGGAGACACTCGCCCTGGCCTCTCTGGGGGGCAGGGGAGGCCAGCCAGCCAGCCACCACCAGCTCTGAGCTGTGGGGACCGGTCCCCAGGTGATGGCAGGTGGGTGAAGAGAGAGACGGGTGCTCGGCCCTTAGAAGGGGGCAGCCACCAGGCTGCATCGGGTGCCTGGCATCCCAGGTGGGGTGTGGGGGGAGCATCCCTCACCATCTCCTCCAGCGATGGCCTCAGGAGCCCGGCTCATCCTGGGGCCACGAGGCTCTTACACCTTCCAGACGATTCCTTTCTGGCTGGTCAGGCAGAGAAGCCTCTCAATAGTTTGCACTCAAGACCTTAAACTGGACTTGCCTTGCGGAGGGGGTGCGGCTCCCTCTCTCCCTGACCAAGGCTTTGTTCAGAGCTCCGGCTAATCTTCAGAATGACAAGGTTTAAAATTTAATTAGCAAGTTCCTCTTATGCAAACTCTCCTCATTAAACTAAGTGTCCTATTAGTTGAAATGAAGCCCGGTGGGGGGTGGGATTTGGATGCGGGCTGGCTGGCCGGGCAGAGATGGAGACGGTAACGAGGCAGGAAATTTTACGGGCGGCCTTGGCGGCTCCACGATGGGTCATAACTTAGGGGGGCGGAATTCTCTCCTAGTCCTTCAGGTGACATCAGGCGTCAGAACCCAGAGGGAGGAGCAGGCTGGCTGGCAGGGAGGCTGGCAGGGAGGTAAAATATGGGGGTGCGGGATACACTGCAGCCTGGAGAGGTGATGTCACCAGTCGGGGCCTGAGCCCGGGGCCCTACCAGGTATTTGAGAAACGGGTGGGTGGCTGCTGGTGGGAGCTGCTGGGGGCCCTCCTGGGGTCTCCTGGGGGCCCCTGCCCTCCTGCCCCATCTCCCAGGTCCAGGGCTGCCTGCTCACCGCCACCAGAAAGCAGAGGCCACAGTCAGTGTTTATAAACTGATGCGAACGGCTTGTGTTTTGCTTATGAAAGTACTATATGCTCATCGAGCAAACTTTGAAAGTCCCTTCTGAGGTGTGTCTGCTGGAGGCCTTATCTGAGGTCTGACTGGCCGTTCCGGCCCCTCCCACTGATTGCACTGGGCTCCTGGGGGTGTCAGCTCCTGGCAGAGCAGACCAGGCCCAGCCTGGGCAGGAGCGGGCAGCTCACCGGGCTGATGGGAGCATGCTGGCACAGCCTGTCCCTACCTGCGTGCCCTAGAGTCCAGAGCTCTTGGCCCGGGACCCACTGGGAAAGGGTCAGCATCTTCCTTCTCCAGGGGACGCCTCCCTGGCCGAGCGGACCAACCCTGTGTAGACTTCCTCTTCTTTTCTAGAAGGTTCCATACCAAAGCTACTCCCACCCCTTATCTATAATCCCCCCATCTCTGATGGGGCTCTGAGCACAGTTTTGGGGGAGCCCACAGCCATCTCCGTGCTTCCCACCCCACCCCTAGCTCTCTCCTCCTTCCCCGGGGGTCGCTGGCTCCGTCCTGTGGGCTTTCTCCAACTTTGGCCAAGGACCCCCTGCTCTCGGAAGCTTCCGAGTGCTCTGGGCGAGTCCTTCACCTTGTGTGTTGTGCCAACGTAACAATACGTTGTTACAATGTATTGTTGTAACAATACGTTACTACAATGTATTGTTGTAACAATAGGTTACTACAATGTATTGTTGTAACGTTCTTACTACAACAATAGGTTGTTACAGCCGCGTTCACGGGGGGTGGGGGGGGTGAACGCGGTTGTAGGCTTGGGAAGGTCTGGGGGGCACTGAGAGGAAGCAAGGGGTCTCTCTCGGGGAGCAAATGGGTGGGATCGTTCGGGTCAGAGGAGGGTTGGCATCTGGGCTTAGATGTTGGCCTTGGGCGGCTTTCAGCCGGGCGTCTCTGGAGCACGCGGTGACGGGGTGACGGCTGAGGCTGGAGGGGACGCCCTGGGGAACAGGGGCAGGAGGTGGGCCCACGCCGGGCCGGGCGGAGCTGCGGGAAAACCACGAGGGGGCCCAGAGCGGCGCTGCCGTCCCTCCTCCTTACCGGGTCCTGTAAGTGTCATTGTCGCCCTCCCACAGAGAGGGCGCGCCTTTCCCGGGCTTTGGGCCCCTCGTGCCGGTCCCCCGCCTCTGTGCCATCCTCTCCACCACCGGCCCCAGCCCCCCGTCCGGCCCAGGCATGCGGGCGTATGGCCTCCCAGCTGGCCAATGGGCTGGGGGCTCCCATGGGTCTGGGGGCTGACTCCAGAGGGCCGGCCCCTGGGAAGAGGCCTGTGCAACCCATCCCGGTGGCCTGCACCCTCCACCCCTGCATCTGGCCTTCCATCTCATCCATCTGGCCCTTTGTATGTTGGCCGCAGTTGGCGGGTGGCTGGGCAGGCGCCCCACTATAGGTCTAGGCAGGCGGGAGTCCCCTCCCCAAGAGACCGGCCGGCCTCCTGTCACCGCCTTTAACAAACCCTCTGAGGGATTTTTCAATGGCACCGTCTCCTGACTTCCCCCAGCCGCTGGCCTGGGCTCGAGGGGGACGGGGGAGCCCAGGCAGCCGCAGGGGCCGCAGCCGTCCCCTTCCTGCTGTGCCCCGGCCCGGCGGCACTTTCCGTCCCCGCGCCCTGCGGTGCAGGTCCAGCTCCACCGTCCCAGGGCCTCCCAGAGCCGGGGGACGGGACCCAGGGCAGCGGCCGAGGGAGGGGGCAGCGGCTGGGGGGGCGGGGGGCGGGCGGGGAGGAAGTAACTTTAACTCAGGAAAATGCAGCATTAAGGACGGGAATGTTTCCCCACGTGGGGTTTAAGGAATCTGTGTGTTTGCTGTTTGCTCTTTGCCTCTTGATCCATTAGTCACCAGCCAGCTTGTGATGCCAACTGATATGTTTAATTAAATGACCGATTCCAACTTTTAGGGTCAATCTCTTACTAACTTTGTAAACCGCACTGGAAACATAAGAAGACGTAAGAGTCTCTGTGTTTCCAAGTTTACTGTGTTGTTTTTTTTTTTTTTTTTTTTGATTCGCAATGATTTATGCTTGGGGAATTTTTCTTTGTTCCGTCCAGAAACTAAAGTTACGAACAGGGAGACAGAATATTAAGGTCGTTAAGTGGATTTGAAATGTTTAAGGGCATTTCATTCAGTTGTAGTTCCTTAACATCGTTCTTAGCATTTGCTACGCTTCGTAAGAGAATTGTATTTGTAAACTGAACTTAAAAACTTAGCAAACAACTAGAGTTTTGAGTTAACTGAATATTTGAAAAACCAGATTACACTGAATAATCTTTTTTATGGGAAAAAAGAAGAGAACATTCAGGAGCACAGGATAAATTCGTGGCACTCGGGCTATTTCGTCCTCCGAGCGCCTCCGGGTGTGAGGTGGCACATGCCCCCTCCCCGCTCCTGCCGTGGGCTGAATCATGTCCCCCCCAAAAGAGGTTGTCCGTGTCCTCACCCCCAGTACCTGCGAGTGGAAACTTATTTGGAAATCGGGTCTTTGCAGGTGTGATCAAATAAAGAGGAGGCCGGGCTGGGGGGGGGTGGCCCTGACCCTGAGCAATGTCCTTCAGAGAAGAGGGAAATTTGGACCCGGGGACACAGGGAGACACGGGGGAAGATGGCGCTGTGATGACACAGGCAGAGATGGGGTGATGCTTTATGAGCCAACG
This sequence comes from Kogia breviceps, assembly GCF_026419965.1. Classification (NCBI taxonomy): domain Eukaryota; kingdom Metazoa; phylum Chordata; class Mammalia; order Artiodactyla; family Physeteridae; genus Kogia; species Kogia breviceps. The sequence continues at coordinate 1,511,474 of NC_081317.1, forward strand.
CGCGCCGGGGACCGCGGCCTCCACCAGAAGCTAGAGGAGGGCCCGGAACGGAGGAACCAGCCCAGCGGACACCGGGATTTCATACGTATCTGTCCTTCCACCGCCCACGCTGTGCTGCCTTGTCACCGTGGCCCCCTGCAGGGAGGATTCTCAGCTCCACCCCAGGCCAGCGGCCAGCGCGAACCAGCCCCCAGGAGGTCCGCTCAGAGGCCAGCTCACCCCAGGCCCCGGGGCGAAGCTAGTCAACTGGGTGCGGAATCGGGTGCAGGGCAACCCCAGGGGACCTCCGTCCTTCCCCTGCCCGGGCTGCCCCTGGATGCCCGCGGCCCTGCCCACCGCAGCCGGGCCCGTCCCCTTTGGCCGCCCAGCCCGTGTGGACATCTGCAACTTCACCTACGGTCCAACGGTGCTGCCGACTCCCCCATCACTTTTGTATAGGCAGAGAGGGTGGAAAGCAGCCCACCAGCTGCCCCCGCTCTCCCCAAAGGCCCCAGCAACCCTGCCCGGCCCTCCCAAATCCGCCAACATTAGAAAGGATTTGTGTCCCCGATAAATAATGCAAAGTTAAATTACATCCGCTCTGGCTTAAATTTTCATATTCTTATGTCTCATCTCCATAAAGAAATTCCATTCGCTGGCCTCGCAGGGCTGGCCTCTGCCAGCTGCCAGGACTCCTAATGAAATTGCTCCTCCAGGCGGGATGCCCGAGGGCCGTGGGGGCAGCCCGCCCTCTGGAGGAAAAGGTAAAAGGCCAGAGTTCAAATTATTTATCTCCCTAATAACTAAGCGGATCCCCCTGCCTTCTGCGGTAGAGGCCGGCTGGGCCTGCAGGGTTGGGCGGGGTGGGCGGTGATATATGAGGGGGCGGGCCATCCTTACAGGCAGTGACCCCACCGCAAGGGCACAGCAAGGACGTGCCTTTTCAGTGTCCCCAGGGCCGGGGACCCCCCACTTCCGGGGAGGGGGAGCCCTGCGGGTCCGCCTGACCATCCCCAGGCGCGGCAAAGCCAGCCCTGACCCCACGTGCCCGTCGTAAAATGCGGGATCGGGGTCAGGGCTGGCTTCTGCACACCTGCTAGCGGGTTTGCCCCGGCCTGGGACACAGCGGGCTCTGAGAGGTGCTGGGGGCACGATGTCTCCCAGGGGCCTCGAGGGGCCAGGGGTCCAGGCAGAATGGACTAGAGTCCCAGGCAGGACCGGAGAGGCCCGGACGGCTGGCCTCCGTGGAACGCCAAGCAGGGAAGCCTGCCTGTGTGCGGAGAAGGCGGCCGACTCAGGGAGCAGCCCTGGGGAGGAAGGATGAGGCTGGAGTGTGGGCGAAGCGGCCAGGCAGCCCTGGAGACCCCCAAACCAGGACAAAGAGCTGCAGCTAGATTTTGAATCCCTTGTTACAATTAAAAACAAGGGTGCACACGCCTCCCCCGCTCCCCCGGTGTCCTTCCGGGCGGCAGGGTCCTCCAGCGCAGGAACTCACTGGGACCCTGGCTCTGTGGATCGGGTCTCCGGGCCGGGACCAGGGTCTCTGCGGTCTCCTCGCTCCCTGGGCCCCAGTGGCCGTCCTCTGCCCTCCCCACCTCCGGAGGGGTCATCTGGCCGAGCATGCCCGCTCCTGTCCTGCATCACAGAGCCGTACCCTATTTGCCCTCCCTCTGGGTCTAGCCCCTCTGAGGACCCCCGCCACCAGGGCCCGGGAGAGCCCCCAGCCTCGCTGGACAGGCAGCAGGGCTCCATCTTTTGCATTCCTCTGCGCCGGCCGCCCCCGCACCTCACATCTACCGCCCGCGGCCGGCCCCCAATCTATCTCCAAGTATCGATCAGCTTTAAGCTGATAGAAGTTCAAGCTCATGGGGTCCCGCTCTTTGACCCCCAAATAGGGTATGAATCTCAATCGAATAGACTGATATTCACACGTGGCTTCTCCCGGGCTGGAAGCTGCGGGGAAAATCAATGAAGCGTGCTAATGACTCACGATTTATAGAACACCTGCCATTTTAATATTAGACTAAATGTTATACTGCACAGGGAGGAGGACGCAGGGGGCCTTAAGGAAAATATTTCTTAGAGAGCCTTTTCTGCTGGAAAATGATGTGCGTGGAATTTTATGAAGTCAAATTTATAGACCTCATTTAGGCTTATAATTGAAAACTCCTTATGAGAAGGACATTACGTAGAGTGCTGGGGCTGGGGAAGCAGGGGCTGGGCAAGTGGGTGGTCCCAGAGCTCTGCGGGGCGGAGCCGCGCGCGGGAGAATTATGCTGGGCGGGGGTGGGGGGCGTGGCGGGGGCGGGGCGGCAGCCGTGGGCCGGGCTGGCGGGGACCAAGTCATACCCATCCCAGGGTCTCAGGTCTCCGGAATCCCAGGGCATCAGGCCTGGTGAAGGAAGAAACAACCCGAGGAGGTGAGCCCCCTTGCAGGTATCAGCACACGCGCCAGGCAGGTTACACACATCCGCTCACAGGTACAACCGCCCGCCCCCCTGCACGCACGCCCGCCCCCCTGCACGCACGCACGCACGCACGCACGTGGCCACATGGTGCCCACTCCTGCACACGCTGTACACATGTGTGCACACGTGCCCACGGTGCACCCCACACACACACACACCCTGCACACGCGCACGGACACATGCACACCTGCTGTTCCACAGCCTCCCTGCCACCTCCTGCTTCAAAGCCACGCCTCCGAGTTCCCTGCTGAAGGAAGCTCTTGGCACCGAGGGTCCCATCCCCAGAGGGGCTCAAAGACAGTGTCCTGGGGTGGGCGGAGGGCCAAGGGACACCCTCTACATTTTTATTTAGATAAAAACCCGGGGCTTCCCTGGTGGCGCAGTAGTTGGGAGTCCGCCTGCCGAAGCAGAGGACACGGGTTCGTGCCCCGGTCCGGGAGGATCCCACATGCCGCAGAGCGGCTGGGCCCGTGGGCCATGGCCGCTGGGCCTGCGCGTCTGGAGCCTGCGCTCCGCAACGGGAGAGGCCGCGGCGGTGAGAGGCCTGCGTACCACAATAAAAAACAAAAAACCCGCAGGAAAGCGCTGCTGGGTGACTGGAGGAGGCACCACCGTTTGGCAGAAATGGGCTCAGGCCAAGAGCAGAGCATCAGCACCGGGTCTGATACCGCAGCAGGAAGCAAACCCGTGGCCTGGACGGCGGACGGAGGCCAGACGGCCCTCCCGCGCAGCCTGAGTCCGAGGCAGAGGCCGGCCTGGCGTGTATGTGGGGGCCAGGAGGCCAGGTCCAGGGCCTCAGGGGGTCTCTGGGGCACACTTGGCCCATCCCAGCTGACGAATCACCTCTGAGGGTCTCTGCGTCTGCTGGGGAGAGCTGGGGGCTGCCCGTGGGCTCCCCCGCCCCCTCTGGGCCTCAGTTTCCAGCTGTAACTAGAGAGGTGGCTGGCCAGACAGTCTGAGAGCCTATATGACTCCAGGCCCCAGCCTGGAAACCCCCCAGCCCAAGGGGCCAGTTCAGATCTCGCACCACCCCTGCCAGGAAACACCCCTGATCTCAGATCTCCGAGAGGTCCAGCCTTGGGGATCGGGCATTTCCCGAGGGGTGGATTAAGGCCGGTTGGGGCAGGGATTCGCTTTTCTCCTAAGGGGTGTCGTCTTTCCCAGGCGGGAGACCCTCCAGGTCCGGGGATCTCCACTGAGAGCACGGAAGTTTGTTTCCAGGCACAGAGCAGGGGCAGAGCATGCAGGGGGCTTGGGGAACCCCTGCGCCATCCCCCATCCAGGCCTGCCACCTTCCCTGCCCCGGCTCCGGGCCCGTTATCACCCCTAAATCATAGACGCCCAGCGTGACCTGGGAGGTCCCCACTGCATCTCTCTCTCTCTCCAGAACGGAATGGCAAGCAGTCATATGTTACTTCCCTCCATAAACTCATTGGCCGCTGCCCACGGCTCCCAGGGTGGGACGGGCATATTTTACATTTTCAACTTTATTAAAGGAGTGAGTGTAGCTTGGGAATGTTGCCTTCTCTCTGGTCAATTCCGCTCCTGGAGGTGATAAATCTCCAGGCCTATGATTTGTGACTCCGCACTCCCAATAAATTAAACCTTTCTTGATGAAAAGGTTGGCGCTCCCGGCTCTGCTTTAGGTCACGGCGTCTGTCCAGGGTGGGTGGCTGAGAAGAGGCACCTGCCAGGCTCCCACTCCTGCCCCCGCCAGCCCCTTTCTCGTAGTGGGGATTGGGGGCCAGGAGACGGTTCGGGGGAGCCGGGCAGGGAGGACACTCGGGGCGTGGCAGAGCCAGCCCCTCCGCGAGGATTAGCTCGCGACTCGTGGCTAATTCCTTCCGCTCCTCCACCACCAATGGACATTTTGGCTCTTGGTCTAAAATCTCTAGAAATCTCTGTAGTAATAAAGAGCTAGTCATTCTTGCCCTTCTCAGTGGCAGGGTTGCAGGTGGACAGGGGCCGAGCTGGTGACGACCCTTAGAGCTCAGAGTGCTGCCTGGGCCCTGCACTGCGGGGTAGACTTAGGACTGTGCCAGGCGTGACCTTCTGGGTGGCCTCTGTCGCTACTGGGGCTGCCAGCAGGAGGGGGGTGGACTTAAGCCTTGGGCTTGAACCGCTGGGCTTCCCCGGCCGCTCTCCGAGCCTCGTCCTTAATCTGTAGGATGAAGACACTGTCACCTGAGAGAGAGCGCACGGCCCGCACAGGCAGTGACCCCTCGACCAGCTAAACTGCTGTCAGGCAAGGACTTCTGCCGGCCCTAAATGTTTCAGAACAGAAAGGGCTGGACCGTGGATGCCAATCACCTGCGCAGAGGCTTCTAGAACCAGCGAGGAAAGCGGTAGGCCCACCAGCCCACTCCGGTCAGGGTTGCAGGTGGCACCGAGGACCTCTGCCCTGGGCAGAGAGGGAGGGTGGAGATGGGCCCCTGACCCCAGGCGGGTCCGCGTCGGCAGTGGTGCCATCCGTGGGGGGGCGACCTCGCCACGACAGCAATTCACAAACTCATTTAGGGCTTTAAACCCCAGCTCCAGGCCCCCTGGTCTAATAAGCTGCAAATCTGTGTCAGAAACCAAAAGGAATGAGGTCTACATTTTGGAAGAAAAAGATTGATGGCCTCGGTTAGGAGCTGATCCCAGGGAAAGTGCTGGAGAAACCGCTCGGCCAGGGAACAAAATCCCTCAGAGCTGAGAGGAGCTGGGCCTTTGCGGAGCCAGAGTCACCGGGGCAGCGGCGTCGGGTTTCAGGGTGCGACCCGGCCGGGCCCACATTCCTGCCCGGGCAGGAGCTTAGGCGCTGGCACCCGAGACAAAAGCCCTAAGCCCGGCTTCCTCAGACTCGAGGCTGCAGAGCCATCATGCTGATGAATCCGATCGTTTGGGAAGCACTCGGGCCTTTTTGGCTGATTGCATTCCAGTTTCCCCTCGGAATTCCCATCTATTTATTTTATTTAGTTTTTGGTTGGGAGGGGTTGGGGAGCCGTCCCTGGGTCACCAGGAGTGGCGAGTGGGAGGCCTGTGACTCTCCATGGGTCTGAACAACAGCGTCTCTGTTGAACCCAGGGAGGAAAAGGAGGCAGGAAGTGGCCTGGGCAAGGGTCAAGGGTCAGGAGGTCCTTTGGATGCAAAGCCCCCCACTGGGGAACTCAGTCCCCTGCCCCCAAGAGCTGCCCCAGGAGGGAGGTCTATCCTCAGGCTCTGGGAACCCAGGTCCCATGGGTCAGCCCTGGGGCATGGCTGCTTCACTAGGCAGCCTGGGTGAACCCAGGTGGGCAGGAAGGCTGGACCAGCTGCCCAGGTAGCCTGTGGAGCCTCCTGACTGGGGCTTCAGGCCGTCCAGGGACGGCCCAGAGTGGTGACCTGGAAAGGCCCCTCCCCCGGCTGCCACAAGCATCCGTTCAGACCCGGAGCTCCCAGCTGGGAGCAGCTGTAGCAGCCAGGGGGCCACCAGGTGAGAAAGAGGACTGGGCAGGCTGGCCCTCTCTCCTGTTCTCCAGCGGTGCTGGCGACAGCGCCCCCCCCACTCCATCCCCACTCCACCCCCCCCACCCCCCCCCGTGACCTGGCTCCTTTCTGAGCCTTTGGCCTCAGGACCTTTGCACTTGCTGTGTCCTCTGCCTGGCACACTTTCCAACTGTTCACTGGGACCCCCTCCCCAGGCCTATGGGACATGGGCTCAGCCCCCTACACCAGCTCCCTGGGCCCTTTCCACGTGGCTCGCCCCGCTTGGAGTCACTGGAGGGTGGTCCAGGCCTGTGCTGGGGAGCCGGGTCCCCTTGGGTCACAGGGAAATGTCGGAGGCCAGTGAAAGTGGGTGAGGGACAGAGCGGGAGCTCGTGATGGGGTTTGGGACTCACTACCCCAAAATCCGGCGCCTGGGCTGGATGAACGTTTAAAGCTGAAGGAGTCTGAGAAAATTGTGGAAACAGGAAGGTTACTCTGACCTTCCCCCGCCTTCTCCCCTGAACCGTCGGGTGAGACAGGCCCTCCCAGCGGCCGGAGGACGGGAGCACCCTTATCTCTACAGACGAGTGCCCCGGGGGGAAGCCTAACCAGCAGGCCTTGCTAAGCTCCCCGTTTACTCTGCTCGCCTCACGCCCCTGACCCTCCCGGCTCCTCCTCGACTGCCCGCCCCCATCACACACGCCCCCATCACATCCCGGGGCTCGCTGTTTCTTCAGGTGTTCACTTCCTTAGCGGGCGCCCATGTCATGTAAAACTTACACCAAATAGACTTGTGTGCTTTTCTCTGTTCATCCATCCCTGTCAGTTCACTTTTCAGACCCAGCCAGGGGCCCTAAGACAGGGAGGAAACTTCTCCCTCCCTTGATTCCTGAAGCAACGGGAGCGAGGAGGGGTGGGGTGAGAGGGGCGCACACACGGCCGGGGTCGCGCACACCCGGGGCTGTGAATCGGTGTCCTGGAGCCACTGTAACAACTGTCACGGACTGGATGGCGGAAAACAACAGGAATTGACTCTCTCCCAGGTCAGGAGGCCAGACGTCTGAAATGAGGGTGTGGGCGGGGCCACGCTCCCTCAGGAGCCTCCAGTGGGGGGTCCTTCCTGGCTCTTCTAGCTGCTGGGGGCCCCAGGTGTCCTTGGCTTGTGGCCGCGTCCCTGCGATCTCTGCCCTGTCTTCACACGGCTCCTCTGTGTTTGTCTCGACTCTCCTCTGCTTTTCTCTTATAAGGACGCGAGTCATTGCATGTGGGACCAGCCTAAGTCTCAAGATCGTTGACTCATCACATCCGCACAGACCCGGGGTCTGCTGCTCACTGGCTGGCAATGAGCCCTGGGCAGCCTCCCCGGCCTCTGTGTCCCTTCTGGACGTGGCTGTCCCCCCTTAGAGGACCGTGGGGGAGGCCAGACTCTAAGAGGCTCCCTGCCCACCCGCTTGAACTCTGGACCCAGAGAAATGGCCCAGAGGGCCCGGGTGTTTTCTGCTCTCCCAGGCGAAGGATCTCAGTCCGAAGGATGCCTCCAAACGTCCACCGGATGCCCCCAGGGGCAGCTGGCGGGGGAGCCCTTGATCGTAGTCAATATCCAGCCGTGTCTGCGCTGTTGAGGCATCCGTGGCAGCGGGGACGGACGAGCTCGTGTCGCCAGTAGCGAACCCGTCGGGGCGCGCTCGGCACCTCTGTGGGGCGTTAGAAGGACCCTTGCCCCTTGCTGCTCACCCGGCTCTCCCCTGCGGGGTTTGGATGGGGGTCCAAAGCCGTCCTCAGGCCCTGCCGTGCGCCCACCCCCGCGGGAGGGGCCCCGCATTCCCAGGCCCGGCGCTTCTGACCCCACCCGGCCCGCCACACGCGCTCATCCGGTCCAGAAGCCGGAGCCCCACGGGGCCACGCGGTCGCCGCAGAGCAAGGCCAGGACGATGAGCGTAGGTGTAGGTATGGGCGTCCCGCCTCCAGCCCTTCCAGCAGCGCCAGTGGCAGGGGTCCCATTCCCACCCCCGAAAACCTCACCTGCACATGGGGGCTCCCCACCCCCGACACTGTGACCACCGCCACCAGGCACGGCTTCCGGCCACGCAGCCAGACGCCGCCAGCACCGAGCTCGGTGGACATCTGGGCTGATCCTAGTGACAATCGGCGCGAGGGGACCGTCCCCCACGCACAGATGAGTAAACTGCGTCTCCCCAGAGTGGGGCCAGGGGCCACGGGTGCTCAGGTTCACAGGTGGCTTCCGGGCCTGGGTCCGGGGTGGGGGCCAGACCCAAGGCCATGACCAGCTGGTGTCAAAGACTTGCTTGCCCCACCCTGCTCACCTTTCAGGCCCTCCAGCCTAGCGGGAGCCCCCAGGTGGCCAGCACCCCCCCAAAGGCCCCCACCAGCCTCCCCAGAGCAGCCTCCGAGGCTGCAGCAGGAGGGGACAGGCTGCAGGGCACGGCCTGCAGAGGGGATTCCAGAGGCCCCCTGAGTGCCGTGTGCGGGACGAGGGGCCCTCCCACAGCCCAGAGCACAGCCCTCAGGGCCCTAGCTCCCCCGGGGACCCCTCCCCGTGTCTGACCACCCAACACCCGAGGGGCAGGTGCAGGTGCCGTGTCCCATCAGGGGTGCCTCTGCCAGGGACCCGTCAGTGCCAGCCCCGAAGGGAGGGGTACTGTCCACGGGTTCCCGGGGTGGCTTTAAATTGCACAGGATGGAAATCAGACCCCACGCAGCCTGCACCTGAGAAGGGGACAGTCTTTGTTTGCTCTTGGGGGTAAATTCCAGCCTCCCAGCCTCCCCACTGCAATTCTGTCGGCTTCACTTGGCTTTTGTTTGGGTGGCCCCCAGAAGGGATTACCCGGGGGTCCTGTTACAATGCCCAAGTCTCGGCCCTGCTAATGAGTTCAGGGCCGGCGGCAGAGGTGAGCTCTCGGCCTGTTTTCATGTCGCCCGGGTAACAACCTGCCGTGGCCGCTCCCAGGCTCAGGGAGGCCTCCAGGTGCTGCTGCCCGAGCGGGGAGGGTGGTCAGCCCACAAGCCAGGCTACGGGCAGGCGGCAACCGCGTGCTCGTGGGGCTGACGCTCCCACAGCGAGATGGGCGAGCAAGCCCACGCGCTGGGAGACATGCCAAACGGTGACAAGTGCTTTAAGCGAAAGCAAAGGTGGGATGAGTGTCCCAGGGGTGGGAAGGAGGTCGCCCACGCCCACGTGGAGGACCGAGGGGGCTGAGAGCCTGGAGGGGAGGTCAGAGATGAGGCATAAGATGGGATCTGCGGGCGGGTGGGCAGGCTTGAATGGGCGCCACTTTACAGAAGAGGAAACCGAGGGTCAGAGAGGCTCAGGAGCGGTGCCCCGGTGATGCCTCTGACAGGTGCTGGGCTGGGATCAAATCCTGGCCTGAGGATTTCAACCTGCTTTCATGACCTCTCTGGCCCCCACCCCCTCTTCCATGAGGCCCTGACCGGAGAGGGAGACCCCACTGCAGCTGGGCTGGCAGCCTTATACACACCCCCTCCCAAGGCAGTGAGCTCCCCGGGGCGGGCACAGAGGAGTCTCAGCCCTGGCCTAGCTGTGTCCGCCCCCACCCCCACCCTCACCCCTGCCCACCCCCCACCCCCCCAGTGGCTGGCTGGCCTCTGCTGCCCCCTGGCTGCCACCCTGGCCTGGCCCGGGCGACCCCACCATATATTACCCTGAGGCTCCGTCTAGGGCCCAACCTGGGATTTTGCAAACAGGTTCACCAAATCGTCAATTAAGTGAGAATCAATCCTGAGTCATTCATCACAGGCTGCTCAGGCAGCGCACGGGCCTTCATCGATCGGGGGCCCCCAGGGAGCGATTGAGGCCAAGTGCAGCCCCGCATCTGCTGCATCAGGGCAGCCTCTACGATCCATCATCCAGAATGGTCACTGCCCACCTCCCGGGGGCGCAGGGCCCTCTGCCCGGTAACCGGAGGCTCCTCTCCCCATCAGCCCCCACCTTGCCCCTCCCCCTCCCCCCAGCCTTCCCTGGGGACCGGCCCCTCGGGACCACTGCTCCAGGGTGACTCACCTCTCCTTCCCTGCTGGCTCCCCTGGCCCTGCCGTCTCCCTCTCCCAGCAGCTGGGGACACTTTGGGGTCTCTTCCTCACGAGGAGCCATGGCCCTGAGGTCATGTCAGGGGCTGGGGGAAATAGGTGGAGGAGACCGCCCTCCTCCCCTTTCTCAGCCTCCTCTCTGTCTGGCCTTCCCGTACTGGGCGCCCTGACCTTGTCCCCCTGACTGTTGCCCTCACCCCCAGTGGGGGGCTATGACCCAGGCGGCACATTAAATGTGCTGAGCTGAGCTCCAGGGCCCCCTTTAAGGACAGGGTCCAGTGAGGCCCCCATCGAGGGGCCGTGCAGGGGCACAGCAGGCTGGGGTGCTCCCCGGGAGACCAGATCCCCCTGCACTCACCCGGGGAAATCTGCAGGCCCAGAAGAGCCTGAGCCATAATTCCTTTATAATGCAGCACTCAGGCCGTCATTTTTATGTCAAGAGGAAATAAAGCATCTCCACCCCGCCTGCAAACAGCCTGTCTCCAGGCCCCTCTACTGGGAGCCGCACCAGCCCAGAATTCTGGACCCTCCCAGCGGGCCTTCAGGGCCTGAAGAACCAGAGCTGGGACCCCGTGCACGCAGTCAGCCTGTGGGAGCTGTGCACCCTGCCCTACAAGTCAGTGGTGCCTCGGGTGGAGGGGCCCCTCTGGGAACCCTAGTAGTCTCCACCAGACAGATGAGCACGTGACAGGGAGAGCTCTCGACCCCGCTTCCTGGGCTTGAGGTGGAAACCAACAAGGGCTCACCACCACCCGGAGCCCGTCCTCTCCTCGCATCCCCCCCGAGTGCAGGAGTCCAGGCTGCACGTAAGGATCATTCCATGAGGACTTGGGAGGCAACTAGCCACATGGGTCAAGGGCCTTACAATTGTCCATAGCTGTTGACCTTCCGGTTGCACTTCCAGGGGTCGATTCATAGCCAGCATCCCTGCCCACCTGGGCCAGATGCTGCAATTCAGGGGCGGACAGGACACCCCAGCCCTCATGGAGCTGAGGCAATAGTAATCAGCCTAAGCAGGAGGAGGGCTTTCTGCTCAAAGGTATTGCTTGGAGCGTTACTCATGCACTTACTCACTTATTTACTTAGAAGTATTTATTAAACCATTGGAGGACTTTTGCTTCTAACCATGAAGGAGTAGCAGGGACTGAAATTACCTTCACGCTGAAAAGAAACAACAGCAAAGTATGTAAAATGTATGAAACAATGGTGGTCTGACATTGGAGTGTAAGCAGCACAAGACAGTGATCCTCAAGAGATGGGAAGCAAAAGTAAGGGGACCCCACAAGGACCAAGTACCGCAGGGGCGAGGGCTGCATGGAGAGCTCCAGAGAGCTGCAGAGCATCCCCTCAAGTCCCAGCACGCATGTGTGTAAGGAAAGCATGCAACACTGGCAAAGGAGCACAGAGAGTAATCCTCAGAACTCACAGCTGAGAGTGGTTTCTGTTTCCACCAACTAGAGTGAGAAGGTCCCATGACACACAGGACATTGGGTGGGGCACTCAAGAGGGCGTTGCCTCAGGTTGGGGGCAAAATTATCCCCGAACTAACAGTGCTGTGGTCCAACAGACTAACAGAGCTCAAAGGCCAGCCTCCAAAGGAGCAAACTGTTCCCAGTAATGTAAGCACACCCCAGAAAAAGCTCAAGAGGATCTGCAGGGACACAGAAATACCCAACACACAAGTAGATAAAATTCACAATGTCTGGCGTTCAAGCAAAAATTACCAAACATGCAAAAGGAGGCAGGGAAACGTGGCCTGTGGTGAGGAGAAAACTCAGTACAAGGACACAGAAATGACACAGATGAGAGTCGGTATACATGGCCATTGAAGTAGGTGTTATCACCCTCTTCCCTCCTCCCAGAAGGTAGAGGGGAGACTGAGCGCTTCACAGAGGAACATGGACAGTATAAGAAAAGACCCGCATCGAATTTCTAGACATGAAAAACACTGGATGGCATTAACAGCGGAGTAGGCACCAAAGAAGAAAAGATGGCAGGCGAACTTGAAGACATAGCAAGAGAAAATGTCCGAAATGAAATACACAGAGAAAAACGACCAGGAAAAGTGGTACTGATTCACCTGTCATTGGGGCCCTTGAGGGAGAACAGAGAGAATGGGGGATAGAAAAATACACGAAGAAATAATGGCTAAACCTTTCCAAAAGTGACAAAACCTGTAAACCGACGGGTCCAGGAAGCTCAACAAACCTCAAACACAAGAAATATGAAGAAGACCTCACTGAAGCATGTTACATTTCTAAAAACCAGGGATGGGGCTTCCCTGGTGGCGCAGTGGTTGAGAATCCGCCTGCCGATGCAGGGGACACGGGTTCGTGCCCCAGTCTGGGAAGATCCCACATGCCGCGGAGCGGCTGGGCCCGTGAGCCATGGCCGCTGAGCCTGAGCGTCCGGAGCCTGTGCTCCGCGACAGGAGAGGCCACAACAGTGAGAGGCCCACATACCGCAAAAAAAAAAAAAAAAAAAAAACAGGGATGAAGAGTACATTTTAAGAGCCGCTAGTGGGGAAAGTACATAAGGGACAGAGGAAGGAAGATGGACAGCCAACAACCTGCAAGAAGCAATGCAGGTGGAAGACAGTTGAGCAGTGTCCCTCAGGCTCTGGAAGGAAAAAAGGGTCTGTCGACATTGAATTCTAGGCTGCTGAAGAAGGCTCTCTCAAAAGTGAAAGTGAAATAAAGGCTTTTCAGGCAGACAAAAGCTAAAAGAATTCATCACGAGCAAACCCACCCTGCAAGAAATGTTAAAGGAAATCCTTCAGACAAAAAGAACATTATTCCCAATGGAAAGAGAGGTCTACACGAGGGAATGGAGAGCACTGGAAATGGCAGCTGCATGTCTAAATATAAAATGATTTCTTTCTAACTATAAAAAAAATCTTTAAAAGGAATTGATTGTTTAGGCAAAAAAAAACCCCGATAATGTATCATTGGGTTTACGACACATGTGGAAGCATGAAACAGTAGCACAGAGGCCAGGAGGGGGCTACTCTTGTGAGGTTCCTACACATACGTGAAGGGGTTTAGCATCACCTGAAGGTAGATTGTGATAACTTAAAGATGTGTAATCCTTAAAGGAAGCACCAAAAACACAAAATAAAGAGTCACAACTAATAAGCCAATAAAGGGGATAACATGAAGTCCCCTTTTAATCATAAAAATACTTGATTAATCCAAAGGATGGCAGAAAAAGAGGAAAAGGGAAACAAAGAGCATCTGGGAGAAAGAGAAAACAAACAGCAAGTAAGAGCAATGATCACATGGAAGGTAAATGGTCTAAACACGCAACTAAAGACAATGATTGTGCTATCGGCCCATAAAAGGGAACAACATCCTGACACATGCTGCAAAGTGGATGAACCCTGAAAACATCGTGCTAAGTGAGATAAGCCAGGTACAGAAGGCCCTATATTGTAGGATTCCATTATACAATATACAAAGAATAGTCCACTTCACAGTAACAGATAATAGAATGTGGTTGTGAGGGACTAGGGGCGGGGAAAGGGGAGTGAGTGTTTGACGGGGAAAGACTTTTGGGTTGGGGCGATGAAAAAGGTTTTGAAATAGTAGTGACGGTTGCACAGCATAATGAATGTAATTAATGCACTTAAAGATGGCTAAAATGGTGAACTTTATGGTGTATCTATTTTCCCACAATTTTAAAAATTAATAATGAAAGGTAACAAACTTCATGGAATTGTACAATTTAAATGGGTGAATTATATAGTACGTAAACTAATATCTCAATAAGCTGTTTAAAAGAAAAAAGGTGGGGCTTCCCTGGCGGCGCAGTGGTTAAGAATCCGCCTGCCAATGCAGGCGACACGGGTTCGAGCCCTGCCAGGAAGTTCCCACGTGCCGTGGAGCAACTAAGAAGCCCGTGCGCCACAACTACTGAGACTGTGAGCCTAGAGCCCGTGCTCCACAGCAAGAGAAGCCACCGCAGTGAGAAGCCCGTGCGCCACAACTACTGAAACCAGCGAGCCTGGAGCCCGTGCTCCGCAACAAGAGAAGCCACCGCAGTGAGAAGCCCGCGCGCCGCAACGAAGAGGAGCCCCCGCTCGCCGCAACTAGAGAGAGCGCGCGCGCAGAGACCAAGACCCAACGCAGCCAAAAATAAATTTATTTTTTAAAAGTTAGATTTAAAAAAAAAAAAAAAAGAAAAAGGCAATGGTGGTCATCATCAATTTTAAAAATCACTGTGTGCCAGGCACCGTTGTTGACAGCGGGGACTGAGCAGGTAAAACCCAGCCTGGGCCCTGCAAGCTCACCTGCTAGAAGAGACCATGAAGAGGAAAAGCTGTGAAGAGTATTCAGAAGCGGGGATGGAAGGAGGCTTCAAGGAGGGGCCATGGGGAGGAAGCTCCGTGGGCATCAGGGAAAGAGGGCTGCAGGCTGAGGAAATTGCAGGGCTGCGACCGGAGCGGCCAATTTGAGCAGCATTATTTATAATAGCAGTGAAATAGCATCCTTCCAAATGTCTAAATGTCAAGGAAACTATTGGGAGGTTTATGCTACGACCAACCCACTGAACATTCTGCAGCCATTAAAAAAACATTTTTCACAAAGAATGTTGGATAACTTGGGGAAATGTCTGTTGGGTAAAAAACAGGAAATAAAGTCAAGCATGTGATACAATTACAACAGGGCACAGGGGATACGACAACCGCTTGCCCAGGGCTGGCCGGTAACCATGAGTCGGCCGCGGGGATTATGCCATCCCATCCTGAGCGGCCTCCCGCCAGCTTCTCCCGAGGCCAACCCAAGCCCACCCGGGGACATCTCCCCGTCGCCCCTCCGCGTCCCCTGGTGCCCAGAGCCCCTGCCCGTGACCCCACGTAAGGGCACAAAAACCAGAGGGCTTGGCCGTGCCCTCCGCACGCTGCTCCCGAGTCCCGGGGACAAATGAGAATCTTATTTGAATCCTCATAAATCTTCCATTCCAGACAAACCAGAGGAAGACCAGGGTGAAGGAGAAAGGAGGAGGGGAGAGAGCCATGTCCTCTGCTAATTCTTTCCAACTGCTGTTTATTGAAATGAGGCACCAGGGATAAACCAGAGCCGGATCGATGACGGTCTGTCTAATACAATCAGCTGAGGACAGCCAGCCTCCCGCCCGGCCTGCAGCCCCTCCTTCCAGGTGGCGGTGCAGGGGAAAGGGGTCTGGACCAGCCGGCCCCAGGCCCTGGGAACCTGTGCGCCTGCCCCGCCGCCCCACCACCACCGGGGGAAGCTGGTCACGCGGCGTGGGGCCCATCTGTGGAAGCGGATTGATGCTGGTCTCTCCCAGCTCCGGGCTGACCCCGGCCTCCTCGTCCTCCCGCCTTCCTGCAGGGACCCCCAGAGAGGTGAGCGCGTGCCCCGGGCCCAGCCACAGGCTCGTGGGGGGCAGGGCTCCGACCCACGCCCTCTGGCCGCTGCAGCCCCCAGCCGGCCCGCACACTCCAGCTGGCCCGGGTCTCCGCCCACCAGCTTTTCCTGCCCTGCTCCCCCCACCGCCGCAGCCCCAGCCCTGGGCACCCGGGGTCCCGGGGCCTGGCGTCTGTGACTCCCCCCACGCGAGCCCTACAGGCTGACCCGGAGCTTGGTGCCGGGTCCTGGGAGGCCTCTTCCTTCTGCCTTGAGTAACCAGAGGCTGGCAGGGGTCTCAGCCCGGCGGAGGGCAGAGTTGCCAGGAGATTTTACCAAACACGGATGCCCTGGAGACGGATCACGCCGGGAGGGCCCCCCAGGGGGCGGACCGGGGGCTCTGACGTGGGGAGGGGGAGGCAGGATGGGCTCGCTCAGGACCCCGCTGGGCCTCCACGAAGTGGGCCTGACAGTGGTGGGGACGCAGGTGCCCGCAGCTCTGCACCCCCTGCTCACGTCCAGGCCACGTGGGACATCCACCGGCTCCACTTACGGGCCAGGCAGCCTTACCTGGAGACCCAGGGGTGGCGCTCCGGGGCCCCAGATTCCTCAGGAAGTGCGCAGACATGGGCTCCTCGGGGAGCCCGCTTCGGGGGGTGGAATCGTGGAGGCCCAGCGCCCAGCTTCCTGACGACGAGCCTGCTTTCCGAGCGCCCCCTCCCACCTTCCAAGTGGACGTCTGAAAGCAACTGCGATCAACGACCTCGGCCACGTCGAGAACTAGTCTTTCCGAGAGAGCCTTCCAGGTTCCACCCATCAGGTGAGGACCACTAAAGGTGAGAGAAGGGACAGAGTCGCGCAGGGCGGCCAAAAGGTGACGTACTGCCAAGGGGTTGCCACGGAAACCATCAGATTTTGGAAAAATATGCCTGCGTGCGTGGCCAGCCTCACCTGGCTATAGACTGGCCCAGCCCATCGTCAGGAGGCCATGGAAACAGCTCGCGGGGGGAGGGGTTGTCTGCACCCCTCGCCCCCACCCCAAGTCTGAGGAGGTGCAGGGCACACACCCAAGGAGCCTCCGGCCATGGGGCGCCAGCCCTTGGAGATTGTCTTCCCAGGAGGCTGCTGGGGACCACGGCGCCGTCCCGGGGAAACGGAGGGGCTGTTGGAATCCCCCATCCTACCCGGTGGCAGGGTCGGCCCCCCTGCTGCGGCCAGGACCCCTGCATGGGGGTCTCTGTCATGTTACCCATGAGGTGGGTTCACTCAGCCCACGAATGAATCCCGGTCCAGGCCTCGCCGGGACTTGACGGTCGGGATTCGGCTGGCCCTTGGCCTTGGCGGGTGAACAACTTGGAAGGTTTGTAGCCAGTTTGAAGCCAGTCTCTTTCCAGAGACAGCTTCATGCTTTCAGCTCAGGGTCAAGAACATGGCTCTGCTTCCTGGCGGCAAAAGCAAAAAGGGAAATGGATTGTGCGCTCCCGGCTTTCGCGTCTGCAGACACAGCCTTTCCTGGGGCCAGCTGACCCAGGGCAGGGTTTGCCCGTGTTCCCCCTGCAGGGCCGGCCAGCCAGGCAAGAGGCCTGGCCTTTACAGGGTCACAGGGCAGCTGTCCATCACCCCCCGCCCCCCTCCCACTCCTTCTTCCTCAAGGAATGTCTTGCCCGTGACTTGGGCCACATGCTTTCCCGCGAGAGGAAAGACACAGGACGATGGTGTTGGAGAGACCCTGTGACCCGAAGGAGGGGGGAGGCCACCCAGGCCACCTGGTGACCCCATCAGCCACCTCTAGGCACCGCTTCTGGAGGCCCAGGCTCCAATGCCCCCCGCTTAGGATACCTCGCACAGACAGCAGCCCCGCGCCCCTAAGAACGTGGTGGCTGCCACAGGAACAAGGAGGCCGTAGGCAGCGCCCCTCTGGGCCCCGTGACCTGCAGCCCTTCGTCGTGACTCTGACCCAGCCCGACGTCCGCAGATCCGAGGAGACGTCCGGCGAGGCGACGTCGTGGTACTCACAGTACGTGCTGAGCGGGTGGCTCCCCAAGAGGGCGTGGCCCGCCTCGCCCACCTGGAGACCCCGACCCAGTGGACCAGGGGTCTGTGGTCTCACGAGCTCCAGGAGGGAGTGGCCCTGGCCCGGTGCCCCCAGGGCTCGCAGCCCTGTCCCTCGCGGAGGCTTTGCCCAGGCGGGCAGGGGACGCTCCGGGGGGCACACCCTCGGGGCTGGAGTCCAGGACTGCGTCCCCACTCTCCACAAAGCCACGCCCTCGCCAGGCATAGCTCCACTTCTGCCCCTTTCTGGCGAGCCCCCCCTCTGGCCTCAGTCTCCCCACCTGCAGGGGGAGGGGTGCGTGCTAAGATTAACTGCTGATGGAATCGGTGTCCAGCGTGCAGGAAGGGGCGGTTGTGTGGTTTCCGCGAGCTCTCCCAGGAGATAACGATTCGATTTTGTGCCTCTTTTTGAAAGTCCCCGGCGCAGGGGATACTGAGGGGGAGGGCTGGGGGGACCACGGGGGGTGGCCGGCCTGGGCTCTGTCCACCGAGGAGAGACCCTCGCTAAGTATCCCTCCGGACACAGACTGGGCGAGCCCCCCAGCGAACAGGGAGCCCGGGTGTCCCTAGATGGGGTGAGCCTTCCCCATGCCCAGCCGGCCTGGGGCTCCCGAGGAGGGAAAGGAACAGCAGACACAAAGAGGAAATCCAAAGCAAATTATTTTCGGGATTATAGCTCTCAAGCCCCAGCAAGATCGTGTCCATTTTTCATAGCAGACAAAAACATTTTCCAAGGGATCAATTTTGCCTGTAAAAGTCGCCTTCTTTCAACCCACAATCCATCATATTTCCCCATTTGCAATTTCTCGGTGTCTGAGTGTTTTAAGTTTCCTATGAATTATTTTATCCAGCTTGCTTTCTTCTGCTGAAATGAGGGGACTTGGAGCAGCTTGGAGGCCCAGCACCCTTAGGCGTGGGCCAAGGGACCGGCGGTGTCCCCCCGCAGGGCCTGGTAGCTCCGGGTGTGGGATGCACTCCTCTGTCAGGGGGTCCCCGTCACCCCCCAGCCCCCGGTCGAGGCGGCCGCAGCCACCGGAGCCCCAGGGTGGACACAGGCCCAGCTGGGTGGGTGGGGAGCTGGCGGGCCGGGCCGGCAGGGCGCAAGGAGGCCACCAGCCACGGGGCGGGGCGGGCCGAGGGGGCGGAGGCCCGGGGAAAGTTTTTGAAGAGATTTATTCTGATGTGCTGCTGGGGGGGGGGTCATCCTTCAAGAGGCGGCGCGTGTATAAAAATTTCCCGGCCTGTTGATTGGTCTGTCACAGTGATTTGTGGCTCTTACCCCGAGGCGGTGGGGAGCAACTGGGCCTGTGAAGGCGGCCGGACAGATTGTTGAAGAGAACGGGAGGGGGGCCGCGGCGGCAGGCAAGATTTATTGACCTCGACCCGCCGAGGTCCCCTCAGTGCTTTTAATCTGGCCTTTCAGCCTGTCAGCAGCACTGATTACAGCCCGGCTGGCTCCCTGGGGCCCCGTGGGGCAGAGGCACGGGGGTTGCCCTGCCATCTGGCTGGCCGCCCCCCCCACTTGGGTGCCCCTGCCCTGGCAGGAGGAGAGGGGGTCCATCCCCTGCTGCCCTGATTTGCCATCAGCTGGAGCTGCTGCTTAAAAAAAAAAAAACAAAACAAAACAACTTTCTTGAGACATAATTCACGCCCCGTACCATTCCCCCCGACAAAGGACACAATTCAGGGGTCCTCAGGGTATTGGCAGAGCTGTGTAACCAACACCTCAGTCAATTTTAGAACATTTTCATCACCCCAAAAGGAAACCCTGAAGACAGTTTGGCAGTTTCTTACAAAAAAGCGCTCTTAGCCATATAATCCAGCAATCACACCCTTTGGTATTTACCCAAAGGAGGTGAAAACCTACGTCCAGCCAAAACCTCGCACACGTGTATTTATGGCACCTTTATTCTTTTTTTTTTTTTTTTTTTTGTGGTATGCGGGCCTCTCACTGTTGTGGCCTCTCCCGTTGCGGAGCACAGGCTCCGGACGCGCAGGTTTAGCGGCCATGGCTCACGGGCTTAGGTGCTCCGCGGCATGTGGGATCTTCCCGGACCAGGGCACGAACCCGTGTCTCCTGCATCGGCAGGCGGATTCTCAACCACTGCGCCACCAGGGAAGCCCACCTTTATTCTTAATGGCCAACGCTTGGAAGCAACTGAGGTGGCCTCTTCGGTAGGTAAGTGGATAAGTAAACTGGCGCATCCAGATGATGGCCTGTTGTCCAGCGCTGAAAAGACAGGAGCCATCTAGCCAAGAAAAGACGCGGAGGAACCTTAAATGCTGTTAGTAACTGAGAGAAGCCAACCTGAAAAGGCTGCATTCATGCAAATCTAAGCCACAAGTGCTATCCCCTCCTCACACCTGTTAGAATGGCCATTATTAGAAAGATAAGACCCAAGCGTCGGTGAGGACGTGGAGAAAATAGAAACGTTGCGCACCGTTGGTGGGGATGTAAATTGGTGCAGCCACTATGGGAAAGTGGCTGAAGGTTCCTCAAAAGATTAAAAACAGGGCTTCCCTGGTGGCGCAGTGGTTGAGAGTCCGCCTGCCGATGCGGGGGACGCGGGTTCGTGCCCCGGTCCGGGAGGATCCCACGTGCCGCGGAGCGGCTGGGCCCGTGAGCCGTGGCCGCTGAGCCTGCGCGTTCAAGCAGCACTACTCACGATGGCCAAAAGGTGGAAATGTCAACGGATTTGACATTTGACAATAATCCGCTGCTTGAACAGGCCTCTGGCCTCTGAGCTCCGCAACGGGAGAGGCCCGCATACGGCAAATTAAAAAAAAAAAAAAGATTAAAAATGGAATGACCACACCATCCAGCAATTCCACTCCTAGGGACAGGCAGGCCTCGGTGATGTCACGGGTTTGGTTCCAGACCACTGTAATGAAGTGAGTCACAAACAATTTTTTTTTGGCGGCGGGTGGTTTCCCAGTGCATCTAAAAGCTATGTTTAAGGACTTCCCTGGTGGCGCAGTGGTTAAGAATCTGCCTGCTAAGGCAGGAGACACGGGTTCGAGCCCTGCTCCAGGAAGATCTCACGTGCCGCGGAGCAACTAAGCCCGTGAGCCACAACTACGGAAGCCCGCGCGCCTAGAGCCCGAGCTCCGCAACGAGAGAAGCCACCGCGATGAGAAGCCCGCGCACCGCGACAAAGCACAGCCCCCGCTCGCCGCAACTAGAGAAAGTCCGCGCGCAGCAACGGAGACCCGACGCAGCCAGAAATAAATAAATTTATATTGAAACATGAATAAATAAATAAAAGCTATGTTTACACTATACTGTAGTCTATTAAGTGTGCGATAGCATTATAGCTAAAACACAATGTACACACATAAATTTAAAATACTTTATTGCTAAAAAATGTCAAAACAATTACAATAGTCACAACAAAGATCACTGACCACAGTCACCATAATAAATATAATAACAACGAAAAGTTTGACGATTGCGAGCATTACCACATGAGACACAAAGACGCAAAGTGAGCAGATGGTGTTGGAAAATGGTGTCCATAGACTTGCTCCACGCAGCGTTGCCACAAACCTTCAGTTTGTAAAAACCGCAATATCTGTGAAGTGCAATTAAACCAGGTCTGCCTGCATTTATCCGAAGGAAATGAAATCACTATCTCGAGAAGAGATCTGCACCCCCACGTTCATTGCAGCATGTGTACAATACCCAAGACATGGAAACAACTTGTGTCCACTGATGGATGAGTGCCTGAAGAAGATGTGGTCCACATGGCTAGACCTTGAGGGCATCACATGCTGAGTGAAATAGGTTAGACAGAGAAAGACAAATCGTGTCATGTTCACGCTTACCCGTGGAATCTAAAATATCAAACTTAAAGGAACAGAGAACAGACTGGCATTTGCCAGAGGTGAGGTCTGGGATGGATGAAGGCATTCAAAGGGTACAAACTTCCGGTTGTAAGATAAATGAGTAAGTCCCGGGATGTCATGTACAGCCCGGCGACTATACTTAACACTGTACATGTTGTCACCAAGAGAGTAGATCTTAAAAGCTCACATCACAATAAGAAGAGGGTCGTAAGGATGTGAAGTGGTGGATATGAACTAGACTTACTGGGGTGATCAGTGCACAATATATACATCTGTCAAATCATCCTGTTGGACACCCTGTCCTAATACAAGGCTGTATGTCAATTCTGTCTCAGTAAAACTGAGGTGGGGAAAGACTGCAGACTGTAGGACTCCAGCAGTGTGAAATTCCGGAAGAGGCGAAACTATGGAGACAGTGAAAGGGTCAGGGGTTGCCAGGCGTTGAGGGGAGGGAGGGATGAACTGGTGGAGCGCAGAGGACTCTTAAGGCAGTGAAACTGCTCTGTATGACACCACGATGGTGGATACACAGCATTGTACTTTTGTCCAGACCCACAGAACGTAGGGCAGGAGTGAGCCCCAACGCAAACTAGGCGATGATGCCGTGTCAGTGCAGGTCCATCGGTTGTAACAAACGGACCCCATCCGGTGGCGGACGCTGAGGGTGCGGAGGCTGTGCGTGGAGGTGGGAGCAGGGGGCACGTGGGAACCCTCTGGACCTCCCGCTCTGTATTGCTGTGAACCTAAAACTGCTCTTAAAAATAAAGTCTAGGGGCTTCCCTGGTGGCGCAGTGGTTGAGAATCCGCCTGCCGATGCAGGAGACACGGGTTCGTGCCCTGGTCCGGGAAGATCCCACATGCCGCGGAGCGGCTGGGCCCGTGAGCCGTGGCCGCTGAGCCTGCGCGTCCGGAGCCTGTGCTCCGCAACGGGAGAGGCCGCAACAGTGAGAGGCCCGCATACCGCAAAAAAATAAAAATAAAAATAAAATAAAATAAATAAAGTCTAGTTTTAGAAAGGAAGAAAGGCCCTTTACTCTTTAGCTATGACCCCTCCTCCCCCCGTGTCCATCCTTGGCAAACTACTTTCCGCCTCCGCGGATGCAGGTCCTGGGCTCTTCCCGTAAACGGACAGAGCAACGCGTGTGCTTTTGTGTCTGGATTCTCCCGCTGAGCGCGATGCTTCCGAGCTGCACGTGTGTTGAAGCGCGTGTCAGGGCTTCACTCCTTTTACGGGTGGATAACGGATGGACAAGATTCTGTTACTCCGCCATCCGTTGACATTTCCACCTTTTGGCCACGTCGTGAGGAGCGCTGCTTGAGCAGCCTGAATGAGCGTTCGCACGGCGGGGAGGTGTCATTTCCCTCGGGCACAGACACTCCTGGAGTGGGATTGCTGGGTCTTGCGGTAATTCTGTGTTTAATCGCGCGGGGAACGGCCAGATTGTTGGCGGTTTATCTCTCCACTTTTCCCTCATGATCTAAGTCGGACGTGCTCATCGCGCTAAACCTGTAAGACACAGAAAAGTGGAAAGAGGCAAAGCAGACAAAAGCCCCCGCCCGTGACCCCGGAGGCAGGCCTGCTTTCCCCTCGGACTTCCTGGGGCCCATCTTTGCCCGCCAAGACCACTCAGCTGTGTACCTGCCTTTTCTCCTTGTGATTAAGTATTTAGCATAAATATTTCTCTGTGTTGGTGAAAACCCTCCTATGCGTCATTTTAAATGCTTTTCTGATACTCTGGGCAGCGGAGGCCCCGCTATTTGCTCTTTCCTGGAGCTCCTGGCACAAAGAATGACACCATGATGGGGGCCTCTGAGCAGAGGCCTCTTGGGAGGTGCGGTCCACCCCTTCACAGCCTCCCGCTCAGCCCCTTTTAGGGGCCACGGCCCTGGTCTTGGCAATGACCGGCTCAAGGGCCCAGGGATGGAGACCAGGACGGGCCCTCGGGGCCTGGCATGGGGCTCAGACTGGCCACCTCCTGGGCCTCTCTGTGAGCAACCTGGACCCACAGAAGGTCCTGTTCCTCCCTCGGGCTCGCCGCCAGCTGGCCCTTGAGGGTCTCAAGGGCACGGTCAGCTATCCCCGTCCGCACCCCCCAGGGGCTGAGAGGCAGGAGGGAAGGGCTGGCCTGCTCCCTCCTTGTCGCAGGCTCAGTCCTGGGGAAACTCTGATCCAGCTTCTGAAACTGGTCCCAGAGGAGACCCCACTGTGTGTCCCAGGAGGGAGGGGCTCCCCTCCAGGACGTGCGGGGACGTGGGATGAGCTACGTTACGCCCATTTTACAGATGAGGTCACCTGCTCCGAGGCTTGACGCTAGCCGGTGACAGAACCCAGCTGGGGTCTTCGCTGCAGGGTCTCAGGGCAGCTACCCGCCGACCAAGTGGCCCTTCAAAGAGGCGTGGCAGTGGGAGTAGCGGGGTCCGTGGGCCCTGAGTCCTGTCACCGTCTGGACCCGGAGCCCTGGTAGGGCCTGCATCCCATCCCAGGGGCAGACAGGGCCCTGAGCCCAGCCCCCAGCCCCAGGCGGAGCCCCGATCCCGGAGGAGGAAGGCACCGGCTGCTGTCCTGAACGGAGCCCGGGCAGGGTCCCCTCACGGTTGAAGGTCAGCGAAGCTGCGTCCGCAGGGCTCTGAGCGATCCGGGGTGTCCAGGGAATGGGTCTGAGTGCCCCCCGCCGCAGGCCCCGCCCAGCTTTCCCTCAGGACTTCACCTGGTCACGGCCCCTCTGCTGAGGCAGCTCCGGGGACCGCACCACGGCCGCTTCCCGTGACGGGGGCGCTGGCCGAGGGCAGCCGCCTGGACCCCCAGGGGAGCCCCACCCCCTCACCCAGACTGAGCCCCGAGGCGGCGGGGTCTAGAGTGGCTTCGGCCCCACGGAGGACGGAACAGGAGGCCGAGAGCCGCCCGGACGGCAGGGTCCACTCCATCCCGACCTCCCAGGCTCCAGGCTCCTCCCCAGGCCCCGGTGCGAGGGGTGCACTGTATGATGGACGGGGGGGACACTTGCAGCCCAGATTCTTGGGGAGATGGGGAAGCCAGGGGTTGATCCATCTGTCACCTTCCTGGGGACTGAATTCCACTTTCTGCAGAAGGCTGGGAAACCTCTAGTGTTTAGCAAATCAATAATAACTCGAGCTAAACCCCAGGGCCGGACAGAGACACTGAAGGGAAGTGACATGGGCAAACGCTCATCACCTCCCTAAAGACGCCGCCTCCATGGCTCCTCCGGGCACACGGGCGCCCTGTGTGTGGCTCAGCCCCAATCCATGCGGAGTGCTCACTTGGAAATTAAATTCCCTTTAGCAAAGCGAGCCCGGCTTCAATCAGCCCGAGGCACGTTTGCCCCTCCCCAGCCCGCCCCTCCCCTCCAGCAGCGTCTTTTAAGTATGCAAATGGGGACACCTTGCTAACCAGCCAGCAGATTGATCCTGCAGTTTCATCAGGGAAATGAAATTAAAGTGGGACCGGGAGGCTGCTGGGCCGCCCCACGCGCCCTGCCCTTCAGCCGCTTGGGTATCCGCCCGGACACAGCTCTCTGAGGCCCGCCTGGCCCCTGGCCTCTGCCTCCCGCTGTGGAGGGCGGGGTGGGGGGGGTGGCCCTGACCTTGAGAGCTTCCGGAGAGCTCAGGGGTGCTGGACGCCTGCCGCAGGACTCCCAGCTGGGTCGATCCCACCAGCACCCCTGCCCTGGCATGGGAAGGCAGGTCCCTGAAGTGTCCCCTCCCGTGGCCCGCGCACCCCCAAGCCGATTGAGTGGTGAACGCGATAGGAATTCAGGCCCTGGACCCCAGGAAGACCCCACGGTGCGGTAGGAGGGCTTCCGGGGGCCTGCAGCTCCCCTCTCTTGGGGCTCGATGCCCACCCCTGAACTTCCTCATTTGCACCCATGCGCCCACGTCATTCCGTGGACGCCCAGGGCTCCTGCCCAAGCCAGGCCTGGCGCTGGACCCTGAAGACACAGAAGAGATGCCGTCCCTCATCCCCACCCGGACCCCCAGCCAGTCAGACTGTGGCTTCCCAAGGAGGCCCTCCAGGAGAGGGAAGGGGGTCTTCAGGACCCTCCAGGATGGCTCTGAGGTGGTGGGATTTCAGGCTGGGGAACAGGGGGTGGGGGACTTGTGGCCAAAGCCTCTGCCCAGGGGCCCCGCCACCCAGGGCCCATGGTAGAGACGGGTCGGGACCCAGCGGCCGCTGGTCCCAAGCCGGAGCAGGCCCCGGGGGGCTCACCTGGGTCATGACCTCGTGCCTCCCTGCATGGCCCTCAAGCTAGGATGCAGCTGCGTCCAGAGGCAGGAAGGGTATGGGCCATGCCTGGGACGAGGGTGGCTTCTAAGTACTTGGTCAACCTTTCCCGAGCCACTCTGGGTGCCCCCTGTCCCCACCTCAGGGCCTTTGCACCTGCCACTTCCCTCCCCCGGGGTCTCGTGTGGCCTGTTCCTTCCTGCCACTCAGGAATCAGCTCACAGGCCACTTCCCAGGAGGCTGAAGGGATCAGCGTCCTGGCCGGCTGTCTCCGTCACGACATCCTGGACTTTCCCAGTTATGTGTTTTGCTCGATCTGGCTCTATGAGGCCAGGACTTTGTGGAGAGCAGAGCTGGGCTCCCTGGGCTCAGCCCCCGGTAGACGCTGTCCTGGAACCTGCCCGTGTGTCTCCCTGACCCTCCCACCAGCCCCGGGGGCTCGTTTCCCCATTTTACAGGCCACCCCCCCTCTAATAAGTGCAGAACTGGACCCAGAGCCCTGCCCGCCAGCCCAGAGGGTGGACTAAGGCATCTGGCTGCCTGAGGCCCCATCTCCCCAAAAGGGAACATGCGGGTAGACCGGGAGCCGGGTGCCGGGCGTCCTGGGTCTCACGGGAGCCCCTCTATGTCCCCCATGCCAGGGTGGGGAGCAGGAAAGCGCCCCATCTCTGATTTAGAGCTATAACGTTAATGACGATGCGCGATTCCAACCGCAATTAAACCGATTCATTCCCAACAATCAAAGCTACACTGCATAATATATTTAATTAGGCAGATTTCCTACGCACATCGGCGGGACGGAACTGGCAAGTTCTCGGTGTAATACACTTAATTCTGAAATAAATCATTGTTTGGAGAGACACTCGCACAGCCCACCCCACCCAGGGGACCAGGGGCACTCGGGGAAGGGCTTGGGCATCGCCGGCCCCGGGGCTGGACTGGTGGGCAATTTGGAGGGCGTATGCGGTCTGCAGGTCCTTCCTGGGGCTGGGGAGGTGGGTGAGAGGGCCAGTGCTGGGGCCGGGGGCAGGGGCTGAGGGATACCCCGTGACTCCTCGAGAAACCGCAGGGCCGCCATTTCCACAGACGCGGGAAGCGTAAGGGCCACCTTGGGACGGGGAGGGACAGGCCTCGTGAGGAAGGCCTGAGCCCCGAGAGCCCGCAGGCCCCGTCCTCGGCAGCAGTCTCCCCACACCTCCGCTCCGCGCCCCCATGGTGGGCTCTGGCCCCAGACCCTGGGGACAAGGGTGCCCCTGCTGCCCCCGGGTACCACCCCTCCGGGACGCCCACCTCCCCTCTGGGTCCCCTGGGCAGCGCCTCCACTCCTGTAACCAGACGAACTCCCACGACCTTGGTGTTTCAATGAAAGACGGGCCTTGCCAGGCTCCGGGCACAGCCGGCTGTGAGCCCCCCGCCCCAGGCTCCTCCGGGCCCTGCGTCCCCCGCCGCAGCCCAACCCTGGCTGCCCAGCTCTTGCTGGCACCTCTCCCGAGACCCCCCACCTTGGCCCGCGCACTCTGCCTCCCAAACGTTTCCCCAGGCCGGACCAGGAGGCTGTCCTTTTGGTGCCCGCGTCCCCTTTGGAGCTCCGGGAGGACCAGGCCCCCGGCGGCCAGAATCCACACGGCAAGAGCCAGGGGCTCAAAGACAATGAGCCTGGGAGCAGACCGCAGGCTCCGTCCGTCGCGGCGAGTCCCGGGGGCAGGAGCGGCCTGCCCGCCCCCCTGGACAGCCCGCACGCCCCGCCCCCCCGGCTCTGGTTACCGCGTGCGTCTCCATCTGCCACGCGCGTGGCCGGGCCTTGTGCATAATTCAGGTGCCTTGGAGAGGCCCCAGCGAACGAGTATTGACGAGGCCCGACGGGCCCGATCGGATGTCGTGACATCGGACACGCGATGAGCAGGACGAGTGTCCTTTTGCCCCGTCTGGGCTTTGGTGACCGTGGGCAGGGAGCAGTGTGGGTGGTCTCCCGGGTGTGGGGGGCTCCGTTGGCGGCAGGTGCCCCCCACACGGCCAGGGGCTGGGCTGCTCCAGTGCGCTGTGGGCGGCGGTTGGCTCGGACCCCGGCCCCACCCCTCTCCTGCCGGTGGCTTGATTGGGAGACCACACCCCAGCGCTCAGGCCTCAATCTCCTCGGTGTGAAATGGACCCAGGGCAGGCCCTGCCACTCAGGGTTGGAAAGGCATGAGGGTGACCACCGGTGAGGGCTGCCCCGAGGCACGGCCAGGCCGTGGCCTCTGGAGACCCAGCAGCCTGGTCAGCTCGAGGCTGGAGTCCTGGAGACCCGGGCTGGAGCCTGGGCGGCCGCTCGGGCACTGAGGGCACCACCTCCCCTCCCCAGGCCAGGCCCTCTCGCTTGATGAAACTGGAGAGGTGGCTCTGGCCTCTCACGTCCGACTCTAAAGTGAGATCTCAGACCTCGGTCTGCAGCACCCAGAACGCCCAGCCATCCCCAAAGGGGCCACGGAGCAGCTCCAAGGGGCCCACTGCTACAGCTACCGCATCTCCATCCTGAGGCTGGTGGGTTTCCCTGGAGGTCTGGGCTTCGGGCTCTTCATCCAGGCCTTGCCACGGGCCACTGGGTGATGGGATAGCTCCCTGCCCCCCTCTCCAGGGAGGACACCGGGCAGGGGCTGACCTTAACAGGACTCCCTGGCCTGAATCTCAGGTTTGATCACCACGGGGAGTTCTCGGCCTGGACAGAGAACGGGGGGTGGGGCGTGCGGAGTTGCTGTTGGCTGATTCCAGCAGGACCTAGGCCTGGCCACGCACTCTCAGGACACCCAGGCACAGAGGACCCAACCTCCAGGACCACAAAGCTGCCCTCACCTCATCTCCCCCAGACGCCTGGCCCCAGGGGAGCGTGGCCAAGCTGAGCAGAGACAAGGGATCCTCTGTGGTGTGGCCACCGCCAGGGCCTCTGCCCCCTCCTTCTCGGCCCAGGGGTCCAAGAGCCCAGGCGGGGAGGGGCTCACGCAGGACCCCCGGAAACCCTCCCGGGCCTGCCAGTTCCTGGGGCGCCGCCCCTGCCCATCGTGGCCCAGGGGTAGCCACCCGCCACCTCTCTTCTCGCGTGGGCACCTGCAGACCAGGTAACCTGAGCCCGCTCCTCGGCTGCTGCTGCTGCTTTTTTAAGAAAAGAGGGCTCCCTCCCCTTAAATAATTGATGAAAGGCATTAACAATTGACCCTGCAGAACATCTGGCAGGTGGAGGGTTTTTCACCCAGGCGGCAGCATCAGGTTCAACTGACTTTGCAGAAGGAGGGGTGCCGGCTGGGTAGGGGGCAGGGCGCTGAGCCGTGGCCACTCCCTGCCCCCGCCTGGCCCCCACAACCGGGGCACCCCCTCTGCAACATGGGGTTTTCCGGGGCAGGGGTGTCCCTCTGCAGAGGGGGCTGCCGGGTGCCCGGGCTGGGGCAGGCCCTCACGAGTACACACTCTCACACCCCCCAAGCACGTGCAGACACACCAGTCACACACACCACACGTGTACACAGCCCTGCACACACACGTGCAGACATGTCATACGTACACTCATACACCGTGCATGACACACACACGTGTGCTTGCGCGCCTCCGCATGCGCACTTCCCGCGAGCACACGGCAGGCTGTGCACACGCGCGTGCACTTACAGCGCTGCACGCACCACATACATGTGAGGGCGACCTGCCGTCTCGGCTGGCTCTGGGGACGGCAGGGACCTCTTCCAGCCCAGGTCGGGAAGTTCCTTCCTCGCCCCACCCTGGAGGCGGGCAGTCCTGTCTGGGGCCTGCATCCTGGCTGTCGAAGCAGCAACTGGCAGACCTACTGGGCAGCGTGTTTCCTGCTGAGGCCCGACCACCACACCGGCGTGGGCGGGAGCCTGAGGACACAGGCCTGGGTGCGAGGGGCCGGGGGTGGAGGTGTCCTGAGGACACAGGCCTGGGTGCGAGGGGCCGGGGGTGGAGGTGTGGGCTGGTGACCGCAGGCCGCGTGCAGGGTGATGTGGCGATTGGTGGCAAGGGGCCGGAGAGGCAGCCGGATGCCTGGGGCCTGGCGGGGGGCGGCTTGCTGACCACTGGTCCCCAGGGAGGGCTTTGCCCTCTCAGACCCACCAGAGCCCAACAGAGGGACGCACAGGGAATCCCTCCACCCTGAATCGGCCGCTCTCGGGACAGAATGAGCCGGCCCCCGGCCCCTTCGCTCGTGACCCTCAGTTTCATCCTCACAACTCGACGGCATCTTCCCATTTTGCAGCTGAGGAAACTGAGGCCTGGGGCGGAGAAGGACTTGCCCGGTGCTGCCCAGCTCCAAACCCGGGGCCCCGATGCCCGAGTCCTCACTCCTACCTCCCACCGCACACCCCCCCCAGGTCACGTGGGCTCCTGGCGGCCCGGATGGCTGGCTCGGCAGGCAGGGGGCTCCCTGTCCGTGCCCACCCGGTTGATGGCACCGTCCTCCTTCTGAGCTGGTGTAAAGCCCGCCTGCGCTCTGCCTGGAGGCCCAAAGGGCAGGGGGCACCTGTGGGCTGGTGGGGGCTGGTGAAGGGGCAGCCAGCTCCGGAACTTTCTGAACTCATGTGCTAGGAGGTGTCGGAGTGATGTCTCTGGAGAGGAAATGGAAGCGCTCCGGAAGCCAGCCCCCCCCCCCCCCCGCCCCGTCTGGGGATGAGGAGGAGCTGGAGGCGGGAGGGGAGTAGGCTTGCATCCCCAGCCCAGGTAAGCAAGCCAAGTGAGGTCCTCGGACCGCACCCCTGCCTTCCCCGTCGCCCCCAAGCCCGGCCCCAGCCAGGGGGCACCTGACACTCTGGGCCCCGCAGGACCCGCCCAGCGGGAGCAGCCCCGCCCACCGGCCCCCAGCGCCCGGGAAGTGCGCCCCTCCCAGCGTGCCCCACCCAAGTCCACGATTTCCTCGTTCCGGAAGCGTCCCTTAGTGTCCCTAAGTTACTGGACTTCCGAGGGCACCTTCCGGTCGATGTTTCTGCCAACGTCGACCCTGCCCCGGGGGCGGGGGGTGGGGCATTCTGTGTCCACGTGGCCCTGCCCCCCACCTCCCTCAAAGCAGAGGCCCCTATGCCGTGGAGCTGGGCGGGGTGTGAGAGCAGCGTCCCTGTGGGTCCAGAAACTCCCTCGGTGAGCCCGCCCCAGACGGGACCTGTGACCCGGGGCACCCGGGAAGCGCCCGCCATGGAGAAGGGGGATGGGCGGGCTGCAGCGGCGCGAAGACCTCGGTGGGGCAGGGCACCCGCCAAAGGCTGGGAAAGAGGCTCCGCTCAGAAATACTCTGAGTCCCCAGGCGGAAACAGACTCTTTTGTCTGAACTCACCCCCCACCCCCAGCGCAATCAGGGGATGGGCTGGGGTCAGTGGGCAAGGAGTAGACGAGCCCCCGGCCCTGCAGCTGGGAAGGGGTTGGGGGGCCGCCCTGGGGGAGGGGGTCCCACGCGGCTCTGCACATCCCCGCCAGCCTCACCAGGCTCAGGGACTCCGGTTTCCCGGTAACTGGTCCCAGCTGGTCCCAAACATTCCCAAGAGATGCTCGTGAGTGGTGGGGGTGGGAGCCGGTCCCAAGAAAGCCCCCCAGAGCTTGCCCCAGACCCCTGGTGGGGAGGGACGAGGAGGCGCGTTCCTGGGCCCCAGACTTGGGCCAGGCCAGGCTGGGTGACCTCGGTGCAGAGGGGAGCTGTGCCCCTCCTCCTCCCGCAGGGTTGGGGCAGATCAGCAAACAGAGGGGTGGGGGGGCCTTCTCCTCTCCTGCCGCCCGTGGGTCCCTGTGGCTGGGCCGCCCACACGTCAACACAGAGGACTCGGATCTGTGGAAGTGAGCGCCCACAAGCCTGGGGCCCTGGGAGGGGGGGCCTCACGGGAGGGGCTGTAGCCGGGACTCCCTGTCCAGGGTCCCCCCCCCAGCTTCCCTTTCCCAAGGTGGACTGGAGACCCTGGGGTCAGAAAGGCAGCCGGGCCAGGGGGGCGGCCTCCAGTCCAGGTAAGGGGAGAAGTGGGAGGGGCCCCATCCCTGGGCTACAGGACCGTCTCTCCCCCGGGCCCCCAGCACATCAGTAAGGGAGGGTGGGACCCTCATGGTGACTGGCTGGGCGTGTCCAGGGGGCCTCCCACCTCTGCACCCACACGCGGGGCCAGGGGTGCGGGGCACTGGGGAGCAGCCGAGGCAAATACACGTTCCCACCCTGCTTGCCCCCAAGGGAAACAGCAGCAGGGGCCCTCTTCCTGGGCTGCCAGCAGCCCCTTCCCCAGACCTGGCCCAGCAGCCGCCCAAGCGAACCAAACCCAGAAGGAGCCCTCTCCTCCCCGGGGGTTCTGCGGCCTGGCCTGGCCTGGCCGGGGCCATCTCTGTCCTTGGCCAGCCTCCAAGGTCACCGAGGGTGGAGGCCACCTGGGACTCATGGAAACATGAATAACAAGTTTAGATTTTTCCAGTTTTACAACCTGGAGATGGGCTTTCAAACAGCCGCACTGTGCAGAGAGGTGGGGGTCTGGCTTTATGAGGGAAGCGGGGAGGCCCCAGGCACGCACGCCCCGTCGCCACCCCAGGACTCCCTCCCCGGGGAACCTCTGGCCATGAGCGATGATGCCAGGAGGCCTGGGGGACCGTCCCTTCGACTCATAGAATAGTGATTCCAGCCCTCACTCATTGATCTCCCTGAGTTTTTAAAGCAAATTTTATTTGTTTGGGGTTTCTAGTCGTTAAGTTAAAACCAGTAAAATAGAGCAAAATCAATACCTGTAGGACACAGCACAGCCAGCCCGTATTACGATGTAAAACAGGCAGAAAAAATGGCAGCCCGGGTTCAGGCTGGGGGAAGGGCCCTGGCACACGGGTGGATGGGGGCATCCTGGAGGACCCTCCCTGACCTCAAAGGGGAGCGGTGGGGCCGGCGGGGTCGGCCAGGCGCCCAGGCGGAACCGCAGGCCGGGTGTCCTAGGGCCTCCTGATGCCCGTGTCGAGCCCTCCGCTGGTTGCAAGTTCTTTAATCCGAACAGCGGATGTGCGTCTGGGGAAGCTGAGTGTGTGACTCAGCCCAGGAAGTGCGCCAAGCTTTGCAGATGGTGCAAACCGCACAAGCCCCCCACTGCCTCGGTGCCAGCCGAAGGCCCGGCGGGGACATGGCCAGAGCAGAGACCCCGCTGCACGCTGGTCTGACCCACCTTTCACTGGGCACCACACGCCAGGGCTTTATCCACTCGGGCGTCTACCCTCACACCCCTGGGAAGAGGGCACCCACTGGGCTGAGTGTCTTGGGGGGGGCGCCGGGCACAGCTGCACCAGGCATTTGGCTGGGACCAGGTGAGGGCAGGATTAAGCTGCGGAGAGCGGCAGTGACAATGCTGACAACACATTTGCTGCCCTGGAACGCTCCCCGTGCTGCTGGGGTGGCCAGAGCCCAGCAGGGGCTGAGGTCCTCAGGCTCCAGGCGGGGTGGATGGAGGGGCTGTGTCAGGGAGGGACAGGTCCCAGCGGGGAAGAAAGCTGGCTGAGTCCCTCGGTCCAAGGGTTTCCAGAAGCCTCTCATCACCAGGGAGCCACATACGTGCCCCTGTCACTAGGAAGTGGCTGCAAAGCCCACCACCTCTGGCTTCTAAAGCTCAGCCCCGTGCAGGACAGGAGAAGGGACGGCGAGCAGGCAGCCTGGATCCAACTTCTATTTATAATTCACACACCATACAGTTCACCCAGTTGGCTTTTAATATATTCACAGATGCGTGCAGCCAGCACCAAGGTCAGTTTTCAAACATTTTCATCATCTCGGAAAGAAGCCCTGGGAAATCCCGACGCGGGCTCCAAGAAGGATGGCCCTGGAGGACGCTGCGCTGAGTGAAGAAGCCAGATGTAAAAGGACCGGTCCTACGGTGTCCATTCATGGGAGGGCCTAGAAGAGTCCAACCCACAGAGACAGGAAGTAGTTGGGGGTGGGCGGCTGGGGGGTGGTCAGGGGCCGGGGGAGTGGGGAAGTGAGTGTCCAGTGGGGACAGAGTTTCAGTTTGGGAAGACGAGAAACATCTGGAAACGGAGGTGGTGACGACGACACAACAGCGTGGCCGTGCTTGATGCCCTTGAACTGTAGCAGTGAGAAGTGGTCAAGATGGTGGATTTTGTGTCGCGTGTATTTTGCAACTTACAAAATCAAAGAAGGAAAGAAGTCTTGCACCCATTAGTTCTCACCGCAGACCCCCCACCCCAGCCCCTGGCAATCGCTGGTCCACAGTCTGTCCGTCGCACACCTCACAGAAATGGGAGCCCACACAAGTGCACTTCGGCGTCTGGTTCCTCTCCCTCAGCATCGTGTCTCTGAGGTCCGTCCCTTTTTATCACCCAATGATATGCCATCCGGCGGGTGGCCCGCGTTTCGTTCATCCATTCTTCAAGTGATGGACTTCTCGGTTGTTTCCCCTTTGACCTCTAGGCATAAGGCCGCTTTGGTCACACGCGCACAGTCTCCCGCATGGACGTGTGTTCGCAGTCCTCTCGGTGTGGACCCGGCAGTGGATTCGCTGGGGCAAACGCTCACTCCGGGTTCAAGTGTCCGAGGGACCGCCAGACTGTTCCCAGCCTCTATTTTTTAAAGGTGGTTTCGGGGGCTTCCCTGGTGGCGCAGTGGTTGAGAATCTGCCTGCCGATGCAGGGGACGCGGGTTCGTGTCCCGGTCTGGGAGGATCCCACGTGCCGCGGAGCGGCTGGGCCCGTGAGCCGTGGCCGCTGAGCCTGCGCGTCCGGAGCCTGTGCTCCGCAACGGGAGAGGCCACAACAGTGAGAGGCCCGCGTACCGCAAAAAAAAAAAAAAAAAAAAAAAAAAAAAAAAAGGTGGTTTCGGGATTCACCGTGATTAGGGAGGAGAAATTTCCCTTTACAGAAGATGTGCTCCGCCCAGGGAGGACCCGGGGGTCAAAGATCGCCGTTGCGTATCAGGCAGGAGGGTGTCCAGTCCTCCCCAGGCGTTTGATAATGAAAGATCGCTGCCCCATGCCCTGCCCTAGACGATCCAGGCGTTTAATCTCACAGGTGACCTCGGGGTCCACAACTCCTGTCTTCTCTCTCGGAGGATGAGTAGAGGCTTTTCTGCTACAAGCATCGCTGGTTTTCTTGCCTCCCCTGCTCCCCCAGGCCGTCGGGCCCCAGTGCAGCCACCGCCCCTCCGGCACTCGGCTCTCTGGCGGGCTCCCCGCAGTAGGGGTCTCCGGAGCGAGGGCCCACTCGCCCCTCATACACCGGGAGAAAGCGCAGGACAGCCCCCTTCCCCCAATCCAGAGCCCCTCCCAATCACAGCACATGTCATTGTGTGCTGGGACCTCTCGAGGAGACCCCTGTCCATCCCCCAGGCCGGGGGCACCAGCAGAGGCCTGAGCCACTGTAGCCACTTGTGCTGCAGGGTTTCCGGAAAGCCCGCCGGGCAGCAAGGTCATGGCCCTGCCCACCTTTCCTGTTGGGGGAAACTGTCTGGTTGAGGGGAGCCCCCCCACAGGGACCCGGCGGAGCGGAGGGTGGGAGCAAACCCCCCACTTCAGGAAGCTTTTCCTTTCGCTCCGTCCAACTCCACCCACCAGAATTTGGGAGTTCATGGAACAGAGAATTTGGGCGCTTGGATTCCACAGAAAATTAAATCAATTACCAAGTCTAATGACGAACCCCACGTTTTTAATTAAACTGAGCTTAATTAAATGGTGAGCGCAGCTCTGTCGATGCTGATCAGGCCCTGGGGGGCTCGGAGGGTCCGAGGGGACCACACGGTGCTGGTAGGAGGGGCTTGACGGGCCGCATCCGCCGGGCTCGGGGGTGGGGAAGCGTGTTTCAGGACGGCAGGTGTGACAATGTGACAGAGTCACCCTGCAGAGGGTCAACACCTCCTGGCTCAGCTGGGAAGACCTTGGACACGCCCAGCCGTTCGACAGAGGGCACCGAGGCCCCCGAGAGCCAGCGACAGCTTGAGGTCACACAGCAAGCTGGCACCGGGCCTCCCCACTGCTTGGCCTGGGTCACCTGGCAGCCGAGCTCCAGCCCCCTCTTCTCGCGGTGGCCCCGCTCCGGGGCTCTCGGAGTCCTAGGGCAGAGGCTGCAGTGGCGGCCGAGGCAGCTCCCAGCCCAGACTCCACGACCAGGCCGGTCCCCTCTGCCTGCAGAGCCCCGGGCTGGGCCCCCCTCCTCCCGCTTACCTCCTCCTGCCCGTAAGGGCTCCTCACGCCCTCTTGGCCCTGAGCCCAGGGTCTTTGCGGTCAGTGGAAGCAAAGGCCAGGCCTGGCCAGAGCTGTCGTGTTTCCATAGAAGCCATCTGTGCCGGGGCCTGGGCACTGGGCACCAGCCCCACTGGCCCTCAGACCACCAGCTGCCCAGCCCCACGCTCTGAGCTCCCCGGGGCTGACCCTGTGGCCACGCGGAATGCGGAGGCTGTCCGGGCTGCAGCGGGCCAGGGTTCAAGGGGAGGCCTTGCTTCAGAGGCTGCGGAGGGGCCCTCGAGGGCCCCGTGCATCCAGTCCCGGCCATCACAAAATTGCGTGCTTCTGCCCTCTTGCCTCTTCTGTAAATCGGAGGTCAAACAGTGGTGTTTCCTGAGGCCGCCACGCAGATTCAAGGCCATCCGGGGCAGGTAATGAACAGAAACTAACATCAAATGCAGCCAGTTTGACCAAAAGAGATCCCAGCAGGGCCCCTCCTGGACCCTTCAGCCAGGCTTCCCAAGCCAGCCTGAACTCACCCCATTGGGAGCTCATGCTGTTTCTGATGAATTTCTGCCAGCTGTCCCAGGCAGCCCCAGGGCAGGCGGCGGCCCCTCACCCTGGCACCCTCCGCACCCAGCAGTCCGGGGAGATGATTCCAACTCACTTCCGCCTTGCAGTGCCAGCTGAAACGCCCCAGAGAGAACCCAGCCTCCCTCCCTGACGGCACTGTCCATCCAGCTGTGCAACCCCTTCAGCAGCTGCTGAGGCCACTTGGGCCCTTCTGGCCTCACCCTTCCCCACTGCAGTTCCCTGTCTCCCTCCCCGTCCTCCCTGCACCCTGCCCAGGTGCCCAGAATCTGATGGATGTGTGTCGACGTGACTGTCTGTGCTGGAAACTTCCTACCCCGGGCGTCAAGAACTAAACTGCATAATAATAAAAAAAAGAACCTTCACGGCGATTGTCTGATCTAAATTTATTTCATAACATGCAGAATTAATAAGATACCGGCTTTAAGGCAACCATGGCAACCGAATGCAGAAAAGCTTGTCCCGGCAAATAGATGAATTCATAAATAACCCTGAAGTGCTGATATCAACAGTGGTGGGACACTGCTTCAGTGCTAATGCGGGACGGCGCCCCTATGACCGTGTCCGGCCAGAGCGGCAAGGCGTGGCCCCACCAGGGGTGACTGTCCCCCAGCTGTTACCTGGAGCTGGCGTGAGGTGGGTGAG
The DNA here is from genome assembly GCF_026419965.1 of Kogia breviceps. Lineage (NCBI taxonomy): Eukaryota > Metazoa > Chordata > Mammalia > Artiodactyla > Physeteridae > Kogia > Kogia breviceps. Next base: position 1,548,318 of record NC_081317.1, read on the forward strand.
TGTTCTGTGGCTGGTCAAATGGGGGTCCCTGCTGAGCTCTGGCTCCCGTGGGGATCCGGTCTGCAGATAAATGACCCTGGGGGCGGGCGGGCCACGCTGTCTCCCTGCGACTCTGACAGCCGGGTGGTGTGGCCTCCGGTCCTTCCTCCCAGGGCAGCAAGCCGATTCATGGAAGAAGGCACTTGTTCATCCGTGGAATCGTTCACACATTCAACAAAAGAATGTGGGGTACAGCGGTGAGCAAGGTGGACCGGACAGGCACGTCTGGGAGAGCCGCTGGACACACGGGCACATTGCCGACCTCCAAGCTGCCCGCTCAGCGCCGAGTGACACCCCCCCCGGAGACTCTCCCTGTGCCCTTGACCGAGAGCTGGTCGGGTGCCTTGCCTCCCCGTGGCCTACCATTTTGGCTGCCCTGGCTCTTCCATTTAGCATATGACAACGAAACCGCGCAGTGTGGCCGTGATTCCGCCCGGGAGCATGAACGGCCCACGGAGCGGGGGCCACTGCACTGCCCGACCGGCCACCGGAAGGATGCGCTTCCCAGGTGTTTGTCCTCTGCGTGGAGTCTGGCGCTGCCCTTGGGAGCCGCGTGCTGAGGCCGGCGGTCCGCCCTCCTCCTGGCTGGCCGGTCCTGAGGGTGTGCGTTCCTTCACCCCCAAACCCGAGTCTCCCCACCTGAAGCGCGTGAATACGAAACTGTGGACTTTGGGTGATCATGAGTGTCAACATAGGTTCATCAATTGCAGTAAATGGACTGCTCTGGTGGGGGATGGTAACGGGGGAGCCTGTGCTTGTGCGGGGAGGGGAGTGGCAAACGGGGAAATCTCTGTACCTTCCTCTCAATTTTGCTGCGAACCTAAAACTGCCCTAAAAAAGTGGTCTATACATACATATTTAAAGTGACACCGTCAGAGGTCATTGCCATTTTTACTTAAGCGTTTTTTCAGCACAACTCCTTATAAGAAGCCTTTCCCAACTCGCCGGGTGGTCCCCCCAGACCTAAAGAAACTGTCCTCCTCAGGCTCGCAGGTCCGCGAGTCCCCCTTGTGCCTGGAAGACTCCTTTGCCCAGGAGATGTTTCTGTCTCAAAGCCGAGGAGCTGTCTGGACACGGTGGGCAGGAGCGCCGCTGCCTGGGGGGGGGCAGACCCAGGCTGTGCCCCAAACCCCCGGGGAGAAGAGAGCAGGAGCCACTCGACGGGGCCGCGAGACTCCTGTCCGCACCTGCCCAGCGGCCCTGACCACCCACCAGACACTTGGGCCAGGAAATCGGTGGCGGGCTCCTGCAAGGCTGGCGGCTTGTCTTCGGGGCCCTTGACATTCTCCGCAGCACTACAGTGGCCCCCCGAGGGCCCAACCAGTGCCCAGCAGCCCCACTCACATCCTTTAATGGGAGGTCATAATGTCCATCTCCTAGGGGTGCTCCCACCCGGGCAGCAGGAGCCTGGGTGCTGGGTGATGGATCGTCGGGCTGGACCCGTGACCCCGCCGGGTTTCTTGGGTAGGTGTCTGGTGCCGGCCTTACCCAGCCTAGACCTCTGTCCAGAGTCAGGCTTCTTAACCTCTGCACCTTCATTTTCTTACCCACCTCCTCCCCCTGTATATGCATCTCTCTCGGTCTCTCTTTTGTCTCTGTCTCTTCTCTCTACACGCAAGCCCAGGCCTGTGTTGCGGGTCATCCCCCATCCCGTGCGTCCCTGCAAGAAAACCTGCAGCCCCCGCACGCCCCACCTGATCAGGCCTCATGCTGTTTCAGGAGGAAGGCGGCTGGGGGTGGGGGGGCGGCTGCAGAGCGAGTCCTGCCACCGCCTGCCCCACCCACCCCCGCGGAGCAGGAGGACCAGGGCTCCCAGGAGCCGGTGGAAAGGGAGCGGGCGCCCCCTAGCGCCGTTGGGGAGGCGCGGCTCCGGGCCCCTCGCTGAGCCGCCCCGTCCGCGGCGGGAGGGAGACACGCCCCTCGAGGGGGTGGGGTCTGCCGGGTGAGGCCGCTCGGCCGGTCAAGCGGGCGGCTGCGGACCCCGGAGTGGGCGGGTCAGGACACAAAGCCCTCCTCTTGGCGCGGTCCACTCTCTCCATACCCGGGTGCTCCCCACCTGCTCTGCTGCGGGGGTCCCATGTACAGGGGGTACAAGTCCCTCTTGGGATCAGCGCTCAGCTCACCCAAAAAAGCCTGGGCTCCCGGCGCGGCTGCACCCTGACCCGCAGCAGCGCACCCCTCATCTTGAGGACTCCCCAGAGCCAGGGCCAGGCGGCAACGCGGCCCGTTTCATGCCCAGCTACCCGGGGAAGACACCGGCACGGAGAGCGCGGGCGACCAGCCCAGCCCCGGGATGCGCCAGGGCGCCCCGGGTGCGCGGGGGTGAGCAGGGAGGGGTGCCCCAAGATGAGCCAGGGTGTGCGGAGGTGAGCGGGGGTGCCCCGGGGTGAGCAGGGATGAGCCAGGGTGCCCCGGGCGCGTGGGGGTGAACAAGGGTGCCCCTGGGTCCCCGCGGTGAGCGGGGGTGAGCAGGGGTGCCCGGCGGGCTCCAGTCGCCCAGCGCCTGCGCGGTCTCCGGGAGACCTACGGCCCCGCCCTGGAGAGACCGGGGCCGCGGCCCGAGTGCGCGGCCCGGCCCGGGGGTGCCCCCTTCCGGCCGCCGCGCGCACCCGCCGGACCGAGCCCGGGCCGCGGAGCTGGGGCGCCTCTGTCCCGGGAGAGTCTTCTGGTGCTGTGGCTCCATCACCCACGGCCTTGCGTGCTGAGATGACTCACCGAGCAGGCGCGGAGGTGCGCACCTGCTCCTTTAAGATGCTCACCTGTCTGTGCGGACGCCTGCGAAGCGCAGCTTCCTCGTGTCCTTGAGGGCGGGAGGGTGAGTGTGTGGCAATAGTTTTTCTTCCTCCCTGGGGTATAAAGCAGCGGTGGACCTGCGGTTCACGCAGTCTTAGGTGTATGACAGTGGGTCGCTGCCCCGAAGCGAGTTCTGGATGCTGTGATCGTTCCCATTCAATGAAGAGAACCTAGCCCGGGACCACCAGCCCGTAAGGGAAAGAGCCCTCACCAACCTGCCCTTCCCACTCCTGGGAGCAGGCAGGGAGGGCTGCAGGAGGCTGTTCCCTCCAGACCCAGACCACAGGGCCAGGGCCTGCAGGCGGGAAAGGGGAGCCCCGCGGAAGAGCCCCTGCAGCAGCAGCAACACACAAGGTGGGTGCAGAAGAGCCAGTCTGGGGTCCCCTTCAAGGCAGGCTCCATCCAGCACCCGAGTCCTGAGCCTGAGACCCTTAGCACTCCCAGAAGCCAACAGCGCAGCTCTCAGGGCCCTAGGACATGGGTCGGAGGTGATGGAGGGGGGGGCCTCGGTCTGCCCTAATGTCAACCCAGCACTGTTGAGAGCTAATGCACACCTGTCCCTGCCCCCAACACACACACACAGTGGAGGAAGCTGGGCCCCAGGGGTAGTGAGACCCCAGAGATGCAGCCAGGACCTGGGGGCCCCGAGGACAGTCTGGCCCCAGCACCCTTGCCTGAGAGGGTCAGTGCGTGGTGAGTGGGGTCGCACTTGTTCTTTCATGGGGGACACTGTCCCTGGGACACAGGAGCCTAGCTGAGGCCTGGGTTATTGCTGGACAGGAGCAGTTTCTGTGTCGGGGGTGTACCGATTCCGCTGTCCTTCTCGGAGGGTCAACAGACCAGCCCCCAGAATCCCTTTACTGCTCAGGACACCTGCACGCTGGAATGTCGGAGTCCAGGGGCCTCGCGTCTCCACGGAGCAGGGACGCCACAAGAATGCAGGCCAGGTGACTGCCGCCCAGGCTGGGGCTGCTGCCTCGGCCAGCCAGGAAACCGGATGGGGCCGGAGTCCCCCACCCCCGGCCTCCCTCCAGGGGCACGTGCTGACCTGAGCTCTGCCCCTCCCCGGGTTCAGTTTAGTTTATTTCCCTCCGCTAAACCCTCAAAGCCCATAGGGGCCGGAAGGCCTAGGACCCTTGGCCGGGCTGCAGAGCTTCTAGGGGCGCAGAAAGGAGCTCAGAGTCCCAGTGGAGGCAGCTGCAGGAGGACCGCTGGAAGCATCTGGAAGGATATAGTGTGCGGCGGGGAGGGGACAGGTCACTTGAAAGGGCGTGAACACAGCAGGGACACGTGCATGCCCTAGCGGACATCCACACAAGGCCGCGCACTCGGCTTGTGTGAGGGCTGAGGCCTGGGTCCCACCAGCTGGCACATCAGGCCCACACCCCGCCGTCCACACAGGGAGGGCCCCCTCACCTGCTCCCCCACCCCCGAGCCTTCTTGCTCTTCCAGTGCTTTCTATGCAAATTCAAGTATTTAGGAATGTATGTTTTTCTTGCCCCCGTTTCTTTTTCTTTTTATTGTGGTAAAATACACATAACACAAAATTTACCATCTTAACCTTTTTTTTTTTTTTTTTTTTAACCATCTTAACCATTTTTAAGTGCACAGTTCAGGGCCATCAAGTACATTCTCGTTGTTGTGCAACCATCACTACCATCCTCTCCAGAACTTTCTCATCTTCCCAAACTGACACTCTGTCCCCATTAAACACTCACTCCCCTCCCCTCCCCCAGCCCTGGCCCCACCATCTACTTCCTGTCTGGCGGTTTGACTCCTCTAGGGCCTCACCTGGTCAGGATCGCACAGTACTTGTCGGCTTATTTCACGGAGCACGATGCTTTCCGGGTTCCCTGCCTTTTACTGAAGGAGCCTGGTGCTCCTACGGGCTGACAGCCCAGCAGACAGGCTGTTCTTTGGCCCCGGTGACCCTCAGTGCATTTGCTGCCTAAGACCATCTTGAGCCTGGACACCATGTTCCAAATAAGTGTCCCCCTTTGCCGTGTCCTGGACCACCAGCCTCTGTGCTTCCATGGAAGCCTGCGGCTCCAGAGCCCCCAGGATGGTCAGCTCGCAGTTCTCCTTCTCAGAGGCATGGATGCCCTTTGCGGCTTAACGACAGGAGGAACGGCTCCTGCTGGCAGGAGAGGCTGCCGTTTCTCAGGAGGCTCCGTCTGTACCAGCGAGAGCAGGCAAGGGGTGGCGGAGGCAGAACCGCAGGCGGGGAGTGCCCCGCCCCCCAGCCCGGAACCTCGCGCCTCAGTCGTTGTCTGCAGCAGAGAGAGCAGGGGTCCAGCCACGGCAATCGTCGGGGGCCTTGAAAGGTTAGCCAGTGTCGGCGATCCATCCCAAGGGAAGGTGAAAGGTGCGCGCACCCAGGTTTACGTACCCGGGTGTTCGTCACAGAATTGCATATGCTCACAAAACACTGACACCGAGGCTCGTGTCCAGCTGGAGAGGAACGATGAGGTAGCCCCCAAAGCCAGATTTAGGAAGAGTGTCCACTGACACGGAAAACATTCCTTACTAAAGGCCAAGCGGTACAGAGCAGAATGCAAACCCAGGCACCCAACAGAGTCCCGCTTTGACAATTAAATACGATACTAGAGCACGTCGCCGGAGGAACGCAGGCACCAAGGAACACAGCGTCCCCCTGCGTGTCCCAGGGCCGAGCCAGGCTTGTCCCCAAAGGGCCCCACAGGGCGGCTGGGGAAGCAGCGGAGGCAGGCTGTGTGCCGATGGCTTAACAGAGGCCCTCCGCCAAGACGTAGGGAGAGGGGTGAAGAGGGGTCCTGGGTGAGGTGGGGGTGCTGAGGTGGGGTCCCGAGATCCGGGCAGCAGTCAGGAGCTCAGACGGAAGCACAGAGACCCAACCATCCCTGATCAGCTCTACCAGGTGTCCATGAGCCTCCCCTCTCCCTCCTTCTGTCTCTCCCTCCCTGTGTGTGTTTTCCTTTTCTCATCTGCTAGAATTACACAAGCAGCAGATTTCGTTCTGGATGAAACAGACTCGCCAGATTTTACAAAAAGAAACACACTCCACAAAGCTTCGGTTCCCTTCTGAAAGCACAAAGCCTCGTGCAATTCTCCTTGGAGATTTGCTCTGGTCTGGGTGGTCCTGTTGGACAGGGAGGTCTTTGGCAGGTACCAAGGGAAACGGGCAAACAGCCTTGGTCAGAAGGGAAGCAAAGTGATGGTGCAACAGGCCTGCCTGGGTCCCCACCACAGGGTGCACTGGGCGAGCTCGGCTCTGTGCCCACCTCGGGCCAGGCCTTGAGTGGAGACCTCCCCCTCCCCATGCAGGCCCAGGAACAGGTTCACCCTGGCCCGACCGCCTGTCACCCCCCCACCCCCGCCTGCAAAATGAACAAAATACAGTTTAAGTCAAAACCCTCATTTAATCACGAATCAGAGGGAGGAATGGACAGACGCCAAGGGAACCCTTCCCAGTCCGTTTCTGTTCTGTTGTTCTGGAAAAGACCGGGAGGGAGCTGGCACCACACCGATGTGAGTGCCAGGGCCTGTGGAGCCAAGCAAACCCGGAGTGGGACCGCTTCCAGACGGTGACTTCCAGGCCCGGCCATCCAGGTGACACGTGTGAAGGCCGCTGCATTCCCAGGGCAGCAGCTGACGGGGATCCAAGCCAAGTGCCTGGTGATGGGCTAGACCTCCACGAGTGGGAAAGGGAAAGGGCCGCCCTACAGAAACAGGGGGGCCCTGACCTCCCCGTCCTGCCACAGCCCAGCTCTGACCCTGCTCCCGGGGGCGTGTACACACAGCCATCCATCACTTCCGGGCCTCCAGATTATTCTGGGGCTGATTAAATTAGCGAATGTAATCACAATCTGAAGCAAGTTAATTGAGAGAATTTATTGGGGCCTGACAGTTTTACGCATGTTTGATTAAGTATTATAAGGTTTGGTTTTGATTTTGCATAATTTACCTTTAAATCCTGCACTGGGGGGCCCATCAACCATTAACGACCAAAATAAACCTCTTTTAAGATGCATCTATTTATGATTTATTTCTGAATGCAATATCTTCCAGATTTTTTTGGTGCTGTTGCCAAACTGACAAGTATGTTAAAAGTAACATTTGGGGGCTTCCCTGGTGGCGCAGTGGTTGAGAATCCGCCTGCTGATGCAGGGGACACGGGTTCGTGCCCCCGTCCGGGAGGATCCCACGTGCCGCGGAGCGGCTGGGCCTGTGAGCCGTGGCCGCTGAGCCTGCGCGTCCGGAGCCTGTGCTCCGCAACAGGAGAGGCCGCAGCAGTGAGAGGCCCGCGTACTACAGAAAAAAAAAAAAAAAAAGTAACATCTTGAGCCATCGCGTTCACCTCGTAAATCTTCCGCAATGTATACAATTCATTAAAAGTTTTGAAAGAAGTACAGGTTAGCATTTCTATTGCAACAAGAGACATATAAATGCCTCTGTTTTTCTTCCGAGCGTGCCATGAAACATAGCCGCCCGCCAGTCTCCTCCGAGCCAGACAAATCGCACACGCTCGGGGGTGACGGTAACGGCCACAAACCTTCACTCCTGTCAGCACAAAACTGTTCAATCAACAGGAGTGTGAATTGTGTCTTTTGTGAAATTAGCACAGGAGAAAATACAACCTGCGCCGGGGAGCGGGGCGGTGGGCGCTGGAAAGGGGCCGAGCCTCCCCTGCTCGCGTCGCGGCCTGGGTCTGGGTTTCAGGAGGGCACATCCGGGAGATGGTGGGCCTGCCACCCAGAAGGAGGCCAGGGCCACCAAGGAGACGGGCCGTGTGGTCTCCTCCTTCCCACGGTGAGAGGCTGGGGCCCAGTCCGGGAGCTCGGTCACCGGCAGCATTTAATGAGCACGCGTCGTGCCCTGGCCCTGGCTGAGGGCTCCGCACTCTGAAACCCTCACCGACAGCCACTGGGGATGCGACATCCAGCTCACGGATGGAGGCTGGACACGTAGGGAGGTTACGTAGCTTAGCCCACCCACTGCAGAGCCCGGGGGGAGTGGGGAGGGAGGGTGGACACACCTCTGAAATCAGGGCAAGTCCAGCTGCCTCGGCCAGCCCCCGGCGTCACCCCCCAGGCCTGTAGCCGGGGATCTACGTGCTGCCCCGGCAAGCAGCTCAACCTGCTTTCCCTCCCACGCCCTTTACCCCTGCACCGTGCGCCCAGGGCGCCCGGACTGGAGCCGGGTGAGCTAATGCCCGTGGATGTCACTGGGTGATGCCAGGCTGAGGCTTGTTTCCCTCCAAAGCCTGGGCCCCCAGATCTGAATGCCTGGCACAGGGCAGGCGCTTAATCAACCAACCGACCAACCAACTACTCAAGTAGTACTGGGCCAGCTGTGTGCCAGGCACCAGGGCTACAGCTGGAGCTTCAGCTCCAGAGGGGTGGGATGGGGTGGGGGGCAGGCAGCAGGAGGCCTCCCTGCCAGGCACCACCATGCTGAGAGTGGGGTGCCCACAGCTAGGAAGTGGTGGAGCCAGAGCCCGACCAGGCAGGCTGGGTCTGGAGCACACGCTCCGGCCACTCCACTGCACTGCCTTCCGTAAATGCTGCCCACTGCTTCTGTGGTGACCTCTGGGGGTCCGACTGGCCCCTGTGACACACTGGCCCAGAATCCACCTTGAGGAGAGGGCATCCTCTCTGGATTCACAGGGCTAAAGGAGGAATCACATCAGGGGTGGGAGATGCTGTGATCTGTTAGCCAGGCACGATGGCCCCCAAAGACAGGCTGGGATTCTGTAACCGAGGACCAGCAAGGAAACAGCCGTTGGTGAGATGACTAGGGATTTTGCCAGAGTGCCAAATCAACTAGTGATGTCTGCAGCGAGTCTGGAGGAGATGGTCCAGTATGCATGCCACGTATTTAGCCATCCACGGGTGGTGAGGCGTTTGGGAGTCAGGCCTGACTTGAGCAAAAATCTCTTTCCTCGTCTGTAAGGTGGAGGCAAGACCATTTCCCTTGAAGGTGGTTTCAAGGACGTGAAATGTGTCCACTCAAACCATTTGGGCACGTGACAGACCACCCCAGACCTGGTACTGTAAAGCAGTAACCTCAGGGTCCGCATGAGGCGGGGGTTTGGACAGGGCCCAGACAGGGTTTCCCTGCTCCGTGCCATCTGGGGGCTCAGCTGGGAAGACTCAAGCCGGTGGGTGACCCAAAGGGCTGGAGCCAAAATCACCTGCAGGGCCATTCACTCACAGGTCTGACACCTGCCCAGGGACACCCGAAGGCTGGGCTCGGCTGGGCTGCCCATGACGGGCTGTCCACATAGCCCCACGTGGGCCTGCATCTCACAGCGCAGCAGCTGGTGCATCCAGGGAGCGTCCCGGAGGCCGAGGACGAAGCTGCACAGCCCCAGAATCACGGGGTTCACTTGGGCCTCAGGATCTGCTCACTAAGGCAGCCCACAGCCAAGGGGAGGGAATTCGAGTCCGTCTCTTTTTTTCTTTTCTTGGTGGTGGTTTTCAATTTCACTCCCTTGAGCATATAATCATTCTCACACATTTTACATTCTTTTTTTAAATATCCTTTTAAAAATATTTTTTCATTACAGTTTATCATATGATATTGAATATAGTTCTCAGTACTACACGGTAGGGCCTTGTTGTTTATCCATCCTATACTTAATAGTTTGCATCTGCTGACCCCAAACTCCCACTCCATCTTTCCCCAAGCCCCCTCCCCCTTGGCAACCAGCAGTCTGTTCTCTACATCCCTGGGTCTGTTTCCGTTTTGTAGACAGGTAGTTCAGATTCCACATAAAGGTGATATCCTATGGTGTTTGTCTTTCTTTTTCTGACTTCACTTAGTACGATAATCTCCAACTGCATCCACGTTGCTGCAAATGGCATTATTTCATTCTTTTCATGGCTGAGTAGTATTCCATTGTGTAGATGTGCCACACAGCCTTTATCCATTCACCTGTCGACGGACGTTTAGGTTGCTTCCATGTCTTGGCCATTGTGAATAGTGCTGCTGTGAACACGGGGGTGTGCGTATCTTTTTGAATCAGAGTTTTGTCTGGGTACACGCCCAGGAGTCGGGTTGCTGGATCACATGGTGGTCTGTCTCTTGATGGCGAGGTGACCACAGGGCCGTTTACAAGGACTACGCGGTCGCTGAACGCTAACGTGCCCGACTCCGTTGTCGGGACATTTGTGAGGGGCTGGAAGTCACACTGGTCCTGCCCGAGGACTGGACAGTTAGAACGTGACTGCGGGGACGTCCCTGGTGGCGCAGTGGGTAAGGCTCCACGCTCCCAATGCAGGGGCCCAGGTTCGATCCCCAGTCGGGGAACTAGATCCCACACGCATGCCGCAACTAAGAGCTCGCATGCCACAACTAAGGAGCCAGCAAGCCTCAACTAAGGAGCCCACCTGCCACAACTAACAGCCAGCACAACCAAATAAATAAATGTTTAAAAAAAAAAAAATGACCGCAGAGAGGTCAGCCCCTCCCCACACCCAAACCTGCAGGGCAGCCCGATGTCTGGGATCACTCAGCCTCTACTGTCCTGGCAGCAAGAGCCACCCCTTGTCTGGCCCCTGAAGTGACTGGGTCCTCACTCCCTAGCAAGTGCAGGGACAGTGGAGGGTGTGGGTGGCTAAAGCCGCCCCAAACCTGGCAGTCTGCACCTTTAGCATTCCCTGTGTGCCCCGTGATAAATGCTTGTTTAAACAGGGGTGAGGGAATTCCCTGGCGGTCCAGTGGTTAAGACTCCGAGTTTCTAATGCAGGGGACCTGGGTTCGATCCCTAGTCGTGGAACTAAGATCCCAAATGCCATGCGGTGAAGCCAAATATATATATATATATATATATATATATATATATATATATATATATATGTATATATATATAAAACCAGGTTTAAACTAGGTTTCTGCAAAGGCACAGAGTATGGGGGTTTGCACGCCATCAGGCCTGCTGTAGGAGACTACTCAGCTCCACGGTAACTCCAAAGCAGCCACAGACAACCAGGGAGCGGGTGCGATTTGGCCCAGGGTGCCCTGGTTTACGGCCGGGCCTCGAAGCCGCTGATGGACTCAGGCGCTTCTCAGGCCCTTCACCAGGTATCACGGCGGCCGGCTCTGCGACACGACATGCACCGTCCCAGCAGGTGGCGCCAGGCCACTGCCCACAGCCTGGACACGCACGGGAAGGCAGGGGACAGGAGGGGAGGGAGGGATGCCTGGGAAGATGGAGAGCATGAAGGAAACCTCCAGTGAACCCCCACACCGGCCGAGCCTGCGAACAAACACGGCACTCTTCGGCGGGGCTCCCCCAGCCCTGCCACTGAGCTGGCTGTGAGGACACAGCTTCGTCCTCGTCCTCGGGGCTCCTGACCCGGTGGTGGTCAGGCTGCCGGTGAGGCGGCCCCTAGCACGTCTACTGAGTGAAGGAACAGAACACAGCAGAGCGCATGGTCAGGAGAAGTACTGTTTGTGAAGCTTCTGGAGTTGTTTAAACATGTGCACGTGTGGACTAGATCACAATGAAGAAATACATCTGACTGTGTGTGCCATGGTAAGAAAACTGAGCTAGTGGGAGAGGCTGGTCCATAAAGGTAGTTTTTGAGGTGTAAGAAAGGCAGGAATGAGAATCCCCCCTGCCAAGGTGGGGGGCCAGGGAAGGGGTGGCACATAGTTGGAGGTGGCTTCCCATAGGTGGGGATATTGATCGGGGTCTTGAAGGGTGAGAAGGAGCTCGTTGGGTGGAGGACGGGTAGAGGGACAGAAAAAGCAAGTGTGAAGGGACAAGTCATGGACAGGAGCAATGGGGCCTCCTCACAGAGCCGGGGAGGGGGCCTGTAAAGGGCATCTCAAGGGGACAGGGCTGGACCAGGGTCTGGGGAAAAAAAGCAGCACCCTGGGGTAGGGTGCAAAGCAGGGGGCCACTGTGGAAACCCAGCAGCAGAGAAGATGCATGTTAAGAATCACTTCTTAAAATATCCCTCTTCTCTACCATCCTCTCCTGCTGCCACTTCGCCTGATCTAGAAACTTCTCAAAACTCTCTGGGCCCCTTCCTTCCCTCTCCAGCATGACCCTGCCAGACTCTCCTCACCAGCAAAGCTGCAGCTGAAGGGATAGGACCACACGTGCCCGCAAGCATCGGACCCCTTCCCACACGACAGGGAGGGGGCGTGGGCGGGTCGGGGTCAGAACTTGCAAGGGGAGGTGACGTAGAGGCTCGCCGCCCTGTCGGGTCAGCCGTCTTCTGTAAAGGATGCCCGAGGAGCTGGCCTCTATCAGAGTGTCCAATATCCAACACAGCGACCAAGACCAGGACCCGCAGGCACTGGGGGACAGAACCAGCCGTTCCCGCGTGTGTGCAACTAACAGCTTCTCCACAATTGATAGAATTCAGGCAAATGGAACTTGCCGACTAAATCCAAGGAGCGTGAAGAGTTTCCCCTACCCTGACCTCGATCGGATTAAAATGTTTAAACACGTCTACACCGAAATCCTCATTCTCCTGGCAAAGGGCAACCCCAGGGCTCCGTGGGTGTCAGCCAGCCCGCCCTGACTCCCTACATTTGGGGACCTTGGTGTCCGTGGGTGGTCAGCCGGCCAGTCTTCCCTACATTTGGGGACGTGCGTCCGTGGGTGGTGTCACGCAGTCCGCTTCAGACTCGCCAGACGGCAGACACGCAGCACCGGGGCCGATCTTGGGACCATTGGCAAGCGCTCTCCCGGGGCCGGAAGATCAGCTGCGCCCGTAGGGCCGCGCCTGCGCACTGCCAACCGCCTCGGCTCAGCGGCGCCTGAGCAGAGAAGCTGCCGGGGGACTCCGCGGCTCAGGTCAGCGATCTGCGCCTGCGCAGGACGAGCCGAGGCGCCGGCGGCGAAGGCTGGGTGGTGTAGTCGGCTGGCAAAGTCAGGGGCCGCGCGCCCCGCCGTGCGCGCACGCACGCACGCACGCACGCCCAGGGGAAGCGCCGAGTTCCGGGCGCTCGGGGTCGCCACGGGGCTGGGGGAAGGGAGGCGCTCTCCGTGTCGGCTTGGGCGGAGGGGCGTGAGGAAAGTCCTACGGTGGCCGCAGAGGGACGGCGCTACGGCTCCCACGCTAGGCCAAACGCCGCCGGCCACCGGGCGCGGGAGCCCCTAGCCCTTCGGGGCGGCCCCGGGCGGGGACGCGTGAGGGTCCGGGCCGCGCCGTCGGCACCATGCGGCCGCCCTGTTCCCGGAGCCCCGAGGGACAGGGGGCCGCGCGGCTTGGGACGCCGGCGCGGAGAGGGCACCCGGTGAGCGGGCGGGGGTGCCCGGGCGGGGCGGGGGCGGCTCCCGGGGGCGCCACGGGTCGGCCCTGCCTCCGGGATCTGGGGCTCGGCACCCCCCAGAAGCGAGCGCGTGGGTGCCGCGCGGACGCCCCGGCCCCGACCTGGAAGCCCGTGGCGCAGATGCGTTGCCTGCGGCCAGGTGGCGATGGGAGGATGGCGAGCGGCCCGCATGGGGCCGCGACTCCGCCGCGTGAAGGGAGCACTGACGTCTGAGTGCCATTAGCTGCTGTCAGACCGCGTTCTGACCGAAGCTTGCGGGAAGGGCTGGGCCTGTGGGCAGGGGAGGGTGGATGCGCCCGGCCTCCCTGGCCTCCCCCTCTCCGCCTGCGGCCAGAGCAGCACGTGGGCGGCGGGAGAGGGAGCTAGCAGAAATCCCCCTGCAGGCCCTCAGGCTACAAGCCATGTGATGGGACGCAGATGCCCTCCGCAGTGCCAACCCAGAGCCTGTAACCAACTTTGCTGCTCCGATTTTACACATCCTGAACTTCCAGTTCTGTGTTTCCAGCCACGATTCAGGCAAGCTATAAATGGCAATTGCCAGGCAAAACTAGAGAGCCGCTTGCTGTTTTCTCCTCTCCTGTGGTGGCCCGAGCCACAGGGCCTGTGCCCTGCGATAGCACCACTGGCCCTGGGCCGTCATCCTCCCTGCCAGGCACGGGCAGCCCTTGCCCGGTAACGCCTGCTAACCACAGCACCCCTGCGAGCCCAGCGCTCGACATCCCCGTGTGCAGAGCAGGGACGGTCTCGGGGTGAGGTGACCTGGCCAAGGTCACTCCTGGTGAACGACAGCACGAGGGTTCAGGCCCCACAGGGGAGCCCAGAGCCTGGTGCCGGCTGCCTGGTCTCCAGCACTTGGCCTGTCAAGTTGCTGAAGAGAATGGCCCCCGTCTGCCCTGTGGACACCCTCTCCCTCCTGTCCTGTTGTGGTTGCCACTCGGGGACTTACTCGCCCTGGATAAAGCAGCCACAGAAGCGCAGGCAGGCATGGGCATCCCAGATAAAAGCCGGATGGTGAGTCCATTGAAGGGGACTCGCCGAGCCTGGGGGAGGGGGAGTTCAGCCAGGGTTTCTGTTGGCCCTTCCTCGGTGGTTTTGGCATTGACTGCCAGGGGGCCTGCAGCCACTGTCCTGACCCTTCACCCCGGTGTCGCTGGTAGAATTTTGGTTCCCACGTGATTGGGGGTCCCTTTGGAGTGTCCTCGGTAGCGTTTATGAAAAGAGTAACTCCGGGGGATGTGAGCGGATCCCAAGTCCCAGACTCGGTCTCCCTGCGGCCCCGGGCTGGCTGGTGTCCCGGCTGACCTGGCTCCTCTCCGTTTCGCTCTCCCCGCAGGCCCACGCCTCCCCCGGGACTCAGCCTCGGCCTCGCAGGCCCAGGCACCTGCGACGCCTATGCTGACTGCCCCCGGGCCCGATGCCGGTCATGCCCATACCCCGGCGGGTGCGCTCCTTCCAGGGCCCGCACACCAGCTGCCTGCACGCCGCCTGCGGCCCGGCGCGCGCCTCCCGCCCGGCCCGCACCAAGTACAACAACTTCGATGTGTACGTCCGGGCACGCTGGCTCTACGGCTTCATCCGCTTCCTGCTCTACTTCAGCTGCAGCCTCTTCACGGCCGCGCTGTGGGGCGTGCTGGCCGCCCTCTTCTGCCTGCAGTACCTGGGCGTGCGCGTCCTGCTGCGCTTCCAGCTCAAGCTGTCGGCGCTGCTGCTGCTGCTGGGCCGTCGGCGCGTGGACTTCCGCCTCCTCAATGAGCTGCTGGTCTACGGCATCCACGTGACCATGCTGCTGGTCGGGGGCCTGGGCTGGTGCTTCATGGTCTTCGTGGACATGTGAGGGCGCCGCGGGCTCTTCCAGGGACGGTTTCTGGTGACCCGGCCGTAGATGCAGCTGCAGCGGGCGCTTTTCTCCATGCGGTAGGTCAGGGCCCTTTCCGCCCCGTGTCAGAGGCATAACCCACCCCCGGCGCCTGCGTCTCTGGCTCAGGAAAGGGCTGAGACTTCTGTGAAGGGGACACTGGCGCCCTCCCTCCTGCTGGCCTTTGCTCGGACCCTTTCTGTGTGCGGTTTCGGTGCCGTGTCCCCTGCGCCACCTGCTTGTGGTTCCAGCCTGCACTTTCCAAGCTATTCTCGGGGCGGGTTGGGGGGGGGGTGTATGGGTCCAGTGTGTATTTGGAGAGCCTGTGTCCCTGTCCCCTCTCCAGGGCAGTGGTGTCACCAGTGGTGTGGGAGGTCCCCGGGAGGGGTGTGCTACCCAGGTGCAGATCCGGAGGGGAGAACCTCCTGGCCGCACAGCCCCTCCTGTGCACCCCCAGCCCCTGCCCCAGCCTTAGGGAAGCGTCAGGCTCCACCAGCTGACGCACCACACTGCCACCAAGCCCTTCACTCCGCCCTGGGCCACCGAGTCCTCGCCCAGCCCACAGACTCGCCTCCATTTGTTACCCTGTGAGGCGTGGGGGTCCTGAGTCCCAGGCGGGCTTCAGTGGCACCTCGGTTCGCTTGGCAGTTCCTAGGTCAGGGTCCAGCCCCGGGGAGGGCCGGGTCCAGGGTGCAACTCGCTCCCTCCCAGGCGGGTCTTTTGAGAATGTCAGCTGGATGTTGTCAGCTCTTCAAGTGTGGATTTCTGGGGAGGCAACTCAGCTTCTTTCTGGCCTCGGGGGGGCTTTCAGGCTCTTCCCCTCAGGGAACGTCCAGGTTCGAGACGTGTCTGTTGGAAGAAACATCTCTTGGAATCAGGGTTGCGCCAGGGCTGGACCTCCGAGTGAGGGGCTCGGCGGCCCCTGTCCCTGCCTCGGCGGCTGTTAGAGCAGCTGGGAGTACAGAGCAACAATGAATGTGGGCCAGGAAAGAACCAGTGGTCCAGGGGGGCTTTCGGTTGCAGAGAGAACATACCAGAGGGCCAGCATTCTGCCCAGACCCCTCACCCTGGCCTCCATCACATGGGGGACAGGGTAGCCGCAGGCCTTGTGGGCAGGCGAGGGGCACTGAATAATGCAGCTGGGACAGCAGCCAGAGGCGGGACATAGGGCCCCACACTGAGGGTGACATGGAGGCCGATGCTGCTTCACCCCGGGTTGTCCCCACACCCGTGGGCACGGGCGGTAGCCCCTTCAACCCTGCCTGGCCGGGTCCCCCAGTGGCTGGGGGAGCTGTCGGGGCGGTTGTGTGCCACTGGAAAAAAAGCCAGATCAGGTAAAGCAGGCAAAAAACGCTTGGCTGTAAACTGTGCTCTTTAATTTGTAGCCAGCTTCTGTCGGACGATTGTCCACTCGAGGTCAGTGGACGGCTCCTCCGAGGGAATTGGGAATGAGTCTGTCCCAGTTACCCGGACGGCAGGCAAGGAGCCGACCCACATGGACCCCACTTCTCGGCGCTACAGAGGACGTTTTGCACCAAATCACGCTGTTTCCTAAAAGCTTTGTTTTGTGTTAGTTGACTCACGTTACTCTGAGGCCCCCTCTGAGGTGGGCACGTGTCCACGGGGCTGGGGCAACAGGGGGGTCACGGTGGTGCGGACACAAAGCTGCTTGGTGTCTTGAGTGCCTGTGAAATTCTTTATGAGCCACCTGCATTAAACTTATTTTTTTAACACGTTGACAAGCGTGACTGTTTAAAGCTCAAAAAGTTGACACCTTTTTTAAAGGATATATAACCAGCCCCAAATGCCACAGATGCTATTTTTCATGAGTCAGATCGGAACCTTGAAAAGCAGCCACCTGCCATGCTGCCGGAGGAGTGTGACGGGCTGGGGGGCCGCCCTGCCGTGAGTCCAGGCGCCCCACCGCTGGAGCCCGTCCTGGGGGTTTGGCTGGGGCGGCAGCGAGAATTTGCCGGCACTGGCCGAGCGGGGGGCCTGGTGAGGTCCCGGAGCGCTGAACTCAATCAACAGGCGAGTGTGTATCGTCCTTCTGAGACAGGTGATGCCCTCGCGTGCCAGAGTGGCGGGAGGGTGGGAAGACAGTTACCCACAGGAGAGAAACTGGAAGGAAACCAAAGTTACGAATTCTTGTTTAACCAAAAAGCAATTGGAAAAACGAGTGACAGGTTATTAGGTAGCATCTCTAGTGTGTAAAGGCTTCCCGGGCTTCTGTGCAGGGGATGGACGCTCACGTTTCTCCCTTTTGCAAAGACTTCTTCCCACGTGATGATGAGGGTGATGCCCTTCCACACAGCCAGCGTGGCCAGAAAATGGGGCCCTGGAAGAGGAGCTGGGGGGCCGTGACACAGCGGCCTAGCTGCCATCTCTGGACTTTTGTGGAACTTGACGTTTCCGAAGAAAACAATCCGAGTCCTTTCGGGGTTTAGCTCGTGGTGGCAGAGTTGGTGAAATCCTCACGAAAGCCTTGGTCCCCCAGGCAGCAGAGGGGACCCTTGCGAGGTGCAGTTTGTTGCACAGAGCCTGGCCCAGGGCCGGGTGGGGATGCTGCTTCCGGCCGGGACACCACTCTCAGGCGTGCTGGCTTCACTGGGAGCGGGTGGCAGTGGGCAGCGCTGTCTCAGCTTTGTCCTCCCGCCACGCTGGCGCCTCGGGCTTGCCCCCCCCTGCGGCGTCCGCAGGCCTCCCGGCCTGGCCTCCCCTCGCCGTGCGCGAGTTGGACGGTTTTCTTCAGTGGGTCTCGACCAGCGCTGTCCGGCAGGACCTGGGTGTGGTGGGGATGCTGTCTGCACTGTCTGGTGTGGGAGCCACCAGCCCGTCCTCTGGGCTGGACGAACCCGCTGTCCCCCTGGGGGCACAGTCACCATTCTCAAGGAGCGCCCGCGGAGCCGGCCGCCGCAGGAAGGCAGGGGCCGTGCGGGGTTTGCCGGCAAAGCCCCGTTCTGCCCAGACCGTGCCCTAGTTAGTTACCAGTTCGGGCACCGCCCAGAGAGGGGTCTCCTGGGCCCTCGGGGCACCGCAGCCCGGGGACCCCGGCACCAGCGCCGCTGCTGGCGGGGAGACGGCACCTGGACGGTGGTGGTGGTGGCACCGGGCCTTGATTTTGGGAGGCGGGGAGGGTGGGGGAGGGCGGGCAGGCAGTGTGACCCCGGAGAAGGGAGCCGGCCAGGGGAGGGGGAGAGCAGTGCCCCGGGGAGAGCTGGGGGTGGGGCGAGGCCTGGGAGAGTCCGAGGGGGCCCTGGGAGCCTGGCGGCCTGGGGAGAGGACAGTCAGGTCTGGGGGCCGCCACCCCCCGGCAGGTGAGCGTCTGAAGAGCAGCAGGTGTTCAAGACAGGAGGTCAAGGCTGGGGCAGAAGCCGGCAGCGGTGGGGTGGGGGCGGGGAGGAGGGGAGAGGGGCTTCCCTCGAACAAAGAACAGGGCCGCGTGATGGCCTCCTTCACACAGGGTGTCGGGGGCCTCTTGGTGGCCCGCCCGTGGGGCCGGCCCTTCCTCTGCTGAGGGACCCCGGCCCGGAGCGTGGGAGGGGCTGCCGGGGGGAGGTGAGCCAACAGCGGGAGGCCACGGCAAGAAGGGGAATTTCTAGAAACTGCGTGGTTATCTGGGCAAGTCCAGGTGCTGTCCGGGCCCCGGGCAGGGGTGGACGAGGTGCCCTCGAAGACGCCCTCTTGGTCCCTGAAGCTGCTGCTGGCAGCCCCGGGAAGGGTGGTAGTCGGACCCCCGGGTGGCCCCACCTCCCCGACTGCCTGGGAGGACGGCCCAGCGGGAGGGACGCAGCGCCCGGCACCGAGGGTGGCCAGGGCGGGCGCAGCCCACCTCTGGACCAGAGCTTGACCCCCAGGGCCGCTGCGGAGGAAGGGCCGTCCACTGGGACTCGCCTGCGGATATTGATGTTCCCTGACCTTGAGAGGTCCCTGTCCGCTCTAGCGCCTGATTGGGTGAGGGAGATGGCAGGGCTTGGTGCTGACTCAGCGCTTCCTTCCCTCGGCACAGGCCGGTCCTCTCCCTTCTCCCTTTTTGGTGTTGTTTGGAAAAGGCCCTCTTCCGGGAAGGCCTTTCCTCTCATCCCCCAGGAGGCCTGGCTCCTGCAGGGGCCGCTTTCCAGAAAATCCCCGGCAGCCTGACAGCTCCCCAAAGACGGAGGGCCCACCCCTCCCCCCCACCTCACCAGCATCCTCGCCCTGGAAGGGACAGGGCCACGCGGGAGCAGCTGATTCAGTGCTCGTGGGCCCGCCCCTCCCCCAGCCACCGCCGGGCAACGTGCCCAGGCAGGCTGGCAGCTGTGTCACACGGGGCCTCAGGCAGGGTTGCTGTGGCTCTCGCTGTGTGGCCCACACTGCGCCCGGGGGGGTGGCAGACTGATGCTGGGAGGGCCTGCGCGGGCGGGCGGGCGGGCGGTGTGCCAGGCGCCCCCGTACCGGCACATCCACGGTCCGATGCCGAAGAGGCCCACGGGAGGGTGCTTGGGCACGGCCACCACAGCCAGGAAGTCAGCCCGTCCGCCTAAGAGACGGCAAGCAGGCCGAACTGGCCGTGTGCGGGCTCCCAGGAGCCCAGGTCGGGCAGAGTTCCCCCACCTCTGGCTGGTCCAGCAGTGGTCACCTGCCACCCTGACCCAGGTGACCCGGAGCCCCGGGGCAGGCACAGGCTGAAAGGGGCGGGTACTGCCACCCGTGCGGACTGGCCAGCTGATGGGAGCAGCCTGGACCAGAGGGGGCAGGGCCTAAGCCAGAACCCCCAAGGGCCCAGAATGACAGGCGGCCCGGGTGGCCCTGGGGCAGGCCCTGAGCCCGGGGCAGGCAGGTGTGACGGGAGGTGGGGGACCTTCCTCGGTACCCCCAGTACAGGGAGGGCCATGGAAGCGGGGCGAGCGTCCCGGGCAGGGGGGGACGTGCGGGCTGGAGGGCCGTGTGGTCAGAGTGGATGGGGCCTGGGGCAGCCCCCCCCCCCCGCCCCCCGCCAGCTTGCCCCTCTGGACACCGCAGTTCGCCCCAGCCGCCCGTGGGTGGTTGGTCAGAGGATGTCTTCAGACAGAAGCCCCAGAGTCCAAAGCAAGTGTCTGAAAGGTCCAGGCCACGTTCCCATCAGCTGCGTGTGACCCTTGTTCGTTACCCGAGGGGACCAGGACAGCGCTCCACTCTGCTTCCTTAGAATGCAAACGACTCGTCCCGGCTGGAACGCCGCACGGATGTTCCTACGGAGTCAACGAGGCCAGGCCCGGCCAGGTGGCCCCGGGAGGAGGTGTGTCCCCGAGCTGAGGGGCCCAGGAGGCTGGGGCAGGGCTGGGGGCCCTTCCTTCCTGGTGGGTGCGGAAGGAGCCGGCCATCCTGCAGTGGAGGCCACCTCCCCGGGCAGTGAGTGGTCACCTTCCTGCCCTCACTGGGGTCAGGAGCCAGGTACCGGCTGGCCAAGGCCGAGACGGGGAGGCGGACGGTCCGGCCCGGGGCCGGGCGCAGCCAGGTGTGCAGGGAGCTCCCACATACAACCGGGGCCCCGCCGGTAGGAATGCTGCTGCCCCCTCTGACCACCGGCTGCCCCGCGAAGGGAGTCACCTGACCAGAGAACGGGTTTCCAGGTCCTTCCGACGGGCGCCAGCGCCCTCCCCCCTCCCCCCACCGTGCTGCCACCTTGGCTGGAGGCGCTGGGCCTCGCTCCGGCCCGGAGCACCGCCGCCCCTCTGTCCCGTGAGCCCGGGGGCCCTCTGGCCCCACCGCTCAGCTCTGGCCCCTCCAGGCCTGCGCTGCTGCCCGGCTGCCCGCCCGTGGAGTTTGCTTTGCGAAACCGAGAGGGCCTCTGCCGCCTGTGGGTGTGGGCAGCCCGTGGATGATAGGAATCTGGCTTTTAAGTGGGAATTCGTCATTTACCACAGCGCGGTGACATAACGGTAACACGAATTATTTGTATGTTTTTCAAACTGTACCGCAGTGACCCTGTTTCCCGAGCTCCCTCAATGCATAAAAGTGCCCCGTGAACACGATTATCCCCCTAATCCGCACCCGGGGCTGACTCAGCCCGCGCTCGATACCCACCCGTGTCCCGAGCGGACGGGTCATCGAGGTGTGCTTCGGGGCGGCTGCAGCCCTCTTTGACCCACCACCCTCCTCTTGCCGTGCGGCTGGCCGGTGCGCGCCTGTGTGTGCGTATGTGCACGTGTACGTGCCTGTGTGTGTCCTCAGTTTCGAGCCCTACCCTGTTCACCCAGGCTCTGAGCAGGGTGGGTGGACGGGTCCTGGCCCTGCCACCCTCTGCGCCCAGGACTCCCTCTAGGCGCTCTCAGAGAGCGCTGGGGGGCTCGGGCCCCCGGGAGTGGGAGGCCCCCGATGGCCATGATCCCCGGGCTCCTGCCCGGAAGACAGTGGGCTGTACTCAGCTGGGAGGCGAGTGTCCTCGCTCCGTTTGCCTTTCCCGCTTGGGGTCAGCTGGTCGCTGTTGTCGGAGCCCATTCACGTGGGGAAGGGCCTTGTGCCCTGCCCCTGGGGAGGGAGGGGTTGCTTCTCTCCACCACCAGCTCCTCCTGTGAGATAAGGGGAGTCTGGACTCACAGCCCGGAGTGGACGGGGCTGCTGGACACGGCTCTTCCCAGAGGGGCAGGGAGAGGGCTCTGGGGAGTACAGCCCAAGGCCAGCATTTCCTCCCGGGCGGGGGGGGGGGGGGTTCCGGAGGGCGCAGCGGGCTCTGACGTCCCCTGCAACCCAGACCGGCCTGTGGCCGAGCTCTCCTGGCTCCCTTCTCCAGGAAGGTGCCGGAAGCCAGGGGTGGGGACTGCAGGCCCTGCTGGGAGGTGCAGATTGGAAGGCCCTGGTCTTGACCTCAGAGACGCGTCCCGAGGGGACAGCCTGTAGAAGGACCTTCTCAAGGAGACCTGGCACTCTGCACACAGTGGTCGAACGAATGAGCGAGCGAGTGAATGGGGTCGTCCTGTCTCAGCCCTTTCGGGACAGAATATCACAGACCTGGTGGCTCGTAAACAGCAAACGAGTTCTCACACTTGTGGGGCTGGAAGTCCAAAGGTCCTGGGGTGGGCAGAGTCGATGTCTGATGAGGGCTGCTTCCCAGATCACAGACACCGTCTTCTCCGAGCGCTCACGTGGTGGAAGGGGCGAGAGTCTCTGAGGCCTCTTTTATAAGGTCACTACATGAATCCCATTCTTGAGGGTGGAACCCTTATGACCTAGCCATCTCCCCAAGGGCCCACCTCCTGATACCATCACCTGGGGTCTAGGATTTAACGTATGAACCTGGGGGACACGCACACACTCAGACCATAGGTGCCCCTGCATCCCCAGGGATCGCACCCTGTAGGCCCTCTACTTTCTCAACGACGGTGTCCAGGGTCACTCAAGGCCTCCGTAAGCTGGGTCTCAGGGGCGGATGTCTCCCTCCAGAAATGCCCACGGGCGTGGCGCTTGCATTTTGCTGAGCGACCCCTGGAAAGGCGGCCCCACTGTTTAGGGCCTGTGGCCCCCGGAAGTCCTCTGCTTGTCTCGCCTGGGTGTCTCTAGCTGCAGCTGCTGAAGCCTTTCCCAAGTCCTGTCTGCATCCTGTCCTCCTCCCCGCCGGGGGGCGTGTGCCCAGCTCTCACCTGCGTCTTGTGGAGGCACTGACTGCCCCCCCAGGCTGCCGTGCCCACCCTGGCACGACTCCGCGCCTGACCCTGCTGTCCCTCCTGGGGGGAGGCGAGTCACCGCAGCCGCCTGGCCCTCAGCCTTGTCGGGAGCAGGCAGCGGCAGCTGCTTAACAGCTGCACTAAATGTTAGAGGGAAATTTAGGACAAAAGAGGAAGAAGATTGGAGCGTCCAATTTAAACCGAGGGGAGGCATCCAGAAACCAAAATGGTGCTGCCCTAATTCACGTGCAGAGAGAGCCACGGGTTTGCAGCCTCTAACAAGAAACCAAAATACTCACCCAGTTTCCTTCTGTGCAAGGGATCCAAACTCACCTGCTAAGGAGCCTCAGCTGGCCCAGGGCACCGCAGGCCCCTCACTTGGGCCGGTGCATCTGCCCTGCAGGCCAGGTTGAGGCCTGGAGGGGATGGGGAAGGGGCCAGAAGCACCTGCGCGGACAGGTGCCCCACCCCCAGCTGCAGCTCCACCCCAAGGCCACGCGGGGTCTGGGAGGCCGCGCCTCACCCTAGCAGTCCCGGGACTCCTGCACCCCAGCTCTCGGTGCGCTCTTGGACAAGGCTCCCAGCTGGAGAAGAAGGCAGCTGCTTTCCAGTGGAAGCAGAGGCTGACCCCAGAGAATGGCTTTCGGGCAGGAGTCTGGGGCCAGGTGAGCAAGGCTTAATCTCCAGAGTAGCCTTCGGCAACTTCCTGCCCCTGAATAAGGACCCCACCCTCAGTGGAACTGCTGGCCAGGGGTTGATCTGTAAGAGAGCAAGAGGGGGCAGCAGGTGGATCCTCCTCCCCAGCAGCGACCCAGCCCTGAGCTGCAGGCTTGACTTCACACCTGCTGGCTTTGTCCCCCCACTGGGCCCTGACTCAGCCTCCAGGCTGGAGTGGGGTCTGTGTGCTGACACCGAGTGACTGCCAGGAAACCCCAGCATACCGGGTCCCTGCCAGGGGTGTTGAGGAATGCCCGGTTCTCCAAAGCCAGCCTGTGCCTCCATCACAGACCCATGCTGGAGCCACAAGGAGGACCTGAAAGGGGTGGGCATTCCTGCCCGGTCCCGTAAAGGGAATTAACAGAAGGAAGTGAACGCGCTCTGCCTGGGGTTTGGAAGGGCAGTGGATTATGTGATAAACGGTACTCAACCCAGTGCCTGCTCCGTCCTTCAGCTGTGAGTAAAATGCCCAGGGCAGGGGTCCCTCCCACTGTAGAGACTAAAGAGGAGGGAGCTTGGTAGGCTGTCAAGGAGAGAGGCACCATCTCCAGGTGCTGGCACCCTGGCAGCCTGCCTGGGGCCAGGCGACCCCCGCCCCAGGAGAGAGGAGCAGGGCAGGTCCCCATGAATGCAGGGCGAGGTGGCCACGCTCTGCACCCTCAGCCTCCTCGCTCTTTGTGGCCGATACTCAGCCCGGCTCCTCCCTCCTGGCCCTTCCTATGTTTTGTGGGTTGTTTTTTTTTTTTTTTTTTTTTTTGCGGTACGCGGGCCTCTCACTGTTGTGGCCTCTCCCGTTGCGGAGCACAGGCTCCGGACGCGGAGGCTCAGCGGCCACGGCTCACGGGCCCAGCTGCTCCACGGCACGTGGGATCTTCCCGGACCGGGGCACGAACCCGCGTCCCCCGCATCGGCAGGCGGACTCTCAACCACTGCGCCACCAGGGAAGCCCATCTTGTGTTTCTTTAAAGTAAATTTATTTATTTATTTATTTTTGGTTGCATTGGGTTTTTGTTGCCACAAGCGAGCTTTTTCTAGGGCTTTAGGCACGCAGGCTTCAGTAGTTGTGGCTCGCGGGCTCTAGAGCGCAGGCTCAGTAGTTGTGGCGCACGGGCTTAGTTGCTCCGCGGCATGTGGGCTCTACCTGCACCAGGGCTGAAACCCGTGTCCCCTGCTTTGGCAGGCGGATTCTTAACCACTGCACCACCAGGGAAGCCCCCACTTCCTGTGGGTCTGTAGGCACCTAGTTCCCTGGACCCTGGCAGATCCACGGCCATGAGGTGGGAGCTCCCTGGTGAGGCTCGGGCTCCAGCGGCGATGGGACCAGGGACACATGGGGACTTAGTTGTTAGCACAAAGCCCAGGCCTGAGCTAAGGCCATATCTGGTGACCAAAAGACCTACCCTGCCCTCCCGGAGGCTGGACGCCCCGCTCTGGCAGCCTGGATCTGAGCTGCCGGGTCCTTGCCCGGAACTTCCCAGGGCGAAAGACGGATGACACGGTGATGGCAACGGCCAGCAGGGACCGGGGCCGTGATCCTGAAGGGCAGGGCTGGATTCGGTCATCGTTGCCATCCCAAGCGCCCCGGGTACGGACAGTCAGTGCCTCAAAGTGCAGGGACCCCACCTCCATCCATCCTCCTGCCGGCTTCGGGCCACGCTTGTCAGTGACCTTCCGCGGGCCCTGGGCCATGGCTCCCCTCGCTGCCCTGATTCCCTGAGGGTCTGCGTGGGAGGGTCTCACTTGGGTCGGGCTTGGAGAGCAGAGGGCCCTGTGCGTCCCTGCTCTGTGCCGACGCCCTGGGCAGAGAGTGGGTTCCGGCCCCTCCGTGGGACCTGGGAAACAGGCGGGAGGCCTCAGCTCGTCCCCGAGCCAGACGGCAGGTGGGGCAGGCGGCGCGGAGCCGCGCTGGGCTGTCCCTCAGGCTCCCCACTGCCCACCGGGCCTTGGCCAGGCCCCACACCATCCCCAGAGGCCCAGAGCCAGCTTGGGCAGCACCGCCCCTCCATGCCCCTCTCCCAGGGCCAGGCCATGCCTGTGGTGGGCCCAGGAGCAGACAGAGCTGGAGAGGGGGCTCAGAGGGTGACTCGGCCATCACAGGGGCACTGCTGCTGGGCACTCGATTCCCAGAAGTGCAGGGCTCCGTGGGGACCCCCCCCAGCCCAGGGCGAGGGATGACCCCAGCCGATGGTGAGGTGTTAGGAGTTCAGTGAAGCCGCCACCCTGGGGGAAGATTCCCAGGGCCAGGGATGGCCACGTAGACTTTGTTACCCAAACCTCACGACCCCCTACAGAGCAGGTGAGGCTGCCCTTGGAGAGGCCCTGGAGGTATCAGGCCCACTTGTAGCCAGGGGCACGGGAATGGTGGTCCAGCGGAGTCAGAGGCCAACGGGGTCAACTGGACACGTCACCTCCTTCCCCCGCGGAGGCCCCGATTCACAGGGCCTGGGGCAGCATTCAGCCCCTTGAGTGCCACCTCGTGGAGCGGGCCGGGTGAGAGCTGGCCCCTGGGCACCCGGGGGGGAGTCCAGCTCCTGCCCTTCCGGGAAGGCTCTGCAGATGGCCGCGCCCTGTGGGCCTCCCCTCAGTTCCCTGTGCGGACCCCCCCGCCCCGGAGAAGGAATGATTTTTCGTTGCATGTGCCTCAGACCCCAAGCACCTGGTTTTCCTCACAGGACCAGACCGGGATCCAAATCCTGGGGCCAGCGCTCTGGGCCGGCCTCCGGTGGAAGCCCCGGGGCGTGAGCTGCTGTCTCAAGTGCAGACCTCAGACTCTGTGTCTCTGCCCGGGGTCTGAGCTGCCAGAGCGTCTCCCCGGCCCAGCATCCCTTCCATCCCCCGCGTGCCCTGGGCGCACAGCTGGCAGGGCCCGTGAGTCCCAGGCCAGGGCTCGGGTCCTGCCGCAGGGAGGGCGGGCCAGGCTGGCCCCAGGACTCTCCCCGCAGACCCCAGCGTGGACAAGCGCACCTCACGCCCTAACGCGCACACCTGTCACCTGGGGCCCTGCGCCCTGTGATTCGCGTATCGGGGCCTGGGGCGGAGGGCGGAGGGGAAGCACAGCGAGTAGGGGACCCAGGGCAGCAGCGTGGCTCAGGAAGCCGCTAGAAGGTGTTTGGAGGAGGGAGGGTCGGCCGTGTGGCCAGATGCCGAGAGGTCAGGGCAGACCATGTGACCACCGGTGACAGTGGGGCCTCCGTCCCCGAGCCTTGGACCCCCAGCTGAGCCTGGTCCGACTCCCCAGGGCCTTGACACATGAGCAACAACTGCCACTTGTCATTTCCACGGGGGGCTTGATCCCCCAAACTGTTCTCCCACCTCCCCATCTGAGGAAATGGCCATCATGGGCCACCTTCCCAGCAACAGTCTGAGCGCGGCACCCCCGATCCCTAGGTCCTTCTGGCTCCCCCTCCAGATCCAGTCCATGCCCCTCAGCCCTCCCTGGACCCCGGGAGAGGCCCCAGCGGGTCTAGCAGAACATTCTCCTTTGCCCAGCAGCCAGGAGACCTCTTCATCTGCAGGCGGGTCAGAACAAGGCAGAGTCCTGGCCCCGCCCCTCGCCGCCTGGCCCCGCCCCCTAGGAGCCGGTTCCTGGTGATACCTGGATCCCTGCCCGCTCGGCCCCGCCCACCTGCCCCGCCCCCACCTCAGGTCTCCTCAGCCAACAGCCTCCTCCTCTCAGTGCCCCGCACAGCCCTTTGTTTTTTTCTTGTGGAAAATATGCATAACATAAAATCCACCGTCTTGACCACTCTTAAGAATACAGTTTGGGCTTCC
This sequence comes from Kogia breviceps, assembly GCF_026419965.1. Lineage (NCBI taxonomy): Eukaryota > Metazoa > Chordata > Mammalia > Artiodactyla > Physeteridae > Kogia > Kogia breviceps. The sequence goes on from NC_081317.1 coordinate 1,575,387, forward strand.
CTGGTGGCGCAGTGGTTGAGAATCCGCCTGCCGATGCAGGGGACACAGGTTCGTGTCCCGGTCCGGGAGGATCCCACGTGCCGCGGAGCAGCTGGGCCCATGAGCCATGGCCGCTGAGCCTGCGCGTCCGGAGCCTGTGCTCCGCAACGGGAGAGGCCGCGACAGTGAGAGGCCCGCGTACCGCAAAAAAAAAAAAAAATACAGTTCAGGGGCATCAAGCACATTCACACTGCCGTGTAACCATCCCCACATCCGCCTCCAGTACTTTCTCATCTTCCCAAACTGACACTCTGTCCCCACTAGACACTCACTCCCCATCCCCCACCCCCAGCCCCGGCCCCGCCATCTACTTTCTGTCTCTGTGGATGTGACTCCTCTAGGGCTCCCTGTGAGTGGATCCTACAGGATCTGGCCTGCTGTGTTGGGCTCGTTTCACTCAGCACAATGTCCTCAAGGTTCATCCATGCTGCGGCCTGTATCAGAATTTCCTCCCCTTTATATGGCTGAACAATATTCCATCAAAAGTATCATATATACTACATTTTGTTCATCCCTTTGCAGACACCCAGGCTGTTTTCACATTGTGGCTGTTGTGAACAGGTGTACACGTCTCTCGTAGACCCTGCTTTCAGTTCTTCGGGGGGCACCCCCAGGAGGGGGATGGCCAGATCATATGGTAGCTCCATGTTTAATTTTTTGAAGAACGGCCCACGGTTCTCCACGGCAGCGGCACCGCTTAAATTTCCACCAGCATTGCACCCTCGTCTCCCGACATGTCCTCCCCAGCACTGGTTATCTTCTGGGTTTTTTGTTTTTTGTTTTCTAGCCGTCCTAATGGATGAAGTAGTATCTCACTGTGTGCACGGCACTTTTCAGTCCATGATGTTTTGGGGTTTTTTAGCTGTCTGTCTCCCTGACGAGGACAGCAGCCCCAGGGGAGCAGCCCTGGCCCATCACGTTCTCCAGGGTCCCAGGGCTGACAGAGAGCAGGACTTCCAGGAGGACCTGATGTCTGGAGACAGGTGTGCTACCTGCTCGCCCCCCTGCAGCCTCAGGGAGAGCCTCGCCTGCAGCCCACCCAGGCTGCCAGAGCCTCCCTCTGAGCAAGTCCTGTCTCCTCTTCCTGATTAAACCATCTGCTCCCAAGCGTAGCAGTTCAGCCATACCTAGGGCCGCAAGGAGGGGGCCCAGAACTGTGAGAGCCAGCTGGGGGGTCAGGATGGCTTCCCCGAGGGCCCAGGTGAATTACCCAGGCCTGAAGGAGTTCACTTGCCAATGCCAGAGAGAGAGGTGTCCCAGGCAGGGGAATTGCAGGTGCAAAGGCCCTGCGGCCGCAGGCACAGAGGGAGCAGCCAGCACAGTCAGGCAGCCTGGGTCCTGCGAAGACAGTGTGTGTGGGTGGGGAGAGGACCAAGGCTGAGGAGTGGCCTGGTGGGACATCATGATCACAGAAGCGACACAAAGTGGGGTCCCGCCAGCCTTTCTCTCTGCTACATCTATCCCCCTCCCCCCCCGCACTTTGTCCTCGGGCATCACCCTAGTCCCCAGCTCCCATGTCTGCAGTACAACCGGGCTTTGTCGTCGGATGCACAGAAGTTTGAGAACCGCCCCCCCCATGGGGTCCAGTTGCCACCCACAGGGGAAGATGGGCTGGCTGGGGGCCTGGAGCCCTGGGAGCCGGCTCCCAGAGTCACTGCAGGACAAGCTTGGTGCCAGTTCTGACGCAGGTGGATGCCCCCCAGTGCAGGCTTTACAGGGGATGACGGGCACCTGGCAGGCAGAGCCAGGTGCCGCTGGGCACTGCAGGGCACGCCGGGCTTCAGAGTAAGCTCAGCGATGACACTGAAAAGTGCCCCCAGGTGCCCGCGGCCCAGCACGACCCCAGAGGGGAGTGGAGGGACACCTGGGGGGTGGAGGGGTGGCCCTTCCCCAGGAATCTCACTGGTTCTCCAGAATAACTGCCAGAAAAATAGCAGCGGCAGTGGAGGGGGTGGCCAAGGGACCAGGGGGGTCTCCGGGCAGCCAGGGGTGCTTATCTCCAGGAGGCCAGGCTGCCAGGCGCTTTGTCGGAGGATCTGCGCGGCGGGGCGGGGGGGGGGGGCCCTTCAGACTCGCCAGCCCCAGCCAACACCTCCCCAGCGCCCTGCCCCTCGTGCTGGAATCTGCACACAACGTGCCCCTGCGGGCAAATGGGATCTCCAGGCTCCGCCAGGAACAAAAGCAGAGAAGGTTTCCTCGGGAGGGCAGCTGGGGCCTTCCTCGGAGAGGTGCCCAGCCTGACCGGCCTGTGCTGGGCTTTGGCTGGCGGGCAGCCTGGGCCCTGGGTGGCTGGGGAGGTCCGTGCCCGCCGTTCTGGGCTGTCACTGCCCCGAGAGGCTGTGATGGTGAGAGCAGCCGTGCTCCCCTCCAAGCCTGGGTGGTCGCCACCTCGGGGTCCTGGCAGACTTCCTGGGTGCTCCTCAGGTAGGCCGAAGGATTGGTATTAAAAGAGGGCGTGGCCTCGATGGACCCCGAGCCGGGGACGGGGTGGGCAGAAACCCAGCTGAACTGGAGGGCCTGACTTCTGCGGGCCTCGGGGAGGGCGGGGGCCCTGCTCAAAGCCCAACTGCGAGTGGATGGCCTGGTTGGCACGGAGCAGTGCCCTAACAAAGAGGCGGTTTGTGGGCTGCTGGCATGCGGCCGCTCATGGGGTGGCCAGGGCCCCTCTCGGAGCCGGAAAGGGAGCCTCACCGCTTTCCTGACAGTCGCCTGGTCTGGGGTGGGGGTCTTCGCTGACTGTGCCTCTGCTGGGAGCACAGATGCTCCGATGTTTGCAGGAAAACCCTCCACAGGACCCTCCGAACGAGGGCCCGGGAAGCCCCGACCTGGGGGCAGCTTCCGAGGAGGGACTGGACCTGAAGTCAGGTATCCCCTCTGCCCCAGACCTAGAGGCTTCCCCTGAGAACGTAAGCGCGGGCCATGCCACCCCAGGCTTTTCCATGTCCTACTGGCAAAGGTCAAGCCAGGAGACAGACAAGCTCCCTTCGCTCTCTGGGCTGCCCGGGCCAAGGGGCTGTCTCAGCCGCTGGCTCTCACGCAGGGCAGCCGACAGGACCCCCGTGGGGAAGCGCTGCTTCCTCTCTCTGCCGGCTTCGACGCTGGAGTCTGTTCTCAGCCCCGCGGTCCTGGCCAAGGGTCTGACCCTGGGGTTCCCCGCCTGCTCCTTCCCTTCCACCTGACCGGGCACCGTGGACACTCTGAGGACGGGAAAGTGGCACCAAGGACTCAGGCAGGTGGGTGGGGGGTCCCGGCCCCTCGTCAGTGAGCACACAGCACCCCTCAGGCTCTCACACTCTGCAGATGTCTGTGGGCCTCTTGTCTGTGCGTGGTACCCCCAGGGCCAGGGCAGTGGACGAGATGGGGAGCCTGTGTCCGAGGGGGAGATGGGGGCTGTGAACGTCAGCGTGGATTAGTACCAGGGTTGGGTCAGGGAGGGCTGACTGGCAATGGCCCAACTGGCTCTTTCATATGGGAGGGTCAGGAAGGGAAGTCTGGTCTCCGTCCAGGGACATCTGGGCAGAGACCCAAAAGAAGTGATAGGGTAAAAGCCTCAAAGACATTGGGGGAAGAAGGTATAGGCAATGGGAACAGCAAGTGCAAAGGCCCTGGGGCAGAAGGGTGCCAGCACGTGGAGGACCCGTGCAGGAGCCAGTGGGGCTAGAGCTGGAGAGCGACCAAGCGGGGGTGAGCGTAGGATGGGGAGCCAGGTCCCGGCCACTGTAAGGACTCGGGCTCGCGTCCCGAGCGAGAAGTGAGATGGGGGCCACTGAGGGACCTGAGCAGGGGAAGGTCGTGATCTGACACGTTTAGAAGCATCTCTGTGCTGCCATGCAGTGACAGAGCCAGGCAGGGGCAAGAGAGGGTAGACGGGGAGGACAGTTGTGAGGCTGCTGCAGTGACCTGAGCACGGTGTGTGTGTGTGTGTGTGTGTGTGTGTGTGTGTGTGTGTGTGTGTGTGTGTGTGTGTGTTAGGACCGGGGTGTGAGAAAAGTGAGAAGGAGAATCCAAGGGTGGCCTGAGCTGCTGAAGGACGGAGCTCCAGAAGGAAAAGCTGTCATTTGCTGAGGTGGAGGGTGTGTTGGGGGGAGCAGTTTGGGGGCACAGTCAGGGTCCGTTCAGCCGTGCCACATTGAGACATCTATGAGCCACCCAAGTGGACAGGTCGGGGAAGCGCCTGGCTAAGTGGGACTTGGGCTTGGTGTGTCTGGTGGGTCTCAATGCGTCTTCGAGATGAGCATTGGGTGGAGGAAGCACGCGTCTTCCCGGAACTGGTGAGGCCGGCTGGGGCAGGCCCGCCCATCCGCGTTCGATTTCAGGGGTCCCTGCGTCCCTGAAGACCACAGCCCCCAGGATGGGAGCCCCGTGCTACGTGGAGCCCAGGACGAGAGGAGAGTGGTCAGAGTGGGTGCGTGGCGCACTGGTCTCAGCTGACTGGGAAGGCGTCCCTTCAGGTCCCTCCTCCACGGGAGCCCGGCTCCATCCAGCCGCTGCTCCAACAGGCCTCCGCTGAGCGCTCAGCCACCTGCAGGACTGCCGAAGCAGCACCTGGCCGGCTCCCAAACGCTTCCACTGTCCGGGGAAGGACAGACGGGTGACCGGGCCTTGCTCGCAAGTGCACCCAGAGCCCCCGCCCCTGTGACCCTGCTCATCAGTTTGTCTGCAAATTTACCTCTTGTGACTACCCTCTTTCCCCAGCCTGACGCTCGCTCTCTGGATAAAAGGGGGAAAATCAAGCTACAGGCCGTGAAAGCTCAGGACCAGAGGCCGGGCCGGTCCTCCCCGAGCCGAGAAAACCCTCACTGGCATCTCAGGGTGGTTGCGGTGCTAATCAGATCCCTCGGGAGGGGACTGGGGCCGCTGCCAGGCCTGTATATCAGCCAGCGCAGGCTGATCGTTTATAACGTCTAAGCGTCCTAACGACCAACAGGTGGAGGCATGGGGCTTCGCAGGGCCGCGCCCCACCCCGCCTGCCGGGGGACCCGGAGTGAGGGACCCCCAACCCAGCTGCACTTTCTTCCTAAGCTGCATTTTTCTCATAAGTAAAACAAGAACAGAGAACCAACTTTATAGAACTGTTGTGAAAATTAAGTCAGAAAACACGCAGAACACGTAGCACAGGCCTGGATTTTAGTAGGTATTCAGCGGCGGCGTTGAAAAGGTGCAAGTGTGGTTTACACGCACACACATGCACACTGAAACTGCACCGAAGCCCCTTATCCTTGGGGACGGGTTTCTGGTTATCTGTTGTCTTCTAAAAACTTATCAACGCTTTCCAAGTGTCCCTCATTAAAGAAGAAAGAAGCTCTTTAAGTTAGAAAATACAAGTGAGGCGAGTAGGTTCCCACCGGGAGTGAGGACGACAGCCAGCACCCCGGCCCATCTTCGCCTCTAGGCCCCATCCACACGGTGACCCCAGCCCTGGGCAAGGGAGGACCTTGGCGCCCAGTGGAGGGCTTCTTGAGTCCTGACCCCTTGCCTGGAAGCAGCTAGACGTTCTGCTCACAGGTGTTGTTTGCAGAAGCCCCGGTTCCCCGGGGCCCCGAGATCCTAAATAACACTTAGTAGCTAGCTGCAATCCTGTGGCTGCTGAGCTGCCCTAGGCCAAGGCATGGCCTCCCTCCCGGCCCAGGGCCTCAGCTGGTCCCCAAGCTGAGCAGGTGGCAGTTACCTGTCACTCTCTCCGTGCACCTCTTGGGCTGGGACCACACGCCAATCCATGTGACTGTGCCAGCAACCGGCAGGGGCCTCTCAGGACAGTCAGACTGCCCTGCAGGCTGGGGCATGCGCTGGGCGGGGGGTGGGTGGGAACTGGGACAAGCTTAGATCTAAGTGGGGTTCTGGGGGTGTGCCCAGAGAGTCTTCGAGGGTTCATACCCATCGCCCAGAGGGCAAGGCAGGAGTGAGCTGGTGGGGGGAAGCTTTCTGTGCAGATCCTCAAGTTGGGGGTCAGGGGTCAGTCCACGACCAAGGTCAAGGACCTACCATGAGACTGGGGACAGAAGTACTCAGACCAGCCTTCTGACCACTGTCCTAGGAGTGACCTTGGTCAACTGTCCTGCAGAGCTTTAGCCCCAGCCTCTGACCCCAAAGGGGCCCAGAATGTGCTCAGCGGGGGTGGAAGTGGGGGTGGGCATCTTGCTCTTCACATCAACCCCGTCCTCCTGGTGACGCTATGCTCAGGACCACTGTCCTGGTGCCACCCCCATTTTCCTGCCAGGACCCTGTAGGGGTGAGGGAGCCAGGAGGTCTCTAGTCTTGGAGGATCATTGCAGCCTGTCCTGACCCCAGGCCTCAGGTTAGGGTGGGGCGACTTCTGTGGGTCCTTTCCGGTTTGTGGCTGCTTTTATTTCTGCGCACTTGTTTTAAAACCTCACCTCTGTCCACAGGAGGGTGACCTCGAGCAAACCTGGAGCCACGGGGGGCGGGGGGGCGGGGGGGTGGGAGTCACTAACGGCCAGTGCGCCCAGATCACGCCGGGCCTGAAAGCAGACCCCCGCCGCGTCTACGTAGCTCGCAGTTACCGGGATCCGCGCAGGAGGCGCCGGCGACGCGCGGTTCGTCCAAGGGCGCTCCCACGTCCCCGCTTTCCGGCCTCCGGAGCGTCGGTGCAGCCGAGGCCGCGCACCCGCTCCTGCCGGCGGCCCCCCTTGGCCCAGCATCCCGGAGGCCGCCCCGTGCAAGCGAGGCCGCCGCGGGGAGGGGGCGCCCCAGGACCAGGGGCTCCACACCTCGAGAGGGTGTGGGTCGGCGCCCCTGCCCTTCCTGCGTCCGGCCCCGGCTCAGTGCCCAGCGCAGAGTCGCACGCCAGGAGTTTGCGGAGGGGGCGCACGGAGGGGGCGCTGAGCGACCGCCCCCCGCCCCCGCCCCGGACCCCAGGCCCGGGGATTCCCCCCGCCCCTGCCCCTCCCAGGGCGCCCACCTGGCGGCGGGGCGGCGCGCCCCAGGGCGGCGAGTGCGCGCGCGCGGCCGGCGCGCTGTCCCTTTAAACGGCCCGCGGCGCCTCCCCCGCGCGCCCCGCCCGCCGCGGTGCGGCCCGGTGCTGGGCGCGGCCGGAGAAAGTCCATGTGAGCCGGAGCGCCGGGCCGCCGGAGCACTTCCTGCTGCAGGCCGGACCGGGCCGGCGCCCGCAGGTACCCCAACTTCGCGCCGCCCACGGGTCCCACCGCCGCACTTCCCGCGAACTCCGCGGCGCGCCCGCCCTCGCCTGCCGCAGTGCCCAAGTTCGCGCCGCGCGCCGCCCGCGGAGCTGGCCGGCGGCGCCCGGGCCTGGGGAGGCGCTCGCCCGGGCCGGGCCGCGCCCCGCCCCGCCGAGCGGGCACCCGGGCTCCGAGCGTCTCCTCTCCTGCCGGGTTTCTCGGGGCGCTCGGGACACTCGGTCTCCCCCGACCGGACGGACGGAGCCCAGCCCTCTGGGGTGGGGAACCCGCGCGGGCTCGGCCTGGGGACACGGCCCCGGGGACACGCCCCTCCCTCCCGGGCCGTCCGAGGGAGGGACCTGTTGGGCACCCAGCCGTGTGTCCCCTGGCTGTCTGTTCTCGCTGAGCCTGTCCTGTGTGGTGGGGGGCTGGGCGGGGGGAGAGCGCCCTGCGCGGGCAGGCCATCTGGTAGAGCTGGTCTTCTGAGCGCCCCGCGCGCACACCCCTGTGAGCCGTCTGCTCTGGTCCGCGTCTCTCTCCAGGTCTCCCCTTCCCACCCCACCCCCACCTTCCCCTCCGCTTCCCTCTTGAGCTCCAGACCCCTCTCCCCTCGCTCCCCCCAGTTTGCCCTGATGACAAAGGACGCGGTTCTCCTGGTCTCGGCACAGGTGCTTCTCAGCGTTTCGTGCGGGGTGTCGTCTAAGCCCCCCACAGACCCCAGGAGAGGTATCTTCAAGTGTTGGCTCCATTTTAGAGATGAGGAAACAAGCAGTTAGATGAAGGATTAAGCAGCGGGCACTGCCGTCCACCTTCCAACAAACCCCCTTCCCCTTCTCCCTGTGGCCCTCTGTGGTGTCCACCCCTCCCAGGAGGCCGTTGGCATTCTCCCGTGGGACAAGCCACCGTTTGTTGGTACCTTGGCTGGAGCCTGAGTGAAGGAGATGGGAGGGGGCGAGACCCAGGGTGTTTGGCCCCCTGCTGTTTCGGTGAGCTGGCTGGAAGGGGCACAGCAGTAGAGCAGGATATCACTCGTCCCCTCTAAGTGGCAGAGATCGGTTCTCGGTGGTCACAGCCGGGCGGGGTGGGTGCCGGACGTGGTGTCTGAAACCGCGCTGACTCGGAGCTGGCTTCCTTTGGCCTCTGCTCTGCAGTCGTTTCGAGCCTCCTGCAGAATCTTGGACCAGGAGAAAAAGCTTGTGCATTTTCTGACACGGGGACACCAGGCCACCCTGGCTGCCCGGAGTGCTTCTGGGTTCTTTGTCTTGGATGTGCTGGGACACTCAGAGAGGCTGTCTTTGGGAGGTGGGCTCGTGGGTGACTTTTAACAGAACCCTTAAAGCCTCTCTCTGTTTTCCAACTAAAACGTGAGATGCATTATTCATATAAGAGAGACGGTGGTGATGGCAAGTGCTGAGCTGGCATTTACAGCCTAGGTTCCTCCGGCACCTCTGCCTCTAGGGCTTAGCGTGCTTGACTTGCAGACTGGGCCTGGGTGGGCCTGGGCCCCCTCCTGGGACAGAAAGTAAGAAATGTGGCTTTGACCCTTTCAAGGATGTTCCCAGGGCTCCACCCCACGCCCCTTCCTCTGAGGTCTGTGCTCCCAGGAACGCAGAGCCAGGTATGGGCTGCACCGGACACGGACTCCCTCCGGGCCCTGGGCCTTCCGGTGCATCTATGACACTCGCCATCAGTAGGGCTGGGAGTTTTAGGCACCTGAGGCCTCGTCCCCCGCACCCCGGGGAAGCAGGAAGCAAGTCTTGTCCCTGCAGCCGATGCCCAACCTGCCCCCTTCCAGGTTACCCTGTCCCGTCTTGCCCGGCTCTCTCCTCTGGCCTGTGTCTCCCTGGGTTCCTGGGGGGTGGGGGGTGAGATGAGCTGCCCTGGCTGGGGGCAGGGTGGGGCACGTCTGTTGAGCCGTTCGAGCGGGAACTGTGGCCCAGATCACGGCCCTTCCGCTCCTGATTCTCCAGCGTGTTTCTCCCAAGAGCCCGCAGACCCTGGGGAGCTTGACCCGGGCCGGGTTCTTGTGACAAGACAAGCTGCCTTCCAGGATCTATCGTGTCCGCTGGCCTGGGCCTGGCTCCTTCCCGTGGCCGCTGTCCCCGAGGGGTGTCCCGGCCCAAGGAACCTGGCCTTCAGGCCCGGTCTTTGGAAGGGGGGCAGTGTCTTCGGTACAGTTGGAGGGGTGTCTCCCTTCACAGGGACAGGGGCCGCCGGTCCCTGGCTGGACCCAGAGCCGTTCCGGGCTGTGGGCAGCCCCACTTCGGGACCTTGTAAAGTCTGGTTGGGTCTGTGGTCCAACGGGGGGCTGGTGAGGGGCTTCAGGGCCTCTCACTGCCTGCCTGGTCTGCAGAGAGCTCTGCCCGGCCCGTCCACGTTCCGGACCCTGCCCAGGCCTCTCCGAATGCCTCATCTGCATCCAGCGCATCCAGCACGCTTTCCCAGGCACCCCCTTGGTCCTCCCCGAGGTGAGCAGTCTGGCCCTCGGGTACTTCCAGGTGGGGCCGGAATTTAGGATCAGAGACAGCATCTTCATTGGTGTCCTCAGCCCAATTCAGAGATAAGAGTGACCCCCACACACCGTGGCCCTGGGCAAAGCCTGTGTGTCCGCCCCTGCCCTCCACACCCACGTTCCCTCTCTTTCCTTGTGTTCTGAGCCACCGAGGTTGTGCCTGGGAGGCTACATCGTGCCCGCCCCACCCCACCCCCCTGCCCCGCCATCCTGGGCTCCAGGGACCCAGGCCGCTGGCGGGGGGTGGGGGGAGTGCGGGGGGGGTGCGGCGGAAGCAGTCCCCTTAGCGAGGCTGGAGGCGCCACTGCCACCCACCCTGCCTCCGGAGCAGCCAGGGATCCTAGCGACCTCTGTTTCTCTTTTAGCATATCCTTGCTCTCACCAGGCCTGGCTCTCGATGAGATCATTTGCAAAGTATGCTTCCCCGCTGGCCCGGGCTCCCTCATTGTGTCACCTGCAGCTGCTTGCTCCCTGGGAGCTGGCCTTCCTCTGCCCTGGCCTCTGGCCTTTGTCATTTAAAGTTCAGGTTTTGGAAGAAGGCGCCCCGTGGGTGAGGGTCCCAGCAGGTGGGGCAGGCACGGGGTGTTTGGGACGTGAACGTGAGAGCCACGCTCCCTGGCGGCCGCCTTTGCGGTTGGCACCCTCAGAGCGGGGCAGCCCCCACGGGGACACGGACCGTGGGGGACACTCGCCCCTGCCCGGGCCTGGGAGCGGGTCTGAGCAGGAGGAAAGGAGCTGGAATCTGATGCCACGCTGGGCTCTCTGGGGCCTGCCCCGCCCCCAGCCTCCTCTGGCCGGACCCGAGTCCAGGCAAGGAGGCACTTAGGAGCAGGACCTCTGAGGTCTCTCTCAGGTCACATCCAGCTCAAGGCTTTGTGACCTTGGGTGGGGAACTTACCCCCTCTGAGCCCCACCCTGGCCTGGGTGTTGTGATGCTACTGCTGTGAGGTCGAAGGTGAGCAGGCCCGGCCTGGGGGCCCTGTGGGGGTGCCCCCCTCCCGGGAAGTGCACCAGAGCCAGTGAGGGGTTCATGCCCCTTTAAGGGGAGGCTGCTTCTCAGTCTCCAGGGCACATGGAGGCATACTTTTCTCTGAGGTGTTGGTCTCTGGTCCCACGGAAAGGAGAGGCTGGCTCTGGGTCTCTCTGAAGGAATCTTCCCCCTCCCCCTTGGCCCTGGGCCCTGGCATCCAGGAGGGCACATGGCCATGGATGGGCCGGGAGCTCCTGGGCCCCGCCCCGTGTCTGCCCGTGTGCCTGGGAAGAAGCAGGGCCGGGGGCGGGGACCGCAGGGGCCTGAAAGTGCCCATATATAGTCACTGGGGCGAGCAGTGAGCCCGGCCGGCCGTGGGGCTGTGTCCCAGGCCCAGGGCTGGCTGGCCCCCAGGTCCTCGAGGGCGGGCTGGCCATGGGTGAGGGGCGTGCTGAGGGGAGCTGGATTTGGGGCGAAGCATCAGATATAGCAGCAGGCACAGGTTTGGGGCTCCAGGAGTGTTTGTTGATTGAAAATAAAAATCTCCTGGGTACTTGGTAGTCTGGGCCAAGTGTGTTTCTTGAGACACCATTTCTGAAAGTTGGAGGCTGTAACACGTGGCTTGCCCTGTAGGCCAGAGCCACCGGGGGCCCCTCACTGTGGGCTGGGGGCGGGATGCCTGCTCGTCTGGACCCACAGCCCTTGCCCCACAAAATGCCCCCTTCATTATGGTGACACCCCTAGATGTCCCCTCCCATCCCCACAGATGGCTGGCGTTTTCCGGAAGAGGGCCTCCCTCCCTCTGTTCCTGGACGCTGCCTGGAGTCCAGCTAGTGGGGAAGGGGTAGTGGGGAAGGGGCAGGGCCTGCCCGCGCTGCCGGTGGCCTTTGCAGGAAGTCTGCTGCGTGTGCCCCCCGGGTCGTTGGGGGGGGACGGAGTGGGGGGGGCCTCCCCACCCTAGCCCTGGGCATCTGCCTGTCTTTCTAACTCGCCCGTCCCAGTCTCTGCACCAAGAAAGGAGAAGCAGCCGCCTCTGCTGCATTCCGACTTTTGTGCTGTTAAAAATCACAGTGTTAACGGAGGTTGTCGTTGCATTGCTAAGCGCCTTTGTTAAATTTTGTATATTGATACTTTTTGTTGTTGTCAGCAGTTTTTTTTTTTTTTTTTGGCCATATAAAGCTATTAGGGTGAGAGAAGATTAAAAAGATACATTACAATTAAAATGTTAATGAAATCTGCATCATACAACTTTGGAAACCCTTTAGGCGTTAATCTTGCCTGTGTCACGTCCATTAACTTTGGTTATTCTTATTCCACACTGACCCCTGCTGAGAGATTTGTGCTATAATTGGATTTTTTTTTTTTAATAAAAAAGAAAAGAAAGCTTTTAAGAAAATAGAGATTGAGTGGTGGCCCCCCGCTCCTGCATGAAGAGAAAAGGAGGGAAGGGGCTCCCCTTGGGGGCGGCTGTGGGCCCCCTGCCTCCTCCAGGCCCTGGCCTCGGTCCTCTCTGCATCCCTGTGGGTGACCGGCCGCTCCGTCCACGCAGGCCCTGCCCCTGCTGCCCCCATCAGGGGGACCGAGTGTGGCCGTGTGCTCAGACCTGTGTCCACGCCAGGACCGGCTCACACGTGGCGGGAGGGTGTGCCGTGGCCGCAGTCGGGCTGTGGGTGTGCAGGGGTCAAGGATGAGCTCGCCTTCCTGGACTGGGTCCCCGAGTCCAGGTGCTGGGTGAGGGGCTGCAACAGGGACGTCCTGGAAGCGCCGATGGTTTTGGTTTTGAGTTTTCAGGATCCTGCGTCCGCCACACGACACGCGCCTGGACGTCTGGTGGCGTGGGCACTGGAGTCTCCAGCAGGAGGCAGGGGCTGGGGGCCGTGGGGATGGGGAGCGCCCCCCTGGCCTACCCCCAGGGGAGCTGGGACCCCCGACGAGAGCGTGCCCTAGGTGCTCCTTTAACTTCTCTGCACGGGCTCACCCTTGACTGTGGCCGGAGCCCGCGGTGGCTCAGATCTGGGCGGTGCCCCTGCTGGGACGCACCCCTGGCCCGGGTGAGGCCCGGGCAGTGTGGGGCGTGGGGCTGGCCCGGGCGGCCCGGGTCTCGCCAGCCCCCGTGCTGCAGCGACAGCCGTGGCTCTGGGAATCTGGTCAGGTGCTTGGCAGGGGGCTGCAACAGATTTCATGTCTGTGTGTTTTTGCAACACCTTTCTATAAAGGGAAACATAATTTAAAATATGATTACTTAGTGTTGTAACAGCCGCCGCAGCGCTCCAGCTATGCCGAGATCATTATCAGAGGCTGATATTAACTTGCAAGGAATATTATGCAAATTGCCCGCTGGCTTCTCCCGGAAACCTTCTGCGGGGATGGGGATGTGCGTGGGGTGTGGGGCACGGGGGTGTCCCTCCGGGGCGACGCCCCTGCATCGCCGGCCCATCAGCCCTCGTGGGTTCCTGGCCGTGTCTCAGGACACTGGGCCAGGTCTGTCCCCTTCCTCCACACCACTTCCTCTCGCCCCTCGTCTGTGTTGGGAGGAGGTGGGGGGGCGGGACACGGGGAGCAGTGGGGCAGGATGGACCCAGTGGAGGCTTCGGGGCAGGGTGAGGGCTGGAGGCTCACGTCCCCCAGGCTCGCCACTGGGCCCTGTGCTGTTTGTCGAGTGGGTGTCGCCACCGTGTCGGGCCCTGGCCGACGCATGGGAAGGCGGTGGTGGGATTGGCGTGTGGCCCTGACCGCCCACTCACACCTGCCCCCTCCTCGAGTCTGAAGGTGACTCCCTCCCTTACCAAGGGTGGTGCATCCGCCCTATTTTGTGAACGCTGCTCTGGGGGTTCCCCGCAGGGTCCCTCAGCTCCAGGAGGGCGGCCATGTTTGTTTGCCGGTGGAGAGGACAGGCTGGAAGGGGCGTGGGCCTTGCGGTCACCCTGGGGTGTAACGGGGGGTGGGGGCGAGATCAGTTTCCTGGGGTTGGGTAACAAATGACCGTAAACCTGGAGGCTTAAAGCAACAGAAATTTACTCTCTCACCGTCGAGGGGCCAGAGGTCCAGAATCAACGTGTGGGCAGGGCTGGTTCCGTCGTCTCGATGCTGTAGGGGAGAATCCTGGCCTCTTCCAGCACCTGGCGGTGCTGGCGATCCTTGACGTTCCTTTGGCCTGTAGACGTATGACTCGCATCTCCAGAGCTTAACTAATTACATCTGCAGAGACCCTGTTGGCAGATAAGGTCACGTTCTTAGGTTCCAGACGGACATGCATTTTGGGGGGACCCTAGTCAACCTGGTGTGGCCAGGTGGGCACAGAAACCCTTTAGTGCCTGGAGGGGAGGGGCAGCCTCAGAAGTAGTGGCGGCCTTGCTGGCCTCCTGGCTCCGCCCTGTGCTTGCCCAGGAGGCATGGACGGTAGCTGCTGCCCCGACGAGCGCCTGGGCCGCGGGCATGGAAGGGCCGGCGCAGGCTGGGAAGTCTGGAAGGACCTTTGGCTCAGGAGCTACGCCGGGGTCGAGGGCGGGAAATGGGGCCACCGACAGAGGAGGAAGTTTCTGAGACAAGAGTGTCTGCGATTACGTAAGTTTGGGGACAGGAGGCAGAATTTGTGTTAATTGTCATAACCCAGTTTAGCGGCCCATCCTTGTCTCGGGAAGCAGCCTGGAAAGGAGAGGGAGGTGGGTCTCAGTGGAGCCCCTGGGGCTGGACCCCAAACTGCAGCGCAGACTGGGGCCACCACGGCCCTCCAAGTCCTTCCTCCCTGTGTCTCTTCCGTCCCGCAGAAGAAAAATAAGGGAGTGAAGTGAGAAGAGATGGCCAAGAAATGGCGGCAAAGAGAAAGTAAGATCAGAGATGCCTTGGGAGGAGGTGGGTGCCCAGAATGGGTCTGGAGGAGGCCACGGCGTCCAGGCGGCGAGGCGGGTCACGCGGGCCACGCGGGCGTGGTGCCTCTAGACCTCGGGGGCCCCACCATTCCCGGACCGTGACCTCAGGCATCTGTGGCGGGCCTGGGAGGGGGCACATTGGCAGGGGGCTCACGGCACGGGCCTCAGTGTCTCTCCTGGAGGAGGAGCAGGGTCCTCGGGTCCCCCTCACTCCTCTTCCCGCCCGGCTCTGCCAGCCCAGCGGCCCCAGCTCGGTCCCGGTCCCAGTGCAGGTGACTGCCTGGCCGGGCGAGGGCCTGAGGGCCCGGGAGGCTGCCGTGCAGTTTTGCGCTGGGCCCTTCTTCACATTCCCAGTAACCTGGGGAAAGTGGGAGGTCCCCCCACCAGGCCTCCTTGGGAGTTGGCCCCCAGCTCTGCTTGGGGGGCTCCTCGGTCCCTCCCCCACCCCACCCCACCCCACCAGCTGCCTGGCGTGGGACTTCTCTCCTGGGAGGACAGGCGACGTGATTTGCTGCTCAAGCTCAGAAGGAGGGTCCCCGCCGCGTTCAGAGACTCGTTTCTGAGGGTTTTCAGGACGTCTGGCCAGGACTTGGGGTGGGCCCCGGGGGGCGGGCGTTCCCCGGGACTAGACACCCCTTGTCCGGGGTGGGGGCACGGTGACGTGGCTTCCTCCAGCCTCCTGGCCCCGCTGTCACTGTCACAGGTCTTGAGTGCGGTGGAGGAGCCCCTACCCTCTGCCCAGCGCTGGCAGCTGGGGACGCTAGTTCTGACGCCTGAGGAAAGGGTTAAAAGATGCACACTATTAAACTTACGGAGAAACTGCGCGTACCGAACGCAGAACTTCTTCCAGACCGTTTGAGGGTAGTGGCCCCTCATTGCCGGGTGACCCACTGAAACAAGGGCTGCCTGCTGCCCGCCTCACCGCAGCTCCAGCCGTCACCGAATGGCCCCGGTGGCTCCCACGCCTGGGCCCTTTACAGCCAGAGGGTCACCGTGGAGGTCCTGTCCCAGGCAGCTGTCAGGTCTGCTTTGAAAATTTTAATTAAAAAAAATTCTAGTTACTTACACGTAAAACCTGCCGTCTTAACCCCTTTCAAGCACACAGTTCAGGGGTATTGAGTTCATTCGCATTGTTGCGCAACCGTCTCCAGGGCTCTTTCATCTCCCCAAACTGACACTTTGTCCCCACTGAACACTCACGCCCTTCCCCGCCGCCAGCCCCGGGCCCGCCGTCCACTTTGTGTCTCCGTGCGTTTGACTCCTCTGGGGCCACACATAGGTGACATCACACAGAATTTGTCCTCTGCGTCTGGCTTCTGGTCAGCATGACGTCTGTGAGGCTCGTCCCTGCTGTGGCCTGTGCCAGGATTTCCTTCCTTTCTAAGGCTGAGTTTAGTCCACTGTGGGGATGGACCCCGTTGGGTTTATCCTTCCCTCGTCCGAGGACACGTGGCTGTTGTGAAGGGCGCTGTGTGAACACGGATGTGCTCGTGTCTGCCCAAGTCTTGCTGTGTCTGTTAAGCTTTTGCAGCCTGCAAGATCTGAGGTCTTTCCTTGGCTCCTGTGACCTTGCCCCCAGAGCCCAGGCCAGTTTTGCAGAATGCCCCCGGTCTGGGCACGTCTCGGACAGCGGTGCTGCGGCCGTGCCACTGTCCTGCCGGCTGGAGGTGGCCCGTGGTAGGTTTTGTCCAGCCACTTAGGGGGATTTGACTGGTGTGTGTGTCCCTGAAGCGACCCCAGCATGGGGGTCACGGCCAGGGCTGTGCGTGGGAGCAGGGCAGGGGTGAGGACCTGTGTGCGGGGAGGAGTTGGGTCTTTGGCCCTGGAACGGGAGGCTCTTGAGTGGTGAGGGGTGTCGGGTCTCATCAGTACCGGCGGGTCCCTTCCTGGCTGTCGGCGGCCACGTCCCTCCGGTGTCCCGCATGGAGAAGCTCTGAGCTGGGCTCTGGGCTGCTGCTGTCACAGCCCCTGGCCCCCGGCCCACTCTTCCTCTGGGCTGTAGGGCTCTGCGAGGATGACGTAGGAGGTGTACCTAAGCCTGGCCCCCTCCTGCCCACGATGAGCCCTGGGGAGAAGTGGGCTCGGGGAGAGGCGGCTTCCCTAGCACCATTTCCCGTGTCTCCTCCATCTCCCCGACCTGGGGCTGCACCGGGCCATCCTGGTACTTGGCAGATGTTGTCTGAGTCTGAGCAGATCTGTCCGAAACCAGCAGGTCCCCGTTGCCTCAGATCCCGGGTCAAGGTCAGCGTCAGCGGGCCGGGGGTTGTGAGTTTCCTAGGACTGCTGAGACACAGCCCCGCCGGCTGGGCCGTCTGAAGCAGCAGAGGTGTACGCTCCCCCGTTCCGAGGCCAGAAGCCCCCCCATTAAGGCATCGCAGGGCCGAGCTCCCTCCCGCCTCTCCCAGCCCCTGGCCACACGGCTGCTCCGGTGTCCAGATTTCCCTCTTCTCGGGACACCAGTCGTTGGCTTCAGGGCCCACCCTAACTAAATCCTCTAAGACCTCATCTTAACTGATTGCTCGCGCAGAGACCTTGGTTTACTTATGGTCACATTCTGAGGTTCCAGGTGGACACGAATTTGGGGAACCCTATTCACCCCAGCAGAGGAGTGAAGGCCAAAGTGTCTACCTGCCCCCTGTTCCCTTTTCTCCATGGCTGCCCCCCCCTCCCCAATCTTGGAAGGAACTGCCGTACTGTCCCCGTGTCTCCTGATCTCAGGTTGGGCCTCCCGCCCTCTGACCTCCTGTCCAGCTCCCCTAGAACGCCCAGCCGGGCTGTTTGGCCTCTGGCTGCGCTCTCTTGGGGATGGCTGGAGTGCCCAGGCCTCCTGTCTGGTGGGACGGCCCCATTTCTGCAGCTGAGAGGGTTGTGAGGCTTCCGGCCCAGTGCCAGAAAGGCGGTTTGCCAGTATGGAGTCCATCGGAAAGAGGGCGTGGCGCGGGGTTTGGTCTGATGCCTTTCATGTCAGCCTGCATGTCTAGCGGAGTAGGGGTTCCTCAGCCTCAAACACACAGGATCAGCCCTCTGGCTCCGAGGTTTGACAGGGCGGAGGCAGTCTGCATGAAGCCCTGGTTAGAAGTGGTCCGAATGTGAGGGTAAAGTTAGCAAGATAAAACCGCTGCTTCTGGCAAACATGTCTGTTTTTCCTTGCGGGGAGAAGGACAGAAGGAAACACCTGGAGGTTGGGAGTGGCCGGTGGGACCAGGGCTCTGCCGCGGCCGGCTGGCCGCTGACGGCTGTTGGGCAGGGCGGGCCGGGACCCCTCCACCTGCCGGCCTGTCTCTCGGGGTGTGGGCAGGGCCCGCCTTCCTCCCACCGGGGGCTCCAGGAGTGGGGTTTCGTGCCAGAAGGGGAGGCACTACCGGGGGGTGGACCTTGCTCTGCAGCACCCGCGAGGCCTCACCTTGGCTCCTTTATGTGTCGCTCGGCGCGACTCCGAGGACCCTGCCCCATGCTTTTTGGGTGAGGGCACCCCACGGGCACCAGGGAGAAGGCAGGTGTAGCCACGGGCACAAGGCTACAAGGTGGAGGCTTGGGGTGACCCCGCTGGCTGCTCCCTTTCATCAGACCCCCACGGCCCTTTGGGAGAAGCCCCTCCGGGGCCCCGCCCCCTGCAGGGAATACCAGGCGGTCCTGGTCTTGCCTGGGTGGTGAGCTGGCCCAGAGCGGCTGTCAGGCCACGCCAGGGCCGAGCGTCTTTGTCCGCTCGTGTCACGGGAGGAAACGAGGGCCCGAGGCGTGAGTCACAGGGCAGAGCCGGGGGTGGTGATAGCTGTGCCCACTCATGGGTCTGTTGGGGTTCCAGGGTGCTGCCCTGGTGGGCTGTGGTCGGGCAAAGACAGCCAGATCTCCCGGGCAGCAGCAGCTACCTGGGCCAGGTGCACCCGGGTGGACGGAGCTGGGTCAGGACGGACTGACCCTGGGTGAGGATGGCTGCACGAGGGACCAGCAGGAAGGGGCAGGGTGTCCTCATCCTGGGTGGGGTGGGGGTGAGGGATCGCCCCTCCCCTGGCTCTTGGGTATTCCTGAAGGTTTCAGTTCTTCCTCAGGGTTTCTTAACTGAGCTTTCGTAATAACTATAACTGCACAGAGCCCCCGAGCGGGCTCGTTGCGAGCCCCGGCAGCTGTGATTACATCGCAGCCCCTGATTTCCAAGAAACCTCGCGAGGGAATTTGTTCTAGCCGCAGCGGACGCGGGTGCCCGGCACCGCCTTCCCGGACGGCTTGTGGCAGGGGGAGCGCTTGCCCGGCCTGGGCGGGAGGAGGGGCTGGTGCTGGCCTGTTGCCCTGGCCTCGGCTGGCCTGGGCGGCCAGGGGAGTGATGCTTGCAGGGCGTTGGTTAGCAAGGTGGGGCCAAGATAGTCCCTTGGGAGCTGGCCGGCCTGTGTCCACCCGGCCGCCCGTCCCTCTGGGTTTCCAGCGGCCTGGGAGCCTGCTGGGTCCCGAGGTGGCCATCCCAGTTCTGAGTTTGATTTGGTCTCTCTTCTAGGGAACTCTTTCCTGTGTCCCTCGTTGGTTCCAGAACATATGAACACGTGGGAGCAGACTGTTTCTTTTCCCCCGAGACCATTGGAGACCCTTGACCCCGGGCTGCAGTGTTTCTAGGTCAGCCTCTTCCAGCACCCCCCTTCATCCCCGTGCCTCCTGGAGGGGCTGCTGGTCCCCAGGCCGTCCCCGCTGCCCCCAGGCAGCTGCAGGAGCCACACACTGGCTCCTGCCCAGGCTCACGTGGAGATGGGGCCTTCCTGGGGCCACGGTCACAGCTGCTTGTGACGGAGAGGGACCGGTGGGACCTCCGGTGCCGGGCGGGGCCCGGAAGTGCTGTCGTCGTGGTGCTGAACAGCACAGGTGTGGTTACTTATCCTTAAAGTCATCTTAACACTAGTGCTGGGAACTGGTCTGTTTCTCTCACTGCCTTCCAGCCCCCTCGCCCCAAAGTGCGCCGTCTGGAAACGTGTGACACCCCCGGTGTGTAGGTTGCTTGGCGGGTCCCGGGGGTGCTGGAGAGTCTGTGCCACCCACAGGCCTCCCGGCTCAGGCGTCTGGCTGGCTCCTCTCCCCGAGCCCTTTCTGCTTTGGGGTATTGGCGGGTACCCCTTCCCGGGTGCCTGGAGAGGAGAGCCCCCACCTGCGCCACCCCCCGAAAAATACGACGAGCAGGGCACCAGTGTCCTTTGTCAGCTGATTCCGTGCAGTCTGGGCCGGGCCACTTCTGCACCGACCGTGACCTTAACAATACTGTCTAAGACCCCACTCGGTGGGCTGACCCGTGGGCTGCCGTAGAGCCCACAGGGCTGGAGACGGAGGTGAGGTGGGCAGGCCTGGGGTCCCGCGGGCCACGGGCCGGGTCCTGCTTCCAGGCTGTGCCTTGCCGTGGTCACGGGCTGAGGAACCAGGGAGCGGGGACCTCCCAGGGGTCCTGGGCAGCCCGGGCTCTGCAGACCCTGCTCCACCTGCCCGGCCCTGGCCGTCGGGCCTCTTGCTGGTAGGGAGCGTCCTCTGCCTGCAAGCCGAGGGGCGGCACCCCTGGCTGATGCCGCCGGGCTCAGCCTCCGAAGCTCAGGCCCCCGCTGCGGCTCGCGTTTGGGGATCGGCGGGTGGGCCTCCCTCTTGGCCCCCTGCCCCCTCGGCCCCCTCATGTTCGGGGTCCCCCTTGCCCGGGACGGGAGGCTCAGACACATACGTGTGACTAATTTTCCGGTTCTGTCCCCTAAATTAATATAGTGTGCACTTTGTTTTAAAAAGCCATGATTGAAGTCAAATTAATGTATTTACCTTCGGTGCTCCCAGGGGAACCGTTAGGGAATCGCAGAGGTGCAGCGGCGGCTGCCACATGCGGTGACAGTGCCGGCTGCTGGCGAGGGTGGCACCCGGCTCTCCAGGCCTCCCGGGCAGGTGGTCCTCACGAGCGCTCACCCCCAGCCTCCCCTGACGCTTGCAGGGGCCCCGGGGCCCTCCTCCCCGGATGAGGCGGAGGAAACCAGGCAGGGGACTGTGGACCTGAGGACCCGTGACCCCACCTAACCCCACCCACCTTGGTGGCTCTGTCCTCTGGGCTTTGCTCAGCCCTTGTGGCCAACACCTAGGGCCTTCGTGCTCCTCTCTCTGGTGTCTGCTTTTGGCCCGGGAGCATTTTGTCCTGAGTCCTGTCTGTGGATGAAGAGGTCTCACGTCCACTCGCAAGATCCAGGCTCCAGTTCTCAGGCCAGTGAGCGAGTTCCTTCCCCACCCAGAGCCTCAGTTTCCCCATCTGTAAAATGGGGTAATGGTGCTTATTCTGAACTTGAATTAAAAGAGGACACAGGACCTGGGAATTTAGGCCATTGAAACCAGCCCTGGGATTATTTAGGGAGCCTCCCCTCCCCCGCCCCACCCCACACACATGTCTGCTCTTCTCAAGGAAACTGGACCCTGAGGTCAAAGGACCTGAGGTTTTCTGGATTCAAGGCTTAGGGGAGTGAGGGTCCTGGGGAGACCCGGGCTGCCCCACCACAGGGTGGGGCACAGGCCTGGGCCTTGGGCCTGTGGACACAGTGTCAGTGGGTAGGCATTGCCCCCTCTGCCCCCGACACTATATTTTTAAAAACTTGTGCGTGGAGTTTTTAATATGCAGCACTGAAAATTTTATGATAAAAAAACTATTAATAGAGTGATCGTATTTATCTGATTTTCTCCTTTAAAAAGCACACCTTTGTGTAACGAGGTACAAACTAATATTTAAATTCATTGTTCAGTTCTCAAACTGCTTCCGCCTACCTTTTATTACCATGTAAGTGGATATCTTAAGCACACTTGGCCGTGTAGCCTACAGAAAAGGGCAAAGATCTCAAGCGCACGGTTTGATGTATTTTTTTTCTTAATTTATTTTTGGCTGCGTCGGGTCTCCGTTGCTGCGCGCGGGCTTTCTCCAGTTGCGGCGAGCGGGGGCTACCTTTCGTTGCGGTGCGCGGGCTTCTCATCGCGGTGTCTTCTGTTGTTGCGGAGCAGGGACTCTAGGTGCACGGGCTTCAGTAGCTGTGGCACGTGGGCTCATTTGTTGTGGCTCGCGGGCTTTAGAGGGCAGGCTCCTCAGTAGTTGTGGCTCACGGGCCCAGCCACTCCGCGGCACGTGGGATCTTTCCGGACCGGGGCTCGAACCCGTGTCCCCTGCATTGGCAGGCAGATTCTCAACCCCTGCGCCACCAGGGAAGCCCCAGTTTGATGTATTTTTATGCAGCCAGCACACCTGTGTGACCAGTGTGAAGGTGAAGGCTCGGCTCCCAGTCCCCCACGCCCTGAATCCTGAACCTCTCGTGGCTGGAAGAGTTTACTGTTCTTGAAGCTCCCGGAGACGCGTGGGCCCGCCTTCTGCTCAGAACTGAGACTTTGAGATGCGTCCCGTGGAACGGATCTGGAGGGGTCCTGGGGGGTGGTGTTGCCGGGGGCTCTTCCACGATTTCAGTGTCTAATCTGTTGTGGGCTGTGGGTTCTTTCCTCTTTGGGGCTGTTATGGACGCCCTCTGCTCGGAAGGTTAC
This sequence comes from Kogia breviceps, assembly GCF_026419965.1. Lineage (NCBI taxonomy): Eukaryota > Metazoa > Chordata > Mammalia > Artiodactyla > Physeteridae > Kogia > Kogia breviceps. Next base: position 1,597,428 of record NC_081317.1, read on the forward strand.
AGGTGCAGATGCTGGGTGAACACCTGGAGGAGCGAGGAGGCTGGCCCCCGCCCCTGCAGACCCTGCCCAGGACAGGCGCGTGACCTGCCAGGAGTCTGTCTGTATCCCCGGTGACCGATGCCCTGCCTGCCTTCTGTGGCATTCTTTCTGTAAGCCCCCTCCTCCCTTTCTGAGCCTCCCTTTCCTTGAGTGACTTGTAGCATTCTTTAACTATTCTGACCGCACTGCCTTTGTTTTCTAAGGCATAGCATCCCTGTGGTCTTTTCACTGTGAACAGGTGGACTCTTTGAATTCTTGATTTGAATGAAATACAGTTTACCAACAATTTCCTTTATGATTAGGGCTCTTTGTGTCCTCTTGGGGACCCTTCTACCAGAGGTCACATTTCTCTTTTATTCTTATGCCTTTCACATGTAGTTCTGATGAAGTATAACTTTAAAAAGTTTTTTAAAATTGTGGTAAAGTATCCAGGACATAAAATTTACCATCGGAACCATTTTTAAGCGTATAATAGTTCAGTGTGGCATTAAGTACGTTCATATCGCCGTGCAACCATCGCCACATCCGTCTCCAGAATTTTCCCATCTTCTCAAACTGAAACTCTGTCCCCACAAAACTCGCCCCCCACCCCCGGCTCTTCTCCAGCCCCTGGCCCCACCGTCTCCATGAAGCTGACTTCTCTAGGTCCTCGCGTGGGTGGACTCCTCTGGGGTTTGTCTTCTGGTGATGGGCTTATTTCACTGGACGGGATGTTCTTCAAGGTCATCCACGTGGTACCCCATGTCAGGATTCCCTTCTTTTTAAAGGCTGAGTAATATTTCGTGGTCTGAGCAGGAGAGCTCGATCAAAGAGCGTTTGAGGAACTGCGTGTATTTATAGTCGCTGAAGAAAGAACGTTGCCCTCAGACTGTTGGGTTGGTTACACAATTGCTGAGTGTCCCCCAGGCGAGGGCACCAGCCCCCTTGGGCAGTGCGCTTTGCTTCTGGGCAGAACTCATCATTTGCATCTCTTCTGGGCAGAACTGCCTTAAGAGTTAACAGGTCACAGCATCTGGGACGTAATATCAGATAGCAAGCCAAGCAGAGGTAGCTCCAGTCCCCTGGAGAACGAAATAGTCCTGGTGGCCTCGTTGGCCGGTCCCTCCTGTGACATGGAAAGGGCACAGTCACTCTTTACTATATTTCCCAGTTTCTGATAATCATTCAGCCTCCCTCTGTGATCATAATTTCCAAGTATAGTTTTGAGAAGCGGGTTTTGTGTTCTGATTCATCGCGTGCCGTGGTAAGAGGGCACCCTGTGGAGGGCAGCACCGGAGCTGTCGGGCGCGGGGCAGCTGCTAAAGCTGGTCAGTTTCCCTGCATTTCACAAGGAGGCTTCAGGTCCGTTTGCAAGAAGCTCGCTAACTGCAGAGGTGGGTTTTTGCTCTTACCGATCTCCCCGCCCCCCCAGAGCCTGGGAGCCCACGCGTGTTGCCAGCGGTGGCCCCGGGTTCAGGCCCGGCTGCAGGCTCGGCTTGTCCAGCTCCATCAGGGGATAAAAGAGGCCACATTCCCATGGAACTGCTGCAGATATAGCTACATTGCCATGAAAGGTAAAGGGACTCTGGAAAAGTATTTGTTTCTGAATTCGGAGGCCTTGGGGAGAAGGCACACAGTGTACGGAACGTTTTGTGTAGTTTGCAGAAGTGAATCTACTGCCTGGAGGCCTCGAGCTGCATTGGGGTGGAAGGGGAGGGTTTTCTTCCCCAATATTCCGAGACCGACCCCGCAGTTAGATCTTGCTCCTTGCGGTCAGCAGCCCATCACTTCGCGGACCTCAAGACACCTGGAGACCTGGCCCCCTTCCGTGGCCGGGTAAGAGCCGTCTAAGGGCGAGAGCCCGTGCAGGGCGCCTCCTTGGGAGATGCGCAAGTGGGCAAGTGTGTCCCTCTTTGTGGACAGCCGCCTTCTGGCCTGCAGCTTCTGGGGAGCTGAAGCCGCCTGTGGATGACCAGATGGGATAGGCTCCTTTCACCGGGCAGCGAGCGGTGCCAGCCTGGAGGAGGAGACATCCTGCAGGAGCATCGAGCAGAACCACAGCATGACGGTTTGCTTGCTGTTGCCCGCAGTGAGAGGGTAAATGGACGGTGAGGGTGGAGGCCAGCGTGGAGCTCCTGGAAGGGAGCGTGTGAGGGTTCTGTTCCCATGGACGGCACTGGATGGGCCAAGCTGAGCCCGGGAAGGCTGGCTCTGGATTTTTTTTTTTTTTTTTTTTTGGCGGTACGCGGGCCTCTCACCGCTTCGGCCTCTCCCGTTGCGGAGCACAGGCTCCGGACGCGCAGGCCCAGCGGCCGCGGCTCACGGGCCCAGCCACTCCGCGGCACGTGGGATCTTCCCGGACCGGGGCACGAACCCGCGTCCCCCGCATCGGCAGGCGGACTCTCAACCGCTGCGCCACCAGGGAAGCCCTGGCTCTGGATTTGACGCCTCTTCCTGGGCAGTTCTTCCCGTGGAGTTGAGAATTACAGGACATCAAATCCAGCATTCCCCAATTCATCAGCTGAAAACAGTAGTTTGTGATTGACTCTGGGAAACTCCAGAGTACAGTCAGATGTCAAGTCCGACTTCATTTATTTCAGGGTCTGATCTGGGGAAGATGAAATCGGTATCGTTATCAGAAGAGATGTGGGTATTCGATGAAGTAGAGCACTGAATGGTTTCAGCCTGGCTGTCTATTAATCAAAGGGACAACACGTTAAAAAAAATAATCTTAGAAATCAGTAACACCTTTCTAAGGAACCTTAACTGCTTGGGGAGAGAAGAATGTTAATTTTTAAAAAAGTATCAAGGAAGTGACTAGTGCAAAGTACTGAAAGTTACTCTGGGGCGATCGGACGAGCGGTCAGGGTGGGGGTGAAGCACCCAGGCCTCCTCGCCCCGCGGTGATGCAGACTCCACGCGCCAGCACCGGTCACCACTTTCACACAACACCAGGTTCTTGTTGTACCAGATATACTGCTTGGCAGTAAAGGATCCATAAGCACCTTAAAAAAATTGTCTCATGGGGGCTTCCCTGGTGGCGCAGTGGTTGAGAGTCCGCCTGCCGATGCGGGGGACGCGGGTTCGTGCCCAGGTCCGGGAGGATCCCACGTGCCGCGGAGCGGCTGGGCCCGTGAGCCGTGGCCACTGCGCCTGCGCGTCCGGAGCCTGTGCTCCGCAACGGGAGGGGCCACAACAGTGAGAGGCCCGCAAAAAAAAAAAAAAAAAAAAATTGTCTCATGAATAAGCCCATCAAAACCAAGCAAATGTTGCCCAAATTTTCTTCTTTTCTGACTCGTCACGTCCAGGTATCATAAAGCCGAGGAAATAAAGACTCCCCTCTGTGAACCTCCCACGGTGCGCTCTGTGTCCATCCTAGTTTTTATCTTCCCCGTCCGCTTTCACGCGCTGGGGCAACCAGGCATTTCAGTTCAGGGCAGAACGCCTCTCTTCCCCGTGATGAGGAGACACACCCTCCGGTGTGCTTGGAGGTGAGCCGCGCTGCTGGTAGCCCCATGTTCTTAGTCTTGCCTTTTAACTCCCGTAACTAACTTCTCCCTGATCAAGAGGGCTGCGGGTGATAGGAGGGACATGATGGGGACCTGCTTGTCTTCCGTAAACGTCTTAGCACATCAGGCAAGCCCAGAGCACCCCTGTCAGCATCCCCCCAACACACACACGTGCCTCTCACACCTTGTTAAAGTGGCCGGGAACGTGGACATGGAACCTGATGAGCACGCGTGAGAAGCAGAGTGTGTGTGTTAAAGCTCGGCTTACTGACCAGTGTTTGGATCCCATACTTAAAAATTATCCTTCTATCTAAACATTAGTAGTTAATTAAATTTAATATTAGTATAGGGTGTTACAGTGAATGAGGATTTGGGGAATTTTAGGTTAATATACCACACAGTTGCTTTTTTTTTTAACTTTGTATTTTGAGATAATTGTAGATTCACGTGCTGCTGTGAGTAGTACAGAATGGATGGATAAACAGAAGTGGTCCATCCCTATGATGGAGTACTGTTTGACCATAGAAAGGAGTGAAGTACCCTTGAAATGGGCGAACCTTATAGTGTATGAGTTATATCTTATTACAGCTGGTATTAAGAAAGGTAATACTGAGAGGCGCAGTGGACCCTTTGCAGGAACCCCCTGGGGCTGCCCTTTCGTAGCCCCCCACCTCCTCTCTCCCTCCCCTTTTACCTCTGACGGTCGTTAACTGCCCGGGGTCTCTGTGTCTGTAAGCGGTCCTTCTCCCCTAGCTTGCTGTTTTTCGTTTCAGCCATTCTGATAGGTCTGTCGTGCGTCTCTTTGTAGTAATTTGCATTTCCTAGATGGCTAAAGGTGGTGGACATCTTTCATGTGCTAATTTGTCATCTGTGTGTCCTCTTTCATGAGAAGTTTCCATGACTTTAGCCAATTTTCTCTTTTTTTTCAGCACATGTGTATGTATATCGTTTATTTTAAAAGCTGGGTTCTGAGCATACACCCAGTTTTGTAGTTTGGTGTCTTCACTTAACATACTGCAAATATTTTTCATGTTATCAATATTCTCCTGTGATTTTTCTTTAATTGAAGTATAGTTGATTTATGATGTGTTAGTTTCTGGTGTACAGCAAAGTGATATATATATATATATATATATATATAATTTTCCATTATGGCTTATTACAAGATACTATAATACTCTTTTTCGTATTCTTTCCCATTATGGTTTATTACAAGATACTGAATATAGTTCCCTGTGCTATATAGTAGAATCTTGTTGATTATCTATTTTATATATAGTAGTTTGTATCCGCTAATCCCGAACTCCTAACTTATCCCTCCCTACCCACTTTCTCGTTTGGTAACCATAAATTTGTTTTCTCTGTCTGTGAGTCTGTTTCTGTTTTGTAAATAAGTTTATTTGTATCACAATTTAGATTCCACATATAAGTGATATCATAGGGTATTTGTCTTTGTCTGACTTACTTCACTTAGTGTGATAATTTCTAGGTCCATCCATGTTGCTGCAAATGAAGAATTATTTCATTCTTTTTTTGGCTGAGTAATATTCCATTGTGTGTATATGTACCACATCTTCTTTATCCATTCATCTGTCGATGGACATTTAGGTTGCTTCCATGTCTTGGCTATTGTAAATAGTGCTGCTATGAACACTGGGGTGCATGTGTCTTTTCGAATTATAGGTTTGTCTGGGTATATGCCCAGGAGTGGGATTGCTGGATCATATGGCAACTCTATTTTTAGTTTTTTGAGAAACTTCCCTACTGTTTTCCACAGTGGTTGCACCAATTTACATTCCCACCAACAGTGGAGGAGGTTCCCTTCTCTCCACAGCTTCTCCAGCATTTGTTATTTGTAGACTTTTTAATGATGGCCATTCTGACCAGTGTGAGGTGGTACCTCATGGTACTTTTGATTTGCATTTCTCTCATAATTAGTGATGTTGAGCCTCTTTTCATGTGCCTATTGGCCATCTGTATATCTTCTTTGGAGAAATGTCTATGTAGGTCTTCTGCCTACTTTTTGATTGTTTTTTGTTTGTTTTTTTGTTACTGAGTTATATGAGCTGTTTGTGTATTTTGGAAATTAATCCCCTGTAGGTAGCATTGTTTGCACATATTTTCTCCCATTCTGTAGGTCATCTTTTCATTTTTTTTTAATGGTTTCCTTTGCTGTGCAAAAGCTTATAGATTTGATTAGGTCCTATTTGCTTATTTTTCCTTTTTTGGGGAGACTGACCTAAGAAAATATTGCTATGATTTATGTCAGAGAATGTTTTGCCTATGTACTCTTTCAGGAGTTTTATGGTATCATGTCTTATATTTAAGTCTTTAAGACATTTTGAGTTTTGTGTGTATGGTGTGAGGGAGTGTTCTAATTTCATTGATTTACATGCAGCTGTCCAGCTTTTCCAGTGCCACTTGCTGAAGAGACTGTCTTTTCTCTAATGTATATTCTTGCTTCCTTTGTTGAAGATTAATTGACTGTAGGTGTATGGGTTTATTTTTGAGCCCTCTATCCTGTTCCATTGATCCATGTGTCTGTTTTTTGTGCCAACACCTTACTGTAGCTTTGTAGTATTGTCTGCAGTCTGGGAGGGTTATGCCTCCAGCTTTGTTCTTTTTCTTAAGGATTGCTTTGGCAATTCTGGGTCTTTTTTGGTTCCATATAAACTTTAGGATTATTTGTTCTAGTTCTGTGAAAAATGTTATGTCATGGGTAATCTGTTAGGGATTGCATTGAAACTGTATATTGCTTTGGGTAGTAAGGCCATTTTAACAATATTAATTCTTCCAGTCCAAGAGCATGGGATATCTTTCCATTTATTTGAATCATCTTTGGTTTCCTTTGTCAGTGTTTTATAGTTCTCAGCTTGTAAGTCTTTCAGGTTTATTCTTTTTTTTTTTTTTTTAGGTTTATTCTTAAGTATATTATTTTTTTTAAGGGGATTTTCAAAGGGATTTTTTTTTTTAACTTTCCCCATTCTGATACTTCATTTTTACTGTAAAGAAATGCAACAGATTTTTGTATGTTAATCTTGTATCCTGCTACCTTGCTGAATTTGTTTATCAGTTCTAGCAGTTTTTATGTGGAGTCTTTAGGGTTAGCTATATATAGTATCATGTAATCTGCATACAATTTTACCTCTTTCCTTCCAATTTGGATGCCTTTCATTTCTTTTTCTTGTCTGATTGCTGTGGCTTGGACTTCCAATACTATGTTGAATAGAATTGGTGAGAGTGGGCATCCTTGTGTTGTTCCAGATTCTGGTTTTTGTTTGTTTGTTTGTTTTGTTTTTTTAACATTATTGCATTGGGGGGGTTCCAAGCAGAGGTTTTAAATTTGGATAAAGTAGTCAAGTTTATCAGTTTTTCCTTACGGAAGAATTCTTTGCATAGTCCTAGATCCCCAAAGTATTCTCCTATACTTTGTTCTAGTTTAAAGTTATACATTTAGGTTCTGATCCATTCTGGGTTAATTCTTGTATCAGCGTGAGGTTTAGCGTGAGGATCACTTTTTTTGCCTCTGGACGTGCCGTTGCTCCACCACCACTTGCTGAAAAGGCAGTCCTCCACTGATTGCTCTGCATCTTTGTAAAACATCAGTTAGGCATATTTTTGGGTCTGTTTTAGGGTTATCTATTCTGTTCATTAGCTTGTCTGTCTATCCCCATACAATCTTTTTTCTTTTTTTAAAATTACCATTTCTTATTTATTTATTTATTTATGGCTGTGTTGGGTCTTCGTTGCTGTGCACAGGCTTTCTCTAGTTGCGGCAAGTGGGGGCTACTCTTTGTTGCGGTGCACGGGCTTCTCATTGCGGTGGCTTCTCTTGTTGCGGAGCACGGGCTCTAGGCATGTGGGCTTCAGTAGTTGTGGCTCGCAGGCTCTAGAGCATAGGTTCAGTAGTTGTGGCACATGGGCTTAGCTGCTCCACGGCACGTGGGATCTTCCCGGACCAGTGCTTGAACCCGTGTCCCCTGCATTGGCAGGCAGACACTTAACCACTGCGCCACCAGGGAAGTCCCCCCCTACAGTCTTGATAACTGTAACTATATAGTAAGTCTTGAAATCAGGTAGACTCATTCCTCCCATGTAATTCTTTTCCAAAATGGTCTTAATCATTCTAGTTTTGTTGCCCTTCTGTATAAATTTTAGAATAATCTTGTCTGTGGTTACAAAAAAATCTTGCTGGAATTTTGAAGGGAATTGTGTTAAATCTGTATATCAATCTGGGGAGAACTGACATGTTTACTGTGTTGAGTCTTTCAATCCATGAACATGGTATGTCTCTCCATTTAGTTAGACCTAGATTTCTTTCAATAGTAATTTGTAGTTTTCAGCATGTAAGTCCTGTATGTGTTTTGTTAGATTTACATGTAGGTATATTTTTGTGAGTGATTGTAGATGGTATTGTATTCTTAATTTTAGTAATTGCTAGTACATAGAAATACAGTTTATCTTATATCCTGTGATGTTGTCTACGAAGACAACCCTGTCATCTGCAAATGGGGACAGCTTTATTTCTTCCTTCCAATCTCTGTGTGTTTTCTTGCCTCATTACACTGTGTTGAGTACGAGTGGTGAGCAGACATCCTTTCTGTGATCCCCATCTTGAGGAGAAAGCGTTAACTGTAAGATTTTTGTAGATGCTCTATATCAAGTTGAGGAAATTCTCTGAGAGTTTTTTATCATGGATGGATGTTGAATATTGTCAAATCCTTCTTATGCATTGAATGATATTTTCATGTGGTTTCACTGATTTGCAGATATTGTACCAGCTTGCATCCCTGGAATAAATCCCACTTGGTCATGGTGTATAATTCCTTTTAAATGTTGTTAAAATCTGTTTGTTAATACTTTGTTGAGGATTTTTGCATCTATATCATGAAGGACCCTGGTCTGTAGTTTTCTTTCTTTGTATCATCTTTGGTTTTGGTATTGGGATAAATCATAAAATGAATTGGAAAGTGTTCCTTTCTCTTCTGTTTTCTGGAAAAGATTGTATATATGTGGTGCTAATTCTCCTTTAAATGTTTGGTAGCGTTCTCCAGGGAAACCATCTGTGCTTAGAGATTTCTTTTTTGAGAATTTTGAAATTAAAAATTCAATTTTTAAAATAGTTATAAGACTATTTGAATGCTCTGTTCATTGTGGTAGTCCCCCCCCCCACTTAGGAATTAGTTCATTTAATTTAGATTGTCAAGTTTATGTGTTAAAGTTGTCCCTATTATTGCCTTATTATTCTTTTGACATCGGCAGGGTCTGTAGTGATACCCCCAATACCTTTCTGATATTGGTAATTAATTTGTCTTTTTTCTCTTTTTTCTTTGTCAGTCTTGCTAGAGGCTTGTCAATTTGATTGCTCTCAGAGAACCAGCTCTTCATTTCATTGATTTTCCCCTCTATTGATTTTCTGTTCTCAGTCTTACTGATTTCTGCTCTTATTATTTTTCTTCCTTCAGCTCGTTTTGGGTTTATTTTGTTCTTTTTCTGGGTTCTTGAGATGAGAACTTAGGTTATTGATCTGAAACTTTTCCTTCTTTCTAGTACATGTACTTAGTGCTGTAAATTCTCCTCACAGCTCTTAAGTGGTGTCCCACAAGTTTTGATATATTGTATTTTCATTTTCTTTTAATCCGATTTCCTTGAGACTTCCTCTCTGACACATGGATGAGCTAGAGGAATGTTGCTTGTTTCCAAGTGTTTGGAGATTTCCCTGTTACTGTTCTGTTATTGATTCCAGTTTGATCCCACTGTGGTTGGAGAACACATTCTGTATGATTTCAGTTCTTTTAAATTTCTTGAAGTTTGTTTCCTGGCCCAGGATCTTGGTGTAAGTTTCATAGGCACTCGAAAAGAATGTGTATTCTGCTATTTTGTGGTGGATGGTTCTGTAAATGTCGATTGGATCCTGTTAGTTGATGTTTAGTTCTCTGTATCTTTGTTGATTAACTTTCTAGTTCTTTCAGTTGTTCAAGAGAGAGTTTTAAAGTCCCCAACTCTCTTTTCTCTTTCTACTTGTTTGTGCTTAATATATTTTGGTGTTCTGTTGTCTGGTACATACGTAAGATTGCTATGTCTTCTTGGTGATTGACCCCTTGACCATTGTGAAATGTCCCTCTCTGTCTCTGATAATTTTCTTTGCTGTGAAATCTGCTTTATTTGATATTAATATAGCAACCCTTGTTTTAAGTTTGCATGATTTATCTTTTTCTATCCTTTTTTATTTTTTAATTTTTTAAAGTTTTATTAAATATAATTGATTTAAATCAAGTTAGTTTCAGGTGTACAGCAAAGTGTATAGTTTCAGGTGTACAGCAAAGTGATTCAGCCATATATATATGTGTATATATATATATATATTTTTAACTTGCCTTTATCATCATGTTTGAAGTGAGTTTCTTGTTGACAGCATATAATTGAGTCTTAAAAAAAAAATCTATTCTGCCAATCTCTGTCTTTTAATTGGTCCATTGAGGCCATTTACTTTTAATGGAATTATTGATATGTCAGGGCTTAAATCTGCCATTTTATTTTTTGATTCTGTTTTTTCTTCTTGATTGTTTCTCTGTTTCTTTTTCCTTGCCTTCCTGTGGGTCACTTGAACATTTTAAAAAATTTTATTTTGATGTATCTGTATTTTTTTGTATTTTTTAAAAGAAGGGTACAAGTGCTCCTTTTTAAAAAAAATTTATTTATTTTATTTATTTTTGGCTGCATTGGGTCTTCGTTGCAGCACGCGGGCATTCTCTAGTTGCGGCGAGCAGGGGCTACTCTTCTTTGTGGTGTGCAGGCTTCTCATTGCTGTGGCTTCTCTTGCTGCGGAGCATGGGCTCTAGATGTGCAGGCTTCAGTAGTTGTGTCTTGTGGGCTGTAGACCGCGGGCTCAGTAGTTGTGGCACATGGGTGGTTTAGTTCCTCTGTGGCATGTGGGATCTTCCCAGACCAGGGCTTGAACCTGTGTCCCCTGCATTGGCAAGCAGATTCTTAACCACTGTGCCACCAGGGAAGCCCTGGGTCTGTGTTTTTTGTTTTATTATTATTATTATTAAACATCTTTATTGGAGTATAATTGCTTTACAGTGGTGTGTTAGTTTCTGCTTTATAACAAAGTGAATCAACTCTACACATACATGTATCCCCATATCTCCTTTCTCTTGCGTCTCCTTTCCACCCTCCCTATCCCACCCCTCTAGATGGTCACAAAGCACGAGTGTGTTTTTTAAAAGTAACAGCTCTATTGAGATATAAATCCATACCATACAGTGTACAAGTCAGTAGTTTTTAGTCTATTCAGAGTTGTGTAACCATCACCACAATCCGTTTTAGAACATTTTCATCACTGACAGAAACCCCTGTCTTTCATCAGTCACTCTCATTTCCTCCATCCCTCCCTAACTTCACTAGTCCTAGTTTTAGGCAATCACTGGTCTACTTTATGTTTCCATAAACTGTTCTAGACATTCCATATAAATCGAATCATAGAACATGTAGCCTTTTGTGTCTGGCTTTTCTCACTTAGCATCATATTTTTGAGGTTCACCCATGTTGTAGCATGACAGTACTTCATTCTTTTTCAGGGCTAAACAATATTTCATTATATGGATAGACCACATTTTGTTTATCCATTCTTCCATTGATGGACATTTGGGTTGTTTCCACTTTTTGGCTGTTATAAGTAATGGTGCTGTGAGCATTCAGACACAAGTTTCTGCGTGAGTATATGTATTCACTTCTCCTGGGTAGATACCTAGGAGTGGAATTGCCGGGTCATGTAGTAAAACTCTGTGTAACCATTTGAAGAGTTGGCAGACTGTTTTCCAAAAACGGCTACACCATTTTACAATCCCACCAGAACTTCACCTGCATTTTTAATGTGTTTTTTATTATAGCCATTCTAGTGAGTGTAAAATGCTGTTTCATTGTGGTGTGTTTTTTTTTGTTTTGTTTTGTTTTGTGGTACACGGGCCTCTCACTGTTGTGGCCTCTCCCGTTGCGGAGCACAGGCTCTGGATGCGCAGGCTCAGCGGTCATGGCTCACAGGCCCAGCCGCTCCGCGGCACGCGGGATCTTCCTGGACCGGGGCACGAACCCGCGTCCCCTGCATTGGCAGGCGGACTCTCAACCACTGTGCCACCAGGGAAGCCCCACTGTGGTTTTAATTTGCATTTTCCTAATGGCTAACGATGTTCAGTATCTTTTCATATGCATATTGGATGTTTATGTATTTTCTTTGGAGAAATGTCTCTTACCTATTTTATTTTATTTTATTTTACTTTATTTTATTTTATTTATTTATTTTTTGAGATACGCGGGCCTCTCACTGTTGGGGCCTCTCCCGTTGAGGAGCACAGCCTCCGGACGCGCAGGCTCAGCGGCCATGGCTCACGGGCCCAGCCGCTCCGCGGCATGTGGGATCTTCCAGGACCGGGGCACGAACCTGCGTCCCCTGCATTGGCAGGCGGACTCTCAACCACTGTGCCACCAGGGAAGCCCTCTTACCTATTTTAAAATTGGGTTATTTGTCTTACTGTTGAGTTGTCAGTTTTTTTTACATATTCTACATACAAGTCTCTGTTCAGAAATATGATTTACAGATATTCCTTCCCATTTTTTGTTTTTTCACTTTCTTTGTGGTATTCTTTTTTTTTTTTTTTTTTTTTCTGTGGTACGTGGGCCTCTCACCACTGTGGCCTCTCCCGTTGCGGAGCACAGGCTTGGGACGCGCAGGCTCAGTGGCCATGGCTCACGGGCCCAACCGCTCCGCAGCACGCGGGATCCTCCCGGACCGGGGCACGAACCCGTGTCCCCTGCATCGGCAGGCGGGCTCTCAACCACTGCGCCACCAGGGAAGCCCTGTGGTATTCTTTGAACCACAAAAGTGTTTAATTTTTGTGAATTCTAATTTATCTTTTTTTTTCTTCTTGTGCTTTTAGTGTTTAAGAATCTACTGCCTAGTCTAAGGTCACAAAGATTTAGTGTTTTACAGTTTTAGCTCTTAACATTAAGGTCTTTGATTCACCTTAAGTTCTGTGTATGGTGTGAGGTAAGGGTCCAACTTCATTCTTTAACATGTGAATATCCAGTTGTCCCAGCACCATAAGTTGAAACACAGTTTTTCCCCCACTGGATGGTCTTGGCACCCTTGTTGGCCATAGACACATGGATTTATTTCTAGACTCTCAATTCTGTTCCATTGATCTATATGTCTATCCTCATACCAATACCACACTCTCTTAACTACTGTAACTTTGTAGTAAGTTTTGAAATTGGGAGGCACTAGTGTTCTAACTTTGTTCTTCCTTTTCAGTATTGTTTTGGCTATTCTGGGTCCCTTGCATTTCCATATGAATTTTAGAACTGTCTTGTCAAGTTCTACGAAGAGAAGATGTCAGCGGGGATTTTGATTAGGTTTGCATTTGCTCTGTATATCAATTTGGGGAGTATTCCCATCTTAGCAATATTAGATCTAATCCATGAACATGGATGCCTTTCTATTTATTTAGATCTTTAGTTTCTTCCAACAGAGTTTTGTAGTTTTCAAAGTATAAGTTTTACACTGCTTTTGTTAAATTCATTCTTAGGTGTTGTATGCTTTTTGTTGTCACTATAAATGGAATTTCTTACTGAATTTCATTTTCAGATTGTTCATTGTAAGTGTATAGAAATACATTTGATTTTTGTCTGTTGATCTTACATCCTGCAACCTTGCTGAACTTGTTTCTTAGTTCTAATAGTCTTTTGGTTGGTTCCTTAGAACTTTCTTTGTGCAAGATCATGTCATCTGTGAATAGAGATAGTTTTTCTTTTTCTTTTCCAACTATATGTCTTTTATTTTATTGTCTTGCCTAATTTCCCTCCCTCAAATGTAGGACTTGTACAGTGTTGAGCTCCTTGCCTTATCCTTGAGGTTAGTGGGACAGCATCCCGTCTTTCACCATGGGCTCTGATGTTACTTGTGGGTTTTCCACACATGTCCTTTATCAGAGTGAGGAAGTTCCCCCCATTCCTAGCTGGTTGAGTATTTTTTAGGCGCTGAGTGTTTTTAATGTGTTATTTACGTGCTGTGCGTTTTTAGATGACTGATGTTAGAATTGTCTGACAGAGGTATTTTTTGTCTTGTTTTGTTTGTTTTTGCATTGTTGTTGTTTTGTGTTGTTTATCTGACAGAGGTTTTAAAGCGGCACTGCAGTATTCCAGTGTTACATAGTCACAATTAACTTTGATATCAGCTTGTCAGAATTGTTCAATATAGTTGACTTTATAATTTTATAGTTTCCATGATCTTGAGCATCATGTAAAAGAGATGCTAGCTACTCTGGTTGAAACAGTATATGGAGTTTAGGAAATTCAGATTAACTCTTTTCCTCATGAGAAAACACATCTAGATCTTGAAAATAAAATATGCGCTGTATTTACAAATCAGGGAAGAGACATTGTGTTGTCTTTTTAACCCATTATCAAAGCAGTCTGATTTGCCCAGGTTTCCCCTTGATTGCAGGAATTTGGGGTATTACATGGAAGTGCTTTTTGGTCTAGTGGTTTCTCTGAAAAGGATCCCCTCCCCTTTACATGCTAGCTCATTTAAAATATTAGAAGTTACGTTTATGTTCTGGGAATTCTGAAAATATTAGCTTATAAAACCTCTCGTCTATTAGCCCGCGAGGATGCAGCTCTTAAGCATCTGTAATTCATGGATACTCTTTAGAGGGTGGAAAAAATTCCACCCTCAATGGGAAGGTAGGGCTTCCCTCGAGTCTAGACACAGGGAACCCTCCGCTTCAGCCATGGGTCAGAAATAAACATGGAAAATGCCTCTTCTCCCTGTCTCTGAGAGATGTTTTCCTTTGCAGGGGACATGAGCTATTTCCTTGACTGACAGATAGACAAACAGGTGACCGGTGGGGACAGACAGGACCCCGTCATCCTCCCTACGGAGTCTCCCCACTCGCTGCCGCCCCCTCGGGGTGCCCGGGACGGCGTGGCTGAGACCAGCCTAGTGGTCCCGGTAACTGCTCGCCCCTGGTCCTCACTGCAGAAAAGGGCGTGGCCCACACCACGCGTTAGGATACAGGTGGGTGGACTGACAGACTTTGCCACCAACCAGCTCGGACTGCTGCTGCAGACGAGTCCACCTGGGTGCCCGTCAGGTATAGTTGTTTAAAGGTTGTGAACAGGACCCTCGTACAGATATAGAGAGCGCGCATGTCAGGGCTGTGTCGACGTTGATGTGCGGGAGCCGGCAGGGTGGGCCCCCCGGGGAGGGGCAGGGATGTCCTGGACCTGCCAGGCCCAACCCTAAACTGGCTGGTGTCCTGCAGGGCAGAACCCATAACCTTTGGGGGTGTCTCTTCCATGGAGAGATACCTCTGCATCCTTCCTGGACCAAAAGATGAATGCGTGTGCACGTCACTGGACAGAGGCTGGCGGGGCACTAACGGGAGAGTGTGGTCCTCGTCCCCGGATAATCCCCTGGGCAGCCCCTGCGATGGCGAAGGGTCGAGCAGTCCATATTCTGCTTAATTTCCAAGTTTCTGATAACCCGTGACCCGTCGCCCACCCACCCGGAACTGACGTGTGCGTGTCCCGTGAGCTCGCCCCCCACCCGGCTGCCTGCCCGTCACGGGGCAGGTAGAGCCTCTCCATCCGGCCTTGCCCGACCTGGTGGCGTCGGGGCCGGGGGCCCGGGTGGTCTTGCTGGAGCAGGTGCTGCAGGGGCTCCGCCCTCCCTTCTACCGCCAGCCTCTCCTGCAGGCTGGGCTCCCAGGTGACGCCTCCACGGCCAGGTCCCCGCGAGGATCCGCCTCGTGCTGTGTAGAGCTGGGGAAGCATCTGAGTGAGGCGACAGGGCCCTCGCTGTGGTCCCAGTGGCTGGGCGGGACCCGTGACCCACTTCAGTGTGCCTGGCGTGTCGGGAGCACCGCCCACCCCACCAGGCAGCAGGAGACCGCCCAGCGTCTGGCGGGATACGAGGGTGTGGCTGACGGCTTCCCCCACCTCCCGGGCGGTCAGGGGAGCAGGCCTGGGGCAGAGCTGACCCACCTGGCATTGCTTCCTCTGCCCGAGCCCCCGAGGGGGGGTCTGTTATCCCCACCCAGTGACGGCTCAGGATGAAACGTGTGACCTCCGGCCGAGGGATCAGGGACATATCTCTCTCTCTCTCTCTCTCTTTCTCTCTCTCTCTCTCTCTCTCTCTCTCTCTCTCTGTCTCACACACACACACGCACACACACGCACACACACACACGCACCGCCCCATCCTGGGCTCCCCTTCCACCTGTGCACAACCCCCGACACCCACAGTTTCTCAGGGCGCCCGGTGTGCCTGGGGCTGGTGGGCTTCAGGATGCAGAGGGGGAGGTTCTGGTGAAGGGGCGGCTGGATAGCGGATGCCTGGATACCTGGCAGGTGGAACAAGCAGGGGAGGGCTGGGGAGGACATGCCCGGGGCTCCTGAGGGTCTGCAGGGGCTCGGTGCCCACCCAGACGCGTCTTTGATGCTTTTTACCCAGGAGCGATCTGGCTGTTTGTCCTCTGTCCTGATCGCATCTTTGAGGCCTTGAGCCTACAGGACGGCCCTCGACCTTGGAGGCCAGGAGGCCTGGGCCTGACCCTGGGGGGGACCGCGTGTGAGGCCTTTCAACTTCTCACCTCAGCCAACCAGCTTGTCCTGGGGGGCCTGGCCCCTCCCGGGGTGCCCACGGAGGCCCCCGCACCCCGTTCCCGGGCAAACCCAGTTGTCTGGTCCCCTCCCTGGGCCTTGGTTTCTGGAGATCTGGGTCTCCATAGCCCCCACCTCCTGGCTTGTCTTGGGAACCACGTGAAACTTGGGGGCGGGGGGGGCGGAGGCGGGAGAGCTGTGGCCGAGGCCAGGTGCTGGGAGGGAGGCCCCCGGTCCCCCGGTCCCCGCCTGGCGCCCCCCCAGCCTGTCCCACAGAGGAGCTGCCTCCACGGGATGGGGAGAGGGGGCTCCTGCCCACAGCCGGGACCCACCTCTAGGAAAGCACGCCGCCACCCAACATGCTATCAGTAGCTGCCGATGATCTGCATTCCGCGGCTGTAAAGTCGGGTGTCTGTATTTATGGTCTTTATTTTTCGTATCGGTAACTGCCTCTTATGGCCCTGCTGTCGGCCTCGACCTGCGCGCTGGACTTTGCTCCTCACCCAGGACGTGTCCGCGTCGCGGGGGTGCTTCGGGGCGATCTGGTTTTGTGGTTGAGATTCTCACGCTGCAGCACGAGGACAATTATGTGTAGCTTTTATTTGGCCCCCAGGATTCTTTCTGCATTATCCGTATTTCCTTTAATTTGTGGGATTTCTAGTAAATGGGCTTAAAAATAGGTCTGGGCGTGATGCCAGGCAGATGCGGGCAGCAGGCATCTCTGCGTCTCTCTCTAAAAGCAGAGCGGGGTAACCCCCGTGTCACTCGGGCCTGTGTCTCCTGCGGGTCCCTCTGGGGGCCCCGCCTCTGCACCCCAGGACAGGCAGAGGTGCACCAGCCCAGGGGCCCCGACTCCAGGCTGCGTCTGGGGGGGCCTGGGCCAGGGCTGGGCAGGGTGGGTGCTGAGCGGTAGTGCTTGGGGCTGCCCGGGAACACGGGGGCCGGGGGTGCTGGGGTCTGTCTGAAGGGACGGAGACAGACGTGTGCTCTGATGCAGGCCGGGTCCCCTGTTGTTGGCTCTGCACCTCCTGGGCTCCCTGGGCAGCAGCTTTGCCCCCAGATGCCCCCACTGCCCCAGCTGCTCCTCAGCTCCCAGGGACCCTGAGATCTGGTGTCAGTGCCGCCCACCAGGGCCCCGGATGCCCCTCTGGTGCCCCCCCGTGAGGGTTGGTGCTGTGTTGGGCTCTGAGTTGCCCGGAGCCTTCAGTTCTGTAGCCCCTCCGCTGTGTCTCCCCGCAGACAGGGGGACTGGGCCCCGAGGGCAGAGCCGAGGCCCACGCGGGCCTCTCCTGCCCGTGCAGGGCTGGAGCCCCCTCGGGGGTCAGGGGGCCCGCTGTCACGTCCAGTCCTGTCCCCACGCCCTTCAGTGGCTTGGCGCTCCGGCTGCGCCCCCTGCCTGCCAAATTGCACCCCCAGAGTGGGGCACTGCCTGGCGCTGGGGGCACATCTGCTCTGCTTCTCCCCTGCGGTGGACTCAGATCCCTCTGGGAGCCGGTTAAATGTGGATGCAGGGGAGCCCAGGAACTGGGCCCCTGGGTGGGATGGGTGGCTGAGTGTCCCCCAGTGCGGAGGGTAAGGGGGCACGGTGGTGGGAGCCCCTCGGGAGAAGGCAGGGCAGGCTGGCTGGCCCCAGGGGAGGAGCGGCGGGGTCCCTGAGGTGCCCCCCCTGCCCCACACTTGTCTCTTTCTTTAGGGCCTCGGGGGTGCGGCTGGCTAGGGAGTGGCCTGGGACACCGTCACCCAGCTGCAGGCCGGGGGTCGGGTGGGGGGGGGCCCTGGGCCAGCGCCCGCCAGCAGCCACCTTGGCGGGAGCGTGGAGGTGGGACCTGGTGCTCCGTGACCCCGTCTCAGCCTGTTTGCCCCCCCCTCAACCCAGCAGCTGATTTAGTATTTCTGTGTCGGTCTGATTTACATTAGATTTTTAAGCATAATTAGAAATGCAGGGGAGCTTTGTGTCTTACCTCGACTATTTATGGCATGATATGCAGATGAGGAGAGCTATGAATATTAAAGATGGGAGTGTGTGCAGAGGCGCTGTCGTTAATGAGTTGGGTGACCGGCCGGGCCTGGCACGCACCCCGTCCACCTGCCGCCTTCAGGACCCCCGTGAGCGCTCGGAGGGGACAGCAAGGTGCTGTAAGGCCGAGGGGGGCGAGTCCGGCTCCAGGGGCCCAGCTGCCCAGCGCGGGCAGCCCCTGCTCTCAGTGCCGGCCCCCGGGTGCCCCCAGCCTGGGTGCAGGGGGCAGACCCAGCTTCAGCCTACGAGGGAGGAGTAGGG
The DNA here is from genome assembly GCF_026419965.1 of Kogia breviceps. Lineage (NCBI taxonomy): Eukaryota > Metazoa > Chordata > Mammalia > Artiodactyla > Physeteridae > Kogia > Kogia breviceps. Next base: position 1,615,896 of record NC_081317.1, read on the forward strand.
TGCCTCTAAAGGCACGGATCTGGCTTTTTAAGTTACTAAACGGTGCCCCTCGGGCACGCTCTTCAAGCTTACGGTATTTAAATTACAAATACGGGTGAGAGAGATTGTCGGGCTCTGTTCAACACACTGCTTCATTCTTCCCAGGCTTCTGGAACCATTTGATGGCTAGTCCCTGGCCTTGGTGGGTGCAGGGTGGGCGGGTGGGCTCCTAGGGGCCACTGCCGTCCCTCTGGGCCGGCCGCAGCTGTTTCTTTAGGTTCACGCCCTGTCTGTTTGGCTCCCGACCCCCTCTCCGCACGAAACACCTGAGCGGAGGGCCAGGGGCTGGCGTGTTGGTGGCGGGCAGTCATGCCTGGTGGGCGGAGGCGTGTTGGAAGGAGCCCCAGCTGCATCGTCCCCCCGCACGTGGGAAGAGCTGGGCCACCCCGACCCCTAGGCTGGACCCTCTTCAGAGCCCACCGCGTGGGCCGCGTGCTGCGTGACGCCGGGCCTGCTGTCCCGTGTGGGAGGGCGTCCACCCAGCCCCCGCCCAGCCCCCGCCCAGCCCCCGCGGTCCTGCAGCCAGTGGGGCTGATGGGGCCTGGCTGCGGGTGCCGCACCCAGTGCCCTGGGCCCTCGGGGGGCTGGGGGGGCTGTCTGGGGGGCTGGCAGGGAACTCAGGTGTGTGCTCCATCTGTCTGAGGACCAGCCCTGCATCTGTGGCTCTCTTCTTGGGGCGGCAGGGGACAGACTGATAAGCACATTTTTGAATTTGCAGATTCTGGCAGACTGCCCTTCTCTGGTTGGGAAAAAAACAAAAAACAAAAAACAAAAAAACCCGCTTCTAGGCAAACATTTGTTAGTGCAGTTAAAACCGGCTCTCATTCCTGATGCCGGTCCAGGCTGTGGTCTGGGTGGAGGCTGCCCAGGTGCCCGGCTGAACACAGGGGCCTCTTGCTGGGGCTCAGTGAACCAGTTGGGGTGGGGGATGGGGGGCGGGGGCGGGGCGCTGGGGCGGGGCGGGGGCGTGGGGGCGGGTGTATTGGAGGTGTGGCCACAGCCCTGACCCGCGTGGCCCCTGAGGTTTCCCAAGGCCTGTGCACTCCCTGCCCTGAGCACAGGGGACTCCAGGACAGCCAGGCGCAGAGGCCGAGGTGGAATTCTCACCTCTGCAGCAGAGTCCTGGAGGCCCCGGGGCAAGTCCAGGCCTCAGCGTCCCTCAGTCCAGCAGGGTCAGTCCCCACCCTCCTGATGACCTCGGTTGCCCGGGATCATGGGTGTCGAAAGCAGTCAGCTGGGGAGGGTGGTGACTGGGTGCAGCCCAGGCCAGAGGCCTGGGCAGGAAGCTCATCCTCTGGGTACCTCAGCCTCTTCTGTATCCACCTGGAGGGGGTGGGGCTGGGAGGCGAGCACACAAGTCAGGACCGTGGGGAGGGGCTCCAAGCAGCTGAGACCCTACCCTGGAGCCCCGGTTCCCTGCCCGGGGCCTTGCATTAGCAGCCTGGCCCCCTGACAGCCCAGCCCTGCTTTGTGGTGTATTAAAAGCTTAATGCAAACCTGAGGCTCAAGCAGGCCGGTGCCTCGCCCAGCTTTCAGGGGGCCTGGCACGCCTGAGCCGGGCAGCCTTGCTTCAAACAGCCGCCCGGACCTCCGAAGGGTCAACCCCCAGGCCGCTTCCCCCTTCCCCCTCGGAGGAGCAGAGCTCGCAGCCAAGCCAGAGCATCGGTGGGGGACTGCAGGTGGGGGTGCCAGAGAGCCTGGTAACTGGAGCCTGCGCCGTAATTGTAATCGGAAAGCAAGGCCGCCGCTCTGACGGCTGCTGTCCAGAGCGACACCCCGCCTCGCCCATGCTCTCTTGACGGTCTCCGCGGGGCAGCCTGGGCGGTATTCCTGACGCCCCGACGCGCCCACGTGTGTTCATGCTGACTCAGTAACCTGCCCCGCTCCCTGCAGGACGCGGCCCTGGGGGATGTGGCCGCTGGGGCCTGGCCCCCAAACTCCGGAGTGCCCTGCCTTTTAGGAGGTGGCCTTGCTGCCAGGCCCGCTTCTGCCGAGGTCCTGAGATGGCAGGGCTTGGCGGCCGGGCAGTGGGGCTGCCACGGGGATGGGCCCCCGGCTGGGTGCGAGGTGCTGGGGGTGAGAGGGGCTCCTTTTTCTGCTGCCAGAATGTTCACACCTGCCCCCTCCTTCCCCTGCGGTGGCTGTGTTTAATGGCCGTGCGTTCGCCAAGGTCCGGTCCGCTTATTAGATTGGTAAAATTAAATCCTGCAAAATAATTTAATTTAATTTAGTTTGTCTCGCCTCCTTTTTCCTCGCTGCTCGCGCTCCTGCAGAAATCAAGCGCTGCGTTCCTGCGCGGCGCCGTGCCTCTGCCGCAGCGGGCCCTTTAGGGTCTGGGGTGGGTGGGGGAGGCTGGGCTCTGATGCCCCCTGGCCTCCGTGTGCACGCGTGTCTGCAGCTCTCGGGGCTCACGGCCCCACGTCCTTCTCTCGGCCACCTGTGGGGGCGTGGCCCGCCGGGGGCTGGGAGGCGTTCTGGTGGACAGCCCGTAATGCCAGCCGTTCCCAAGGGAGGGTCCACAGAGAAGAGACCCCCCACACACACTTGTTCCTGGGGAGGTCTAGAGTCTGTGTGGAAAGGGCCTCCCCTGAGGCTGGCACAGCTGCAGGGGCCGGACTCTGGCTTTGTTATGTCCCAAGGTGGGTTCCGTTCTGAAGGGCGTTATGAGGGGGAGGGTTCCGTGGTGCAGTGGCTTCGAGGATGGCCAGGATGAACAAAGAGAGGACCTCGGATGTGCCTCCCGGCTCTTCAGGACTTTCCGTGAGTGCACGGCACAGGAGTCTTGCTGCGGAGGGAAGCAGAAGAGGTGGTGCTGCTTGGGTAGCAGGGGGCGGGGAAACAGAGGCACCGGAGGGGAAGGAGGTCGTGTAGGGCTGGCCAGGGAGGCCAGCTCAGGCCCCGGGCCCCCCTCTCCTCTCCGGCCGCTGCCCATGGATCGGCCCTCGGCACGTCCTGCTTTCACAGTCCTGGGTGTGTAAGCCAAGCCTTTATTTTATTCTTTTCTCCTAAAGTTCAGCTTTGTTCTCGCTCCGGCCGAGGCTTCTAAGAAAGCAACCTGAAACCAGCTCGTGCTGGGCTGTCCTGGGCTGGGCCGTGGGGCGGCGGCCTCACCCGCACAGGTGGCTTGAGGACACGGCAACAACACGGCTGGTTGTCCCCAGCCCCGGGGCCAGACGGCCCCGTCACCTTCCAGGGGGAGGATGGTCCCCGCTCTGGGTGAACGGTCTGGCCGCAGCCCGGGGGGGCGGGCGCGTGAAGCACGGACGGGGCCTAGCCGTGTGCCGGTCTCTCTCTAGCCGAGCGCTTTCCGAATAACATCGTCTGCCTCGATATTGTGGTCACCATGGGAGGGTGAACGTGACCCCCCTCCCAGGCGGGCATCCCAGACGTGGAGTCCTCTGCTGGAGGCCGTAGGACCTGCGTTTGAGGTGGCTGGCGCCGGGCCTGGCATGTGGGGTGGTACCCGGCGGAACCCAGGAGCCGCTCTTGGAAGGGTCGGCTCCGCACACCTCGCTGTTCCCTGCCCTCAGTTCAGAACCTGGCCGCTCCCTGCCCAGCCCTGGGCAGTTTGGACCCTCTGGGGGCCAGTGCACGCTGCACCTCTGCAGCTTCCGCCCACCCCAGCCGGGCTTGGGCACACCCTCCCCTCTCACGGCACGAGAGCCCCCATCTGGCTCAGGAGGCCCCACCTCACTCTCCGGGAGGCTCCCAGCGGTGGGTGAAGGGGCCCCGTAGCGGCCCTCCCCACCGTGCTGTGTGTCCCTGGGCCGCACAGCCCCTCTCCTGCGGCCCCCTCCCTGGCTGTGCCCAGCATTGGGTGAAACGCCCATCAGGCATCGGACAGACTTTGCCAGCCTCAGCAAGCCCCCGTGTGGCACCTGGGGGACTTCCCTGCGGAGCTGGCAGTGAAGCAGGGGCCTGATGGCGGCAGCTCTCCTCCACCCAGGGAGGGCCTGGGTGCAGCACAGGGGAGGGGAGAGCTCGTGTAGGGCAGTGGAAGGCTGGGTGTCCTGCACCCAGGCCAGGGTTGGCCCCTGCCCTTCCCTACCCATCACGGGTCCTACTGTCCTTGGGCCTCTGAGTGTCCCTCTGGCTCCCTCCCCACTGGCTCCATGTGCGCCCAGTCTGCCCCCCTCTGTGGCTGGGCAGGCACATGGGGCTGTGCCCGCTCCCCCCCTCCCCCCGGGGCCCCAGTCCCTCATCTTGGGGCCAGTGGGGCTGAGGGGGGGGCGTGCAGACCCAGGCGTCCACGTGGACCCAGGAGTGTGGAGCGTAAGGGCCCTCGGTCTGTCACCTGGTGGCCGAGGCCAAGCCAGGATGTGAAACCTGGCTGGTGCCGAGATGGTGGCTGCCCCACATAGGCCTCGAGCAGGAGGAAGCCCGGCCAAGCCCCGCTCTCTCTCCCCACACAGCCCCCGGGGCCCCAGAGCACCGAGCGTGGACCATTTCTGTTAACACTCCACGTGCGGGCCTGTGTTGCCATCACCTCTCGAGTTGTCAGCAGCCCCGTGCAGGAGGCACCAAACCGCCTCGGCTGGCCGCAGCTCACTGGGCGGCTTCCCTACACCTGGACTTCTTCCCTCTCTCCATTCAGCAGCTTTTTATCTGGTCTCGGAAGCTGAGCCCACGGTGTGTGAATGGGGAGGCGCCAGATGGCTCTTTCTTTCTCTCCGGATGCCTCGGAAGGGACGGTGGGAGGGGTGCTGCCTGTAGCCCCCCCTCCCCGCCTTGCCACAGCATCACCTGATGGTGGCGATGCTGGGTGCTGCAGGAGACAGACCTTCCTTGGCCATCTCCACTCTCAACCCTGCCCCTTCTTGCAGACTGCCACAGTTGGTGGCAAGCAGGGAAACTGAGGCTGGGCAGGCCAGGGGTTTGCCCCAGGGCCCACGCCGTCCAGCAGGTGCGGGCTTGAGCCTAGAACAAGGTGCCATCCTCTGCCACAAAACGGGCAGTGCGCACAGCACGGCCGCCCCTGCCCAGGAAAGGCTCAGTAGACGGTGGACACTGTGGACCCCGCACTGCTGGCCCGGCCACACGGGTAACCTGGGGGCAGTGCGTTTGCTGCCACCTCTCCGGGGCAGGTCCATCGGGGCCTAGGGCGGGTCCTTCGGGGGCTCCTGGTTGCTGGCCGCCACGGGCCTGGTCCCCGGTTGTAATCACAAAGTTGTACTTCTTTAAGAGAGCTGCCCCGGCTGGGGAATTGGGGGACAGGGTGATTACCTGGGGTTTTGGGGCCGGACTAGGTGGGCCTGCTGCTCTGGGACCCCAAGAAGGGGGGCAGGCGGGCGCCGGGGGAAGGGGGGCCGGGTCTCTTCCTCCCTGGCCCCTTGCTCTCACCTCTTTCTGCCTCATTTTCTCACCTCCCTTCCTTTCCTCCCCTGCTCGCCCAGCTTCTGCCCTGTCTGCCCCGACCCCCTGGCCTCCCTGCCCCCTTCGCCGGCCCCCATCCGGCACCCCCACCGCCTGCACTGCAGGAGTTAGGCCGCTCTGCCAGCCCTGCAGACTGTTTGGCATAGTTTAAATGCTTTGACACTCGGGCTGTACTGGATGGCAGGGTGGCAGTTACTGGGTAATTCATATGCAAAACTGCACTATAAATTTCCAGGCTGTCTCAGTTGCCGTGGCACCACGAAGCGTCTCTCCACGTACAGTACAGTATTTCTGCCATCTTTGTTTGCATTGCAGTGAGTCATCAAAAGTCTGTCTTGTACCAACACCCGGAGCCGTGCATTCCTCTGGCACCAACACTCCACTGTTTTTAAAGCCGGGGCTGGGAGCTGGCATTTACTTCGGCTCCCAAATCAAAGGCGGCTATTCATTCCCGAGAGCTGCCTGAATGTCCGTCTGCATCCGGCCTCTTCATTTAGATGCTGTGCGCTGCCCCGGAGAGCCGGGCTGGGTGCAGCTGAGCCGCGGCCCAGCCCAGCCGAGACTCTCTGTCCCCCTCCTCCTCCCCCTCCTCCCCCTCCTCCTCCTCCTCCTCCTCCCCCCGCAGCTCCTCTCGCCCTCCCCACCCCAAGGGCTCCCGCTCCGTTTGCTGCATTCCCGGAGCAGCTGGCGGCTGCGGGCGGCCGGCGTGCGGGCGAGCCTGCCCCTGCCAGGCTGCGCGGGCAGTGCCGGGGCCACGGCGGCAGCGGCCAAAGGTAGGTCTCCCCTGCCGCCGGTGCCACCGGCCAGGCCGGCAACTTCTCCGCAGCGGGGGCACTGCGGGCCCTCCCCCCGAGCGGCCGCCCACCTGCTCAACTCCTGTCGGCGGCCGGGCCGGCGCTCCGCCCTCCTTCCGCGGCCGCCCGGCGCCTCTGTGGCCGCCTGCACTTTCCTCCCGCGGGACCGAGCGGCCCTTTGTACGGGCGCCGGCTGCGCGGAGTTGGGCCGGCGCCTCCTCCGGCCCGTCCGTCCCGGCCCCGCTTCTCTGAGTCGGACACCGGATCCGCAGCCCGGGAGCCCCGTCCCCAGACCCCGCGGGCCGGCAGCCTCCCCACAGCGGCCGGTCCCTTGCTCGGCCCTCCCCTGTCTCCCCACGACCCCTTTAGTCACCTGGGCTGGGAGCGAGCGGGCAGGGATCGGCCGGCGTCGGGAGTGGGGGGCCGGGAGGGCGCGCAGGTGGGGCTGCGACGGGCTCCCGGCTCCTGGACCGGCAGCCGGGTCCCCGAGGCAGCTCGGGCTGGGCGAGCGGGCGCGGCTCGGAGCCCCTCTGGCCCGAGGTCTCCTTTGCCTGGAGGGCGAGCAGAGGTGGCGGAGAGGCTGAGTTCTCCCAGCTTCAGCTCACTTCCCCGGGCAACCACTCCTGCCCGCCTCTCCTGAGGGCCGAAGGGGCGGCTGACGGCGGGGCGGAATGCCCCCCCTGGCGGGCCCTCCGCACGGCTGCTCTAGGGAAAAGGGGAAAAGCAAACCGAAAGCAAAGCCTCCGAGAAACCGCCCGCCACGAGACCCCCGCCACACACACCGCGGTGCCCTGCCCCTCGCTCTGGGTTCGGCCCCCCCCAGGGGACAGGCGGCAAGGGGCTCCTTTGCTGCTAACTTTTTCCCGGGAGAAGAGTTGTGCGGATGCGGGCCTGCCGCCCTCGCCCCTCCGGTGCTGGGGGTGGACCGCCCGGTCCCGTCCTCCAGTCTGTCCGCCGCCTGCGGGCCTGTTCTCGTCTTCTGCCAGGACGGGGTGTCTCCCGGCCCCGAGGGCTTACGTGCTCTGCTGGGTGGCCGCTGGGAGCGTCCCAGGGGGGCGTGGGGGGGACACCCCCACCCCAGCTGGAAACCCAGCTGGGGCTTCTAGCATCCCGGGCGGCACTGACGGCCCTGCCAGGGTCCCCGCCGTCGGCCGGGTCTGCAGCGAGACCTGGTCTGGCTCGTTGCGGCTGGAGGGTCCGGGGGTGCCCCGGAGGGGGGCCCGGGCACTGGGGCAGAGCGGGGTGGTGCGGGGCTCGGCCCTGCCGGCGGGCCGCCGGACGTCCAGGAGCCCGAGCCTGACCGTGGCGCCCCGCGCCCTCTCTCCCGCAGATGTGCCCCGCTCGGCCGCTCCCGCACTGAGAGTCTGAGGCCCCCCCGCCGCCCCCGCCCGCCATGTCGCAGATGCTGCACATCGAGATCCCCAACTTCGGGAACACCGTGCTCGGCTGCCTCAACGAGCAGCGTCTGCTGGGCCTCTACTGCGATGTGTCCATTGTGGTCAAGGGCCAGGCCTTCAAGGCCCATCGGGCCGTCCTGGCCGCCAGCAGCCTCTACTTCCGCGACCTGTTCAGCGGCAACAGCAAGAGCGCCTTTGAGCTGCCGGGCACGGTGCCGCCCGCCTGCTTCCAGCAGATCCTGTCCTTCTGCTACACGGGCAGGCTGACCATGGCGGCCAGCGAGCAGCTCGTGGTCATGTACACGGCCGGCTTCCTACAGATCCAGCACATCGTGGAGCGCGGCACGGACCTCATGTTCAAGGTGAGCTCACCCCACTGCGACTCGCAGACCGCTATGATCGAGGACGCCAGCTCCGAGCCCCAGAGCCCCTGCAACCAGCTGCAGCCGGTCACCGCCGCGCCCCCCTACGTCGTGTCCCCCTCCGTGCCCATCCCGCTGCTAACCCGCGTCAAGCACGAAGCCATGGAGCTGCCGCTGGCCGCGGGCCCAGGCCTGGCCCCCAAGCGCCCGCTGGAGACGGGGGCCCGGGACGGCGCGACGGTGGCGACGGGCCCCGCGGTGGCGGCAGGCATGGCCCCTCTCAAGCTGCCCCGGGTCTCCTACTACGGGGTGCCCAGCCTGGCCACCCTCATCCCCAGCATCCAGCAGGCGCAGTACTCCCAGGGGGAGCGGACCAGCCCGGGGGCCAGCAGCCTGCCCGCCACCGACAGCCCCACCTCCTACCACAATGAGGAGGACGAGGAGGACGACGAGGCCTACGACACCATGGTGGAGGAGCAGTACGGCCAGATGTACATCAAGGCCACGGGCAGCTACGCAGGTAACGCGGGGCGCCGGCCTGTCCCCACGCCACCGCCGCGGCCGCCCGCCTGCGGGCACGGGCGGACCTCCCGGCACCTCCTGGTGGCCGCCCAGGCCAACCTGGCCTTACCCCGTGGCACTCACAGCCTGGCAGGAAGACGGGCACGTCTGGGAGCCAGGGCACCCCGGGGGCACAGCGCTGGGTGGCCACTGTGCTGCAGGTGTGCAGGGACAGTCCCCAGCCCGGGCCGGACGCGCTGGCGGGAGCCGACACCCGAGGCAGGAGCAGGACCCGGGTCCGTCCTGCAGGGCCTTAGCTGAGGACTCTAAACTCCTCCCGGGTGAGATGAGAGGCCACGGGAGAGCTCAGCCGCAGCGTGGCGTGTGGGACAGGGCCCTGGCTTTCACCGGACTGATGAAGAGACAGAGGGCCTCAGTGGACCAGGGACCTGCCTGAGGGTTCACAGGGCCGTGTGTGATCCAGACTGGTCACTCCCCTGCTTGAGGCCTCAGCGTCCCTGTCGCTGAGGTGGCTGCCCCAGCAGGCCCGTCTTCGCTACCTTTGACCTCAGCCCCTTCCCCACCCGTGTGCTTTTGCCTTCCCTGACTCAGGGAGGCCAGAGAGTCCCTCGGGCCCCTCCCAGTCGCGGCAGCCTCCCTGGGGCCAGCACCACGCGGCAGGCCAGAGAGTGCCTCTTGTACTGAACGTGCGCCCCTCAACTTACTTTGGGGGGGACTCCCGCATTTGGGATCTATAAACCCAACACGCACTGATTTGCGATGCCTGGCGTTGCCCGTGAAATGCATCACAGTCGCCCGAGACGGTTCAGGATTTGCTGCGTGAAGGGTCCCGTAGTTGAGGCCCCAGGTCAGGTGTCCCCTGGCCTTCTGTGTTCCCCGAAAACTGGCTGTGTGCCTGGGCCCGCTGCCTGTCCTGATTTGCATGCGGGGCCCGTGCCCAGTGACTGGCCTGGATGCCAGTGGGAGGTGGCATCCCAGAGCTGGGGCCCCACAGGGCAGTTTGGGGACTCTTTCCGCCCCTGAGACCCGCCGCGTCCTTGCGCCCTGATGGGGCCGACGCTGCCCCTCCTCTCCCTCCGCCCTCTGCTCCTCCACCTCCAGGCGGGCACTGGTCCATCCGTCCTGGGGGGCGCGGGCAGAGGGGGCCTGGGGCGCTGCTCGGGCCGTCGTGGCCGCCGCTCCCCGTGTGGCGCCGGGCGGCTGGGTTTCGGTCTCTGGGTCCCTCTCAGAGCTGCGGGGGAGGCACGGCCCTGGGCAGCTCCCCCCAGGGGCCCTGGACCTTGGGTCTTCCCAGGGCTCATGACTTTACTTGAATGCGTTTTGTCATATTTGTATGAATTGCACAGGATACTATAGCACACAGACCACCTCCGTGTGGACTGGGTTTTTTCCTCTTAGTGGTAAGGGGTAGGGCTTGGTGTTCCTGACACCAAGAAACCCGCAAGCTCCGGTGTGGGTTAGGCCTGGCCGGGACCCCGGGAACCACCCGTGTGCAGTTTCCTCTGCCTGACCCCGCCATCTCCCTGACAGCCCCCAGGGGGTAGAAAGATCCATTGGCACCCAGACTGGGCCAGAGGGAGCTGGGGTGGCTCCCAAGCCCCTTCCCCAGGAAAACAGGCTACACGGGCTCGGGGCAAACCCTGCAGCCCCTGAGGGCCGTGGCCCCACCCCCACCCCCCCAGTGCCGGCAGCTGGAACAGGGCTCAACGGAGGGGTCAGGGCAGAATCTGCTGAGGGCCCAGGGGCGGGGCTGCCCACCGGCGGTCCCTGGTGGTGCAGTGCCAAACCGGGAGAGGACCCTAGTTCAGGTGTCACCCCAGTGTCCTCCCTGTATGGCCCCCTTCCCGCCAGTGTGGCCTCGGGCCTTGGTGTGTCCAAGACAGTGAGAGACGGCACAGGTGTTAGCATTGCTGGGTGTGGGTGCAGGCGGTAGCCCGTCTCAGGGCACCTGCCCCTCTGGCTGCACGAGCCTGGACCTCTCCTCACCTGGACAGTTGTGGCCCACCTGCACCCTTGGATTTTCTAAGGAGCCAAGGGAGGTGGCCGCGGACAGCCCGGGGTGCGGCCGGGGAGACCGAGCTGCCCCACTGCCTTGACTGTGACTGGGCTTTCTCGCCAGCTCCTCCCGCACTGAGACCAGCTGCTGGGTCCTCCTGGGGCCGGGCACGGGTCAGCCAAGGCCTGTGAGCCCAGCCCCTCACCCCACATCCCTGGGAGCGTTGGAGGTGGGACGGGGTGGAGGGAAGCCGCCAGCCTGGGGGCGGTGGCCTGGGAGCCTGTCTCCAACAGGACTCGGGAGGCTCCGGTCTGGGTTTTCTCCTCCCTGAGCCCGTAAGTGGGGCAGGGAGGGGGTGTGTGATTTCTTGGTTAAAATCTAGGTTATCGGCAGTGACGTTGCTGGCATCACTGGGCACCGGGCGCGCGGGGAAGAGGGTTGGGGGGAGGGTCCGTGGGGGCCGGGCAGGCGGAGAGGGGCCCGTCCCCACAGACTGGCTGCTCCTTGGCGCCGGTTTCCCGTACCCCAGGCTCCCTCTGTGCTGGCCTGGTCTGGCCAGCGGGCATCCTCACACCTCCCACGGACAGCCGAGTAGCCAGGTGCCCCGTGCCGGGGCCTGGACAAGGATTGGGCGGGGCTCTCGAGCTGGTGGAATCCGGAACGTTCTAAGGTGAACTGGCGAACTGGCGCATGAGGTTCTCAGGAGTCCCTTCTCCTTTCAGTTTCCCCACCTGCCAAGGGAGGGGGTGGCCTGAGCGACCTTCAGGGGTCTTCTCTCCAGCACGCCGTGTGCAGGAAAGCCGAGGATGCAGAGCCCTGCCCTGGAGACCCTGTCCCCACCCTCCTCCCCGAGAAGAGCTGTTAGCAGCTCCCACGTGACTGGCTTCTTGTGGAAGTCGAGGAATCGAATATTACAGATGAGTGGATGGACTCTTGACTCCTCCCCCCAGCAGCCCCCGCGTGGTTTCCCGTTTCCGTCCTGCGCGTTCCTCCGTTGTGTCCAAGTCCTGTGTCGCTGTCCGTTAGTGGAGATGCCGTGGTTGATTTATCCACTTCCCTGTCGGAGGATATCGGGTGGTTCCTAACTGGCTAGCTTAGGAGAGGTGCCACTGGGAAGGCCCTAACCATGATGGGGCCGATCCGACTCGCCCCACGTCGCACTGGGCTCAGCCCCCCACCCCGGGGCTCAGGGCGGCTCCTGCCCCAGCTCCGCAGGGCCCAGAGCCGGTGGGCGCCTATCTGCACGTCAGCCTCTAGCCGGGGGTGGCGCAGGAGCGAGGGGGCCGCCCCGTCAAGGCGGCGCGGGTCTGGGGGGGTTGGTGTGGGCTCTGGGGGTGGGCGGGGCGCAGAGGGCACCCCGCCGTGAGGGGTCCGCTCCCATGGTCTCTACTTGTTCACCCTCTTCGGGCACATCTACCCCGAGGCTGCGAGCAGCGGTGGCCAGGGTGGGCGCAGTCCCTGCCCTTGCCTGCTGTGGACACAGAGAGACACCAGACTGGACCCTGACGCGGTGTTTCATCGTGGCGGGGGGCCGCCGTCGGGGCGGGCTGCCCCTCGGCCCGGGAGTGAGGCTGAGGGGTGCGACACGTCGGATGAGCCGACAGAGGCCGTGGAGGGGGAGGTTCCCACGCCGACCCGGGCCCCCTCCCCGTTCTCTGCGGTTCTGACCACCCTCCGGCCTCCAGGCCCGCCCCCCTCACTGGGCAGGTGTTGAATCCCGCAGGCGGGTGTGCTCCCGAGCCACGGGCCCACCTAGGTGTTTACGCGCCAGCCCCGAACCTCCACCTTCACCCTTTCCCAGGAGGAGACCGCCGCGGGGTGCCCTGCTGGTGGCCAGTGAGCTGGTGGCCCTGTGTGGCCCTGCTCTCCCCCTCCGGGTCTGCCCACTGTCCCCACGCCTGGACACGGGACAGACCCTGGTGGTGCGCGGGAGGGTCCTGGCACGCGGCAGCACGTCTGTTCCCGGGCCCCGCGGCTCCGAGCAGAGCCCTCAGTTGGCTCTTGCGCGTGGGAGAGGGTGGAGCCCTGCCCCGGGCCAGGCCTCCCCAGCATGGCCTCTGAGGTCGGCGCGGCTGTTGTCCCATCTTACGGGGGGCGGGCCAAGCCTGCAGCGTTCCCCCTCCACTCGGCAGGGCGTCCCTCCAGCAGAGCCTCTGGGAAGCCTGGTTGGCGGCTGCCCCCACCCACAGCTCAGAGCTCACAGGCTGTGGCTTGGGGGCCCCACAGAGAGGGAGCAGCCAGGGTGGGTTCTGCAAGCCCCACTGCCCGCCACCCACACTGCCTCCTGCCCTGGGCCCGGAGCGTCCGCACCGTTAGAGCCCAGCACAACCCCTGGACTGGCCTGGCTGCAGCGGTGCCCAGGTGGGGGCGGCCTGCCCAGGCCCGGGGGCTTCCCGCTCTTTTAAGGCAGCATCCTGGCAGCTCAGGCCAGACGAAGGAGGTGCCAGCGCCAGTGTGTCTGTCGCACTGTATACCCCGGAGGCTGCCCTGAGGGCTGGTCGGGCACCCCAGTCACCATCTGGGGCTCGTCCCTGAGGGCCTCCAGGGGCGGCCCCCCTGGCTCCCTGACCTCAGCTTCCGTGCAGTGTCAACATTTAACCCTCACACCCCCAAACACCCTGAGATTTCTTCTTAAAACCAGTTTTATTGAGGTGTAACTCACATACCTCGGTGCCACGGGTATGAAATTACCCATTTGAGATCTGGGTGTGGTGCCATTAGCGCAGTCAGATGGAGAACGTGTCCGTCACCCTGGGGGCCCTTGCGTCCCTTTGCTGGCATCCCCTCCGCCACCCCCAGCCGCGGGCAGCCTCGGATCTGCTTTCTGTCCTCTGGATACTTCTGTCCGTCACGTAAACAGAGGCAGGCTGTCTGCACTCCAGTCCGGCTGTCTCGTCAGCAGAATGAGTTTGAGACTTGCCTGTGCTGGGTGGGCTATCCTGCCTTTTTCTCCCCCTCTTTTTTATTTATTAAAGCATTTACACACAGTAAAATGTGCCAGTTTCAAGTGTACAGGTGATGAGTTTGGCCACTGTAATCAGTCAAGTACCACGGTCAAGATACACAACAATTTACTTCCCTCAGATGTTTCCCCGCGTCCTCCCCACCCCATCTCACCACCGCAGCCGCCGTTGCTTTCCATCACTATCATTTTTCCTTAAGTGGGATCACACAGAACGGAGTCTTTTATTTTTGACTTTTTTCATTTGCTGTATCTTGAGATCAGTTCATCCCTGTGGTTCTGAGTGTGGGTCCTTGGTCCTTGTGGTTGATGGTATTGTCCCACGCCGTGGACATGGCACCAGTGGCAGTTGTGTGTGGCTGTTATCATAGTGCTGCTGTGCACATCCACGTGCACGTGGGACTGCTTTTTTGTTCATCTACTGAAATTATTATATGGGTTTTCTCCTTAATTTTACTGATGTGGTGTATTGCATAGGTTAATTTTTAAATGTTGAACCACCCTTGAACTTCTGGGATAAGTCCCACTTGGTCATTATGTTTTTTTGTTTTCTATATTGCTGGATTCGATTTGCTAATGTTTTCTTAAGGAATTTTGCATCTACGTTCATGAAGGTTAATTATCCGTAGTTTGCCTGTGGTATCTTTGTCTGGTTTTGTAGGAGGATATGCTAACCTTATGTCTCTTCTCCTTAATTTTCTGAAAGAGCTTGTATAAGTTTGATGTTATTTCTTTCTTAAGCATTTGATAGAATTCATTCACCAGTGAAGCCACTTGGGCCTGCAGTTTTGTTGTTGTTTTTGTTCCTTATGGGAAGGTTTTCAATTATACATTCTGTTAGCTTAGATGTAGAACTGTTCAGATTTCTCTCACATCTTGCTTGAGCCATGGTAATTTGTGTGTTTCAGGGAATGTATCCATTTCTGATCTATGCAGGTATTAATATAGCCGTGCCAGCTCTCTTATGTTTACTATTTACCTGGTGTTGGCTGTTTTCATCCTTTTACTGTTAACCTACCTATGTCTTAAAGCTCAATTCTTATAAGTAGCACATGATTGAGATCTGCTTTTTTATCCAATCTGACCATCTTTTATTGGGAATCTTTCGACCATTTACGTTTAGTGTAATTTTCAGGGGGGTTAGGTTCAGGTCTGTCATCTCACTATTAGATTTTTATTAGTCATGTTTTCTTTTTTTCCTCTTTTCCACCACTCTCTGATTGGATTTTTCCAGAGTTTCTCTTTAGCTCTGCTGTTGACCTAGTGGTTAGACATTCCCCCCGACACCCCCCGCCATGCTTCGGTCGTCTGGAGCTGACTCATGAATCTTTGACTTATCCCATCAACCTTCTCAGGTATATCACCCCCTCCTGTGGAACTCAGACTTTAAAAACAGTGTGTTTTCATTTCCCCGCTCCAGTCCTTAGTGAAATTGTTGTCATGTATTTTACTTCTTCATAGGCTATAAGCCTTATGATGATGTTATTGTTTTTATCTGAAACAGACAGTTGTCTTTTTTCCACTTTTAGTCACTTTTAAAATTTAAATAGAGTAGAATTTACTCTTTGGGGCAGATTGTTCTCTGAGTTTAAACAAATGTATATAGTCATGTGATCACCTGCATAATCAAGATACAGAGCAGTCACCTCCCACATTTTATCATCCCCTGCAGCCCCTTTGTAGTCTTTTCTTCCTCTCTTCCAACTCCCACGACCATTGGTCTGTTTTCTGTCTCATCAGTGGAATCACACAGTGTGTGGCTTTTTGATTCAATGCATTTGAGGTTCATTCGTGTTGTGTGAGTTCGTGGTTCTTTTTTTTTTTGACAGCTGAATAGTATTCCCACGATGGGTTTATCTAGTTGCCAGTCGAAGCACCTTTGGTTTATTTCTAATTTTTAGTGCTAATGGATTGAGCTGCTACAAACGTGGCATCTAGGTTTTTGTGCACACTTGAATTGTCAGTTCTATTTGGTAAATTGGCCTAGGAATGAGATAGTGGGTCATCTGGTAAGTGCATATTTAACTTTATAAGAAATTGTGCAAACTCTTGTCTAAAATAGTTCTGTCACTTTATATCACCACCAGCAAAGCAGGAGAGTTCCTGTCATTCCATGATCTTGTCAGCACTTGGTTTTGTCTTTTTTTTTAAAGCCATTCTCATGGTCTATAGTGGTGTCATATTGCAGTGTTAATGTATTTGTATTTCTCTAATGTCTAATGATGTGGAACGCCCTTTGTGTATTTATTTGCCATCTGTATACCTGCTCTGGTCAAGTGCCTCTTTGAGTCTTTTGCCCTCTTTTTATTGAGTGGTTTGAATATTGAGTGTATTGTTGATATGGTGTATTCCTTATCATTCTAGGTGTGAAAGTCCCGTGTTGGATACACGACTCATAAACATTTTCTACTAGACTGCAGTTTGTCTTTTCTTTCTCTTACTAGTGTCTTTCAAAGACATTTTAACATTTTGATGTTTATTTTTTAAATTTTTAAATTTTATTTTTGGCTGCGTCGGGTCTTAGTTGTGGCACACGGGCTCTTCTTTGCAGCAAGCGGGCTTCTCTCTAGTTGCGGTGTGCGGGCTCAGTAGTTGTGGTCCACGGGCTTTGTTGCCCCACGGCATGTGGGATCTTAGTTCCCTGACCAGGGATCGAACCCACTTCCCCTGCATTGGAAGGCGGATTCTTAACCACTGGACCGCCAGGGAAGTCCCCTGATGAAGTTTAAATGGTCAGTAATTTCTCTTACAGATGATGCTTTTGGTGTTGTATTTGATTCTTTACCTAACAAGATTATAAGAATTTTTTCCCCTATGTTTTCTTCTAGATGTTTTATGGCTTTGGGTTTTACATTTAGTCTGTGGCCCATTTTGAGTTAATTTTTGTATAAGGTGTGAGACATGGATCGAGGTTCTGATTTTTTTTCCATGTGGATGTCTAATTTTTTTAAAGAAATTTAAAATACGATAAAAAGCCTATTATGTTTACCCACATATTTACCTTGTCCGGTTCTTCATACTTGGTATAGATTAGAGTTTCTTTCTGGTGTTATTTTCCTTCTGCTTGGAGAATTTCCTTCAACCTAGTGATGGACTAGTAGTGAATTCTGAAAAATTACAAAGAGGTCTTTATATCACATTTTGTAAAAATCTGCCTTATTGAAGTATAATTTATGTATAATAAAATTAGTCAGTTTTCATTGTACAGTTGTCACCTTCATTCTTGAAGGGTATTTTTGCTGGATGTAGAATTCTAGGCTGACTATTACTTTCTGCCTTCAATAGACGTTCTCTTGTCTTCTGAAATGCATTTTTTTTCCTCAGGAAATCATAGTCATTCTTCTCTGAGTTTCTCTGTATGAGTTGTGTCTTTTCAGGCAGCTTTTATTTCTGTTTACATCTTGTTGAGCTTTTTGGACGTGTGCGTTTATGCCATTATTCCTTCAAATATCTTGTGTCCCTCCCCCCACAACTCCAATTAAACATGTTTTTGTCCCTGAGGTCCCAAGGCTCTGTTTATTTATTAGTTTTTAGCCTTTTTTTCTGTTTAGGCTTTAGGTGGAGTAGTTTCCATTGCTGTTTCTTCATGGTCGCTGATCTTTTCTGCAGTTCCGTTTTGTTCTTATTTGTATGTTCCGTTTCTGCCCTCACTGAGTTCCTGCTTTTACATTTTTTTTTTAAGTTCTGATTGTATTTTTATAGCTGGTTTGCCTGCTAATGCGGTCCACTTTGTTATTTCTTGGTCTGTTTCTACCTACTGATTTTTCTCCTCCTTAGGATCACCTTTTGGTGGTTCTTCACGTGTCTGTTAATTTTGTAACAGGTGCTGGACATCGTGGATGTTGAGCACTAGCAGTCTTATCCTGAGTCTCTCATTGTGGAGTTAAGTGGAATTTCCATAGTGAGTAATGATTTTGAGTGCTTTTTCATACTCTTGGCAGCTTGTCTGTCTTCCTTTGTGAAGTGCCCATTTAAATCTTCTTTCCCACACTTTTGTAGAGTGAGTTGTCTGTCCTTTACTCACAACTTTTCGTGAGCTTCTGTGTACTCTGAATAGACCTCTTCTGTCAGACAAGTGTCGTAAATAGCTTCTCCCACTCTACAACTTGTCATCTTCTAAATATAATTTTGATGTAGTAAGTTTATTAACTTTTTTCCCTTTATCAATAGCTGTTCTTACATCTTGTTTAAAGAAATCTTCCTTTACCTCCAGATCAGTGTAATGTTCTTCTATGTACCTTAAAGTTGTCTTTTGGATTTGAAATCATTTTAAATTTACAGAAACGTTTCAAGATAAGCACAGAGAACTCCTGTATACCTTTCCCTCAGACTCACTAGCTGGTAAGAATTTGCCACATTTTGCTTTGTCATTCTTTTTCTCTTTTTATGTATAGGTTTTTGGTTTTTTTTTCTCTGAGCCATTTGAAGGCAAGTTGCAGATATTATGCTCTTTTACCCCACGATACTGAGCATTGCTTACAAACGGGACATTCTCTTGCATAAACACAG
The DNA here is from genome assembly GCF_026419965.1 of Kogia breviceps. NCBI lineage: Eukaryota > Metazoa > Chordata > Mammalia > Artiodactyla > Physeteridae > Kogia > Kogia breviceps. Next base: position 1,633,850 of record NC_081317.1, read on the forward strand.
TACAGTGTTCAAAAACTCAGGAAATTCAGGTTTTTGTTTGTTTGTTTGTTTTGGCTGTGCTGGGTCTTCAGCTGCGGAACAAGGGATCTTCGTTGCGGTATGCGTGCAGGATCTAGCTCCCTGACCAGGGATCACACCCAGGCCCCCTGCATTGGGAGTGCAGAGTCTTACCCACTGGACCACCAGGGAAGTCCCCAGGAAATTTAGTTTTGACCCGGCACTACTAACTATATAATCAACGATGCTTAAATTTCCATGCTTAAGTTTCTGCAGTTGTCTCAGTATTGTCCTTTGTGGTCACGTTGGGTTTTTCTGATCCAGTATTCAGTTCAGAATCACACATTGCATTTCTAGTTATTCTCTTTAGTCCCTTTATTCTGGAACAGATTCTCAGCCTTTATCCTTCATGAGACTTTCCTTTTGAAAGAGCATGGGCTGGCTGTTTTGCAGAAGGTCCCTCTGTTTGGGTTTGCTGAGTTTCGTCTCACGATTGGGTGCCTGGTGTTCGTTTCTGCTGGAATTCCACAGGAGCAATGCTGTGTCCTTCTCCAGCCACGACCCTGGTCTGGCTCAGTGTTGGTAATGGCCCCTTAGGTCATTTGGTCCAGGTGATCTCTGCCAGGTAGAGCCACTGTGAGAAGAGAAGGTGTGTCATTAGCCTTTCACCCAACCCTTTTAGTGTTTGTTGATGATTCTTGCCTGGGTTTATACTGCTCTGATGGTTGCAAAATGCTGATCAGAACTCCATAACTCCTACATTTATTAGTTGGCGGTCTTTTGTAGGGAAGAGCTTCTCCAGACCCCCTACTTATTTATTTTATTCCTTCACTTATTGTTGTTGTTTATTTGGTGTTAGTATAAAGTTGCTTTTTTTTTTTTTTTTTTTTTAAGCATTTTCATATTGTCTTTTTCAGCAAAATATCCCGGGCTCGTCTCATGCTTTCTGTTCCCCAGCCCTGGAGTCAGCTTTTTTCCCTCTGAGTAGGGAATGGTATTTAGGAACCAAGATCTGGGTGCTACGTTTGCTTATTGCTACTAGGGTGCTGTTTTTATACCCTTTTAGTAGTCAGAGCTAGGAATTTATATATTTAAAAATCACGAGTTTGTACTGATATCTCCAAATTTAACTCAATGTCCTAGGCTTCTCCCAGCCTCCTCTCTTCCTTACGTCTGTTTTCCCCTCTAACAGTCAAGATTCAGACTCTCCTGCTTTCTTATTAAGGCTTTTCTCTCTGTAGTATATCTGGAATTGATTTTTTTTTTTTTTAATGTGGTGTGATATGGGGCTCAAGATTTACTTTTTTTTTTTTTAAAGAGGATTTAAAAAAAAAATATTTATTTTTTTTGGCTGCATTGGGTCTTTGTTGCTGCATGCGGGTTTCTTTAGTTGTGGCGAGTGGGGGTTATTCTTTGTCGCGGTGCGTGGGCTTCTCATTGAAGTTGCTTCTATTGTTGCAGAGCACGGGCTCTAGGCGTGCAGGCTTCAGTAGTTGTGGCACGCGGGCTTAGTAGTTGTGGCTCGTGGGCTCTAGAGCACAGGCTCAGTAGTTGTGGCGCACGGACTTAGTTGCTCTGTGGCATGTGGGATCTTCCCAGACCAGGACTCGAACCCGTGTCCCCTGAATTGCCAGGCAGATTCTTAACTACTGTGCCACCAGGGAAGTCCCGTAAGTCTCTTTGCTTTTTCTTTTCCTTTTAAAATTTATTTATATTTATTTTTTGCTGCATTGGGTCTTCATTGCTGCACGCCAGCTTTCCCTAGTTGCGGTGAGTGGGGGCTACTCTTGGTTGCGGTGCGTGGGCTTCTCATTGTGGTGGCTTCTCTCGTTGCGGAGCACAGGCTCTAGGTGCACGGGCTTCAGTAGTTGTGGCACGTGGGCTCAGTAGTTGTGGTTCGCGGGCTCTAGAGCGCAGGCTCAGTAGTTGTGGTGCACGGGCTTGGTTGCTCCGCGGCATGTGGGATCTTCCTGGACCAGGGCTTGACCCGTGTCCCCTGCATTGGCAGGTGGATTCTCAACCACTGTACCACCAAGGAAGCCCCAGCCTTTTCTTTAAATATTAAAATGGTCATATAGTTTTCCTCTTCTGCTCTGTTAATGTTATAAATTGCTTTTTCGAATATTAAAAAAACCTTGTGTTTCTGGAATAAGATCAACCTAGTTGTGACGTCGTATCCTTTTTACCTACCTCTGGATTCAACTGCCTAATTTTTTTGCCCTTTTTGGGGGGGCTCTCTGGAGCTATGACCACCCCCAGTCAGTGTTCATCTCCTAGAAGGAGGCCTCAGGTGGGTTGCCAGGTGTCCGTCCGGCAGTCGCTAAATCGAGGGAGCCACTCCCGTCTGGCCAGACCCTGAGCGTGGAGCCCCTGCCTCTGCTGGGGGTGCCCCCCTACCCCCCACAGAGCTCCAGCCTAAACACTGGGAAACCTGTTAAGTGCATACCCCCCACCCACACAAGGCACACAGAGCGTGGGCGCCAGTGCAGGTACCCCGGACCCACATCAGAGGAGCGGGAGTTTGGACCCAACGCCTGGAGCACCGGCTGCGTGGGACAAGCCTGTGCTTTTCATATTGCCTCGTATTTTCTCTAGGATTTTTGCCACTGTGTGGACGAGGGAGGGTGCCCTCTAATTTTCCTTTAAGGTAATCTCTCCCTTTTTTTACTAGCAAGGTTATCTGGCCTCATAAAAGGATTTGAGAATTATCACCGTTCCCCACCTTTTAAAATTGACCTGGAAGAGTTTGTATGACATGAGTCCATTTCTTAAATATTTGAAGTATTATGCCCAGGTGAAGCCACTTAGGCCTGGAGTGTTTTGCAGGACGGTAGTTATTAGATTCATGTCTTTATTAGGTCCAACTTCAAATTTCTTTTTCTTCTTGTGTCAGTGTTGGTCAGTTGTGTTTCTCTTCAAGCTTATAGGTTTCATCCAATTTTTAGATTTCTTGGCGTGAATCTACTACTTACATCCTCTTAAAAATCTTCCTAATGTTTATCGAAGAAAGTGGCAAACTGTGACGTAGGGCAGATCTGCCCCATGGCCTGTTTTGGTACAGCCCACAAACCAAGGATGCTGTTTATATTTTTAAAGAGATGTGTAAAAAGAAAAAAAAGCAATAACGAAGGATATTCAAGAGAACCGAGCCTAAAAGATTGCCCCTCTGGCCCTTTACAGTAAAAGTTTGCCAACCCCTGTTCTGTAGAATCTGCTGTGTCATTTTAACATAATATTAACAATTAGTATTGTTAATTTGTGTCTTTTTGCCTCATTATCCTTCATTCAGTCTTGCTAGAGATTTTCCAACATATTAGTCTTTTCAAAGAGCCAACTTTTGGATTTTTCTCTCTTATGTATACAGTTGACCTTGGAACTGCATGGGTCCACTTATACACGGATTTTTTGCAATAAGTACAGTACCTGTAAAGAAATATGCATTTCTTTGTCACATTTCCATTTTGATGTCTAGTTCTGGTAACACGTATAATACCTGCAGTGTTCCGTACCATGTAAGACAGCATTGACGCAGGTACCGAGAGACACATGATTCATCTTGTAAACAGATGATGTAAACTTATGATATTCGGTGAGTACAGTCTGGTACTGTACATGTATTTTCTCATGATTTTCTTAACGACATTTTCCTTCCTCTAGCTGACTAAGAATACGGTACAGATACGTGTAACCTACAAAATATGTGTGAACTGACTGCATATGTAAGGCTTCTGGTCAACAGTGAGCTACTCGTAGTTACGTTTGGGGGGGAGACAGAAGTTATATGCAGCTTTTCGACCGCTCAGGGGGTCCGCGCACCAACCTTCACATTGTCTAAGGGTCAACTGTACTTACATATGTATTTTTAAAATCTCAATTTATTTCGACTTCCTCTGAGTTAATCTGCTATTTTTTTCCTAGTATTTTGATCGATTGATTTCTCAGCCTTTTAAAATACATGCACTTTGGGGCTGTCCGTTTCCTGGTCAGCACGGCTTAATTCTTCCCAACACATTTTGATATGTCGTATTTCCAGTATCATCCCATTAAAAGCATTTCCCAGCGCTCTCGTGATTTTTCTCTTCTCGACCCTTGGGTGATGTAGTGGTGTGTTGCTTAAATTTTCAAACATGTTTTGGATTTTCTGGTCATCTATTTGTTGTAATTTCTGAATTAAATTCTCTGTGGTCACAGAACATATTCAGACCGCTTCATAGCTCTGACGTCTTTTGAGACTCTGCGCCCCAGCAGGTGTCCCACATGCACCAGACAAAAACTGTTGCACCAATGATTAAATCACATCTTGCATACTCTTTCAGATTTGTTTTTGTCTTCTTAGGTTGGCTCAAGAGATGGGGTGTTCAGCTCTCCAAGTAGGCTTATAGATTTGCCATTTCTCTCCTTTTAGCTCTGCCGGTTATTAGGAAGTTTTGATTTGGGTGCCTATCAATTGCAGGCTTGTCTCATCTTCCTGGTGAACTGGTCCTCTTATCATTGTGAAATATCCTGTGGCACCAGGAAAGTTTCTTGCTTTGAAGTCTGCGTGGTCTTACATCAGCAGAGCTGCCCTGGCATCCTTCTCTTTGATGGTCACCTGGTGCACCTTTTCTACCTTTTCTTTCGCTTTCAAACTTTCTTTTGTTTAAGATTGTCTCTTGGGTTTTGTTTTTTTAATCCAGACTTAACAGTTTTTCATTGGAGTGTTTAGTCCACTTACATTTCATGTAATTACTGGTGTCTTTGGGTTTCATCTACCATCTTAACTATTTTCCCTTTGTCCCCTCTGATCTTCTGTTGTTTCTCCATTTCTTTCCCCTTCTTTCAGGTTAATCAAGCGTTTTACTGTTTATTTGCCTTTCCATGCCTGTTGTAAGTTTGTCTGCTGGTCTCTTAAGGGTTGGAGGTTTCAGCATTCATCCGGATTCATAGCTTGCCTTCAAGGAGCCTCGCGAAGGCCTCCATCACTTTAGCCCCTTTGGCCCCCGTCACGCTGGTTGGGGTTGTTTTGCACGTTTTGAGCTGCACCAGCCCTTTTGTCGTTGTCATTTTAAATAGTTGTGTTGATACTTAACCTGCCCATTTATTTTTTCCACATATTCCTGCTTTACCCTCGCCCTCTTTTTTTTCGGGGTGCGGGGGGGGCACATCGCGAAGCTTACGGGATCTTAGTTCCCCAACCGGGGATTGAACCTGCGCCCTCAGCACTGAAAGCGCTGGGTCCTGACCATTGGACCACCAGGGAATTCCCTACCCTCGCCCTCTTATCTGGGATCACTTTCTTCATGAGGCTTCATGTCTTCAATCAGTTTGGAGTTCTGGGTCATTACAGCTTCCCACGTGCACCCGCCCTCCTTCCCGGGCTCCCGTGACACGCGTGGTGTGCGTTCACCGCGTCCTGGGCATGCCGGATGACTTTTATTCTCTTTTATGACTTTTCTATTTCTTTTTTCTTCTGCTGCTTTAAGCTGGAAGTTTTGGATTGAATTATTTTCCAGTTCACCAATCTTCTCATCTGCTCTGTTTAATTTCCTTTTCAACCAATCATATTTCTAAGATTTGATTGTTTTTATTGATTCTAGTTTTCTGGTGAAATTCTCCATCTTGTACATTTCTTGCACAAATTAAGAGTAGTTATTTGAAAGGCAGTGTCTGCCTGTTTAACCTGTTACAGATCGCCCATGGGTCTGATTTAATGTCTCTTTGTAAATTGTGGGGTGTTTTTTTTTTTAATCATTTGGCTCTGCTTTCTTGTATTGCTGGTAATTTTTTATCAAATGCTTCACATTGTGTGAAGACATTTTGGAAGCTCTAAGCAGAGCTGCTCCAAAGAGGGTCTTGGGACCTCTTAGAGGTCCTTCTGAGAGGCTGTCGGATTTATCGAGCAGTGATGTGACCTCCTGGAGTAAGTCAGGCTACGCACTCCTGGTTGCCCTGCTCCTGGGCCCTGGCTGTTCGCACGTCTCAGCTGAAAGCCTGGGTGTTCCCCAGAGCACTGCCTCCTCGGCGGGCCCCAAATCTCAGTGTTTGTCCAGGCCATACGTGGGACGCCACATTCTTTTTTAAATTTATTTATTCTCTTTTTGGCTGCATTGGGTCTTTGTTGCTGCGCGCGGGCTTTTTCTAGTTGCAGCGAGCGGGGGCTGCTCTTCATTGTGGCACGCTGGCTTCTCATTGCTGTGGCTTCCCTTGTTGCAGAGCACGGGCTCTAGGTGCGTGGGCTTCAGTAGTTGTGGCACATGGGCTCAGTAGTCGTGGCTCACGGGCTCTAGAGCGCAGGCTCAGTAGTTGTGGCTCGTGGGCTCAGTAGTTGTGGCATGCGGGCTCAGTAGTTGTGGCGCACGGGCTTCAGTAGTTGTGGCGCACAGGCTCTAGAGCACAGGCTCAGTAGTTGTGGCGCACAGGCTTAGTTGCTCTGCGGCATGTAGGATCTTTCCGGACCAGGCCTACAAACCCATGTCCCCTGCATGGGCAGGCGGATTCTTAACCACTGAGCCACCAGGGAAGTCCCTGTAAGTTTGTTTTCTATGTCTGTTGAGTCTGTTTCTGTTTTGTAAATAAGTTCATTTGTATCATTTTTTAAGTTTCCACATATAAGTGGTATCTCGTGATACGACTTCCTCTGTCTGATTGACTTCACTTAGTATGATACTCTCTACTGGGCAGCTTTTTTTAATGCAGCTTTTAGCGTTGTTCTTGCCGAGGGGCTCAGTCCACTATTGGCTACTGCCTCCTCCTCACAGTGGGCGTCTGCGGGGTATTTTACAAGTTCAGTGCATTTATTTTTGTGTAGCTAACGTGTACTCGTTATCTTAAGGAATGTAGGACGATCGTACAGTGAAAAGCCGTTCTCCCGCATGGCCCTTCCGCCTCCCACTCGGGTCCCCAGAAGCATCCATGGTCGGCCTGGCATCCACGGGTGGGCAGGGGGGCTGCGAGCTTCTCAAGGTCAGCACTGGACAGGAGGATGGAGAACAGGAAAGGGACATGGTCAGACTGGCGATAGAAGAGCTGCCAGGATCGCTGTGGTGGGGTGAGGAGACCAGGTAGGGAACCAGTGGGGTCTCCTAGGGCCAGATTTGGGCGCAGGAGACAAAAAAACCCAGAACCCTGCCCCCTGGGAGGGGCAGCACCAGCTTTCCTTGGGACGAGCTGAGTGGGAGGGAGCTGCCCAGAGGGCGTTTCAAGTGTGCCGAGCCGTGGCCCGGGGGGCCGGTCACCGGGTCGGGGGGCCGCGGTGCGGGCTTGCACTGGCCGCAAAGCCCTGCTGGAGCACCGTCCAGGGTCTGGTCTCTCGGCCCTGCGTCTTCCCCAGCAGCTATGCCTGTAACTTCCTGAGCCACGGGGCCTGGAGACCCGCTGTGTCCCTTTGTGTCCTAGCAGCTGGGGTTTACACACAGGTCCTCTGGACTCTTGGCCTCGTGTTTCTGGTTCCACCTTTATTTTTCTTTCTTACTGGCTTTCCCTGCCAGACTTTGCTATTTTTTACCCCACATGCCAAACTGCGTTGGCTCTTGGATGCATTTCGTGCCCCTGTTTTAGATCCAAGAAATGGGATGCATCGTATTACAGTCGGTGGTGTATCACAGTTACGTTGGTGTCACGTAAAAGACAGAATGATGCCCGTGGTGACCCCCCCAGCCGCCTGGGCCCAAGTGCACCTGCAGGAACCGCCACCTGCCCTGTTCCTGGGATGCTGATATAGGTGTGTGCAGTGCACAGATGTCCTTCACGAGTGTGGCCCTTTCAGAACCGCCCGTCTGGTTGGCACTGAGCTGGCAGCTGCAGAGATGGGCTAGATCGCCCACCCGGGGTGCGTTTGGCATGAGTGGAGGCCACCCGGAGCTGAGCGGACGGGGGCTGGGCAGCCGCCTGGGCATGGGGTGGTGTGGCCTGAGTGTCCACCACCCAGAACAGCTCCACCAACCAGCCCCCAGGGCCCCAGGACTCCAGCGTGCTGCTCCGACAGTTACCCCCCAACCCCATCCCCTGGCAGCCGCTGTTCTCTGTCCCCGTGGTTCTGTCTTGGAACGTGTCCGACACATGGACCTGCCCAGGAGATGACCTTGTATGCTGGCCCCTCTGCTGGGTGTAGTGAACCTGTGATCCATCCAAGTTGTGTGGCAATAATTTGTTCCTGGGCTTCCCTGGTGGCGCAGCGGTTGAGAGTCCGCCTGCCGATGCAGGGAGCACGGGTTTGCGTCCCGGTCCGGGAGGATCCCACGTGCCGGGGAGCGGCTGGGCCCGTGAGCCGTGGCCGCTGCGCCTGCGCGTCCGGAGCCTGTGCTCCGCAACGGGAGGGGCCGCAGCGGTGAGAGGCCCGCGTACCGCAAAAAAAAAAAAAAAAAAAAAAAAAAGTTGCTTCTTGCAGCCCTGTGGTGACTGTCGTGTGGACGGCTTCCTGGCTGTCCCTTCCTCTGACTCAGGACACTGGGTGTTTCCAGTTTGGGGCGTCTGTGAGCACAGTGGGTGTGGACATTCCTGTACAGGGTCCGTTGCGTCCAGCCCTCATTTCTTTCTTCTCCTGCGTAAATACCTAAAAGTGGAATTGCTGGCTCAGCTATACATACGGTTAACTTTATTTTGTATTTATTTATTTTATTTTGCGGCACGCGGGCCTCTCACCGCTGTGGCCCCTCCCGTGGCGGAGCACAGGCTCCGGACGCGCAGGCGCAGCGGCCACGGCTCACGGGCCCAGCCGCTCCGCGGCACGTGGGATCCTCCCGGACCGGGGCGCGAACCCGCGTCCCCCGCATCTGCAGGCAGACTCCCAACCGCCGCGCCGCCAGGGAAGCCCCATACGGTTAACTTTAAAACAGACTGCCGCATGGTTTCCAGTGTCCTCGCCACCGGGACGAGCATTCCGGTGGCTCCGTGTCCTTGCCAGCATGTGCTGTGCTCAGGTCCCGCTGAGCCGTCCTAATCGCGGGCAGTGGTGTCTCAACGTGGCTTTCGTTTCCATTTTTCTAACGGCCCAGGACGTTGAGCATCTTTTCATCTGCTCACCTGCCATCTCCGTGTTCTCTGGCAAAGTGTCTGCTCAGATCTTTTGCCCATTTTTTTTTTTTTAGCATCTTTATTGGCGTATAATTGCTTTACAATGGTGTGTCAGTTTCTGCTGCCCATTTTGAAAATTGGGTTTTTTGTTTTGCTTCTATTGAGTTTTGAGAGGCCTACCTGGAGACACGTGGTTTGCAGATCTTTCCTTGGTCGGTGGTAGCTGGCTTGTCTTCTTTCATAGTCAGGAGTTTTTCATTTTGATGAAGTTTAGTTTATCATTTAATTTCTTTTAGGGACTGTGCTTTTGGAGTCAAGTCTAGGCTTTTAGCTGAACCCAAGATCACAGATTTTCTGGTGAAAGTTTTGTCGTTTTTTGTGTTTTACGTTTAGATCCGCGACCCCCTTGTGTCCATCTTGCACAAGCTGTGAGGTTCGGCCCATGGGTTTTGTGCCTGTGTGTGACCTGTGACTTGGCACCGTTTGTTGGCAGACTGTCACTTCCTTCTTTGGGTCTGTGTGCGTCTCTATCACAGATCGGCCAAGCGTACTTGAGTGGGTCTGTCTCTGGACCGTGCACTGTGTGTCTGGCAGGCCTGGTCACTGTGCTTTGTGGGGAGCCAGGGTTGGGTGGGGTGGTGCAGCATTTTTCTTTCCAGTTGGTTTTCAGTTGTGTTTTTCTATACAATTAAGAACTAGGGGTTCGGCTTCTTATGCTGCCCTCTGAACAAACAGCGTACCCTTTCGTGGAGTGGGCATCACCTTTTTTGTCCCCTGTCCGCCCCCCCGCCCCCAACCTCAGCAGAGCTACACTGCAGCTGGACCAGGGCGGCTCGGGCACCTGCCGGTTGGTGGTCACCCACGTTGCCGGGGCTCCCGGGGGCGGGGGCTGCCTATGCTGTGTCTGATGGTGATTCCCTAGGACACACTACGCATTTGGAGGCGGGAACAGGGGCCCTTTGGGGCTTCCTGGATGTGACAGCATCCTGTGGTCGGGCGTCTTGGTGTGTGTTGCCCAAAGAGAGGGTCCAGTGATTTCTTCAGATTCCCAGTCTGGGCCTCAGGAGGCTGAGGAAGTTCAGGACTGAGGTCAGCGTGACCCTCCCGGTTTCCCTCCTTCCATTCATTCGTGGTTTTTTTTGTTGTTTTTTTTTTTGGCTGCGTTGGATCCTCGTTGCTGCGCACGGGCTTTCTCTAGTTGCGGCGAGCAGGGGCTGCTCTTCGTTGCGGTGCGCGGGCTTCTCACTGCGGCGGCTTCTCTTGTTGTGGAGCACGGGCTCTAGGCACGTGGGCTTCAGTAGTTGTGGCACACGGGCTCAGCACTTGTGGCACACGGGCTTAGTTGTTCCGCGGCACGTGGGATCTTCCCGGACCAGGGCTCGAACCCGTGTCCCCTGTGTTGGCAGGTGGATTCTTAACCACTGCACCACCAGGGAAGTCTCCCATTCATTCTTTAAAAAAAATTGTTGTGTGTGTGGTAGAGTGTAGCTCATGTAAGATTTCCTGTTAAGGCCACTTCTGAGTGCACAGAAATCAGGTACATACACATTGTGCTACCATCACCACCGTCACCTCCAGAACTTTCTCTTCTTCCCAAACTGTCCCCACTAGACACTTGCTCCCCACCCCCCGCCCCAGCCCCAGGCCCCACCGTCCACTTCCTGCCTCCATGGGTTTGACTCCTTCAGGGACCTCACACGAGTGGGTCCTGCAGGCCGTGTCCGTCTGTGTCAGGCTCACCTCCCTTGCGTGATGTCTCCCGTTTGGGTTCAGGCAGGTGTCATGGTGGGGGCAGCAGGACTCCGAAGGCACAGCCTGGACCCCTCTTTCTCTCCAGTTAGAGACCCTGCAGGGCCCGCCATGCACCCTGTGAACACACTGGTGTTTTCTTCGGCCCTTGTGGTCTGAGGGAAGCTTCTGCCTGCCTCTATCCCTGCTGCCCATTTGCCCAGATTAGCTGCTGTTCCAGATCGTTCCATCGGGACCTTTACAACCATGACTCACCTTCCCTGCACACAGAGAGATTGCTCATCCCCCGATACAAACAGCTAATTGCTTTCACACGCTTCTCTCCAAATTTCACGGGGCCGAAATATTTGGAGCCCACGATCCTAGAAACCGACCTTATAAAGGGTAATAACCGGGGCCGTGGATGACGCAGGCAGCCGCCCCGGTCCTGGGGCAGCGGGAGGCCGCTGGGCCCCCCAGTGCTCAGGGAGACCTGGGTGTGATCCGAGGGATCTCTGCAGGCTGCCACACCCCTGCCCACAGTCCACCGAGGGGTCTCCCATCACCCTTGCCGTCAGGCACTGGAGGGACCCCGCCAGAGGCCGCCAGGGAGACTGGCGGGGCCCCGTCACTATGTCCTGGTGTACAGACTCTCCTGGGTTTCCAGAACCTGTTTGTAACTTGGCACCCCCTCCCTAGAAGGAGGCCGCTGGAAGCTGGGGCCTTGGTGGGTAATTTGGGGCTGGAGAGGGACGGGGGCACGTGAAGCGATTCGGAGCACCTTTCCAGATGAGCCGCCACTCTGTTGAGGGTATTTTTAGCCGGCGCAGTATCCGGCACATGGCAAAGCAGAAATAGAAGTGGCTCTTTTGGTTCCTCTGGATCTGACAGCCTCTGGCTCTTGGGGAGCCGTGCTGGGGCTGGTGGGGTGGGGTGGGGGGCGTGCGGAGTGCAGACAACTTCTGCTGTTTGGAGAAACATCGCGGCCGAGGAGTTGTAGATGGGGATTATTTCTGCCGGTGAGCGCTCTTTATGTAAATGCCACGGCGCCAGCGTTGGCGCCCTGCTCCCGAGAGTCTGAGAGTGTAATCGCAGCAGGCTGGGGGCGGGGAGGGGGGGAGGGAAGGGCTGGGCGGGTAATTATGTTTTAAAATATCATCCGGGTTGTTTTTCCTGTGCTCCCTGAGCCCCCGGGTAATTCCGGGTTTGGAAGATTCTGGCAGCTCTCTGCCGATCTGCCCCCACCCCCTGCCAGCGTTCCCCAGACATGCCAGGTGGGAAATGCTGCCCGACCCCCCCCACCCCACCCACAGTGGCCACCCTTCTGACTTCTGCCCTGAGCTGTGCTGCAACCTCGCCCAGGGCTTGGCTGATTCAGGAAAACTCCCTCCTTTGAACTGGAAGTGGCCGCTGCCAGGCCGAAGGCACCGCGTGCCACCCATCCTGTGCATGCTGGCAGGTGCCTCCCTAGGAACGGCTGAGCCCTGAGGGGACGGGGGAGGGGTGGCCTGGGGGTCCCCTGGTGGGGACTGGGGCTGACTCCGGAGCGGGCGATTCCAGACCCAGGAGGGGTGGGTAGAGCAACAGGTGGGCCCCCAACCCATCCTCGGGGCTGGAACCGACCGTCCTGCCTTCTCCCGCGGGACTCGCCCTGTGGTTTGGGGGGTGCTGGCCCTTCAGGGACTGGGCAGCCCTCACGTCTCCCCCGCAAGAGCTTGCTACAGAGATAACTAGGGGCTCATTCATGCTCACACTGTGCCGGGTCTGGGGCTTGGGCACCCTTCCTTGCCAGCCTCCCCCTCCTGAAGGGCTTCCAGGTCCTTCTCCCAGCCCCACCTGGCCTCCCCCAGACTTAGGTGCCTCTGCTGAATTTCCCTGTGGCCCCAAGGGGGGTCACAGTGCAGAGGGGATGGGACACCGGCCAGCCCAGGGGGCTGCCTCTGACCATCTTGGAGTGGCCTCGGGACCTCCCCAACAGGCCCTGCCGCTGAGCGCCTACCCTGAGGCTGCTGGAGGAGAGCTTCCAGCCCAGGCTTGCCCTCTGGGTACCTGAGCCCTGGGAGGTTTTACAAGCCGCGCTCTCCCCGCCAGTGGTCATTGAGGCTGCTGATGAGAGCCACCGTCCTCATCAAGGAAAGCCCAACCCCGGGTGGCCATCAGAGCAGACCCTGCCTGGGTGCCCGCGTGACGGGTGGGTGACCGGGGGACGGGCCCTGGGGTCTTCACCTGCAGGCCTCGCTGCTCAGCCAGGTGTGTGGCGTGGGCCCGCCCTGGAGCAGCTGTGATTTCTCAACAACGACAGCTGCGGGAGCAGGTGGCCCTCCCAGGAGTGACCCGGGAGCGCCATGTGCTGAGGACACAGAGGAGGGAGGCCGTGTCCCTGCCCTGTGTCTGGCCGGGATGGCTTGAGTGCGGGCCGCAGGGTGAGGAGTGCCGGACGGATGGCCGTGTGTGAGCCTGAACGGGGAGGCCGGCCTACGGTAGAGCCCGGCCGGGGCCGGGCCTCCAGCTGACCCTGCAGAGCGGGAGCCGGGCGTGTGATGCTGCCCGGGCTGCTGGCGCCGGGCAGGAAAATGAGGAGGGGGCGGGGGGGCAGGCGCGGGGCAGGAAGCGGGGGCCTGCTTGGAGGGTCTTGGGGCGGCGAGGCTGGTGAGGTGGGGTCCTGCCCACCATGGGGGCCTCCACGTGGCCGCTGCCCTCACCCCGCCTGGCCGCCTGCTGAACCCTCTGGGCTGGGCACTCCCTGTGAGCAGGGGGCAGGCCCTCGGCCTCCCAGCACCTGGGGAGGCACCTGGGTGTGCTGGGTGCCCAGCAAGTGCCCGATAGACTAGCCCCCACCCCCACCCCATGAGCCCGAGAGGGAACCCCCAGCCCAGCCTTGAGCCCCTGCAGAGGGCCCGTGGGTAGGTGGGTGGTTAGGAGGCTGGGGGGGGGCGCTGGGGCCTCGGCCGTCCCCTGCTTGGTGTCCTGTGTGTGGTGCTTGCACTCACGTGTGACATGGGGACGTCGGAGGGGGCCTCCCCCACTCCCCACCCCTGGGGGTCCCTGAATGACCCCTAGTAGTGGTCTGTCAGGAACATCCCCCGACGGCCCGGAGGCCTGGAGCCGGCGTGGAGACAGCGTCGGCTGCCCGGCTGGGCCACCGCCTGGCTTTACTGTTGGTGAATATTGATGGAGCTGCTCTTGGCCAGGAAAACATGGCGCAGCCTTTGGGGGTGGGGTGCCCACGCTCAGGGGGGCTGCGTCCCCCCCGCCTGTAGAACGGGGCTGCTGTGAGGAGACAGGCTGGGGAGCGGTTGACAGTACAGGTCTCGCTGGGTCCCCTTCGCGGGGCGCTCCCTCCCTGCTCCCACCCCCAGCCCTGAGCCCTCATTCCGGCTCCTCGCCCTGCAGGCCTCAGCCTGCTGGACACCCCCACCCTGGGAGCCTCCCAGGCCTCCCGCGACTTGCTCCCAGGCCGGCTGGGAGTCCCGTGCCTGCCTTCTCTGCCCTCTGGTTTAGTCGGGTCCTCCCGGCAGGGACAACACCTGGTGGGTGGGGGGGGGCGGGCATGCAGCAGGCCTGGCCCGGGCCCGGGTGGGCGGGAGGGGAGATCTGCCGTGTCCCTGACTGGGTGGCCTCTGGGCCCACAGTGCAAGAGAAGCCGGAGCCCTTGCCACTGGAGAGCCGTTCCTGCGTCCTCATCCGCCGCGACCTGGTGGCCCTGCCCGCCAGCCTCATCAGCCAGATCGGGTACCGCTGCCACCCCAAGCTCTACTCCGAGGGGGACCCCGGCGAGAAGCTGGAGCTGGTGGCAGGTGAGGCCTCACCCCCACCCTGTCTATTGTATGCAGCTGCCCTGCCGTTTATTTTTTCTCCGGAGCCATGAACAATGGACTCATCACCAGTCAGTCAAAAAAAAAAAAGAACATCTTAAATTTCCTCTAATTTCCTTTTAGAAGAATGTGTCATTAAGAGGAGATATTCAATTGAATTAATTTAGCATTTTAATTGAATCCCCTGGGCTGGTCGCGCTTCTGATTGGCGGGGACTGCAGTCATGATTGTGTTTTAATTTAGGTCGGGATAAAACCAAGTCCCCCCACCACCCCCAGCTCCCCAAGTGTCCAATTGTCTCCTTCCAGAGCTAATGACCAGAGCTTCCAAACGGCAGCTAGCTCCCAGGCAGCAATGGACTTGTTTCTTCTGTAAAAACAAACAATACCGATGGGGTCCAAAGCCCCTTAGGGCTCGTGCCTGTTGGAAATATTTATCTTCTCAGTGTTGGGATTCGTTCCGCCTCACAGCTCCTTGTAGATTTTTTTTTTTTTGTCCGCGCTGTGAGGCTCGTGGGATCTTAGCTCCCCGACCGGGGATTGAACCCGGGCCCTCGGCAGTGAGAGCGCAGAGTCCTGGCCGCTGGACCGCCGCGGAAGTCCCTCCTTGTAGATTTTTTTTTTTTTTTTTAAGGCTGTCCGGCGGGGAGATGAGAATTGATGGGGCCTCCCCTCTTCCTCTGTGAGCTGTTGGGTCGTCACTCCCGACCAGCACCCCCCCGCCTGCTGCTCCCGGGCCACATCACGGGGTTCCTTCTGCCTGAGCCGTCCCCCACTTCTGGACCCACGCCTCAGCAGGCGGCCTCGCCTTTCAGCCGACGGGAGGGCAGCTGGGCGGTGCTGGCTGGACCTGGGTGGGGTGGGGACGTCACCGGCCGTGCCCCAAGCCCCCCGCCCCTGCTGGCCGGCGGCGTTCCAGGCAGCATCCAGCTCCTCTGTTCGGGGAACGCCAGCATCAGGCTGTGCGGGGTTCTGCGAGTAGGCAGGCGCCTCAGGGCCCTGGGGTGGGCGTGTTCCCCGGGGAGGCCTGTCTTATCAGCTTGGGGTGGGAAGGGCGCAGGCCTCCTGCTAAGCCCCCCTTTACAGATCTCCCCACAGCGAGGGGGCTCGCCCGGCCCGTGTGGCTCACGGGGACCTGCCGTGCTGTTGGGTCTGAGGCTCTGCAGACCTCGGGTGGGGCGAGGCCCTGCGGGAGCCTCGGTGTGTCGTGGCCGGAGACGCCCGATGGCGGTTTCCATCCAGAATCAGCCACGTGCTTCTTAACCGGTGCCTGTGGGCTTCTCTGGAGACCTGGCTCGTGGGGAACAAAACGTTAAGCCGGGGAAGGACCCCGAAGCGGAGGGGCAGCTTTCACGGGGGGGTCCTTGCATCTCTGCCCTGCCCCCCCCGCCGCCCAGAAGGGAACACTGCCTTGTTCACGTTTTCCAATGAGGAGGTTCAGTACGTGCCCCGTAAAAAGTCAGATCATAGACAAAGGCCCGCATGGGGCCCTGCAGGCTCCCGAGCGGGGCCGGCGTTTCCTCACCCTTCAGTGTTCTTCACGCGGGCTGACTCGCGGGAGCCCCTCTCTCCGCGGGCAGGGTCCGGGGTAAACAGAGGCCCCCCCCGAGGCCCCTGTCGTCCCTGCCCTTCGTTGGCCTGAACCCCGGTGGGGGCCCGGCCTGGCCAGACCGCGGGCCTCACTGGTCCCGTCTCTGCCCTGGGCTGGCCCTTCCGTCCCGGCCCCCGGAGAGGTCAGTGCTGGGCAGGGGGCAGCTGCAGCCCGACCTCCACGATTGCAGCTCCATCACTGCCCACGGCCCTTCGGTGTTCAGGGAGAACTGAGAGGCAAGATGAGTGCTGCCCAAACCCAAAGGCAGGTCAGCTCCAGGCAGTTCCCTCGAGGCTGGGAGGGCAGTTTGGGGACAGCCCTTTGAAGCGTGTGACCAAGGCTGCCTGCTTCTGGTGACAGGGCCCCAGTGCAGCGAGGAAGGCCTCGAGCGTTGTTCCCAGCCCCTCGGGGTCCCAGGCCTGGAGGGGGGGGCTGCCCCGTACCGTCCCCCACCGACCCCCCCTCACCCGTGGTGCGCCCGTCCCGGCCCCAGCGGCCCCCGGGCTGCCCGTGGCCCTGGGTCTGGGGCTGAGGGCCTCCCTTTTGTGTCTGGCGGCCGCAGGCTCTGGCGTCTACATCACGCGCGGGCAGCTGATGAACTGCCACCTCTGCGCGGGGGTGAAGCACAAGGTGCTGCTGCGGCGCCTCCTCGCCACCTTCTTCGACAGGTAGGTCCCCCGCGGAGTCTTCTCTAGACGAGGCCGTGCGCCCAGGGTCCCCCACCTTCCCGACCTCACAGGTGTCAACCCGAGGCCGTCGGCCAGACCCGGGTCTGGGGAGGGCTTGTGGACACCCCCCCCCCAAAGTGAAGAACCACACCGGCTCCACGCCACTGAGGCGGGGGGCTCCTTCCCCTAAGGGGCGGGGGGGGCACGCAGGCAGGGACCCCGTTCCCGTGCGTCCCCTCCAGCCGGCGGCCTCACGCTGGCCGCCCCCCTTCCTGTCCCCCCGCCAGGAACACGCTGGCCAACAGCTGTGGCACAGGCATCCGCTCGTCCACCAGTGACCCGAGCCGCAAGCCGCTGGACAGCCGCGTCCTGAACGCTGTGAAACGTAAGAGGACCGCTGGGGTCTCTCGGGGCTGGGGAGGCGTCTCAAGGAGCTCCAGGAGCCCCCGGGCCCTTGGATGTCAGCCTGGGAAAGGTGGCTTCTCCCCCAGGAGCAAAAGCCGGGGCCGCAGGGTCGAGGGGGAGAAAAGAGCAGCTCGCGGGGGCCCGGTCTCGGGGTGTTAACATTCTTGGTAGGTTTCCAAGCGTGATGAATTCAGCTGCGAAACTATTTTAATATGTGAAATAGATCTAATTTTCCTTTTGGAACAAAACCGCTTATTTACATTTTGGGGTTATTTTGAGCCTTTGCCATCTGCTCGGCCCGCTTCTGCCTCCCGCTGCTCGGCCCGTGGGGGCGGAGTCTGGTCCATCTCGGTGGCAGACCGCCGCCCCCGTCCCCCCGCACCCCCCAGACGAGGAGGAAGCCACCGGTGCCCGGCACGGGCCAGTGCAGCCAAGAGCACGTCCTCCTGTAGCTGTCGGCACGCGAAACACTGTCTTAGTTTTCTGGCTTAAAAAATCTCTCTTGTGAGGCTGATTCTGTTTTAGAGCAGAGGGGCCTTTGCAGCCAGTAGTCGCGTCCCAAAGCATGGGTGGGGTGCCGGCAGCGGCTCTGGGAAGATGCTGAGAGGGGGGGTGCAGCTGCTGCTGCCCCAGGGCAGGGCTCCCAGTGGAGGGGGCTCACCCTGGGGGACCCGCCTCTGGGTTCCGGGCTGTTCGGAGAGTTGGATCTTGAGGCTTCTAGAGGAGAAGCGGGGAGAGGGCGTACCGTTGTTATTGCTGATGATGATATACAGCAGCCCAGCTGCTGGGCTGGGGTCTCCGGGCCGGGGACTGGGCTGAAGACAGGTGTCAGCCGGCCCCCTCCTCACTCCTTGCCAGCCCTTTGATCGGGCCCAGAGAGACCCGAGCCTCACAGCTGAGCGGGTGCCCAGGCCCTGCCCCGAATCCCACTCCACCAGGGCAGGGATTCTATCAGGCTTGTCTGACCAAGGATGCAAGGTGGGTGGGACAGGGTGGGAAAGCGAGGCCCGGAGATGGGGGCCCACCCAAGGCCACACTGCCAGCCGGTGGTCAGGAGGAGCCGGAGCCCACTGGACCCTCTGTGCTCCTGCTAGAGCCGCAGGCTGGGCTCCTGTTTGCCCCGACGGCCCCTCCCCTGAAGGTTCCCCCAGGCTGTCCCAGAGGAGCAGGGCGGGGCCTCCAGCACTGAGAAGGGTGACCACTGGTCTTCAGGCTGACCCAGGAGAGGCCTCGGTGGCCCTGTGGCCTCCCCTGCCAGAGGGGAGCAGGGTGGAGGAGACCCTGGAGGTCCCTGGCCTGCCCCACTGGCCCCGCGGTGGCCTCTCCAGCCCAGAGCGCTTCCAGGGCATCTCAGTCCCACGGCCCCTCAGGAGGCAGAGGGCCAGCCAGCATCGTGGGGTTCCTGGGGGTGGGTGGCCGCTCACGCCACCTCCTGGCACCCTGTCCTTGCAGTGTACTGTCAGAACTTCGCCCCCAGCTTCAAGGAGAGCGAGATGAACGTGATCGCCGCGGACATGTGCACCAACGCCCGCCGCGTCCGCAAGCGCTGGCTGCCCAAGATCAAGTCCATGCTGCCCGAGGGCGTGGAGATGTACCGCACGGTCATGGGCTCCTCGGCCGCCAGCGCGCCCCTGGACCCCGAGTTCCCGCCCGCCGCCGCGCAGGTGTTCGAGCAGCGCCTCTACGCCGAGCGGCGGGGCGATGCCGCCGCCATCGTGGCTCTGAGGACTGACGCTGTGAATGTCGACCTGGGCGCCTCCACCAACCCCACCTTCGAGGCCGGCTCGGAGGCCGACGGGGCCGGCTCGGTCGTCCAGGAGGTGTCTGCGCCCGAGCCGCTGCCCGCCGAGGGCCAGAGCCCCCCGCAGCCCTTCGAGCAGGGCAGCGCCAGCAGCAGCCGGCCCGCGACGCCGGCCACGGGGAGGAGACCGGAGGGCCCGTACGCAGGGACCTTGTAGGGGCCCGAGGCCGGACCGGGCGCCAAGGCGGGTACTGAAGCTGCTTGCATGCGTTACTAATACAGACAAATGTGATCAAGCCACTTACCTACTGAACTGCTACTGTTGCCTGAAAAAAATGTGATTTTTATTCTGCTTGTATTTAAAATTCATGAAGGAAACAAATGCATTCGTTATACTGTAAACGATTAGGCCCCTGGCGACCTAGTTGCGAGGTGGTCCCGGGGCTCCTTTTTGATATTCGAGAGGTTAGTCTCCACGTTGTAGCTTTCCCTCCCCCTGTGCGGGGAGGGGGCTAGAAGCCGCCAGACCCTGGTGCCCGGCCTCCTGCCCCCACGGTTCCCTCTGCCTGGGGCAAAGCCAGGGGCCTGTGGGGTGGGAGCACGTGTCTTGGGACCCTCGTTCCTTTCCCATGGGGACCCCCCCCCCCGCCACTCCGGGACCACGGGCCGGGGCTGGGCCCCCAGGGGCCAAACTCCTTGTTCTCCCTTCTTCCTGAGACTCGGGGCTCAGGCCCGCCGGGCCCGCCGTGCGTGTGGGGTGTGGGTGTGTGCGCTTGGCGTGTGTGAGCGTATGCGGGGGCGGTGGTGACGGCACAGCGACGGGCCGTGCTGGTCACTGTGGGTGGCGGAAGCGATCTTGGCTGTGTCTGCTCTCCTGCCCCACGCCCGTGGGGTCTGCCCTACCCCTGCGGCTCCACGGACCCTCGGTCCACCCGGGACCCGGCGCCTGCTGGCTCCAGCCCGGCCACCCGCCCGGCTACCCGCCCACCATCCTGTGAGGTGGGGCCGCTGCCCCGGGGCAGACCACGCAGTCCGCAGCCACGTTGGGTTTTATGTTTGTTTGTTTATTTGTCTTTGTCTTAATTCAGATCTATTTCATGTATGGTTTGGAAACTTTCAGACCCAAAAGAGCAAAAAAATTAGGGAGGATTGGGATCCCTGCCCCAACCCGCTACGGCTTGGGGGTGGGTCTGCCCGGATGCCACGCCCCCCTTTCCCCCGGCCAGGTCCCACTCACCTCCTGTTGAAGTGCAGCCAGGGCATGTTCCGGAGGAAGGGAGCCAGGGGCCTGGCCGGGGCTGGAGCCAGGCCCCTCGGTGCTGGGCTCCCCCATGCGCGCTGAGCCCTGGGGTATGCGCACCTCTGAGGCTGTGGGTGGGTGGGCACAGGCCTGAGCTGGGGCGGCTTGCGGTGCACGGGTTCTGGAATGCATGGTGGGCGGGGTGGCAGGGGCGTGCAAGTGTCGGTTTGAGGCTGGAAAGCTCACTGTGAAGTTTAATTGCTGTTTGCGGGGAGGGGCGCAGGCTGTCCGAAGTGCTCTCCTGTCCGGACATCCAGGGGCTGCCTTCCCCTCGAGTCCCAGGCAGCCCCCAGGCCTGGCCAGAGGCATGCCCCACCCCCAGACTTGAGCTGGCCTGCTGCTCCCCCCCCGCCCCACCCCCGTCTCGTCGTCCCCCCACCCCCACCCCCCCACCCCGCCGTCCGGCAGGTGTGGCTCAACCCTCCTAACCTGCAAAGTTGAGCTGCCCTAGTGTGGGTCCCAGCGGGGGGCAGCCTGGGGGGCAGGGCAGGGGGCTTAGGCCCCCTCCCACCCGAGCTCCTCGTCCTGCTGACTGCAGCCCTCCTTTGTGGAGGGCCCTTGGGGGAGACCTCGGGGTGGGGGGGGCGGGGCGCCTTCCAGCCAGGCCAGACGGGTGCCTGCCCTCCAGAGAGCGCTGATGGCTCCGGGCCGGGGTCGGGGGGCCCTGGGTGGGCACTGGCGCAGGGAGGGCCGAGCCCTGTGGTCCCGGCCCGAGGGGCTGCAGCTCCTTCCTGCTGGGGCTTCGGACCAACCACCTGGCCCAGAGGCGGGCCTCCTCTGTCTCAGGCCCAGGTGGGGTTGGAGCTGGCCGGGCCCCCCGCCCCCACCGCAGGCCCACAGCCCACCAGGGACCAGGACCAAGTCCTCCTGGAGTTGGGAGGAGGCCACACCCCCTAAGCTATCAGGAGGCTGCGGGGCGGGGCGTGGTGGGCGAGGCAGACCCCACTGTCCCCCGCTCCAGACGGAGGTCCCTTCATCTGTCCCTGCCCCACGTTTGCACTTTCATTCCACCATCCCTGGGGACCTTCGGGGGCCGGCCGCCCGTCCCGGCTGTTGACAGAAGGGCCCGCTCTTCCCTTCTCCCCCACTCCAAGGTGGGCACGGCCCTCACCCGAGGCCAGGACAAGGAGGGGTGCCGCTGGTCTCCCAGAGACGGCCTCACCGCCGCTCAGGCTAGCACAATGTCCCGTGACCTCTGTCCTTTAATTGTTTATAACCGCCGTCTGTTTTGTTGTTCTGGGTAAGGAAGGCAAGAGCTACAGGTGAAACTTTAATAATACTCAAATGTGAATGGGTTCTGAGCTCTCCCTGCGCCCCGGGCGGGCCAGGCCGAGCGTTTTGCACTAATGTGTCCCGCGGTGGTGGACGTGGGTCGGGAGCGTTGCAGACGGGCGTGGCTGATGATTGTATCTGCCGGGGCGCTCCCTCTGCTGAATGTTCTCGGCGTGGGTGGCGGCGGGCCTGGGCTCGTGGGGCCTTCCAGAGTGCCTTAGCATCTTTTGATCATTTTTCCCAAGGAAAACCAATTAAGAGAACCGGACCCTCCCCCTCCTCTGTTTACAAGACGACTAATTCCTGTCCTGTGAGCGTGATCCCGACTCACCCAGATCCTGTAGACCGAGAGACAAGCCACTCAGTATTTATGAGATGTCTGCACCTTTATCCCTAAGCTTGACTATTAGCAATACGCATATAACTACATAGAGTCTATTATATAGAGCTAAGTCCTATCAGCGCCTTTGGAGGAGAGGAGGACTGGGCCAGTCCCAGCGGCTGTGGTGGGCGGCTGGCCTGAGCTCCAGCGGCTGCCTGCCCTCTCCTGCCCTCCCCAGCGGCCGGGATGTGCCAGGGAAGCAGCTGGGACAAGTGCAAAGGTCCAGGAGAAGGGACCGGGAGATGCGACATGCTGTGAGCTCGGTGGGGCCGCCCGCCTAGCCGGCGGCCTCGGTACTTGAATCCCATCTTGCTTTCTGCACCGTGTCTGGTCTCGCCCGGAGTCCTCTGTGGTTGCTTAACCTTGCATTCGATTCGATCGGCTTTCCTTGCCCCTGAATGTGGACGAGAGGCGAAGGGGAGAGGCCTCTGAGGTGCGGCCCTTGGCCCCTGCCCGCTGGCCCGGAGCCGGGCCTGTTTCTCCTCCGTGAAAACGCACGCCTCGGCGGCCTTAGAGGAAGGAGGAAGGCAGAGAGAGGCTCGGCCTGGGAGGGGTCTGCTGTGTGCCCGGCCCTGACCCGTCCCCGTTTGACGGCCGGAACCCGCCAGCACTGGCCCCGTGCGTGCCACCCTAGCCGTCGATGGCTTAGATGCCCCTCCAACGGGTTATCTTTATGGAAATATCTTGCTGCAAGTAGAAAAAGGCCCTATGGCCCATTAACCAACTGAGAACTCAGAGAAAACCTCAGTTTGCCTCTGCCAGCAGTAAATCCTAAACACAGAATCGAGAGTTCAGAGCCGTCTTGAGCTTGAACTGCTGTTTCCAAATGTTGCTGCTGCACGAATTTGTCATTATGTCATCCAGCTCCGGGCGTGTCACCCGCCGGAGGCCGTGGGGGGCTCGGTACAAGGTGTTTCTAACGTAGCAAGGGTTTCTGGGTTTTGTTTGTTTGTTTTGTTTATTTGAGAAAAACGGAAAGGAAAATGATGCAGCAGCTAAAGCGTTCAGATTGGACAGCCTGCCTGAATCCTGATGAGTGCTTCAGTGTTAGTGTTTTGCACATGATTGTAATTTTTATGTCAAAAGAAGCCAAAACTTGCAATACTATTTTTAGCAGACAAAAAAATAAAAGAACTAAATATAAAATGTATAAATATTTTTGACTTGAACATTTGGATGGCACTGGGTGCAAATAGACCATTCATCCTTTGGACGGAATGTTTGGGAAAAAAGAGACTTGCTGTAAAGAGTCCATGGAGGGGTTATGTAGTACTGTAACTCACGACTGTTAAAAATAAATCAATAAATTGTCCTGTGCTGTATAAAGGAGGCCTGTTTCACAGTAACACTGAGTTCCATTTCAGCCGCAGGCTGGCTTTTTTTTTTTTTTCTTTTTTTCTTTTTTGGAGAAGAAGGAGGAAACCTCTGTTTGCTCCTCCCGCGCCTCCCTCTCTTCCGCGCTGCTAGTTGGCAGAGTCCAGACTGTTGCTTTTTCGCCACGGCTGACACCGTATCATGACTCAGAAGACACAACGTCCGCCAGCGACCAGGAAACCGAGGGCTTGCAGTGTGCTCAGAGCCGTTTCAGGAGGTGAAATCCGTTACAAACAAAAGGATGTGATCGTTCGTTGTAAAGCGCTTTGTAAAATTCACATTTACAGAATAATAAAGTCAGTTCAAAGCCAGGTTGCCGTCACTTTGCTCGCCCAGTGGCGTTGTTGGGGGGGCGGCGTTGAGAAGGCAGGGAGGGGGTGGGCTGTTGGGAGCAGCGTGGTCAGCCACCCCAGGACACCCTCAAGACCCAGGAGCCTGGGGCGGGGGAAGGGCCATCGCCAGGCTCGCTGGCCACTGTCCTCACCTGGCCCGCTTACCTCCCCCTCCCCGCAGTATCTTACAAGGGAAGGGGGCTGGTGGGTAGGATGTCCTTCAGGTCCAGTGCCTGGGGGAGGGCCCTGAGCTCCGGGTGAACTGGCGAGGCTCTGCTTTGCTTTTTCTCGTCTGCAAACTGGGGCATCCACCTCACCTGGCTCACCTGCCTACCACTCCAGGTGTGTGGCTGCCTCCCTCCCCTTCCCACCCCTGCTCCTGGGCTAGGTCTGCCCCCAGGTGGATGGAGGGGGAATTGCACATGGGCGGAGCAGGTCACCTGGCTCGACTGGGGCGGGGGGGGGGGGGGGGGGGGGGGGGGGGGGCGGGTCCAGGCCAGGCCACTCCATCCCCTGACCATCCCTGGAACCGTCCCTCCAGGCCAGCCCAGGGCTGGGGTTCTCTGATTCAGGCCTGGCAGCTCTGTCCCCCTGCTCTCCTCTGCTGTACCCACAGGACCTTTCTGGGCTCCCCTGGGCCCCGGTGGGTGAGGCTTTGCATCAGTGTGTCCCCAGACACGGGTCAGGTCTCGGGCCCTCAGGCGCGATTCCGACGCTCGGACACCTGGGTGGTGGGCTCCTCGTCTGCTCTGTCCTGCGAGGTCTGGTCCAGAAGGCTCACCTCTGACCTGCTTCTAGAAGCACCTCCGGCCTCTCCCACTTTCTCAGGCATTGTAGCAGCTGCCGTGCCCAAGCCAGGGATGGATTTATTTGCTCACTTGTTTATCTTGCCTCCCCCGGGGCCAGGGGTCTGTAGGTCTGCTTCACGTGACTTTCCCAGAAGGGGGTCCCCTGGAGCCGCGGCCAGCATGGAGCAGACACAGTCTAAGACGGGTGGGCGTGGTTTCCAGACGGGCCCCTGGAGCAGTGGCTCTGCTGGTTTGGGGTCGCCCTGAGCCGCCCCCTCCTGCAGGGGCCACATCACACACGGGCAAAGCCTGGGGAGAGCCAGGCGCGCCCCGCCGACCCCAGTGCTGAGCCCCGATGGGTGAGCGCCTCAGGTCCTGTTTTCAAAGCTGTGCCCTGCTGCCCGGAGCCCAGCTCAGCCGCCAGCTGGGCCTGTACAAGCCCCTTCCCCTTCCTGCCCGGGACCTCAAAGCTGTTGAATAGTTGGATTCCAGGTCTCCCACCTGGGCTGGTGGAGACACCCAACCTCGGGGCCACAGGCTGCACCCCTGGAAGGCCCCCAGACGCCATCATAAGCCTCCAAATGGCCCCACTGAGGCGGGCCCGGAGCCCCCGGCGGTGGGAGGAGCTGGGGCCCGGGGTGGGGGGGGGAGGCGCGCATTTTGAGGAAGGGCTCCGCTCTGAACCCAGGAGTCCTGCCGCATCCTTCTGGCTCCAGCCGCCCAGCCCAGCCCCTTTCCCCGTGCCAGCCTCCCGGTGTCCTAGGACGAGGGGATCAGGGCACCTGCCAGCCTGGCCCTGTCCCCTCCAGCCTCCGTCCTTCAGCCGGCCTCCCTGCCCTTGCAGCCTCCACAGAAACTGGCTGAGGCATCAGAACCTTTGCATCCCACCCCTTTGTCCTGCTCTGGGAGGGGGTGCGGAGTCAGCAGGACCCGGAGGCTCTGCCGGGAGCCCTTTGTCCTCCAGAACAAAGGGTCAGAGCCCGGTGGGGGTGGGGGTCCTGAGCCTGTGGGGGAGGGGCGCCCCCGTCCACACCCGGAGAGTCTGAGCCAGAGGCCGGGCGAGGGCCTGGCCAGCGCAGGGGTGACCACCGTCATGGCCTCTCCTGACCCTGCTGGGCAGACCCTGAGCGGTGTGTCCTTCACGACCCCCTGGGTGGGCACCGGCGCTCCCTAGATGGGGACACGGAGGCACCCCATGCCATGCTGGCAGCAGCGCAGCTTGGAGGGCATCCTGGCCTGTTGCCGGGGAGGCTTGGGGGGTCAGTTATGGTTCTGGGTTATGTCCAGTCCATCAGGAGGCCAGCCAGGAGGGTCTACTCGGAAGTAGACGTAGACGTTTGTCAAGGCACCACTGGGGGGTCTTCACCTGTCAAGGGAAGGGGGCGGGAAGGGGGCGGGAAGAGGTCGGGGCCCCGCGTCAGGAAGGTGGGTGGGCAGGGCAGGAGGGATGGCGCCTGCCTCTCTGTGCTGCCCCAGGGCACCCAGCTCTGAGACCTTTCCGCCACCTGGGCCCCCCCCCCCACAGGTCAGGGCACACGGGAGGTGGGAGATAAGCAAAAGGTGGATTCGGTGACATTGTATCAACAGGACTCCTGCTGTGACGGGGTGGGGGGTTCAGACCATGAGGCCATCTCCCGCCTTGGGCCCGGCTGCTTGGGCTTCCCTGGGGTGTCTGTGGCCAGTGGCCAGGCCTGGAGCTGGGAGGGGGCCTGAGGAGCCTGTCCTGGGGTGGTGCTGCGGGTCTAGTCCGGACCCAAAGCCCACCCCGCCCTCGGGAAGCGGGCCCCGCTGAGCAGAGAAGCAGCCGAGGGGAAGGTGGTCCCAGCCTCCTGGGACCCTAATGTACTAACAGCTCCAGACAGACAAGTGGGGCTAAGAGACGGATGGTGCACCGCCTCGCGGGGAGGGGCGCGGAGGCCCCAGTGTCCAGGAAAGGCAGCCTGATTCTCCAGGGAGGGCGGTCAGGGGTAGGGAGGGGAGAGGCCTCGACCAAGCGGGGGCAGAGCCCACCTGCCCTGGGCTCCCGGCCTCAGTTTCCCCTCCTGCCTGAGGGCGGGGCTGGCCCAGGTGTGTGGCTCTGTCCCGGTTCCATCCGGTAAGGACAGTGGCCCTGGGGAGGAGCCAGCCAGCTTTGCCCCGTGGCCTCCCTGCGGTTGGGCTGGTTCCAGGTAGCACAGGGCCCCTTGAGCAGGGCGGCTAGGGCGCCACACCAGCAGGCAGCTCTCCTGGCCCAGGAAGTTCCAGGGCGCCCCGCGCCGGTACCCCAGACAGGCCCCGGCTGCTGGTAAGCCACCCCCTCTCTGGCCCTCACTCCACTCAGGCCCTTGGCCTCTCTTCTCCTGGAGCAGGGGCAGAGGCAGAGGTCACGGCGCCCAGCTGGGGGGCTGCACTCTGGAACGGGGGGGTGGGGGGGTGGGGGGAGTCACTCCTAACGGCAGGTGTTCAAAGCTGGCCTCAGGGCAGGATTCCCTAGGCAGCCCCCCTGGGGACGGCCCCTGAGGCAGGAGTGGGGAACTTGACCTCCCGATGACTTGTGGTCCTTCCTGAGCTGTCTCCGCCCAGCATGCCTCAGGCCTCACGGTGGGGGGTGGGGGGTGGAGGGAGCTTGACCCCGGCTGACCTCTGCCCTCCCACTGCCCACGCAGGGCCTCACTGGAGTCCCACCACAATCCTGTGAGGTGATCCAACTATAGCCCCATTTTCCAGACGGGGAAACTGAGGCTCAGAGAAGTTTATGAAGTCACCTGGACATAGCTGGAAGGGGGAAAAGCCAGCGTTTGAACCAGGCCCCTGGGCAGCACCCCCTGGCTGAGGGGAGGGAGCTTCCCCAGGCTGGCAGGTTGCACGGGCTCAGCCGAGACCAGGAGAGGGCGGTCCGGCTCCTCCCTCCACCAGGTGCCACCTGTCCATCCACCTCTCCGGTCAGACCGCGGCGTGCACGGGCCCGAGCCTTGTCCACACCGCAACGGGGGTCCTCGGCCCTCCCTCTGAGGTGACTAAGGGCTCTTGAGAAAGAGGGGCGCCGGGGGACAGGAGCCAGCTCGCGGCCGGGCTCACCCGGGACACCTGTGGGGGGCGAGGGCCCAGCGCTGAAGCCCCCTGCCCTGGGCGCCCTCCCACCTGGGGCTGGCGGAGCAGGGGAGGGGCAGGGTCCCCAGCAGCTGTCCCAGACTTTTGCTGCAGGCCACACATCCTTGCCCGCTCCTCTAGGCTGGGCTCCCGGGAGCCCCCGGGGCGGGCGGGCGGTGGGGGGGGTGGTGCACCCCTCTCACCGACACCGGGGCTCGACGGGGGGGGGTTCATCTTTCGCCAGATCAGTCAGGCTGCAAACCACACTCCGCTCGCTCTAAAAACCTCGGGGTGTTGGCCCTGTTTACGTCTGCTGGCCACCGACCGACCCCCGACTTCGGTGAGGTGTCTCCCCCCCCCCGCCCATCTTCTGAAGGGGGGTTACCTTGTCCTTGTGCATCCTGGGCCACGAGGCATCCCATCCCTGACAAGGGACACCGGGGTGGGGAGCTGTGCGGGAAGAGTGACCCCGGGGCCAAACACACTCTGACCCTCAGGGAGGGGCTCCGGGCCTTGGGCTGGCCCACCCGAGCTGGGGAGAAGTGAAGCCCCCTGAGGGGCGGCGGGGGGAGCAGGGTGGGGAGGTCGGGGCTAGCAAGGGCCCCTCTGGGCTCAGGGACTGGCCACGGGGCTCCCGGGAGCTCGGCGCCGGGCTCTGTCTCCCCCCGGGGCTCTGGGCAGTGGCTTTGCACCAGCACCTCCGCCCGCCCCCTCCTGCAGACCCGGAGGCCGTCTGAGCTGGAGCTGACTTGGCGCCCGGCTCTGCGCCTCCCCAGTGCCGGGCCCCAGAGGCGGGTTCCTCCAAGACGGAGTAGCAGAGCCCCTCCGGAGGGGAAGGCAGTCACGAGCGGCGGGCAGAGCAGCAGGGGGACCGGCCTCGGCAAGGCGGCCTGGCTGAGGGGCCGCGAAAGCGGATCCCTTGGACCCCACCCAGCTGTGCTGAAATTCAGATAGGCCGGGGCATTGCTGCAGACCC
Source organism: Kogia breviceps (assembly GCF_026419965.1). NCBI lineage: Eukaryota > Metazoa > Chordata > Mammalia > Artiodactyla > Physeteridae > Kogia > Kogia breviceps. The sequence continues at coordinate 1,662,278 of NC_081317.1, forward strand.
ACTCGGAGCGGGAACGCAGAAGTGATTAGGCCTGAAAGCTCGGGCCATTTAGCTTTTATACGATTGGCATCGAGGCCCGCGGTGCCCTCTGCTTTTTGCTATTTGATTATACATCGGTGCTCAAAATACTGTTCCTGGAATGGAGGGGCCCGGCAGGCCTCCCTGGAATGGAAATCAATTTGATTAGAGAGCAGTCAATTACCGTGAGGACGAGGCTGCCATCCGGCTCTGCAAAACATGGGAAACTCTCCGAGGAAATGCCCACGGGGCAGGGGGGCTCCAGGAGGGAGGGGCCGGGGTGGGGGCAGGGCTGGCCGCCTCAGGGGCACCCCAGCCCCGCCCAGCACCCCAGGTTGGGAGCAGTGGAGGGGTCCCGAGCTCATGCCCTGCTTGGCCTTGGTAAGCGCTCGGTTTTCTCCTCCATAAAATGGGGTTGTGCTGATACTGCCTCTCAGGGTTTGGGGGCCTCAAAGGGCCACGCTCGCAGGGTGCACGTTGGTGCCCAGTGCACGGTGTATGTGCAGTGAACGCTGGCCCGGGGGCTTCTGTGAGGGCAAAGCAGAAATTCAGCTCCCAGCACACACACACTCAAGAGCCCTGGGGGATTTCAGCTGGTGATTCTGTACCAAGAATCCAGGGAAAGCCAGCCTCCTGCAGAGGCTGGGTCTGGGCTGTTCTGGGGTCCAGGCCCGGCAGGGGGGCGGCCCGGCAGGGGGCGGCCCGGAGCTCCCCGGGCAGGCCTGGCAAGGCGTGGGCCCCCCTCAGGACCTGCCCAGGCCTCCACCAGACCTTGCAGTGCCTCTGTGCTGATCTCAAGGTGCCTGATGGAGGGGACAGAATGGGGACAGGAGATTTGCTCTGTCCGTCCCCCCGGCCGGATGTCCTCGTGCAGTGAACAACCTGGCGGCAGGTACACTTCGGCCCTGCACTCAGGAGCCAGATGGGCCTGTGACAGGGTCCCAGCTCCATCCTCTGGCTGGAGGACTTTCTGAGTCACTTGTGTGAGGTTTTGTAAAATAGAGAGAACAGTTTCTAACTTGCTGCGGTGTCATGGAAATTAGCAATCACCCCTCCGCTCGGCGTTTATAGAGCATCGACTCGGTGCGCCAAACTCAGTGGCCGGTGCCCGGCAGTTGCCCCCAGACAGGAGCTCCAGTGTTCACAGTTTCGCTGGCCAAGGGGGACGCAGGGTCCACTGGGGGCACCAGACCGGCACGTTCAAAGACAGGAGGCTGGCGTTCTGTAGGCGCACAGGGACTTTGGCCCCCGTGTCAGGGCCACGTGCGGAGGGCCTTCCGCGCGGCGGACGCCACCCCTCCTCACTCGCCAGGGGGAGAGAGAGAGAGAGAGAGAGAGAGAGAGAGAGAGAGAGAGAGAGAGAGAGAGAGAGAGGTGATGGTTTCCGTTCAACAGATGGGAAAATCCAAGGCTGCCAGAGCCTGGCTCCAGTCTCATGGCTGGTGACACTGAAGTGGAAAACAGCCTGGCAGCTCCTCAAAGCGCCAAACATAGAATCACAACGTGACCCAGGAATTCCACCCCAAGGCTTACGCCCCAAAGGCTCGGAGACAGATGTGTGAACAAAATTGCACACCGTTGTTCACTGCAGCATATGTTCACAGTAACCAAAAGTAGAAACAAGCCACCTGTCCATCAACAGATGAAGGATAAGCAAAACGTGGTCCCTCCACACGATGGAATATTATTCAACCATAAACAAGAACGAAGGGCTGATTCACGCTAGCCCGCGGATGAACCTTGAGCACATGACGCTGAGGCCAGGAAACCGGACGCGATATTCTATGATTCCATCTACATGAAACGTCCGGGATAGGCCAAGCAGATCAGTGGTTGCCAGGGGCCAAGGGAGGGAGGGAAGGATGCGAGTGACTGCTTGATGGGTACAGGGTGTCATTCTGGGGGGAAAGTTCTGGAACTAGATAGTCGTGTTGACCGCACAACAGCCTAAGGAATGTACTTAATGCCACCGAATGGTTCAGTCTACTATGGTTAAAAATGGTAAATTTTATGTTTTGTGTAGTTTATTTATCACAATTAACAAAAAAAGTCCTCATGGCCAGTAAGTGACGGAGCTGAGATGGGAAGCTGAGTCAGGCTGGCCCGGGCATCACCCTCCACCCAACGCTCCCCGGAATAGGGGCCCATCTCGCAGGTGGGGGGTCCGGTCGACCCCAGGGGACGCTGTGACCGGGGGGACAGTGGGTTACCTTGCTTCCCAGGTGGGCAGCCCAGTGGAGGTGGGACGCACTTCTGCACTAACTGAGCTCGTGTCTGATGAGAGGTCTGCTCTGCCCGAGCTTCAGGGTCAAGACAAAGGGCTGAAGGTGACTGGCCCACGCAGGGGACACCATTATCACGGGAGGAGCCGGGAAGGGGACGTGTGCTGCGGTCCGGGGCTGGCCCAGGGCGCTCTGATCCCAGGAGGGGCTACCTGACCCCCTTCCAGACCAGGGGTGACCGGGACGCAGTGGGGGGGCTTCCAGGGCAACTTCTAGAAACCTGAGGGTCAGGCCAGGCCACCCAAGCGGAGGCGAAGGCAGCCAGGCAGCAGGGGAAGGGGAGGAGGGGCTGTAGGGTCCGCAGTGGGCCCACCCCCAAGCCCACGTCCACCCGTGAACCTCAGCCCGCCAGACTGCGAGAGGAAGCTGCTCCCGTCCCCCCAAGCCCTTCAGCCACCCGGGACGTGAGTGTCTTAAGCCACAAGGACGTTTGGAGGAGAAGCCAGGACCCGACCGAGGGCTCTGAGTCCAGCGCCCACGGACACCCATATCGAGTCTCAGAGACACCCTGGCGCCTGTGAGGGGGGTGCAGAGGGTCCGTGGGCGACCGGGACGGTCGGTCGTGGGTCGGGAAAGGCTTCCTGCTGGCAGTGCCCCAGAGCGGCTCCGAAGGAGGTGAGGGCAAAGGCAGGGCCTGAACAAAGATGGGGCCCAGATCCAGCCGCTCCGGGCTGGTGGCCGGGCGAGCCTCAGCCCTGGAGAGACGGGGCGCTCCTGCGGCCTTGAGTGCTGGGCCTGCGACCTGCGTCTCTCCCTCCCGTCAGACTCGCCAGCTGGCTCCGGGGCCGCGGGGCCGGTCCCAGCAGCTTGGGGCTCGTGCTGCTGTGAGTCACGTGCTCCGGGCGTTCGAACCAAGAGAGTGGAGCCGACCGCGGGCCGGCAACACTGTAAATCAAGGATTCCGGAAGCACGTTCACTTTAGATTTAATACGACAGTTATTGTTCGGAAGTTGAAGACCCATTGATCGTTCTCAGAGAATTGAGGTGCGGCCGTACCACGTCCAATCCCTTACCACGTTAATTGCAGGGATGCTCGGGAGGGCATGTAGGGACGGGGACGCCTTTCCCATCCTGGCCCCCCATGGCCCCCGCTTTGCATGGGCCTCAGTTTCCGAAGCCCTGTCCCCCTGTCCTCACTCCAGAGCTGAGCACAGCTCCCGTGCTTGAGCCCCACGAGCAGCAGTTGCCACCCTTGGGCGGGCCTGGTGGATGCCACGGAATCCTCCAGAAGCAGCTCTCACTTAGTCCGTTTTGCAGGAAAGGAGACCGAGGCTCAGAGGGGGAAAGGGACTCGGTTCAGGCCCCTCTGCATGGCTGGCTGGCTGGCTGGCTGGCTGGCTGGGGGGGCGGGGGGGGACACACAGTGGCCCGGAGGAGATGGGCCTGGGAGGGGACCTGCGGGGGGTTGGCTGGGTGGACACGGAGCCTGGCGAGCAAAGCTTTGCTGAGCGCGGGCCACTGGGGGGAGCAGGACACCCCCAGCGCCCACCTCCCCCCGGCTCTCCCTCCTCCTCCCTACCGTCCTGCCTGCCCCGTGGGGGAGGAAGGGGCAGTTCCGGAGTAGCCCCCGACCTCGGCCCCCAGAGCCCCCCACTGCGCCCCAGACCAGGGGCTGGAAGCTGCTAAGTGCCTGATGATCTCTTGTGGCCACAATAAATCTGGTCACTTCGTCCCTCCTGAGACAGAGGGGAGGGCCCTCCGGTCTCCACACTGGAGGAAACTAGCTCTCAGACCTCCACCGGGTTAACGCCCTGTGCTGCATTTCCTGTAACTGACAGCCACGCTATTAATAATCTATACTAATCGATCAGTTGGCCCTAAAAGCGAACATTTATCACCTGCTCCAGGAGGACAGGAGCGGCCTCTGTGGGTGGCCTGCAGGGGAGGCTGGGGGCGCGGGACCTACCTGAGGCCTGCAGCGGGTCCGCCAGCGCTGGCCGCCGGACCCCTGGAGCGGGGCTTCCAGGGACAGAGCTAGGTCCAGTGTTTCCTCTGTGAAAGGGGCTGATTGGTTCGGTGCTGGCCTCTCGCCCTTGGTCCCTCCAAGAAAGGACCGTGGGGTGAAGGAGCCGGCGAGCCAGGAGGGAGGCAGCCGCCCTTGGTGTCTACCAAGCAGGACCCCTGAGCAACGGCAAAGTGCGGGCTGGGGGTCTGCGCTGCAGCAAGGCGGGCGCCCCGAGCGTCTGTCACCCCTGGCTGGGGTGGCCAGATTTATCAAAGGAAAATGCGTTAGCACCTTGTTAAGACTGAATTTCACGCTCACCAGAGATGATTGTTTTAGTATAAGTGTGTCCTGCGCGGTTTGGGGACGTACCCATAGTTTATACTTTAAAAAATCACGGTTTATTTGAAATTCGGATTTAACTGGGTATATTCTGTATTTTATCTGGCTCCTCCCGGGCAGGGGTGCCCGTCTCTGCGCCGCTAGCCCTTCACCCCCGCCGTCTGGCCTCCCAGCCTGCCCTCCCGTCCTTCTCTCCCTCCTCTGCTCCACACTCCAGCCCCCACCCAACACCCTCCGGGCTCCCCAGGGAGCTTCAGGGGGTCCCCCATCCCTCCAACATTGCCAAGGAGGCTGGTGCTTGGACGGGATCCCAGGCAGTCTGAGGGGGGCGGAGCCACTCCACACCTGGACACACACACACACACACAGACACACACACACACACACACACGGGCTGGAACACTCAGGGAGACTGGGGCTTCCAGGCACCCCCTGCGCAGGGGGCGGGTGTCAACGGGCACCCACCCTCCCACCGTGCAGGGCCATGGGGGCCTTGGTGGAGAGTGGGGAAGCCAGATCCTGGGACCCAGAGGGTCTGCTCTAACTCCTTCCCAGGACGGGGTGGTCAGCCCACACCCGCCAGGGAGCCCACCTGGGGGAACCCCGTCACAGGCCTCCGAGGCCCCCAGACCTCTCCCAGTGCCCACGGTGGTGCCCGGCCCCGCCCTCTGGCTCTGCCTGCTGGGGATCTGCTGTGGGCACTGCTCCCTTCTTCTGTTTAACCAGCGAGGTTTCAGCTGGGAAACTGTCGTCCGCAGTCTGCAAACATCCCTTCCCGCTCCCCCCGTGCCGCCTGCCAAGCGCCGCCAGCCGCCAGCTTGGCTCACAGTTGGCCCACGCAAGCTGCCCGGCCTGGCACCGGGCTCCCGCCGGGCTCCCTGGGGGGCTGGCTGGGGAGGGCTGTCCCCACTGCACTCAGAGCCCCGCAGCCTCACGACGGAGCTCCGGCCCCCCGTGTCCCCCCAGGGGCCTCTGCAGTCCCTGAGGTCCCACAGGCCCAGGAGGAATGGGGACCAGCCCCCTCGCTGGGAGACACCGTAGGAGGAATTCCAGAACTACGGGGAGACGGTAAATCTGGGAAGCGCTGAGCAGCGGGTGTCACCGAGCTTTGGGGACAGGCTGCCTCTCGAGGTCAGCCCTGCGCCCCCTGCGCCAGGGCCCCAGGCCCTCGGGCAGCCCTGGTCTGCTCTCGGGTCCCCTCCACTGGCCCCTGGTGGCCGATCAGGGTCACAAGCACCTGGGGTTCTCTGGGGTGTCCCTTTCCCTGTGCAGACACTGATACCAGGACCCACTTCGGCCAGAGGAAGGGGTGCAGTCCCGGGACCCTTCTCATCGGGAGCCCGGGCCAACCACTCCTGTGCTGAAGGGGCTTTTTCCCCATCCTTTCGGGAAAGCTGCGGCCTCCACGCCGGAGTTGGACCCAGGCGCTGGCTGGCAGGGCAGCCTCTGCGGGCCCAGAGCGCGGGCCCCACTGGCTCCCCTGGTGCACAGACCACACCTGGTCCTGCAGACCCCGTCTCCCCAGACCCTCTGCTGGCAGCAGCTTTGGAGCCCCGCTGGAGCCCCCCAGCCTCCGAGCTGCTCCCAGGCCCCCAGGAGCCCCGCGGCAGCTCTCAGGCTCAGTCTTCAGAAATGAGTTGCACAATTTAAAATTAATAATCGTGCTGTCTCGTGGCCTCATAATTAAGTGTCTGTTCATCCCGATTATTGTCAGAGAGTGATTTGTTGCTCTCCGGGCAATAAAAATCAACCTGCTTTAGGCAGGAGCCTGCGGCAGCCGGCATCCCCGCCCCCAGCTGCAGCCAGGAGCCCAGAGGAGGGGCCGGTGCCCATCTCTCTGGCTGGGGGACCCTCAGCCTTGGCTCCGAGGTGACATTTGGGGGCTGACAGGAGGGGCGAGGGGCGAGGGGTGGGGGGTGGGGAACTGCAGGGGCTCAGGGTTCACAAGAGAGTGTGGGTGGCTCCAGGAGTGCCCCGACTGTGCACATGCGTGGGAACAGGTCATATTAAGACGGAAAGGCAGGGACTTCCCTGGCGGTCCAGTGGTTAGGACCGCGCTTCCACTGCAGGGGGCACGGGTTCAATCCCTGGTCGGGGAGCTAAGATCCTACATGCTGCGCGGCGCAAAAAATAACTAAAAAAAAAAAAAAAAAGACAGAGGGTGGCTTTGGGGGCTGGGGGAGGTGCTGCAGGTGGGGTGCACATGGGGGTCTTGGGCCTGTTAGTCTTGGCTCTTCCATCAGGAGCCCCACTTGGGCCTCAGTTTCTCCACCATCAGAAATGGGGTGACGATCTCCACCCTATCCCGTCTCCTGGGTGGGAGGGACAGAGGGGGTTCTGCCCAACGGTGGGAGGAGCCAGCGATGTGCCCCGCCCCCACACAGTGGACCTTGTAGCACTTCCAGCCATGGGCCGGGCACTGGTAGCCAGGGCCTCCCCACCGGCTCCTGCAGCCCCTCCCTGAGCGTGTCTGGGTTCCCGCCTCCTGGGGCCCCTGGTTTGTGAGCCAGGCCACTGCGGAGCCACCCCGCAGGGTCCGCTGAGGCCCGTGCCTCCTGTGTCCCCAGCGCAGGACGATTGCAGAGCCCCCCGCTCCCAACCAGGAGCGGACGTGCCCGTTAGTTTTTGCAAGTGTCGGTGGAGGACGGTGAGGCCCAGAGGAGCTGGACGTGGCGCTCAGGTCCCAGGGGAGACAGGCGGACCCGGCCTGGGCGACAAAGCCAGAGGATGGGGCTGCTTGTCCCATGACCTAGGGGTCACGCCTCAACGTCCTCACGGACTCCAAGGGGCCCTGGAAAGGAGGAGGATCCCTGGGGGCTGACATTAGTCAGTCAGCCCCCGACGCTCTCACCCGGGCCGAGGCTGGCAGGGGTCTGAGCCCACGGCCCGTCCCACACCCGCAGATCTAGCCCCAGGCCCAGGGCTTGGCTATTTTCCTTTGAGCATTTAAAAAATTAGGCCAAGGGGCTTCCCTGGTGGCGCAGCGGTTGAGAGTCCCCCTGCCGATGCAGGGGACGCGGGTTCGTGCCCCGGTCCGGGAGGATCCCACGTGCCGCGGAGCGGCTGGGCCCGTGAGCCACGGCCGCTGAGCCTGCGCGTCCGGAACGGGAGAGGCCACGGCAGTGAGAGGCCCGCGTACCGCAAACGAAAAAAATTAGGCCAAAACGCACATACAGAGATTTTTGCGAGGGAGGAGAAAGTGTGAAATAATGAGCTAGCAAAAGAAATTTGGTCCAACATCATCTTCTAACAAGAATTGACTTTAAAGTGATGGTTATTAGCCATATTTCCTTTCAGGAGCAGTTAAAGGTGCCTCGGAAGGTGAGACAATTAATTTTTAAGTTTATGCTGAACATTATAGCACAGTGAGCCATTAACGAGGTGGAGGCATTAACCTCCCTGCACTTGGCAAACAGCCGCGGACACTCAGACGGGCCCAGCACCAGACTCCACCCGGCGCCTGGCCTGGCCTGCGGGTTCCCGATCCCCGGGAGGCAGAGGACGGGGTTGGGTGGGCTGCCCAGACCTTCCTGTCATTGCGTGTCCGGCAGCTCGATAGACACAGGCGAGGGTCTGGTAGGATGCAGGGCTCAGTCTGGGGAGGGGTCAGAAGTCACGTCGGAGGCCAGAGGCGGGCTGGCGGGCCCCTGCCAGGGCCCTGTCGCTGACCCATCGACCGGAGCCGCAGCGCCCTGGCGCCCTGGGACACCGCCTGGCTCCAGGCCCCGGGACCTGCACAGCTAACGTCCTGGCGCGGGAGGGAGGGGGGAGCACTTGCAATGCCTCCTCCCATCACCCCCGCCTTCCCGGTGCTGCTGTGCTGGGCTCAGGGTCCCGGGGCAGGGCCAGCACTCCCGCCTGTCTCTGGGCCTCAGCCCCCCCGACCTGGGGGTCCTCTCCCACCTTTACCTACTGCTGGCATCGGCTGGGGCAGGGACGCTACTCCAGCTACAGCTCAGGGGGCCCCGGAGGCCAGGTGGGGGCCGCGTGGGACTTTCCCTAGCCTCGCCCCCCCTCGAGGTACACCCGATGCTCCCTCCGCAGTGCCCGACTTTCCTCGGAGGGGGCCGGGGTGGCGGGAAAAGGGGTGTGAGTGAGCGTCTCACGGCCGCACGAGTGACGGGGTCTCAGACCCTGCCGCCTGAGCAGGAGATGGCCTTGAGTAGAGGGTCGGGCACAGTTTAACCAAGAGGGCAGCCCGGGGCTCGTGATCCGGGCGGGGGGACAGGCCTGATCCTGGCCGGCTTTCTCGGCCTTTGGACGTGTTCCCTGGGCCTAGGTGGGAGGGACGCCCGCCACCCGAGGTGAGCGCCGCAATCGCCCTCACGCAGCTCTTATCTGCATCGTCGGGTTGGCGGGCCCAGCATCAGGGGTTAGTGCATTTCCCGAAACCTGGCCCCTTTGAATACCAGACCCTGTGAAACTGGTTTTGTCGGAAGCCCTCCTAAAAGCCGCCTCCTGGTGCCCTGCCGGCGCAGGAGGTCCCGCCAAGCACCGTGGACAGCTCACCCCGGGGCAGGCCCGAGTTCCAGCTCCTCGGTCCCTCCGTCTGTGTCCTGCAGCCCCCTCTGTTCCTCAGCCATGGGTGGGCGCCCAAGCCAGAGACCTGACTCAGCCTGAGAAAGTCTCTCGGGTGTGGGCCGGCCCTTCGCCTCTCATCTCTGGCGCTTCCCGTCTGGAGCCCTGAGGCGAGCTCCCCCCTCCGGGCCCTGCTTCCCGAAGCAGCACCCAGGCCCCTCCACCCCACTAGGGTGGGTTCGGGTGAGGTTGTGCACGCCCAGGACGTGCCTCGGCCCCTCCTCCCTCCCGGGGCAGGTGGTACCGGTGGAGAGGGGGTCCCGGGGGCCCCCAGCAGATGCCATGGGCTTCTCCCAACGAGACTCAGATGGATCTGAGGTGAGCCTGCAAAGTCTCATGCCTGTAACTTTAAATTAAAGAAGCCATGTGCTGTTTATGGGTTCTCCCAGCAGCTCAGCGAGGCAGCCCCATAAAGATCATATTATAGTACAAGCTATTATGCGCCGAGTTGACTATATATACTTTTCTAAATGGTTCGGCAAACAGCAGCCTACTTCTGGGCAGGGAAGGAGAACTGGTTCATTTGGGGTAACAAATGATCCTTGATTTGATTTTAAATGCAATGACAGCCAAATTTATTTCTTATTTAATCACTTCCCTGTGCCGTTGAGAGCAGGGTGATATTAAACTCTGCAACGCGGGGCAGACTCTAGAATGAGCCGAAAGAGGCAAGCGAATAGATTATGTTTATAGGACAGAGGGAGACGGTGGAGGGCAGCACGTAACCAGAATGGATATTTTTGCCATTTATACAGTAGGTTATATCATCATCTCTTCCTGCTTCCAAGATTTCAGTAATAAAAATATAGGCAATGTGATTCTCTTTGCATTACAGATAAACCATCTTGATTCTGTATTAAATATTTTTATTAATCTGAAGGACTGCAAAGCGTTCCTGCCGAAAAATCAGACATGGAGCAGTCAGTCATCTCCCCTCTGCTGGCTCTCTGCGACGCAGCCTCGTTTAACAGCCTGCAACCCCAAGGAAGCAGGTTTCCATATTCATGGCCCAGCGCCCCTCTGCCCCCGTTTACGGCCACGTGTACCTGGCAGAAGTGGCGCTAACAGGATATTTGTTCTTCAATATCCAGTTTGGGTAATCGCTCCGCAGTCCTCAGTTTTGTGCCTATTTAATCGGGAATTACTACTCCGGTGTCACTTGCAGGTGTCGGCTGGGGCAGGAGGGCCCTTTCGGCCCTGCTGAGGGCTGACAGGAAGCTGGGGGGGGTCTCGGGGGCTCCGGGAGAGGCGTCGGCCCGGGCAGCTCCCAGCAAGCGTTTGGGGCCCAAGAGACCACGGAGGCCACCTGGGCGTGAGGTGGAAGACACAGGCCAAGGGTCAGCTGCAGCGGGGGCCCTGGTCCCAGGGGTGCGGACAGCCAGGGTGGGGCCTCTCAGGAGCAGAGGGGCCAGCTCCGGCCCGATCCCCCTTCCTGGTTGGCCTGGGCTGAGCTAGCCCGTCCTCCCGCCGTGGTGAGGGACATGGGTGAGAGTGGACTGGCTGGGGTCACCAGTGCAGGCAATTTCTTGCTGGAAAGTTTTTTTCCCAGCCTCTGCCGTGGACCCAGCCGGAGCCGGGAGGGTCACCTTGCTGGGAAGCTGTAGGAGGTGGTGGTCCCTCGACCCCCACCCCGCGTGTCCTCCGTCCACCCCCCCCCAGACTTGCTCGCTCCCCGGGGGATGGTCAGCTGTGCTTCCGGCTGAAGCGCAATGGTAGGGATCCTTCCTAGGGGTCCTGAGGGGTGTCTGCTCTTGGATGGGGGGCAGATCTTGGTCTGTCCCAGCTCAGGGTGGCGTCTGTGAGGGCTGGTGGCTGGGCCAGGGCCTGAGGGGACTCCAAGGGTCTCCCCAGGCTGGAAGGGGGTTCGAATGGCTCTGGGGACGTCGCGAGGCGGCCGCTCCACGGCCCGGGCAGGAATGCCAAGCGGACTCGTGCTGAGACTGCGCCGCTGCTCACGGGCCATGGCGCGGCCGCAGCCGTTCTCCCCAGCGCCTGGGCCCTGTCCAGCCACCGCACCCTCGCCTCCCAGCCCACCCCAAGTATGAGGAGGCCTGGCGGCCCTCGCCTGCGGGTCCCCTGGCTGGCTGCAGCCGGGGGCTCTCCCATCGCCGGGCCCTGAATCCTCCCTACAGAGGTCAGGCCGACTGAGCCCACGTTCAGGGCCTGAGTAAGGCTTGGGTCAGGTCCCCAATTCTGCCAGCCAGGGTCTGGTGACCTCAGACAAGCCCACACCACAACCTCCACAGCCACCTTCTGTCCTGGCAGTGCTGCTGCGGGTCGTGGGCCTACAGGTAGGGTGAGCCTCTGGGAGGGAGCCCTGTCCCCTAAGCCCTGGAAGGACACGCCAGGTCCACCTCGGCCAGGTGATGCTGGAGGAGCAATCTGGGGAGGCTTCGTGGAGGAGGTGCCGTGGAGAAGGCCCCGTGCCCAGCACGAGCCAGGGCCGGGGAAGGAGCAAGCCTGAGGGGGATGCAAGGACTGGGCTGGTTGGGAGCAAGACGGAGAGGAGCCCTGGGAGAGGCAGATGGAAGAGGCCTCGGCACGCGGGTTGTGCCGGGCCCGCCGCTGCCTGAGGGGCCCCGTGCGGGAGGAACCACCCCGCAGCGCTTACCAAGCACGGCCTGGGGACGGTTACACGCGGGTGCCCAGCACCGGACGTTCAAAATGACCAGCGTCCCCATGAGAACCTGAGACGTGCAGAAGGGGGCAGAGCCAGCACCACACCGGGTCAGCCCTGAGACCCGAGCTGGCCAGACCCAGAGGAAGGAGGGGTGACCTGGAACCACCGCCCAGTGCGGCCCAGGCGGGTCGGTGGGTTCCCGGCACCCCAGTGTCCAGGGCAGGTGGGACCCACCTCTGTCGCCTCCTTGGCTTACAGGCGTGCCGGGCGTCCCCGGGGCCTGCGCTGCGGACAGTGCGTGTCTGGAGGTGCGCAGTGCCCGAGAACTTGGCAGCAAGTGCCCTCCGGGGGTGGTGGGGAGAGCGGGGGCAGGCGGGCTGCCTGGCCGGGCACCAAGGGAACGCCGTGTTCCCAGCGCCTCCTGGGCGGGGACCCTTCTAAATGCAGCGCGTGTGGTCCGCGGTGGCTGGAGTCCAGTGATGCTGGGGCGGGGGAGGGGAGGGGGCACGGGGTCGGCTGTGGGCTCCTCCGTGACTGTCCGGAGGGGCAGGGGCGCCCCCCGTGGCGCAATCATCTGACCGAGGCGGGGCATCTCAGAAACCCGCCCCCTCCCTGAAAGTTCTGGTGTTGCTGGAGGAATAGGGGGCGAGTGGGGGTGGGAGGTTAGCCAATTAATTTGAAGGAGCCACACCCCCTCCCTGTGCTTCAGTTTCCCCTCCCCTTAGTGGCCTGGCCCCCGAGGCAGGAGTGGTGCCGCGTGAGGGGCAGGGATTTGCCGGTGCGGCTGCATGTGTGGGACCGAGGTCACGAGGTCACGAGGTCACGAGGTCACGGCACTCTGCCCGCTCCGCCCCCAGTTTCCAGCTCACCGCCCGCCCGGACGGACGTGGCAGGGGGCGCCCTGGTCTTGAACAGACTTGCTCCACTCTCGCACCCCACGTCACGGAGGGCCCCCCGCTTCCAGCCCCACCCAGCCTGGGTGCCGGCTCGCCCCAAAGGCTCTGGTGCGGGACAAGGGCTGGCGGCCTGGGCCTTCGCTCAGTTTTGATTTCACGTGGTGAGACGTTCTGCCCCTTACCGGGAGCACCGCGTCCTCCTCCTGGGGTCCGCCCCCACCAGCAGCCTGCCCGGGAGGCGGGGCCAGGCCCATCTCTAGTTAAAAGCCGGGAAGACAAAGTCTGGGCGGAGAGGAGCGTCAGCTGGCAGGGTTTTGGCGGGGCTTGGCCCCTGCAGCCTCCGGTGCAGGCGCCTCTGTCGGAGGTGAGTCGTCTGTGGAGGGCAGGCCCCTGAGTGTGCATTGGCCCCGGGGGGTGGGGAGAGGGGAGAACCAGCTCAAGTCCCTTACCTGGTGACCGAGAGCCCCCGGGGACGCCCAGCTTGGCCTGAGGCCGCCTGTGCGTCAGCCGAGGTGCCAGAGGCGGAATGCTGGCTCTTCTTGGTCACCCTCAGCGTGTCCTCGGGCCAGACCTTCAAGCCCGAGTTTCTCCCAAGGGGTGCGTGGCGGTGACGCTGCCGAGCCAGGCTGGGGTCTCTGAGGCCTCAGCCGCGGAGGCGGGGGGCGACCCAGGGCACCTCTCGGGCAGGTGAGCCCCTGTGGGGAGACCTCTCTGGAAGAGGCCGCTCATTCCCGGTAAGAAATTAATTTTGTTTCGTTCAAATCACGCCTGCGGGCGCTGTATCTGCACGTGATGCCTCTCAAAGAGCTCTCAGCAGCTCTGGTTTGTGGGATGTTACAGTGGGAGTTTGGAAACTTTCCAGACACTCTAAGCCACCATGAAGGCTAGGGGCTGCTCCTGGCGGGCACAGGGCCAAGGCCGGTATGGGGCCCCCGGCGCCTGAGAGCCGGGGCCTGGCCAGGTGGCTTTGCCCGCCACCACCCGCCCCCACACCCCCGGATGAGGGTGCGGAAGTCTCCTTGGCGGCCCCCAGCCCCAGGCCCAGCCCCAGCCCCCCTCAGCGACACCTGTGCTGAGCTGATGACATCTGGGTGTGGAAGCAGGTCAGCCAAGGCTCTCCTGGGGGATCAGAGGGTCTGGGCCCACCCCCTCCGCCTGCCTCTCGGGCTCGCCCCCCTCCCCCAAGGGTGGGTGCCTTCCTGGGAAGTGACAGAGCCTGTGGTGGTCAGTGAGGGTGCAGGCAAACAATTCGCATTAAAAGGGAGGGAATCCTGACACGAGCACGGATGGACCTGGAGGATGTCGTGCTGAGTGAAACGAGCCCAACACAGCAGGCCAGATCCTGTAGGATCCACTCACAGGGAGCCCTAGAGGAGTCACATCCACAGAGACAGAAAGTAGATGGCGGGCCGGGGCTGGGGGCGGGGGATGGGGAGTGAGTGTCTAGTGGGGACAGAGTGTCAGTTTGGGAAGACGAGAAAGTTCCGGAGGCGGGTGTGGGGATGGCCGTATAACAGTGAGAATGTGCTTGATGCAAGAGAACCAGACCCTTAAAAATGTGTTAAAATGGTAAATCTTGTTAGGCGTATTTTACCACAATTTTTAAATCTTTAAATATATATTTTTAAAATTCCCGGGGGAGAGAAAAGCACCCACGTTGGTGGAGTATGTTAAAGGACACAGGAGCCATGAAAGCCACCCCCCACCCCCCGGGGCCAAAGCTGGGACAGTAAAAAGCAAAAAGTAACGCAGTGTGTCCTCCAAAGTGCAAAGCAGGCGTCCGCGTGAGCGCCGGGCCGTAGAGAGAATGGCTGAATAGACACAGAGAGGGGAGGTGAGGGGCGGCCCTCCGTGCAGAGCCCCAGGTAACACGTGCAGACGAGCTGGGGGGCATGATACCCACCCCCCGGCGTGGGCCGTGCGCAGACTCCTTCCAGAGGATAAAACACGCGGAGGGAGGGAAGGCGCGATGCTCGAGGAGACACCCGACAGCACCTCAGCCAGTGACCAGGGTCACCGTCGGCAGTGACAGGTCCTGGTGACGGCCTGCACCCCTGGCTCCATGGCGTGAGAAGGGCACCTCACCTCTGAGGTCTCCCCCAAAGCCGCCACCCCCGTCCAGTCAAAACATCACACAAAGCCTAACAGAGAGACCACCTGCGAGATCCTTGCCCAGTCCTCCTCCAGTCAAGGTCATCAGAAGCCAGTGAAGTCTGAGAAACTGTCACAGCCCAGAGGAGCCCCAGGAGACATGAGGACCAACTGCCATGTGGGTCCTGCCTGGGACAGGAAAGGGACTTAGGGGAAGACTAAGGAAACCTGATAAAGGATGGACTTCAGTTCATTTAAAAAAACATATTCCTGGGGAGTGCCATGCAGCTCTCGGGTAAGATGTGACCTTGGGCGGGTCGTGTCCTCAAAGGCTGGACGCCTGGACCAGGGCCCGTGCAGATCCCTCCAGCCCCAGACCCCAGGACACTGCGCGGGTTGGGGACAGGGCAGCCTCCCCACCCACCATCCTCCCCGTGGCCCGGAGCCATCACGCACGCCTCCATCTGTGTGTCTGAGGCCCCGTGGCGTGCAGGACCGTGAAGCAGTGGGCGGCGTCCATCACGGCGGAGGGCAACCTCGTCTAGGACACGTGGCGTTTTGGGGCCTTCAGGGAGAAGAGTCAGGCAGACGGAGGGCTGAGTGGGCTGGCGCTCAGGAGGGCGTCCAGAGAGAGAGTGACCGGAATAACCACATTTTAACCCATCAACCTGTGGACAGCTTTGTTATGAAAAACACCAGAAAGCCATTAATATAAATCATGAAATATTCAGCAAGGAAGTCGCTTAAATGTCTCGTGTTCCCAGAAATGGTGCCGGATGCTTCCTGTATCAGGGGCGCCCAAACATCAGCTCTTTCGTGCGTCTTCGGAGGCTATTATCTCGGGACTGGGAAGTGTTAGATCATGCCTAGGGTGGGGTGGATGCCAGGAGAGGGAAATGAGGTGCTCCCGGGGCGGCGGCCGCAGCCCCTCCATGTAGCCACGTCCACGTGCTCTCTGGCCCCCGGGCCCCCCGCCAGCCTCCCCCACCGTGATCCCTGTTCACATGGAGGGACCAACCCCTGGGCCCCCGTGTCTGTCTTCAGAGGACACGGGTGGCTGGTAGAGCCTTGAGCACTGCCGGCCTCTGGTGGCCTGGCCACCCCATGCCTTCCCGGCCCCCGGCCACCTGTGTGAGCCGCCCAGCACGGACGTCCTCCCGGGACGCGCCCGCCCACCTTCAGCGACGCCGACAGTAGAGAAGCCACCACGCTCTCACGCTCGCACTTTGCTGGGCTCCTCACAGGCAACCTCTCGTTTCAGCCTGACTGCCATCTCGGACCCCGTGCTCAGCTGGCGGCCATCCAGGTGAGGATTTGGATCCGGGTCTCTCTGGCTTCAGAATTGTGCTCTCAGCCACCTTCCTACCTGCCTCTGAACAGTTCCTTTTGCAAAAACACAAGACGAAGCAAAACAAAAAACACCAGGCGGGGTAGAAGAGGAGGACGCACCCGCTGGGATGGCTTCTGTCAGACAAACAGAAAACGGCAAGGCTGGTGAAGATGTGGAGAAGCTGGCAACCTCGTGCCTGCTGCTGGGAATGGGAAATGGTGCAGCCGCTGTGGCAAACAGTATGGAAGGCCCTCAAAATACTGCACGGAGAGTTACCGTATGACCCAGCAATCCCGCCTCTGGGTAGGTACCCAAGAGACTCGAAAGCGGGGCTCGGAGAGATATTTGTACGCTGATGTCCAGAGCAGCGTTATTCACGATATAGCCCAAAGTGGAAACAACCCAAGGGTCCACCGAAGGAGGAACAGATAAGCAGGATGTGGTCCATCCGTACAAAGGAAATTATTCAACCTCGACAAGGAAGGAGACCCTGACACGGGCTACAGCGTGGACGGACCTGGTGCACGTTATGCTCAGTGAAATGAGCCCAACACAGAAGGACAAGTACCGCGTGATCCCACTCATGCGAGGGCCCTAAAGGAGTCAGACCCACAGAGAGGGAAAGCAGGTGACAGGCCCGGGCGAGGGGAGGGAGCGTGCGCGTTTAACGAGGACAGGGTGTCGGTCTGCGGCGACGAGGAAGTCCTGGAGGTGGACCGTGAGTGAACTTAATGCCACTTAGCTGTGCACTTAAACATGGTTACAACGGTAAATTTTTATGTTATGTGTATTTTACCACAATTTTAAAAATGAACGAAAAGCAGATAAAGGTGGTGAAGAGTGTGGATAAGGAGGCTGTGCGTGTCCAAGCAGTGATGGCGAGACAGGCAGCCCGTGGTCAAAAGGGACAAGCGCGGCCCGGAGGGCGGCCGGGGCCGGGGGAGTGTTTCAGCACCTCGGAGAGAGACGCCGCACCTGGGCCGCCAGGAGGGAACGTCCGCCCTGGGTCCAGGGCCCTTGCCGAAGGCAGCCTGCTCCTTGCTCTGGTGGAAACAGGCAGGCGGGCAGATGCTTGGTGAGGCGTCCCAGGACTTTGCACCTCTGGCTCCACAGGGCTCCCCTGGGAAGGGGTGGGGAGGTGTCTCTTCCTGAGGCTGCGCTCGGGAGGGCGGCTCCAGCTCCTCGTGGGGAAAGGGCTGCTGTAAAAGCCCTCGGGGAGCCGGGTTCCATCGCTGAGCGCCGACCCCAGTGACCTTGCGGAGCCTCCTGGCCCTCTCTGGCCCTCCTGACTCCACCCTCGGCCGCGGGGCCTTCTTGGAACCGGGGGTCCGCCCGTGACAAGGGCAGGACGGGGAGGAGGGGAGGTCTGGTTTCTTTTCTTGTGCGCGCCTGGCCCGAGACCTCCTTACACCCAACATTCTCGCCGGGGGGTGTGTGTGGCCCCCAGGCCCCCTGGGAGCTCATTGCTCTTGTCACAAGGGGACGAGGGGTGCGCTGCTGACCACATGTGTGAGCCAGCTCTGCCCGCGGGAGGACAGCCCCTCCCTACAGAGCTGATGGTGTCCGTGTGAAAAATCAGCTGCAAGTCTCCCAAATGCCGTTTCAGCAGAGAGCACACAGCCTTCCGGAAACTGAGCCCGGGGGCGGGGCGTGCGGCGACTCTGCCCCTCAGATCCTCTGAGACACGATTCCCAGGGACAGTGAAAGACGTCCGGTTACAGTCAAACTCCTCCGGTCCCGATTCAGCAGTTTTCAGGGGGCGTCACTGATGCCGTGTGCGCGCACAGCTGTCCGCCCGTCGTCTCGTGCTTTTGCCCAACAGCGGGCTGTGCTTCGTACGGGGAGCCCGAGGGGAGCATCGTCTGAGCCCCTTAGAAGCGTCCAACCCACAGGGTGTTGACCTTATGCGTTCGCCCCGCCCCCAGGCCGGCGTGGCAGCACTTTGGTGGCCTGCAGAAGGCACCGTGGGTCCCTGGAGGTCAAATCCCACTTCTTTACCCGTTGTCCGTATCACTGTTCTGGACCGCGCGCCTGTGACACGATTCTCCATGAGGCAGGCGTTCTGTCAGTGGACCGCACTTTGTAAACCACAGTATTTACCTCTGTCAGGGTGAACCCTCCGATATGAGTTCACTCGTTCTTGCTTTCTTTCATTCAAAACAAACAGGAACTTGGCGACCACCTGCTCTCACAGGAGCACTGATTTAGGGGCTGGGGTCCAGGAAGCAAGATGACCTGTCCTCAGGGGACAGGGGCAGAAGTACATGTGGGGACACAGGAGACCTGAGCTCTGATCCCAGAGGACATGAGCTGGGGGGACACCCACAGGGCCCGAACCCCAGCCTGGTGGGGGGCCAGCCAGGATGCTGGAGTTGCGTCTTGGGGGCCGGAGAAGCTGGGGAGGGGGCTCTGCGGGGCAGAGGGTGAGAAAGCCCAGGCTGGGGTGCAGGGCTGGGCCTCCTTGGTGGCCAGCCTGGAGGAGGCACCCCTCAATCGGCAGGGTCGGCTGTGGTGGGGGCCTCTGGGGGTCCGTCTGGTGACAGGCCAGGGGCAGGGAGGCTGGCGACGGAGAGGCGCCGGCCCTGAAGAGAGCCCTACCCTCCGGCTGTCCAGCGCCTCTCTGAAGAGGCGCTCCTTCTACAGAAAAATTAGGGAAGGGAGTCAGGACATCTGATCTTCCACTTAAACACGTGCTTGGTGAAGTGCTACGGTTTACTGGCCGCTTGGAATGGCCTGTAATTGCATCAGGCGACAGGAATCGCACTGGGAGGACGCTCCCGGGGAAGCTGCCGGGCGGCACTGCCCCCCGTTCGTCTCTGGGGTGTCACTGTCTCTGCTATGTGCAGACAGAAGATCCAGACTTCAGGCCAGCCTGAGAGGTAGAGAGGGGCAGGAGAACACAGGCTCTGGCATTAGCCTGGGGCCAAATCCCCGCTCAAGACTCCCATTTCACAGATGAGGAAATTGAGGCCCAGAGAGGTGAAGTAACTCGCCTAAGGCCGCACAGCATCAGGATTTGAACTGGCATGCGTCTGACTCCACAGCGAAGCTTCCCACCCTCTTACCTGGCTCACAGACGGTGCTGCATCTGCGGCCCAGCCCACGGAGTGGCCACAGAGCAGAAGTGTGGGCCTGCTTAGAGACTGTGGAGTGCCGAGCAGAGGAGCGGAGGGTGCGGCCCAGTAACATCATTCAGCGACGGTCCCCTCGGCTGACTGCACATCTGGAGCCACTGGCGGGAAGGCCTGACGCCCCCTCCCTATCCCCTACGGGGGGTGGGGGGTAGGGACCCGCCCCCGGGAACTGTCTGGCTAACCAGAACTGTCACCACCATTTCATTATTTTAGGGCCCGGAAAATTACTATTCATGACAGTAAACTTAAAGATGAAATAATGAGTCTGTCCTTTCAAAAAGCAAATTGCTACGCCAGAATATTCATGAGCCGTGACTTCATGGGAAATGGCAGCAGCCAGGGGGTGATCACTGGGTTAAGTCAGCAGCTGAGGAATTTAGGGAAATGCACTTGTCACTCTGAGGAAACGGGCGATGAAATACTTGCCTGTTTGCGGGGCCCTTAACAGGCGCATTTTTAATGCACTAATTAATTAACCTTGGGGCCACTCACATTTCCCAGGAGGCGGAGGCCTCCGCTCTGCTCCTCGAGGGCGGGTGCAGCCAGGCAGAACCGACGTCCGGGTGGAGAGAAAGCGGGTGAAGGTCTAGGCTAGGGACGTGCCCCCCCCGCCGCTAGTAAATGCCCACGACTTCTCAGTTGGGGGTTGAGTACCCCCAAAACTCACATCCACCTGGAAGCTCAGAATGACTTTACCTGGAAATCAGGTCTTTGCAGACGTAATCAGTCAGGGATCATCCTGGGTTCAGGACGCGTGTCCCCTGAGAAGAGGAGACACACAGAGACACAAAGACGAGAGGGAGATTTGGAACAAGGGCCCCCGTGCAGGCAGGGGCAGCAACTGGAGGGAGGTGTCTCCCAGCCAAGGAACCACGAGGGTTTCTGGCGATGCCGGAAGCTGGAGAGAGGCCTGGAACATCCTCCCAAACGGCCTTGGAGGGAACCAGCCCTGCTGACACCTGGAGCTCGCACCTGTGGCTTCCGGAGCTGGGAGCCGGTAAATTCCTGAATTCCTGTTGTTATTTGAGACTCCCCTGCCCCCGACTTGTTCAGGCAGCCCTCTGACCCACCTGCATCCGGTTGGGAGGTGCCGGAGGTGGCCTTTGCAGCTGCTCACTGCAGGGCCCCTCCTCTCTCTGGGCCTGGGGTCTCCCGCTGCAGGGGGCTGGGCCAGAGCTGTGCTTTTCAGACTGGGTTCCCCGTGCGCCCACAGGGGCAGTGGGGGCTGTTTCTTCTTGTTGGAGCACCTCAGCTTCCTCCCCCCACCCCTGCTTCCTCCCTTACAGCCCCGTTCTATAACCCTCCCGGGGCTGGGGGAGAGGATGGTGACCGAGCGGCTGTGTCCTCGGAAGTCACTCCCCCGCCACAGGCTCTCCTCTGCAGGGCCCTTGAGGGGGACCCCCAAGAACCGGCCCTCCACGGCTCACCCCGCCCTCTAGTGGCCGCCTCGAGGTACCGCCGGGCAGCCCGGGCAGCAGGTTTGGGCCTCGCAGGGGTGGGCGGCCCTCTGGGCCAGACTTGGAGCCCTCTTTGCTGGGAGGCCCTCCCCGGGCTTTGGGGCCCAGGCGCGCCTGCTCGGGGTCCAGGGGCTGAGTCCAGGCAGGAGTCGGCAGGGGCAGGAAGACCAAGGAGGGACGGTCATCCGCTTGGCTGCCACCAGCCAGGGCAGCTCGGGCCACTCCCGGGGACTTTCAGTGCTGGGGCGGGACTCAGGGCCGGGCCGGGACAGCGGGCTGGGCCCCGCCGGCTCAAACCGGGCCTGGCCGCCGGGGCCGGCTCCGCCCCACGCGGGGAAACCCCGGGTGCTCGCTGACTCCTGGCTGGGCCTGGGCCGGACACGCTCAGACCACCCGGCCTTTCATGTTCCCGAGAGCGACAGTGATCTTGAGAACCTCCCAGAAGGGGTGAAGGTGCGGGCTCGCTCTCTCTCTGCCTTATTCCTGCCGCACCCCCCAGTCCCTAAAGCGGCACCGAGCGCACAGCAGGCGCTAAATAAACACACGCTGGGCAGCCGGGTGAGTGCGCCAGGTGGGGTCTTGGGAAGCAAGGCTGAGTTCAGGTGCGCCATGTGCTTTAGGGGCCGGCGCCTGTTGGATGGGGCGGGGAGGCTGCAGGGTTAGGCCAGCTCCAGGCCGGGTCCTCCCCCTCACAGGAAGCGTCTGGGTCTTTCCATGGCACTTAGCCCAGCCACCCGGGAGGGCTGTGACCTCACAAGGCCACTCTCTGCAGCTGCTGCAGGAGGGGCTGATGGCCCGGCGTCTGCTGACCACTCCCCAGAGCTGGGCAGCTGGTCCTTCCTTGAAGAGGGCCCTCTCCAGGTCCACATGGAAGCCTGATCCTTATGTACTAGAGGTGACGGAGGCTCAGAAGGGGAGGAACCCACCGAGGATGTCCAGGGAGCCCTGGGACATCACCCACCACCGCTCCGAGTGGATGGGGTTGGGGAGCCCTGCCCCAGGCCCGCTGCTGCACCCCTAAGGGGAGAATCTCCACTGACTGGCCTCTCCTCTGAGGAGGAGGTGCCACTGACGGGAGACCACTTGTTTACATCCAGGCTCCTCAGAAATATTTTGTCAACACATCACTAAGGACGTCCAGCCTGCAGGGGTCTGCTCTGGCAACGGGGTCGGCCATTAGAGGGGTGGGCAACTCACAGCATGCTAAGTGGAGCCCCAGAGGAGGTGCAACCGGGGCGGTCTTCCTGAGGGAGGAGGTCCTGCGTTCTAGGGAAAGGGCTGGGTTTGCACAGGCTGCAAGGTCAGGAATTGGTAAGTCAGTGGAGACTCAATGGTTGAAGGGTGCTGGGCACACCCGTCCCGGCCAGTTCGGCTGATAAAGGCCCCGTGAGCTGCTTCGGGGTCCAGGCGGTTTATTACTGACACAGTGAAGGAAGTGGTCTCCCCGGGCCTCATCCCACACATGCCAAAAGATGACTTTGGAACAAAAGAGGCCACCGACGCCAACAAGAGCTGGGGACACCCCACTGTCGAGGAGCCCCCATCGCCCCAGCCGTCGGAGCTATACCCGGCCCCCAAGACAGTCTCTCCGAGTCCATGGGTGGCATCGCCGGTTCTCCCACAGGCTTTCATTTTCCCCTGGAGATCCCCCCTTTGGACTCCATGGGGCCACAACCAGAGCTTTAAGGTATCCTTATCCCTCAGTTTTCTCCACAGGGTACTGTGTGTAAAGTGGAGGCGGGGCGGGGGGGACCCCAGTCTCAGCCACTGCCCTCGAGCTGGCAGCTGCCCTCGACCGCAGCCCTGCACACTCAGCTGCCCCTGGCCACCTCCACCTGGAGGTCCCCCTGTTCACCGAGGTCAGCAGGTGCAGGGCGGCCCTCGAGCCCCTTCTCAGCGGCGCCCCCTCCTCCAGGAGGTGGCCCGGTGTGCACCCTGGCACCCAGGCTGGAAGCTTTCCTGTCGTTCTTCACTCTGTTTGTGTCTACAGCTGCCCCCTGCCCCGTCCTCCCGTCTCCGCCCGTCAGCACCATTCCCTTCCGTTCCAGCGCGCTCCACGGGCTGCCCATCCTATTGTTCTCCACTCCTCCTCCTCAGCCCTCACCTGCCATTGTGTCCCATAAGCTCCCCTGGTGCTATCCCACCAGGCCCTGCTTGCCCCCGTGGTCTCCTGTCTTTTGAGACCATGTCGGCACCACAGCCAGCACTTGTATCTGCTGCGTGAGAACGCCCACTCCCAGGCTGTATCCTGGTCTCTAGGCTTAATCATGACTGTGTTTTCGGTGAGTGGCAGAGGGTCTGGCTCATGGAGGCTAAACCGGACAGAAGGAATTTGGACATGGTCGCAATGGTCACGGGGAAACGAGGTGTGTATAAAATGGTGAAGAGGCGTGAGAAGCTGGGACCACCAGCCTCCGAGAACAGGAACTGTGCTGTAACCATCTCTGCTCAGCAAACGTTCTTGAATGAATGAGGTGGGAGAGTGCAGGTCACTCATCTGGTCTAGGTCTGGCCCAAACTGCAGCGTTCATATTTGTCACCCCACAGAAATGAGTGGACTGAGTCCACAGGTCAGCTTCCTTCCATGTGGGTGCTCACGAGCCCGTCTGAGTGTGCCTCTGCAGTTCTGCAGCCTGAGCGCTGGGCCGCACCCTTGAATCCCTGATAGCGGGAATAGGGGTGGGACGGGAGACCCCGCATTTCTAACAAGCTCCCAGGTGCTGCGGGTCTGGGGACCACACTCAAGAGAGAATGCTGTAGGGCAAATACAGTCCAAAAGAAACACAACAGCAGCCATAGACAATCTAAAGTCTTGTGGTAGCCAGAGCTTTAAGAAGGGAAAAGAAGCAGGTGAAATCGATTTCAATACACTTTATTTAACCCTACACATCCTATTATTTCCACATGTAGCCAATAGATAAACATTGTTGAGGTATTTTTCATGCTCTTTTCCTCCCAACTGTTCAAGATCAGGTGTGAATTTTACACTAAGAGCCCATCTCAAAACGGACTCGCAAGCTCCCGGCTCCCGCGTGGCTGCCGGCCCGCACAGCAAAGCGCACGCAGGTGTGGGACGAAGGAAGAGGCCCGAGAACTACACCTCCCGGCACGCTCTGGGCGCCTCCCGTGACGCACTTCCGGCGCGGCGCCGCCGCCGAGGCGGCCGCCGGAAAACCACATTTCCCGGAGTGCTCCGGGCGCGGCCCGTGACGCACTTCCTGCGCGGCGGCGGCAGCGCGCCCCCGGCGGCTAGGCGGCGGGGCGCAGCGACTGCTCGGGTCGCGGCGAGTGGCGGCCGGCCGGCAGACGGGAGCCGGGGCGGGGCGGGGCGGCGGCGGCGGCGGCCAGAGAGGGAGCGCGCGGGCGGCCTGGCCCCGCCCCCGGCCCGCCCCGGTGACCTTCAGGGCCCGGGCGGCGGGAGCGCGGGCGCAGGCCCCGGCGGCGGCGACGGCGGCGCGATGTTCGTGCAGGAGGAGAAGATCTTCGCGGGCAAGGTGCTGCGGCTGCACGTCTGCGCGTCCGACGGCGCCGAGTGGCTGGAGGAGACGACCGAGGACACCTCGGTGGAGAAGCTCAAGGAGCGCTGCCTTAAGCACGTAAGGCCGGCCGCGGCTCCAGGCCTCCCCCTCCCTCCGCCCCTTTTCCCGGCCGCCCCCGACACCCTCTGGACGCGCCTCCGCGAGCCGGGTCCCAGGCTGGGCGCTTTACCCTCTCTTCTCTGGTTTAACTCCGACGACAGCCCGGGCGGCGGGGCGCGTCGGGAGCGCAGGCTGGGAGAGGCGAAGTCGCCGCCAGAGCGCGGCCTCTAGCGTTTCCAGCATCCGCGCTTGGTGCCGCGGTGCGGTTCCCGGAGCTGGGAATTAGTGCCCGAGGAAGTAGGGACCCACGGGAGAGGCGCCTTCTCCTGACCTGCGGAGCCGGCCGCTTGGAGCTGCTTCCTGGGGCTGGCATGGGGGCCGGGGCCTGGCCCTGGCCACTGGTGCCCCGTAGCTGGAATCCCTTACAACAGTGAGGCCGCGGGGCTCGTCCCTGCGCCCGTGCTTACCGGCGGCCTTTACAGCGTTTGCGTGGGTCGGTCCGGGAGAAGGGGTTTCTCGCCGAGAGGGCCACTTTCTAAAATTTGTTCCCACGAAATATTCCTTGTCCAGTTCCTTAGGTTGCTAGTTTTGGGAACTAGCTCTTGGCTTTACCTCTGTAAGCTTCTCGACTTCGTAAGGCAGGCCAAGACATCTATCTAAACTGGCTGCCTAAGGAAACTCGATCCTTTGCACCATCTAGTGTCTCCATGTCGGAATTTAGGACAAAGAGGCCACAGCCTCGTCGTGTGCATTCCATGTGATAAGTGATGTATCTATTAGTGTGGCCTCCAAGAATAAACTTACAGTTATTGTTCTAGTGACTGCCTGTAAAGTACTGTTGGGTCCCTCTTGGGAGTATGCTTCTGTGGGGCGGTTCTGTACCTGTCAGACGGCAGGCCAGGGAGCGCTCTGGTTGCGTCCCCTTCTGAAACTCGCTGGATGTGAATAACGGTCTCAGTCTCACATCAGGGGGGAGGGGGAGCCAGGCTCACACACTTGGCTGCTTTCTTCTTTTACTTCTGAGCCAGTCAGGTGATTTCACCATCTAGAAAACCGCCACGACAGCAGTAAGCTGCAAGGCTGGGAGCTCCATGAGCATGCAGGTTCTTAGAGCCGGGCTCGTTGCTTGTCCAGTACATTTTTTAAAAACCTCCCTGAGGTGCTGTGTCTCACCCACTCAGGACGGAAGTTCCTTGAGGGCTGGATTTGTATTCACACACCCAGGGCCAGACTCTTGGTGGGCCCATAACAAACGTGTGGATTAATACCAGCACACTGCTGAGATAGTGCGGGTTCCGTTCCAGACCCCCACGACAAAGCGACCGGCGCAATAAAGCTAATCGCACGAATTTTTTGATTTCCCAGTGCATATAAAAGTTAAGTTCACGCTATAGTCTATTATGTGTGCAACGGCATTATGTCTAAAAAAGCAATGTACATATCTTAATTAAAAAATAATGCTGTTGGAAAAATGGCACCAATAGACTTGTTCAGCACAAGGTTGCCACAAACCTTTAGTTTGTAGAAAACACAGTATCTGTGAAGCGAAATAAAGCAAAGCACACTAAAACGAGGCATGCCTGTAAACGGAAAAAGATTGTCAATCCAGAAGTGTGTGGCCGTGGCGTGTCACCTGCTGAGTCGGGCCAGGAGAAGCGAGTGGGTAAGTTGGTGTGGCGCTGAGGTAAACTCACTGATGGTAAGGATTGGCGCAGCTGTCCTTACGGTTTTTTTTTTTGTAGTTGTACGCGGGCCTCTCACCGTTGTGGCCTCTCCCGTTGCGGAGCACAGGCTCCGGATGCGCAGGCTCAGCGGCCATGGCTCACGGGCCCAGCCGCTCCGCGGCATGTGGGATCTTCCCGGACCGGGGCACGAACCCGTGTCCCCTGCATCGGCAGGCGGACTCCCAACCACTGCCCCACCAGGGAAGCCCAGAAAACTTTTTTATTGAAGTATAGTTTTTTTTTTTTTTTTGCGGTACGCGGGCCTCTCACTGTTGCAGCCTCTCCCGCTGCGGAGCACAGGCTCCGGACGCGCAGGCTCAGCGGCCACGGCTCACGGGCCCTGCCGCTCCGCGGCACGTGGGATCTTCCCGGACCGGAGCTCGAACCCGCGTCCCCTGCATCGGCAGGCGGACTCTCAACCGCTGCGCCACCAGGGAAGCCCCCCTAACGTTGTTTTATGGAGGGGAGCGAGGTGAGAGCGCTTTGATTCACGGACGCTTGCTGAGGAGTTTCGGGGCTCTCAGGGTTAGCGAGTATCCGCCAGTATCCGCGTTACGCTTATTACTATGTTCCCGTCGCTGTTGGGATGTGTCGTTTGGGGTGTTTTCTGGCATTACCCTGCTTTGACCTGAGATTTTATCCACTCTGTAGTCTCTCCAGGTACGGAGACCCGAGCAGCAGGGGAGTTTCACAACCAAAGAGCCGACGTAAATTATAGGACTCAGAGCCGAGCTGGCAGGAAGCACTCCCACCTCCGGGCCCCTCCCTTTCTGCAGGCGGCGGTCGCCGCCTCATGAGCCAATCAGCAGGCACCAGTTAGGAAAGAGAGTTCTCCAGTTGTGGACTTGTATGTCACCCTGGAAACCAGTCCCTGAACGGTGTCGCTGCTTCGCTTCTGTTCCTCCTTCCCGGGTTTCCCTTGGTGCCTTCTTTTTTCCTTCCTCTTTCCCCTCTACCTTGAGGGGACTCTGGGTTTCTTCCCCCCACGGTACTCCTGGGAGTTTTATTATTTTTTATCCTTTTTTATCATGTATATATTTTTAATTAATAAAGTTGCTTTATGATTGAAGGTATATTATCGTAGCTCTTACAGAAATGGATTGCTGTTGTATCCTTTCCCTTCTTGGTATTATATGGATTGGGACCACCACGGTGGTCTCTAGCCCAGGCTTGGAGGAAGGGGCAAAGTAAACCGTCTTGTGTAACAGGAGGCTTATGATTTTAAGAGAGTTACATCCGCGATGCGGTAGGGGTTCTCTGTGTGTGGTAAACCTGCATGAAATTGCCAGTATCACATGAAGGTGTATCTTCAAATGACACGTGACATCAAGGGTAAGAGAAACTAGTCTCTGCTCTTCTGGGGAGGAAGCGGTTCACTGGGTGTCAGAGCCTCCCCCGCCTCCAGCGATGGGCTTTTTGCTCTCACAGCCCAGCTTGCTCCATTGCTTCTGCTGAGAACAAAGAATGAAGTAATCATGCATAGTACAGTGACTCACGCTTATGTTTTGTTCCTGGCGCCTGTTGACGCGCTGCAGAGTACACTTTTCTTCAGGAGCCACAGCATGAGGCTTATTTTGGAAAATTGTGTTCCATAGACTGTATCATGAACTTGGCAAATCAGCTCGCCTGCACATTTTAGAGTTAGAAGCAGCACAGCCAGTACTTCTGGGAGCGGAGCCATTGTGGGATGCCAGGGAGGGGTTGTTCTCTGTCATAAGTGGTCAGAGCGTGTCCTCCTATTGGCTGGATTCCACTTTTGTCCCCCCCCCGCCCCAGTTCTGTGAGCATCTGTGACAGCCCTGAAGCCCTTACGATCCGTCTTTCCTGTTTTCAGTGTTAGCTTGCTGAAAACTCCAGTTGCTCTTACAACGCCAGTGTTGAGAGGTGAAGTACAGGCTTAGCTTCTCTCTTCGGCTGGGCAGTGACGTGTGCAGGGCACCTTTGGTGGCAGAGGGCGGTGGTAAGGCGGCCCCGCTTAACTGAGGAAGGCTGTGAGGGCGCTGGCACCGGGACCCTGGGGTGGCCATGTCCCCAGCGTCGCAGCCGCCTCCCTCCAGCGTGGACTCCAGCATCACCCCCTCAGTGTGTGTTCTGGGGCTTGTGGGCCGCTGACCAGTGGGACGCAACCACGTGCCAGGTGACCCCCTCCGGGCTCCCAGGAGGGGCCCCGCCAGCCACATCTGTAGCTTGCTTTGGGGTCTCTGGCCGTCGCTTGGTGAGCTGGGGGCCGAGCTGAGGCTAGTCGTGTCTGCTCAGGGTTTTGTGGGTGTTTAAGCGGTCAGGCCCCGATTTCTTGCCCCCGTGGACCGGCCTCCTCTCTCTGCCGTGTCTCTCTCTCGGCTCCCTCTCGTTTGCCTAGGAAGGAGGGAAACAAGTGCACAAATCATACTTAAATCTTTAGGTTCTTGGGAAACGACGGCCCTGCTATTTTCACTTTTAAATCACTCTCCAGGTATCTCTAGAGTAAGGAAGCAAGTCGGGTAGCCACTAATGACCAGCAGGGCGTTCTGTGTCAGAGCCGTGAGGCTGTTTGGGAGCACTTGGCGGGTCGGTGGCCGGGTGCTGCCCTCGGGGACCAGGTGCTGTGGCGTTTTCTTTGGCTTCCACCGTTGCCAGGGATCCTCTGGTTTCACCTCTGCTTTAATTTCTTAGCTAGTAAGAAAACCAGTAAATTCTTGGTGCGGCTTCGGGTGTCAGGTCCTGTGTTACTGCTGTCGTGATTAATTGATATGCTGTCTTGAAACAATGTCTTTGGTTTTTTCCTCCAGTGCGCTCACGGGAGCTTAGAAGACCCCAAGAGTGTGACCCATCACAAATTAATACACGCCGCCTCGGAGAGGGTGCTGAGTGACACCAAGACACTCCTGGAGGAGAACGTCCAGGACGAAGGTGAGGGCGCCTCGCGGGCCGGGAGTGGGCGAGGGTGCAGCACCCTCAGTGAGGACGTCCCGAGTGGCGCTGAGCAGGGAGACGGGCCGGTGACACGGTTTCATTTTCCTCTGTTGAGACAAAGTGCGCGCCCTGGAATAAAACAGCAGACGCTGAGGCTGAACGAGCAGCGCACGTCTGAGAAACCAAATTGCACTTTGTTATTAATTCTCTTTCCAAGTGAAACCAAGGTCTCCAGAGCTGCCGCAGGCTTTATTTTGGGGGCTGGAGAGTACGACCGTGGCGGTGGTTTCAGACGCATCTGGGGAGATGCTGTTGACGTGCCCACAGCCGTCTGTTCACTCAGAGGCCCGTGCGTGGAGGCGCTTGCGGAGACAACGTTGGTTTTCTTGTCTTTCAAAGCACGATAGTAATTGTGGGATTCCCTTAAGAGGTCTGTTTCGGAGAAACTGGAATAGCCTCTGCAGGCCCTCCGTAGCGTCTGGCTGGCAGGCCCGGAGCCAGCCGGGCGCCGAGCACGTTGTGGACTGTGGCCGCATCACAGCCCAGGCTGAGCTCTGAGGTCGGACCAGACGCTCCAACCTCACAGGCTTTCAAAACAAAAAAGCCCTTAAAACGAGAATGCTGGTCCCCTCTGGTGACCCTCAGCCAGGTTCCTGCCGGGCCTGAGCCTGTAGGTGAGCAGGGGCGGCGGACACGGGAGCCGAAGGAGGGCTGGGGCGTGCGTGGATGCTCCGTGGAGAGAGCCAGGGGAGCCCCTGCTTTTTGGTACTTGGGTCACCGGGCACCCTTTATGCCACTTTACGGTTGTAAAATAATAACCAGCCCGGTGGACGTTTTTTCCCCAGATGTCTTATTGCTGATCAAAAAGCGAGCTCCAGCCCCGCTCCCCAAGATGGCTGAAGTCTCGGCAGAAGAACAGGTAAGTTTCAGAGTTTGGGGGTGGATATGCCCCTGTGGGGGGCGGGTCTCCCGCACTGAAGACTTGAAGAGAAACATCCGTACGCTGCTTGTCTGCGGACCCTGCCGGCCCCGTGGTCACAGGAGGTGTGGCCGTGGGGGTTTCTGTTGTGGCCGGTTGGCCGTTGACCCCCACCTTTCCTGGTCGCTGGTCTGATGACCGGCTCTGCTTTTGGGGCCGCGGAGAGGAGACTGCGGCGCGTTCTCGGGGTCGGGTTGGATCTTGAGCTCCCGTCCCTCCTCTCCTCGAGCAGGTCCTGACAGAAGAAAGTGAGGAGGTCGCCAAAGACCACCCACAAGACAAGGAAGGCGGGCGCAGGGGCGGCAGTGAAGGCCCCCGGGAGCGCTGGCCGTCGCGGGGTCGGTCCTCGGAGGCGCCGCCGGCCGGGTCTTCCCTCTGATGCGGGCGCCCTGGGGAGACCGTGCCGGCCACTACCTGTGCGGCGGCCGCCCGGGAAGCTCCCTCCTCAGAAAGCCCGCTTCAGGAGGCTCATCTGTGCAGGGAAGGTTTACCCTGTCAACAGGCCTTTTTCTGCCCTGAGGCCAGGTGCCCGGGACCGAGCGGTGCCGAGCCGGGGGCGGCCACGTTAGCGCCCGTCTTCGCTTGGCTCCGGGGGTAGAGTTGCTTTCTTAGGCTTCGCGACGCTCGGGAGCATTCACCCCGGAGGAGGCAGGCCAGACTCTGGCCCGGGCCCCAGGCCTGGTGGCGGAACGAGCTATTTTGGGTCTCCTGTGGGACAGGCGGCGGGGAGGAGGCCCTTCTTATCTGCAGCCACACCTGCCTCGGCATGGCAGGCTGCGGGCACGGCTGCTCACTCCGTCTGGGCCTGCCCCTGAGTCAGCCGGTTCCCAGAACTGCTGGGTGGGCCCGGTTCTCGGGTTACCACCTTGGTCGTTGGCAACCACGTGAACCTTGGTGACTGTGTGGACAGCGGGTTCCCGTCACCCCCACGGCTCTGGGCAACTTGCAGGGCTGTGGCCCTCACCTTTTGTTCTATTTATTGTAAGGTGTTAACGTCCGTTTCTGTGAATTATTATTAGTTTTTAAAGTCGAAGTAGCCTGTGTATTTAGAACGTCAAATAATAGTACAGACGTTCTAATAAGTCAGCAGCCTCCTATCCGTCCTGAGTCACGCACTCGAAAGGCAACCACTCGTAATTCTTTCGACTGTGATTCTCCTTCTGATTTCTAAACAACGCGTCTTAGTGTTATTTCTTGGATTCTCAACTGTAGACGCTCCCGGCTGCTGCTTGGTGGTCTGGGGGCCCCTCCCCCAGCCTCCCCGCAGCCCTTGCCGCGAGCGTCAGGTCGTAACGTCGGTCAGAGATTCAGAGCCCCGTTGGTGTTACTGTCGTGTACGTGTTGCTTTCTGCAGTGAGCAGTTTGCCAAGGTTAGCTGCCCTTTCTTTTATGTAGAATTTTGTTTTCCCTGGAGTCAGTAACTGCTTCCTTGTTTTCTTTGTTCTCTGTAGGCTTATCACTGATATTTCAGATTCTGTACCCAAATTGATAAACCCCTCTGAAAGCAGGGTCACAGGTGTGAGGCCACCTGCCGCGTCCACGTCCCGGGATTTGCCCGTCAGACCCTGCCGTCCGTCCACCCGCGTCAGCTGTGCAGCCCGGGCCGGCCCGCCTCCCTCTGTGCCGGTCCCCCCGCGTCCCCCGTGTCTGCGTGTTCCCTGACCGCAGGCCTGCGGGCTCGGAGCAGCCCCGGGGGGCACACTCCTCACTGGGTCCACGGAGGGTGGGCTCAGCTGGGCCCTGAGCTCGGGAGTTGCTGTCAGGTCTGCCTCCCTCTCTGGAGGCTCTGGGGAGGCTCTGCTTCCAGCTCTTTCAGGTGTTTGGCGGAATCCAGTTCCTGCGGTTTGGAGGGTTGGGGTCCTGTTTTCCTGCTGGCTGTGAGCCGGCGCCCCGCTTGGCCCCTGGAGGGCGTCTGCAGAGCCAACCGCGGGAGGTCTCACGCGTTGGATCCCTCTTGCTTGGAATTTGATGGCCAGAGTCAGCGCCGTCCTGATTCAGGGCTCGCCTGATTAGGTCAGGCCTCCCGAGGGTCACGTGCTTCAAGTCGCTGTGCCCCGTGATGTGACCTAACCCCGGAGTGAAACCCACCCGCTCACAGGCCCAGGGCTGTGCAGCCGCCATCGCCAGGAGCGGGGTCGCGGGGTGTCCTGGAACCGTCTTCGCCTTATGCCTGCTGTGGAATTGAGTGTCTTGCTCTTGACTTGTTCTTGGTTTGGTGGGACCAGACCCCCTCTAGCGTCGAGGAAGAGGAGGAGGTCTGGAGGCCCTGCCTCCAGCGTTCGGTGGCTGCTGAGCGAGCGCCAGCCGCGTGCGTGACGGAGGTCTTGGCCCTGCCTCCAAGGTGTCTGTGTGGCGGGTGGGAGCCGGTCGGCTCTGCTTCTCCTTCCTCTGTGCGCGGTCCGCTTCCTCCTCCATGATTCCATCTGGGGATTTTAGGATCGATCTCCTGATCACTCTTCAGAGGTCTGAAATTTCATGGTTCGCTTTGATGCACGTCTTTCCCCATTCACTGTGCCTGGCACGTTGAAGCTGGAGTTTCTGGAAGTTTTCTGGATTGTTTTGGTTGATTTCCTCCCCTCGTTTTGTCTTTTCTCTTTCTGGACCTCCTGTTGGATGCTGGCCCTGCTTTCTGAGAGATTTTTAAATTTTCCAGTTAGATGCTTGTTCCCACATTACCTTCCGTAGCATCCTGTCGTGCTCCTGGTCCTCTGAGTGCCGCGTTACAGAGCTCTCTCTTTGCAAGCTCCTCTCTTTCCTTCTCCCTCTTTTACTTTTCCTGCTCCTGTCTCGGTCTCTGTCGTTCCCGTCGCAGGCTTTCCTCACGTCCCCGTCAGAGGCCCTGGGAGGTCACCGGCTGCCCTGTGCCTGGCGGGCCGTGCCACCCACACCTGCGGCTGCCCCTCCTGCGCGGTGTCGCGGGAGCCGAGTGGCGTGAGGCTGGGCCTGCCGTCCGGGGCTAGGACAGCGCCTCTGCTCCCTGGGCTCCGGGACGCGGGGCTTCTCGGCTCCTGCAGCTCGCTCCCCTCCCGACCCCACCCCCTCCGGCGTGGCCCTCGGGCCCCGGGGTCGGCCGGGCCGCCCTCCACGCACTCGGTCTCCACGGAGCTCTCCTCACCCTTGCAGCTGTCTGCCGTCCTCTGAGAATTCGGTGCCGTCTCTCCCAGTTTTATTTCCTTTATTTTTTCTGTTTCTGCCATCTCTGTTCCTCCGCCGTCGCATGCGGGGGTTCCAGAAGGAGCAAAGGTGAGTGCGTGTCTTCGGCCAGTCTGCGTGGTCCTCTGCGATCACCCCCCCAGCCGTCACTCCCGTGTGATGGTCATTCTGTGGCCACAGGAGACAGTGTCTGTCTTCCCTGTGTCCCGCACGGCCACGCTCTGGCGCCAGCAGGCTGCAGTTGTGTCCACTGACTGTCACTGAGGCCACGCACAGAGCTCTCCGGAAGCCTCCCTGCTCATCAAGGGGTGTATGGCTTCAGCTGCCAAGGACACTCGTTCTTTCCCTGGTTAGAGCTCTTTTTGCAGCAAACGTAATCTTGCCTTTTGTTGCTGTTTACTCATTTCTGACTTTCCAATTACTTTTCTGGGTTAGAAAAAACAAGAGCAGAAAGCCCCGGATAGAGATGCTATCTTCCGAGCCACCGCCAGCCTGCCCTCCTACAACATGGACCGCGCCGTGGTGCAGACCAACATGAGAGACGTGAGTGCCCGCGGGGCCCGCGGCCACCGCCTGGGAGCCTTTGCCACCGCGTGGGGCTGCGGGAGTTCCTGGAAGCCCGTGGCGAGCTGGGCGAAGGGGACACGGGAACTCTGTGCACTCTTTTGGAGCTTCTTGTAAACAAATTAATTGAAAATAAAAAGTTTGAAAAGGCGTTGAAAGGGAGGACCGAAAGGATAGATACTATGGGAAAAATGTTAGTTTTGTCCTGAGTTTGGTAAAAAGCTTTCAGAAAGAAATCTGACTCTTGTTTGTCTTGGATGGGAAAGTTCCGAGTGAACAAAGCTGAGTGCTTCCCGTGTTCCCGGGGGAGGGCTGGGCAGGAGTGGGGGACGGCCGCCCCGGGACTGAGGGCCAGTCGAAGGTCTCCGCCTCAGGCCGGTTCGGTTCAGGAACACGCCTCTCCGGGGTCTCTTCCAGAGAGTTCCTTGTTGATCAGGGCACTGGAACCCGGGCACACCTGACTCTTCCCAGCCTGTGTGTGTGTGTGTGTGTGTCTCTCACGACGGCCGAGACTTGTGGGGGTTGGGGGAGGGAGCGGGTGGGGGGCGGGTTCTAATGACATTCCCAGCTGCCCCATTTTTGAGAAGATGAATCGGCTGCAGGTGAAAATTAGAGACCTCTGTCTGTGGAGCCCGCGGAATGAGTCACTTTTCTTCAGTGAAGCCAGAGGAGGGCTCTCGGCTCACTTGGTGACCAGTGGGCCAGGCGCCTTCCTCGTGGGCTGGAGGGCTGAGCGACATCTCCAGGTGTGTGTGTGTCTGTGTCACCGGCAGGAGGCCGTGTCACAGCCCGTCCGTGCCAGCCAGAGCCTCCCCTTCCCGCCCTCCTGAGACGCCTCGTTCCTGCTCTCCTCAGTTACCTGGACATCGTGTGCCTCACAGGGCTGGAATTTTAGGACAGGGCATGTCGTCTCAGATCCAAGTAGCTTTGTCGGCGTCTTTTCCTCTCTCTGCAGTTCCAGACGGAGCTCCGGAAAATCTTGGTGTCTCTCATCGAGGTGGCACAGAAGTTGCTGGCGCTGAACCCGGACGCGGTGGAATTATTTAAGAAGGCGAACGGTAGGAGCAAGCCCCAGGGTGGACGCTTACCCTCGGCCGTTCCTTGCACCCGGAAAGGGCCGGTAGGCGGAGGCTTGGTGAAGCGCTCTCACCGCCGTCCCGTGTCTACGCAGACGACGGCGGATGGGCCTCTCTCGGGTTCTCTGAGCTGTGAGAGGTTTGCCACGAACGCCTGGTGCTCAGGCACCGCGGCGGCCCTCTCGCGGCCGGGTGGTGCCTGAGGCCCTCACGGGGCCGTGTCTTGCCCGCAGCCATGCTGGACGAGGACGAGGACGGCCGTGTGGACGAGGCGGCCCTGCGGCAGCTCACGGAGATGGGCTTTCCCGAGAGCAGAGCCGCGAAGGCGCTGCGGCTGAGCCGGTGCGTGCTCCCTCGCCGGACGCGGCAGCGTTGGTCTCGGGGGGGGGGTCCCCCGTGGGGCCCAAGCCCTTTGATTGGATTGTTTCCAATACGTGTGAGTGTTTCAAGAGGACCTGGAATGCGTGTCCCGGAAGTAACTTGAGTGGGCATCTCCAGGTGTTTCAGGGCAGTTGGAGATTGACTCGCGTGTTGGGAATGTGACGTAAGGTGGTGGTTCTGTGCCTTTCACCGGGCTGTTGTTTTGTGGGAACTCAAATCGAAGCCTGTTCACCGCAGGGCCGTGGTCGACGCCAGAAGTGTACGTGGTGGTGTCCTCAGTAGTCTCCTGTAGTTTCTTGTTTCTAGTTACTTGCCCTTCGTTTATGTTCAGATCTGAAATAGATCGTCTGTAACTGACGTATGGTCAGCGGGCTGTGTTCTTTTTCGCTTTGGACCCAGACTCTCGTGTGTACCTCCCGGGTTTGGTTTCCTTTACTTTGCCCGTGTGTTTCCGTGTTCTGGCCGGGGCCTCAGGGCAGTTTGGGGCAGGGCCAGAGCTCCAGACATGCTAGATTCTCATTACAGGGGTCGGCAGCTCGTGCTAGGGAATCCATGAAGTCGGAGAGGCTTTTCTTGGGGAAACAGAGGCCCTGGCTCCCTGGCCTGGGGGTGCTGCACAGAGCCCGTCTTACCTTGCAGCATGTCGGTGCCCCAGGCCATGGAGTGGCTCATTGAGCACGCAGAAGACCCCACCATAGACACGCCGCTTGCGGGCCCGGCCTCGCAGGGAGAGGTGGGCGCCGAGGCCGCCCCCGCCGCTGCCGTCGGGACCGGCGCGGAGGACGAGGAGGCCAGAGACGAGCTGACGGAGATCTTCAAGAAGATCCGGAGGAAACGGGAGTTCCGCGCAGACGCCCGGGTACGTGTTGACAGGCCTGGGTCGGGCAGGTAGGGGTGCAGGTTCTCCCGAGGCCGCGTCGTGCAGAGGAAGCTGCGGCCACGTTGGCGACCGCGGGCTGAGCCCCGGCCCTGCAGGGAGCGAGGCGGGGGGAGGAGTCTGCACACAGGCCTGGGGCCCCTGGAGTCCCCGGGTTCAGCTTGACGTTTTCCTCGCTGGCATCCAGGTGGCTGTGTTTCCCTCCGGACGGTCAGTCCGCACACCCATCATCTTCTGAGAACTCGCGATCGGGTCCTGTCCGTATCGTACGTGTCCTCGAGCCGAGGGGTTGGTCGGGGGTGCTGCCCAGAGGCTGGAGGGTCACCCGCCCACCTCGTGGGACCATCTTGTGAGCGGGGAGGCTGGTCAGGCTGCCGGCCACCAGGCAACCCGGCGTCTGTGGGGTTCAGGGGCCCGGGGCCCCGGTGCCTCTGGCCGTACTTGGCCAGCTGACCTTAGAGTGCATCTTTACGGCCACCTCCTCACCGTCACCTCGTATTTGATACTTTTGCGTCTCCCTGGTCTTTGTCACCGCTCTCTTCTTTCGTTGGGGTTTAATTTTAATTTAATCTTCTTGGCTGCTTTTTGTATTTTGAGGATGCTCTGGTTTTTCAGACCATAGCTCTGTCTGCTCCGGGCGCTAGGGCTCCGATCCTTCGTGTCCACCTGTGGGCTTGCGTTTCCGTGAGACTCCACAGTGGCCGGGCCGTGGGGTGCCCTCTGTGGTTGATTCAGAGCTGGCTTCTGTGGGGTTGAGCGGGACCTCGAGTCAGGGGCCAGCTCTCGTGCTGATCATCCGGTAGGGCTCCTGGGCCATGCAGAGTGTAACCCACGGCGCTGGGGTGTGGCTCTTCCCCTGCCCCTCTCTCTGGGGATGCAGACCCTGCTCAGCATCCTGGGCTGAAGCTCCAGCCCCCGCCTTGCGTGGACCCAAGGTCGGTGTCCGGTGTGTGATGTCAGGCCCCAGCCCCGCCCTCATGAGGCCTGTGCCCCCCGTGCCCCCGGGCACACCCTCTGGGAGGCCAGTTTGTTGTTCCTCTGTTCCTGTTTCTTCGGGATTTTCCCTTTTTGAGTGCTGCTATGTGTTCAGAGATACCTGTGTTATTTTAGTCCCGAGTTTCTCGGTCCTGAAGGAGGTGTATCTCGTTGGCTCAGTCTTTTGGGGAAACCCAGCCCAGGTCTGGCACTTGGGCCCCCTGTTGGGGAAGGGCAGCCTCTCCAGGGGTGGGTCCTTGTGCTGTCGGGCTCCACGCTTTCTCCCGTGGAGCTTCTGCGTGGGCCTCGTCAGGGCCGCTGCCGGGTAGGTCACGGTCTTGGTCACCGACTTAAAGGCCTTTCCTCCTCTGGGTGTCGTTCTTGACCACCTTAATATGCTCATTTTCCCAAAAGGGTGTCGAGGCTTGAGGGGCTATAGGGCCTTTGATCCTGTACCAGTCAGGGGGATGGTCCAATAAGGATCGAGACGTTAGTTTAGATCCTAGGGAGACTGGATTGGACGGCAGGGCTTGGACTTGAGACCCAAACAGATGTTTTGCTGCCTTGCACCCCCTGTTCCTAACACACACCCCCAGCTGCAGACAGGACCGTGGCCGTGCAGAGCCTGTGGGCGCAGGGCCCCTCTCCCAGTGCCGGGAAGAAAGGCGGGCGGAGCGTCTGGAATCACCCCCAGGTGTCCTGGGGCCTCATCTCCTGGGCTGAGACGGAAGTCTGGAGAGAGGATGGTTTTTATTGAAACCAGTGGCAAAGGCCGTCCTATCCTTGGGTTCAGAGTAGATTCCGGGCGATTTTATATGGCGTTGGTATCAAAATACCACCGCCTGGTGGGCTCTGCTCCCAGCGGTCGCTCACGGGGCCTGGAGACGGGCAGTGGCCCAGGAGGGCGGAGGAGATGGATCCGAAGCAGAAGGTGCTGACTCGTGTGCGCGCTGCCCGCGGTTTGCTGCAGCCGGACGCCTGTCCTGGTCACCCCGCGGCTGCTGCTCCCGTTGGGCTCTCTCTGACACAGTCCAGGCTGACTGCACAGTGGAAGGGGTGGTGTCCACGAGGCCAGAGTGCCGGGGCCGCACGAGCACCCGCGTGCTGACCCGAGGGGCCGGCGGCGCGAGGCCAGCCGACATCCGTGCGAAAGCTGGGGGAAGATGACGTCAGGACCTTAAAGGGCGCGGTCCGACCTTCAGAGAATTAAGAGAATCCTCTGAAACTCTGATGAAACCTTTACCTTTTTGTGCAGAATTGAGCCTTTCAAAGGTTGTAGAATAAAAGTCAAGGGTAAAAGTGAAGGAATGTGTCGTTATGTGACTTTTGTCCAAAAAGCATACCCCCCAAACATGGAGCGCTTGGGTCATTGTTCCCTCCAAAAAGCAGCATGTGTTTAAACTTGCAGCTAAAATTTTGTTAAATACGTTCAGAATTAATTTTAGTTTCATTTTTTTTTTTTTAAAGATAAAGTGTGTCAAAAATCACTGATGTTTTTGTCTCCGCTCCAATGGGAGTTGCCAATGTGACCTTTCTCTGAGACGCTCGTCCTGGGTGACGAGCCCTCTGGGATGGGCTGCGTGAGGTTGTGGAGACGCGGGTCTGTGCAGACGGTCGCGGGGACGCACCTCGAAGGGCCTGGGGTGGGGAGGCGAGCCTCCGGCCAAGGGCAGGTGCGCCCTCCGCCTCCCGGCTCCGCCCCTGTGTCGTTCAGAAAACCAAGAGGTGTTTCCGTAAAGCTGCAGGGAAACAGAGTCTTGAGAGAGAAAACCCCGTGGTGTTGCTTTAAAACACCCCCTGCCAAGGTGCTGCTCGTGAGACAGCCTCTCGCTGCCGGGGCCCCGTGAGCACGGCACTGAGGCCTGCGGCTTCTCCTCCAGGCCGTCGTTTCCCTGATGGAGATGGGATTCGATGAAAAGGAAGTGATAGACGCCCTCAGAGTGAACAACAACCAGCAGAACGCCGCCGTGAGTACCAGGCCGCGCCGCGGTGACGCCACGCGTGTCCCGAGCGCTGCGTGTTTGCTCAGCTTCCCGTGCAGCCGTCGGTTCCTTTGCTTCTGAAGTGGAACAGCGGGGTAGACGGCCCAAACAGTACGCAGTGCTTTAAATAGTGAGCAAATTCTGGGCTTTGCCTTTCAGAAGAACGTAACACGTTCTGTGGGTGACGGCGTCACACCAGCGCTAAGATGGTCCCCATGCCGTGCGCACGCGCCCACGGCCAGTGGAGAGCTGCCTGGGGAGGGGCTGGGGGCGGCAGCCTGGTCCGCTCGCGGAAATAGAGCCGGTCGGGCCCGAGGAACCAGGGAGGCGAGGTGGGCCTGTGCTTCAGCCGTTCCCGAGTCACTGATGAGCCAAGAGGTGCTCGCTCACGCCCAGGGCCGCTTCCCGCGACAGAGCCCAGGTGTGCGGTGCGTGTCTTAACTTCTTCTCCCGGCGCTCGGGCGGGTGAAGCTGGCGCCCGGTTCAGGGCCTGGAGAAGCTGCAGCTGTTACGTTGCTCTGCGGTGCCAGGATCTGCCAGGAGAGCCAGGCTGGTGCTTCCTCTCTGCGGCCCGTCCTGACGTGTGTAGCGCCTGAGTCCGGGCTGGGCTTGCTTTTCTGTCAAGGCCCCTGACGGTCAGGGCAGCCCTGGGAGCCGACCGGGAGCCCTGGCTGCAGTGTTTGGGTCGATGGGGTCTGGAGGGCACTAACGGCTGTTGCTCTTGTGTTCGCAGTGCGAGTGGCTGCTGGGAGACCGCAGGCCCTCTCCCGAGGAGCTGGACAAGGGCATCGACCCCGACAGCCCTCTGTTTCAGGCCATCCTGGATAACCCCGTGGTGCAGCTGGGCCTGACCAACCCGAAAACCTTACTAGGTGTGTGCGCCTTCTTTCTGCTGGTGCAGGGCGGGACCCGACCGCCAGACAGATGTCACCGCGCGATACCACAGATACCACAGCCGCCACACCCCAGCAGCTGCCCCTTCGGGGTCCCGGGCCGCTGCAGCCTGAGTCACTGTAGGGCCCGGAAATCAGGCCATGCTTGTGGTGGGACAGCCTCTTGTGTGGTGACTCCATTCAAGGTGTGAAAAACCAGTGAAAGTGGATTATCTAGTCTGGGAGGGTGTAGCCAGCGCCCAGCAGGTTAGGGCCGTGTGTGAGGAGCTGTTGGTCGGTTGTAGCTCTTACTCTCTGTAAGGGTTTCTCCGGCATTTGTTCAGACTGTGAGATATAATACACGTAAAAAAGCGCATGTAATTTTTGTAACTTTGAAGCGTGACGATAAAACTAATCACCGTGTTCCTGCCGCTCAGCTTTAGCCTGGAGTCCCCGGGGCGCCCCCCGCGCCCTGCTGTGGCGACCCCGCGAGCGCCTGCCGCTCCTTCGCTTCCTCAGCCGTGTTGCCGCGGGTGTCCGTGTGCTCAAACCGTTCAGTTGCCGCCTCTTGTGTCCTGGGCCGGCTGCTGGGACCGACTTCCTGAAGGGCCGTAAAGTACCTCCTCGCGTGGACGAAGTCGGTGCCGAGGCTGGCCGCGGTGCGCTGCTGCCCGACGGTGCCCGCCTGGCCTCCTGGCCTGCGGGCTGCTCTGCGCGCTCCTGTGGCCGCGCCTGTCGCGGGACGGTTTCCCCGGGCCTTGTGCGCCGGGCCGGGCTGGCGGGGCCCAGGCGTGTGTGTGTGGAGCCTGCTTTCCCGGATGGGCACCCCCGACCCCCGCCGTCCACAGCAGCTCATAGCCCTGCGGCTGGCCCTCCCGGAGCAGCCGCCCAGGCAGGCACCGGTGCTTCTGTGTGCTTGGTTATTTCCCCGATCTCTAAGGCCCAGCCCCTTCCCGGAGTTTCAGCCTCTTCTAGCACCTCCGCTGGGCAAGGCCTTCTGCCTGACTTGTGGCTGCTTTCCCTGTCGGATCGTCGTCTTGTCACCCAGAAACTTCTTCGTGCCTGCCACGCACTGACCCTTTAACAGACGTTTAGATCTCAAAGATCATTCGTCGGTGTCTGGCTTCTCTATCACTGTGATGAACAGATGTCCTGTATTTTAATGCAGCCGAATGTGTCGGTTTCATTGATGACGTCAATCTTTAAAGAAAGCCCTCTGATCCCAAGGTCAGGAAGACCTTCACCTTTATCTTTTTCTAGTAGTTTTAAAGTTTCTTTCTGAAGTCTGTGATCTACCTGGAGGTGTGTGTGGCATAAAGTAGGGGGTTTTTCTCTTTGTACCCGGATTCCGTACCTCAGTGATGTGTCTTATCATGAGTTTGTTTCCATCCTTTGAACCAGGCGCTCAGCAGTCCTTTCCACACCGAAAGCGTCTTCCCGCCCTCCTGCTCCTGAGCGACCTCAGGAGATTCATATGTGCTACCTGGGGTCTGTCCAGAGCCTTCTCTAAAGCGATTCTTTTAGTACCTGACCACTGAGTGTGTGATTCGCTGGAGGCTTTTTTTTTTTTTTTTAAATTTCTGAAGATACACTTGGATCTTAAGGAAGTTCTCCTTTCCCTCCAGTTTAGACCCTGAGAGTTCTTAATCACGGACAGGCGGGGTCAGTTTTACTGGATGCTTTTTCCCTGTCTGTTGAGATTACCGTGTGGTGTTGCATCTGCTAACTTAAGTGTTTCTCCCATTTCTAAAACAAACCACACGGAGTGAGTGCCCCCCAGTCTGCAGGCTCTGAGTCGGTGACCGGGACAGGACGTACACTGGCCCGGGGGCCTGCCCACCCCCAGGTCCCAGGCCTCCTGCCGTCGCCAAGTCCCCGCCTGGAGAGAATGACCGGCCTGTGAGGTCACCGGCCTGTGGGCACCCCTGCAGCTACGCACTTCTCTCAAGGCATTTTCGGTAGGAGTTTTAATGACCTTTGTCTCTTTAGATGAAGTAGAAAAGTCATTGTAGAACATTTGGGAAGCACAGAAAAGCTTGAAGACGTAGAAGTCACCCCTCCCTCATCGGTGGGTTTCCTTCTGGTGGCCCTGCGGGGTCTGGAGCAGATGCAGCCATGCTGCAGGGCGACTTTATCGTGCTTATTTTCTCATCCCATCGGATCCCTTTTCTCTTGGTGCATTTTTTTACTCTTGTAAAAATGAGGTTTTAGTGGTACAGGTGTTTCATTCTATAGACGCGTGTCGCGTTATTTAACAAATACTGTTCCCCTATTTCTGGTCATTTAGATTGTTTTTCGTTTCGTTGCTTTTGAACCTAAGCCTACTGCACCTCCTCTTGGGGTGCAACTCCTGTTCCCTAAGGACAGGTAGCCGGAAGTCAGATGACCCGGTCAAAGAATACAGACGTTTGAGCTCCCGGTGGCGTCGTGACAGCTGACGGGGCCTCTGTCCGGCTGAGACGCCCGCCCTCCCCCCGACTCCTCGCACAGGGACCCAGAGGCGCCGTCCGTTCCTCTGAGCGCTTTCCTTGCGGCCGCTGGCGTCCTTTCACTTGTCCCCTGTGCATCGTCCATCCGTCGTGTTGCAGCTGCCCTGTTGCTCTTAGAGCTTTGTTAACGGCTCTTTATACATTGGGAGCATCCTTGGCCGCACGCCGCGCTTCTCGTTTTCAATGCACGAGACGTGCAGAAGGAAGTCCCTCCTCAGATAAATCTTCATCTCTGGTTTTTCACATTTAATGCTTTTTTCATCGTTTTGTGCGGCTCTCTCTTCCTTCTGGAATTTTGCTAGATCCACTGTATATTTCGTTCTCTCAGATGCCACGTCATCTTTCTGGATTCTCTTTCTGATATTTTTAACTGGTTTGCAGAGGATTTTAATCAGGAGGGCTTGTGGGGCGGGGTGGGGGGGGGTGGGCGTCAGGTCGTAAACGTAATGAAATCAGACTTTCTCGCTGAGCCCTGCGGTGAGGCCCTGTGGCCCTGAGCAGCTGTGAGCACCTTGAATAAATGCTTCCCACGAAGCCCATAAACTTGGGACCACTTTCACTGACATGGTTCGACGTTGGCGGACGTGACAAGGGCTGGCTTAGAGCCGTGCTTCCCAGACGCGAGGGCGACCGTCCGCCCTGCGGTCGCTGGTGAGTCTCCACCGAGTCGGCCGGCGTGTGTCTGGGCTCTAGAGCTGTTTGCCGGGGGCACCTCTGTTTGTGGGTGGACATTTTATGGAAGTGTTTAGAAATTCAAAGTTTTCATTACAAAGAACTGCTCATTTTCAATGTGCTATAGTTTTTTTATTTTTAAGTCATTTCTTAACATTGAACATTCTGATTTTTCCAATTAGGTATTATTAAATTGGCAACAGTATCCTTATGTAAGTCTTTTCTGCATCTGACTGTTTTGTCAGGGTAGGACTGGAAGCGGAGTTACTGAGTCACACAGGCTGTCACTATTTTAAGATTCCCAGTAGCGGGTGCCAAACTGCTTTCCAGAATCGCTGGGCCCGTGAGCGCGCGGGCACGCCGCCCCGCCCTGCCAGCAGCAGTGCCCTGTGTCAGCTCCCTTGATCAGCAGACTAGACACTGTTGGGTGGCGGCTAGAAGGGGTTTCTGGGCCCCTGGCTATAGAGGATGTCCCTTTTAGTTCCCGCAGCCGCGTGTCCGGGTCTGCGGGGGACGGTCCCTCAGGCAGCCCCATCCTGTCCCCGCAGCATTTGAAGACATGCTCGAGAACCCGCTGAACAGCACCCAGTGGATGAACGACCCCGAGACGGGCCCAGTCATGCTGCAGATCTCGCGCATTTTCCAGACCCTGAACCGCACGTAGGCCGCGTGCTCCAGCCGCCGGGCCCAGGAGGGCGGCCTCTTACCTCCCAGCTGAGGGCTGGGAAGAGCGGGCAGACCCCAGGGTGCCCCTGGGCTGGGGAGGGGGGAAGGGCGGCCGGAGGGGCCCCCCCGGGTGTTGGGCTTCCAGGCCGCAGTCGTGCTTGGGTCTTCCTGCTGAGAAGCCTCTGTGGCGGCAGCACGCGCGGCCGTGCCTCCAGCCCCTGACGGTGTTTACAGACAAGGCCGTCACCCCGGGAAGGGGTCGCCTCCCTCCAGTGTCCCTCTGGGCTCTTGAAACGCTACTTGAATTGACCTGTAGGCACTGCTTGTAGAGTCCACCTGTTGTTTGAAAGATGGCATGTTTCAATCCAAAGTGTTAACGTCAAGGGTACTTAAGTAGAAGAACTCGCGGACGACTTTTCTTTAATAAATAAATTCCCCTTTTCCAATTTTCTGTCTCGGTCTTATTTCAGTGCCAGAGAGGAAGCTGCGTGCGTCCTGGTGACGTTCGCACTCTCGACACAGAGCACGTGCAGCGCCCCACCCGGGACGCTTGCTGCCGCCCCGCTGACGCTTTCTTGGCAGGCTCGCGTGTCTGTCTTGGAGTCGAGGGACCGTGCCGTCACCTGGCCGGCCCGCGTTCCTGAGTCTCCGGCGGTGGAAGCTGAGCGCCACGGGGACTTGCCCTGCCTGTCTCTGGCCGCCGCTTTGTTTAAACATTATCTGTGTTTTTAAATGAGAAACTGACCAG
Source organism: Kogia breviceps (assembly GCF_026419965.1). Classification (NCBI taxonomy): domain Eukaryota; kingdom Metazoa; phylum Chordata; class Mammalia; order Artiodactyla; family Physeteridae; genus Kogia; species Kogia breviceps. Next base: position 1,706,596 of record NC_081317.1, read on the forward strand.
CCGCGCCATCCGGGGGCTGGCCTGGTGCGCGCCGGCGCGGACGTGTGTGGGTGCGGACGGGGCCTCAGACTCACCGAGGGCACCTTCTTTCCCGGCAGACGTTTAAGGGGGTCCCTTGGTAAGAAAAGATCAGTGCGCAGGTCAGATCCCCTTTCTCAGACGCCCGTGCACTGGCCACTCGTTTTGGTCAAAGAAATCCTGTCCCTTTGACTTCCCTGGATGGCCAGCCTCCTGCAGACACAATTCCACGTCGCTTCCTCCAGGTTGGAGGGAGGGGACCGCAGCAGCTGGGCATCTCCCGGGCGGCTGGCAGCCCGCCTGGGCTCTCGCCCCTATGATGTTTCCTTCCCCGTGTGGGCCCGCCGCACCTGCCCGCAGGGGGACACCTGTGACGAGCCAGCCCGTGGCGCTGCGGTGTGATGTTCCTGGAGGACCTTTTCTTCCTGCGCGCCCCACGCGGGTCTCAGGCGGCCCCTGGCGGTGTGGGAAAGGTGCCCAAGGGGGGGCCTCCGCAGCCGGGGCCTGCGTTGCAGTCCGCGGAGCCTGGGGTTGGAGGCTTCTGTCCCGGTTTGGGGGGTGGGGTACTGCCCACGGGTGGCCAGGGGCGGGCGGGGGTCTGGGGGCGTGGTGATGGTGGGGAGAGCGGGCTTTGCAGCCCTTAGGACTCACACTCCCTTTACAGTAGACACCCTTGAATGCCTCCTTTACTGTCTGTGGTGAAGGTCCCAGAAACTGTGACCTAATTACATGCCTAGTTTAAAAAGTCAGTTTAATGCCACAGCAGGAACGTGAGATTCTCAGGTACAGCTGTCGCAGAAGGAAAAGGTGAAGCTGCCCATTCCTTATAGAGCAGAGTCCCTCTGTTCTTGGTGGCTGACACATTCAGACCAAGACAAGAGTGGGATTCTGACTCACATGCTGGGGAGGCTTGCCACTGGTGACTGACTCAGGAGGGGCCTCGTGTCTTGATAAAGTCACAAACACTGCAGAGTACGTTTTCCCCATGATTTACGCAGCAGTGGCATTCCTAGAAAATTCCCAGAGCTAAAAGAGTGTGTGTGACTGACGAAATGTTCACACACTGAGGTGTGGGGAGGTCATTTGGGCTCGTACGTGATTTGGCTTGAACTTTGTGCTAACAGCCTGTCTCATGGCCTCTCAAACACGTGCGTCTGCTTTAACCATTGAAGAAAAGGATGCATTTGACAATCAAAATGGAGTCACTGTGGTTCAGGCTTCGAGGATGGATCTGGGGGCCGTTGTGGATGTGGTTTCAGACAGTTCCTGCTTCACTGAGAACTTGAATTTTCTTTTTCTTTTCTAAAAAATATTTATTTGGCTGCGTTGGGTCTTAGTTGCGGCACACGGGATCTTCATTGTGGCGTGCAGGTTCAGTAGTTGTGGCACGCAGGCTTCTCTCTGGTCGTGGCGCACAGGCTCTAGAGCGCGTGGGTTCAGTAGTTGTGGCGTGCAGGCTTAGTTGCCCTGCGGCATGTGGGATCTCAGTTCCCCAATCAGGGATGCTACCCGAGTCTCCTGCATTGGAAGGCGGATTCTTAACCACTGGACCACCAGGGAAGTCCCGAGAACTTGAATTTTCTTTTTTTTTTAATATGTATTTATTCATTTATTTGGTTGCACCAGGTCTTAGTTGCGGCAGGCAGGCTCCTTAGTTACGGCATGTGAACTCTTAGTTACAGCATGCGTGTGGGATCTAGTTCCCTGACCGGGGATCGAACCTGGGCCCCCTGCATTGGGAGCATGGAGTCTTAACCACTGTGCCACCAGGGAAGTCCTGAGAACTTGAATTTTCTGACCTGTGTTAGACTCAAGGTCATCACCAGCTGTCCTCAAAACTGTTTGCTAGTCGCCGCCACCTGCACCCTCACTGTCTCAAGGTCTCCCCTGGTAACTGCATTCTGAACCCCAGCCGACCCGAGCACCCTTCCTTCTTGCCCGCTCCAGTCCCAACTCTCAACGAACAACTGATGCGATTTTGCGGGTTTTCCCTTTACAGGCCTCCCCCCTCTTGTAGTCCGGGGGATGCAATTCACGTGCTTCTTGAGTCTGTCTCCCAGGCTACGGTCCTCAGTTCGACTTGAGTAAAACTCCTTTCCATTCCTGTTACAGATTGTTTATTGATTATTTCCGTCCACACGAACGACGCTGAGTTTGAAGCAGAATTAGTTTCTAGGCCCAGATGACGTCATGTGAGGCCTCAGCTGCACGGTGCCCGGTGGCCCGAGGAAAGCCACGCAGGTCAGGGAAGCTGCTCAGGGTTTGGGACCCTAGGGCAGGGCCAGGTGTGTGGAGGATCCAGTGTTAGAGGAAACAGGGACGGACGAGGGTAGTGGGTTCACCTTCAACGTCTTGCACGCCGAGCGCACCTCCCGAAGGGTCCCTTCCGTTCGCCCCCGCGCTGCACGGCCTTGCCAGGCGGAGGTGGTGGCCATGACGGCTCCGTGGGGACGTCAGGTGGATGCTCTTAGTTTTCCGGATCATGAAGCTTGACAGTTATTAGTGACACGCTCCCCTGAAGGTTCCTTAGAGCATCAGGCTTACAGCAACCCGATGGGAGTGCTTTTACGGCCGCGTGGCCGAAGCGGGGACCCAGTGTCGGTCCCAGTCCAAACGCTGGGTGCTTGGTGTTAGGAGCGGGGAGGAGGCAAGGCGGCTCGCGGAGAACCTCGCGGCCCCACCCGAGGCCACCTGCCGCTCCGGGACCTGGGACCAGGGCACGGGGGCCTGCCGCCCGCCCCCTCTCGGGCTCTGGGTTGGAGGAGGACTTGCTCTGTGGAGGGTTGAGTCAGGGGACCGTCCGGGCTCCGGACAGGTGCGTCCTTGGAGAGCGTTCCTGCGGAGACTGCTCCCGCGCCCAGGCCCCGGCTGGCGCTGCCTGCTGCCCTCCCTGTGACCCGGACGCCCCGAGCTTGCGGAGCGGCTGAACACTCCCACCCCGCTCTGGTGACTTGGGGAGCTCGGCGCGCTTGCCGGCCCTTGCTTGGAGAGAACGAGTTTGCCGCTCCCAGTGGGCTCTTCCTCATAGGCCTGCGTTCTGCCGCCCCCCTCCTGGCCACGCCCACCAAGGCCTCGCCCCATTGCGGACCACGCCCAGGCCACGCCCCTCCACGCTCGCCAGGGCCAGGCTCCCCCGCCCGCCGACGCCTGTCCTCACGAGGTAGGTCCCCGTTTTCACCTGCTTGGTTTTTTTTTTTTTTTTACATCTTTATTTGAGTATAACTGTTTTACAATAGTGGGTTAGTTTCTCCTTTACAACAAAGTGAATCAGTTATACATATACATATGTTCCCATAACTCTTCCCTCTTTTGTCACCCTCCCTCCCACCCTCCCTATCCCACCCCTCTAGGTGGTCACTAAGTACAGAGGTGAACTCCCTGTGCTATGCTGTAGCTTCCCACTAGCTATCTAATTTACATTTGGTAGTGTGTATATGTCCCTGCCACTCTCTCACATCGTCACAGCTTACCCTTCCCCCTCCCCATATCCTCAAGTCCATGCTCTAGTAGGTCTGTGTTTTATTCCCTCCTACCACTAATCTCTTCATGACATTTTTTTTTTAGATTCCATATATATGTGTTAGCATACGGTATTTGTTTTTGTCCTTCTGACTTACTTCACTCTGTATGACAGATTCCAGGTCTATCCACCTCATTACAAATAACTCAGTTTCATTTCTTTTTATGGCTGAGTAATATTCCATTGTATATATGTGCCACATCTTCCTTATCCATTCATCTGTTGATGGACACTTAGGTTGCTTCCATGTCCTGACTATCGTAAATAGAGCTGCAATAAACATTTTGGTACATGACTCTTTTTGAATTATGGTTTTCTCAGGGTATATGCCCAGTAGTGGGATTGCTGGGTCATGTGGTAGTTCTATTTGTAGTTTTTTAAGGAACCTCCATACTGTTCTCCATAGTGGCTGTATCAATTTACATTCCCACCAACAGTGCAAGAGGGTTCCCTTTTCTCCACACCCTCTCCAGCATTTATTGTTTCTAGAGTTTTTGATGATGGCCAATCTGGCCGGTGTGAGATGATATCTCATTGTAGTTTTGATTTGCATTTCTCTAATGATTAATGATGTTGAGCATTCTTTCATGTGTTTGCTGGCAATCTGTATATCTTCTTTGGAGAAATGTCTATTTAGTTCTTCTGCCCATTTTTGGATTGGGCTGTTTGTTTTTTTGTTATTGAGCTGCATGAGTTGCTTATAAATTTTGGATATTAATCCTTTGTCAGTTGCTTCATTTGCAAATATTTTCTCCCATTCTGAGGGTTGTCTTTTGGTCTTGTTTATGGTATCCTTTGCTGTGCAAAAGCTTTTAAGTTTCATTAGGTCCCATTTGTTTATTTGTGTTTTTATTTCCATTTCTCTAGGAGATGGGTCAAAAAGGATCTTGCTGTGATTGATGTCATAGAGTGTTCTGCCTATGTTTTCCTCTAAGAGTTTGATAGTGTCTGGCCTTACATTTAGGTCTTTAACCCATTTTGAGTTTATTTTTGTGTATGGTGTTAGGGAGTGTTCTAATTTCATACTTCTACAGGTAGCTGTCCAGTTTTCCCAGCACCACTTATTGAAGAGGCTGTCTTTTCTCCAATGTATATTCTTGCCTCCTTTATCAAAGATAAGGTGACCATATGTGTGTGGGTTTATCTCTGGGCTTTCTATCCTGTTCCATTGATCTATATTTCTGTTTTTGTGCCAGTACCATACTGTCTTGATTACTGTGGCCTTGTAGTATAGTCTGAAGTCACGGAGCCTGATTCCTCCAGCTCCATTTTTCGTTCTCAAGATTGCTTTGGCTATTCGGGGTCTTTTGTGTTTCCATACAAATTGTGAAATTCTTTTTTCTAGTTCTGTAAAAAATGCCAGTGGCATTTTGATAGGGATTGCATTGAATCTGTAGATTGCTTTGGGTAATACAGTCATTTTCACTATGTTGATTCTTCCAATCCAAGAACATGGTATATTTCTCCACCTATTTGTATCATCTTTAATTTCGTTCATCAGTGTCTTATAGTTTTCTGCATACAAGTCTTTTGTCTCCTTAGGTAGGTTTATTCCTAGATATTTTATTCTTTTTGTTGCAATGGTAAATGGGAGTGTTTTCTTAATTTCATTCTCAGATTTTTCATCATTAGTGTATAAGAATGCCAGAGATTTCTGTGCATTAACTTTGTATCCTGCTACTTTACCAAATTCATTGATTAGTTCTAGTAGTTTTCTGGTAGCATCCTTAGGATTCTCTATGTATAGTATCATGTCATCTGCAAACAGTGACAGCTTTACTTCTTCTTTTCCTATTTGGATTCCTTTTATTTCTTTATTTTCTCTAATTGCTGTGGCTAGAACTTCCAAAACTATGTTGAATAAGAGTGGTGAGAGTGGGCAACCTTGTCTTGTTCCTGATCTTAGTGGAAATGGTTTCAGTTTTTCACCATTGAGAACAATGCTGGCTGTGGGTTTGTCATATATGGCCTTTATTATATTGAGGAAAGTTCCCTCTATGCCTACTTTCTGCAGGGTTTTTATCATAAATGGGTGTTGAATTTTGTCAAAAGCTTTCTCTGCATCTATTGAGATGATCATATGGTTTTTCTCCTTCAGTTTGTTGATATGGTGTATCACGTTGATTGATACGCAAATCACCTGCTTGGTTTTAACGGGGCTGGGGAGCCGTGGGAGGAGCTGCAGCGGGGAATAAACGGCTCCTGCTCTGCAAGGACTGTCCAGAGCCCTGTCGGCCCCCTGACTCAACCCTCCACAGAGCAAGTCCTCCTCCAACCCAGAGCCCGAGAGGGGGCGGCCGGCAGGCCCAGGGCCGCGGTTCTGCCCCTGCACCCGCCCCTCAGGGGCCCTCGGAGCCTGTCCTGTGGCACGTGGAGAGGTGGCCCGGCCCCTGCAGCAGGGCTTGTGGCCACAGGAGTCTGAGGGCAGGAGGGGCCCGGCTCACTCCCAGCGAGTGGGTGGGGAGCGTCCACCAGGGCTGGCCTCTCTCGTGTCCCCGTCCTAGGACCAGCGGGCCCTGCTGGAGCTCAGGAGACGTTTGATGGGACGTCTGGCCCGGCAGCTCGTGGAGGCCGCGCGTAGACTGGGGGAGCCCTGGAGTTGGCCTGTTGCCGGGTTGCAGTCCAACCCGGTGGGTGTGGAGGCCGGTGGGCCTCAGGCCCCAGCTGTGGGCTCTGCTCCTGGACCCTGCGCCGCCCTGCGCCGGGTGCTCAGCCTCCCCCCCACGCCCCGCGGCCCCCTGACAAGCTGCGCATGCGTCAGTGTGTCTTATGGGGCAGGGCCTGCGCTGGGGGAGGGACTCGTAGCTTCGTGGGCCCAGCAGCCGGTGTCTGGGAGGTTGCAGGTTTGAAAGAAACCGTGTTTGCAAACAGGACCCCCGGAGGTGATCCTGAGCGGTCCAGGCCTCCTCACTCTTCAGAGGGTGCCTCCCAGGCTGTGGGGTGACCGGGGTGCCCCACCCATCCCAGGCTTTCCTGGGATCAGGGGCTGGGTTCGATGTGGCGGCTGCTTGCACCTGGTGGGCAGGTAGGATGGCGCTGGTGCTTAGCGCACCCACCGATGGCTCTCCCTCTGAGAGCTGGAATGCAGCGTCTTCCTGCTTCACCCAGGGCCGCAGGCAGCACAACCCAGGCCCCGTCCCCTGGCTGCATCCCGTCTCTTGCCACGTGTAGGCAAGCGGTGTGCCTGCTTTGAACCATATGCCCTGGGGCTGTGGGTGACGGCGGGCGCAGAGGCGTCTGGCCCGGCTGTCGTACTGGGACCGCAGCTCTACCAGCTGGGTGACGTGGTGTCACCTCTATGACCTCTACTTCCTCACCCTCACCTGTCACATTGGCGAGTCCAGCCTGGGGCCGGTCTCAGAATCAAGAACGGCCTGCTGGGCAGGAGACTGTGTGCTCAGCCCGACCCGCTGCTGCACCCCAGCCCGGGCACCTCCTTCCCGATGATGACACTTGACAAAACTGACCTGTCCAGAGCGTGGCTCTGTTTCACCAGAAGCTTCTTCCTCCCCAGTCTGGCCGAAGGGAGCTCCGACGTGGGGTCGCCCAGGCCGTGTGCACGTATGTGTGTGTGTGTGTGTGTGTGCCGTCCAGGGGGAGCGTCAGGGCTGAGCGCCAGGCATATTCCCACCCCCGCGGTGATCCAGGGCCTCTGAGCAGCTCTGGACCCTAGGTGAGGGCGGTGCCAGCCCTGCTGAGGTCACACGTGCGACCAGGGGCCCTGGGCCGGGGATTTGGTGTCTCTGGGAAGGAAGCTGGGGGCTGAGACGGGGCAGGCCAAGTGGGCAGAGCCCCTGGAGAGAGGACAGGAAGCTGGGCATCAGATGCCCCCTGGCAGGCCAGGACAGAGCTGCTTTTCTCCGCTTGGTCTCCTTCCGGAGAAGAGCCCCGTGGGGTCTCCGTTTCAGGGTCTCAGAAAGCCCATGAGGCACTTCGGGGTGGGTCCCACTCCCTGGGCTGCCACGGGGACGCTGGAGCCAGCAAGGGCAGGCTGGACCAGGAAGAGTGGGGGTCCCGGCCAGCCCTGCCCCCCCCAGTTCTGAGGCCTGGAGTGAGCCCCTCCTCCCTTCAAACTGTGACTCCGACCCTCCAGATCCTGGGGAGCCCACGGCCACAGATCTTTGGGACCCCCGCCCCCTGTGGAGCAGGGTCTCTCACATCCACCTGAGGCTCGTGTGTGAGCCGTGGGGTCAGCAAGGTGACCACCGGCCCCCCAGGCCGGTCGCGGGGGCCATTCTCTTGCCAGGACTTGCTCTTGTCCTGAGGGCCACGGAAGGAGCCCCACTGCCCCGCGGAAGCTAGGCCGTGAGAATGCCCAGGCCACGTGCAGGGACCAGGCAGGGCACTTAGGGGACGGCCGGAGTCCCCCACCACGCTGGGCGTGACTCCGGCCCCAGCACCGGCACGCCAGCTGCTCCTCCCGCCAGGACCCCGGCTCTGGAGCAGGGCCGGCCCGTCCTGACCCCTGGCGGCCGGCACGCCGAGAGGCTGAGAGCTGCACCGGGTGGCTGTTTGCGGGGCAGTCACTGCAGCCCAGCGCGCACTCGCCGACCTTTAGGACGGAACTTCGGGCCTGGCCTTGAGGCTGGCCTGCCATCTGCTGCCCGGGGACCCCGGGACGGGGGCTGGGGACCTGGAGACGTCTGCACTGCTGGCCGCGGCCCGGGGGCAGGGCTGGGGTGAGCGTGGGCCCCACCGGCTTCCCTCCCACCCTCGCCCACCTGGACCCACGAGGCTGCCCAAGGAGAGGGGCCTGCGGTCCTTGCTCCTGAGAGCCCATCCCGCCTCCCGTGAAGAAGAGAAGGAGGCGCTCTCCCTTCCACCCTCAACTGAGGTCGCCGCTCCTGGCAACGCTCGCACCCGGCATCGCGACACCGCTGCGTCTCGCTCTCCAAGTGGCGGCTCTCGCCCCGAGGCTCCTCAGATTGGTCCAAGGGTGGAAACGGCAGCTTTCAGAGAAGGCCGGGGCCCCGCCTTGTCGCTGGGGCTCCGCACGGGGTGGTGGGGGGGCTGATTCTGCAAGCCGCCACCCCCCCCCCGCCCCCCACCCCCGTGTCCCTCAGGCGGCTCTCTGCCCGGGCTCGCTGCACCGTGCCCCGGGGCAGCCCTCCCGCCCTGGGGGTGCGCTCAGAGGCCTAGCCAGCAGACGCGGGGGGGGGGGGGGGGGGGCGGTGCTCAGTCCCTGTTCACAGCCCAGGGAGGGGCGGCGCCCGAGGGCTCCAGGGCTGGCGCACTGAGACTGGGGACTGGGTTGGAGGGCGGAGCAGAGATGCCTCGACTCGTGAAATCTTAGGCTGGGACTCCTCCGAAATCTTTAGCTCCTTCCAAAGAGCACAAAAACCCGTTAGAGGCTGTTAGCTTGGTGATGGGGGGCGAGGGCTCTGTCGTTCAGCCCCAAGGGTGGCCCTCGACCGCGTGGCCTGCCTGTTCCTCACAGCAGGCACTGACCCCACGGCGCCCACTTGGGCTGCCGTCCTGCCCGCGTGTCTCTGCGTAGACCCAGCCCGTTGCTCAGCCGAACCAAACCTGGGCCCCCAGCTCTCGGCCCCGTTCCGACGCCCATTGATCCTATCTCGAGACCCTCAATCACTTCTGCAAAGACGCTTTTTCCAAATGAGGTCACGAGCACAGGTTCTGGGTAGACATGCATGTCTGGGTCACACAGCAACTTCTCTGCAGGGGACCCCTGTAACCACAGGGACAGCAGCTACCCTCCACCCCCTTGCTGCAGGGTGAGGCTGGGGGCTGTGTCCTCCTACCCCGGGCCGTTGAAAGCCAGGCTGGGCTTTCTCCCCGCAGGTGGGCCTTCCAGCCAAGAAGGTGGCAGGGCGGCTGTTCTCGGCAGCATCCTCTTCCTGGAGAGTGCCTCCCTTCGGCCCCGAGACCCCAGGAAAGGGCCCTGGCACCCCAGCCCCGCCCAGCAGCGCTGCCCGTCGTTGCTGACAGCAGACGCCCTCTCTCTGGGGTCCAGGCACCCTGCTTGCTCTCTCTCTCCTCCTCCGGCACATCTTCCCGCCGCTGCCGAGTACAGGTGTAGGTGCCCAGCCAGCCTTAAGGAGAGCAGCCCCCGGCGGGTGCCTGACACGCGGTCAACTCGCGTGCTTGACGCGAAACCCTTACCTCCTCCAGGAGGTACTCACGCGCTTATCGCGGCTCCGGGTGCCCCTGTGAGAGCCCCTTCCCCGCACCAGGCGGGGCTCCCCCCCACCCAGCTGCATCCTGTCACGCGGGCGGGAGCAGCGAGGCGCGGGCTGCCTGCCCGGAATCCGAGAGCCGGCTGCTCTCAGCTCGATTATTTCAAGATGTGTCTGCAGGGCCTCCGTGCCGAGAGTTCACGCCCGTGGTCGCCGGGCAGGAACCTGCTCATCCTCTCCCCGCGCGCCTGGTGGGGGCAGCGCTGGAAGCCCAGCAGCTCCCGAACCCCGACCTGTGGCTTCTGGGGGTTGTCAGGGATACGGCAGCCTCTGGAGGTGACCCACGGGGCAGCCTCTCTGCCGGCACCGTGTCTGGGGAGCGGGGGCCCTGTCCTGGGCGGCGCTGTCCGGCGCCCAGGGTGCTGTGCTGACCCTGCCTGGCCGCAGGGGACGCCTCGAGCGTGACCCCCTGGCCACCTTTGGGGCAGGGGAGACCGTGGTCCCGCGGCTCTCAGGGCCCACGGCTTCTCCGGACGGGCTGCAGGCGGATGGGCCTTGGATGCCAGATGGAAGAAGCCAGAGGCACAAAGGGCCGCACGGCCTGTGGGTCCACTTACACGAAACGTCCAGAACAGGCAGATCCACGGCCGGAAAGTGGGTCAGTGGTTTTCGGGGGCTGGGGAGGGGGTGGGGGAGACCTCTGACAGGAGGGGTCCTCCTTGGGGGGGCGACGCCGGTGTGCTGGCACCAGAGAGAGGTGGTGGCCACACAGAGCCGTGAGCGAGTGAGACGCCGCTGAACTGTACGCCTGAAGGTGGTTAATTTTATGTAGGTGAATTTCATCCCCAAATTTTCGAAAAAGGGAAGAAAAGCCTAGATTGCTTCCAGCTTTCTTTCCAGTTACAACTTTTATGATTTTTAAGCCCATTCCACCTGTATTTTTTTACCTCCTTTATTGCCTAATCAGTGTCATCAAACTAATAAATTCCATTTCCCAGGAAGTTCATGAACAAATGACAAAGGGGAAAAAACCCAGAGCAGAGCCCAGGGAGGAGCCGTGGGTGCAGCGTCCGGGAGCCTGTCCTTGGGGACAGCCGGCCACGGCCGTGTCTGGAGCAGAGGCTCAGGGAGCGGTGAGGACGTCCAGGCGGTCAGGGCCGGGCGCTGCCCCTGAAAGGACGTGGGACAGGCTCACGGTGAGGAGGCCGGACCCCAAGCCGCCTCTTCCAACCGCGGCGGAAAACGCCAGAGCAGAAAGTCTGGAAAGAAGGCACCCGGCACGCCGGAGTCTCCCGGGGGCAGGCCGTGGGCTACCCTCGCTCTTTCTTCGTATTTGTCTGTGGTTTTCAAATTTCCCACCTGGGCCCGTAATGCTGTTATAACCAGGATGGTTTATTAAACCCAATCTGCACGTTCCCTCCTAGGAGAATAGTTTCTAGCTGGTGACACATTTCTAAGAGCGATGTTTTAATAACCGTCAGGCGGGCGTGTCGTGGTTTTGTCTCCGCACGTTTAGATGTGGAAGTAACGAGGCTGAGGGGCGTTTGTCGTGGGTAGAATAAAGAGCCTGGACCGGAAGGGGCTTCTGGGGTGTGGGAGCTCGCCCCCGACCCCGGGGACCCCACCTCAGCTCCTGGGACCTGCCTCAGGGCTACGGGGGAATCAGCATATGCAGCATCCACGTGGAGGAGGGGGGTTGGGTGACCAGCCCTCTGTCCCTGGGGCACCTGCAGAATGTGACACCAGGGGCTTCCCTGGTGGCGCAGTGGTTGAGAATCAGCCTGCCAATGCAGGGGACACGGGTTCGAGCCCCGCTCCGGGAGGATCCCACACGCCGCGGAGCAACTAAGCCCGTGCACCACAACTACTGCGCCTGCGCTCTAGAGCCCACGTGCTGCAACTACTGAGCCCGTGTGCTGCAACTACTGAAGCCTGTGTGCCTAGAGCCCGGGCTCCGCAACAAGAGAAGTCACCACAGTAAGAAGCCCGTGCACCACAACGAAGAGTAAACCCCGCTCGCCGCCACTAGAGAAAGCCCGCGAGCAGCAACAAAGACCCAATGCAGCCAAAAATAATGAACAAATGGATTTGCCTTAAAAAATAATAATAATAATAATTTTTTTTTTTAAAAAAAGAATGTGACACCAGACCCAGGGTTCCTCAGCAAGCCAGGCGTTTGGGACCCACTTCCCCCAATGGGCCTGGGGGTGGGGGTGGGGGCACCTGCTGAGTGATGAATGTGTTCGATCTCTGACGACCTAGTGCGGTTATTTAAAAAAGCTCACCTCAGAGCAAAAGCGCACCTGCCAAATACTGTTAGAGCCTTATTATTAGAAAAAATGGTGATGTGTTGAAATTACCTCCTTGTGATGAGGTGGCCAGGCTTTGGCCTTCCTCTCTAAAGGGCCTGGTCCTTCCCACTCGGCCATCCTGTAGTTATGGAGAAGGTACAGCCACAGGGACACAGGCTGGACCAGGGTCCCCCGGGGCTCTGTCCCGACGGAGGCCGGCGGCGTCCTCACTGCCCACCCCCCTCCGCGCCCGCAGGCATCCTGCGGGGCTCAGGTGGGGCACCCGGGGGCTCCAGGGCCGGACAGACAGGCGAACGGGCGCTTCCGTCCGGGCTGCGCTGCCGAGCGGGGCGTGAGCCCAGGGCATGAAGAGCTGGGGGGAGAGGAGGCTGAGGGGAAGAGCGTCTGCAGGAACTGGGTTGCCGGGGTCCTTGGATGTCCAGCAGACTGCAGGCCCTTTCCCCTGGAGCTGGAAGGAGAGAGGGAGGGCCACCAGCCTCCCCAGCGCGGCGGGGGGAGGGCAGGGCCCCGTGGGGGAGCAAGCGTGTCCACCCAGAGGGGGCTGGACGGATCAGCGCCCACCTACAGGGACCCTGTGTGGGCAGCCGGCTGTCTGTGGGCAAAGGGCCCAGGCCTGCCTGGCTCTCCTCCCGCCCTCCTGCCCCGCCCACCCTGGCATTTATAAGCTCCCACTCCTGGCCCATGTGCGGGGGTCGGCCTGGGACCCAAGCGAGCCTTAAAAAGGAAGGAAATCCCAACACGGGCTGCAACGTGGATGGACCTTGAGGACATGATGCTGAGTGAAGTTGGCCGGTCACAGAAGGACAAATCCTGTAGGACCCACTTACATGAGGTCCCTGGAGGAGTCACATCCATAGAGACAGAAAGTAGATGGCGGGGTTCAGGGCCTGGGGGAGGGCAAGGGGACAGAGTGTCAGTCTGGGAAGAGAAGGTTCTGGAGGCGGATGTGGGGACGGTTGCACGACAGTGTGGATGTGCTTGATGCCCCCTGAGCTGTGTGCGTAAACGTGGCTACGATGGCGGATTTTATGCGAAGGGCATTTACCACCATAAAGAGGGGGTGCCGCTGTCTGTACCCCGAAACCTCTTGAGGGAGGGGCGGAGGAAATCAGGGCCCTGTCCTCTTGGTGGTGCTTGGCGGAGAGAAGGAACAATGGCTGGGGAAGGGGGCTCACGGGTTCGGGCGCCCCCAGGAAAGCCTCCGTCACACGGGGGACGCCCGGGTGGGGGGAGGCCCACCCGCCGCTGGCCGGGCCCTCTTTCTGTGTCTGGTGCCCAGGACCCGGCACCCACAGCGGAGGCCCCGTCCTCACTCCCTCAGGCGAGGCCGTCTGCTGAGTGGCCTGTTCTGTGCTGCGTCTGGTCTCCTGCCAGCTCCGTTTGGAGGTCCCAGGCTCGCCCCAGGGCAGGGGAAGGGCCCCTGAAGTGCACCTCTCTCCCAGGTGTCTGCAGGATGCCGACAGTGACAGTGACACCGCCCTCCGCTCTCTGTCCCGGGGGTGGGTGCGCGATGGCCTCAGACACTCCAGGCTTCTTCCTGGGGCGGCCGGGCTCCAAAACCCCAGCCCCCTCAGTGCCCCCCGGACAGGGCGAGGGCCCTGCTCTGGCAGGTGTCTCCTCGCGCGCGGCACACAGAGGGGACCACTGCCCCGCAGACGTCCCCTGAGGGAACCCGTGTCTCTGGTTGGTGGAGGGCCCGCTGGGAGCTGCCCCGGCGAGGAGGTGTGTGCTGCCCGCGCTGGGCAGAAGCCGAGGCTGCGCCCCAGACTTTCTGCCCTTTGCCCAGACCAGGAACTCGGGGCTGCCCGTGGGCGCCCTGCTCAGAGCCAGGCCTGCTTCCCGTGGCTTCCTCGATGCCACCTGCCGTCCTCCCCCAGTGGCAGCAAGAGCGGGGGGCTTGGGGCCCAGTGGCTGTCAGACTGTCCCCTAGAGTGGCCCTCCTGCTTACCCTGTCGGGGACTGAGAGGCCGGTTTAGGTCCCACTTGGCCCCTAAGAAGAGGTGAGCGTCCGCTCCGGTCAGCGGGTACTGTCCCCGTGCGCCTGGGGAACCGTCGGTCTCAGGAGCGCCGTGCCTCCAAAGTGCAGACGGTCCCACAGGGCGCGTGGCAGGCAGCTCTGCCCAAGTCTCTTGGGATCAAGGGGGCAGCTGAGTGTGACCCCCCCACCTTCGGGGGTCGTAGGGAGAGGGCGTGGTCAGAGGTGAGCATTGCAGGAAGTGCTGGCCCTGACCGTGGGCCTCAGGACCGGGGACCCCAGCGTTGGGCCTGGGGTGACAGAGACTTGATCCCCTCCGAGGCAGCCCTGCTGCCCCTTCCCGTCCCGCCACGAGGGCTGGGACCTGGGGCCGGTGTGGAGGCTCCGTGGCCCACGATCTGCTGGCCGGTGAGGAAGCAGCGTCCACTGGCGTCGCGGCCCGGTTGCCAGCAGCCTGGTGCTGGTGCGGGACGGGAAGGTCTGTGCAGCGTGAGGACGGGGCAGGCTGTGGGCAGCCCGTGGTGGTCTCAGAGGAGCTCGGGGCGCCGTGCGGAGACCGGGCTGTGTCCTGGGCTCACCTGTCCCCGGGAGCCGGGGGCGGACAAGGAGAGAGCAGAGAGCAGAGTCAGGGTGGACGGGCTGATCCCACGAGGTGTCCTGGAGGACGAGGAGAGGATGGCTTCTCCCACGGGAGGAGGGGAGGCGACACGTTGCCGTGGTCGGTGGTCCTTCGCAGCCCGGCCCTGCCGACAGACTCTCCCTGCCTCTCTCGCAAGGGGGCGGTTAGATTTTAATTAATTAATTAAGGTTAAATTGAATTAGCACTTCTCCCTGGGGGAGAAGTGACGAAGCAAGGCTTGAGAGGCCGGGCGTCTCAGGCCGAGTGCTGGGGCGCGTGGTGCTTGGTGGGTGACTGGGTCCGGCTTAGGACCGGTTGGCCCCTTTGCACCCAGTCGGAGCCACGTGTGTCACTGGAGTGTCCCCAGGATTCTCCCGGTGCTTGGTTAGCTGGGGGATCCTCGGGGATGGGAGCCGCGTCGCCGGGCCTCCCCGCGCCGGGTCAGCGCCCACTCTCCTGCAGCCGTCGGGGGTCCCGCCGCGCGCTGGTCTGTGCCCGGCTGCCCGCTAGCCAAGGTGAGCAGGCCGTCCTGCAGGGCCTGCGCCCAGAGGCCCTCACCAGCGCCAGACGGAAGGTCCGGTAGTAAAGCACTGGGGCAGGTGGTCCATGGGGACCTCGGCCGTCGGCTGGGGTCCGGGCAGGGAACGGCGTGCTCCAGGCCAGCAGAAGGGAAGACAGGGCTGAGTCCCTGGGGCTGGGGGAGTGCGGAGTGGATACGGCTGGCTTGGCAGGGCCAGGCCTCGGGGGTCTTCCAGCCTGGGGGGTTCTCTTGGGAGCGGTGGAGCCCCTGAAGGCTTGGCTAGGGCTGGGGGCTGGTCTTGAAGCTGGGGCTGCATAGCTCGGCCCGGGTCTTGCTTTGTCCTTTCAGTTAATAGGTTTTATTGTTTAGAGTCGTTTCAGGTTCACAGAACATAGAGGACAAAGTACAGAGGGTCCTCCCCTCAACCGGTTTCCCCCTTGCTAACATCTGGCCGCCGTAGTGCAGCGCACGTGTTGCAGTTGAACCCCTGTGACAGATGATTATCAAGCAAAGCCCACAGATCACGTCAGGGCTCACTCTCAGCGGCGCACATTCTGTGGGTTTGGACAAACGTGTGATGACATGTACCCGCCATTCGGATACCGTACAGGATAGTTTCACTGCTCTGAACACCCTCTGCTCTGCCTGTTCACCCCTCCTTCCCCCCCCCCTCCCCCGGCAACCACTGATTTTCTTACCGTCTCTGTAGTTCAGCCTTTTCCAGAATGTCATGTAGTTGGAATCGCACAGAGTGTAGCCTCTTCAGATTGGCTTCTTTTACTAAGTAACACATGCAGTTAAGGTTCCCGCCTGTCTTTTCCTGGCTTGAGGGCTCATGTCTTTTCAGCGCTGAATGATATGATATTCCACTGTCTGGAGGGACCGCCGTTTACCCACATTCACCTACCGAAGGGCATCGTGGTTGCTTCCAGGTCTTGTCCATCATGAATAAAACTGCCGTGAACGTCCATGTGCGCGTTTCGTGTGGACAGACGTCTTCAGCTCCTTCGGGAAGATAGCCCGGAGCGCACGATTACTGGATCTGTCCCATTTTCATTAGCCGGGGTGGGGATGGCGGGGGGTAGGGGGGTTTTTTGGGCGTTGATGGAGAGGAAGGGGCAGGCCGCCTCCAAGCTACCCTGTCCTCAGCGTCCTGGTTTGGGAGCTCCGGGGGGACCTCTGCCCCCCCCCCAGGCTCTGGCCCGCTTCCCAGCTGATGCCCGGTCTCCTCTCTCTGGAGCGCTGCTGGGGCCACATCCAGGCTCGGGCCCCTGTCCTCACTGTATCCGTGTGATGCGGGGCGTGTGTCAGTCCTCACGGGGTCTCCTGAGATCCAGGGGAACCCAATCTCGGAGGGAGCACCCCGTTCTCTCCTCCCCACCTCTCCTGGCACCTCTGGCCCCCGGCCGCCCAGGAAGTCCTGAACGCCGTCCACACACACACCCGGCACCGCCTGCAGAGCCCTCTGGTCCAGGGAGGAGGCGTTGGGGGGCTCAGGTCTCTCTGTCCGAGGGGCCCCGGTGCAGGTGGTGTCTCTCACACGGGCCAACGGGGGGTTCCCCCTGGGAGGCCCCTCTGTGTCCAGCTGAGGATGTCCCAGATGCATCCTGCCTGCACCGGCCAGACTTCCTTGCACCTGCCACCACACCTCGGGATCGGAGTGGGAATGTGGTTTCGATATTTAATTACATCTGACATCCGTCCCCAGATGGCCGGAGGGGCCGCTGATGGCCCTGGCTGCCCCTGCGACAGCGCCCGGCTCGGGGGCGGCACCTCAGGCCCGAGTGTCCCACCCGGCTGTGAGGACCACCCGTGGCTGGACGCGTGACTCGATGTTCAGCGTTCCTCCACGTCGTCCCGCTCTCATCGCGCCCGAGTCACGTTTAGACGGTAGGACCAGGCACGCTGGCTGTCGCTGCCCCGGAGGGTTCTAGGCGGAGGGGCTAGATGAGATGCCTGGTGAGATAGGACGTCCTCGACAGCAGCTCTGAAGTCCCAATTCTGCCGCTTTGGAGCCAGCAGCCTGGACACCAGCCTGGGACAGCCCCGCGCTCCGTGGCCGGGTCCATTGCTGCCCTTCACGCAGGGCTCCGGGGTTCCGGCCGCCCCGCAGACCATCTGGGCTCCAGGCGTCGTTAATTTTCTCATTTTTGTTTCAGGTTTCGGGTTTGTGCCGAGAATAGCGTTCCTTTAACAATGAAGGGTATTTAAAATTCCGTTCCTTTTTTTCCTTCTTATTGAAGTAAAACTTACACTCCGAGGTGGCACGTGCACCGTGCTGACGGATGGCGCGCTGCTTTTACCCAGATCGTTCAAGGGCTGGGCAGGCAGCAGGGCCAGGTGGGTCGGACTTGCCCCCAACTGCGAGCGTGCCCCCCGCCCCCCCTCCTAAGAAAAAGACAGCGAAGCAGCAACAATCAGAGAAGTTTGTGTCACCACGAAAAAAGTCCAAGTGCCCGGGAATGAACTTGGGGGTCCACCCTGGTTTTGGGGGTCAGGAAACAAGCAAAACTGCACCTTTTTTTTTTTTTTTTTTGGCTGCACTGCACGGCTTATCGGATCTTAGTTCCCCGACCAGGGATCGAACCCGTGCCCCTGCAGTGGAAGCACTGAGTCTTAACCACTGGACCGCCAGGGAAGCCCCAACAAAACTGCACCTTTGACCTCAAGTATGTTAAAATGAAGACAGTGAGAACTCAGTTCTGTGATGGCGTTTTTGTTTTTTAATTTTTGACTGAAATACTAACCTGCATGCAGGCGAGCTTCTCACCATGCATCTGCATCTTGGTGCTATCCCAGAGTGAATGCAGCCGGCCGCCCGCCATCCAGGCCAAGACACGGGACACAGTGGTCCCTGGAAGGCCCTCTAGTGCCCCCCAGACACCTCCCCTCCCCGATTGACACCGGGGTCAGTTTTGCCTGTTTTCAAACAATTTTTCTACTGAGATCTAATTCCCACATCATAAAAGTCACTCTTTCAAAGTGTACAGTTCAGTGGTTCTTAGCTCATCACAGAGCTGTGTGACCATCACCATTACCTATTTCCAGAACATTCTCATCAGCCTCAAAACAAACACCACACTCATTCACAGTCACGCCCCTCCCCCCAGCCCCTACATTCTGCATTCTGTCTCCGGGTTTGCCTGATCCAGACATTTCACATGAACGGAATTGATGCTGGAAACTCAGCCTCTGTGCACTGGTGCTGATTTGAATCTCAGAGACAGAGTTTTGGGTGAAGTAGAAAAGAAGAGCTTTATTGCTTTGCGAGGCAAAGGGGGACACAGTCGGCTCATGCCTCTCAAAACTGTGTGTCCCAAGCCGGGGGGGGGGATTTGGTGAGGAGTTTTACAGCAGTGGTTCAAGGGCGGGGTTTTGCTGACAAGGATCAGGTATGTGCAGGGCCTGCATTCCTTTCATCTGGCCTCAGGTGGTCTCCCAATGAGCTTCTGTGGTTCTCGAGGTTATCAAATTGTGACCTTCTCTCTGGAATGAAGAATGCTTCATCAAATAGTTAGCATCTTCCATTTGTTGGGGGTTTTAGTTCTGCAGAAGAGCTCAGAGGTACTGTTATGTGTATCCCTTGAGGTGGAACCGGGACCCTGCCCCAAGGCTGCACTATTTTTTCTTGACTGTTCCTCCCTTGTCTCTGCATCCCCTCTCTTCCCTGAATAGCAACTCTTCGAATCTGCCCTTTGGAACCCAGGGAAGGTCATGGAGGCTGAAGCCTATTCCCTACACACAAGAAACAGGGGACATAGAAAGGCTTCCATGCCCAGGAGCCCCACAGGGTCCTGCTCGGCTTCAGAATCACACACTCTGTGTGTCTGGCTTCTCTCACTCAGCATCATGTTTTTAAGGTTCATCCATGTTGCAGCGTCTGCCAGGGCTTCCTTTTATGGCTGAATAATATTCCATTGTGCAGATGCACTGCGTTTTTTTTTATCCACCCACCTGTTGAGGGGTATCTAAGCCATTTCTGCCCTTTGGCTGCTGTGAACACAGCTACTCTGAGCAGGCGTGTGCATGGCGTGTGACACCCTGGGGCTCTGAGGCTGGGATGCCTCTCCAGGACCCCTGTCCCCCTCCGGCTGCAGGTGACCCACCACTAAGCTTTTCTGTACCAGGCTTAATCTGGTGAAGCCCACGGACCCCTTCTCAGCTAACCCCTTCTAGCACATACCATGAGATGAAAATGGAAATCAACTGTCTTGAAACATTACTATTAAAATATTTTAAAAATTGTGGTAGAGTCATACACGTGCTTCTTTATTGATGCCTTAAATGAGCAGCTGTAGCCTCGGTCTGACAGCCGTTGTCATTGGCTTAGTGACGAGCAGGATGCTAGCCGGTGACATCCATGGCCTTCTTCTCCATGTGTTGGCACTAATGTCTGGCCTTATTTGGGCAGGGCTGACCTGCCCATCCTTTGCCTGGCCGCGGAAGCACTGTCTGCCCTGTAACGAGTGTCAAGTCATCAGATGGCGCTCAGAATCCTACACGCTCCACACATTGCTTGATTTCAGTGAGACTTCTTGTCTGTTTACATTGTGGGAAAACCAAGGTCCGTTAGATTTTATGGAATTGAAACTAAAAACAGAAAGATGTCATTATTTTATTTCTGTAAAGAAGAGGCAGCTGCCAAGTCAATAGAAGGGTTAAATTTGCCTTTTCTTCAGACTGAGTTTTCAGGGACTCAGCATAACGTGGTCACCACCTCCACCTGGCCATCGCGTCTTAGGCCCTAGCTCTAGAATCAGGCTGCTGTTTCGTTTCCTACCCTGCACTCCACATTCCCTGAATGTAGCTGACATTCCACGAAATGTGTGCACGCCGGCAACTTGGAGGGCTCCTGGGGAATCAGTAAATAAAGAAAAGTGAAGGGAGCTTGGGGCTTGTGAGAACCTTGGGGGAAAAGTAGGCAAAAAACCAGAAACCGAGAGGTGTAACCCCCAAGGATGGTCATTTTTGTTTCTGAGGGCGTGGGAGGGCCTCTGGGTCAGCTGGAGTGCGGAGGAGGGAGGAGCCACAGAAGCAGTTTGGGAGGAGGTGGGTCAGGGCAGCCAGCCCGAGGGCCCTGGTGCTGGAGGGAGTTTCCATTTTTCTCTCTGGGGTGGACTCTGAGGGACCCAGGGGTGGCCCCATGTCCTCACGCTCTGAGCTGGTGGGTCAATGATTAGAGCAGAAATAAGTGAAATAGAGACTAGAAAACAATAGGAAAAAATCACCAAAGCTAGGAGTTGGTTTTTTATTTTTATTTTTATTTTTTTTTTGCGTTACACGGGCCTCTCACTGTTATGGCCTCTCCCGTTGCGGAGCACAGGCTCCGGACGCGCAGGCTCAGCGGCCACGGCTCACGGGCCCAGCCGCTCCGCGGCACGTGGGATCTTCCCGGACCGGGGCACGAAGCCGCATCCCCCGCATCGGCAGGCGGACTCTCAACCACTGCGCCACCAGGGAAGCCCTATTTTTTTATTTTTAGTTTTTTAGGAGTTGGTTTTTTGAAAATAAACAAAGTCGACAAGACTTTTGCTAGACTAACCAGGAAGAAAAGAGGACTCAAATGAACAAAAGCATAAGTGAAAGAAGAGACATTACAACAGATACCAGAGAAATACACCGCAATTAAGCTCCAACAAACTGGATAGCCTGGAAGGAATAAATTCCTAGAAACATACAGCATACCAAGACTGAATCATGAAGAAATAGAAAATCGAAATAAACCAATAATGACTAGAGATTGAGTGAGTCATCAAACATCTCCCAACAGTGAAAAGCCCAGGACCAGATGGTTTCATCGGTGAATGCTATCAAACATTTAAAGAAGAATCAATGCCAATCCTTTTCAAATTCCTCCAAAAATTTTTAGAGGGGTGAATACTCCCAAACTCATTTTACAAGGCCAGCATTACCTTGATAACGAAGCCAAATAAGGACACTACGAGAAAAAAAAACTACAGGCCAATATCCTTGAAGAATATAGATGTACAAAATCTCAACAAAAGACTAACAATAGCACATTAAAGGATCATACACCATAATCAAGTGGGGTTCATCCCTGGGATACAAGGATGGTTCAATATATGTAAATCAATCAATGTGATAAAACACATTAATAGAATAAAAGATAAAAGTTATAGGAGTATCTTACTAGATGCAAAAAAAAAAGCATTTGATAAAATTTAACAGACTTTCATGTTAAAATCTCCACAGACTGGGTACAGAAGGAATTTAAGTCAACATAATGAACGGCACATGTGACAATCACAGCTAACATCATAATCAGTGGTGAAAGGTTGAAAGCTTTCCTTTTAAGACCAGAAACAAGACAAAGTTACCCACTCTCACCAGTTCTATTCAGCCTAGCACTGGAAGTCCTAGCCAGAACCATTTGGCAAGAAATAGAAATAAAGGACATACAAATTGGAAAGGAAGAAGTAAAATAGTCTGTTTCCAGATGACATGATCTTATATATAGAAAACCCCAAGGATTCCACCAGAAAACTGTTGGAACTAACAAACAAATTCTGTAAAGTTGTAGGATATAAAATTAACATTCAAAAAGCAGTTGCATTTCTGTACACTAACAACAAACCATCCGAAAAAGAAGTGAGGAAATCGATCCTGTTTACAATAGCATCAAAAACAATAAAATACTTAGGAATAAATTTAAGGCAGTTAAAAATCTGTACACTGAAAACTATAAGACACTGATGACAGAAACTGAAGACACAAATAAATGTAAAGACATCTTGTGTTCATGGATCAGAAGAATTCATACTGTTAAAATGTCCATCCAACTCAAAGCCATCTGTAGATTCAATGTGATCCCTATCGAAATTCCAATGACATTTTTCTCAGGAGAAAAAAAAAATCCTAAAATTCATATGGAACCATAAAAAATTCCCATACACAAAGGTAACTAGGTGAGGTGATGGATGTGTTAACTAAATTTATTGTGGTAATCATTTCACAGTATACACCTGTACATAGAGCAAATTCTCACATTGCACACCTTAAACTTCCACAATATTATATGTCATTTATTTTACGTCAGTAAAGCTCCAAAAAATGACTTGCCAAACTTGAAAAAAAAATTATACGCTACGACCAAGAGGATTTTTCCCATGAATTCAAGGCTGGTTCAATATCTGAAGATCATTAATGTAATATACTACGTTAACAGAATGAGTAAAAATACTACACATGATCATCTCAATAGTCACACATACGAGAAGCATTTGCTGAAATTCAACACCTTTTCATGATAAAAACACTCAACAAAATAGGAATAGATGGGAACTTCCTCAACCTGATAAATACAACCCCCCCAAGAGTTAACATCATACATACTCCGTGGTGAAAGACTGGATGCTTTTCTAAGAGAAGAAACAAGACAAAGATATCTACTCTGCTACTTCTAATTAACCTTGTGCTGGAGGTTCTGGCCAGGGAACTAGATGAGAAGAATAAAAGGCATTCAGCTGAAAAGGAAGAGATGCAACTATCTCTATTCACAGATGTCACGGTCTCATATATAGATAATCCTAACTGATCCTCCAAAAAATTGTTACAACTAATAAGGTTGCAGGAAACAAAGTCAAGATCAATAAAAACCCCTGGAGCTGCCCTCCACCCCTTCTCTTTCTATGAACTCCGTGCCCCACCTGTCAGGGGATGGTCTTCCTTCCTCGCTCGTCTTTCCTACCACCTATTCTCCACCCAGGGGACAGAATGACCCCTCTCAAGGCTCACTCACATCCTTCCCCCCCATGCTGAAAGTTCCTCCATGGCGTCCCATCTCACTCAGAGAACAGGTCAAGGTGCTAACTGTGCAGGGTCTGCCACTGGCTCTCCGCCCCCGCGCCGCTTTCCTACCAGCGTCTCTGGATCCTGGGTTCCGGATTCAGTGCCTCCCTGCACTCCTGTCTCAGAGTCCCTGCCCCTGCTGTACCCCCTGCCCAGACCGCAGCTGCTCCGGGTACGCTCCTGCTCGTCCCTCACTTCCTGCAGGTCTTTGCTCAAATGCCCCCTTACGGTTTTCCTCGCCTGCCTGTCCCCAGACCCGTTACTCTTTCACCACCTCATGTCCTACACACGCAGTCACATTCTCCGCCTGACCTCAGCTCCCTGGGGGGACGATCGGGCGGGCTGGGATTTGTGTTTTGTTCTCTGCTGTGAGCCAGTGAGGCTCATGCCTGAACAGGAATAAGTGTTTGTGGATGACAGGCTGAGTCCTCTGAGCTTACGTCGCTTGATAACCTGGCTTAGGATGCTGGGTGAAGTGGAGGTTGGTAGCACCTTAAGAACCGCTGGAGGCTGGGAGCGATTGTGACCTTCACTCCCAGGGCCCCTTACTCACGGGAAACCATTTCTTCCTGCTGTCTTCCAGGCCTTGGGTCCCTGGACCCTGGCGTCTGGCACAGGGAGTGAGTCGCCCTGTCTTAGTTTGGCTGTGAGGGCTTCAGAAGCATCACTTACACAGGAGGTTTCACGGTGTTATTATAATTATTAGCCCGATACAGGACCTGTGGCGGTGACTTTGTCAGGACGAAGCCAGCCTTTTGGAGGATGTGCCTGTGGCCCGTCCCCATGGCTACTCTCAGGGGCGAGGACGCTGCAGTTTGTCTCGGGTGTCCAGACGCCCACCTTCCCTGGACCAGGCCCTGGAGACCATGGCTAGTGCCCACTCGGGGCGCTCCCGGGCACAGGTGATGCTGGCAGACTCTACGCGCTGCAGGTGGAGGGGGTTTCCTTGGCCTCCAGTGCTGCGGGGGAGGGGTATTCCGGAGGCGGCTCTCCGGGTGGGGTCCCCGGGCTCCCAGCCCCTCATGGTAGGAGGCGCCGCAGACTCTTTGGGTTACTTGTTGCGGGGGAGGGTCTCTAGGCACCGAGAGCCGCTATGCGGGGAGGCGCCCCCGGCCTCCCCGCGCTGCGCTCCGGGAGGGGGAAGCCCCGGGGCTGTTGTGGGGTGCAGGGTCGCGGTCGGCCTGCACAGGCGCTCGGCCCGTCGGGCGGCGGCTGGGGCCCAGTGGTCCGGACGACCCAATGCCGGGGAGGGGCAGGCGCGGCCCAGACAAAGAGATGCTGCGGGAGCCGCCGGGGCCTGTCCGCCCGCGCAGCCCGCGTAGCCCGCGTAGCCCGCGTAGCCCGCGCAGCCCGCGTAACACGCGCCGCCCGCGCCGCCCGCAGCCCCGCTGCCGCGCCCGCGCCCGCGCCCGCGGAAAAGGGACGGGCCTCGGGCGGCACCCACTGCGCCTGCGGAAGGGGCGGGGCGAGCGCGGGCCGGCGCCCACTGCGCCTGCGGAAGGGGGCGGGGCGGGCGCGGGCTGGAGGCCGCGACCACTGCGCCTGCGCCGGCCTCGGCGGCGCGCGCGCTCCCGCCGGTTGGCCGCCTCCTTAGCTGCCGCCGCCTCCGTCTCCGCGCACGCGCCCCCAGCCCCGGCCCGAGGCCTCGGCCCGCGCCGCCTGGCTCGCCGCCCCCCGGCCAAGCGGGCCCCGGGTCGGCCGCGCAGCATGCAGCAGCAACAGCCGCGGCGGCGGCGACGGCGGCGGCTCTGAGGTGAGGCGGCGGGGGCGCGGGCCGGGCGGCGGCGGGGGGCGGGGGGCGCGGGCGGTCGGTGCTCCGCGGCCCCACGCGGGTCCCGGGCGCGGCGAGGGGCGCGGCGCCTTTGTCCCGCCCGGTCCGGCGCGGCCGGCGCTGCAGCGGCCCTTTTGTGTGCAGATGGTGGACGCGGGCGGCTGCCCGGCCGGGGAGGGCTGGAGGAGGATGGAGGCCGCGCCCGACGGCGCCGTGGACATCGTGCCGCTGGACCGCTACGACCCGGCGCGGGCCAAGATCGCCGCCAACCTGCAGTGGATCTGCGCTAAGGCCTATGGCCGAGGTGGGCCGGGGGCGCGGGGGAGGGGCCGGGCCTTTGTGCAGTGTCCCCCGCGTGCGGGGCGCGGAGGTGCTGGCTGGCCCGGTGCGCTCTGCGCTCGCATCGGGGGGCGCGCGGGTCCTGCAGGTGCGGCCGGGGAGCGGCGCTCCTCTGCGCTCGCGGGCGGAACCTCTCCTGTTCGGGCGGGTCGGGCGGGAGTTCAGGGCAGAAACCCTCGACCCCGGCCTTTCTCGATTCTTACCAAATGTCAGGTGTGGAAATTCCCTAACGAGCATTGCTTTTAAATGGGTAGGGCTTCATCCGAATCATTACCTTCGGTTAATTCCTGTTTCGAAGAACTAGATAACCTTGTTATTGGTCAGGCCCTAATATGCTTAGTGGATTAACACGCTCCGATTTCCAGCTCTTGGAATCTTACAGACCAAGTGATTCTCCTGATTGCTTGGCTTCGAAGGCTGTCTTTGATTAATTTCAGGTGCTTCCTTTCAGGTACAAAATTAAGAGGGCCCTGTAATCTTTCTTTAAATTTGAAGCATTTGTTTAAAAATTGCCTCTATTCTGGTGAAAACGTTCCTGTTTGTAGAGTGAGACCGAAGTGGAGAGAGAACTGTATCAGAAGAGAGTCTGGTTGACTGGTTTTGAAAACTTGCTGAGCGGGCGTTTCCCGGTGACAGGATCTCACCGGTTGGAGCGGTTGGAGTGGCCTGTGCGACGGATGGACTATTCAATGAGGATAAACACGCCCTGCAAGTCCTAGGGATTAAATGCAGCGCCTCATTTTAAGTTGGTTTTATAGCGTGCAAGGAGAGTTTCCCCTTTATTTTGTAGTTTTCGGTGTTACGGTTCTTTTTTATACTTCCACCAAGCTTTATCCAGTTCCGCGTAGTGTGGTGGGGAAACAGTGATTTTGGAAAAATACGGAATTGATGAAAAGCACGTATGAAGTTTTAGAGTTAGGTGAACTCTAAACGAGTCATCCTGAGCGGCCGCTCAAGTATGGAGCGGCCAGTTTAAGGAAAAGGCTGTAACGGTTGAGCTTCGCAGGGCAGTGTGCGGCTGTCCCAACT
Source organism: Kogia breviceps (assembly GCF_026419965.1). Taxonomy (NCBI): domain Eukaryota; kingdom Metazoa; phylum Chordata; class Mammalia; order Artiodactyla; family Physeteridae; genus Kogia; species Kogia breviceps. The sequence goes on from NC_081317.1 coordinate 1,732,642, forward strand.
CCGTGGCCTCCCCTTACAGCCACCTCATGTCTCGTGTTGGCTGTTGGTTTGCTTTCCTTTATATTTCAGCACATTTGTTTACGTCGCTGAACTCTTGTGGTTTAGTTTTACGTGTTTTTGCACCTGTCATAGCGACCGCTTTATTCTCATCAGGTTCTTGAATTCTTCCTAGCTTCCTCCCGTCTTCCCCGCCTTGCTTTTCCACTGCTGTGTAGTATTTCACAGGAAGCCTGTTCACCGTTCCTGGGCGCTGGCTGGGTTCCAGTTCTCCGCTCTTAAGCACAGTGCGTTCTTGGGCATGGCTCTTGGGGCACATGTGCAAAGTTTCACTCCTGTGTGTATTTTTAAGATTTTTGCATATGGAGGTGGCTAAGGTTCTGGTACTGAATGCTATATAGACACAGATGCTTTTAAAAAGCCCTCTCGTTGTTTGCTTTCCAATTTCTTAAGCTTAGTGAATGCATTTTTATCTTGTTGCATTTAGCTTTGGCATTCAGCATGGGATTTGTCAGCTCTCTGGCGATAAATATGCATCTCTTTCAGTGTCACTGTTGGATTAGTCGGGTTTTATTTCCAGTAGCAAGTCACTCTTTAATACTTGTTGACTCTTCAGATAATTAATTCAAAAGTTGATATTAAAATTGTCTTTAAAGTTTTGAAGTGGCTGACGGTGTGGCTTTATAGGACAGAACGTGAGCAGGAGCTGCAGGAGGCGGGAGGCCGTCGGAGGCTCTGCGGCTGGGCTGCACGGCGTTCCCCGTCCCTCGGCTGGGGTGTGCTCAGCACACTGATTTCACGCGCTCTGCTTTCCATTCATCTTTGCAAAATGCGAATGCTTTTCCATTCCGTACTTTGCTTCGGGAAGGGGAGCAGGTGTATTTTTTTTTTCCAACTGAGAAGTGCTCTTTACATTTACAAATTTGGGTGACCCCAGTTCAGATGACTGAGAAGACTCGGCTGCGCTCAGCTGAAGTGATTTCTTCTCTTTAGTTGGCGTGGGGGTCACAGCCTGGGCGGGAGGTTCCCTGCTCCCCAGCGTGGGGTTCTGTCTTTCAGGAGACAGGGTGGGGAGGGGGTTTTGTTAGGGTAGTGTGGATCTTTTCCCCCAGACCTCTTCCTACTCCGGGGGCCTGTACTTCGTTTCGTCTTTTGGACGCCTCCAGCTTAGTCTTCGGTTAATTAGACATGGCAGTTCCAGTCTGCATGCTTTAATTGTGAATCAGGTTTTGGTGGAGATGATGGTGGAAGTGGCTTAAATCTTTACTTGTTACACAATTGTTCATTAAGTAGCTGAATGAAACCCAACACTGTTTGTATAGGAACTGAAAGCATGCGGACACTCCAGGGCTAGGTGCTCTGAGGCTGCCTGGTTTTGCGTTTGCCTTTTGGGACTCTCTCTGTGTCCCCGAGGCCACCGTCTGCCATTTGGAGTAAGCGGGGAGGCTCAGGAGAGCTCACCCTTGGCCAGGCCTGGAGGTGGCATATGGTTATGCAGAAACGTTTCCTCCAGTTTTCTGCATCTGGTGCCACAGCCAAGAACTGTGGGCCGGCTTGTGCTTTTATTTTTAGATTCTTCTCCTCTTTTTTGGGTTAACTCTTGTTTCATGGACAGTGTTTTAATTATTTCTTCAGAAATAATATGTTGGATATGTGGAAAGTTGCTCACTTGAAAGTGTCAGTAAGAAGTAGTAGAACCTGTTTAGCTGGAATATTTTTGTGATGTCCTTTTGGGTGAAAGTTGTAGTTAATTGGTAAAGTTTAAAGGGGTGACTTGGAGGATTATTTTACAGAATAGAGTGCTGGACTGGAGCTACTGCATTCCTGGCTTTTGATTTTAGTTCATGACCTTAGGAAACCTAAAGGTATTTGGGCCTTGGTTTCAGGGACAGTGGGGGAGTAATAGCTTCTGTTATCTCCCAAGGACAATGTTGAAAAAGTGACCCAGGGAAAGTACTAGAAGGCACTCGGCTACTTGCAAGTGTGTTGCTGTGTAGCTCAATGGTGGTCGTTTCGCCCCCTGAGGAGCCCTGGAAACCAAGTTGCAACTCACCACGAGCTGAGCTGCCCGGAACCATGCCAGACTGGACCGTGGGGGCCACCAGGGTCACCCTTCCCTTTTTACCAGCAGTCAGCTGGGATTGAGAGGGACCACAGGGCTGTCCAGGGCGCACTGCTAGTGAGCTCTTGTCCTTCCACAATCTTGTTAATTAGACCACTGATTGGGAAACCACGTTGTGGGATGGGAAATCTGTGCCGCCATGGGCGGGGTATTTGTAACCAAGCCGCTGCCGGCTGTCTCGTTACTTAGACCACAAGGACAGCTCGGGCTTAATTGATATTAGGAGCAAAATCCCTTCATTGTCAACTCCAGGGGGTCACCACCTTCCTTCGTTGTCTCATGTTTGGCTAAAAGGGAGCACGTGCTCAGCACTCCTCTCCTGGCCCAGAACTGGAAACGAAATCGGCCCCTGCTCTCGCCCCTGGACTAGCACGGGAACAGTGGCTGCTGGAGTCTTGGTGGGGAGGCCCTCATTTGTAAGCACGTCGGCAAGTGGTTTTTTGTTTGTTTGTTTGTTTGTTTGTTTTGCGGTACGCGGGCCTCTCACCGCTGTGGCCTCTCCCGTTGCGGAGCGCAGGCTGCAGATGCGCAGGCTCAGCGGCCACGGCTCACGGGCCCAGCCGCTCTGCGGCACGTGGGATCCTCCTGGACCCGGGCACGAACCCGTGTCCCCTCCATCGGCAGGCGGACTCTCGACCGCTGCGCCACCAGGGAAGCCAGGCAAGTTTCTTTGATGTGATGATTTGCTCAGTTTATTGGTTATTGAGTTAGATTTTATATTTTAGTAGTCTTGTTTTTAGCACGGGATTTGTGTGCTGCTTAGTCGGGAGCTTACAGAGCAGCCTGGGTGTGTCTGCGCGGTTGTACTAGGTACTGTGGGGGTCAGGTTGCTGGTGACATTGTAGCCGGACCTTCCCCTCTGCTTGCGTGTGCTGAGAACCGCCTGGTGTCTGTGAGGTCAGGGGTTACGGTTACCCCATTTAATGCTGTGTCTGCAGGACAGAGTCAGTGCTCACATACTTGTCAGATTGGTGATAGAGTTGGAAATGCCTTTGAAACAGGTGGAACAGAAAGATTTCTGTCCTGGTGGCCGTACGTGGTTGAATTTTCATTTCTAAAGCTATAACAATTTGTACAAGTTCCCTTTCCTGTCCTGATGCCACAAATTAAGTATTAGCCAAGGAATGTAAATCGATCTTTAAGTTCAGACTGTCCTAATCCTTTGAATCTGAGCGACCCTCAAAAGGGTCGGCCACTGTTGTGCTTTAGGATGTTAAATTTGTGTATTCTTACAAAAAGCCCTTAATATTTTCTTTGTATTACAAAGAAATATTTCTTTGTATTACATCTTTGTATTACATTTATCCTCCTAATAGGTTATAGGCTTCTCCTTTTTTGGTGGCTGTATCACCATAATATGTACCAGTCTCCTTTTTTACTTCCTACTTCAACTGTTGAAAAACTCAGATTTCTATCGTTTTTCATCCACTCACAAGGTGACCAGGATGGAGCCAGTATTACATTCATTCAGCCAGTAATAGCTGTCAGGTGCATAATTGTGTTTTACACTACAGGAAGTGCAAGGGGGGAAGTTGTATGATGTTATCTCTTTAGTTGCTTAAAAGTCACATGAATTATTGACATATACAAAGGAAAATGAAATAATGCAAGGACTGAAAAATGGCAGCATGGCATTAGGCCACGAGCTGTCCTGAGGTAGAATGTGGAACTGTCAGGTGGGCACACAGGGACTAGGGCTGCAGGGGGCAGTGGTCGCTGTGGGAGGGCTGCCTGGGGAGGCTCCGTGGGAGACGGGCTTTGAAGGGTGGCTGATATTTGGAACCCCACCCCCAAGAGTAGAGCAGAGTGCATCTGGCAGGTTCCGTGCAGAGGAAGAAGAGTTCTTGGGCCCTGAGTCCATTAACCTTGTTGTGACAGAGGATTTGTGGACCGAAATAGTAGGTGATTAGTTTGGAAAATAGTGTGGGCCAGATTGTTCACGGTGTTCCAGGCTGGCCAGGGATTTCTTTCACGATGTATATATGCCTCGGAAGGTTTTTGCGTAGGGTGGTGATGGGTTGAGAGACAGCCTGGCAAGATTCTTCTAGCAAGTTAGAGTGGGAAGAGGCTGTAGTCAGTAGAGTATCCAGGAGCTCGTCTTAGTCCGTTCAGGCCGCTGTAACAAGTTCTCATAGACTGGGTGGCTTAAGAACAACAGACGTTTTTTTCTCTTGATTTTGGAGGGTGGAAGTTCAAGATCAAGGTGCCGGTAGGTTCGGTGTCTGGTGAGAGCCTGCTTCCTGATTGTAGACGGCCGTCTTCTCACTGTGCCGTGAGTCACGGCAGAAGGGGTGAGGGAGCTTCATTATATGGGCTCAGATCCCATTCGTGAGGGCTCCACCCTCATGACCTAATCGCCTTCCCAAAGCCCCATCTCCGAATACCTTCTTCACCCTGGGGGTTAGGTTTCATTTCATGAATTTTGGGGGACACACACATTAAGTCCATTGCAGAGCTGGTGTCGCTTTGGCTTGAAGCACCAAGGTCTTGGCCAGTTTGTCGGCAGTGGGCATCAGCAAGGGAGGCGGAGCCAGCAGGTATTGGGAGAGCAGAGCCGTCGAGACTGGGCTGACGGATGAGGTGGGACGGCGGGTGGGCAAGCGCGGGGAAGGGTCAGCGGGGAGGCCACCTGGAGCCTGTGGTGCCCTTGATGGGAATATTTATAGCCTTTATTCCCTGGGGCTTTCCTCTACTTTCATGGCTTTGTTGTCACACAGAGAGAGGTGACCTCTGAGATTTATTTCTGTTTCTGATTTCTTTTGTGTTCCCTCGCCTAGCCCCCTCTCTCTTACTGTTCATGCGAACTAGCGCACTTAAACATCCCTCAGTCACCGTCCCCCAGTTATTTCAAGCTCAGGCAGAAGTAAGCCTGAACGAGCCCAGCTGAACAGTACGTTGTTGCCCGTGGGGTCCTCGGCGTGCTCCTCGGGGCTCTCGGGGTGCTGGCCGCGGCCTCGCAGACACAGACTTGTGCTGGAAGGCCGGGGAGGCTAGTGCCTGAGAGAGGAGCAAGTGCTCTGGCAGAACAGGTGAGGGAGGGTGAGAAACTCCCCTGAGGGAATCTGGAATGCTCCATTCAAGAAAGTGAAGCCGAGCATGCGGCTCAGGTGGGTAAGAGCCAAGTGAAGGTGAGGGAACAGAGAAGCAGGACAAGGCAGGCAGGGAGAGTGCTGCATCCTCCGGGCTGAGGGAAAGCTTAGCTTAGCGCTCTGGTTGGGATGGAATGCGAATTTAGCTGCTGCGGAGTTGAGATGAATGTGAGATGAATGTAGATTGGACAGAACGCCTAGGGCCAGATCTTGGAATGCCTTGAACGGCTGATAATTTGGGGCTTTCTGTTGTATGTGAACTGGGGAGCCATTGAAGATTTCTCAGGAGGGAAGAGATGTATTAAACCTCGGCTTTTTAGAGGAGTCTCTGCAGGATGGGTTAATGCCCATTGTTGGGTATACAGTGAAGAATTTTATTTTGCACCTTTGAGAAAACGAACTTCATTGAGATGTACTTTACATACAGTAAAATGCACACGTTTTTAAGAGCATAGTTTGATGAGTTGAAACACATGTATACACCGCTGTGCACAGGGCCACAATCAGGGTAAGACCTTTTCTTCACCTCCAAGGGTTTCCTTGAGGCCCCGAAGTCAGTCCCCGCCCACAGCCGCACCGGTCTGCTCCTGTCACTGTAGATCAGGTTGGTCCTTCTGGAGTTTCATATGCCTCTAGTCATACATCAGGTATTCTTTGTCTGGCTTCCTTTACTTATTAGTATTTTAGAGACCCGTCCATGTGTGTAGACCTTTTTGCTTAGGGCTGGTAATAGTCTTCATTGTTTGGCCACCCACATTTTACTTACTTTAAAAAAAAAATTTATTTCTTCATTCATTTATTTTGGCTGCGTTGGGTCTTAGTTGTGGCACGCGGGACCTTCATTGTGGCATGCGGGATCTTTTTTAGTTGCGGCATGCAGACTTCTTAGTTGCGGTTTTAAAAAATATTTATTTAATACTTATTCAGTTGTTGATGGACACTCGGATTGCTTCCAGTTTTGTCTACTATGAATAAAGTGCTGTGAACATTCATGAATATTCACGTCTGTGTAGGCATGTGTCTTCATTTGTCTTGAGTAAATACCTGGCCATGGAGTTTCTGGGTCATATAAGTGTGTTTGACCGCTCAGTTGTTTTCCAAAGTGGCTGTGTCATTTTTTATTTCCACCAGCAAAGCGTGGCATGAGAGTTGCAGTTGCTCTGTATCCTTGCCAACACATGGCATTGTCAGTCTTTTAGATAGTAGCCATTCAAGTGGGTGGGCTGTGATAACTCAGCTGTGGTTTGGGTATGCATCTCCCTGCTGACTAATGATGATGAGCTTTTTTTTTTTTTTTTTTTTTTAAATAAATTTATTTATGTTTTGGCTGCGTTGGGTCTTCGTTGCTGCACATGGGCTTTCTCTCGTTGCGGCGAGCGGGGGCTACTCTTCGTTGCAGTGCAGGGGCTTCTCATTGTGGTGGCTTCTCTTGTTTCAGAGCACGGGCTCTAGGTGCACAGGCTCTGTAGTTGTGGTGCACGGGCTTATTAGTTGCTCCGCGGCATGTGGGATCTTCCCGGACCAGGTCTCGAACCCGTGTCCCCTGCATTGGGAGGTGGATTCTTAACCACTGTGCCACTAGGGAAGTCCTTTCTTTTTTTTAAAGTGCTTATCGGCCAGTTGAATCTTTTTTTCTGTGGAGTGTCTTTTCAGATCTTTGGCCAATTTAAAAAAAAAGTTAAAGTTTTTTTTTTTTTGAGATAATTGTATACTAATTTGCAGTTGTAAGAGATCATACAGAGAGGTCTTGGGCACCGTTTACCAGGTTTCCGCAATGGTAACTTCTTGCAGAACCGTAATATAATATAATACATTATATGTATTATGTTTATATGTAATATATCACAACTGGGATACTGACGCTGTATAATTAGATACCAGACATTCTGTTCCCACAAGGACCTCTTCTGTACTCTTTCCCTTTTATAGCCACATCTGCCTCCCTTCCTTCTGCTTGCTTGGGTTTATTTTGCCCTTCTTTTTCTAGTTTCTTGAGGTAGGGGCTTAGATTTTTTATTTATTTATTTATTTTAATTTCTTTATTTTTGGCTGCCTTGGGTCTCGGTTGCTGTGCACGGGCTTTCTCTAGTTGTGGCGAGCAGGGGCTACTCTTCGTTGAGGCACACAGGCTTCTCATTGCCGTGGCTTCTCTTGTTGTGCAGCACGGGCTCTAGGTGCGTGGGCTTCAGTAGTTGTGGCACATGGGCTTAGTTGCTCCCTGGCACGTGGGATCTTCCTGGACCAGGGATTGAACTCATGTCCCCTGCATTGGCAGGCGGATTCTTAACCACTGTGCCACCAGGGAAGTCCCGGGGCTTGGATTATTGATTATCCTCTTTTCTAGTGTAAGCATTTAGTGCTATAAATTTTCCACACGGTACTGCCTTAGCCACATCCCACATATGTTGTTATGTTGTATTTTCATTCAGTTCTATGTATTTCTCTTTACTTCCTTTGATACATGAATTATTTAAAAGTGTGATTTCCAGTTGTTGAGATTTTCCTGTTTTGTGTTTCAGGTATTATTTCTAGTCTGGTTCCATTGTGGTAGGATAGCATACTCTGTGTGATTTCTGTTCTTTTAAACTTGTTAAGTTTGTTTTATGGCCCAGGCTAAGGTCTGTTTTGGTGAGTGTTCTGTGGGCATTTGAAGAAAAGGTGTTTTCTATTGTTGGGTGGAGTGTTCTACACAGGTCAGTTAGATTCTGTTTATTGGTTGTGTTGTTCAGATCTTTCTCCTTGTTGATTTTATGTCTGGCAGTTCTGTCAGTTCTGACAGGTGATGTTTAAGTCCCTCACTGTGCTTGTCGTGTCTATTTCTCCTTACAGCTCTGTCCATTGTTTTTGTTGTTGTTGTTTTGTTTTTTGTTGAGTTCTGAGGCTCTGTAGTTTGGTGCATGCACGTTTAGGGTTGTAAACTCTTCTTGGTGGATTGACCCCTTTACTGTTATGTAATGTCCCACTTTGTCTCTAGTAATTTTTTTCTACTTTATCAGATATTAATATAGCTATTCCTGTTTTTTATAAAAAACAATATTTGCCTGGTATATAGCCTTCTCTATCCCTTTACTTTCAGTCTACCTACATTGTTGAATTTGAAGTAAGCTGCTTATAAGCCACATATAGTTGTGTTGTGTTTTTTAATCTGCTCTGCCAATCTCTGTCTTTTACTTGGTGTATTTAGAGTATTTACATTTAATGTGATTATTACTGCTTAAGTCTGATATTATTTATTTATTCTGTTTGTTTTCTGTTGTTCCTGGTTTTGTTTGTGTGTTTGTTTTGTTTTTTGGGGCCTTCTTGTGGATTACTTGACTATTTTTTAGGATTCCGTCTTGATTTATTTATCTCATTTTGGGGTATGTCTGTATAGCTATCTTAGTGATTGCTCTGGGTATTACGGTATACATATGTGACTTCCGACAGTTGACAGGTATTGTTTTATCATTTTGAGTGAGGTGTAGAAACCTTTTTTCCATTTAGGTTCCTTTGCTCTCCCCACTTTTAAATACTACCATTGTCTTGAGTACCTGAAGGTGTTGTAGATTTGTTTGTCATCAGATATAATTTAGGAAACTCAGGAGAAGGATGGTCTATTGTATTTACACTTATTACCCATTTCTTTACATTATTTTTTCTTCCTGGTTCTCCAAGATTCCTTTTTTAAAAAAAAATCATTTTCACAGTTCCCTTTTTAAAAAAAATTTATTTATTTAATTTATTTTTGGCTGTGTTGGGTCTTCATTGCTGCGCACGGGCTTTCTCTAGTTGCAGCAAGCGGGGGCTACTCTTCATCGTGGTGCGCAGGCTTCTCATTGCGGTGGCTTCTCTTGTGGAGCATGGGCTCTAGGTGCGCGGGATTCAGTAGTTGTGGCATGTGGGCTCAGTAGTTGTGGCTCACAGGCTCTAGAGCACAGGCTCAGTAGTTGTGGTGCATAGTCTTAGTTGGTCCGCGGCATGTGGGATCTTCCTGGACCGGGGCTTGAACCTGTGTCTTCTGCACTGGCAGGGGGATTTTTTTTTTTTTTTTTTTCAGTACGTGGGCCTCTCGCTGTTGTGGCCTCTCCCGCTGCGGAGCACAGGCTCCGGATGCGCAGGCTCAGTGGCCACGGCTCATGGGCTCAGCTGCTCCGTGGCACGTGGGATCCTCCCGGACCGGGGCACGAACCCACGTCCCCTGCATCGGCAGGCGGACTCTCAACCACTGCGCCACCAGGGAAGCCCGGCAGGTGTATTCTTAACCGCTGCGCTACCAGGGAAGACCTTTGTTGTTGTTGTTTTTAAATCATTTTCTTTCTATTTGGAGAATTTCCTTTAGCCTCTTTCAAGATTTTCTAGAGACAATTTTTTTTTTCGTAAGTTTTCTTTTGCCTGAGAATATCTTTATTTCTCTTTTATTCCTTGAGGATAGTTTTGCCAGGTATGGAATCTGGTTGACAGTTCTTTTCTTCAAGCACATGTAATGTGTGCCACTTCCCCCTGGCCTCTGTGGCTCAGAGGAGAAACCCACTGTCAATTGAGTTGGTGTTCCCTTTTCCTTCACGTGCTCTTTCTTTACAGCTGCTCCAGAATACTTTCTTTGTCTTTAGTTTTCATAAGTTCAATTATGCTGTGTCTTGGCATGGATTTTTTTGGGTTTATTCTATTTGGCGTTTACTCAGTTTCTTGAAATCGGTGGGTTTATATGTTTTGCCATGTTTGGGAAATTTTCAGTCATTATTTCCTTAAATATTGTTTCAGCCCTACTCAGTTTCTTTCCTGGGACTCCAGTGATACAAATGTTGGATATTTTGTTATTCTCCCACAGGTCCCTGAGGCTCTGTTCATGTTATTTTTTCAGTATATTTTCTCTGTTGTTCAGATTGGGTAAATTCTGTTTATTTGTCTGCAAGTTCACTGATTCTGTCCTCTGTCATCTCTACTTTACTGTTGAGACGAGTGAGTTTTAAAATCTGATACTCTATTTTTCAGTTCTATGATTGATTCCTTTTATAACACCTTTGCTGAATTTGTTTTCCCAATTTTCATTTATTTCAGGAGACTTTGTGATTGCTTGTGGAGTCATGTTTTTGATGCTTGTTTTAAAGCCGTTTGTCGGATAATTCCAACATCTCGGTGTCGGTGTCAGTTGATTCTCTTTTCTCATTAAAGTCATGATTTTCTTGGTTCTGGCTATGATAGGCGATCTTTGATTGTTTCCTGGTCATTTTGGCTATTAATGTTAGGTGACTCTGTGCTACTTAAGTTTTTCTATCATAGTAAGCGGTCTCCCTGCTTAGGTTCAGCAGGCAGGTCCTGGCTCACTCTGGACTGTGGTTCCAGCAGCAGTCGGATGTTCAAAGCCTTGTGGGGCCATTTTATTGAGCTTGGTATGTCTGGTACCTCTGGGCTTCCCACAGTCCCTGCTGGCACTGCTTTAGGCAGCAGCAGAAGTGCCTCTGGGTGGGATGGGATTCTCCGCCCTCCGGTCGAGGAGCGCCAGGCTGGATGCCTGTTACGGCTCTGGGGGATGCGGAGTGTTTCCTGGGCTGTTCATCACGGTGAGGTCGCACTGCTGGACTCTCCTGGTGCCCAGCGGTGAGTGGGGGTGTCTGTGGCCTGCTGGGGAAGGAGAGCGCTTCCAGGTTGGGTGCCTCGTGGAGGTGGGTGTGGGGCTTCCTGTGGATCCCGCGCTGCCTCTGCCAGGCTGGCCTGGTGTAGCAGGTGGGACTCCCCTTCCCCCTGGCGCAGGGATGAGCCCGCTTGGCTTGCCTTCTGTTTCTAGGCTGGGGGTCAGGAGGTACCAGGCCTGGGTCACCTTTTGTTGGGTGGGGGGTTGTGAGACACTCTGTTGCTGTGCTTTTCCAGTCCTGGGTTCCCAACCAGTTTGCCTTCCTCTTCCACCTCTCAGAGTTCCCTGTTGGTTAGCCTTTGAGCTGTTTCCAGGGTTTATAGTTGTACCTAGTAGGGAGGAGCAGGGAGAGATGAATCTGTACCCTCTTGTCCTGACTCAAGGACGACTCACGCTCCTTCTGGCTGCTTTAAAAGTTTTTCCTTTGTCTTTGGATTTTATCAGTATCACTATGATGTTCTTTGGTGTGTAGATTTCTCCCTCCCTCCTTTCCTCCCTTCCTTCTCCTGCTGGGAAGCATGAATTTTACCAGTATTGGAAAATAATTGTCCATTATCTGTGGAAATTCCGCCCCATATTTTCTCTCCTTTCTTTCTGGGTCTCCAGTCACACTCCTGTGACACTAAGCAGTGTTTTTCGTTTACCTTGTCTGCTGTGTTTTCTGTCCTCTGTGTGTAATGTGCTATTCAGCAATCCAGTGTGTAAATTCAGTTTAGTTACTGTATTTTTCTGTTCTGGAATTCCTACTTGGTTCTTTTTCAAATCTGCCAAGTTCTTTTGTCTCTTTTTTAAAAAGTAATTTCCACTTTTCTGCCAAAATTCTTAGTCTTATCTTTTTTCCTTTCATTGTTTGAAGCATAGTCATTGAAAGTCTGGCTGATACCTCCAGTTAGGGGTCCCGAGGGCCCGTTATTTCACCTTTGGTTTTCAGCCATTTGATTATGAAGTGTGTGGGCCTGGTTTTCTTCAAGTTGGTTCCTAAGCCTGTAAATTGGTTTCTTACCAAATATGGGGAGATTCTAGGTATTCTTTATTCAAATGCTTTTTCTGCACCAGTCTCCCCTCTGCAGTAATGTAATTACTAAATCTTGCGAAGTCGTCCCACAGCTCCCTTAGGCTCTGCTTTTCATTCTGTTGAGTTTCCCTCTGCTCTTCAGGTAGATTATTTCTGTTGATCTGTCTTCAAGTTCACTGACTCTTTTCTCTGTTGTTTTGTTCGCCTTTTTTTTTTTTTTAATTTAACTTAATTTTTATTTAATACAATTTTTAAAGGTTACTTTCCATTTACAATTATTACAAAATATCGGCTATATTCCCTGCGTTGTACAATACAGCCTTGAGCCTGTGTCACACCCAATTGTTTGTGCCTTCCTCTCCCCCACCACTGGTAACCACTAGTTTGTTCTCTGTATCTGTGAGTCCACTTCTGTTTTGTGCATCTTTTGAATCTGTCATTGAATTTCTTGTCGATACGGTATTTTGCAGTTCTGAAGGTTTGGTGTTTTTTTTTTTTAATAGTTTTTATTTCTCTGTTAATAACTTATGTCTTTCCATTTGTTTCAAGAGGGCCTCGTGGGGCCTTGTTTTAAAGTCTTCAGTAATTCTAACATCTGGGTCATCTCAGGGTTGGCGTCTGTTGACTGTCTTTTCCCCTGAGAGTTGGTCTCGTTTTCCTGTCTTTATGTGTTGAGTACTTATGGATTGTGTCCTGGACATTTTTTTTAAATTAATTAATCAATTAATTAATTTTTGGCTGCATTGGGTCTTTTTTGCTGCACGCAGGCTTTCTCTAGTTGTGGCGAGCAGGGGCTACTCTTTGTTGCAGTGCACGTGCTTCTCATTGCGGTGGCTTCTTTTGTTTCGGAGCACAGGCTCTAGGAGCGCGGGCTTCAGTAGTCATGGCTTGTGGGCTCTTGAGCGCGGGCTTCAGTAGTTGTGGCGTGTGGGCTCAGTAGTCGTGGCTCGTGGGCTCTCGAGCACGGGCTCAGTAGTTGTGGTGTGAGGGCTTAGTTGCTCCGCGGCATGTGGGATCTTCCCGGACCAGGGCTCGAACCCGTGTCCCCTGCATTCATTGGCAGGCGGATTCTTAACCACTGTGCCACCGGAGAAGTCCCTGTCCTGGACACTTAGAATGTTATACTGTGAGCCTGTTTTCTGGGCTCTGCTAAAATATTTTGGATGATGTTCATGTTTTTTGGTGGTTTGTTAGCAGCCGGGTTGCAGTAAACCCCGTTAAGTTCAGACCAGAAGTCTGTTTTGCCATTTGTGGGCAGTGGTTCGAGGGTCAGTTCGGTTCTTTGGGTCTGTCACACATGGGCCACTTGGGGTCATCCAGGACAGCGTACACAGGTTCAGGAATCCTTATCCACCCCTTCTTCTCTGTGATCCTCCACCCCCTCTCTGGGGGCTCCAGGGGTCTCTCTTCCTGGCTGTTTGACTAGAAGCCAAGCCTGAGTGTTTCCTGCAACCGAGCATGCCTCAGCAAAGGGGGAGAGAAGAGCCCGCGGCGCCCACCTATCCCGCCACCTCTGGGATATGGTTTTGTTACGGAGCTCGCCTGGTGTGGGGGAGGAGAGTCACTGGGCTGTGCCCGGTGGGGCCAGCTGCCGACCGTTTTCTTCCTCTTCTGTCTGGCATCTCCAGTGAAGAGGGGGGTGCAGGCAGGGGTCCAGAAATAGAAGCCCTCTGTGAGTGCCTGTTTCCACAACCAGAGCGTGTAAGTAAGGGACTTCTCGACCGAGACTGTCAGCCACCTCCGGAGCCTCTCTAGTGGATTCTCAGTGGTACAAATGCTGATGCCTGTGAGCCCACAGGACATTCTGGTTTAGCTGGTCTGGGGTGGGGCTGGACACGGCCATGTTTTTGAGGCTCTCGGGCGGCGAGGCTCCCTGTCCTGCTGTGTCGTGGCGGCTTGCCGTCTTGGTTTTCCTCAGACTGGGTTGAAACCCATCTCGGGCTTCAGGTTGGGGTTGGCGCCTACCTGGGGGTCCTTGCCCACCCCACCCCAGCCCCACCCCGGGTGAGTGATGTGGCCTTGGTAGACAGCATGGGACAAAGTGTGACAGACAGCAGCGGGAAGAGTGCTTCCTTGGCAGTCTTTTTAGCCTGATTGACAATAAACTTGAAAACTGACACTTGCGTGAGTTTTGCTGAGCACCGGGCTCCGCTCGCGGCGCGGCGACTTACACGTACGGTTTGATTCACTCCTCCCCAGCCCCGGAGACAGGCCTTCGTAGTGTGCGTGGTTTGCACTTGAGGCGGGGGTTCTGACCGGCCGGGTGAGAGGCGCACCCGGTCCAGGCCAGGCCGACGTGCTCAGGTCCTGCTCTCAGCGCACACGCTGTCCTCGAGCTCTGATCCTCTGTTCACCCGACCAGCTGGCGCCCTGTTCCTTCTGCATGGAGCTCCGACCCCGTTTTAGCTGTAGTCGTGTCCGCATCCTCTGACCCTTCTCGCGGCCTTTCCAGCAGGCCCACTTCAGAGTCCTGAGCCTAGATCTCTGCGGCCAGCTGCGGAACCGCGCTGGCTTTGGCTCCTGATGTTTCTGGTGAATGACAGTGTCCCTCAGACAGCTGTGCCTCACACCTGTGTCCCCAAGTCAGTGTCCTCAGGCCGCTGTCCCACCAGCTCTGTCCAGCTCAGCACTTGGCGGTGACGCCCACACGGGTCCTTCCGCCGTTGCGGCTGCTGACCGAGGGCCCCTGGGCGGTGGGGTGGCCGTGCCCCCGCCCGTGTCGAGAGACAGAGAGCCAGAGGGCGAGCGGGGAGGGGCGGGTCCCGGCGCTGCCTCCGGAGGTGACCCTCCCTCCCTCCCAGGCTCACTTCCCAGCCGGCCGCATGAGCTGCAGGCGGGCGGCGTTGCGGGGCTGTGGCCGGGTCCTGCCCTCACTCCCGGCGTGGGTCGCTGCCGCTCCCCTCCGGCGGAGAAGGTGGCCCCTGTGCTGAGCTAGCGCCGTCTGCTCTCCTGGGTGGGGTCACTGCGTGTGCGCGACGGCGCTGCCCGCGAGGCGTGGCCTGAGCGTGGGCGCCGCGGGGGCAGCGGGGGTCGGGGGCGCAGAGTGAGAGACCAGAGACCTGGGCTCAGCCCCAGGCCGCGCGGCCGAGCGAGTCGCACGGAGGTCTGGTTTCCCGGTGCATCTAAACCTGACGTTTACACTGGACTGTAGTCCATCAGGTGTGAAGCAGTGTTATGTCTAAAAGACAACCTACCCGGCTTCGTTAAAAACACTCTGTTGGGGACTTCCCTGGTGGCGCCGTGGTTAAGAATCCGCCTGCCAATGCAGGGGACAAGGGTTCGAGCCCTGGTCCGGGAACATCCTACATGCTGGGGAGCGACTTAGCCCGTGCACCACAACTACTGAGCCTGCGCTCTAGAGCCCGCGAGCCACAACTCCTGAGCCTGCGTGCCACAACTACTGAAGCCTGTGCGCCTAGAGCCCATGCTCCACAACAAGAGAAGCCACCGCAGTGAGAAGCACGTGCACCGCAATGCAACTAGAGAAAGCCCGCGCGCAGCAACGAAGACCCAACGCAGCCAAAAAAAGAAAAAAACAACACTCTTGCTACGAAATTCCAGTTACAATAGACTGCAGATCAACTTAACAAATATAATAGTAATGACAAAGTTTGAAAACCGCAAGAGTTAAGTTACTAAAATGACACACAGACACAAAGTGAGCAAATGCTTTGGAAAAATGGGAGCTCAGAGACTGGCTAGACACAGGCTTCCCCAGACCGTCAACCTGGAGAAAACAGTGTCCGCAGAGCGCAGCAAAGTGAGGTGCAGCTGGACTGGACTGCAGAGTCCCCCCTTTGGGGGACAGTGGTTGACAGCTTGCAGAGCAAGCGGGAAGGACAGCGGGTGGGGAGACTGTCGCAGCCGCCGGGAAAGCTTTGCACACACGGCGGGTGTGTGTGTACGGGAAGCGGTGTAGATGCCGTGGACCACGATAGGTTCATAGTTGGTTTCTGACTCTCGTGACCTTGGGCACGTTGCTGGCTTTCTCTGTGCCTCGGTTTCCTCATTTGTGACGTAGGGACAGAAGTCGTGATTTGATGGGATCGAGGGGATGCTTGGTAACGTGGCTGTATCGTTTCGTGCCGCCCGGTCCAAAGACGCGCAGAGGCTCACGGCTGCGGCTCCGGCCTGGCTGTCGCAGCAGCGGCAGGCCTGGTGCTTTCCCCTAAAGGCCTGGCGTCGGGCCTTGTAGTCACCTGATTTGACAGCAGACAGGGGATGCACCTGGCTCCCTCCCTAGGGCTGGTGCTGGGTGCTGGGTGTGGCCTGGCTGTGCGCACGCGGTCCTGGCCTCACTTCGGCCCACGAGCCCCCTCGCGCTCCCACACCTGCTCCTTGCTCTCCTGCGTCGGGAGAGATGCCCGTGGGGTGGGGCGGTGGTGTCGCTCAGGCTGTGCGAGGCTTGCTCGCCTCTGCTGGTGGGGGAGAGCCGGGCGTGCCGCGTAGCCAGGTCTCCCACCTTGTTACAAGTTGCCTGTCCGTCGGCCCCGAGCCGTGTCTGGAGAGAGTGGGGTGCGTCGTGCTCACGCGGCGGCCTCCTCCCCGTGCAGATGACGTCCCGGAGGAGCTCAGGGACCCCTTCTACATGGACCAGTACGAGCAGGAGCACATCAAGCCCCCGGTCATCCGGCTCCTGCTGGCCAGCGAGCTGTACTGCCGCGTCTGCAGCCTCGTCCTCAAGGGGGACCAGGTGGCCACTCTGCAGGGACACCAGTCTGTCATCCAGGCCCTGTCCCGGAAGGGGATTTACGTGATGGAGAGTGACGACTCCCCCGTGACGGAGCCCGATCTCAGCCACGCGCCCATAAAGATGGTGAGTGGCCTGGGCGGCGGGGCGGGGGCGGCTGGCGGGCTGCCGCTATCCCCCTGCAGCACAGCAGAGTCGCCCCGGAAGTTCAGGGCTTGAGGCCACCCTCTCTCTGCGGGCCAGTGGCTGGTTTGGAAAAGGGGGAGGGGACAGCTCCCTGTCGGCTTTTTCTCACGGGGAGCAAACTTTTTGCACGCGTTGTGCCGTAGAATTGTTGCGCCCACCCAGTTAGGTTGTTTCACGTGTATCTTCTAAGTGTTTTTGTGCCCCAGTAAAGAAGGACACACACCTTTCCTCCCCAAGTGTCTCCCCGCCTCTCTCCCGGAAAGCCATCCCACCAGCGTGACTTTTCCAGGCTGCTCCAGGGCTAGGCCGCTTGTGGCACCTCCCACGGGGCTTTAACTCAGCCCATTCTCAGGCGTTCTGCGCTCTGTGGTTTTTCACTCTTGGCCTTTGTGGGTGTGTGTTGTGGATCGGGAGGATGTTACTGGTTCTGGGAAGAAAGGGCTCGAAGGCCTGGCGTGAGTTCAGTGTGCAGGGCCCCTGACCGGCCCCAGGGGCCTCTGGCGGTCATGGGCCCTCGGGCACGTCTCTTGGCCCCTTGTACCTTTGCCCCCAGCTGCGCAGTAGGGAAGCCCCGGGCTCTCACAGGGTCGTCAGAGACGAGGAAGGGGGGGTCACGTACAAGTAGAGATCTGAGTGCCTCCTTGGGTGCAGAGGAAGACAGACAACGGAGGCGTTCAGCTGTGGGTCTAGGGAGGGTCTCCGCGTTGACCCGGGGCGGAAAGGCAAGGTTGGGTGACTGACTGCTGCCTCTGCCCCCAGAGCGCGCACATGGCGATGGTGGACGCGCTCATGATGGCCTACACCGTGGAGATGATCAGCATTGAGAAGGTGGTGGCCAGCGTCAAGCGCTTCTCCACGTTCAGTGCCTCGAAAGAGCTGCCCTACGACCTCGAGGACGCCATGGTCTTCTGGGTCAACAAGGTGAGCGCTGGGGGCCCTGCCTGCAGTGGGGGCGAGCCGCGTGCGTGGCCGGGGTGCCCCTTGGGGGCGGGTCCTCTTCCCCCGGAGAGCAGCGGCCTCAGAGGTATGTCCTCTGAGCTTCAGACAGACAGGGGCTGCAGAGGGCAGCGGCACGGGCCTGTAGGAGGCCCAGGTGCGTGGGCGCAAGTTAATAAATCTGTTCTAGTCTGACCTCAGGCACCTCTGTGCATTCGTGGAGATCTCAGCTTAGAAGGCATTTTGATTAAAGGAGAAATGGTAGCTTCCTAAGTGCTGGTTTTTGCCTTTGATGTTTAGAAGCTTACGATGTGCCCGTCTATACAGCCTTCATAAAGAATGTTCATTTTTCACGGTGTGTGATTATAGGATTACCTTACCAAAGCCTTTTGGTTGTTAAGTCTCCTCATTTGCCAAAAGGTATTCAGTTAGGGACACTTTATTTTTATTTTTATTATTTTGTTCTGCGGTACGCGGGCCTCGCTGCCGTGGCCCCTCCCGTTGCGGAGCACAGGCTCCGGACGCGCAGGCTCAGCGGCCACGGCTCACGGGCCCAGCTGCTCCGCGGCACGTGGGATCCTCCCGGACCGGGGCACGAACCCGCGTCCCCTGCATCGGCAGGTGGACTCCCAACCACTGCGCCACCAGGGAAGCCCAGGGACACTTGATGAAGCAGAGGAAATGGAAGATTGAGCAGCTCCTTGCAGAGCTGTATCACATGCAGGAAATTTGGAGTTACTTCGTTATGCAGTTTGCACATGTATCCCCTGCCACGTAGGGGCTTTATCAGAGGTGAGGTGAGAGTCCGTGGCCGTGGGATCAGCTGAAGAACGCGGCAGAGCCTGCGTTCTGCTCCCTTGGACGGCCGCCTCATCGCGGTGATGCCGCCCTGCTCTTTACTTGGTTTCCTCCCTCGTGTGGGTCTGGGGCATCAAGTGGGTGAGCAGACCGCCTTCGCCCTCTGGCCCCGCAGTGAGGTGGAGGGGGCTTTTCTAGGGCTCGTGTGGAACCTGCGGTGCTGGTGGGACGCGGGAGCTGGCCAGTGCCCACAGGGTCGCTTCCCGGTGGCGGCACCTCCTCGTCCCCGTCCCCTGGCTTCACGTAGGAGTGCACGCGGGAAGCGTCCCACAGGGTTTTGGCTAAAAAACGATGTTCTGGAGCGGGGTTTCCACGGGAGCCCGGGCCTCCGGGGCACGGTTCTGTGATCCGAGCCCAAGCTCCCTTCCTATGGCCACAAGTTCAGAGTTTCTTTTCCTTTTCCTTTAACAACTTTTATTGATTTTCCCCCCCTTATCAAAGGAATGGCATAGTTATTATAGACATTTAGAAAACACGGATGAGCAAACAGAAGAAAGTGAAAATTCCCCGTGACCTTGCCACCTGTAAACGTAGTGTTTTGTAGTAAAGTGTATTAAATTCTCATAGTTTTTGTTTATCTGGGTGTAGCATCCAGACTTAAAGGCGCAGTTGGGGTCTTCCAGGCCCTTGACCATAGGCTGAGGTTTGCATTTGGTGAGATGTGGTGAGTATGGCTGGGGCCATTCTGCGGCCGCCCGCCCGCCTGCCGTGGTCTCGACGCGTCGGGGCCGAGCTGTCCCCTCCAGCGATAAGCCGCCGTCTCCCTGAGCATCTCGATGACTTCCTGGTGGGCAGCGGTTGAGATTAAGCTGGGGTTCATTTTTAAAGGCTTTTGATTAGTTTTTGCCAAATTCTGACCATTAAGACTGTACCGTTTTTCTCATACTGTTTAGTCTGTGTTTTTTCCCCGTGTCTTCTCATATATTGGTTATTATTAAAAAATACCTGCCAAGTTGAGAGGTGAAAAATAGCACCTTTTACTTTTATTTCTTCACTTGCTGATAAAGTTGAAGTTTAAGGAAGAGAGTATAGGTCTGGCTCTTTTTCTCCCTTTGGGGTAGTCTGTTTTGGCCGGGGTTCTGTGCGCAGGGCTGGGGGGACATGCCTTCCCCTTCCCTCCCAGGACCCTCCTGTTTCCAGGGTGTTTGCCGTGTGTGTCCATCGGCGCCTCCCGGGTGCTCGTGGCCTCTTTGCCTGGGACTTGATGGCCCGCCCGGCAGCACTGCTGTGTCGTCTCCCCGCCGTGTGGACACCGCCTCCTGACTTGCTGTCGTGACAGGTGTCCCCGCTGCTCGGCGTGCTCACGTGGCCACCTTGGCCGGGTCCGCAGTCGCGCCCGACGCCGTGCCGACTGTGTGGGCTTGTCGCGGCTCACGCCCCTCCTCGCGCCGCGCTCCGTTCTCCCAGCGGTTAACGCCGGCTTCAGCTTTCCGTGATCTTCGTTCCCTTGCCCAGTATTTATGGTTTTTTTCCACGTGCTCCACGTTTTGCCATTTCCTTAGCACCCGTGTGCATTTCAGTTTCTCAGTCAGGAGGCCTCTCCCTCAGGTGACAGCTCTGAGCGCCACACCCGCCGCTGCCCCGCAGGTTCTCCCCAGCGTCCCGTCGAGGGGGGACTCCCGCAGTCGCTCCCTTCCTGGGGCCACTCTCGGGGCGGCTCCTCTGGTGCGGGTGACGTGTGCTCCCTCCTCCTGTGCCTTCCCCGAGCTGCGACGGGACCTTAGCTCCCCGCGGCCTCTCCACTGTGGATGCTGTCACCTGACAGGTTCCAGCTGGGCCTGGGCACCTTCCCTCCTTCCTCACGCTGATGTGTTTTCTCTCCACAGAAAATTGCTGCACGTTTAATGAGGTTTGGGCTCTGGGGAGGTTTGACATTGGTGAGTTTTCTCTTCAGCGTCAATCTTAGATGTCTAACGAGATCTGAAGTCTCTTGGAGACTCTGTTCCTAGGTTCCGTGGTCGCGGGAGTGTGGCTGTGCGCGCACACCGGAGGCGGGTGTGAGCTCCCCTCACGCCCGCCCTGGCCCGCCTTTCTCCTCTGGGCTCTTTCCAGAGGGTCGCTTCTCACGTTTGGCTCCGCGTGCGGGTGCCCTCGTCCCCGTCAGCAGCTCTGGATTCACAGGGCAGGCCTGTCATGCGACCTCTGGGTTTCTCTTGCTGTGTGGCATCGATTTTGGGGACCGTCCTGCCGCAGACTGGATGGCTGCTGATAGACCTCCTGCGCGCCCGCCCCCTGAGACGTTTAGAGACCCCTCCGCTTGGCAGGGGGCCAGCCCAGCTGCTGCCCCCGGCCCGAGCGTCGTGTGGGGAGCACGTCCTTGCAGTGCTCCCGGGGCCCTGCGGCCGTGCTCGCAAAGGCCGCGCCCTCCCTTGCCGCACCAGGCCCTCTGGACCAGCCCCTCCCTCCTCGGGTGATCAGTCAGCCTGGGGGCCAAAATCGCTCCCTGGGGTTGGGGCCGCCTCCGAGCCATCCGCCGGCCTCCCTGTCCTGCGTGAGTGTGACTGGGTGATCTCCTCTGTGTTTCGGGAGTTTTCCCGCGAACCATCTTACTGTGGCTCTTTTTATTTTTTTATCGACGCCCAGCCAGTAGCCTGAGTCTTTTACTAAAAAACTCCCCAGCTTTGCCCAAACATGTGTTTTGTTTTTTTTTTTTTTTTTTTTGCGGTACGCGGGCCTCTCACTGTTGTGGCCTCTCCCGTTGCGGAGCACAGGCTCCGGACGCGCAGGCTCAGCGGCCATGGCTCACGGGCCCAGCCGCTCCGCGGCACGTGGGATCTTCCCAGACCGGGGCACGAACCCGCGTCCCCTGCATCGGCAGGCGGACTCTCAACCACTAGGGAAGCCCCCAAACATGTTTTATATGCAATAAATGGACCCAGTTCCTTGAGTGTTGACAAGTGGCTACGTACGTTTAGCATTTGCAATCAAGGTAACATTTCCGTCATCCAAAAAAAGTTCTTCTGTGCTCGTTTGCAGTTAATCTCCCGCCTGGCCCAAATAACTACTGATCTGCTTTCTTTTTTTTTGGCGTTACGCGGGCCTCTCACCGCTGCGGCCTCTCCTGTTGCGGAGCACAGGCTCCAGACGCGCAGGCTCAGCGGCCATGGCTCACGGGCCCAGCGGCTCCACGGCACGTGGGATCTTCCCGGACCGGGGCACGAACCCGCGTCCCCCGCATCGGCAGGCAGACTCTCAACCGCTGCGCCACCAGGGAAGCCCCTGATCTGCTTTCTTCACTAGAGATTAGCTTTATCTCTTCTAGGTCCTGGTAGCGATGGAATCACGTGGTATGTACTCTGTGTGTGTCTCTCACTGACCGCGGTGTTTTCGAAGTTGATCCACGTCATTGTGTCCGTCAGTAGTTTTGGTGCTTTTGAAACTCGGTAGGGCTCCACTGCACGAATGCACCGTATGGTTTGTTTATCCGTTCACCTGTTGATGGGCACTCGGCTTGTTTCTAGTTTTGTCTGTTACGCATAGAGCTTCTGGGAACATTTGTGCACAAGTCTTTATGTGCAGATCTATTTTCATTTCTTTGAGTAAATACTTAGGAGTGAGTTGCTGGGTCACATGACGATCAGTTTACCTTTAGAAGAAACTGTCAAAGTGTTTTCTGAAGTGACTGTGCCATCCTAGACTGGCACTAGCAAGACAGGAGAATTCCAGTGTTCCACGTTCTGCGGACACGTGGTATCGTCAGGCTTTTCGGTTTCAGCCGTTTGGGTGGACGTGGAGAGGTGTGTCATGGTTTTAATTTGCGTTTCTTTAATGACTAAAGATGTTTCTGTGTATCTTGTTAGGTGTCTGTTCGCATGTTTTGCCCAATTTTTAATGAGGTTGTTTGTCTTAATGCGTTTCAAGAATATTTTATGTGTATAAAGATTTAGGGGTTCGGTGCTGTCCAAGGTATATATGCTTGTAATGTGTTTTTATTGTTTTGGTGTCAGGATAATGCGGGTGTCAAAAAAAGAGTTGGGAAGTATTCCCTCCTTCGTTTTGTGAAACACTTTGTGTATTATTAGTATTACTAGTATTATTTTGTCCTTAAATCTTCGATGGAGTCACTGGTGAAGCCATCTGGGCCTGGAGTTTTCTTGGGAGGTTTTAATTATGAATTCAATTTCTTTAGTGTATGGATAAGGTATTTAGGATTTCTATTTAATTTTGTGACTTTTAAGGAATTTGTCAATTTTATTTAAATTTTTGACTTTTTTGGCATAGTCGTAGTTCTTTACCATCCTTTTAGTGTATTATGATCTGTAGTGATGTCCCCTCTTGTTTTCTGCTCTGTAATTTGCCTTTTTTTCTTCCCTTTGTTGGTCTGGTTTATCAACTTTATTAATCTTCTAAAAAACCTGCTTTTGGTTTTTGTTGATTTCTCCAATTTTCTGTATAATTCCTCCTCTTGCTTTTATTATTTTTCTTTCTGTTTATTTTGAATTTATTTTTCTCTCCTTTCTAGTTGGTTAGTTCTTTTAAATCCTTTCTACATGTTAATATAAACATGTAAAGTTGATAATTCCTCTTTAAGCCGTGCTTTGGCTGCACTGTACACATTTTTATATGTTGTGCTTTTCTTCATTCTCTTTAAAATATTTTGTTTTAGTTGCAAATTCTCGTTTTATCAATGGATTATCTAGAAGTCGGTAGTTTAGTTTTCGTACGTTTGGAGGTGGGGTGGTTCTAGGTGTCTTAGCGTTTTGATTTCTAGTTCTGTTGTGGTCGGAGAGCGGAGTCTGTGTGGTTTCATTTCAGCCCTTCTGGATTTATCGAGACTTGTTTTGTGGTCCACTGCCCGGTCTTGCAGAGCGTTCCCTGTGCACTTGACCAGAACCTGTGTGTGTGTCCTGCTGCTGTCGGTGGGCTACTTTGTAAGTGTCCCTTCAGGTCGCTCGGGTGTGTTTGCATCGCTGGAGTTTTGGGCCCCATCAGTCACTTACCCAGAGAGGAGAGTTGAAATCTCTAGCAGTAATTTTGTCTATTTTACCTTTTGGTTGTGTCAGTTTTTGCTTTGTGTATTTTTAGTCTGTTGTTACATTTATACACGTTTAGGAGTTTTCTGTCCTTTTGTGGTCGTGAAATGTCTCTTTATCACAGGTGACAATCCTTGCCTCCAGCCTCCGCGTGACCAGTGTGCACAGGACCTAGCCCTTCCCTTCCTCTTATTTTTAACCCCTTGTCTATTTAAAGCGAGTTTCTTATGGGCGCCCTACAGTCAGTCTGGGCCTTGGCATTGGAGTGTTCGGTTTAATTGCGCTTCGTGTGATGATGGAGACTTCTGGGCTTTACCTCTTGTCTGCCTTCTGTATCTTTTCTTTGTCTTCCTTCTTTTCTGGCTTGGTTTGGATCGGGGGTTTTCACTACTCCATTTGATCTCCAACATTTTGGGGGGGGGGGCTGCTTTAGGGTTTACAAATTTCATCTTCAGGTTTCATCGTCTGCCTTCAAATAAAGTGATACCATTTCACAAATAAGATCAGAAATGTCTTTTCCCCTTTTGGCCTTTGTGCCACTGTGGTCATTCATTTCATTACAGCCCCAGATAAGTTACTTTCACCTTCAACAGCCAGTTATCTTTTGAGGTAATTAAAAATGGTTAACAGCATTTATCCACATAGTTTCCATTTTCATTGCTCTTCATTGCCTTGTATAGATAAAGAGTTCTCAAACCTTTTGGTCTCAGAACCCCTTTGCACTCTTAAATACCGTGGCCCTCAAAGAAGTTTTAGAAAATTTCTCAATATTTACTGTATTAGAAATTAAAAACAGGAATTTTTTTTTTTTTTTTTGTGGTTCACGGGCCTCTCACTGCCGCGGTCTCTCCCGTTGCGGAGCACAGGCTCCGGACGCGCAGGCGCAGCGGCCACGGCTCACGGGCCCAGCCACTCCGCGGCACGTGGGATCCTCCCGGACCGGGGCTCGAACCTGTGTCCCCTGCATCGGCAGGCGGACTCGCAACCACTGCGCCACCAGGGAAGCCCCAAAACAGGAAAATTTAAAAATATTTATTAATTCACTTAAAAGTAACAGCTCATTCCATGTTAATGTAAGTGATGTGTTTTTAATAAAAAATAACTTCTCAAAAATGAAACAAGTGGTGATATTTTACAGTTTTGTAAGTTTCTTTAATGTCTGGCTTACCAGAAGACAGCTGGATTCTTACCTGCCTTTGCATTTCATCTGCTACAATATGTTGTTTTTATTGATGTAAAGGAAGAAAGTCTGGTTTCATGTGGATACGTAGTTGAAGAGGGGACAGTGCTTTCATAATCTTTTCAGATAATTATGCACATCTCTTTTTGATTCTATACCAAAACTTGACAAGTGGTAGTTTCTTGAAGGTTAACTGAAATGTGGAATTTGAAACTGTTACCAATTAACTTTTTTTTTTTTTTTTTTTTTGCGGTACGCGGGCCTCTCACTGTTGTGGCCTCTCCCGTTGCGGAGCACAGGCTCCGGACGCGCAGGCGCAGCGGCCACGGCTCACGGGCCCAGCTGCTCCGTGGCACGTGGGATCCTCCCGGACCGGGGCACGAACCGGTGTCCCCTGCGTCGGCAGGCGGACTCTCAACCACTGCGCCACCAGGGAAGCCCCCAATTAACTTTTTTAAAAAGTTGAGATATAATTCACGTGCTGTAGAATTCACTATTTTAAAGTGTGTGGTTCAGTGGCTTTTAAGATATTCACCAGGTTGTGCAGCTGTCACCACCACTTGCAGACATTTTTATCGCACCCAGAAAGAGACGTTGGTGCCATCCGCAGTCCTTCCCTGTCGGCCCCTGGTGGCCACTCCTCTGCTTTCTGTCTCTCTGGATTTGGCCGTTCTGAACATTTCATTTAAATGAAATCTACAGTACGTGGCCTGTTGTCTCTGACTTTATTCATGTAGCATATTTTCACGTCTCATGCGTGTTGTAGCACTTATCAGTACCACATTCCTTTTATGGTTGAGTAATGCTCAGCCGTATAGATATGCTGAGTTCTGTTTAACCATTCCTCAGCCGGTGGGCATGTGTGTTTTCCACATTTTGGCTCTCGTGACTCCTGCTATGAACATTCAAGTACGAGTGTTGGTGTGGCTGTGTTTTCACTTCTCTTGGGTTTATACCTAGGGGAGGAATTGCTGGGTCGTGTAGGAACTCCGTGTTTAACTCTGTGAAGAGCTGGCAGGCTGTCTCCACGACTGCTGCGCGGTTTATATTCCCCCAGCAACACCAGAGGTTTCCAGTTTTCCACGTCCTTGCTAACACTCATTTTCTGGTTTTTTGATTCTAGCCATTTTGGAGGGTGTGGGATGGTATCTCATTGTGGTTTAGATGCACATTTCCCTGATAGTAATGATGGGAAACCTTTTTTCATGTGTTTATTGGCCATTTGTAGATCTTTTTTGGAGAAATGTCTATTCACATCCTTTTGCCCCTTTTAAAATTGGATTATTTCTCTTTTTATTGTTGCAAGGATTCTATTATATGATCTAGATACTAGCCCAGGGAACTTTTTTTTTTGGCTGCATTGGGTCTTCGTTGCTGCACGCGGGCTTTCTCTAGTTGTGGCGAGCGGGGGCTACTTTTCATTCCAGTGCACTGGCTGCTCATTGCGGTGGCTTCCCTTGTTGCAGAGCACGGGCTCTAGGCTCGCTGGCTTCAGTAGTTGTGGCACGCGGGCTCAGTAGTTGTGGCTCACGGGCCCAGCCGCTCCGCGGCATGTGGGCTCTTCCCGGACCAGGGCTTGAACCTGCGTCCCCTGCACTGGCAGGCGGATTCTTAACCACTGCGCCACCAGGGAAGCCCCCAGTGAACTTTTTGTACTCTGTTGTATTAAAATCTTTCTTATGTTTTTCCTGGTCCTGTTACGATTTTGTGAGGTCGTGGCTTTGTCATCGGGAAAATGGTTTTGCTGAGTTGTATGGATCTTCCCGACGTCACATTTCAGGATATCGTATCAGACATTACAGTCACTGATATCGTCACCCATCCAATCAGAAAATCCTTTCCACGTTAGGGAGGTATCTGGTTTATGGCAGAAACAAATTTTCTAAAATTTTTAACTTCCAGTATTTTATTGTGAAAAATTTTAAGCATGCAGAAAAGTTGACAGAATTATACAGAGAACACCCTGTATCCACCACCTAGATTTTACAGTGAACATTTTTTTACAATACTCGCCTTATCACTTATCCATCCATCCATCTATTCTAATTCATTTATTTTATTTTATCTGTTTACTTTTTGGCTGCGTTGGGTCTTTGTTGCTGCACACGGGCTTTCCCTAGTTGGAGCGAGCGGGAGCTACTCTTCTTTGCAGTGCGTGGGCTTCTTGTCGCGGAGTACAGACTCTGGGCACGCGGGCTTCAGTAAGTTGCGGCACGCGGGCTCAGTAGCTGTGGCTCGCGGGCTCTGGAGCGCAGGCTCAGTAGCTGTGATGCACGGGCTTAGTTGCTCCACGGCGTGTGGGCTCTTCCCGGACCAGGGATCGAACCTGTGTCCCCTGCATTGGCAGGCGGATTCTTAACCACTGTGCCACCAGGGAAGCCCTAATTCATTTATTTTAAAACTTATCAACATTGATTTTTCTTTTGTCTTTCTCTCTTAAAACATAATTTTTCTACGTTCTTGATTTGATGTGCATGGGTTCACTTATCTGTGTTCTTGTTTAATGGGAAGACAGTTCTGTGGCATTTCATCTGATGATAGCTTTGACCATGTCCCTGTTAGCATTGATGAGTGTTTTTCTCCACGGTATTACTTTATAATTGCAATTTTGATTTTATCTTTGAGTTAATAATTCCAGAAGAGGATCCTTTCATGTCCGAGCAGTTGTATTAATTGCTCACGCGTGTCTCACGACCGTTCTTAGTGCTATTTTGGTGGTCAGGGAATGTGCGAGCACCTGTCAGGCTTCGGGGGGGTTTCAACCAGACCGTGTTACCAACAGCGTTCGCTGATAGTGGCGGCGAACTTGGGCTGCCCGTGCACCAGGGACGCAGCGCTGAGGCTGTCTGTCGATCCTGTCGTGAGGCGGAAAGCATCACGCCGGCGCCGTGGGGCGTGAGGACCTTCCTTGCTCTCCGTGTCGAATCACAGGTCATAGGAAAGAAACCCATGTATTTCTGCATGTGTGTAATGGGTCTGTCTAAATATTACCTGCATCTAAGAGCCTGAGTTCCAACAAGTAAGGTGGGTTCTGGAAAGATGTGCACACCGCTGTTGGAAATCAATTTCAGTTGCCTTTTTAATGCATTTAATTTCTTCTACTTTAGGTAAATCTTAAAATGAGAGAGATAACAGAGAAAGAAGTTAAGTTAAAACAGCAATTATTGGAAAGTCCAGCTCATCAAAAGGTAAAGGGTAAATTTCACTTCTCTGGAAGGCACCGAGTTAACGTTTTAAAGAACTGTGTCTGTGTGTGGTCCGTGCTGGTTCTTTGTTCTTACTCACCAAGCAGGTGGCGAGGGCGCGGTGGCCCACTGCCCTTCCTCCCAGGCAGGGGCAGCCTAGTGTTGCACTTGGGGGGGTGGGGGAGAGGTGGGAGGTGTCGGAAGCTCCAGAGGAAGGCACGTAGGGTCAGCCGGGGTGAAGTCAGCGTGGGGGGTGGGGTTGCCTGCAGCCAGAGGTCCCCTTGGAGCCCTCACGGGCTGTGAGTCCAGTGTGGGGTTCACGTGGGCAAGTGTCACGTGTCCAGTGAAATGACCCACTAACGTCCTGTGTGACCTGATGATGATGATGATGATTTTTTGGCCAAGCACGTGTGTGACTGAATCCATGTTCTTCAGATGCGTGTACGACGTGGCCCGGCCTGGGCCGCGGGCCCCAGGGCCGCGGGGTGAGCGACTGTCCCCTTGCTCCCCTCTCTTACCCTGAACCCCGGGGATGCCGTCCGTGGGCACCTCACCCCGGCCACGCTTCCCTGAGCCGCCCCCCCTTCCTCAGGTGGGCATAGACGGCTCGCCGAGCCCCTCCCCGCATGGCAGTTGGCTCCTGTCCTTTTTGGTGCCCGACCCTCGCGGAGTTTCCAGAGTAGTCTTTGCCCCCGCAGAGGCCAGTGTCGTAGAGGTGCCTGTGAGCTTCCCCTGCGGTCAGCCGCTAGTGCAGAGGGTCCCGTGCGCTGGACAGATCTTACCTCTCAGAGGACGTCCTGCCTCTCGTGTGAACGTGGTGTGCACGTGTGTGTCTCGTCTGTCCACACGTGGACCTGCCCTGCTGACTCCTCTCCTGCCTTCCTCCCCTTGCTTTCCGGGCAGTCTCCCTCCAAGTGGTACTGGAAGTTAGTGCCTGTAAGTGAGCTCCGCGCGCGCGCCCGGCTGCCGTCCCAGCGGCCACCCCGCCGCAACCACTTGCTTCCGTTACAGATTGCTCGTGACTGCTTGTCTGAATGTCCTCCTTGGTGGCGGTGTTGCATGTCCTGCGGGGCAGTGATGGCCCGGTTCTGGGCAGAGTAGACCGTAAGAAGGCCCTCTGGAGCCCTAAGGTGCATTTTGTAGCCAACACCCAGAGTGTGGTTTTGCCCAGTTTCGTAGGTAGACTTGCAGACAGTTTCTCCTCCGGACACATAGTTAACTTCTGTATGATGAACCCCAAGCTCGATGACAGGCTGTATTCTCCTCTCCAGTAGGTACCGGCAGGGGTGACGAGTCATCCAGTTTGCCGAGTTACCCTTTGGATTTGTCCTTCCTGGTGTCCTGGTCCGTGGTGATTTGGCCACAGCTCTAGCTGTGCTCCGCCTGGCGACCTGTTCTGGAAGCAGGACCAGCTTGTTACACTTGCCCACGGAAAAGTACCTGGCGCTCCAGGTGGTGCATTCTGACGTGAAGTTTTGGAGAACAAATCTTTTTGAAGACTCCTTTATTTGCCTGATCCTTTAGTGTAATTATTTGGATCAAATGATCCTTAGAATTCCATCATAAAGGAGTTACCGTGGATGTAAACTGTCCGTGGGATCTGCGTGGGCAGTGATACAGTCTGCTTTGTAGCTGATGGATAATTTTGCATCTCTTTGAAATACATTAATAACAAAGAGGGGGTAAGCATTTTTATGCATATTTACATATCTTAACTTCTCAAAAACTGAAGGTCAGAGAACTATTAAAAGCAGTTATGAGGTGTCGTGAGGACACAGTCAGAAATGCAGGTGTCCTCCAGGAAGTGGGGTTTCGGATGAGATCGTATGAAAACTGGAAAACGTGGCCGAGAGCAGAGCACCTGTAGGTTTCCTCCTAGCAGTTGGTCACCACGGCTGCCCGAGTGCATGTCTGGCTCACCAGTAGCGGGGCGAGTGAGCAGAGGCTGCTGAGGTTTGGAGCAGGGCCCCCTTGAGGGGTGGCACTGGCTCCCCTGACCCAGGGGTTCAGCGCTTTCCCTGATGCAGACGCACGCCATCCGTCTTCGGCCGCGAAACCATCTGCTTTCCTGCATGCCGTGCTCGGCCCGCGTGCTGTCTGTGTGTGTGTGGAGACCTGGCCCGGCGTGTGCCTCGGGCTGTGCATGCGGGAGCCCCGGGGCTGGCCCCTGGGCGCGGCGGCCCGAGAAACAAGTTAAAGTCCGTGTTGAGACCAGTGTTAGTGGCGTGTGTTGCGCGTGCACGGGTGAGGCGTGCTCTGTGCAGATGCCAGTGCCGACCGCCCTGTGCTGTGCACACACTGCGTTCTTGCCGGGGCGCCTTCCTTTGGGTTGGCTCTCCTGCACGGCTCGTGGAGATCCGTAGCGGGCGGCGCGGGTGGCGGGTTTTCTCCCTCGAGCTGGCGCTGTGTTTTCCTCCCCTGGAGAAAGCGCGGCTGCGGGAAACGCCAGGCTCACCTATGCCCCAGGACATGGTCCCCTGGCGGCCTGTGTGTCCGTGCTCGTGAGCGAGGCCCAGTTACAGCGGCAGTGCCCAGGGGCGCGCGGAGGCTCAGAGCACCGTGCACATGGCTTCCTGTAAAGGCAGGAGCACAGAAACCTTGAAAAATGCTTATTTTTTATAGCACTCAGGTTCCTGACGCTTCCGTGCACTTATGGAGGGGCTGGTTGACGGATTAGACGACATTTCGTCTGACCTGGTTGGGGGACTTTCTCAAACTCTACGTTAATGCTGCTTTGTGTTTTTCATGATGGCCAAGGTTAATGCTGGTAATCCTGAGAAAAGTAACAGTAATGTGGGTCTTCCCAGCGTAGGGCGTTCACCATTTAACTTGTTTCTCATCCGCTGAGGGTGCGCGGCCTCTGGCAGTGTAGACGTGTGTCCTGCTTCCTTGGCCTGGGTGTGCCCGGCCCTTTAGAGTGAGACGGCCCGGTGTCATTAGCAGCTAACTGCTGTCACCCGTGTGGCCACGAAGCCCCGTTCCCTGGATCTTGACAGACGTTCCAGGCAGAGTATGCAAGCCAGACATTTGGGCCTTTCCCCTGTGATTGCCCTTGTTCTAAACATCGTCCCGCAGGACTTCCGTTAACTCTAGATTTGACGGCCTGCCTGTGACATAGGCGGCAGTGACGGCATCTCGTGCATAGTGACCCTTTCCCTTCTCCCCACCGCAGGTGCGCTACCGCCGAGAGCACCTGTCAACGAGGCAGCCACCCTACTTCCCGTTGTTGGAGGACCTGATGCGGGACGGCAGCCACGGGGCCGCTCTCTTGGCCGTGGTCCACTACTACTGCCCGGAGCAGATGAAGCTGGACGGTGAGTGGGGCTCGAGCCTCTGGGCCTGAGGCCCCGGAGGCTGCTGGGATGCTCTGATCCAAACAGTCAGGACACCAGAGGGTCAGTCACCTGAGTCCTTAGTGCCAGCTGGGGCAGCGCAGAGACGGACAGACTGATGAGGATGTGTTTGTCTTTAGCCTGCGTTTTCTCTGGTGGAGAAAGGGGACTTTGGAATATTTGGGTAACCTGTTAAATATTGGTGACTGTACTTCAGTCTCAGAACGGGGGAGAGCTCGTCAGCCCTACTCTAGTTGATTTAAAACATCTAGAATGTGGTTTAGGAAAATGAGCTCAGACCCATCTGTTGCCAAGCCATGAGTGACTCACGTGGGCTTGGTGTTGGTGGTATCACCGTGTCGCGTGTCTCTGAGGGGCTCACGCCTGGCCGCGGGCAGAGGTGTGGGTGATGCCGTGTGCAGCGTGGCGCCGGACACCCGTCCAGGGCCGTGCGGACAGGAACTCTGATGTAGGTTTTGCCGAGTCCTCTTCTTTCTGGGGGAGGGAGGTGTGAGGCCCACGGATGCCCCGACCGCTGGCCTCACGCAGAGTGTCCTTCAGACTCACTGCTGGCGCCGAGCTGACGTCGGTCCTGCTTCTGATCCAAGTGCAGAAGTGCTGGGTTTTGTAGTTTCTAAAGCACACAGCTGACCTTGAAAGAAAGGGGGGCTCAGTTTCCAGGAGCGGGTCTCCATCTGTGATTGAGAACCCCCAAATTGGCACATGGTGGCCCCGGGCCCTGTTAGACCTCCGTCCCCGTGCGGCCTGGGCTGTGTGCCTCTGAGACCTGTAAGCGGGGCCCTGGAAGGGACTGGGGAGGCCCCCCCACGGCCGGGGAAGACTCAGGAGGCTCGTCTCACGGCGGAGGAGGAGGTCGTTCGTGAGAAAGTGAGCTGCCAGGCTGTGACCCAGGCGAGCTCGTTCGGGTCCAGGACTCGTTTGGTGGGAATCAGAGCGGAGTTGCCATGTGGGAGCGCGGCCACCGCCAGGGCCCGCCAGACCCACGGAGAAGGGGCCCTGCCACCACCAGGCCGGCAGGCGCCGCGGACGGGCCTGGGGGAGGAAGAGCACCTGAGCGCGGGCGCGGGGTTTAAAATGCCGACGTCCGGGCCGCTCGAGTGCGCAGGGCTCCCTCCCCGCGGGCCTCCGCCCGCTGCGCGCGTGGCTAGGCGGTCCTGGCCCGGGCTTTGTCCAGCCTGTCTCTAACCTGTCCTCCGGGGTCTCGAGACAAAAACAACTAGGAGGGACAGAGAGCCTGTGCTGCCGAGGAAGGGAAAGCCCACGGCAGGAGGTGAGGGTCGAAGCTCCCGGCACCTAACGGCAGAACGTCAAAACGGGCCTTTAAAAACGACAGAGCCCCAGGGTGGGGTGACCAGAGCCAGACTCATGACTTGACTTGCGGGACCAGGCTGAGGAAGCAGGTGAGAGGAGAGCAGGGTGAGGCCGGAGGGGACCTGAACACACGGACGCAGGCTGGGCCAGGGCACCAGCTCGTAGGGGTCGCGCTCTTTTAAAATGAGGAAGCCTGGAGGCCTTTACAAAAATGGGCTTGACTCAGGCCGCGGAAGAAACCTCGACAGGTTGCAGAGAAGTGATAGTTCCTCACAGCACAGTAAAACGAGAAGTCAGTAACAGAAACGTGCAGCGTCTTTCTCCAAACCTTTGAAATTGTTAATGCTTAGAAACCAAAGAAGATACTTCAAAATAGTTCATGGATCAAAGTAGAAATCATAGTGGAATTTTCTAGTGGGAGCTCTGTAGGGGCAGGCGTTTTTATCTGTTTGTTCATTGGTACATCCCAACCGTGTAAAATAGCATCTGGGACAAATTGGCGTTTGGTCAGGTATTTGCTGAATTAAACGAATGAATGATGTACATGCCAGAACTGACAGGACGCAGCTCAGAGTGACAGGTGAAGGGAAACGTCGCCTCAGTGCATAGTCTGGACAGTAAGGGGTTTAAGAATTAATGAACCAGGTTGATCTCGGCGCATTCAAAAAGAACATAGAAATAAACCCAAAAAAGCTGAAGGAAGAAAAACAAAGAGTAGCCTTTCTCCTCTGGTCAGAAATCACCCCAGCACATGCAGGAGACAGGCTGAATGGCAGGTTCCCTCCTGAAGAGGACGGCCCGCCTGGTGAGGGAGCGGAGTCGAGGGGTGCAGAGGAGGCCAAGGGGCCCAGCAGGGCTCCAGGACAGACGTGCGGTCATCTTTGTCGGGGTTATTCCAGCACCAGGAGCAGAGCATGCGAGCAGGAAGGGCATAGGCTTTCTTTCCCTCTTAACATGGGTTGAAAATCCTGTGTAAAGTCCTAGAAAACGAGAATTGAATGGCTGAGCGTGTTTGGTGCAGTCATGTCAGGAGGCACGGACCGAGGTCTGAGAGAAGCCCCTGCCCGTTTGTGACGGGTGCCCTTGGCCTGCCGCTGACGTGCTCTGACCCCACGGAGGTTGCAGTCAGGGGGACGGGAGGGGGTGCCGTAGCCCCAGCCCTGGCAGGGTGGCTCTGTCCACCTGCCCTGCGCACGGTGCCGGCTCCTGGTGAGTGTTGGGGCCCACAGGGGACCTGTCTGTAGAGCCGGGGAGGAAACTCAGCAGGAAGATGTGAGACCGCGGGAAGAATCGTGGGCTCTGCTCTAGGGCGGGGCTTCAACTATATTCTTAGATGCCAAGAAGCAGTATAAAAATTGTGATTTTCCCAGATTGTTAATGGACTTGTTGCGAGTCCTTGTTACAGAAATTGACAAGGGAGTGTAAACATTCATGTGGAAGACTGGAGGCCAAAGGGACAAAATGGATGTTTCGGAGATGTTATTTATTTTTGGCTGCGTTGGGTCTTGGTTGCTGCGCGCGGGCTTTGTCTAGTTGCGGCGAGCGGGGGCTACTCTTCGTTGCGGTGCGGGGGCTTCTCTTGTTGTGGAGCACGGGCTCTAGGCGCGTGGGCTTCAGGAGTTGTGGCACGCTGGCTCAGTAGTTGTGGTTTCCAGGCTCTAGAGCTCAGGCTCAGTAGTTGTGGCACACGGGCTTAGTGGCTCCGTAGCCTGTGGGATCTTCCCGGACCAGCGCTCAGACCCGTGTCCCTTGCATCGGCAGGCGGACTCTCAACCACTGCGCCACCAGGGAAGCCCTGGAGACTTTGTTTTGATGAGAGCTTACTTCTACAGAGGAGGTGCAGGTCCCCAGACTTTCCAGCGTTACATCCCGTCACATTCGTGCCCTTTCTCCCTGAGTTAGTTGGGAATAACTGGAGAACAAATACATTCTTTTTTATTTTTTTTAAACGTCAACAACCTTTTATTACCAAACTCACGCAGGGTTAACCCTTTAACCCACCTAACAGCAAAACAGCATTTCCAATGGGATCTAAGATGGAGGTGCACACCTAATAAAGATTGTCTGTTAAAAAAAAAGAATAAAAAAAATACACACACTTGAATAAGTATTTTTTAAAAAAGCAAAATTCACCAGTCTTATAAAAAAAAAAAAAAAATCCCCAAGTGATTTCAATCCAAAAAAACCAAAATCCAGCATTGGCAGTTGTGCTGGCTCAGAAACTTCAACTCAGGATGCACCTAGGAGAAAAGTATTTCCTCTTAAAAAGAAAAATCCACCTATCTCCTTCTCCCCGTTCAACTTACGCAGCTTATTCCCGGAAATACCCAATAACTGCACAAACAGGACCCAGTCACGTTCCCCAGCCTCTGCCTGTCGGTGGAGGTTCCCACCAAGGACTGTTCCTTGGCGGTTTTCACCTCGCCTACCGCCAGGAAATTGACCCCTAATTTCTGAGAACTTGCAGAATGTCCTCAGGCTTCCTGGGGGCCCTGTGAAAGATCGCGGGTCAGTGTACCTGACCGAGGTGGGAATGCAGGCTGGGCGAAGGGGACCTTTCCAAAATGAAGACACCCGACACCTTCAAACCTGAAGTTTAACCTACCAGGCGAAAACTAGTAGCAGCTGACCCCACCCAAAGAGTGCTGGTCTCACTGCTTTACCCATAAACGTAGTGACGAAGAGGCGGAGAGCCCAGAGTGTTTGACCTCATCTCCCTGCCAGGAACTTGGAGCCATGGGCGGCGTACTCCAGGCCGAGGTCGCAGGGGAGCTTTGCCATTTCTGGCCGCTCCTGGCAGCCTGGCTCATGGCTGCTCCGCAGACACTGTGTTCCCTTGTGCAGGGTGCTTAAGAATTACCTGGGAGGCGACTTCCCTGGTGGCACAGTGGTTAAGACTCCATGCTGCCAGTGCAGGGGGCCCGGGTTCAATCCCTGGTCAGGGAACTAGATCCCACACGCGTAGCACAACTAAGAGTTCGCATGCCACAACTGAAGAGCTGCGAGCCGCAACTAAGGAGCCCGTGAGCCGCAACTAAGGAGCACACGTGCCGCAACTAAGGAGCCCGCCTGCTGCAACTAAGACGCAGCACAACCAAATAAATAAATAAATAGGTAAAATGAGTATTTTAAAAAAAGGAATTACCGGGGAAATTATGTTTTCAATTTGACTTTGTCACTGACGGATGCTTGGATAGCAACTTCTAGAAAACTGCTCAGAGGACCTCCCCCGGGGTCACGGTCACAGATCCTTCCAGTTGACGGGCTCTTCGCTGGCCTTGGGCAGCAGCACGTTGACTTCAGAGAAATGTCTGCACCCAAGGAGCCCTCTGTGCACCGACAGCGGGGAGGGACGTGCGGTCCGTGGCACTGCCTTTCTCCTGAACGTAGGAGCCCCAGAGCCGGAGACGAGGCCTCTCGTGGTAGGATTGAGCCCGGACGCGGCCGTGCCGGTGAGGTGCTCCCAGCCTGTGTGAGAACTGGCCTGATGTGCTGGGTAGTGAGGGCAGCGGTGAGCTGGAGGGCACCTCTTTGTCCCATCTAGGTATACCTCCATGACCAGGATGAACAAAACCGTCGTGTCTGCAGACAGCCCTTGATAAGTGTTTCCCAGCCTGCGTGGGTCTGGGCCAGGTCTCTGAACACTGAAGCAGAACCTGTGACCTTGATGGGGTCCCCGCCGAGGGTCTTGTCCCAGGGTGGCGGCCTTCACATGTCTCATGTCACACGTTTGGGTCCGCGTGAAGACTTGGTGTGGTATTCTTTCTTTCTTTTTTGTTTTTTATATTTATTTATTTATTATCCTTTATTTATTTTGATTTTGTTGTGCCGGCTCTTAGTTGCGGCAGGCGGGCTCCTTAGTTGTGGCCTGTGAATTCTTAGTTGCGGCGTGCATGTGGGATCTAGTTCCCTGACCAGGGATTGAACCTGGGCCCCTGCATTGGGAGCGTGGAGTCCTAGCCACTGCGCCACCAGGGGAGTCCCTGGTGTTGTTTCCTTCCGTCCAATCCGGACTCTGGCCCAGGGTCACACCTCTGCTTCCCTGCACCTGGATCTGAGTCCCAGCCTTAATCAGCCCTTCTCGCCCTTGACGTTTTCCAGGCGTGCAGGTCACTTAGTTGGTTGACCGTCCCTTGTTTGGCTTTGCCTGGCCTTCCCTCCTGGTGGCCTTCAGGGCCCGGGTTTCCAGCAGGAATGATGCCACAGGGATGGTCCCTGGGTTCGGGTGGCGTGCGCTGGCTTCCTCCGCTCCGAGGTCACTGCTCTTTGCTTTATGACCGACTAGTGCCTGGGGGTTGGCTTTGGTCTCTCGTCGCGCTCTCACCCCAGTGTGGTCATCTGTCGGATGTTTCTAGCTCTGCTTCTTGTTCTCTGGCGGGCCAGCACTCCTGTGCGGAGAGAGGGCTGCTCTCCTCCTCTCTCGTTATTTATCCACTCGGTGATTTGTATCAAGATGGCCTCGTGGATTCTTACTTTACTGAACGGATCGGATCCACGGCGTTCATTGTCCTTTTGCTTTGTCCCAGATTTCAGACAAGTTGTGATTCGGAAGAAGAGGAACACGGGGTACTTGCTCTGCAAAGCCCAAGTTTTGTTTAACTTTACATCCACTAAATGCAGGGGAGCCGTGCACAGAGGTCCGAACGGCGACTCTCTGTGGGACCCCAGTGCCTGGGGTGGCCCACAGCTTGTAGGGCAGGGGGGACTGGCCAG
Source organism: Kogia breviceps (assembly GCF_026419965.1). Lineage (NCBI taxonomy): Eukaryota > Metazoa > Chordata > Mammalia > Artiodactyla > Physeteridae > Kogia > Kogia breviceps. The sequence goes on from NC_081317.1 coordinate 1,769,861, forward strand.
TGCCGAATGTGGGGCAAAGCGCCACCTGTGGGCGGGAAATGTAGTGAGACTCCACCCCACATGAACCAAGCACTCTTCCTCGGATGAAAGACATAAACCGGAAAAGCAGAATTTAAAAACTTTGAAAAGAAAATATAGGAAAATATTTTTATGACGTTGGTGTTGGGATGGATTATTTAAATTACAAAATAGCCAAGTAATAGAAAAGATTCCTGTATTTAACCATATTAAAATTCACTGTGGTGACAGAGGAATATCATAGATAAAATTAAGTGATAAAAGCTGTACCCATGAAAAAGCATTTGCAACAAATATAGACAAAGGATTGTCACACAACTGTTTTGTAACCATAATACAAAAAGAATTCTTACAAATCAGTAGGAAAAGGGTGAACAACCCAGAGGCAAAACAAGAACAGCTTCTTCACAGAAGAGGAGGTCAGGGCGAGCCCACGGCAGTGGTGTGGGTGCACCTTTGCAGGAAGGCAGAGCAGGCCCAGTGGGGTGGCACGGGTGAGAGGCCCGATGGTGCGGGCGGGGTGGGACGTGGCCAGGCGATGGTCGGGTGTGGGCAGCGCAGCTTGCAGCCCCTTCTGGGAGGGTGCCAGCGCAGAGAGCATGCAGGTTTGGTTTTTCTGGCGTTTTACGTGATAGTGAAAATTGTGGAATCCTAAGTAGCTGTTAAAATGAGTGAGTGAGATCTGCCCACAGCAGCGGAGAACTATTTGGAAACATTAATTCTGAGTTTGGGGAAAGTAACAGGCTGCAACGTGAGAGGCAGTTTGTTGTCATGAATGTAAATTGAAGGCAGCCAGGTCGGCAGTGCGCGGTTTATATGGTTTACGGGCAGAGACCACACGTGGTACAGACGCCGCACGAGAGCGGTCCCGGATGTGAGGAGAGTGGTTTGCCTCGGGGGGAGGTGGGCTTCAGCACTGCGATGCTTTGTTACTGAGAGAAAATAAGATCTGGATCAGAGAAGGTACGATGTTAATATTCGTTCCATCTGGGAAGAGAGTACATGGGAGTCTGTTCTTTACATTTGTAGTATTTCATAATTATGGCGAGCTGCGTCTGACCAGCAGAATAACAGTCGCCACACGCTAGATTCTTCTCGTATCACACTTTATTGGAGTACAGCTTGGTTAGAGAAAGATGGAAGGAAGACCCCGCAGCCGTAACGGCAGCTGCCTATATAAGATTCGGGATACTGTGCAAGTCTCTGATTGGTTCATATCGAAGGCATAATTACACGTCGCCTTCGGACTGGTTACTGCTCTAAAACCTTGTTAGCATATCTCAACGCATGCGCACTGGCTACAGGATGGATGACTCAGCTTTTTCTACCCTGCTTTGCGGCAACGCTTTGCCGCGCCCCACACATAATCTGAATTTTTAACATTTCTTAGCAATATAAATGTGCACAGTTACTCAGCTTACAGAAGTTTTCTCTTGAGAATTCATAGAGCTAGGGCATCGCCACATAGGACAGAATTCATACGTAGATCCCAGATGCTGTGAGTCCCGTGTGCGCGTGAGATTTCTAAATCATTGAAAATGTTTTCTTCTTAGGAGTAAGGTTATTTTAAACTAAGTTATGTTTCTCAGTCCTGCTTATTTACAGACAAAATTAAGTCGTCAGTAGAGCTACCTCCAGTTCAGCCTTGAGTGGTGTCTAGGTGTTCTAGTGGTTCCTGTCTGAGGGCGGGCCCACCTCCCCCGACGGAGCCTGCTCGGTACCCAGTGTGGGTGCCTGCGCTGGAATTTTCTGGGTGAGGGGCTGGCGTCCTGCAGAGCAGTGTGAAATGGACAGTTGTCCTGCTGCAGGTGCAGGGAGGTGGCAGAGGAGGACTTGTGCTCGGCATGGCTCCCGAGTTTGTGATTCGCAGTGTTCCTGTGCTTGTCTGTGGATAAGCCGGATGTTTCCTGTTTTATGCGCCCCCCCCCCCCCCCCAACCACGGAGATAACCTCGCTCGAAGGACGGGGGAAAGGAACTTGGTTCCGTGTTAAGTGGCCTTGCGCGCCAGGTCCTTCGTGAACTGGGAGGTGATTGTTACTATTCCTGTTGGAAGCCCAGTCTTAAAAGCCCAGGTAGTTATTGTATACTTTTTAGACGTTGACAATTAAATTCAGGTCCCGGAGATTTCTCCTGTCCTTTTCTTGAGTGTTTTCTTTCTATATTTAACATTATTTATCATACTTGTAGTGATGTTTAAGTCCCTTAATGTTACTACGTTTTTTTAAAATATCACCTCTACCTTTATTTAAATTGTTTTTCAGTTGAAAATTGTATGTATCTGTACACACACACACACACACACACTTATGAAGCAGAACATCTTTCTAACAAACTGTAGTTTTCTTTTTATCTATTAGATATATGCTTGAAAGAGGTAACGTCGATGGCAGACAGTCTGTATAATATCCGGCTTCTGAGAGAATTCTCAAATGAGTATCTTAACAAGTGCTTTTACCTCACTCTCGAAGATATGCTGTATGCTCCCTTAGTGTTGAAGGTAATAATGAATTCTTAAAACCACATTTTTAAAACCCTGTGTGAGTAGAGGCTCCTCACGGTGTCCTTGATCTCTCGCTCTCCTTTTAGCCAAATGTCATGGTTTTTATTGCCGAGCTCTTCTGGTGGTTTGAGAGCGTCAAACCAGACTTCGTTCAGCCCAGGGATGTTCAGGAACTGAAAGATGGTGAGTGACAGACTTTCCGTGGCGGCTGTTTCCTCTAAGGGTGTCGTGGCACAGCGCTCAGAAGGTGTACTTAACTGGGTCCCGGGTTTTGTACGACGGTGTTTAAGTGGTTTCTTCCGGGAGGACAGAGCGCCGTCACAGTCCGGGCCCCTGTCTGGTGCGCCGTGGTGGGCACGCCCCGAGCTCCTCCAGACTGCGAGCTCGGGGTCCGTCCCGGCCCTGCGGCATCAGAATCCGAGGGCGAGCAGGAGACGTTGGCGAGAAGCTTCCAGGTGATTCTGACGAACCTCGGGCAGGAAGTGCTCTGGTCTGCGATGCCAGCCCTCACCCTCCACAGCCCTGACTTCTTTGCCCCTAAAACAAGGAGAAAAAAAATCTGCTGTACCACAGAGTGAAATGATCTGCCAGCCTTGAGAATCTACAAAACTTTAAGAAGATGATACGGGAGAATGTTGTCATGTCCTTGTGATTTCTTACAAAGAATATAAAAATTTTAGCCACAGAGGAAAAGATTGATAATTGGCCACATTAAAATGTAGACCTTTTTTTAAATTAAAAGATGATGAAAAGAGTAAAAAAAAAAAAGAAAAAAGGAAATCAAGTAAGCTACCAGGGGTAGAAGAAGATCCTTGTTGTATACCTACAGCAGATACACAGTGCCCAGAACATATCAGAAGGAAAAGACAAACCAAAAAAAAAAAAAAAAGAGCAGAAGACTTGAACAGGTGCTTCGTGAAAGCAGGACTCCAGGTGCCTAGTAACGGCATGAAAAGATGCTGAGCCTCATCAGGGATTAAAACAGAAGTGACCCACAGAGCAGAGAGCCTGCCGTGTCGGCCGAGCAGACGCCCAGACAGGGCCAGGGCTCGGGGCAGCGGCCGAGGCGTGCTCTCCCGCCCCCGACAACCTCGGCGGCTCCCCTCACGTAAGACCCCTGGGCAGCGGGCGGTCCGGCTCTGGAGTCTGGTTCCTGCTGCCGGGACTGTCCCTGGCGCTGTCTCGGGCCGGCGTTCTGGGGAGCAGCCTCAGAGATGGGGCTCCCGTTCAGGCTGGAGCTTCGGGCTGGGCCTGATCCCCTCACCTGACCCCACGGGGGCCTGAGCTGGAGTGACCGCCGAGGTGCTCAGTCACGTGCTGGGCTCAGAAGACCAGGTGTTTCTGCAGCTGAGGCGGCCGCCCCCTGGAGGGTTCGGCCGGCCGGGCGTCCTGGCGGCTCCGCCCCGGGGCCCCGGAGACGAGGCTGCTTGTTAGACATGGGGACGCAGCCCCCCGTCCGGCGCTCGTTCTCCTGCTCTGCGTCGGCCTCCTGACCTTAGTGCCTGTTTGGGTATGATATTTACTGTGTTCATTACAGAATCCACTTGTTGACCTGGAAACCATTTTAGTTTTTTGGAGAAGTTTTGGTTTCAGGTAAAAGTTGGGTTTTTAGTGCTTATAAAAACGGATCTTTATTTTAGTCTTCTTGCTGATGTTGTAGCTGTACATAACTCTTTCTGTAAAACTGTTTCTGCAGCTAAATCAGTATCGCACCCCAGAAGCACTCGGCCTTCTGTTCCCATCTCCAACGCCACCAAGCGCAGCTTCCTGGGCAGCCCCGCGGCGGCGAGCCCAGCCGATCCGCAGCCCCCCACCCAGCTGCACCACCTGCACCTCGAAGAGCCTGAGCTCCTGTAAGTCTGTCTGTCCTCGGGACAGAGCCGCCGTCCTGCCTCGCTTTTCCTGCTGGTTGACAGTTCCCGTGGGAATTACCTTTTCTCAGGGGTGACGGCAGGCCTGTGTGGAGTAGGCAGTGAGAGGGCCTCCTCTGGCCCCTGCTCCCCCAGCCTTAATGTGAACTTGAATTCCCTGTGAAAACTCGAAAGCTCTCGTACTCCAGGCCATAACCGGAGGCCAGTGTGTCCCCTTAGCTGCAGTTTGGATGTTTATCCCAAGTTTGAAGTTCTTGGCACGTTTTTGGTTCATTTTTATAATAATTAATTTTCCCAAGGAATCTGGGAACTTCTTACAGGTTGGTGTGAATTCATGATCGTCTCCGTAGCTTCTCACGCGTTTGTTTTTGAACTTGAAGATTGGTGAGGTAGTGATTTTTCTCTCCCATCCTTTCTGTGTTTAGGGGGAAAGGGGCCTCTGCCTTTAGCCCGTCGCATCCGTTGTTGCCACTGAGACAGAAACAGCAAAAGCCAGTGCAGGGAGAGGACCCCCCTGGTAAGACGCGCCGTCTCCCCTTTGCCTGCTGTTTCTCCCTCTCACTGGAGTTCATTAATATCATGACTCTCTCAAAATAAACAGGCTCATCATGATGTAGTAATGTTAGTTGAGAGGACTGTGGCAGAATTTGTTTCGGTTTTTATTGATGTACCTTAGAATTTATAGTCTTTACAGTGAAAAACATTACTGAGACGTAGTGAATCACACGGAGCACACAGGCGGCAGGAGCTTATACACTGACGTCCACTCATTATCTCAGTGGGCGTTGAGGTCACTTAATTGACATCGACGTGTGATTAACACTGATTATTTTCATGACCCTGATCACGGCTGAATTACACACTGCCTATCATCGAACCTATTCAAAATTGTTTTGTGATTGTTTGCTTTCCTTAGCAGTTTTGGTGTACCCTGAGTTATGGTGCATTTACTTGAGAAATGGTTATTATAGTGAGAGAATTTCAAATGATATAAAATCAGGTACTTAATGCTGAACGTAAACTGTTTCCTCCAAACTGCAGACCAGCGACACCGATCTAATTCCTTAACGCGAGTCGACGGTCAGCCCCGAGGAGTGCCAGTAGCATGGACAGAAAAAAAAAACAGGTGACCTGCCCGCGTCTCGAGTGCGTTTCTGCTGGAGAGGTCCGTTAGTCTAACAGAGCAGTGCCCAGGTGTGGCGCAAGGACCCCTGGGGCCCACGGGGTCCCTTGGGGCTCAGAACGATATCTGTAACAACGCTGGGATGTCACTACTTTTCCCTTTCCGAGGGCCTCGCGAAGTGTGGGATCCCAGCAGGTTGAATCAGATCAGACACAGGCATCCAACCAGATGTCAGATCTGCGCAAGTGTGAATGGTACCACGCTTTACCCTCTGCACTTGTCTGTTTTAGAAAAGATGGCCACTGCTCATGTGATAGATTTCTCACTGGAATTTTTAATCATTTTAAAAGCATCTCAGCTTGAATGTCTAAAGTGATAAATATTGATGAATAAATAAAAACTCTTTGGGATCCTGAGCATCTTTAAGGGGAGCTGGGCCCGAGTGTCTGAGGGTTGCTGAACTGAAAGAAAGGCTCTCTGGTTTTCTTTTGCCCGGGAGGGGGTTTGTTTAAGCCTCCTGTGTGTAAGATTTGCCTTCTCTCTTCTTAACTCACGTTCTTGTCGCTCACGAGCTTGCGTAGCCTCTCGTGGGGACGCGGCGTGTGCAACGGCTCCTTCCCCCACGTTGCAGGCCTGCGTCTCAGCCAGCGCCCTTCGCTCTCCATCACGCTGGGAGCTGCGACGCGGACCCGGGCTCTGGCGACAGCGTCAGCCTGGCCCGCTCCATCAGCAAGGACAGCTTGGCATCCAGTGTCATTCATCTGACCCCGCAGAACCAGCCCCAGCCCGCAGCCCTCAGGACCGATGGAAAAAGCCTCCTGAACAACGTCGACATCGAGGACGAGGACGAGGAGCTCCTGGCCGTCGTTAGGACGGATGTGGCTCTCCGGGGCGCCGACCCTGGCCTGGTGGCAAGTGCCAGGTCTCCCCAGAGGCTGGCGGACGCCTTCGGAGGTCAGCCCGACGGTTTCTTCCTGGAGCCGCTGATACCGGCCGTGCTCAGGCCCGCCAAGGAGAAGCAGGCGGTCACCAAGGAGGACGAGTGCGGAGAGGGGCGCCCGAGGGGCTTCGCGTCCAGGAGGTCCGGCGAGGGCCACCAGCCGCCTGGGCGGAAGAAGGCGCCCGGCGGTCACGTCAGTCGAGACTTGAATAGGACTTTCACCCCGATCTCCTGTTCAGAGCTTCCCACGGGCTTCGACCCCGTGCCCGCCGAGGCGGGGCCGCAGGCAGCGGGGGCCGCCCGTGGCGGGCCTCCGGCCGGCGGCGCTTTCAGCCTCCCGCCTCAGGGACAGCCAGTCGACGGCTTCTTCCTTCACGTGGGCCGAGCCGACGAGGACGTGGGGGGCAGGGCGTCCACGAGCTGTGCGCAGAGCCCCAGCGCCCTCGGCCTGGAGGCCTGGGCCGTCCTGAGGCAGGACTCCGACTCGGACGGCGCAGACCTGGAGGGAGCCGAGCAGGACTTCGCCGGCGAGGACGGCCCCGTGGCGGGGACCGGGTTCGCTGGGGAGGGGGAGTCGGCGAAGCTGCAGGAGGACCTGCAGGTGAAGGAGCACGAGGACAAGGACGACGGCAGCGGCCGCTCCAGCCCGTGTCTGAGCCAGCTCAGCGGCGCCTCCGTGGCCAGCGGCAGCGCGAAGATGACCAGCTTTGCCGAGAGGAAGCTTCACCGGCTCAACAGCTGCGAGACCAAGTCGAGCGCGAGCAGCTCCCGGAAGACCACGCCGGACTCCTCGGAGAGCTGCCCCGCCCCGCCGGCCCCGTGGAAGCCGAGGGCCGAGCAGAGCCCGAGCCGGCCGGCCGGGGACCAGGCCAGCCTGCTGGCCTCCGAGCTGCTGCAGCTGCGCATGCAGCTGGAGGAGAAGCGCCGGGCCATCGAGGCGCAGAAGAGCAAGGTGGAGGCGCTGGCGGCGCGGCGGCGCCTGAGGCTGGGCAAGGCGGCCTTTCTGCGCGTGGTCAGGAGGGGCCGGGCCGACGCCGCCCCTCGGCCGCTGCGAGCGGGGGCCTCGGCGGGAGAGCGCTCCCAGCGCAACGGGGACGGCTTCGGCGGCGGCGTGTCCCGGGTGGGCGACTTCCTCGGCAAGGAGGAGGGGAGGGGAGACCTCCTGGGGCCTCCCGACCTGGACGGAGAGGACCTGGCTCTGGTCCAGCAGCACCAACGGAAGGAGCCCGCCGCCCTCCCCGAGCTGGAGCGGAGCAAGGCGCTGTCAGCCGTGCTCCTGGAGGCCGTCGAGGGTGTGGACGCGGGCGTGGACGTGGGCGAGTGCGACCTGTCCATCGAGAAGCTGAACGAGACCATCAGCGCGCTGCAGCAGGCCATCCTCAGGATCTCCCAGCAGCAGGAGCAGCTGCTGCTCACGTCCCCCACGGCGCCCACGCCGGGCCCCAGGGACAACTCCCAGGACCCCAAGGCCAAGGGGGCCATCCACTTTGTCGAGCCGCTCTCCCCGACGGCGCTGGCCGGCCACCGCAAGCCCCCTCGTCTCGGTCCGGCTCGGAATTCCCGCTCGGGGAGACCGGCTGAGCTGAAGGTGCCGAAAGAGCGAGCGCAGGGTTCCTCCCGAAGCAAGGCCCTCACACCCGGTGTCGAGGCCGCCCCTCGCCTACGGCCCTTCTCCCCCCGGACGCCCTCTGACCCGGGCTGGGACGGGGCCGCCGACGCTGGGAGCGACCCCCACGAGGAGTGCTGCTTCGCCGGTTACCGGCTCCACGATGAGAGCAACCAGCGGACACTTGTGCTGCCCGCCTCCAGGGATGCCAGCGTCACCTCGGAGCAGATGAGCTTCCGCGAGGTTCTGGAAGATGGCGTGAGGGGGGCGGGGCTCGGCGCCCTCAGCGGGCCAGGAAAGGGGGGCGCGCCCCTGGACGGGCCCCCGAGGAGCAAGGCGAGCCTCATCGAGGTGGACCTCTCCGACCTGAAGGCCCCCGACGATGACGGGGGCACGGAAGGCCGCCACAGCTCCGCGGACCTCGCCAGCGAGGGAGACCAGAAGCCGGGGGTCGGCTTCTTCTTCAAGGTAAAGTGCTGGCGGCGTCGGTGTCACGTGGTGGGCGGGCACGTCACTCTGGCCTAGTCGTGAGGGCGTCACAGAGAACCTAACCTCTTCTGTGGAGGCTGGGGAGAGACACGTGCGGCTTCGTGGCCGCGTGGTCTCCGCAAGGACCCAGCTCGCCCTAAGCGGCCGGGGGCGCCTGCTTGCGGGAGCCTGGCTGTGCGCCAGCGGAGCTTGACCTTGGGCCCTGAAATGGGAGTTCTGACTCACTCTCGTGTGTCACGGAACGGTTTTCCAACCGTTGAAGAGTGAAAAAACATTCTTAGCTCGCAGGCTCTGCAGAACAGCTCGCGGGCTGCACTTGGCCTTTGGGCCAAGGTTTGCTTCACCCTGTTAGCGTCCGAAACGTTTTCGTTTCTATCAGTGCCTCTCTTGTAGCGTTTCCTTCAGGAGAGGGCAGCGAGTTGTGAGGTTCCCTTCTGTCTGGATTGCGTCTCCTTTTGTCCTGGCGCTTAGGAGGTGGCTGGCGCACCACGGAGCTGCGAGGGCCGCCTTCTCGGGAGACACGCGCGGCCTTTGCCTGACGTTTGTGCTCTCAAGTTAGAAACAGACAAATGACCCATCTGGGTTTCGGCTCCCGTTGTGGAGACACAAGTGCGGTTTTTAAGGCGAATGGAATTCAGTGCCAGCAGACTAAATGCTTCTCGAAGGGCGTGGTTTGACTCCCGTTTGTATTTTAGCGCCTGTAGGGAGACGCTCGCTCACCCATCGGTCACGAGGAGTGGGAAACGTTCATGTTCTTGGGGTGCGTGGGGGGCCGGGGGCGGCGGGGCTGGGGGCCCGCGGCGGGCGCGCCCGGCCACGCTGTAGGTGGCGTCTGCCCTGCAGGACGAGCAGAAGGCGGACGACGAGCTCGCCAGGAAGCGGGCGGCCTTCCTTCTGAAGCAGCAGCGCAAAGCCGAGGAGGCCCGCGCGCGCAGGCAGCAGCTGGAGGTGGAGGTGGAGCTCAGGAGAGACGAGGCGCGGTAGGTGGCCCGGGGCCCCGGCGGGCACTGCGCACGCGCGCGCGCTCGCGCACGGTCGGCACGGCCACTGCGTCTGTCGTCCCCGCCCGCGGCGCGGCGCTGGCGTGACCAGGACGTCCTGCCGCCCCTTCCCGCAGGCGTAAAGCGGAGGAAGACCGGACCCGCAAGGAGGAGGAGAGGGCGCGGCGGGAGCTCATCAAGCAGGAGTACCTGCGGCGGAAGCAGCAGCAGATCCTGGAGGAGCAGGGCCTGGGCAAGCCCAAGTCCAGGCCCCGGAAGCCGCGGCCCAAGTCCGTGCACCGGGAGGAGCCCGGCGGCGACCCGGGCCCCAAGAGCGCCCCCCCACGTGAGTGGGCAGCGCGGGGCCCTCCCGCTTCGGGACCCTGACCCGCTCCTGTGCTCACGAAGCCGCGAGGCCGGGCTGGAAGGGGCTCTCCCGTTTCACGGAAGGGAAGGTCGGGACTGAGCGCTGGGTCCTCAGGCGCTGAGAGCCGTGGACGCGGGGAGGGTTCCAGCCTGGGGCCCGCGTCCCGCGGGTGTCGGGCCCCCGGCTCTTCCTCCTGCTGCACGGACGGCTGGCGGACCAAGCGCGTGTGTCACGAAAACTTGTCTTGTTTTGTCTCTGGCAGCGGATGACCTGAGCCGGGCCCAGTCGGGCTCCAGCCTGTCCTTGGCCTCCGCAGCGACCACAGAGCCCGAGAGCGTGCATTCGGGGGGCACGCCTTCCCAGCGGTAAGGGGCCGGGGGCCGTGCAGCGGGACGCCATGTGGGCAGTGGTTCTGTCGTTCTGATTTTGGTGCAGTTTCAGACGTCCACAGCCATGGCAGTAACGTCGCAGGAGCTAACTGCCCTTCACCGAGGTTCACCAGTTTGTGAAACGTTTCGACGTTTTTGTTCTCTGTCCCCTCGTCCTCCCAGCCCTGCATGTGTTTTCGTTTTTCATTGTTTACGGCTACGTTGGTGACGTCCTCTTTATCCTTAAACGCTTTGGAGCGTACGTTCTCTGAGCAAGGACGTTGTCTTGTGTCACCACAGTCATCAAACCAGGCGCTGCCGTTAGGTCCCCAGTCCACGCCTGCCGTGGCCGATTGTCGAGTGTCCTTGAGAGCCCAGCCCCGTGCGGGACCACGGTCGCCCTGAGTCGCTGTGTCCCTCCTGTCCAGAGCAGGCCCTCGCGCTCCTCTGTCCTCCTGGGCCCTGGCGCTTCTGCTGAGCACACGGGCCAGTTATTTGGTTGCCCACCCCCCAGTGGGTTTCCCAGGATTAGGTCCAGGCTGTGCGTTTTTGGCGGGAACTCCCCAGAGAGGAGGATGTCTCTTTCTCCGTGCAGCCACTTGTGTGGGTCACTTTGACTTGGGTTAGGGTGCTGCTTTCCCACGGGTGCTGGAGAATTTCCCTTTGCGAGTAAGGGGTGATTTGGGCGGAGGCCCGGGGACCCTGCTGACGGCACTGTAGGTCTGCTCCGCGGGGGGGGGGGGGTTGGCCTCCCGGTCGGCAGGGTCCCCGACTGTCCTTGTCGCGAGGGTTGTCCTGCCTCTCCACACGGCCGGGGGCTGCTTGTCACCGGGGCTTTGTGGAGGACTCCTCCCGGGGATTCTGGATTCTGCTTGGAGTTTTGTCCAGGCGGTTGGTCACCAGGGTTGGATTCGGACTTCGCGCGCACCTGCCTCTCTCGCGAGAGCGTCTGTGTCCCGCTCGGCGGAGCCGGCCCTGCAGGGACGCGGCGCAGGCCTGCCCGGGGGCTGGAGGGTCGTTGGAGACCTGCCGTCCCTTGTCTGGCAACTGGCCCAAACCGGGTCCTCTGGTTCCCACGCCAGCGGGGCCGAGCGTGAGGGCGAGCCTTCCCTGATGAGGTCACTCTGGTGCCCGAGGCGGGTGGGGTCTTTGTGTCTTGCCCCGAGTCTGTCATCTTATTCCCCGGGGAGCGGACCGGCCACGCTCCCCGCTGTTGCTGCCAGCCTCCTGCCGCGGCCGACGGCCCTTCATGTGCCCAGGGCGCAGCCCGGCCCGTCTCAGGGTGGGATCCCACCAGCCGGTGCCAGTTGCGGGCGAGAGGAGGCGTGCCCGCCGCCCTCCCAGCCCCGCCCCCGTCCCTCTTGCCCGGCAGAGTCGAGTCCCTGGAAGCCTTGCCCATCCTGAGCCGCAACCCCAGCAGGAGCACCGACAGAGACTGGGAGACGGCGTCCGCCGCGTCCTCCCTTGCCTCGGTGGCCGAGTACACAGGTGACGGCCTCACTCTCTGTGGGGCCCGGGCACACGGCCGCGTCCTGGTGGGGGGCGGGACACGGGCACAGTGGGTGACGTGCCCTTACGTCTGCACAGCTCACGGCTCACTACGGCGTCCTGGGCACTTTGGAACCTTATTAGGCTTTTAAAAATTACTGTTTCTTGGTTTCTTTTCTTTTTTTTTTTTAAATTTAAACAAAGAAACTAAAATTAGGAAGGGAATAAATTATTACTTATTTTAGTCTTTTCCTTAGTTTGTTTAAGATCTGTAACTTAGAATTCTATTATAGATTTGAAGTGGCTATTACTTCCCATTTTCAAAAAACTACAAACATCCCTAATTCAGCCTACCTGCTGCTTGGTTCTACAGAATTGTTGCCTTTCTGCGTGTGTGTGTGTGTGTGTGTGTGTGTGTGTGTGTATATGCTGTAAATATTAATTTTGCAAATCTTGGCCTGCTTTTCATAGGTCCCAAGCTGTTTAAGGAGCCTAGCAGCAAATCAAACAAACCAATTATTCACAATGCTATATCCCATTGCTGTCTGGCCGGAAAGGTGAATGAACCTCACAAGAATTCAATATTAGAGGCAAGTATCAAATTTCACCCTCAATTTTTTTATGTAGAATAAGGGTGTTTATAAATGAGGGTTCTTTCTAGAGGAGAGCATCCCGATTGTTGACACGTGAGGCTGCTGTCCTGCATGTGTGTGACTTGTGTGTGAGGACACGCCGGACACTTGTGTCCCAGGCCCTCGCGGTTGGGACGGCTCCGGGGAAGAGCGGGATTGAGACCAGCGAGACGGAGGGGGCTGCGCTGGGGTCGGGGCTGGGGGTCCAGGGCAGGCCCTCTGGGGTGGGGCACAGGAAGTGGGTGAGATTCCTTGAGTGAGTTTGGTGTGGAGGGCAGGGTGTCTGCGGGGGCAGAGGTGGTGTCGGGTGGAGATGGGAGGGACCGCAGCTCGGATCTGGGGCCACTGGAGACGTGGGAGTTCAGGGCAAAATGCGGGTCGCTTCTGCCCCGTTGGGTTGACTTGTCTGCTCCCTGGCGGCAGCAGCCCTCGGTCACTAACGGTGAGTGGTGGTGGCCTCAGCAGGTAGAAGATGTGGAAGGAGGGTCCGGGTCAGGACCGCGTGCCGTGACCCGAGGGACGCTGCGGCTAGGGGCAGCGTGCGGGGCGCGGGGCTCCTCTTCGCTCACGTGTCACCGAGCTGCTCCGGCCTCCGGGCTGGTCCGGGAGCAGATGCAAAGGCCTGGCTGTGGAGCCGACGGTCACAGGCACGAGGCGGCCCCGCGACGGAGCCGTTGCACGGGAAACACTGGAGGCCGGCGGGTCTGCTCGTCTGTGCTGTCACAGCGCGAGAACAGCCACGGACTGACCAGAAGGCGGCTTGGTCCCCAAAAACCTGTTTACAGAAGTGGGTGGTGCGGATTCTGGCCGCGGTCTGGAAAGAGCGAAAGGGGAGCAGGACGCGGGCCCGAGGGTGGCTGCAGTGGTCAGTAGGCTGGTCGGCCAGCGGGTCTTACTCGAAGGTGTCATTTGCGCAGAGGCCTGGAGCGGGGAGGGCGCCCCGCAGATCTGGGGCGGCGCACCGGCTCCAGGTGGGACTGGGCCCCCCGTTGGGGCTGGAGCCCGGGAGCTGGGGGTCAGAGGTCATGGGGCAGCTCCAGTCGGGCCTCTGGGGGCCAAAGGGGCCCGGCTTTGCCTTGAGTGAGGGGTGAGTGCAGCTGTGGGTGGCCGCGTCCGCTGCCGGCAGCGTCAGGCGCGAGAGGCGCGAGGGGGGAGGCGGGGCCGTGATGAGCCTGCGGAGGGCGGGGCCCGGGGGCCTGGATGTGTCTTTGCGTCTCTAGTCCTGTTCACGTTTAAACAGTTTTTAGGTCGTTGGAATCAGTATTATAGTTGCAGCTTTAAATTTTGCTTTTTCTTCTTAATTTTATAAATATATTTATTAGTTTATTTTAAAAAACAACAAGCCTGTTAGATTCTGAAAAGAACAGTATCTATTTGTGAAAAATTACAGGTTTCTAAAACAAAAACAGAATGAGAAGAGTGGCGTTGCTTTACATCATACGAATCTTTTGAGCCCCTGGCTGCGTAGAGGACAGCTGGGTGTGACCCGCTTCCAGGTCCATCTGTCACAGACCACGTGTCCCGTGGCCGCCGGACGATGGCAGTGTACGCTGAGGGGCCGGTGAAGAGGCGGATAACGTCTCCGGATGCTGTGGGGGGGTGTCTGTAGTAAGCAGAGACCCGGAGAGGGTGTCAGGAGCCCTGGCCCATGCTCAGAGAGCTGCAGGGGTAGAAGACGAAACTAGACGTTTTCAGGCACGAGGAGAACCTGTTTTAACGTGTTTTCGTGTTAGTGACTTCTGCCCGTTGAGGACACGGTACGGCGGGCGCTGTAACAAGCACTGACGGTCGTGCCTGCCTCGGGTTCTTTGGTGGCAGCGCTATCGAGGGGTCACTCGTGCGGCGTGAGACCCCCCCTTCCGTGCTAGTCAGGGCTGTTCAGTCAGTTCCCAGGGGTGCGTGCGGCCATCACCAGCGAATCCAGAACCTGCGCCCCGCCCGAGGGTCCTGTACCGAGGCCACTGCCCGTGCTCGGCCCCACAGCCCGCGGTCCCCTCTGTGTGTCTGCCTCTTCTGGACACTTCCCGCGAAGGGACTCACACCCGAGGCGGCCTCTTGGGGTGGCTCCTTCCGCTCGGCGTGACGGTGCCGAGGTCCCTGCGAGCTGTAGCGAGTGTGGTGCTTCCTTCCTTTTCATGACTGAACAACTCCCCGCCGTGTGTCTGGACCGTTTCGTTTATCCTTTCGTCTGTTGACGGACTTTTGGATTCTTTCTACCTTTGACCGTTACGAATAATACGGCTGTAAACGTTTGTCGCGCAGGTTTTACGTGGATGCGTGTTTTAACCTCTCTCGAGTATATAACTGAGAGAATTGCTGGGTCGCGTGGTGACTCTGTGACGTTCTGAACCACTGGCCACTGACTGGCCGACACAGAGGCTGTGTCACCGCCCCGTCGCCAGCGGAAAACGAGTGCTTGCTTCTTCGCACCGGCACCTGCGCTTGTTATCGTCTGTCTGACTCTAGCTTAGCGGGCATGAGGTGCTACCCCTGTGGCTTTAAAAAAAAAAATTTATGTGTTTGGTTTTGCTGCGTCTTAGTTGCGGCATGTGGACTCTTATGTGTGGCCTGCATGTGGGATCTAGTTCCCTCCCTGACCAGGAATCGAACCCCGGCCCCTTGCATCGGGAGTGCGGAGCCTTAAGAAGCCACTGCGCCACCAGGGAAGTACCCTGCCATTGTGGTGTTTTTTTTTTTTTTTTTTTTTTAATGGAACCTTGTCTTTTTTAAAAAAAAATATTTTATTTACTTATTTTTGGCTGCATTGGGTCTTTGTTGCCGCGCGCGGCCTTTCTCTAGTTGCGGCGAGCGGGGGCTACTCTTCGTTGTGGTGCGCGGGCTTCTCGTTGCGGTGGTTTCTCTTGTTGCGGAGCACGGGCTCGGTGTGCGGGCTTTAGCAGTTGCGGCACGCGGGCTCAGCAGTTGTGGCTCGCAGGCTCTAGAGCACAGGCTCAGTCGTCGTGGCGCGCGGGCTTAGTTGCTCCAAGGCACGTGGGATCTTCCCGGGCCAGGGCTCGAACCCATGTCCCCTGAATCGGCAGGCGGATTCTTCACCACTGCGCCGCCAGGGAAGCCCCCATCGTGGTTTTGATCGGCGTTTCCCCGATGGCTGATGATGTCGAGCGTCTTTTCATGTGACTTTTCACTTAATGTTAAAAGCGTTCTTTTCCTTGGGTACCTGGACTTGAAGTAAAATCTCAGTGGTAGGTGGTGCTCCACTGAACGGATAACCCATAGCTTTGTGTCCTAGAAAGCTTGCCCCGTGGTGGGCGGCTAGCTGGCCGCGGGCCTCCGGGTCAGGACGGTGGATGCCGCGGTGTGGCTGCGGGAGGGACTGACGTTCCCTGTCTCTCCTTCACGCCCTCCACACAGGAGCTGGAGAAGTGTGACGCGAATCACTACATCATCCTGTTCCGAGACGCTGGCTGCCAGTTCAGGGCACTTTACTGCTACTACCCTGACGCGGAAGAGATCTACAAGCTGACCGGCACGGGGCCAAAGAGCATCACCAGGAAGATGATCGACAAACTGTACAAATACAGCTCGGACCGAAAACAGTTCAACCTGATCCCGGCCAAAACCATGTCGGTCAGCGTGGACGCGCTCACCATTCATAACCACCTGTGGCAGCCCAAGCGGCCCTCGGTGCCAAAGAAGACGCAGACTCGCAAATGACCCTGGTGCGCCCGGAGCCTGAGGACGCGCCGGCCAGGTCGATATTTATTCTTCCCATCCTTTTGGGTACGAAGTGTGCAAAATCACAGACCTTTTTCAAAGAGGCTTCTAGACAACACGAGAAAACCCTCCCTTAGGTCCCAGCACACAGGACGGCAGGTGGAGCCGGAGTGAGGACTCGGCCCCGTTTCCGGCGGCTCGCGGCCGCCGTGGTCACCGCCACGCGGAGGCTCCCAGGCGAGGGGTGCGTGCGCGGGAGCTCCCGGCAGCGGATTCCTTTTACTTGAAGTTCTCCTTCGGTATAAATTAAAAGTGATTTCCTTTGCTTTCTTGCCTCTCACCTCACCCCCTTTTGCACATGACCTGACACCCCTCTTGCTGGCCAGCTGTAATCTCGCGAGATTATAGGACTGAGACTCGATCTTGGGTCAGGGTTTTTGAATGTCTGTAGGAAAGGAGCTCGTGTTGGGGAAATCGTTTTCATTTGAGAAATTGTATATTTATTGATTGTGTCTACTGCCAACGTTTGTATCCAATTCTAAGATTTCTGAAAAAAATTCCTGTTCCTTGCTGCTCAGAAAAAGTTTACTGAAAATACCAGTTCACTAAAAGCACTGAAATCTGCAAAGTCTGTCTTCTGCTAAAGTAACGTTTACAAGTACGGAGGGCTTCTCGCCGACACGCAGTCACGAGGATGGTGAATGGGACTCTTGCTGGTGCCTCGTTGAAAATAGGAAGCTGAGCCAGTCACAGCCCTCGTTCATTACGTTTGGGGTAGTGCGCTAATGGTTTGTTCACTTTAATAAAGACAGATTTTGGTAAAAGCAGAATCTTTTTCACTCTGAGCATGTTTCTCTTACAAGGTGATGCCCTTACGCTGACAGTTCTTTTGGTGTTTTTATCATGTCGTCACTCACCCGTCCTGACTCTTGCTTCTGGAAGAGCAGTAAGCGTGCGGGTCTCGGTTTAGATTGAGCATTTTGTTGTGTCGCCTACTTAAGGACGATTGGAGGGCTTGTTTGCGGCTGTCTCGGAACTCCAAGCCAGCGGAATGCTCTGGGTTCTCTCCGCCGTGGGCCCGACAGCCACCAGCGCTGCTCCGGACCAGGCGTTCCTGCCCGGCCTCCGCACGGCGCCGGAAGTCTGCCGACACCCGTGCAACTGACCAGCTGACCCGACTGCCGGAAGATTCTGGAGTCACATATGTTAGTTTTGCACATGTTTTCTTGGGAGTGTTACTTGAATCTATCTCAGACTGCAGAAAAAAACTAAAGATCAGTGGAGAGAAACAGTTAAGACAAGTATACTGGTAACTTTAGATGAAAAGGTGAGTGGACTGTGTCCGTGAGGACGGAGGGAACGCGGCGCAGAAGCGGCAGGGCCCTGCCCTCTCCCGGTTGGGTTTGTGTATATCGGTCGCCAACAGCTCTGTCTGTAAATAGGTAATGAAGCTGTGCGGTTTCTCCAGTGCTGAGTATTAAACAGTCCTGAGTGAACTTTCCTGTTACCATGCCGTTCACACGTGTGCTTTATTTCTCACTGTATGTTTGATATTATATTATTATATTTATTTTAAGAAAGCACTAAAATGTAATAAAGTAATTAACTAATTTGCTTTTTATGACCACGTTTGCGTGAGGTGGTCATATGACTCGGTTTGTGGGTCAGTGTCCCCAGCTCCTTGCTGTAGAGAAATTTCACGTGGTTTCTAGTTAACTGACGTCCCTTTTATTAGAGAATCACATCCTTCTAGAGAAGGGACGCTTTCCAACTTCTTCCTTTATGCGGTCAAGACGTGGGACAACTTCTCTGTCGTTTCATGACACAGTGCTGTTGAAGTCAGCGGAATTTGATTGTTTTCAGTGAAGATTTAGAGGCGCTCCCGGCCCAGTGCTGCAAATCTCGTTCCCCCCGAAGTCCTGGGCGAACTCTGGGTTTGCTGATACAGTCGGTCAGCCTGTGGGGCGTAGAGAAGGCTGTTTGCACGGGGCGCCTTGTGCCCTCCGTTAAGCCAGCGAGGATCGGGGTGCGGGGACGGACGCTCCCCTCGGGCCCCCTGTGCGTCGCAGGGAGTCTCAGACCCAGGGCTCCCTTTCGTGGTGGAGACTTCAGTCCTCTCTGGCTCTGGTGGTGGTAAAGTCGTTAATTGCCTGGTAGGTCTCTCTGTGACTGGTTCGCCTTCCAGGGCACCTGCATATTTGTGTCGTGTTCTTCCGGTGGAGGGTTGTACGTCTTTGTTTCTCAGCCTTCTGACCAGCCACCTGTCTACCCATTTAGAATTTAACTTGGTGAAGAAAGTGTTGCCTGAATGGCTGAGCACATGATGAGGTTCACGTATGAGTTCTCGGTGGTGAGCTGGGATCCCAGGAGCCCAAAGAAAACTGCGGTGAGCGAGCCCCGTATTTTACAAACGTATGTGCAGATGTACTACCTTATCCCCACACACGTGTGTGTGAGCGTGCGTACGTGGCGGGCGGGGGGTGGACGCTCGCACACACCAGACGCGGACTGTCTTTCCCGTGTGTCCTTTGACTTGACCTTGCGCGTCACTGCAGGGCAGCGTCTGGTCAGGCCGTTTGGACCCAAACTATGTTCTTCGCTCTGGCAAACTGGAAAATAGAATAACTCCAAAGTTACGTCTAGGTTCTACTTTGTGTGTGAGTGTTGTTGACTTATTATCTTTGGCTGCACTGCACAGCTTGTGGGATCTTAGTTCCCCGACCAGAGATGGAGCACACACCCCCTGCAGAGGAAGTGCGGAGTCCTAACCACTGGACCGCCAGGGAAGGCCCTAGGTTATACTTCGTTTTTGTTTTGGTGTTTTTGCGGTACGCGGGCCTCTCACTGTCGTGGCCTCTCCCGTTGCGGGGCACAGGCTCCGGACGCGCAGGCTCAGCGGCCACGGCTCACGGGCCCAGCCGCTCCGCGGCACGTGGGATCCTCCCAGACCGGGGCACGAACCCGCGTCCCCTGCATCGGCAGGCGGACTCTCAACCGCTGCGCCGCCAGGGAAGCCCTCTAGGTTATACTTTTATTTCTTGAAACTTTAGTTCTTACTGGGGAGGGGGGGGAAGTACCTGAAATAAAATTCCCTGTTAAGATGAACTTGGACAGCCTCTCCTAACTGATGCTGACCTGCTCTGTGAAACGCGATTCGGCCTTGGAGAAGCGGAGCGCGTGGAGTTAGGCAGCCCCGCAGTTCGCGGCCCTCGTTGCTGGTGGGGGCGCTGCGTGCGGGGAGGATGGGCCGTGCTTCTGCGTCACGGTCATGGCCAAGTCCGCCAGCACTGGCGGGGGGCAGGACGCGTCCGGGTGGCATCCCGCCGGGCCGTCTCTTGCAGGGGTTGGGGGCACCTTGCTGTGGTCTGGAGCCTTCTCCGAGCTGTCCCTGACCGCATCTCCGTGCGAAGGCCCGAGCTGCGGGGACCGTTTGAGATCTCGGGGGCAGAACTGGCCCTGGAAAGAAGCAAAAGGTCCCTCCGTCTCCCTACCCCTCCCTGTGCTCATCTAGGAGGGCGCGATCTCCGCTCCTTATGTTGTTCTCTGTTCTCTAGAGAGAGCAAGTTACCGTATTCCAGTGATTTCCTAAATAGCAAAAAAAGCCCCTTACAGTGGGAATGAATAATTGAACAACGCGTAGTAAAAATTATAGCCCGAACTCCGCGTCGTCAAGCCCGGATGTAATTTGTGAAAGATTTGTTTCACGGGCACCCTTCCTTGGCAATGAGAATTTGGAGTCGCCGCTGGTGCAAAGAAATAGCAACAGCATAAAAACCGACTTTCCCATAAAAGTGAAGTCTAGGCCGGTGCTATTACGCAGGTCAGAAGCTAGCAGTCTTGGCCTTGGAGTCACATCTCTGGGCCTGTGTTTTCATTTGGGGACTGATTGTCTGGAACTGGGAGCTCTGAGGTACCTTTACTCTGGGCCTCCTCGGCTGCGCACACGCTCCAAGTTTACAGTGTGAAATGCGGTAACGATGTGATTGGTTAAATTGACAAGCCGGCAGCTCCAGGGACCAGGCCTTGAGATGGGGGCTCAGATGGCCTCGGACCACGCGTGCTCTTTGCTCATCCAGGTCAGGGTCCTGTGATGGGAGTTTCTGAGCGTCCAGAAGGCGTCAACAGCACCGCTAGGCAGGCTGGAGCATCAGGACTTGGATTTAAAGTGTGTGTGTGTGTGTTTTAAAGCAGTTATTTTCAGTTGAACGGATAAACCTCTCTAGTCTCCATTTTTGCAAGAAACAATTTGTTTTTTTGCCCTTTTAATTCTAGGTGAGTTTTTTGTTGTTTTCATCACAGTACAACCCTTGTTCTTTTTTTAAAATTGAAGTAGAACGTACCTACAGAAAAGCAAACGGATCCCAAGTAGAGAGCTTCATAAAATTTGACAAAGTTTTTAAATGAGTGGTTCTCAGTTATTTGTCACCAAAGTTCTCCCTAGAGTTGTTTGCTTCTAAAGTATATTTATTAATGGTTACTTGTCAGGTTTCCGTAGTAGGCGTGGAACTGCCAGTAGGAGTCGATCAGCTGGAGGAGCATCGTCGCAAGTCACCGTGTGCGGGGTGGAAAATACGTTGTTATCTTGGTGTGTGTTTCTTCACATCAGACTCCGGTTCAGCTCGCCAGCGCCCTGTGTTTTACGGGTGCTAAGAGTCCTCATCCAAGGAGTGCTTGCTGCGCCAGAGGGCCAGCCCTCCCGGGCGGGGTCTGCAGGGCTCAGGCATTAGGTGTCACCTGCTTAGGACGACGTGGCTGCTTTGGGAGGGTGTGTGCGCGCGGGAGGGTCGGGGGGAGATAGCCGGCAAGGTGAGGGCACGTGGGGCGGGCACGGGGCTTCTTGGGGGCAGCGGGGGCGTCTCCCTTTATTTGTTCTCGGCCCTCGGACCATGTTGCCGGCACCAGCTGGACATTTGGTGAAAGTCGGTTAAACTTGCTGCTGGGTTGGGGCTGGGGGACACCAAGCCCTTGCTCTTGCACCTGGATGTGGAATGATCTCGCGGGACGTTTGCGTCACACATCCCGGGGACCCATGGGGCGTAGGGTGGGGCCCAGAGCCCAGTGGCAGGGATGTGGAGGCCACCGCCCGGTCACACGTGGACTGGGGAACGGGGCGGGGCCCATCTCACCTGGAGCCCTGCTCACCGGCCGGTGCCAGGTGTGGCCCCGTGGGAAGGGCAGGGGTGGACGGCCACCCTGAGGTCGGGCGGGATCATCTGTTAGAGACAGACCTGCGGGTGATTTGGGTGCCGGGACCGGGGCGTCTGGTCTGGCCTTCTGAGCGCCCAGGCCCTCGCGTAAACACTGGCGCTGCAGACCCCGTTCTAGAAGCCCCGGGGAGGTGGCACCCCAGCTGCACAGAACTGGGTACGAGGGGAAGGCCTCGCCCTGGAACTTGGGGCAGGGGGGAGGGGGGTTTCGCGCAGGGTGGGCGGCCCTCAGTGAGGGCACCCCCGCCCCCCCGCCCCCGCCAGGCCTCTCGCTGCCCGGAACCCACTCTGCCCAAAGGCGCCGCCCTCGGGGAAACACTGGGTAGTACTCCCTACCTGGAGACGCTTTCCTTGCACTAGAAGTGGAGCAAATGAACAAACAAGCCCTGCTTCCCGGACACGTCTGTTTTCTGTTACTTTTGTTTATAAAATAGCGTACTCCCCGAGAGCATGGAATGCGGTAAACCGTTGAGAGTCACACCAGGGGGAGCTGAGGCTGCCGGTGCCGGAGCCGGAGCCCAGGGGGTCACCGCTGTCCACGCCCCCAGGCCCTCCTGGGCATCCACAGACGCGCACGTCACACACACGCGGGGCAGGTGGCGTCCGCACGCGGCCCCTGGGTGCCCTGTCCTCGTGGAGCCTCTGAGACGGGTGACTAGAAGGACCCGTGTCCGCTGGTCTAAGATGTCCTTAATTTTAAGATGTGCCGCTGTCTTGTGCCACCACGAAGGGGAAGCGCTGCCCTGCAGACGGTGCCGTGTCGTCGATCAGGAGACGCCCCGTCGCCCAGGCGGTCAGGTGTGTCTGGGGGCGGGGCTGAGGGCACGTCTCAGGCGCGAGGAGGCCGAGGTAGGGGTGCTGCGCAAAAGGACACACGGTAGAGTGCCGCGTGCGACCAGGTTTCTCTGCGTCAAAACCTGGCCGCAGACACAGGGACCGGAAATCATGCCCCGGTTCCTGCTGGTGAAAATAAAATACTCACATGAGCCCAGACTGAGACGCCGTGCTCAGCAGTGTTAAATGGGGGTAAAGATTCGACGCGAGAAAGCGTGCTTACGTTGAGTCTAAGCGGGAAACCACGTGTAAAAAAAAAAAGTTGATGGCGTTCAACGTGTATCATTCACGATGAAGAACGTTGCCATGAGAATTCTCGTAACTTGATAACACCCGCCAGAGACAGACCTCCAGCGAGCCCCGCACTTAACTGGGGACACCTTCAGTGTTTCACTGTAAAGTCAGGGTGGAGGCCAGTTTGCCTGTGGCCACAGTGAGTGGCCAGGGCTTCCGGGACGTCTGAGCCGTCGTAATAAGACGGGGAAGCAGGAGGTTTAAAGGTAGGAAAAGAAAAGCCCAAACCGTCTTTATTGGCAGAGACGTGAAAGAGCTCCTAGAAAAGCACAGGGACAGGCGCTGAGCGTCGGACGTGCGGCGGCCAGCGTGCAGCCTGAAGCGTCTCCAGACCCACTCGCGACCAGCACGCGCCCCGAGCAGGGCGGTCGCGGGCAGTGAAGCCCACCGCCCACCCCCCGAACAGCCGCTTACGGTCACTTAGGGCGTCCCGGAGGCGTGACTAAGCCCGAGGTTCAAAGCCACCAGGTGCCGACCCCTCGCACCGGCTCTGCAGATGGGCCGCCACCCCCCCCACAATCCCCGGAGGACTGTCCATGGGGTGTCACCTGCTGATTCGGGGTTTGGCTCTGGGGACCCAGAACAAGGAGCCCTGACTCGGGTGCCTGCCGTCGCCCGGGCTCGGGAGGGGCTGGGCCCCAGCAGGTGGGCAGGGCCCCCACGTGCCTCCACGTGGACTACAGCCCCCCCCGCCCCGGCGGGGTGCAGTCCCACTGGGGGTGGCGTGGGGGGGAGTCCGTCCTGCGGGACTGAGCCCACGAGCCCTGGGGTCTCAGAGCAGGTCGGGGGGTGCGGGGGCTCTGCTCGGGCCGGCTCGGCAGGTGCACGGCGGGCTCACGCGGCATCCCACGGCTGTCCTGCTGGTGTCACTGGGCGTCCCCTGACATGAGGGTGAGGCAGTTTTTCAGATGTCTACAGAGCAAATTCAGGCTTCCCTTTCTGGGAGATTCCTGGTCATTTCCTTTGCCCACTTTCAACTGGGCCTCTCTAACTGGGTGGTTCTTTTTCTTATGGATTCATAGAAGATTTTTGAATAATCTGGACAGGATTCTTTCATTATGGGAGCAGCATATATGCCGAAGCATGGTTTTTTTTTTTTTTTTTTTTTAACTGTTGGTGTTTGGAATATAACCCCTTCTCTTAGTGTTACTTATTTATTTTTGGCTGCATTGTGTCTTCATTGCCACGTGCGGGCTTTCTCTAGTTGCGGCGAGCGGGGGCTACTCTTCGTTGCGGTGCGTGGGCTTCTCATTGCGGTGGCTTCTCTTGTTGCGGAGCATGGACTCTAGGCATGTGGGCTTCAGTAGTTGTGGCTCGTGGACTCTCGAGTGCAGGCTCACTAGTTGTGGCGCACGGGCTTAGTGGCTCCGTGGCATGTGGGATCTTCCCAGACCAGGGCTCGAACCCGTGTCCCCTGCATTGGCAGGCGGATTCTTAACCACTGCGCCACCAGGGAAGCCCCTCTTAGTGTTTTTAATTGGCGTTTCCCTGCTTACAGATGAGTAGAGCATATTTCCATATCTTTGTTGGTCTTTTTGATTTTCTACTTTTGTGAAATGTCTCTTCACGTTGTTTGCCTGTTTTCCTGCTGGGTCGTCTGTCTTTTTCTAAATAATATACAGAAGATACGTTTTAAAAACATATTTATGTTATCTTCTGTATATTATCTTACCCGTTCAGCGTCTCTTCACTCTCTTTTTGATGTTGTGATAAGCAGTGTTTCTAAAGACTTACTTGGTTCCCCGTCCAGATTCAGTGAGGACTCAGGCTCAGCCCCCCTCACTGAGGACCCAGGCTCAGCACCAGCTCTTGGAGGAGGCCCTGGGGGAGGAGTTCCCCTGGGAAGACCCCTGAACCCCCCTGTGCAGCAGGGCAGCCAGGAACCGGCCACAGGGATTGCCTCAGAGCCAAGGTGGGCATTGAGGTCCCCGTGGGCCCCCTCCGTCCGGACTCTTGGAGCTGCTGGCCAGGAGGGCCGGCCCCGATATGGGCCGGAGGAGGGGCTGCGGCAGACGCCCAGAGCCGAGTGTGGAGCCCCTGAGGTCCCGGGGGCTGTGGCCCGGGTCCCTGGGACGGTGTGGGGCAGCAGGAAGGCGGCCTGGGTGAGCCGTCCTCCCCAGCACGACCCCAGAGGGACTCTGGAGGCTTCGAGGACCCCTGCCTCGGGGCCAGGTTCCCTGAACACCTTCCAGGACCCTCCCCCCTGACGAGGAGCCGCTCTGAGGAGACAGGGGTCCCAGCCAGAGAAGGGGTCTGCAGGGGCCGGGTGGTCTCCCCGCAGGTGACCAGGGCCAGAGTGGAGGTCCACGGTGAACCCACGTTGTTAACTTGGGCCTCAGTGACTTGGAACTTGGGGGAGGCTGGTGTGGAACAGTCCTGGGTAGAGGTGCTTTTTCTATCCAAGACTCATCTGGCACCCCTCGCCCCCCGTACCACAATCTCCTCAAGTATGAGACTCAAGCCTGAGGGTCCCCTCCCTGGTGGGAGAGCAGGGCCCGCAGCGGGACCGGGTACAGTCTGCAGCCTCAGAGCCCCACGCCTGCCTGGGGATGGCGGGAAGGCAGGTCTCAGCCCACGGCGTGATGCTGCACCTTCTGCCCAAGCCCCCGTGAGAGGGGACAGGCCCTGGGGTGACAGGGACCCCGCAGCCAGCCCAGGCAGGGGTCTTACGAGTGCCGTGGCGAGACCCTCGGGGTGGACGCGGGCTCCCTGCGCTGGCCCCTCATTGCACAGGCGCACGCCGCATCCCCGGCGCAAGCCTCGCACCCCCGAACCCCCTCCTGCTGGCTGCCCGGTGCCCAAGAGGAGGGCGAGGCAGAGTCCTGAGCAAGGCCCCTCCCTGAAGGACGGACGGTCTGCTGCTTCTCCATCTTCCAGGCAGCGGCCGAGTTCAGGACCCGGGAGAGAAGCTGTCTGCCCTTGACAGGCGAGGCCTCCGGCCTGCTGGCAACTCACAGCCACCGTCAGGTCCCTGATGCCAGGAAGGGTGTCTCCCTGGAGAGGGGAAGGTGCAGCCGAGCCTGGCCCACACTTCCAGGTCCAGCAGGCCTCTTGGAGCCTGCAGTGACGTGCCAGGCTGGGGGCCAGAGGTCCCCCTCCTGCAGAAGGGCTGCAGAGGGTGTGGGTCAGTGCTATGTGCCCCCCACCCCGGCCCCCCGGGCAGGCCCTTGAGGGTACCTGGAGGTGCCCACGCAGGGTGCCCGGGGCATGGAGGACCTGATGGTCATTCCCAGCTCCGCGCTCTGTGACCAGGGCTACGGAACGTGCTGCAGACTGTCTCGGACAGTCCCATCTGGAGGGCCTGCTCTGGGCATCCCTGGGTTCCCCGAGCCCACGCTGCTAGGCCCCCAGGCTCCTGCTGGCGTCACTGAGGACGAAGGTGGCTCTGGCCATGTGGCCTTCCTGGGGGCCTGGGGTGCTCCCCCAGCCCCCAGGTGGGCGGGGCTGCCTTCAGGGCGGGCGGACTAAGGTCCTGGACGGCAGACCCCAGCCTGCACGCCTGTCGGGGGACCCCGGGACGCAGGAAGCCGTAGCTCGCCAATCTCACAGGAGAATGCTGCGACTTTTCTGAGAGACCCACCCATCGGGGCGCACAGCTGCCCCCAAAAGGAAGAGGCACCTCTGAGACCACTGGCTGGGGACTGGGGTCAAGATGAGGCCCAAGAGCGTCGTGGGGTGCCCGCCTCGCGGTCCTGCGGGGGCCGAACACGTATGCTTGTTCGGGTGGACTTAGGGTGGAGGACTGTACAGTGCGCGCCCTGTCCTCTGTTTCGCCTTCTGCTGCCCTCTCTGGCTTTAGTAAGCATTTGCTATGGTTCCTTATCTTTTTGTCCGCCGGCTGCCGGTCGCACTTCTGTGTGAGGTTCTGGGTGGCTGCCCCGCGTCTGGGTACCCACTTGCACCTGCTGCACGTCTGCCTGTGAACGCTCGGCTCCGGGGTGGGGCCAGCGGGCACCTTAGGCCCGTGTTCCCAGGCCCTGCGCCCTTGACAAGCCGGAATGGCCAGCACGTTGCTGGCGTTATTGTTTTGACCGGCTTTCTATAGGAATAAAAAAAACGAGAGGCTTTTCTCTGATTTCGTTACGTTGGAAAAACTCGGCAAAACATTGAGAAATGTTCCCTGCTCGCCCGGTCAGGGCGCCTGGATGCAGGTCTCGAGTCTCCGCTGGGCCCTCTGTCTGCACTCAGCAGTGGGTGTGAGTGTGCAGCCGGTCTGGAGACGAACCCCACTTCTCACCGCCTGTCCTGTGCGCCCCAGACTCAAATCAGGCAACTCCCGAGGATCCCTGTCGGATGCCATCTTCCCCGTGGGGGGTTCCAGGGGCTGCAGTCCCACCTGGTTGGAGCCCCCGGTCCAGCGGCCAAGCAGGGCCCCCGCCCCTCAGGAAGTTGGAGTGTGGGTGCCAGGAGAGGTGGCGGGTGCAGGAGAGGACGCTCCCTGGCAGGACCCCAGCAGCCACTGACCCTGCTGGGACGGGCCCTGGCCCCAGAGGCCACCCTAGCCCGCGTTGGCGGCCTGTCGCTCCATCAAGGGCCCTGGGGTCTCCCAAGCCCGGTCAGCCCCCTTCCTGGCCGCCCACAGCCCGCACCGTCCCCTGGGCATGGAGACGCTCTCTGGGTGGGAGTGTCCCAGGTGGGGCCAGCGTGCGGGAGAGGAGCTGCACGCGTGTCCCTCCCTCCGGGCGGGCCCCTCCAGCAGCCGTGTGGTACCCCCCCCACCCCCCGGGGGCTGCACTGGCTCCTCCTCTAGCCCTCTAGCCTCTGGGAACACTCTCTGTAGGAGTGGGAGCCCCACCCCGAGACAAACACGGCTGCCTTGTGCTGGCGAGGGGACCGTACCCCTCGTGGGCGCGGCCGGGCTCCAGGGCCGGGCAGCTCGCCGGGGGCCCCATCCCCGCCGCCACCTGCGTTGCTTCCCGCTTTCCGGGAAGGCTCAGGCCAGCAGCACCTCCCTGGGGCAGGGGCTTCCCTGGGGGGTCTGGTGGGTTGGGGACCAGAGCAAGCGTCTCTAACCCTTGCAACTGGGCGGCTGGGGCAGACCCAGGCCCGGAGCTTGAAGCCATGGAGGGGAGGCCTCACAAGCAATCGTCTGGTCTGCAAGATGCATCCATTTAATAGAAGTTCCCAGCACTGAGCGTGCAAAACCTGTCAGAAACAGTCACGCGGGAACCGCGGTGGTGCCCCGAGTCCCTCCCTCGTGAGGAGAAACGTCCCTCGCCGAGGCCCGGGCCAGTAGCCCAGCGGCTGAATTGTGCTTCGGGTCTGGTGTTAAAAGGTCAGACGGCACGGCTGTGAAAGTTCAGCGTAAAACCAGAGGGACAGGTCGTCATCTGATGCTCTTCCACAAAGTCAAGGGCCGCGGGAGCCCCGGCGCGCTGGGGTCTGTCTCTCAGCAGCCCCGCCTCCCTCCTAACAGCCCCGGCTGCCAGCACCTCTGCAGAACCCGCCCCGCCCCGCCCCGCCCCGCGCTGCAGGCCCTCTTGCTTTCCCTTTCCTTCTGGAAAAGGCTCCCTTCGCTTGCCTGCCTCACCGCTCAGGATTCCCCTTGCGGCCCGACTCTGGGCCAGACCCTCACAAGTGAGACCACAGGGGACCCACAGGGCAGACGGGGGTGGCCCACCGCCCCCTGGCTTGGCTGAGAGCCGTGGGCAAAGCCCAAGAATCAATACCAGCCGTGGCTGTGGAAACGGGCAAGCTCAGGGGCTGCAGCGGGCTCTCCTGCCCCGGTGCGAGCCCCCGGCCCGGGCCTCTGCGGTCCAGCCTGGCTCCTGCGCCTGCACTGCGGCCAGACCCGGTCACGAGTTGCGGTGCGTTTGTGCAAAGGGCCAGGGGTTGTACAGATGTGTAGAAACAGGTTAAAAAGGCTTCCCCCCGGCGTCTGGCAGTGCCCGGGGCAGCCTCGGCCCTCACCGGGTCCAGTCCCGGGAGCAGCTCTGGGCTGGGCGGCAGGCGGGGGTCGGGGCCCTGCGCTCATGCATCACGCGGTTCACGGACCCTGGCAGGACGAGGTCAGCCCGGAGGGCTCCACACGGCACTCAGAACTGCGTCTCGTCCCGCGTCTCGGGGTTGCAGGAAGCCAGCTTGTTGCTGCAGCTGCTCTTCCGGCTCCGGGAGCTGCTGGCCACGTGGGCCAGGGGGTCAGAGCGGATGAGATACCTGCGGGGAGGGCGGGAGGTCCCCGATGTCGCCCTGCGCCTGGGAGGCTGGGCTGGGCAGGTGTCTGCACTCGCCCCGGGAGCCGGCACTTACACTATGTCGTTGGGCTCCAGCCGCGTGTCCGGTGGGGGGTTGATGAGCACATAGGAGAGGGTGTTCTGCTGGTCGTTCATCTCGTCTGCGGAGACAGGGCCCAGCGCGCGGTCACCACGCAGCCCCCCCCGCCCCCCGCTCTGGGGGGCCCCGAGGAGCTGGCGGCTCTGGTCCAGCAGCAGAATCCTCCTGGCCTTTCAGCCGTCCTGCCTGAGCCCTCGTCCTGGAGAACCCAGCGGGGCCGGTCCTCCCTGACTGACACCGGCCTCGGCCCCCGCGCTGCACGGGCGTGGGGGCGGCCGCGAGGGCGGCGGGCGGCGGCTCCCACGGTCTCCCGACGGCTCGCTCAGCTGAGTCATCAGCGTCTTAGGACGCGCCGCCCCTGAGCACGGAGCACACGTGTGCACACACCTACACACCCGCGCTCACACCTAGTGCGGCCCTCAGACTCGCTGCCTCCCCCGCCGCCAGCGCCCTGCACCCCCGCCCCACGCAGGCCACCCCTGACTCCTCCGCAACCCCCCGCTTCGGACTTGTCCTTTCTTTCCCAGGACCTGCTCCCGTGGCGCAGCCCGGAGTCCGCCCGGCTCAGTCTTCCAGAGGGGCCCTTGGGCACACACAGTGTCCAAGCTGCCCGCCACAGACACAGCCTGGGGTCCAGCTCACGGGGTGGACGTGGATTCTGGAGAAACCCTGGTCACCTCGCGGGTGCCTCTCTGGCCAGATACAGGGACAGGGCTGGCCACTGTCTGGCAGTGACCCCAAGCTCACTGGCAGGAAACGAATGGCTGGCGGCCTCAGTTTACCCAGCTGGTGATGCCTAAAGGCACCTCCCGAGCCAGGACCGGGCATCAAGGGAACGGCCCTCCAGGGGGATCAGGCCCTGGGTGGCCTCTGCCCCCAGCCCCTCCCATCCCCTTCCCTCGGCACCGTCCCTCCCGTTGGGAGGGCGCCAGCCGGTCCGCCGAGGGACGGGATTCTCTGCGAAGCTGGGGCAGCTGCCCGCTGACTAGCCGGGCGGGAGGCTGCGGCTCGCTCCTCTGAACCGACGAGTTCAGGGCCGCGTCTGGCGGTGCCTTCGGGACCCGCATGGCGGCAGGCGGAGCGCGGCGTGCTTCCTGGGGACAGGTCGGGGCACAGGCCGGGACCCGGGAGCTGACGGACGTGCGCAGACCCTGACGGGCGTCAGCTGGTGCCAACCTCGCGTCCACGCCCGGGAAGGGGACGGCCTGACCCCCTCGCCCGCCCCGGGGTCACGAGCCAGGTTGGCTCACGCTGGAGACTGCGTTGCCTCCCGGGTGGGCGGCAAGGAGCCGGGCGGTGGGGGCAGCGGGGAGGCTCCCGAAGGCTCTCAGGGACCCCGCACCCCTGACCACAGCCAGGGCGGCTCCACGGCGACAGGCGCACGGTCAGAACGAGGAAACGGAGAGGCCCGTGCCGGGCCGGGCCCCTCTGTGTGGCCGGCGAGAGGGGGAGCCGCGCCGGCCTCGCTGGGCCCTCCCCTCCGGCCTGGACCCTGCGTGTCCCCCGGGAGGCGCGGAGCACGGGCGTTCCCAGCCCGAGGCGGGCCCAGCTCCGTGCTTCCGGGGGCCCGGGTGTGGCGCCCGGGGCTGGGTGTGCTCGGTCACGAGGCCCAGACCCCGGCTTCCCTGGGACGGGGCGGCCTCGCCGTGCCTGCTGTGCTCTGCTGGGGGCCCGGGGTGCGGCGGGGGCTGGCGGTGGCACTCCCGGCCGGTGCCCAAGAGCAGTGCTGCTGTGCTCCCCTCGCACCCCCTACCTGGCACTACAAGCCTCTGTGCGGGCCCTCCTCCTTCAGCCCGCAGACCAGGCGCCCGGCCTGGCCCTGGGCGTCCACGCGTTCCTCTGGAGCCCCACCCTGACCACAGCCTCACTCTCCTCCGTGCACCGGGGGCAACTGTAGCACCTTCCCCCGAGATGCGAGCGGCTGCGGGGTCCTCCTGGCGGTGCCCTCCCCAGGGGGACTGCCCACCCCGCAGCGCCCCAGGATCAGCCTCTCCTCTGGTTTTACGTCCTGGCTCAGGCACCTCTCAGTGTCCACACGTCGGCGGGGTCTCAGGAGACACCACCCGGGGAGGCTGTGGGCGCGGCCACCCCTGCCCAGG
The DNA here is from genome assembly GCF_026419965.1 of Kogia breviceps. NCBI lineage: Eukaryota > Metazoa > Chordata > Mammalia > Artiodactyla > Physeteridae > Kogia > Kogia breviceps. Next base: position 1,800,626 of record NC_081317.1, read on the forward strand.
AGCCTTGGCGGGGAGCAGGGGTGCAGCCGGGCGCAGGGAGGGGGCGACGCAGCTACCCCGTTCATGGCAGCCCCAGGTTCAGACGTGGGCTGGCCTGGGGGCTCTGCCGTGAATGCGGTCGTGGGGTGCGGGGTGAGGAACAGCACAGGGACCCCGGAGATGCCAGGGCTTCGCCCGCTCAGGCCCAGCTGGGCCAGCACCCTGCAGCTCCCCCGCCGTGAACCCCGGAGCTTCTCGCTCCTGGGCCTGGGTCTGCCCCTGGCCGTCCAGTCCCACCTGAGCTAACACCTGCCTGGGCTCAGGAGGCCCGTCAGCTCTGGGGTCACCCCTAACCGCAGGGGGCCGGGGTGTGCGGGCTCTGAGCTTCCCCGGACCGTGAGGGGCCCCCAGGGAGCGAAGGGGTCCCGGCAGAGAGGCCTGGGGCCTGGACTCTGCTCTGACCTCTGCTGGGGTCTGGGGTCTGTGGGGTGTCTTCCTGGAAGACACAGAGGGCCCACGCAGCACCTGAGCCTCCAGATGAGAAAGAATGGGGTACAAACGGGCTTTGCCTCAACTGGAGAGGGAACCCCCTCTCGAGGCCCCGGCTGGGGCGTGGAGGTCAACCGTCCACCGGGCTTGGGTGGCCCTCCAAAGGCTCAGGGCGTGGCAGAGCCCAAGGCCCCAGGCACCAGCCCGGGCCTCCCCGTGCTCCACCATGCAGGGGCACGGGCACCCCGGCCTGGGACCCTCCGTCTGGGTGCTTCCCGAGAGCTGGGTTGGCTCCCAGGGGCTCGCTGCAGGCCGATGGCCACCGGCGTGCTCAGGGCGGGGCTCATCTCAGACGACAGTTGGGGCCAAAGGACTGGGGCACTGGGGTCGGTACCGAAGTCAGCAAATGAAGGACAGCTAAGGTCCCTGCGGTGGGGCGGCCTGGGAGCTCGTGGGCCCCTGCCTGCAGGGACCCGCTCTCGTGTCTTGTCCCGTCTGCCTGCCTGGCCGGGGTGGGCGGCCACCAGGCGGACCGTCGGCGAAGGCTTGGCCTGCCCCTCTGCCAGACTCCGGCCACCGGGGCAGAATTACCTTGCAAATATCCCAGGTTTACCCGATTCATGACATCACTGGCTGTTAAATTTGCTACATCCTCTACGGAACACACAGGAAAAGGGACAGACAGAGACAGAGAGAGACACCGGTCAGCAAGCAGCGCAGAGGTGGCAGCGCAGCGGGGCGGGGGGCAGGGGGCGGCTGCAAGGCGAGAGGGCCGCCGGTCCCTGAACCGAAGTCGGCCCCTCATCTGCCAGGCTCTGGTGGGGGGCGCGGCGGGCGAGGAGGCCCAGGGCAGCGCCGAGTGCCCACCCAGGGGCGCCTGCTCTGGGGCTCAGCTGGGCTGGAGTCCTTGCCAGTGTGCAACGCAGGGCTGTGAACACGGGACACCCCTCTCGGAGCCTCGGCAGGCAGTGTGCCGCCCGGAAGCGGGGGTGACAGCACCCTCCCGGGGAAGGAACACCGAGAGGGGACGAAGGTAGAGACCGTGAGGCCGGGGTGTGGCCGCGAGGGGCCGGGCAGCTCTCATGGGGGGCCGTCCACCTCGGGCCCAGCAGACGGCCAGGCCCCGGCGACCCCTGGGCAGCTCCTGGGTGAAGCCCGAGCTGCCTCATCCCACCTGGGGGGGACTCAGGGGCCCCTGGCCCAGGAGGTGGGCGCCCGGGGACAGAGCCAGGCCTGGGAAGCGGGCAGAGTCCCCGAGACGGAACCCAGTGGAGGCCGGAGCCTTCACCAGGCCGGGCGGCAGTGGGGGGCTTGGGCCCCTTTCGGGCCCGTCAACGGACGCGGCAACGCTGGAGTGGGGAGGGGACGGGGTTCCCTCCTCTGGCCCCGCCAGGGCTCCCGGGCCTGTTCACGGTCATGTCACAAACTTCTCCCCAAGACGAGCTCTGGGGAAGATCTGCCGATGAAGACAGGCGCCCTGGCGGCATCGCCTGAAGTCGCAGGGATGGGGGGGGTCGCGCACCAGGAGCATCGGTGGGGCCCCCGTGGCCCGGGAAGGGTGCTCGGCCATTCACCCGGCGGCCCCCAGATCTGCCCCCGTAGCCCCGAGCTCCAGCTGCTGGGAGGGCGAGGGGTGGCCGGGGGCTCTGGGGTCTCCAGCCACACAGTGTTCTTGTTCTCGCGGTACGCAGCGGGCCCCTGTGTCTCTGACCCCAGCAGGACCGGCGGCAGGCGGCCAGCCCGTCCCCGACCGAGGCCTGTGCCCTTGGCTTTCGGGGAGCCCGACCCAGCCCTCCCCACCCCCAGCTGCCTCCTGCAGGAGAGCTGCCTGCTGGGCTCGGCCAGCCTGGGCCCTTACTTTACAGATGGGGAAACAGAGGCCCCAGAGTGGAGGCGTGTGAGCCCTTCCCTATGCAGAAGCTCCACGCGGGGCGCTCTGACGGGCCGCGGGGCGGGTGCCCTGGCGGGCAGAGCGCGGGCCAGGAGGGCAGATGGACAGATGGCCCTGCCGGCCTTACCGTAGCCGGTGGTGGGCAGCCCCAGGTGCTTCATGCGGTTCTTGACCAGCTCGGAGAGCTCCTGCCGCTCGGATCGCTGGTACAGGCTGAGCCGCTGCTGGCTGATCCACTCGGCTGCCGCCTTCCCCGTGTGCCGGGCGCCCTTGCGGCTCAGCCTCCGCGCCCACGGCAGGCTCTTGCGCCGTAGCAGCGGGTGCTCCGCCGGGCCGCCGCCCACCGTGTGCGGGCCGTGGGCGCCGCCGCCGCCCGTGCCTGCCCGTGCGCCCCAGGGCCCCTTCGCCTCCCGGGTGTCCTCGCGGTCCTCCACGCTCACCGAGACCTGGGACTGGCCGGGGAGGAGGGGTGAGGGCCCAGGAGAGGAGGGGGACCCGGGGACTGGGCGGGGGGATAGGGAACGGGGGAGGGGTGCCGGGCAGAGGATGGGGTGACCCACGGAGCCGCTGGGGTGACAGGGAGGAGGACAGTCACAGTCTCTGGGGGCACCTCAGCCCAGGGACGCCAGTGCCTTCCTCTGCAGCTGGGCAGAGGGTGCCGGGCCAGAGCCCCAAACCACTTAGCCGTCCAAACTGCTGGCTCTACTAGGTCTGTCTCTGATTTGCTGGTGAGGGGGCACCTCCCTCAACCTCTCTGGGCCCTGCATGTCCTGACTTTGCCATGGGTGGGGGGCACCTCCTCTGTGCGACTCAGTTTCCTCATCTTGGGGGGCAGGAGAGAGTGGGGGCGGGGCGCATGGTGGGCTGGGAAGTGCCAGGGCCTCACGTGGCTCTGTCGGGGGGGGTGGGGCTCTGGGGGTGTGGAGACTGGGATGGACAGCGGGGAGGAAGGGGTACCCGCCAGGACGGGGGCCGTGGCACGAAAGGCAGATGTCACGGGGGCCGGGGGAGCCTGGGCTTCCCGTCCTGGGCCTCGGTCTGTCTGTACGGGGGCTGGGGTGATGCCAGGAGCCCTCTCTGAGCTTGCACCCTGGCTGGCGCATCCTGGGGCCTCGCTTCCTGTCACCCAGAGCCCAGGGCCCCGCGCCCCTGCCAGGCGGGACTCGTACGTGTTAAGTGAACCCCTGTGGGCCTGAAGGGGCCACTCACCTGGGCCCTGAGGTTGTGAGGCTGCAAAGGAAACCAGGGCAGCCTGGGTACCTCCGGGGCTCCTGCCCTGACCCCCAAGGCTGCCTGAGCCCTCGTGGACTCAGGACCCGCGGGCAGGCCATCCTCTGCGGTTCCGGCGGGTGGCACAGGGGCCCCACGGCGCCCTCGAGCCTCCCCTCCCCCACGGGGGTGTCACAGCCACCCAGGGGATGTCCACGTGTGGAGGTACGTGGGCAGCAAAGGCCCGGATCCCCAAGCTAGAAATGGGGTGGCCCGAGTCACAGAGACACGGGGCCGCCGCTCCCCGCACCTCCGCGGAGGAGAAGACGTGGCACTCGGTCCTGTAGATGCCGATGGGGATCTCGGCGCTGGAGGAGCACAGCTTCTGGAAGAGGCGGCCGTAGGTGCGGATCCACAGGTCGTCCTCTGTGACCTTCATCTGGAACGCGGGAGCCTGGGCTGGGCCGGCCTCGGGCAGGAGGGCCCTCCCGCCCCGCCCGCCCGGCCCCGCCCGCCCGGCGCAGGCACTTACGGCGCAGAGGTAGCCCGAGCCCGGCGTGGTGTCCAGCCCCAGAAGCAGCCTGGTGATGGGGATCATGTAGTCCTTCACGAAGGACTGGAGAGGAGGGGCCGCAGTGAGGCCGCGCGGCGCGGGCAGATCCGCCTCCACGGCCCCTGGACACGCCCGCCGGGCACCCGCAGCCTCCCACGCGGTGCGCCCGGCAGACAGAGTTGGGCGGCCTCTCCTGGCCGTGGTCGCTCACCAGGCCGAGCGCACTAGGTCAGCAGGGATCAGAAACCCAGAGGCTGCCGGGAGCCGACCCCAGGGCAGCGCTCTCCTGGGAGGCAAGGACGGGGACAAGCGGGGGAACCCCTGCTGCTCCCCGGCAGGGATGGGGCCCAGAGCCTCCCAGCCCTGGCCGGCCTCCTGGGGACCCAGGGGTGGATGCTCAGACAGGGGCACGTGGCTCTGAACTGGGACTGGATGCTGGCACTGCCCCCCACCCCCCCCGGCTGACCTGATACAGCAGCGTGTCCAGCATGCTGATGCTAAAGACGCGGCCGGCGGCGAAAGGCAGGCGGAACATGAAGGCCAGGTTGGAGCCGTTCTCCCGTTCCCTCTGCAGGACGAGGGGCTCAGGCTGGCTGGTGCCCGCGGTTGCGGCCGCGCGGGCAGGCAGCCCAGGGGCCTCTGCGTGCACGGGGCGTGTGCACGGCGAGTGTGTGAACACACACAGCAGACGGCCGACCACAGGCCGAGCGCCCAGCTCCGCGTCCCCCCCAGGCACGCTGGGGGCCAGAGGCGGGGGGTAAGGGTTCGGGGCTCTGCCTGTGCTTGGTTTAAAGCCCTGCTGTTGCCATCGCGGAACCCTGACCCTTGTGGTAAAACTTCACCTCGGAGCACGAGTCCGTGAGCGAAACGGAGGGGACGGCAGGGCACGCGCGTCAGCAGAGACAGACGTGTCTGCCTCTGCTGTGTGCGTGGCGTCGCGAGGCTCCACGCGGGTCCCTTAGACCCGCTGTGCGCGGCTCCCGTGGCCGCGGTACAGGCGACCAGAAACCCCGAAGCTCAAAGCCACACGCGTTTACTCTCTGTCGGTCTTGGACGTTCGGAGCCCGAATGGATTTCAGGGGCTGCAATCAGGCGTCACAGTGCCGTGCTGCGGCCGGCGGCCCCAGAGGACGACCCTTTCCTCCCCCTCTTGCCGTTTCCAGAGGCTGACCACGTCCCTGGCCCCTGGCCCTCCCTCCACCTCCACGCTGACGTCCGGCCTCCCTCTTGCAAGGCCCCTGGTGATGGTGTGTGGCCCCTGGGTGAACCAGGGCCCCCTCCATCTCAGGATCCTTCATGGGAATCGTGTTCTCCACCCTGTGCTGGTTCCGGGGCTAGGGCGGGGGCTTTCTTGGGGGCATTGTCCCCGCCGCACCAGGTCGGCCTACGGCTGAGAGGTGGCTCTGAGCCTGGGAGACTGTCCTTCCTGCTGGACCAGAACACGCTTCAGACAGAAGCTGGGCCGCGTAGACCACCCAGAGCCTTCTCGTGGCCCTTCTCACTGGGGCTGCTCCTTGCCTCGGCGGCCTCCTTGCCGCCAAGTTGGATGGTGGGGCAGGCAGACGCCTGGGGAAGGAGGCCCTGCCTCTGTCCCTCCCCACCAGCAGGGAGCCCAAGGGCGCACCGGACGGCACGCGGGCATCCAGGAGGGAAGCAGCGCGTTATCACATGAGAGCCGCAGAACCAGAGCCGTGTGGCGTGGTGACCCCAGCTGCGTCTTCCCACGGCGGCATCCAGAGCCCAGGTCGCACGTTTTGAGGACAAACGGAGAGATTCCCGAAACCATTAAAGTTGTCGGTTTCCCTTCACTCAGAACAATGGTTTGAGAAGCAAAGAACCAGGACGGGCCAGGAGATTGTGGAGCAAAGAAGAGGCTTGACATTTTAGTGGCTTCACAGGACTTTTCCTGCTTTCTGAACCAGGGCCCTGGTTTCACGCCGTCCACTCTGTAGCGGCCGTGGAGGGTCCAGAGGCTTTAGCCCGAGCTCCGAGGTCGCACGCGACAGCGAAACGTGGTAACACACGAGGACGAGCCCTCCTGAGAACCACGTGGCCAGAGGGAAGCAGGCGCAGGACTGGACGGGCATCTGGAGCCCTGCCGAAGAGCAGCCAGTCTGAACGGGCTCCCGGCCGAGGTCACTGACACGGGCGCTGAGACTGTTACAACGATGATGTGGCGGGGAGCCCCGACTCTGGGAGATCTTCCCGAGAACCACCTCCAGGGAGACACGGACGCCACCCACTGCACCTGCATCACCCCCAGGTGCTAGTGCGACCTCTTGGAAGCACGTTGATCTGAATGCCGGAAATATCTCCAGTCTTCCCTCGGTTTCTACTCGTTAAACAAGACGTGTCTTATGCAGGTCGTACGTACAGCACGATCCCCTCTTTCCTCCGTGCAATCCTCTCTGAGCGGGGTGGGCGCGCCAGCTCCATGTCCCGAGACTGGGTGGCGGCACGTGGCTCTGCCCGCGCTCCCCCCCCCCCCCGCCCCATCCTCGGTCCTGCCCCACGTGGACCTCAGGCAGCAAGTGCCCAAGGCTGCAGCCGCCCTCGGTCACACGTGCTCACTTCCTGACTTCTCTCCGGATCGCAAACCACAGGACTGGGCTCCCCGCCGTGAACCCTCGAGGTGGGGAGCGGGCTGCCCGCCGCCGCCCCGGAGACGGTGCCATCGAGTGGCGATGCCTGCCACGCGGGAGGGGCGGGAGGTGGATCTGCGAGGTCTGCGTGCAAGGCGAGGGGAGTGTGGGAGGACGTCTGCTGCGCGTTCGCTGACGGACCCACTTCACGCCCGCCTCCGGAACAGGTCGGGGTGCAAGGCCTGTGGGGAACTGGGTTTTTGCTCGAGGGAAGGCGGCGAGTAAGGACCCCAGCACGGGGATGCCAGCCTTGACTCTGGTTCTGTGCCCGTCATCCCTGCCCGTGCTTGGATCAGACCGGCCCGAGCGCCTGGATACAGCCCGGCTGGGGCTGCTGAGGCCGACTTCCAAAGCCCAGGGCCCAGCCTCGAGCGGAGGGAGGCTCAGCTCACGGGCCACTCACTGCAAGGAGGCGTTTAGGGGGGTCCAGTGGGCCGTCGCGTGGGGTGCAGGCCCAGCCTCGTCCAAGAGCAGGACGGCCCGAGCTCCCGGGCCGCTGACGGAGGCCCCCAGCTGCCATCCGAGGAGCTCCAGGGCCACCACGGGCCCCCTGGGGGAACTCACTTCCGTTGTCTCTCCGGGTTCAGAGCTCGCATGCTGTCCCTCTGTCTGCCGTCGGTGGCCGGGCCTGGCCCGGGGGAGTGGCCGTTTGGGGGGTCCTCCCCGGTGTGGCACAGGGTCAGCCACGCAAGCGCTAGCCGTCCCCTGACGAGGGCCTCAGCCCAGGCTCACGGGGAACGGTCACTGCTCCCGAGCGCGGCGGCCGGGGCCTCCTCCGTGGCAGCCCCCCCGCTTCCCGGTCTCACCCGAGGCAGCCTGAGCGTGGGCCTGCCCCTTGGTGGAGGGTAGCACTGCACTGACCTGGGCCGGGCTCCACACCCGAGCCCAGCCGATGCCCTTCCTGGAGCCCGAGAAGCAGACAGCTGGCTTCAGCCGTCCCGCCGCACCGCTGTGCGACCCGAGCCGAGTGGCGCCCCCTCGTCCCCCCCCCGCCTGTACCGGGACGAGCACGTCCCGCTGGGCAGTTGACAGGACGGACGCGGTTCAGGTTTGGGCGCGGTGTCGGGGCCCGTGTCACCTGGGCTAGGGATGCGCAACCTCTGCCCCACACGAGGCCGGGCCGGGCCCTGCCTTAGGGGCACGATGTCCGCTCCTGGCCGATGGCCCCGAGCTCTCTGGGCTACACACTCAAGAGCCTCACGCTGGGGCTGAGCCCAGGTCTCTGAGCCGCCTGGCCGTGGCCCCCGTCGCCCACGCCCTCCGGGTTGAGGTGCAGGGGCCGAAGCCCTCAGCTCGGCACGTCGGGCGGGGCCCCTCACCTTTTCCAGCTTGGAAAGAGCCAGGGAGTAGCTGTCCTTGGCACGAAACTGCATGAACCGCATGTTGGACGGGTGGGTGAGCTCCGTGGTGATGCTGAGGCTGGGGAAGAGCCTGGGCGGGGGGCGGGTCCCGGTCACGGCGGCGGGCGGGGGGGCTCGGGGCGGGTCCCGGTCACGGCGGCGGGCGGGGGGCCCGGCGCGGGGGGCTCGGGGCGGGTCCCGGTCACGGCGGCGGGCGGGGGGGCCCGGCGCGGGGGGCTCGGGGCGGGTCCCGGTTACGGTGGTGGGCGGGGGGCCCGGGGCGGGGGGCCCGGGGCGGGTCCCGGACATGGACGCGGGCGGGGGGCCCGGGGCGGGGGGCCCGGGGCGGGGGGCTTGGGGCGGGTCCCGGTCACGGTGGCGGGAGGGGGGCCCGGGGCGGGTCCCGGTCACGGCGGCGGGCGGGGGGCCCGGCGCGGGGGGCTCGGGGCGGGTCCCGGTCACGGCGGCAGGCGGGGGGGCCCGGGGCGGGGGGCTCGGGGCGGGTCCCGGTCCCGGTGGCGGGGAGGGGCGGGGGGGTCCGCGCGCGCGCGCGTCTCACCGGAACATGGTCTGCACGTTCACGATGGTCTTCGCGTCGGCCATGTAGTCCTCCTCGGCGCTCATGGTGCTCTCCTTGTCCACCACCACCAGATTGTCGGCGTAGATGATGCCGCACTGCAGCAGGCTGTCCAGGCTGCGGGGGGCCAACCTTGGGTGCGGCCTGCCCCCTCCCACTCCGCCCTGGCCGCGGGGGGGCAGGGGAGCGGGCAGGGACCTCCCGCGGGAGCGGCATCTTACTTGTCCACGGAGCCCTCCATGTAGTAGACCATGGGGAAGCAGCAGATGGCCTCCAGGAAGTGGTGGTCAGGCCTGTGGGCACAGCGGGTCCTGGAGGCGCCCACCCTGCTCTGCCGGGACCTGGGCGAGCAGGGGCCCCAGGAGTGCGGCGTGTGGGACCGGGGGACCTTTAGAGGCCAACGGGGCTGCTCTTTGTTGTACCCGCGCGGAAACCGAGGCCCCAGGGGTCAGGACAGCCGAGGCTGGCCCCCGGCCTCTGGGCTGCCACGCCTCTGGGGGTAGCGGTGCTGGAGGTTGGCCCCCGGGGGCTCAAGGTGGTGGGGACCCGGTAGGGCCAGGAGAAGCCCTGCGGGAGGACGATGGAGCACTGCCAAGGGCCAGGGGCTGCCCCCCCCACTCCCGAGGGTTTGGGGCACACTCCGCCCCTCACTTGTTGTCTAGCAGCAGCACGATGGGGTTGAGCTCTCTGCGGGGCCGGTAGTAGGCCCGGAGCGGCACAATGAAGTTGTAGAGCCCGTTGCCCGCTGTCTCCGCCGACACGATGATCAGCTTATTCTTGAAGCCGTAGGCCTTGGCATCTTCATAGCTGTTGTGCTTGCAGCCCTGCGGGGGAGACGCCAGAATCAACCACCAGGGAGGGAGAGAGGGTGCTGCGGTGAAGTCCTCGGCCAAACGGCACCTGGTCGCCAGCCACCTAGCCTCACGGGGCTACAGGCCACCAGCCCGCCTCACGGGGCTACAGGCCACCAGCCCGCCGCACAGAGCAGAGGGTGAGCGGGGGCCACTGCGGGAGAGGTCACGTCCGGGAGGGAAGGGAGGTATCTGTGCGAGCACACCGTCTCAGCAGATGCAGATACGGACAGAGAGGTTGTGTGTGTACACGTTTGGTCGTACGCGTACACAGTCACGTGCACACAGATTTGGTCGTGTGTGTACACGTCCTGTCGTGTGTGCATGCACGTACACGTTTGGTCGTGTGCATACACGTTTGATCACGCATGCACGTGTGTACACGTTTGGTCGAACACGTATACACCGTCACGTGCACACAGATTTGGTTGTGTGTGCGTGCACGTACACATTTGGTTGTGTGTGTACACATTTGGTCGCGTGTGCCTGTGTGTACACACACTTTCTAGCTCTCTGCATGGAGAGACTCAGATACAAAGCAGCAGTGAGCACACCAAGTGCCCAGACCTTATTTCTAAACGTGGTTTCCACTAAAAGGAACCGGGTTTCTTGGAGGAGCAGTTGGTTCCAGGACTGGAGCAAAAGGCAGGGACAAGATGCGGGGGCGGCCGCGTGGGTTCAAAGGCGTGGATGTGTTCAAAGATGAGGAGACATGTTGGAAGGACCGGGAGGCCAGCCTGAGGGCCCACCAGCAACAGTCCACGTGTCAAAACCAGCGTGATCCATATGGAATGCCAATGTAGCAGTCATGACCAACTGGTTTACCCTCTGAGTGAAAAAGTGAGGCCACACTGACGTACACAAATGGCTAAGAAAGGGGAAGCACTTTCTCCCAACGAGAAGCTGACATAAACCCGGAAGGAAGCGGAATCAGCGAACCATCGGCTGTGGCGGAAACGCATCGGGGGAGCTCACTCAAGACCGGCTTATGTACCTGGTCCCCACGCGTCTCCCCACAAATGACGTCCTAACTGCAAAGGCAAAACAGTAGCTCCTCCAGCAGAGAGACGGGGTGGGCGAAGCACCCGTGCCACGCACTCTAAGGCAGCATCGCGGGGAGGCCTCCAGGAAGACGTGGCACCTCTGGGGGTCCAGCCCCCAGCGCAAGGGCCGAGTCACCGCCCCCCACCAGGGACGCTCCACCACCCCAAACCACGGAGGCCCAGAGACCTGGGGAGGGGTGGGGGCAGGGAGCGTCCAGATGGAGGGAGACAAGCTGTGGCTTTGGCCGGGAAGGGCAGCGAGGGCTCCTGGAACCACCAGGGCGAGTGGAGTGGGGGCTGCAGGCCAGGCCGGTTGTGGTGAACGGACGGTGGTTACGAGAGGGGCGCCCTCGCTTCAGCAAGCACACGTGGGTACAGGAGGGAGAGAACATGCCCCTACAACAGACACAGACGTCGGGGCGGGCAGACAGGGTCCAGGACGTCCTCGGCGCGTCCCTGCCACTTCCCCAACTCTGCCGTGACCCACCTTGTCCAGCCGCAGGCAGCAGAAGGGGGCTTTCACGGGCAGGAGGTGGCACAGGGTAGGGGAGCTGCCGATGTAGGGCGAGTTGGGGGGGTAGCCCTTCACGTAGCTGGGGGGAGAGACAGGAGCCTCAGCCCGGCGCTCGGGCCCTAGGCTGCCCCACGGGGGTGGGGTGCCAGACCCCCGCAGACCTGACTGGGCCGGGCGAGACTGCACGCGGCGCGCGCACGCGCACATACACGCGCGCACACACGAGCTTACACAGGCCGCGACAGAACCTTAAGGGGCTCTGACGGCCCATCGCCCCCTGGTGCCCCCAGCACCCCAACACCGGGGCAGACGCTGGCCCGTGGTCCCTGCTCCACTGGCTCCCCTGGGCCAGGCTGGTCTCCCCACAGGCTGTACTCCCCCCGCCGTCCCCACGGCGCCCCGCGCGCGCACACGCGGTGGTCGTCCCCCCGGGCCGCCTGCAGAGGGGCTGGCCTCCTGCTCCACCTCCGGTTGGCTTAAGGGACGTGGCGTCCGAGGCCAGCCCGCCACCTGCCCCAGGCGTGCAGGAGCCCTGCCGGGCCCCTCGATCTCAGAGCCGGTCCCCGGCAGCCTGTGTTTAAAGCACGTTTACTCCACCCCGGGGCAAAGGCAGGAGCAGAGAGTGGCCGCAGTGACAGCCCCGCTGGGAAGCATCGGCCGTGAAGGCCGGCAGCTGGCCGTGGCCCTGGGGTCAGGCGCCGCCTGTCTGTCCCGGACGAGGCACACACTGGGGTCTCTGCCGTCTCGTAATCTCAGAGGAACACGTGGGCCCAAACCCAGGGCAGCGTGACGGCTCAGGATGGGCCAGTGGCCTCCAGGCCCGGACGGCACCTCACCCAGGGCTCCTGTCCGTGACCTCTGCAGACCACGCTCAGAGGGCAGCCTCCCGGCCAGGCGGGCCGTGGCACTGAGGCCTGGCCGCCCAGGGCCCGACAGGGGAGGGTGAGGGGTGAGGACGGGCACTGCCCGGCCTTCCTGCCCACGAGCCGAGTCCCCGGAAGATTCCACCTGCCGAACAAGGTCTCCAGGGAAGCTGTTTGGAAGCCTTGTTCGGAGCACGGGGCGGACCCGGGCCCAGCGCCGCCAGCCCGCCTCTTCCTGGGCACGGGGCGCTCACGCGCCGCACCCCCACCCCTTCCCGTGGGAGGCGCCTGCTCCCCCTCCAGCCCCGGCGGCGCTCACTCCACCACAGACGGCCCCTCCTCGTCCGACGGCGCCATCTCGTCCTCTGACTGGTCGCTCAGCAGGTCGCAGGGCAGCAGCGTTGAGCTGTCGGCCACCTCCAGCACGGGCGCGATGCTGGGCCGCCGGCTGCCCGAGCCGTTCTCCGTGGGGGGCGCCAGCTTGCTGCCCCCGCCGCCTCCGCCGCTCTGTGCTGGCTGGCACTCCGTGTTCTGGAGGTCCATGGCCACTGTCCCTGGGACAGAGCGGCTGAGCTTGGCTGGAAGCCCCTCCCCTGTCTGTCCTGGGGGCAGGGGTTCCCGGAGTGGAGGTGGACGGAGGCTCCCAGTGGCCCTGGACGCAGGGCGGTCTCACCCGGGCAGGCACTTGGACATCGGTGCCGACACAGGTCCCCACAGGAAGGCAGGATGCCCCCACGGGACAGACGTGCAAACCGGGGCCAGAGCGGCGGGACTTGCCCGGGGTTACGCTGCAGGGCTGAGCACCTGGGTCTTTCGGGCGGGTCCCCCGCCCCGCCCGCCCCGCCCACCGCGCCCGCCCCGCCCGCCACGCCCGCCGCGCCCGCCGCGCCCGCGGGGGCTGGACCCGGCCTCACCCACGGAGGCGATGATGCTGTGCACGGGCAGGCGGGAGGACCCCTCGTACAGCCCCTGCCCCGTGAAGCCCTTCTTCTTCTGCTTTTCCTCCTGCTTGAAGATGAAGGCCGAGTTCTCCTCCTTGGTGATGTTGATGTAGAAGCAGGTGTCGGAGGTGGCCAAGATGTGCCGGGGCCCCGGGTTCAGCAGGATGCTCTTGTTCTCCTCCCGCTTCAGGCCGATGAGACACACGCCGTACCTGAGCGGACAGCGCGGGGGCTCGATGGGGCCCAAAGCTGCCCCTCCTGGGCTCCTCGGGGGCCGACGGTGCAGCCCTCCCCTCACGGGTGTCGGGATCCCTTCCCACTCGACCCAGAGACCCACCGAGGGCAGCCGCGAGGGAGCCTCAGAGAGACAGAGAGAGGCCCCGTGCGGGTCTCAAGGCTGAGTGGGCGTGATGTCTGACCCCGGGGCCCCGCCGGTCCACCCTGCAGCGGGCACGGGCCACGCCCATTTCAGCCTCCGGAGCCCGCCCCGCACCCCTCCCCCCCCCCGGCCTGGACCGGGTGGGGGGCCGTACTTCTTGTGCGCGTGGAAGGCGGCGTAGGTGAAGCTCTTGCCCTCGTACTCGCGGAAGAACTTGCTGTCCCCCATGCGGACGTGGTAGACCTCGTTGCCCGAGCAGCGTCCGTACATGCGCTGCCACTGCTCCGGTGAGTCCTGGCCTTCCCTGGCGCGTGGGGAGGCTGTCACCCCCACGGCGGCCCCCGCCCAGCTGGGCTACGGTGCCCCCCAGGTGTGGCTGCTGCTGGTGTGAATGGAAGCCAGCGTGACGCCTGACCCCAGCCCCACCCCGTCTGGCTGAGACTAGACCTGGGTGGCCTGATGGGTCCTTGACCAGTTTTAAAAAGCTGTAAACACAGTGGTCTGATTTTTAGGGGTGTTAAAATGTTTCGGAGTCAGGACTGGCCTCTGCGGCCTGTGGGTCCTCCCAGGAGCCCCGGGCCACGTCCCCTTCCCCTGCCTGGTCCCTCCCCTCGGGCCGCCCAGGCCCCACACCCCAGCCTGGGTCTTCCCAGAGAGAGGATGGCACCCCTCCTCTGTCCCAGGGCAGCCCCTCGCCTCAGGCTCTGCCTGGGACCCCAGCCCAGGTGCCAAACACCAAATGCGCCTTCTCTTACAAACCAAGCCCCGCCGGACCCAGTCACTGTGCCTAAATCCCAGGGCTCTCCTGCTGCCCCCGCTACGGCCCCCTGTGCTCCACGGTGGGCCCCGGCTGCAATTCCCAGCAGCCCCCAGGCCGGCCCCCGGCTCCGACCCCCCGCTCGGGTCCACGGCGGCGGGCATCCTTGCCGTTTCCCCCGGGCCTCGCCCCCTCCCGTCACAGGCCTCCTCGACGCCTCCCGCTGCCCCAGCCCCCCCGTCTTCGTGGCTGCGCGGCCCCGGGGGCAGCACTCACTGGCCGCGGGACGTGTGCACCAGCAGGGTGATGAGGGTGGGCGTGGCCGGGCAGATGCAGCTCAGGGCCAGCATGGCGTACTTGCACTCCTCCTCGCACACCACGTGCTCTGTGGGCAGGAGCGCCGGGGCCACCGCACGGCTCTTGCCGCCCCGCGGCAGACGCCCCCTTGCCCAGCACCCCCAGAACCCCTCCCTCCCCTGCTCAGCCCCATCCAGCGCCCCGCCCCTGGGAGCCTGTCATCCTCTCGGCTCTCCTGGGCTTGTCTGCGGGCTGGACCAAGAGCTCCAGGGCTGGGGGCGGGGCGCTGTTCCTTGGTCCCCCAGGAGTCCAGCACAGGGCTGCTCGCCTGTGCCCTCCAGGGGTCAGCACAGGTGCCCGTCACACAGTGCCCCTGCCCTCCCTGACCCCCAGGCCCAGGTGCAGAACCTGCACGGGCTCTGCCTCTCCCCCACCCCGGCTCGCTCACCCGTGGGTGCCGCGCTCTGGGCCAAACATACCTGCAAACTTGACGTGAAACTTGTTCTCAGGCTTGAGGATCTGGACGTAGAGAGGGCAGTTGGGGGCAAAGTCCTTCACCGCCCAGGCGCGCAGAATGGTCTGGTGGTCCTGGGGCGGGGAGGCCACGGTCGGTGCCGGCGGGCAGCAGAGGCTGGGGGAGGAGCTCTGCCCCCAGGCGCCCCCCCCCTCCCCCCGCGGCCTGCGGGCCGGTGCTGGGCGGCAGTGGGGAGCGCTCACCGCTGCGGTGCGGTCCACCTCGTTCCGGCTGCTGAGGATAAAGCAGGCCTCCCCGTTGTCCATCCTGCAAAACACCGGCTCTGAGCACAGCCAGGGCCCTCCGTGGTGCTCCCGTCTCAGCCGTCGGGGGAAGAGTCGGGCCTTGTCGAGCCCCCAGCTCGCTCTGACCGGCCCTGGATGCGCTGAGGATGGGCCCCCGCTAACCCGGGGTGGGGCTGGCGCACCGAATGAAGGGCCCACTTGGTGGCAGAGATGCTGGGCCCTGCCCGCTGGCCTGTCCTCTCCCAGGACAGGCTGCCCGAGGCCTGGGGGTGACCTGTCCTGCTCCCCCTCGTGCCCCCCAGAGCCCCTGGCTGCACAAAGGGTGGCTGAGAAACTCCACGCCCCAGGGCTGGGGGGCCTGGCGGCTCCCACCCTGTCACCTGCCACCCCAACTTGTCCCCGTCTGGGGCCCTGATTCCTGGGCGAGCCTGTGGGGCCCGAGGCTCAGGAGGTGGGCGTGGGGGGCACCCGGCTGCTGGGTCTCCTGCTCCCTTGGCCTTCACACAACCCACATTTCACCTAGAAGGTTACGTCAGGCTCTGGAATAAAAATCCTGACGGGTGATGGGGGCGCCTCCGGGGTGTCTCCGTGTGCTGCGGCAGATGCTGGAAAGTTCCGTTCACAACTCAGCCTCCTTACCTCAAGTCACCCCGCCATCTTGTCTTTGGAAGAAAAGCTGCGCACAGCCTCGGCTTCCCACATGACTCAGAGCGGCAGCTGCCCCCAAGCCCCCAGATGAACGGCCAGGCAGGTGGGAGAGGAGGCTGGTGGGCTCGCCCAGGCGGCTCGGCAGGGGCCAGCGGGGGCCCCGGCTCGCCCGGGTGGGTGACGGGCACAGAGAGGGAGCTGCTGCCCGCCTGAGGGCCCCTCCTTGGCCTGCTCGTGCTCAGGGCCGCCGCGCGGTACCACACCCTCACCCCCGGCCGGCGCTCACTTGGCCCGCATGAGGTCCTGGTCCTTGAGCGCGGAGCCCTGGAGGTAGATGACCCGCTGGGACCACAGGGGGATCTGCAGGACCCTGCGAACTTGGATGTCCATCTCGGTGGGGCACAGGATGACGACGTAGTAGTCCTGCAGGGAGGACGGGGTCAGCCCCGCTGGCAGGCTCGCTCGGATCCGGCCCACCCTCCTTCCTAGTGTTTCCACACCAGTCGCCTCTCGGGAGCCCCAGCCTTCTCTGTGATGGTGTACCTGGCAGGAGGGAAAGGCGGGACCCCACGGACCGACCCCCACAGTGTGGGAGACCACGGGGGCTCCACCGCACAGGCAGGGAAACCCGGGCCCGGGGAGCTCAGGGGCCCAGGGGCGGGGCGGGGCTGTGGGCGGGGCCTCGCATGCGGCTGTGGGCGGGGCCTCGCACTTAGCGGGGAGTGGGGCCGTGGGCGGGGCCTCACCTGCAGCCGGGGGTGGGCGTAGAACTCGTTCAGAAAGTCCATGAGCAAGTCGATCTTGAGGGAACTGACACACAGGATCACGTGCTTCTCCGTCTGGGCCCGGTGGCGGCTGTAGTTGCCCCCCGACTTCTGCCGCTCCATCCACAGGTAGACGAGCTCCTCAAACTGCAGGTAAGAGCATGTGAGCGCCAGGAGGTCTGGGGCTCTGGGAGCTGCGACAGCACAGAGCAGGGCGGGCGGCTGGCAGCACCTGCCGGGCACGAAGGGCGTAGGCCAGAGCAGGACAGAGGAGGCAGGGCAAGGATGGAGCCGCGTCCCAACCACGTCTCGGAAGACCACGGGTGTTTGCGGCACAGGTCACTCAAGGGGCCAGGTGGGGGCAGAGTGGCCCGTCCCGCCAGCGTGTGGGGTAGTGAGAGACGTGGCAGGTCCAGCTCCCAGCCCCAGGAGGCCAAGCAACCGTTAGTGGATGCCGACGTATACCCTCTGAACATCCAGGTAACTATGAGACCTTTGGGTCTCCGTCAGCACCTGAGACACGTTTTGGAGAAACCTGGAAACGTGTCTTAGAAAGGTCTCGGCCACAGAATTAGGGAGCCAGATGCCCAGCATGGAAGGAGGACTTTTGAGTACCATGGTTCTGAGCCCACGTCAAGGGTGTGGGTGATTCGAGGCTGCCATCTGGGGGGTGCCCTCCACCCAGGCCCACACTTCCTGGCTGTGAGCTCTGGGTGTTGAGAGCCCTTTGTAAGTAGGACAGTGACACATCCATAAAGGTGGGCTGGCGGCGAGGGGACGCCAGGCTCCACGGAGCTCACCGGGGTACTGACCTGCCCAGGGCCTCCCGCTACTGTCTGACTTCACGTCTGTGGGTGACAGCCAGACCCCGTGAAAGCACTGAGGTCGTTCATTTTTTTTCCGCACAATTTAAAATGAATGGCAGGAGCTCCGGCTCCGACTCCCTCCGGCTGTCGCCTGCTCTGGGTGATGTGCTGTATCTCGCTAAAGGGAGATCATCTCATTGAATTTATTGAGCACCTACTATGTTCCAGTGACAAGGCCCTGTGGCCTTGAAGCACAGGACTGGGCCCTAGTGGGAGGGGTCAGCGATCACCTCAGGGTGATCCCTGAGGCCTGTGCGGGATCGGGGCTCTGACAGCAGACACCTGGATTCAAGCCTCCCATGTCACAGGTGTGGCCCTCCGAAAGTGACCTCATTTGGAAATAGGATCTTTGAGGATGTAATGAGTTAAGATGAGGTCAGACTGGGTTAAAGCGGGCCCTAGATCCAGTGGCCGGTGTCCCGTAATGAGAGGAGAGGACACAGAGGTACAGGAATAAGCCACGTGGAGATGGAGGCAGAGCTGAGAGGGATGCAGCCACAAGCCCCGGGACGCCAAGGATCACGGCACCACCAGAAGCTGGAGACGTGGAAGCAGAGCCTCCCCTCCAGCCTCAGGCCTCCAGGACCAGCCCTGCTGACACCTCGGTCTCAGACTCTGGCTCTGGCCTGTGAGAGAGTAAATTTCTGTTGTTTAAGCCCCCAGCCCCCGTATGTGGGGTGCTCTGTTCCGGCAGCTGCAGGAAGCACCGCGCTGATGTGTGAAACTCAGCCCTGAGAGGAGAGGATGCTGTCAGCCGTCATCACAGTTACTCTGCGGGGGACGTTTACGGGCGGGCGTTTCGTCGTCACCGTCTCTAAGGGCGCTATCTGGTGAACGCGGTTAAAGAAAGAACGAAGGGCGCTAACGCTGGGACCATCCCTTCTCATCACCGACAACAGACTAGTCAGGCTCGCCGGCCCTCACCGTCCACTAGCCCTGGAGGATGGTCTGTGCCTCCGATGCCGGGCCCCGCGGCCTCCCTCTCCTTGGGGCTTGGGCGCCAGGCTGGCCTGGGTGACGGGATGTAAGCACCAGCTCTGAGCGGCCCCTGCACCCGCCAGGAGCGTGGGGGCCAGAGCACCGCGGGGACAGAAGCTCCGCAGCCGTGGGACAAGGGCACAGCCTTGCGGAGGCATCCAGGATGCCAGGGGGCAGGAGCCAGCGTGCCTGGCACCGTTTACGGGAAACCACACGCGGCCCCTCTGTGCACTCCCAGGCCCCTCCCAGGAGTGGGGCCCCTCCTCGACCCTCTCGCCTCCTGCCGGGCAGGGCTCACCTGCAACGGGAGTACCACGAGGGCCACGCAGATCATGACGACCACCAGCAGCTGGGACGGCCAGATCTTGGGCGTCACGTCTCCGTAGCCCACGGTGGAGAAGGTGACGATGCAGAAGTAGAAGGACGTCAGGAGGGACAGGTTGTCGCCCGCGCGCTCCAGGTGCTGGATGCCGCAGGTCCTGGAACCGGGGATGGGGGTGGCGGCAGGGCCTCGGCCGCCCTGGCTCCTGGGGCGAGGCTGGGCCTGCCCGCGACAGCACGTCAGCTGTCGCCGACACGGCGCCCCAGCCTGGGCCTGGGTCCAGCTCTGCGCTTTCCGACCCCGGCCTGCGGGGCCGGCACACCCAGCACGTCCCCTGGACCTTCCTTTCCTGCCCCGAGGCGCTTTGGAGGCCCCTGGAAAATTGGCCGGGAGCGCGGACACGGCGCTGCGAGGGTTCAGCGTGGGCCTGGGGTCAGAGGGGGTGGGCGGGGCCACCCAGGCTGCGAGCCCCTACCTGCCACCCACCTCGGAGCTCGTCCTCCCCCAGGAGGTCAGACGGCGCGGAGCACGCTCAGGCCCCCCCGCCCAGCTAGAGCTGGACAGTCCTCCCCCCGCCGTGGCCCTGCGTCCCGTGCGCACGTCCACCGCGGCGCGGCACACAGCGGTGCTCGGGGCCCTCCCCAGGGTGGACGCGCTGGCTGCGGGCAGGGGGCAGGCTGGACCACCCTGGCGTTTCCTACCCCGCGGACACCCCGCCCCCCTCCGCTAGAGCGTGCGTGTGTTGGGGGGCGTGGGGGTCCCCGGTCCCACCCCCGCCCCCCCCAGCCAGGAGCCAGTGCCCCCCTCCACGACGTCTCCGCGGGCCCCAGAGGAGCCGGACTCGGCAGCTCCGGCCTCGGAACAGGGGCTCCGAGCTGCCTCCCGGGCCTCCATCCCGGCTTCTTGGACGCGAGGAGGGCCGGGCTACGCGCTGCGCGGCCGCCTGGCAGGGACTCACCCCGTGAAGACGAGGCACAGCAGGGTGCAGAAGAGGATGAGGACCTGGTTGAACATGGCCGACTGGCTGCGCAGGATGGCTCGGTGGAAGTCGTTCTGCGGGAGGTGGCGCCGTCGGGGCCAGAGGGGGGACTGGTCAGAGCCCAGGGCCCTCGCCCCCCCCCCCCCCCCGCCTACGTCCCACATGCACGAGAATGCGTGAACGGGGGGGGGGGGGGGGGCGGGGAAAGGGCGTGGCTGCAGCTCCACCTGACCTCAGCTCTCTCTCTCCGTCTGGCCCCGCCATGCCAGGGGAGGACCCCAGGCACAGGCCACAGGCTGTGGCCTCAGCACCTCACTTTGCAGTTGCGATGGGGGTGAACCACGAGGGCCTGGGCTGGGGAGGGGCGCCCTGGGGGAAAACAGGCACTGCGCCGCCTGCCGACAGGGGCCTTGCTCAGACCTCAGCAAGGGTCTGCCCGGGGCCCTGGCTCCCGGGGGCCCCGCCTGCGCTCACTTTGCACTTTCACCCTCCCCCTCCTCCAGCCATGATTCCAGGGTCAGGGACGGGCCTGGGCGAATCTCCCGGGGCATCAGGGCTGGGGCTCCGGCTGGTCAGGAAGGAGGTGTGAGGGCATCTCGTGGTGACAGACACACGTCTGTCCACCGGTCAACCCGGCCTCCTGGGCACCGAAGGAAGCTGGCCAGCTCTCCACAGGGCCAGGGCATGGCGAGCTGTGCCCTGGGGTCCTGGGGGCCCCGCAGAGGTGAAGCGGGAGGGGAGGGGAGGGGCGGGGCAGGGGGGAGCCCACCCTGTGCAGAGCTGCCCGGCCCACGGCTCACGATCATGTTCTCCAGGGCGTGCTTGGCCAGCCAGCAGTTCAGAAACACTGGGATGAACAGGTTCCGCAGCGGCGGCCAGAATATCTGCGGAGGAAACGGTTCAGGGGGCGCGGGGCTCGGCGGCCGCTTCCTCAGCTGGCGCTTCACCCACCGTGATGATGAAGGGCAGTGTGTTGATCATCTCCAGGATGAAGGCCACGCGGAAGATCTGCTCCCAGATGTTGCCCTGGGGAGCCGGAGTGGGGGGTTGGGGGGTGGGCTTCAGGGCAGGTGGGCGGGGCGGGGCACAGGGCGGGGCGTGGGCTGGGGGAGGGGTGCGGGGGGAGGGCCCTGGGGAGCCAGGGGGTGGGCTTCAGGGCAGGTGGGCGGGGCGGGGCACAGGGCGGGGCGTGGGGGCGGGGCGTGGGCTGGGGGAGGGCTGCGGGGGGAGGGCCCTGGGGAGCCAGGGGGTGGGCTTCAGGGCAGGTGGGCGGGACGGGGCACAGGGCGGGGCGTGGGCTGGGGGAGGGGTGCGGGGGGAGGGCCCTGGGGAGCCAGGGGGTGGGCTTCAGGGCAGGTGGGCGGGGCGGGGCACAGGGCGGGGCGTGGGGGCGGGGCGTGGGCTGGGGGAGGGCTGCGGGGGGAGGGCCCTGGGGAGCCAGGGGGTGGGCTTCAGGGCAGGTGGGCGGGACGGGGCACAGGGCGGGGCGTGGGCTGGGGGAGGGGTGCGGGGGGAGGGCCCTGGGGAGCCAGGAGGGTGGGCTTCAGGGCAGGTGGGCGGGGCGGGGCACAGGGCGGGGCGTGGGCTGGTGGAGGGGTGCAGGGGGAGGGCCCTGGGGAGCCAGGAGGGTGGGCTTCAGGGCAGGTGGGCGGGGCGGGGCACAGGGCGGGGCGTGGGCTGGTGGAGGGGTGCAGGGGGAGGGCCCTGGGGAGCCAGGGGGTGGGCTTCAGAGCAGGTGGGCGGGGCGGGGGGAGGGCGTTGGGAGGGCCGGTGCTCAGCAGGGCGGGGCCAGGCCTGGGGGGCCACTCACTTTGTAGCTGAGGTAGATGAGGAGCGTGGTCTCCAGGAAGCTGATAATGGCCACGGTGACCTGGGGCGGGGAGGGGCCCGTGCCTGTGAGCAGGACCAGGGCAGACAGGGCCCCCCCAGAGCCGTGCTCCCCCCACTCACCTGAATGGCCCACAGAGCCGTCCTCCTCTCCACCCACAGGATGGGGGCCCTGGGAAGAGAGAGAGGTGAGCCCTGGGCCTCTACTGACCGCAGGCTGCTGCTGGAACTGGACGGAGGGCAGCAGCCTTGCCCTCGGAGGGGCCGAGAACAGGAGGGAAGGGGAGGTTCCCCGGGGAAAGGAGGCCCCAGGGCGGGGCCTGTGAGGCCAGGGCCTAAGCGGGCTGCCCTGGGGACGGGCCGTGGGCTCAAGAGTCCGCAGCTGGCCCAGGTGGCCTCCCCTTCTCATCTGGGCTCCCGGGGACAGGCTCCTACGCCCATCCCTGCAGGGGCAGGGGTGCTGGCCATCACGCTCCCCGGTTTCCGACCTCAGTTCCTCGTCCATAACCCAGCAGGGGAGAGGAGTGACTTGGGGGGTGGTGTCCCTGCCCAGACGCAGCCTCGTGACAAAGGTTGGGGTGACACTAGCAGGAGGGGTCGGGTGGCCGAGCTCAGCACCGACCCTGCCCAGACGGACCCTCCCCAGGCAGAGCCAGACCTCAGACGGCCAAGTCCCTGACCCCCGTGGGCCCCTGTGGGGTGGGAGGGCCCCCGCCGCAGTGGAGGCATTGGGCAGTTATTTCCTCAGCCAAACACAGAGACTCTGAAATCCCTAGGCCTTCAGGGCTGCTTGGATGAGAGCTGGGCCAGGGCTCAGGAGCTGCCCTGGCCACCCAGAAAGGAGAGGCTGCCAGGGCCGGGTATGAAGGGAGGGGCTGGCGTGTCCCTTCCACCCCACCTGTGTGTGCCTTCCAGGACAGGGTGACCGGGCCAGGGTGGGAGAAGCTGCGGAGCTGGGAACAGAGAGCTCAGAGCCTGGTACATTGGGTCTCGCTGCTGTGAAGGACCAGGACTGCTCTGCAAAGCTGGGCCGGGGGTGCTAGGGGTGGGGCGTAGGTGCAGGTTAAGGCCAAAGGGGGGCTCTGGGTCTGGGGAGGCTGGAAGGGAGAAGCCTCCATCAAGAAGGCGGCCAAGGCCCTGGGACACGTCCTAACCTGTGGACCAGGCACCCCCGCCGCTCTGGCGTCACTTCCCACTGCCTGACTGGGCGCCTGCTTTCTTTGGCTAAGGGGTCGTGAGTGGCGGAGGCAGCGATTGACCCTCCAGCAGGTCCTCGCAGCACCTCTCCTCCTACCCACCATCCATGCGGGCTGGGCCAAGCCGGCTGCTGGCGACCCCTGCTGTCACTTACATTGCTCCTGGGCCTCAGGGGCTGTACTCTGAGGGGCCACCCCGCCACTGCCCGCTGCTTGGCCAGAGCCCGGGGATCCCAGGAGGGTCACGGGCTGCGGCTGGGCATGTATCCCGGGGGGCTGGGCAGCGTCACCCTCTGTCCACCCCACCCGGCCCTGGGCCTCTGAGTGGGAGCTGGGTGGCAAACTCACCAATTGATCTCGGAGGACGACTCATTGAAGGTGTAATTCTGCTTCGGGCAGCCCCAGCTGTGGAGAGACGGAGCTGGCCGGCCACGGCCCCTCCCAGCACCGCCCCCGAGGGGACCGGACCCTTCCCAGGCTTGCCACGGGCTTCGGGCGTATGGGGGGCACACTCTCCCCAACCAGGGCCAGGCCCCCGCAACTGAGACAGCCGCCTGTATTCTAACACCTGGGGGATGGGGCAGCCTGCTCCCACCCTGCAGACGCTCTTGGAGGGTCTCTAACGGGTGAGGGGCCGGAGAAGGGGCGGGCCGGGTGCGGAGAACACAAGAGGGGAGCCCGAGAGGGAGTGGGGATTCCACCTGGGCTGCCGGCAGAGAAGGGGCTGTGCGTGGCCAGAGATGGGCCATGGCGCACACAGGGCCTCCTGGAGGCCAGAGCTGCTGAAACAAGGCTGGACAACGTGCGTGAGACGCGTAGAGGAAGCCGAGCTCCTGCCCCTCGGTGCCGACTCCAAGACGCCCGTCCCTAAGTCACTCCCGGGGACAAGCCTCCCCGAGCCACCTGGATGCCATCACTGGGAAGGTGGCAGGGGCCCGGCAGACATGCTAGTTCTGCCCCAGATTACAAGCAGAGCCAGGGTCACTGGCCAACAGGACCCTCACTCTCAAAGAGCCCCACGGCGACGGGCAGCTTCCTCCTCTTTTTTTCTCAACTGACCCTCTTCCTCCTAAGCCTGAGCCTGTTGCTGCAACAAACTCATGCCCGTAGAAGCCGCCAGCCGCCCGCCAGCCGCCCACCCACACATCCATCCATCCACCATCCTTACATCACCCACCTGTACACCCTCCTCTCATCCACCATCCACCTTCTATCCACTCATTTATCCACCCACCCATCCGTCCTCCATCTATCCACCCATCCATCTACCCATTCATCCATTAT
The DNA here is from genome assembly GCF_026419965.1 of Kogia breviceps. Lineage (NCBI taxonomy): Eukaryota > Metazoa > Chordata > Mammalia > Artiodactyla > Physeteridae > Kogia > Kogia breviceps. The sequence goes on from NC_081317.1 coordinate 1,824,574, forward strand.
CCACCCACCTGTCCATCCCACCCATACATCTACCAGCCCCCTCACCCATCCATTCGCTCTCCCACCCACCCGTCACGTGCCAGGCGCCGTGCAATGAATACGACAGAGCCGGTCTCTGTGGGGATGTAAAGCCAGATGTCCCAGACGCCTCTTGGAGTGGGAGAAGGTGGGATGAACCCAGGAAAGTGCTCTGAGAGTCAGAACCCCAGTTTCCTTCTCAAACCACCACAGTGGGATCTGTCCTCCCGCACTCCCGGAGAAGACGGGAGGTCCGTTCTCAGGAGTGGGTGAGGGTCTGGCCTGGGGAACCCTCCCCGCTGCACGTGGCGGGGAGGTAACTTCAAGCGGGCACTGCGAACTTTGACCCGGGCCTCCTTCCCAGCTCGCAGCCGGCGGGAGCCCAGGGGCCAGGCCTTACCCTGCCGGCAAGAGGGGAAGGATCTGCTCTGAGGAGCCGGGCAGACCCAGGGGACGGCGGTGACCAGCCGGCCACACACCCTGACCGCAGGGCCCTCGGCCTCCGAGAGCCCAACCTTAGCGTGAGTGGCCAGACGCTGGAGGAAGTCCCTTCAACGGGAGCTCGGGGGAGCAGAGACCGAGCAGGAGGGGGAACTGTAAGGAAGGAAAGCGTTTCAGACAAACCCGAGGTGCTGATGGCAGGGCGCCTGCAGCGGGGGCGACGCCTGGAGATGAAGCGTTCTCGGAAATCAGAAAACACAAGAGCAGAAGTGAAAATCTCAACTAGAGGGCTGGAGAGAAAGCCGGGGAAACCCCCCAGAGAGAGCAAAAGAGGGAAGCAGGAGAGAGAGGACCGCTCTGGAACCTTCCAGAATCCCACATCCGGCTACGAGGGAGTCCAGAGAGGCTCCCGGAGCAGATGGGGAGGTGGGCCGGGAGGGGCAAGGGGGACCGGGTGGAGCCCCAAGAAAGAGGCACACACCCTCCCTGCACCGCGAGGCTCACATCCTCCCCCCACCGAGGCCGGGCACCCCTGCCTGCCCAGCAGGAGCTGAGGGAGCCAGAGCCCCTCGCTGAGACCCCCCCGCGCACCCCTGGGCGAGCAGGGAGGGGGCATCCCAGACCCCCAAGGAGAGCTCAGTCCAGGTCCGGGTGTGGCCGCAAACGCAGCCGTCGTCCACGACAAGGACACCCTTGTGCCCGTGCTGAGCCGGCTGGTCAGCAGGAGCCCGGGGGCGGCGTCCTGGCCGCGGCTCTGCTGGGGAGGGATGCTGGGGGGGGGGGTCCCATGGGGGAAGGAAGGACTCCCCAAGGCCCTGGGCACAGGGCGCCGGGCACGGACCCGTGTGCGGACCCCACCGGCCTCCGTAACGGCAGAGGGCCCACAAGACGGCCCGCCCCGGGCGCGCAGGCCACCCACCATCCTATCCCCAGGGCCGGGTCATCCAGCAGGACGCGGACGATGTACAGCAGGCAGGTCAGCAGCTTCAGGGAGAAGTTGAACAGCCGGATCCTCAGGCCTGTGCGGGGCGGGACGGTGGTCAGGGCTCCCGGACCGGCCGGGGGCCCAGCCCGCACCCCTCCCTCTGCACCTGGGCCTCCGCGCCGGCTGCCCCGCCAGCACCGACAGGGCGGCTCCGTCGGGCCGGCCTCGGAGAGGCTTCACCCTGCCCCGCCTCACGGACGTGGTACAGTGGGCTCCCCGAGCTGGTGGCACCGGTGGCGGGGGGCGGGGGAGCAACCGACAGACGGACGGACCAGGCCCCACGGGCCCCTCCGCACCCCATCTTGCATCCCAGGGGGCCAAGCTCCTGCTGGGATGCAGGGGGAGGGTACCCACAGCGGGAGGGTGGGGCCACACGGAGGGGCCGGGGAGCCCCTCGGGGTGAAGGGGCTGAGACGGTGCCACCCGGCTGCCAGGGGCGGCGGGTCCCCACGGGGCGGAACGTGGTGCGGGACGGAGGTGAGGGGCACCCCCGCCACCCCTGCCCCCCACCCTGAAGGCCCCACTCACTGGATCTTTGGTTTTTGATGAAGAACAGCTTAAGCCTCTCCTTGAAGGTGTTCTCGTTGACGTAGAACTCCACCTGCACCCTGGGGGGCGGGCGGGAAGGAGTGGGCCCGGGGCCAGCGGGGGCCGGCGGGGGGTTCCAGCCCAAAGCCCCCCACATGGCGGGCCCCTCCCTGCTGCCAGAGCCAGGGGCAGCGCCGCCACCTCGGACAGAAGGCCCTGGGTGCCACATCCCCACGTGCCCCCGGCGGACCTGACCACCGGCTGCCGCCTTCTCAGTGCCCAGGGCCCTCCAGGCCCCGCGGAGGCGTGTGTGCTCACAGGCCCCCGGCCTGGGCTGTCATGGCAGCCACCAGGATTACACGTGGCCTGTGCGGCCCTTCGCTCAAAACATGCCAGATCATTAGTATAGAACGTTCCGGAAGCCAATGGTCAGCTGCTGTGTCTGGAGGCCCCTGGTGATTGTGCCTGGAGACCCGCGGGATGGTCGAGGCAGACAGGCCGGCAGGGGGCCCCCTCCCGCCGAGGCCATTCCCTGGACGATCCCCAGATGCCCTGAGCCCCTGCCCGGGCTCCCAGCATCCTGGGAACAGACCACACGGGCTGGCAGGAGGCTCCTGTCGAATGAGGAGGCGGGGTGGGGCTGGACCTTCCGGTCACTAGGGTAACGTGGGACCCGGAGGCCACGGGCCGCTGCCCCCGCCTCGGCCGCGAGCCCGCTGTGGGCGGCATGCCGGGCAGGCGAGGGCTTTATGTTCCCACTGCAGTTTCCACTGGAGACATGGAAACGCCAGTGTGGACAGCAGGCAGGAGGACCCCGCAGCCAGGTTCCCGCGGCGGGAATGGTCTAGCACCGCTTCCCTCGCGGGGTGGAGGCCCCGGGGCGGGGCTGCCTTGCTCTGGGTTGGCACCTGGCATCTGCCACACGGCCTCCATTCCAGGCTGCATCCGCCCCATTGGCAGGTGGGTCTTAGGACCCCACAAGCAGCCCGTGGGCATCACTGTGGCCAGTCCTCACCCCCTGACCAGACAGAGGCACCAGGAGCCCGGGATTTGGGGTGGGGCTTTTGACCAGAGAGGCCTAGTCCAGATGCCACGCCCTGTGCCTCACCTCACCCAGATGTCAGGTGGAGGCGGCCCCGCCACCCTCAGGGATGTGTGGGTGCGATAAGACTGTCCAGGTGAGGCAGCTGCTCAGCCACACTCTGTGTGGAGACCGTGACACAGGAAGCAGAGGGGCTGAGCACCCTGAAGGCAGAGTAGTGCTACCCAGAGGAATCTTGGAGGGCTGCACGTAGGAGGTGGCAGTTGAGCAGATGGGAGGCAGGACAGTGGTCCACAGGCAGAGGTGAGGCGCACGTTGGCCCAGGTCCCTGCTCCCCAGCCCTACCTCCCTGTCGTCGCCCACCAGGGTGGAGGGCTGTGAACGTCCTCGCCCTCTAACCAGGCTACAGCTCCGCTCCTATCGATGCAGAAATTCATGCCGCTGTCACCTTGAAAGTTTAATGGCACTACTCTGCCTGCGGCTGGCTGCCCCAACATCTCCAACAAGTGTTTACAATATTCATCACTCCCCAAGTCTGTTGTAGGCACAGCGTGTGATACAGGCTTGATGTGTTGGCAGCAGCCGTCTGGACCTGCCCTGGTGACGGGCCCGCGGGAAGGGACTTGGGCAGAGCCCCAGCCCCTTCCTGACCTTCGCCAGGTCGGGGGCCCTGGCCTGACCACAGTGGACCCCACTGGTCACAGGGCTCAAGAAGGGCCCAGGGGGAGGAGCTGGTGGTGTGAGCCTTTCCCCACTCTCAGGTCCTGGTGCAGGGCGGTCAGCCGGGGCGGCAGGACAGGCTTCCCGCAGACCGGTGGGGTCCAAGCCCAGAGCCAGTGGTCAGTGGACCCGACTGCAGCCCAGGACACCCCACTGCACACTGTACACGACGCACACCACTGCACACGACACCCCGATATACCCGCTGTACTCCAGCACACCTCTGCGTACCCCACTGTACCCTAGCACACCCACTGCACACGACACCCCGATATACCCGCTGTACTCCAGCACACCTCTGCAAACCCCACTGTACCCCAGCACACCCACTGCACACGGCACCCCGATATACCCGCTGTACTCCAGCACACCTCTGCGTACCCCACTGTACCCAAGCACACCCACTGCACACAGCAGCCCAGCACACTCACCATCGTGTCCCACTGTACCCTAGTGCACCCGGCATGCACTACACCCCAGCACACCTCAGTGTACACTGTACCCCAGTATACCCACTGGACTCCAGTATACCTCTGTGTACCCCACTGTACACTACACCCCAGCATACCGTACTGTACCCCAACACATGCACTGTACACTGTACCCCAGCACGCCCCACTGGACCTGAACCCCAGGCTCCTCTGCAGGTGCTGCCCGGAGCCGGGTGGGAATCCCTGAGGGTCCCTTTGGGGAGTCGGTCAAATGCCTTGTCTCTGAAGGAGGTGCTCCGACAAGCCGGGCTGGGCCTGACCCAGGTCAGGGGGCAGACGCCCCTCGGCGGTGCCCATGTGTCCCGAGGGACCCCTCCCCCACCGTCCTGCCCCGCACAGCAAAGCCTCAAGGAGGGGTGCCCACCCCTTGTGCCCCTCCACTCGGGTACCCCCTTCCTGGCCCTCATGTGGCCAGCAAGGCCCAGCTCGGCCCACGTGGCTGGTGCGCGTGGCTGGTGGCCGAGTCTCCCTCTCTCCTCCTCGGCCTCCCGGGGACCTCTCCCCCGTGCACCGCGCCCCCAGCCCGCATGCCTCTCACGGCCGCTGCCGCTGCTGCCCCCGGAAGTCCCCGCCCAGGCCCAGGGGTCAGGACTGCCAACTGGGACAGGTCACGCCCCAGACACGGAACCCGTCAGCCCCCTGCCCGGCGGCTGTGGACACCCATCTGGACAGGTCCCCCACCCCCGCCCCGGGCGCTCTCCACGCGGGAGGAGAGAAAGGGGTGGGGGGCGGCGGAGACTCGGCCCCGGGAGGTCGAGCCTGGGTGCCGGGGAAATCCACGGAGCCGCCTCCACTTTTAATTTTTCACGAGCTGTGGCTGCCCGCTTCTCCCACCACAGAAAGTAAGTTACAAGCTTTCCATTTACTCTGAAGTGCGGGTGCAACGGGTGCAATTCAGCTGCAGCATGTGCTCCTGGCTCCGCAGGTTCCTAGGGGACGCGGCCATGCCGGGGTCACGGACCGTGTGCCCTGGCAGAGCCCCGCCCCTCCCCTGCCTGGGGCCCCGCCTGTCTGAGCCTCCGCCGCCTCACCTGGGGCTCCGGCGGTGACAGTGGAACCGCCTGCCGTGGGCATCCTGGGGGAGCCGGGCAGGGCTGCCGCGACCGTGGAGAAGTTAACACGGTCCTCTCTGCGCCTCAGGTCCTCCCTCGTAAAGTCCAGATAAGCGTTGGTTTTCAGAGAGAGGATGAAGTGAGAGACGGCCCACGCCTGCGGCTCGGGCCCCGCCAGCTGGGCGGTGCCGGCGATCGCGGCTGGACTTGCTCTGAGTCCGACTCTGGCCCACACCCTTCACTCCCATCACCCAGAAGAGACGGGCCCGCGCCATAAACCCACGTGTACGGCTGCCGTGGCTTGAGGCCCTGCGGCGGCCCCATGGTGGAGCCGGTGACCAGGCCTACAGGAAGCTGCTCCGGGGAGCGGGGGAGGGCTGGGTGGGGGCCCAGAGCCGGGAGCCGGCTGAGAGCTCACAGGGCGACGGCCTGGCAAACACAGCTCGAGAGCCCTGGGCGAGGGCAGACGAGGGGCCCACTTCGTCTGCACCCGCTCACATCCATTCACCCGCTCCTCCGGCAGGACGCCCGGCGGGGAGGACTGGGCGCACCGCGGGGCCCCTGCCGCCCGCCGCCCGCGGTGCAGGAAGGTCTACGGCACTGGGCAGCTCTGGTCACGGGGTCCCTAGGCTTCTGAGAGCCCCGGCCTCAGTTCCTGGGGTACCCCCTGGGGGTAAGTCATGAGCCCCAAGGACTGGACAGGCCAAACCCACACCCTGTCCCGGGGCAGCCCTGCGCCCTGCCCCCTTCTGTCCCTCGCGGAGTGAGCAGCTCTCCGGCCGGCAAGGACAGGGATCCAGGCCAGGCGGCTCGAGGGCCGTCTCCCCAAGCCCGGTCACGGGGCCTCTCAGAGGGCTCCCACCAGCCCCATCCCTACACACGTGGAAACTGAGGCCCACCCACGCTGGACGCTGGCTCAGGTCACCCAGTGGTCAGAGGAGACAGGGCTCTGGACTCCCGACGGGGCCTGCGTCTCCCGAGTTTCAGGGGCGTAGGAGTCAGGTCCCAGCAGGTGGCTCTGCCCCATCCCCACTCGGCCTGCGTTCGAGCGGGCCCAGGCCCGCTGCCGGTGGGCAGGGTCTTGCCCACGCTGGGGTGGGCCAGAGGAGGCCCCCTCGTGCCAGCAGAGCAGCTTGAACTCCACCCACCCCACTCCAGGACCAGACCTGCCAGGCGAGGGCAGGTGGAAGAAGGGGGCTGCAGCTCACCCTGCTGACCGGCAGGCTGGGCGAGTGGCCTTCCAGTGATTCCTGGCAGGCGGCTCTGGCACCGACGGCCTGTGCCGGGAAGCGGCAAACGCAGGGCCGGGCGGCCGGTGCCAGTGCGAGGGTGGCCAGACACCAGGCACACGGCCGCGGGGAGGCCCACCCGCCCAGCTGTGACAGCCTCGCACTCACATGGGGCCGAGCTCTGGCGGCCTTCTTCCCGCTCTGCTGCTGCGTGCCGGTGGCTCTCCAGCAAGTGCCCGGCAGCTCTACGCAGGAGGCCACACAGCCCCAGCCAAGATGGAAGAGCAGGGCCCGGGCCCAACTGCCAACCCCAAGGCCGGCTATTCTGAGAATGGGCAGAGCCCGTGACCCGCCCCGGGGCCCTGGACGAGAACAGACACGTGGCCCGCCCTGCTCCCCGGGCACTGGTAGGTCCCAGGGTGGGCGGGCAAGGAGCTGGGCTGGTCTGGGTCTGGAGGTGGGGCCCTCAGGCGGACGGGCTGCAGACGGGCTGCTCTGCCCCGGCTGCAGCCTCGCCTGTGGGGGCATCGGGGGCACAGGCTCTCCTGCAGCTCCTCCCACGGTACAGGCCGGGGCACAGGCCACCCGCCGTCCCGCGTCAGCCCACGGCCACGCGCCTCCTCTCTGCCAGTCAGCCCTGCCGGTGCCTGGCACGCCGAGGAAAGCAAGGGCTCCAGGTGACCTCTCAAACCAACAGATGGCACCGTCCTGGGCCTCCCCAGTCCGAGAGCGCCCTTGTACTGGCGCCTTGGCTCGGTCAGGGGCCTCGGTGAGCCTCCGAGGGCCCAGGGACGTTTGCTCTGCCCGTGACAAGGCAATTCTGGGGCAGCAGGACCCCAGCCTCGGCCCCTCAGGCGGCCGCAACCGTCCACATCCTCCCACGGTCTCAGACCCGCTCCTGGTGGGGCTGGGAGAGCCCTGCGGTGGTGGAGGTACCTTCCCCCTCCTGTCACCCACCGCGCCACCGCCGGGGGACGGAGGCCCAGGGCAGCTTCCAGGCTCCTGCCGGCGGCGTAACAGCGCAAAGCCTCCGGCTGCAGGGGGCGGCGCGGAGAATCCCCGAGCCCGAGCGCGCAGTGGTGGCCAATGCCCACGGCATTAATTAACGAGACTAAAAACCAGGCCCCAGTCGGTGGCCACACCGGATGCCGTGGGTGTGAGCAGGTGGGGGGCTCTTTCCCAGAAATGCCCCCAACGGGGCTGCTGAGGGCGCTTGGGTACCCCGACCTCAAAGCACCCTCTGCTTGATCTAAATCCTAGCTGAAGCCAGGAAAAGCCTGGCAGGGCTCACGGTGGGGCAGCCGAGCCAGGCGCCTGGGGGTCCGGATGGTCACCAGCGGTCACCTGTACGCCTGTCCCCACGTAGGCACCACGGCAGGGGTCCCTGGTTCCCTCCCGAGGGCTGTGGTCACCACCTGTGGGGTATTCGCCTCTGGACACCCCCATTTCCTACTCCCAGACTCCTCCCCAGGAAGCCCCACCCAAGGCCCAGCATCACCGGCCGTGTCCCCGCTCTCACCCGGCTGCAGGGCAGATGGCGTGGCCGGAGCGGACCCTCCCCCCTGGGCCTGCCAGGGGCTGGGAGGCCACCTGTGAGCCAAGCACTTACTGAGACAGAGAGGAGTCCAGGCTGGAGCCTTCCAGGTGAAGCCTGGGGACGGAATGGAGCGGACACATCAACGCGGACGGACAGACAGACAGAGGGCCTGGACTCCTGGACCAGGTGTGGGCAGGGACACACAGGGAGGGCCCGGGCAGGGTCCAAGGGAAGCAGGGGCGCGCCCGTGCGCACACTCCTGACCGGACCTGGCGCCCTCGGCGCCCAAGCACCGGCACACGCGCCCCGCCCCGACCCAGGCGGGATGCGGTGACCCCCGGACCTGGGAGACCGCACGCAGGATGGGCGCCCGCCTGTGGCCAAGCGCGCAGCACGACAGCAGGTCTGGCGAGTGCTCGCTGCCCTGTTCGGCACTGAGCCCACCCCCGGCCCCGCGTGACCCCAGTGTCCAGGACGCAGCACCGTCAGCCCCCCTTTGACATCCAGGAAGCCGATGGCAGCAAGAGGCGGGCCCCACACAGGGCCACTGGCTGGACGACCTCTCCTGGGCTCCCCCGCCCTCTACGGGCCATTGCACCCCCCGCCCTGCCCCTAGGCTTCCTGCTGACAAGACAGGCCAGTGCTTTTAGGGACCCCCCAGGGGCAACCCCTCTACTGGGCCAGCAACACACACCTGCTGCCCTTTGCGCGGCCTGGCCTAGGGCTCTACCAGACTGGCCACAGCCAGATGACACCAAGGTGGGTGTGGCCTGTGCCGACCTGGGAGGAGCTGCCAGGACAGCCCCTGTCGGGGTGGGGTAGGGAGGGGGGCACAGAGGGTCTGCTCTTTGCTGGTGACGCACCCACCTGGGGCCTGCTTCTCCACAGAGGGCTTCAGGGGGCCTCTCTTTCAGTCCTTAAAGCAAACATCTTCCAGAAGGGGCGGGGAGGGGGGAGCAGCCTGCCTGCCTGCCTGTGCGGGGCCCTCTGGGTGGAACCCCCAGCCTACAGCTCCTGGTGCCCGGGCGGGTGAGGTCTTGGGCGGGCGTGGTGTGGGGCTGGGCGCTGCAGAGAGCAGGGGAAACCGGGGCTTAACTGGGCCTGGGGTTGCTGGGAGGTTCTGGCAGATTCTGTGTGTTTATCCAGCTCAGGTTCCCTTTGGCCTGGGCGCTGCCCCCAGTGTTGAGTAGGGCGACAGCTGCGCCCAGGGTGGCAGGAACCTGGCAGGGCCAGAGCCGGTCACAGCGTCTCAGCGGACCAGGAACTTGCTGAGAGCGGGTGAGGAGCGCCGGCAGGAGAGGCCGGGGACGGGAGAGGGAGAGTGGCCCTGTTCCTGGAGAGGGCGGGCACATGAAAGTACAGATCTGCAGGGGAGGAGGGGCGGGCGCGGGGGAGGCCCGAGGATCCTGGGGAGGATAGCAGGAGAGCAGGGCCGCGCTGGAGACGGACGAGGCGGCCAAGCGCTGGGCTCAGAGCACGCGGGGAGGGCGGGCTCGGGCCCCCAGAGCGAAGTGCACACGGGGTCCTGGGCTGGCCAAGCCGCTGTTCCCTGCAGCCGTTGCTTCCCTGCCCTCTCCGCCCCCGCCGTCCACAGAAGCCCCCAGGGCTCTGCGCTGGGCCTGACCGCCGCCGCCCCGCCCCGCCCGTCCTTGGTGGGCAGCCAGGCTCAGAGGGGCCGCCCTGAGTCAGGGCCCTGGGTGTACGGGCGCCCCCCAGCGGCCACTCTCTGCAGCTGCCACCCGGGGCTCCGGGCGATTTCAACCCCCGCCCAGGCCCTGCAGCACCTGCACGGGCCCCGCCCAGGCCCCACCCCCGACTGCACCCCGCGTCCCAAGGACCCACCCCACCTGTGGGCCTTTGCACAAAGACCCCGCGGCTGGAGCTCCCCCTCTCTCCCAAAACCTTCCCGTCAGCCCAGCTCTGGGCGAGCCCCTCCTTGGATGCCCCTCCGGGTGAGGGTCCAGGGTTGGTGAGCCCCGCCCCTGAAACTACCCCTGGGGAGGGCGAAGACAGCCTCCTGGCTCAGCTTATGGGCCTCACCTCCCGGCGGCCTCCCACTCCTCCGTCAAGATCCTCCTGCCGCCCCTCCCCGGAGGCCCTGAGTTCCCTTGACCTCTGCGGGACCTCAGAGCTCGTCCTGGCCTCTGGCCTCCCACTCCTCCCCTCACCCGTGTGGCCCCACCCAAGCCACACCCACACAAGGGCCCCCACTCCCCAGCCTGGACTCTGCCTCCCGGACTTCTCCCAACCCTGACTGCGGCGGGGCTGTCCCGTCGTCCATAGGGGAGTCGATGCAAATCCCCCCCCCCAAAAAAAAAGATACCAGAGGCATGAAAAACCACCCGTGACCAGATTAAGAGACCACAATGTAACTAATCCATCGAGATGTCTTATTTAAGGGGAACGAGTGGGCGATTTTAAATGAACATGGCCCTGAAGTAAGAACCAGATGTATTGTAAAAGGCATTAAATAGCTACCCCCACAGTTAATGGGCCCGGTGCGAGGAGGGGGATCCCAGCCGAGCGGGTTGCTGGTTTCACGCGGCATGGTGATTAAGCACTCACGGAGCGCTCCCCATTCCCGGCCATGACTCCCCACAACTCTCAGACCCCAGAATTCTACCCCCCAGATCCTTCTGCGGCACCGTTCCTTCTCACCAGGGCTCCCACCACGCCTTCCCGGCTACCCCCACGTCCCCTCCGCAATCCACCAGTGAGCCCCTCACTTGGGACACAACCCAAAGCCACGGGGGCGGGGCCTGCTGAGTAAGCAGGCCCCTCCCCTCCGGCCTCACCTGCCCCAGCTGTCCCACGCCTCTGCCTCCCTCTTTCTGCCAGGTCAGCACACCTGGCACCTGGCTGGGACCTGAGCTGTGCCTGGAAACCTGCCTACACCTTCCAGTGGTTCTGTCCCCACCAGCCTGGGGCTCTGCAGGGGTGTCCCCCAAAGCCAGCACACTGCCCTGCCCTGCCCTGCTCTCCTGCTGGCCCCTGGGCCACAGCTCTGGGCCTTAGCACCCTCACCCCATTCTGGCTCCTGGGGCCCCTCCTCCCACACACAGCTGTTGGGGCCCAAGGACTCGTCTCTCAAAGGCCAGGGGTCAGCAGAGGTCCAGGGCTGAAAGCACCCCCCCTGCCACCAGTGGGGGCCCCTGAACTCGGGCCCCAGTCCATGCAGGCCAGCTTTGCCTTCCCTGGCCCTGACCTGAGGCTGGGCTCCTGAAGACTCAGCAGGAGGTGGGGCGCTGCGCTGGGGACCCCCAGCAGATGTGAGTCTACACGGCAGCACCCATGGGGGCAAGGCCGCTCAGCCCCAGGGTCGCTTGCTGGGGGCATGAAGGGGCCCTAGCCCAGCCGTGACCCTCCGGGACAGTTCATTACACGGCCAGTCTCTCCCTCACTGGCTCTTTATCTCCAAAGCTCTCAAGCGATGGTCCTCGTCACCCCCTCCCCCAGGTCACGTTTCTAACTATCTCCCCACAGCGTCCAGGAAATGGGGGTGCAGTGCTGCAGGGGCAGGTCGGGCGGCGCCCTGGGCAGGGCCGAGGCCTCGTGGCCCAGCGAGCCCTGCCCCCGGCTGGCTCCAGAAGGTGCGTTCGGGATGCGGGCAGCTGCAGGAGCTACGGCCACGGGCTCCCTCCGGCAGAGGGCACCCACCTGCCTGCTCTGGTCTTACTGGAATCTCTAGCAGACTCATGCTCCTAAGGAACAAAGCCTGCAAGTCCTCCTCTGCTCTGAAACCTGCCATGGCTCCCTACTGCTCCCATCCAGAGCAAACTCCACAGTGTGCATCTAACGCTTGGGGAGAGGAAGCTGCAGGCACCAGCCCTTGGTGCTGCTGGGCCAGCTATGCAGCTGCAGACACTCCCTTTACTCTGCAGAAGGAGGCTGATGAGGACCCTGAACCTCAGGCGCTGCAGGGGGACTGAGTGAGGCTGCTCACATGAAGGGTCATCAGCACAGGACTGGGGGTGGCAGGGGGGGTATGGGAGGAGGGCTCCCTGGAGGAGGTGTCCCTGCCACCGCAGCTCCCATGCTGCACTGCGGGTTCAGATGCAGCCTGGACGGGACCTGCCATGCCTCTGTCCCTGCACTGCCTCCAGGAAGAGGATGGAGAAGAGAGGAATCTGGTCTCCAGGACCTTGGCCGGCACTCGCCTCCCTCCTGCCCAGGGGCTGCCCGTCAGCTGCTTGAGGCCACCAGGTGTGCCCATTAGAGGCACTTAATCTCCAGCCTTAGCAGTCTCCTCCGGCAAATAGGAATGACCGCTGGGCAGCGGCCCCCAGGGGCGTGTCAAGGAGCAGGAAATGGGGTTTGAGGGTGGGGAGGGGCCCAGAAGTCATGTGGCCAGCGGGAGGGGCGGGGGGAGGCTCCCCAGGCACCCTTGGTCTGCCATCTGCCAGGCTGAGTCTCTGCCAACCCCTCGCCCCAACCCTGACACGGCACAGCGCCTCCCCCCACCGCCCCAGGCTTGGGTCCTGGCTGTTTCCTCTGCCTGGAAGGCCCTGCCCATCTCCCTGTGCTGCCCCCCCGAAGGGCCAGTGCCCCAGGAAGCCCCGCTCTCCTTGCCCCGGCCCAGCCTGCACCTCCCTCTACCAGGCACAGGTTTCCGTGCCCACGACATGTGCCCACACCAATGGGTCTGATTCATCTCGGTTTCCCCCGCAGCATCTAGAACGGCTCCTGGCACAGGGCAGGGGATGGCTAAGCATCAGCCCCGCAGACTGAGCCTCAGTGTCCTCATCTGTGAAATCAGGGTGTCGTGCCGTGCCGGTCCTCAAGGAGGGGCCGGACAGGGGTTGGCACTGCCCCTGCCTGGCTGGGGAACCAGCCTCCTACACCTCAGCTGCCACTGGCTCCAGGCACCAGCCCCAGGGAGCCTGAGCCCTGATACACCCCAGCTCCCATCTGCTATGTAGCCTCCCGGGGCCTCACGCTGCTCAGCTCTGAAGCAGGACACAGATGCTGGCCCTGCCTCCCCCCAGGTGGCTGCTGGACCCAACATGAGTGTGGCCTCCAGTGGGACAGGGCTCGGGCAGAGGTCACCAAGCCACCTGGCACAGCGCCCAGGTCCCCACTGCCCTTCTCCCCTCCGGTCTTATCTGCAGGCCCTCTGTGCTCAGCCTCTCAGAGCAGGAGGGAGCAGGGGTACCACAGGTTCCCCGAGGCGGGCTGGAGACACACAGCGCGGTTGGGGCGCTTGGCTAGGGGTCCCGAGGGAGACCTCGGCCGTCCCTCCCTTCCTGGGGCTGCAGGCAGCGCAGCAGGTGCAGCCGAGCGGAGCCCCTGCGGGATGCGAGCGCAGAGATGCAAAGCCCCTCCCGGCGGCGCCCCGCCCCCCCGCCCCTACCTCTGGCCTACGTCGCTGCCTACGGAGCCCCCGCCGCGGGCCGGCAGCAGCGGGCTGAGCCCGTGAGGCTCCTCGGGGACCGAGGCGCCGGCCGGGGCGCCCCCCGGGCCCGCCTTGCCCTCGGACGGCGAGCGCGGCAGCTTGGCCCGCGCCATCCTGCTGGAGCGCACGGCGGCGGCGGCGGCGGCGGGTGGCGGTAGAGGAGCGGGCGCTACCATCTCCACGCGCCGCCCCGCGTTCCCCGCGCCGCCGCCGCAGTGGAACGGCCGAGGGGGGCTGGGAAACTGGGGGCGGCCGGGCTCCCTGCCGCCGCGGCCCGAGGGCGCCCAGGCTCGGCCGCCTCCCCACCCCGGAGGCCGGGTGCCCAGAGGACGGCCCACGTGCGAGGGGGTCTGGGCGCCCCAGGCTTCGAGGGGCTGCCTTACAACGGAAGTAGTAGTAATAGTCATGCAGACGGTGACGGCGCTGGGAGGAGGGGAGGAATAGTAGCGCGGTGACAGCCAGCGGCTCTTGGCCGGTCACTTCCGCAGGCGGGGGGCTGCTGGAGAGGGGAGCCTCAGCCGGCCTGTGGGTTCTGGGGACGCGGGTGGGGCTCCAGTTGGCCAGCCCAGAGCCACGCACACCTGCCAGCCCCTATCCCTGCTGCCCAGGTAGGGTGGGTCCAGCCCCTCGGTCAGGTGGGACACCGCTGTCTGTCCTCCCAACCACAGGCACTCAGGGGCCGCCCTTTCCCCCACTTCCTTCCCCCCAAAGCTTTCGGGGAGTCCATGGGGTAGTCATTTACCGGTGCCCGCATGCCAGGCTCAGCTCCGTGCCAGGCATGAGATGCCAGCCGTGGATGAGGCAGCTACTTCCTGGAGCCCAGTCTGCGCCCGACGCCGTGCTGGGCGAGCTCGGGTCCTCTCACTGCATACAGACAGCTTGAGGAAGCGTGCAGATTTCTGTCCGTTTGCAAAGCGGGGAAACCAAGGCACTGAGGGAGGAAGTGCCTTCCCCTGGAGACCAGACAGGAAGCAGTGGGGCGAGGTCTCCCACCCGCGACCAGCTGACTGAGCCTCTGATCCCTGTTGCCACATTGTATGGCTTTTCTGCCCAATCGCTTCCATTTTCACAGACGAGGGAGGCCGAGAACAGGTGACTCGCTTAGGTAGGTAATGGCTATCAGGTGTTGTAGCACTGGCAGGACCGAGGCTGTGGGTTGGCTGCCCTGGAGCCCAGCTGGGTGCAGGGGGGCTCAGATGACAACTGTCCAGGCTGCCGGGGGGCTCCAGGCCCTGCCGACGCGTCCAAACCCTGACGCCAGACCGGAGCCTCCAGCTTGGCTGGCCTGCCTACCTCTATTTCTTCACCACACTTGTGACCCAGCAAACCACCAGGGCCCGGTGCTTACAGAGGTCTGCAAGAGAAAGGTGGGCCTCGGTACACCCAGCCCCTGGCCTGGCCCCTCCCCAGACATTGCCTTGTAGGGATAAAGCCATTCGGTGGTCTCAGCAAACACTCATACGTGCGTTTCCCCCGACCGCCTTCTACGTCCCATCCCGTCCAGTATCTGCCGAGGTGTTTGTACTGGCCAAGCACTGGGAGGCCTCTGCCCGCCCTGGGCAGAGGGGGGCAAGCCTCTGTCAGCCATTGCCTACCCTTCCCATGGAGGGAGAGGCATGGAGCGGCTGCAAAAGAGGGAGGGCTGGAAGTGCCTCGGGCCTGCTGCTGAGCGAGACGCGTGGCGATGACTGTAAAACAACGCCAGCAGCACCACGGGCACGGGCAGCGCCGTCCACGGGGCCACGCTGAGGCCCCTCTGCATGTGTGTCCGCGCGAGACAGGCTGGGACCTGGGACCCTTTGCTGCAGTGCTTGCACCAAAACAAACATCTCTTGGAGCAACGAAATACAAAGAAACTACAAGGGACTAAAAATAACTGCGTGCAGGCACAGTTGGGGCAAATTATGGACAACAAGGTACAAAGAGACCAAAAAGCCCAACTGCTACTTCTGAAGAGCGGGGAGCAAAAGCAGGGTACTGCGCGAGACCCTTGCACACACCACCAAGGGGTGGGCCGACCTCCTAAGCCATGCCTCCGGCCCCACCCCCTGGACACACCCCTACCCTCAGCCCATAAAAGGAACCAGACACCCCCACCACTCAGCGAGTGAGCAAGGGAACCTGTTACTTGTTCACGCTCCCCACTGCAGCAGCAGGGCCCCCAGTAAAGTCTTGCCTGAATTTCTGACGTGGCCTCTGATCCATTTCTATTGATTAAGGAGGCCACGAACCCTGGTCGGTAACCCACACACAACAGACCATCAGGGACCTTCACCTGTGCAGCGCAGGAAGCTGTGAGGTGGGGGCTCCTTGGGACTCTAGGGTCCACAGACACCAGAACTTGATTTCCTTGAGCAATGGCAGCGAGTGACAGCCCACCTCAGAGTGCTTGTGGGAGCGCCATCTGTAAGGGCACAGGATGGCCAACGCCTCACGTCCACCCACGGGGAAGGCTCAGCGTGTCTAGCCCATCCACCCTGAGTGCTGTGTCTTTCCCATTCTGGGTTTTGAGAATGCAGTGGGTTGGCAGGTCCCGATGGTGTCTGAGGTCCAGGGTCAGGTCAGGTGACGAGGGCAGGACGTCCAACACTTTGTGTGGCGGGATCTCATGACAAATACAAGCTGATGTGTGGTGGTTACGTCTGGGAGTGGGCTGGGGGAGGCCTGTCAACTGGCTGCTGCATCATTTAGGTACAGTTTGATTTATTTTGGAAACAATGGTCCACTTTTATCATCCAAGGTCTAGTGGTGTTTTCCTGTGTGGGGAGGACAGACACGCCTCCTGTGTGGACCAGGGCACTGTGAGGGGTGTCCAGTGGGCAGGCTGGATGCTCCCACGTGAGGCGAGGCAGGGAGCGCGGACCCCAGGCGCTGAGGAGTCCCAGCGCGGCTTGCTCCCACGGGGCTCAGGCAGACTCAGACCCCATGGCTATGTGTGGTGGGGTAGGCGACAGGCGGGAAGGTCGGCTGTCCTTTTGCTCAAGCACTTGCACCTTCTTCCAAAGGGCTTCATTCCTGCCACACAGCAGCCCTGTGTCATTCTGTGGGGGGGGACTGCTGGCTGGGTGGGGGTGGGGCAGGGGTGGTGGGTGGGAGGATGGGGAACCAGGTGGAAGCCAAGGTGTGTTTGAGGGTGGAACTAGCCCAGGCTTCCTGGAGGACTGGGTGGCGGGGGATTCAATCAGGGGTGAGGAAAGGGGTGGCTGGCGTCCCCTGAGATGGGGCAGACAGAGGAGCAGGTGGCGGGGTCTTCCCAGACCTGTTTTGGACATTCTCAAAGTACACAAGACAACCATAGTGGATGCAGTGGAATGTTACCCAGCCTTAAAAAGGAAGGTACTCCTGACACAGGCTACAACATGGATGAATCTTGAAGATATTTGCTGAGTGAAATAAGCCAGTTGTGGGACTTCCCTGGTGGCAGATTGGTTAAGACTCCATGCTCCTAATGCAGGGGGCCCAGGTGCGATCCCTGGTCAGGGACCTAGATTCCACTTGCATGCCGCAACTAAGAGTTCACAGGCCACAACTAAGGAGCCCACGAGCCGCAACTAAGGAGTCCATGTGCTGCGATTAAGGAGCCCATAAGCTGCAACTAAGGAGCCCATGTGCTGCAACTAAGGAGCCTGTGAGCCACAACTAAGGAGCCCGCCTACCGCAACTAAGGAGCCCACCTACCACAACTAAGACCTGGTGCAACCAAATAAATAAATTAAAAAAAAAAAAGAAATAAGCCTGTCGCAAAAGGACAAATCCTGTAGGATCCACTTATCTGAGGGACCTAGAATAGTCAAATCCACAGAGACAGAAAGGAGGTGGTGGGGGCCAGGAGCTGGGAGACGGAGTTAGCGCTCCATAGGGACAGAGCTTCAGTTTGGGAAGATGGGAAAGATCTGGAGATGGATGTGGTGATGCTTACACGACAACGTGAATGTGCTTAAAGCCACTGAGCTGTGCGCTTAAAGTGGTTAAGATGGTACATTTTGGGTATATTTTACCACAATTCAAATAAACAGTTTTTTTAAAAGGAAGGAAGGAAGGGAGAGAGAGAAGAAAAAAATGGGGATACAGAGAGGATGGACTTTGTAAGACACAGAACCCAGCCAACAATAAAACATGACTTGGAGTAGAAGGAATTCCCTAAACAGGCTTCAAACACTAAACCCACTGGACAGGGACAAGCTCAAAAATGAGATACGTCGGTATCTCAACAGAGTGAGGGAAAAAAGGGAGATGACAGAATTTTGGAGACAAACCGAGAGCCCAAATACTAAATCACACGGGATCACTAATGAACCCGATCCAGAAAAGATATGACTGAAAATGGAGTTACTGACAGAGGGACGGTCCTGCTGGCACAGAAGCAGATGCAGAGCAGAGTGTCCAGGAGCTGAGAGCTGGGGGAACACTCACCCAAAGAATTGCTTGTGCCCTGGATAGAGGCCCCAACCTGTTTTAAGTATTTAAAACATATTTAGACAGTATAACGATGAAAGAACTACATGCTGAGCTCCAGGAAAATAAGGTACAGGATGTGCCACACCCAGATATTGATCCCATGAATCTACTGGGCTTAAAGGATAAAGAAAGAATTCTTCAGGCAATAAGACAGACAAAGCAAATCAAGCGACGGGTAGAGCAAGCTAGCTTCAGGGGCTGGGAAGTGAATGTTTAATGGGGACAGAGTTTTGGTTTGGGAGGATGAAAGAGATGGATGGTGGTGATGGTTGCATATTAAGAATATGCTTACTGTACTAAAAGACAAAGACTGTAACAGGAAGCAAAGAAGTACATTACATAATGATCAAGGGATCAATACAGGAAGAATATACAACAATTATAAATATATATGCACTCAACAAAGGAGCACCTAAACTCATAAAACAAATATTAATAGACATAAAGGGAGAAGTTGACAGTAACACAATAATAACAGGGGACTTTAACACCCCACTTACATCAATGGATCAGACAATCCAGACAGAAAATCAATAAGGAAACACTGGTCTTAAATGACACATTAGACCAGGGGGACTTAATAAATATATACATAGAACGTCTCACCTCAAAGCAACAGAATACATGTTCTTTTCAAGTGCATGTGGAACATTCTCCAGGATAGATCACAGGCTAGGCCACAAAACAAGTTTCAATGAATTTCAGAAAACTGAAATCATATAGAACATCTTTTCCAACCACAACACTATGAAACTAGGGAAAAAACTGCAAAAACCACAAACACGTGGAGGCTAAACAATACGCTACTGAACAATGAATGGATCACTGGAAAAATTAAAGAAGAAAATAAAAACATACCTGGAGACAAATGAAAATGGAAACACAATGATCCAAAATCTGTGGGATGCAACAAAAGCAGTTCTAAGAGGGAAGTTTATAGCGACAGTGATACAAGCCTATGTCAGGAAATAAGAAAAATCTCAAATAAACAACCAAACTTTACACCTAAAGGAACCAGAAAAAGAAGAACAAACAAAATCCAAAACTAATAGAAGGAAAAAAATCATAAAAATCAAAGCAGAAATAAATGAAGTAGAGACTAAAAAAAATCAATAGAAAAGATCACTGAAACTGAGAGCTGCGTCTTTGAAAAGGTAAAGAAGATAGATAACCTTTAGCCAGGTTCATCAAGAAAGAAAGAGAGTCCAAATCAATAAAATTAGAAATGAAAAAGTTACAGCTGATACCACAGAAACACAAAAGGGTCATAAGAGATTACTACAAACAATTATATGCCAATAAAATGGACAACCTAGAAAAAATGGACAAATTCCTAGAAATGCACAGTCTCCCAAGACTGAACCAGGAAGAAACAGAAAATAGGAACAGACCAATTACCAGTAATGAAATTGAATCAGTAGTAAAAATCTCCCACAAACAAAAGTCCAGGACCAGATAGCTTCACGGGTGACTTCTACCAAACCACTAGAGAAGAGTTAACACCTACCCTTCTCAGGAATGCTTCCAAACTCATTCTATGAGGCCAGCATCACCCTGAAACCAAAACAAGACAAAGATATCACAAAAAAAGAAAATTACAGGTTAACATCACTGATGAACAAAGATGCAAAAATACTCAACAGAATATTACCAAAATGAATTTAATAATACATTTAAAAGATCATACACCATGATCAAGCGGGATTCATCCCAGGGATGCAAGGGTGGTCCAATATCCACAAATCAATCAATGTGATACACCACATTAACAAATTGAAGAATACTAATCAACTCAACAGATGCAAAAAAAGCTTTTGACAAAATTCAACATATTTTTATGTTTAAAACTCTCAACAAAGTGGGTATACAGGAAACAACCTCAACATAATAAAGGCCACATATGACAAGTCCACAATTAACAACATAGTTAATGGTGAAAAGCTGAAAGCATTTCCTCTAAGATCAGGAAAAAGACAAGGATGTCCATTCTTTCCACTGCTATTAAACACAATATTGGGAGTTCTAGCCACAGAACTCAGACAAGAAAAAGAAATCCAAATTGGAAAGGAAGAAGTAAAAACTGTCACTGTCTGCAGATGACATGATACTATACAAAGAAAATCCTAAAGATACCACCAGAAAACTGCTAGAGCTCACCAATGAATTTGGCAACATTGCAGGATACAAAATTAATATACAGAAATGTGTTGTACTTCTATACACTAACAACAAATTATCAGAAAGAGAAGTTTAAAAAAATCCAATTTACCATCACATCAAAAAAAAAAACCCTGGGAATAAATCTAATTAAGGAAGTAAAAGATCTGTAAGAAAACTGTAAGACACTGATGAAAGGAACTGAGGATGACACAGAGGGAAAGATATACCATGCTCACGGATTGGAAAAATTAATATTGTTTAAATGACCATACTACTCAAAGCAATCTACACATTCAATACAATCCCTGTCAAAATACCAATGGCATTTTTGACAGAACTAGGACAAATACTTCTAAAATTTGTATGGAAACACAAAAGCTCCTGACTGGCCAAAGCAATCTTGAGAAAGAAGAACAAAGTTGGAGGTATCCTGCTTCCTGACTTCAGACTATACTACAAAGCTACTGTAATCACAATAGTATGGTACTGGCACAAAAACAGACCTATAGATCAATAGAACAGAATAGAGAGCCCAGAAATAAACCCACACACTTATGGTCGGTCAATCTGTGACAGAGGAGGTAAGAATATACAATGCAGAAAAGACAGTCTCTTTCCCAGGGGTGCTGGGAAAACTGGACAGCTACATGTAAAAGAATGAAATTAGAATGCTCTCTAACACCATATTAAAGAAAAACAACTCGAAATGGATTAAAGACCTAAATGTAAGTCCTGAAAACATAAAACCTAGAAGAAAACAAAGGCAGAACACTCTCTGACATAAGTCGTAGCAATATATTTTTGGATTTGTCTTCCAAGGCAAAGTAAGCAAAAACAAAAGTAAACAAATGAGACCTAGTTAAACTAAAAGCTTTTGCACAGCAAAGGAAACCATCAACAAAACGAAAAGACAACCTACCAAATGGGAGAAAATATTTGCAAATGATATGACCAATAAGGAGTTAATACTCAAAGTACATACAAAGCTCATACAACTCAATAACAAAAAAACCCAAACAACTGGATTAAAAAATGGGCAGAAGACCTGAACAGATAGTTTTCCAAAGAAGGCATACAGATGGCCAGCAGATACATGAAAAGCTCAACATCACCAGTCATCAGAGAAATGCAAATCAAAACCACAATGAGGGGCTTCCCTGGTGGCGCGGTGGTTGGGAGTCCGCCTGCCGATGCAGGGGACACGGGTTCGTGCCCCAGTCCGGGAAGATCCCGCGTGCCATGGAGCGGCTGGGCCCATGAGCCGTGGCCGCTGAGCCTGCGCGTCCGGAGCCTGTGCTCCGCAACGGGAGAGGCCACAACAGTGAGAGGCCCGCATACCGCAAAAAAAAAAAACAAACAAAAAAACCACCACAATGAGATATCAACTCACACCTATCAGAATGGCTAACATCAAAAAGACCACAATTAACAAATGTTGGCGAGGATGTGGATAACAGGGAGCCCTAGAACGCTGTCGCTGGGAATGTAAATTGGTGCAGCCACTGTGGAAAACAGTATGGAGCTTCCTCAAGAAGGTGAAAATAGAACTACCGTATGATCCAACAATCCCACTCTCCTGGGTATATATCCCCCAGATCCTTGAAAACACTAATTCAAAAAGATACATGCACCCCAATGTTCATAGCAGTATTATTTACAATTGCCACGATAAGGAAGCAACCTAAGTGTCCATCAACAAATGAACAGATAAAGAAGACGTATGTATAAATACAATGGAATACTAGTCAGCACTAAAAAAAAAAAAAAAAGAATGAAATTTTGCCATTTGCAGCAACGTGGATGGACCTGCAGGGTATTATGTTTAGTAAAATAATTCAGAAAGAGAAAGGCAAATGCTGTGTTATCACTTATACATAGAATCTAAAAATAAGATGAATGAACATAACAAAACAGAAACAGACTCAGAAACAGAAACTGACTCTGGCCTTCCCACCTCCCTCTTCAAAAAGCCCTGTGATCCCATGGGGTCCACACAGATGATCCAGGACTGTCTCCCCATCTCAAGATCCTTAACTTCAACACATCTGCAAAGCCCCTCTTGTCACCTAAGACACTTGCAGGTCACAGCCATTAGGACATGTACACCTTTGGGAGGCGGGCATCGCTCAGTCCATCACACATAGTGAACTTATATAAGGCCATTGGTCAATACATGAAACCCAGAAAGAGTAGTCCAGAAAAAACACCTTCGGCTGTCATCCTTTGAGGCTGCTATAATACACTCTGAAAACTGGTAATTACATGGAAAGGATTGAGCGTGTTTTCCTGCTTTCTCAGCAGGAATTATGTTTTGGGTTGTACAACTAGCTCCCATTGATGTAGGAAAACCACCAGTTAAAGAAGAATGTGGCTTATACTCGAGGAGGGTGGAGCAGAACAGGAAAGGAGCTTGTCTAAGCTGCCACAGAACGCGGGGCTCAGGGAGGACATCCGGTGGGGTTGCCACCCTCAGCTGCACCAAGGAGGGGGAACGCATGGTCGTATGATGACGGATCACCTTGCATACCTGCCCAGTGCAAGCGCTGGGCTGTCATCGTTAAGCCGTCGTGTCCCTGTGGCCATCTCTAACAGAGGGACAGCCAGGATGTGGGGCAACATGGGGACCGTGGTGGCACTTAAAACCTTCCCTTGCCTGAAACATTCGAGTTCCGTCCACGAGACCTTCAGACCCTACATCCAGTTTACGGGAATATCGGAGGCAGAGCAACAAGCTGAACCACCCACCAAGAGGCAACCAGACACACAGACAGCAGAACATTCTGCAGGACCAGAGGCCTGGCGCATCAGCCACCTATGCTGTATGACAAGTTGCCACCAACTTCACAGCTTAAAGCAACATATACTCGCGGTGCTGAGGTTAGAAGACCGGGTGTAGCTTCGCTTGGTGTCTTGCTTAGGCTCCCACGTATCTGAAATCAGCATCAGCAGGGCTGGGTTTCCACCTGGACCCCTGGGGAAAATCCACCTCCAGGCTCATCCAGTTGGCTGGATTCAGCTCCTGGCGGCTGTAGGACTGAGGTTCCCCTTTCCTGCTGGCTGTTGGCTGCTCAGCCCCTAAAGGCTGCCCTCCTGCCTGGGCCCCTCCACCTTTAAGGTGGCAATCGTGGGTCAGATTCCCCTGTGCCCCAAATCTTTTCTTCCACTTCCAGCCAGGGAAAACACTCTTGCTTTCAAAGGGCCCCTGTGACCAGAAAGGGCCCAAAACCTCCTGGTGATTAACTCAGACAACTGATTAGTAACCTTACTTATAACACAAAATTGCCATGGGCATGAGCTTCCTATGGCTGATGTGACAAAGTACCACAGTCTGGATGGCTTGAACGACAGAAATTCACTCTCTCCCAGTTCTGGAGGCCAGAAGTCCAAGATCAAGGTGTCAGCAAGGCTGGCTCCTTGTGAGGCTGTGAGAGAGGATCATTCCAGGTCTGTTTCCAGATTTCCCTTTTTTAAAAGGTCAACAGTAGGGACTTCCCTGGTGGTCCAGTGGCTAAGACTCCACATTCCCAATGCAGGGGGTCTGGGTTTGATACCTGGTCAGGGAACTAGATCCGACGTGCTGCAACTAAAATATCCTCTGAACATAGCAACAAAGATCCCACATGCCGCAACTAAGAGCCGGTGCAGCCCAAAATAATAGTAAACAAATGTTAAAAAAAAAAAAAAAAAAAGGTCACTAGTCATGTTGGATTAGGGCCCCACCCCAATGACCTCATGCTCATGTAATGATCTCTAAAGACCCTACTTCCAAATAAGGAGATCCTGGGGGTGACATCTCACCATCTTTACCGGCTTGGAGATTAGGGTGGGGGACCTGGTGAGGCCACACCTGGTAGGAGCCACTCTGGATTGAAAGGAGTTAGTGAACCCTAATAACCAGAGGCAACACAATATTCCCGGACCAAACAAACCAGCCGAGAAGGACAGCTTGGGGGCACCAGGGAAATGTCTTCCCCAAGCCAGCTATGTGCCGCCCCCTCCCTGGTCTCCACCCCGGCTGCAGACCCAGAGCCAGGAGCCCTCACTCGCTCCCCCCCAGTCTCTCTGATCACCTCATGGGCACCACCCAGGGCTCCCCGACTTCTCAGAGGAGACACCTCCTCTCCTCCTGCCCCCCCCCCAGTGCAGACACGAGTCTCAGGAGATGCCCCATAGATGCCACACGAAATCTGTGCTCCCCCAGAGGCTCCAGGGGAGGGTCCTTCCTGCTTCTTCCAGCTCCGGGTGGCCCCAGGCAGCCCTGGCTTGTGGTCACGTCACCCCAGTCTCTGCTCCATCTCCACAAGGCTTCTCCTGTGTATGTTTCTCTTCTTACAAGGATACCAGTCGGCGGATGTAGGGCCCACCCTAAATCCAAGATCATCCCATCTCAAGATCTTTACCTTAATGACACCTGCAAAGACCCTATTGCCAATAAGGTCACGTTCCCAGGTGCCAGGTGGACATGAATCTGGGGGACACTTATTCAAAGCACTGCGGTGGGTCTGCAGTTCTCTCCTGCAGACCCCCTCTCCTGAAGCTCCCCCAGTCAGCTGTGCGACCTTGAACAGGTCCCTTTCCTGTGGGGTCTGCCTCTACTTGCCAGGAGCCTGCACCCCGTGGGTGAGGGGAGAGGGGAAGGCTCTCCCTCCAGGGATCCTGGGATGTTCTCAGGGCGTAAGGAATTTGAAATCAAGGCAGAGCTTAACCCCGTGAAAGGTTACTGGCCATCTCTTTTTTAAAAAAATTAATTAATTTATTTTAGTTTTGGCTGCATTAGGTCTTTGCTGTGCACAGGCTTTCTTTAATTGCGGCTAGCGGGGGCTACTCTTCGTTGCAGTGCGTGGGCTTCTCGTGGCAGTGGCTTCTCTTGTTGCAGAGCACTGGCTCTAGGCGCAAGGGCTTCAGTAGTTGTGGCACGCGGGATCAGTAGCTGTGGCTCACAGGCTCTAGAGCGCAGGCTCAGTAGCTGTGGCGCATGGGCTTAGTTGCTCCGCGGCATGTGGGATCTTACTGGCCCAGGGCTTGAACCCGTGTCCTCTGCCTTGGCAGGCGGATTCTTAACCACTGCGCCACCGGGAAGCTCCGGCCATCTCTTTTGTAGTGTCCACCTTGTTTCCCCAAGCCTGCTGTGGATGGAATGTGTGTGTCTCCCCAAACTCACATTGAAGCCCCAACCCCCAGTGTGATGGTGTTAGAAGGTGGGGCCTTGGGAGGTGATTAAAGTTAGATGAGGTCCCGAGGGTGGGGCCCCAAGATGGGATTAGTGCCCTTATGAGAGCACGTGCTCTCTGTGTCTCTGTCTCCCGTGAGGACACGGTGAGGAGTCTGTACACCAGGAAGAGGTCCCACCAGGACCCCCCAACCCCCCACCCCTGGCTGGTATCTGATCTCAGACTTCCAGCCTCAGAACTGTGAGAATTAAGTGTGTGCTGGTGAAGCCCCTGGCTGGGTGTTTTGTCACACAGCTTGAGCTGCCTGAGACACATCCTGGACACTCCCACCTCCCATTTTCACTCCAAGTGGATGAAGCCGAATGACGCGTGCACAGAATTTTCAACGGCAAATGGCACATCGTGGGAAGCATATCAGGAGTGAAGGGAACGGCAATGTGAAACAGAAACCGAGCATGGTTTCCGTGACACGGCAGGATGCGGGCCACCTTCTCTCTGGATGTCTGTGCTCTGCTTTGCACTGATTGGGAGGAATTCTGATTCGTCACACAAGTCCCCGGGATGCAGGCTTAGAGGCAAAAAGATGCACTGAGATGTCTGACACCAGGGCCCGGATGAGCACCCGGCTCCCGGGGACGCCCAATTCGCCATCTCAGGGTCGCCCCCAGGGTCCTCGGGACGTGGGCAGAAGGGGAGCCAGGGCCCCTTCTCGGTGCAGAACTGACTGGTGTAGCCCTAAGCCCGGATCGCTGAGAGTGTGGCTGTCTTCCAAGTGCAGACTCAGGTCCAGGAGCCCCGCCGACCCGCCTCGGTGTCCACGGCTGGTGTGGAGGTGAGCACGCCGCTGCTCACACGTTTGTGCGCCCCTCCGTCACCCACACCCTCCCCGTCCCGTTTGTTCTTATTCCTTTACCCTCCATCTGCTGTCCACCCTGCCTGCTCCTGGCCTCCCAGGACCGGGGGTGACCCAAGCCCCCTCACGCTCACGCAGAGGGAGGGACACAGGGTGGGAGGAAGGCGCGGCCTGCCCCCGGGAGCCCCGGCCCCTCTCTGCGGGGGGGCCCCCAGGTAACACTGGCCCCAGCCCTACAGCGGCGCGTGGCAGAGACGCAGGCAAAGGAGCCCCGGGCCCAGAAAGTGCTAGAAAGACCGATATCAATCTTACCCCCTTGCGACCCAGCACACAGAGCCGGCCAGGACCTGAGCCTTTCCTTGGTCCAATCACGCAGACAGAGGAAAGTGAGTCCCCAAGAGACACAGGGACACTGAGAGAGCCGCCTGGCGGCGTCCTGGCCAGCTCCCAGTGTCCACACGCACCCGGCGCGCTCGCCACTGTTCCGTCGGTGGTTTAAAGTCAGCAACGGCAGAGACGGAGGCCGGCCGGAGAAGGCACGCAGCTGCGGAGGACGTGGGCAACCCCGGGAGGAGGCGAAGGACCCTGGGCTCGGGTGGGGGGAGCCGAGGTGAGCACGGGAATTTCAGGCCTGGGCGACAGAGGAAGCGGGGAGTGCTGGGGGCCCGCTGGAGGGGCAGGCGTGAGGGCTGGCAGCTGTCCAGGGGTGACCAACGTCCGCAGGGCACTGGGCCTGAACACCCAGGTGGCTGCTCTGGGCTGCGAAGGGGCTGTGGCGGGAGGTGAGGCGTCTGGCTTTAGGCTCACACTCCGGGGTGCTGGGCGACACGTCCCCCGCACCCCAGCACCATCCGGTTCTATTCTGCATGGAACTGAAGGTGGCAGGGGACCCCCGACCTGCCTGGGCCCCACCAGCCCGGGCCACCGCCATTCCCCAGGTGGGCCGTGTCCTCCAAGGTCTTCAGGTCTGTGATGGACACAGGCCCCTGGCCAGGGCGGGGCAAGAAGGCCAGGATGGGGCCGGGATCCCACCTTGCCCCATCCTGGCCGCGGCTGAGCCGAAGGCAGGCCCTGGCAATTTAAAGGTAACACCGGGGGCTTGAACTCGGCCCCCGCGCGGATAGAACCCAGGGGACCACGGGGGACTGGGCCTGCTCCAAAGGCACCTCTCTGAGCCCTGCCTGCCCCTCCCGGAGCCCAGCCCAGCGCTCAGAGGGTCCAGCCCTGGGGGCCATGGCTGCCAACAGTGGCTCCTGCGGGGCAGGGCAGGGGTCTGTCCTCAGGGCGCCCCCCGCAGCGCAGGCCTGCCTCCCCACTTCTCGGCTTGCTGGGTGAAACAACATCCCACAGAAGCAGCCAGGCTCCGTCCTCTGTTGCCGCGAGAACTTAGGGAAACAGGGAACAGGGCCCTTCTGGGCAGCGCACTAACCCCTGGAGGCCCGGCCTCCTCACCTCTCGGCGGCTGCGCTGCCCCGGAGCCCCCAGAGGGGCGCACACACCTCCCCACCCCCCACCCCGTCCTCCACTAGATGCCTGGGAGCGAGGTGGGCAGGGACCCTGACGTCACCTCCCACTGCGGGCTGGGTCCCGGCCGGACAGGCAGCTGGGGAAAGCAGCTGGTCCCCGGCACGCAGGCCAGGAGAACACCTGGCCGGGCCTTCTCTTCACCTGTGGCTCCGCCCACCCCAGCCTCTGGCTGGTTCTACTCCTCGTGGGAGACGAGCCTGTGGTGGGACGGCCCGTGTCCCCCGCACCGCAGTGCAGAGAGGGTGTGAGGTGTGGTGGAGCCCTGAGACCTGGCCACAGGCAGTGACGAGGGTCCCCTAGGACCCTGGCTGCCCCTGAAGGTGAGCCAGTCCTGGCTCTGCCTGCCTCCTCGCTGCCCCCCCGCCGCAAGAGGGCTGGCCAGCAGTCGCCTTCGCTCACGTGGGCTCAGCAACCCCCCCCCCAAGGCCACTGTGTGTGAGGCTGTGGTGACTCATGGCTGTGGCTTTATTTCCCTGGAGAACAGGAAGCCCACAGCCCTGGCCGCCTACCCACAGCCTGCCGGGAGTAGGGCAGCAGCGCCCCCGCTCACCCCCCAGAGGCCGTCCCGGGGCGCGTGAGCGGGGCTGGAAAGGAGCGCAGGCAGCAGGGACCCAGGAGCGCGTGGCGGGAGGGCAAGCACAGCTCTTGCTCCCGGACTCACAACGCCCCCTCTGCAGTGCCGATTTGCCCAGGCCACCGGCCCTTCCTCCTGCAGCCCCAGGACCCCGGCCCTGGCCCAGCCCAGGCTCTGTGGGACTGTCCCCGGGGCACAGGGAAGCACTGGCTGAGTGCACAGGGCCCTGCTGGTGGGGCAGGCTGGCCTCCTTGGCCTCCAGCCTCTCGGGCCCTCCGGCCGCCCCGCAGCCTCGCAGCCCCGGCACCTGCTCCCTTCCCTCACCCGACGTACAGACACATCCTTACCACCTCTCCGCACGGGCGGCGCAGGGTCTCCATGCCTGCCTGGGGACCACGGGGGCCTGTCCTCTGGAGGACTCCCCCCGCCCCCCCCCCCCCAGCTCATCTCTGAACGCCATGAGCGCACAGCACAAAGTCCCTGGGCCTGTAGCACACAGAACACTGTCCCCCTGAAAACAAGGCCGAGGAGAACAGAGACTGGGGGGTTGCCAGGAGCCGCAGGGCAGTTAATGCTCACGGGTATAAGGTTTCCATCTGGGCTGATGGAACGCTCTGGAACTACATAGTGGTGATGATGTATGTGTAGCAAACGTCACTTTATATTTTAGGTTTTGTATACTTTACCACAATAAAAAAAACCCAAGCCACAGGCTCCAGAGCACGGTGGAGGATTCAGTGCCAGCTTCCCATTTCCCAGGGGACGGGGACAGTTCCCTCCAGGCAGACACACACCACCCTTGGCTGACAGCAAGGACCTGCCATCCACTCCTAAAATCTAAGGGATGTGTCACTGCAATTACATCAGCTGCAGTCACTGGCATTTCTGGAGCATTTGGAGGCACCAAGGCTCACTTGGGGAGATGGATGCCGTTTCTTGCCCGCCTCTGAAAGAACCTCTGGGGCTGCTGTTATCGAGAATTCAGCAAGTCCCAGCAGAGCAGGCAGTGAGGGGCTGGTGCTGACTTAGGAAGGTGCTGAGCTCACATTTGGCTTAGAGAAGCACCCAGCCTTGCCCTTCTCTGCCTCTACCCACCCAGGTAGCTAAATGAGCTCTTCACCTGGGTGTGTGTTTTCGGGTGGGTTTATCTATCACCACAGCACTCAGTCCAACAAGACAAAACCACACGGCCTCAATGTGCCTCTCTGCTGGGCTTGCACCCTCGGTTCTATGTGGCTGAGGACCTTGGGTTCCATCTCTCCTCCCGATTCTACCTGGAGAGTGCAACTGAACGCTATGGGAGGTCTGGAAGGATGTTGTTTCCGGCAGGCAGAATGGATTTTAAACTCACTTTCCACAAGCCTCACACACAGCCCTTACATGCCGGCCTCCTTCACAAGCACGATTTCTTTCCCAGCTGCAGCTTCAACAGTGGATTATCCTGAGAGCCTGATCTGTGCCCTGACAAATGTCAACCTCATGGACTTCAAGCGCTAAATTGAATAATTGCACTGTTGGGACAACTGCAGATTCACGAGCCCAGTTCAGGGCTGGGTGGGGAAGGAGACCCGCAGATACCAGGGCCCCTCCCCCAACACGCTGCAAGGGAAGTGGTTCTGGTTCGAAGTCCCACAGGCTCCAGCATGAGTCCCTGCACGCATAAAAGCACTTCCCCTGAGGCTGACAGAGCTATAGTGCTGGGTGTTTACTGAGACAGCTATTTGGGGAAAGGGCAGAGAAAAGCAACATTTCTCCCAGCTTCCTGCCAGCCTCCCCAGCACATGAATTATTTCCAAGGGCTCATTTTGCTGGTCCTTTGCCAAAAGACTCAAGTTTATTTTGCTTTTTGCCCCCCAGGAGAATCTGAGGTGAGGGGATGTTGTCATCCCTGGTAAGTGACCACAACATGAACTTGAAGGACACCATCCCTTAATTAATAATAAATGACCACAGCCAGCGTCTGTAGGACGCCAGCCCTCAGCCAGCCTGCGGGGCTTCGCTACGTGGCGCTTCCGGCCCTGGCTCGTGCCCAAAATCAGCAGAGCTGCCAGCGGGACTGGGGGCCTGTGGGCAGAGCCAGGGAGGCTGGCCCGGGGATTGGCCTCTGGGGAGACTCCCCAGCCCAGAGCCTCCCGTCCCAGCCTCCACGCTCCTCCCGGGAAAATGCTTCCCCCCTCCACCCCCCCAACTTCGCTGGGTCCCGGAAACCCGGGAAAGTTGAAGGGCGCGGGCCCCAGACGCGCGGGCGCAGCGTTGGCCTTCAGCACCACGGACAACTCCGCGCGCCGGCTCCCCCCGCCCCCTCCCCGCGCCCTACCTGTCGTCGTTCTGGAAGGACTGGTCGCCCAGCAGCAGGTCCCGGAAGCGGTACCGCGGTGGCAAGGGCACCAGCTCCGAGTCCAGGTCGCTCATCTTGAGGCCGGCGGTGTCCAGGAGCGCGCCGTCCCCGCGGCCGCTGTCCCCGGCGCCGGGCTGCCTGCGGGCACACGCAGCGCCCCCTCAGCCTGCGCCCGCGCCCGCCGCGCAGAGCGGCCCCCGGCCAGCACAGCCCCCGCCGCCCCGCCGCCCCCGGCCCGCCCCGCCCCCCCCGAGCCCGGCCGCGCGCACAGCCCCGCCGCTGCGCCCACGGCTGCTGCCGGGCTGCGCGGCCCACTCCAAACAAAGCACCTCCAGGGCGCTGGGGAGGTTCACCGCCGCCGAGGTCGGGGGCAGCCACTCACACCGCCCCCGGTCCCACGGGGGCCGTGGAAGCCCTCCCGGCTCCCCCAACACAGACTTTGCCAGAGCTGGCCGCTCAGCCTTCCTCAGGGTCCAGAACACCTAGTTCCCCCTCAAAGACCCCCTTCCAGACCCTCAGGCTGCTGGGCTCGGGGGAAGTGACCAGGAGGCTTAAGAAGAGGTCCTCATCTGCAGCCTCCCTGGGGCCAAGCAGCTCAGGTCGGATCAGAGCCTGCGATCGGGTGTCAGCAGGGGAGGGCAGGATCCCTCTGAGCCCCTAGCTGCCCTTTGCCCAGTGTCACCAGGATTCTGGGGCCACAGAGACCCCTGTCCCAATCACCCGGCGATGGTACAGCAGGGGTCACACCCGGTAAACCGGGAGGGTCCCTGGCGGTCTGCAGCCTTCTGGGCCACCAACATTTGTCTTCCGGGGCTCCTTCCCCTTTCCTGCCCCCATTCCCACACCCAGGTGAGTTCTGGCTGCGGTTACCCTCACGCACCAAGGCTCCCAGTTTCCAGCGTCCAGGGCAGCAGCCCCCAGGGCCCTCTGGACGTCACAACAGGCCCTCTCTGCCCTCCAAGTCAGAGGCTTGCTAGCTACCCCGCCACAACACAGCGGTGCCGGAGGCGGCAGAGCAGCTGCACGTCGTTAACTAGTGCCGTGGGGACTCTCATTTCCATGGTGCACGTGGGCAGGGCGGGGCCCCGGCCACCAGCGCGGGTGGGCGTCAGGTCAGACTCCGGGGACTCCCGGCCCTTTGGCAACCACCTGACCTTCCAGGTTGGGTCCAGCCCAAGGCCACCCCTAGGTGCTGCCCCTCAGCGCCCGGTGGGACACTGGTGGGGAGGCAGGAATTATAATATCTCCCCACAGCCTCTGCCCGCTGGGCTGAGCCCTCACTCACTCTTCTAAGAGCCAAGACCCCGGGGTCGGGGAAGCAGCACATCAGCTGTGACCCTTCAGGGGTGGACCCGGGAATGGCCTCCTGGGCCCCTTCTCGGTCACCACAGGAGGCAGGGCAGATGAGCTGGGGCGGGGAGGTGGGTCCTCCCCACTGTCAGGCCCGTCCCCCCAAGGGACAGGAGTCGGAGAAGGACAGAGGAGCCCAGCTCAGCCTCTGGGCAGGTGCAGGGGTCTGCTGACCACACTCACTGCCACGCTGAAACACCACAGGCAGGCTGCGCGAGAGGCTGGGAGCCCAGGGCCACTCACCTGCGGGCGCTGTGGACCCCTCCTCTCCCTCCACAACCTGGGAAGGGCGGGCACGTTCCCTGGGCCCCCACCAAGGGCCTGGCCCACGCCTCCCGGCCCCCTGGACAAGCAGCAGGCAGGCGTCAGGCCCCCATCCCACGGCCATCGGCAGCTGCTCAGGGACCGTCCCGGGCCGAGGCCGCGAGTGACCACGTGGGCCCAACACGCCTGCGTGCTGTCCTCCCGGGTCTCGGGGTCAACCCCGAGGACCTGGCAGCATTTGAGAAATAACATTTCCTTAATTGCATCAGCGTGGCTGCATGTTTTTCCTTAGTCACAAGCTGCTGGGGCCGCGGGTAGGGGCACGCAGGCGGGGGAACCACATGGCCGGAGGTTGGGGGCTGCATCTTCTTGCTAAAAGCGTCTTTCAATGGCAGAACCCCAAGAGACTGCCGGCTCCCCGGGCGTGGCTGCCTCTGAGCCCCTCCCCACTCTGACCTGCTCTGGGTTTTCTCTCCTGGCCTCAAGGCCCGGACAAGGCAGGGCCCGTGGAAGCGCTCGGAACTCAGGGCCTCTGTTTGCTTCAGGGGGACACAGCGGGGGGAAGAAGTGCGCCAGGAGTCAGAAGGCCAGGCCCCTGCCCACACGCTGTGGCCTGGGGAGGATGACAAGGAATGCTACCCTCCTTCCCTGACGGTGCTGCTGGGACACCGGACGCTGGGGTGAGCACAGGGTGGAGAGCAGACACCCCACAGGCCTCCTGGCATCCTGCCTCGTTGCGCCAGCGGAGCCGAAAGCCCACATGAACCTGGGTGTTTGTTGTGCTGGCCGAGAACCAGGGCCCCAGGTCTCCTGGAATGGAGCCCCTTGTAGGAGGGATGTGGCTGAACAGCTGCTCCCCGTGTCGAGGGGGCTGCTTGGGGCCTCTCTCCAAGCCCAAAGCTTGTGTCACTGAGAGCCCTTGGGCATGCAGGAGTGGGGGGGGTCCCATCCTCCTCGCAGCTGAGATGGTGCAGGTGGCGCGAAAGCAAGGCCCCACCTCGGCCTCCTCGTCTCCCCTTCCTCCTCCCACCTCCCTGCGGGCCCAGAGGGGCCGGGAGGAAGTCTGGGAGCCCCAAACCACGCCCATTATCCTTTCTGTTCTGTGTGGTGGCCACGTGGAAGGATGGCCGATTTCTGTAAGAACTCAGTGCTTCGGGGGTGTAAAGAAGGCGTCCATCTTCCCGGCCCTCGCTTGCCCTCAGGACAAGGCGTGGAACTTCATCTGTGGGACTCACCAACCCCCTGCCGAGCCAGGGCAGAGCAGCCCCCTCCCAGGCAAGGCCGTGGGGACTCTCAGGGCCCGTCGGCGAAAACCCGCAGGACCACCAAGGGTCCTGATGACGGAGCGGGCTGGGTCCTGCCCCATTCGTCCATATGCTGGGTGGCCCCATGAAAGTCACTTCACCTCCCTGAGCCTCAGTTCCCTCATCTGTAAATGAATACCCCGAGGCCTTCTACCTTTAGCAGGTGATTGCAAAGATGCAAGGAGACAGCAAGGTTGAGGTGTGCAGCGTGGTATCTAGCACACGGGTGCGTAATCCACGTCCGTTTTTAAGTTGGGGCTGGTGAGCCAGCAGTTTGGCCAAATTCCAGTGGACAAAGGGCCTGACCCCAAGCGTCAGGTTCCTGGGATGGCCAGCTCTCCATCACGGTCTCCCCAGTTTGGCCGGAGGCCTCTTTGGGGGCTTAGACCCGGGATGCCGACCTACGGGATCCAACAAGGGAGGCTAAGGAGGAGAAAGGAAGCTAACGCCCGGCATACGCGGCGGGAAGTCATCTCCCAGTTTGGTGCACATGTGCTCGTGCGCCCTGACCCTCCGGGCCCAGGGGAGGGAGAGCCAGGACCTCGGCGCCCAGTACCAGCCGTGTGCCGGGCACTGTGACTGCAGCATGTGGCACAGGATCCCCAGAACCCTGCATGCAGCCAGGACTCCCCGTCCCTCCGATGGGAGGTGAGGACCTCTGGGCTCACACAGCCTAGGAAGAGGCCCGCAAGGTGGGGCGTGGGGAAGCCAGGTGTGCCTGACACGGAGCCGTCCTGTTTACCAGCAGCTGCGCTGCCTACAGGTGGCCACGGGGACCCCTCTGAGGGCCAGGACTCCTGCTTTCCTTTCCTCCCAAATCTGCCCCCTTTTTGGTGGTCAAGGAGTCAAGCACAGCTGAGGAGGGTAAAGTGGTCAACAGCCTGCTTCTCCCGCCAAAGGCCCCAGGCCCCAGTAGCTGCACAAGTTCTGCCACCTCAGTCAAACCATTCCAAAGCACAGAAAGAAACAGAAGCGACTTTGCTGATTTTCCTAAGATGACCTAATCCCATCACCCAAATCAAGTGCAGACAACACCGATGTATATATGAGGAGATCTCCCTTAACATTCTAAGCACAAAAATCCTAAGTAAACTGTTAGTAAACGGAACGCGGCAGTGCGTTACGACACCGCGCCAGCAACACCACACAGGATTCATCTAAAGAAGAGTGCGATATACTTCGCTACGCAAAGAAAGTAAAGGAGGGCTTCCCTGGTGGCGCAGTGGTTAAGAATCCGCCTGCCAATGCAGGGGACACGGGTTCGAGCCCTGGTCCAGGAAGATCCCACGTGCCGTGGAGCAACCAAGCCCAAGGGCCACGACTACTGAAGCCCGTGCGCCTAGAGCCCGTGTTCCGCAACAAGAAGCCACCGCAATGAGAGGCCCGCGCACAGCAACGAAGAGTAGCCCCTGCTCGCCGCAACTAGAGAAAGCCCACACGTAGCAACGAAGACCCAATGCAGCCAAAAATAAATAAACAAATAAATTTCTAGAAAAAAGAAAGAAATTAAAGGAGAAAATCCATATGATCTCATGAGTAGATACAGATAAAAGATTTGTTAAGACCCCCAAAATCCACTAATACATTAGATATAGGGGGAGACGTCCCTAATTTGATTAAAAACAACCAAAAAAATCCAGGCAATGGTGGAATCCTGGAGGCCCTCCCGCTCCAGCTGGGAACACAGGTCTGCCCACCGTGATGGGCGTCCTCGGCTCCCACTGAGACAAAGCAAAGAGTAAGAGGAGGAAGAGATGCGGCTGTCGTTGTCCGCAGCAGGCATCGCCGTTTGCCAAGAAAACCCAAGAGAATCAGGTGAAACCTACTAGAACAAATGAGAGCATCTAACGGGGTCGCACTAACCGAAGGCAGGCGTGCCAAGGCGGTGGCATCGTCACGGGACGGAGGGCCTGCTCACGGCAGCCGTGCAAACTCAGGAACCAGGGCCCCACTTGCCACCGGCCTCCAGGACCCCTCGGAGCGACGGCCCGCCGCTCTCCGGCGCTCTCACTGACGGCAGGACGGGGTCGTGGTCCCAGGGCTCAACAACTCTCCTCCAGAGGAAGGGGCAAAGCTGATCAGCTCCCGTCAACGCACACGCTCACCTTCTCAGAACCCGTTTCCAAGATTCACGCTGAAGGATAAATACGCAAGACCTGCCAGGACGGGTGTGAGAGAAAAACAGAGAAGGGACGGGCCTTGCCAGCTGTCAGGGCTAATTTATAGCTCCAGCAAGGGGATCTCTAGGGCGTGGTATGAGAGAGAACACAGAGCAGGGGAATTCAGGAGAGAAAGGAGGCCTCGGGAGGGACATCAGTAATTCAGTGTTGGCGTTGGAATGAGAGCAGCCCAACCCATCCTCAGGGCCTCTCACGGGATGCTCTCGACATCCTGTGTGGTGGGAATGGCATCCCTCCAATGTGCTGATGGGGAAACGGACGCCACAGAACTGAAGTAACTCAGCTACCTGGGCAGGGCCGGGGCCGGAGCTCAGGTACTCTCTCAGTGGCTACGCCGTCCTGCCGCGGGCCTTCCGTCAGCTAAAGAAAGACCCCGGCTCACAGCCCCCAAATGAGGAGGAGCCTGGAAGAGAACGCAGGGCAAAGATGCTTGGGGTCGAGAAGGCTTCTCGTTTAGCAGGACAGACATATAAATGCTTCCACGTGGGAACAAGACACTTTTGTTTAAAGACACGCTGAAGAAAGGGAAGCACACTGAAAGAAATCAGGTCAGTGCAAGGATGCCTCAAGTCACGCAGGAAAGACAAACAGACGGGCAGAAGATGGCAAAAGATGAACGAACAGCAGCTCGAAGAGAAAACAAAACAAAAAATTCAATCGACACACATGTGAAGGACCTCCTGCCTCCCTGGCCATTAGGGAGACAGCCCAGCAAGTACCATGATGTGAGGGGGGCTCTCTGACCCCGAGCCTCCAGCTGGGACACCCTCATCTGTGCCTAGGATGCTGGGCACAGACCCTAGCCTCACGATGACCCTGCAGACAGCTCGGACGTCCGCTACACGGGACATGCTGCGCTGTGAACACGCAGATCCCAGTGACCCGAGTGGACACGTCTCTACAAAAGAACAGCCCTTTCAAAGGATCCCACTTAGGTTAAAAACTAAACACAATCTGCTCGAGAGGACCCCAGTGAGACGGGGCTTTCTCCGGCTGCCTGGCTCATACCAGGTGTGCAGGATGTCCCCACCTCACGGTGACAGTTCGGCGGAGGGGTGTGTGTGTGTGTGAATGGTGGGCTAAGGGCTGTGCCTCATCCTTGGTGCTACACCAGGAGACATACTGGGCAAGACTTGAGTTACTGGACATGAGAAGCGCCAGGGACGACTTGCCTATCCCCACGCATCACCGGGCCGGAGCCGCAGCCGCAGCCCTCGTCCTGGGCCCAGCCGTGGGCAGGTCTCTGGGGAGCAAGGGCCTATGACATCCTGGGAAAACGTCCCTTCTCCCCCCAAGGCTCCTTCGTAAAGGAGTCCAGATTGCTTGCAATGCTCAAGCCAACCCGGAGTAGGACTCAGGGACACCCCCTTTGCCTCAAAGACATGCTCCCTCTCCCAAGGTGCATTCTTCAATAGCTCACACTCGGTTCAAAATTTCCAAGGAAACTGAAGACCTATGACTGACAGAGGAACGGGGGAACGTGTGCACGTGTGTGCACACGTGAGGGTACGCACGGACCTGTGCGTGCCTGCGTGCACACAGGCGTGTATGTATGTATGCACAATGCACACGCACGCACATCCCTGCCCAGCGCCCCGCAGGAGCGTCCTGCAGACGTCACAGCACCAGCAGGGTCGGGGAGCAGTCAGCCGAGCGCTGGGCTGGCTGCCTGGGCAAAGCAGAAAGCCGCTGGGTCTCCCTGCTGACCGCCGACAGGAAAGCTAAGTGTTCCCTTCCCACCGTAATAAAAAAGCCAGAGCTGCTCAACCTGCCTAGAGCTGGTGGGTGCGCATCCCTGGGGAAGGACCACCCTCTCCCTAGGGGAGGAGCCTGAGTCAGCGCCGTGGACGGCTGCTCACCGCCGTCTCCAAGCTGCACCAAATCCCAAAGGGAAAGCTCAGAACACGTCGTTGAGCCAAATTCAAGCTGGAGGAGCTATCGAAACAGACACTTCATAGCAGCTCCACACCCCCCCACCCTCCCGGCACAAAGCCAGCCCAGACGACAGGGAGGAGGGGCCTGGTAGCCATGTGGGCACGGGGCCTTGGGCGTGGCCACGGGGGCGCCATCACCACCCCTGGCCTTTCCCAAGCCGTGGGCCCGCCCCCCGGACACAGGGGAGGCAGAAGCCACGGGGATTGCAGTTCCCACCCTACCCGGCCACCCACCTGGGCTTGGATCTACCTCTGCGGAGTGCCCTGCTGTACGCCCCCGCGGGGGACGCAGCGGGCCCGGGTCCCTCAGTGCCGGGCAGCGAGCCCACGTCCAGATCGCAGACCCAGCACTCACCCCCTGGGAGCCCGTCCCCTGGCTGGGTGCGTGGTGACCACTGGGAGGTGCCGGGGGAGGCCTGGGCCGAGCTGCGGGGGGCTGAGGCAGAAGGCTGCCCTGTGTGCCCCACTCCCACGGCCGTGGGACTGGGATACCGCCGTGTCCCTGCTCAGCCGCCAGGCTCCAAGGGCTGGCACGGCCTGCAGGGGCACTCTGGGCCTTGTCTGGAAGCTGAGGCCCAGGTGGGGACAGCCTGCCCA
The DNA here is from genome assembly GCF_026419965.1 of Kogia breviceps. Taxonomy (NCBI): domain Eukaryota; kingdom Metazoa; phylum Chordata; class Mammalia; order Artiodactyla; family Physeteridae; genus Kogia; species Kogia breviceps. The sequence continues at coordinate 1,862,719 of NC_081317.1, forward strand.
CACCTCACAGCCGGCAGATCCCTCTCCTTAGAGCCTCATGTCCCGGAGAATCCAACTCCCTGGCTGGCTTCCTGGCCCTTTGTCCTGTAACATCTGCCAATAGCTCCAGGCTCACCTCTCCCAACAACCGAGGGGCCCCACGTCTGCCAGGTGGGGTGAAATTCCGCACTCGCCTGGCACCTGGGGCCTCTGTCCCTGGCTTAAGACTCTGAGCCCTTCCCAAGGCCAGACGCCTGCTAAGAGGCGTCCAGCAGTGGCCTCTGGCCCAACATCCAGGGTCTCTGGAGATCGCTGAAGGCTCGCGTGGGGCCTACCCCAGGGGCAGGAGGCTGTCCTGCGGGCAGGAGGGGGGTTTCTGGTCACGTCATCGTCAACGTGCAGGGCAGCACCCCAGGCCCCCAAGGCTGGCACTGCAGGGTGGCCTCCAGGGCTCACTGCCCCATGCGGGACAAGCTGGCTACAGCAAGAGAGACTGCACAAGGGACCCCTGAACACACCCCCTGTGGGAAGTCTAAACCGCAGAGCAGACCCCTTCGGAAAGGCCCTTCCAGGAACCCCAGCCCGGAGCTGGCTTACTGACCCTGCCTTGTCCTCTGCAAATGGTTTAAACTTGCCAGCATCTAGTACGGGCCTCGGGTAGGGGCCAGGCCTCCCCATCCTCAAGCACGGTAGGAGGAAGAGGTTTTGGTGAACGTGGGTGGCCCATCCGCACACACAGCCCACAGAGTTCCCACGACTTCTTTAAAATCGCCTGTGTCATCAGGAGCTGCTCCTGGGCCAGCACCTGTCTCGGGGCTCCACCCAGAGGCTCCACACACCCGGGCACGGCTTGCAAATCCCCACATCCTCGGGGACCGAAGGAGAAGCCTCAGGGGAGAGTTCATGGTTCAGTCACGAAACCCTCTAACAAAGCACGACCCCTGCTGAAGCACGGTCGTGCCAGGTAACTCGGGATTGGTCAGACACATGGACAGGCTGGGACACCCGCGTGAACTGTGGACGGAGCCCGCACGAGCGCACAGATGACACCCACAGACCCGCGCTGGACGCAAGCCGAGCTCCGAGCGGGTACCCCATCCCATCCTCTGCGCACTCACCTCTATCCTCCCAAGCTGTGGCCGTAGCCACCCCGGGCCGAGGGCAGACCCCCAAGTTCCCTGCAGCCCCCAGACCAGGAAGCTGTCCCTCCTGCCAGACAGGACTGGCTTGTACCTCGGGCCTTGTGAAGCTTTTCCCACGGAGCCTGGGCCACTTCCTGCTGCCCCGCAGGCACCGCTCCCTGACATGGGCCAGGAGGGCTGGCCGTGCCACCCTGACCCTTGACGTGTGGCTGGAAGCTTCCCCTCCTCAGCCGGGTCCCTCACCAGGAATGGCCCTTAAAGACCATTCGCTCTACCACTCACTTGACAAGCTGGGAAGCCAAGTCCCACAAGGAAACAGCCAGAGCAGCTGGCCTTGAACCCCGGCCTCCACCCCTTCTCTGGCCTTAGAACAGCTGACTGAGCGGGACCCAGAGTCCAAGGTTCTGCCCAGCCAGGGAGGGTCACACAGGGCAGCGGCTGTGGGTGACCTGGAGTCTGGCTCCTGGCACAAGGTGAGGGGCAGACGTGTGTGCCTGTCCTCTGGTGGGGTGCGGAGAGAGTCCCGAGGACAGGGCCCTGGGGCAAACCCCCATCGGGACTGTCACCGCTAGGCCCTTCCTGGGACGTCCACCGGCACGGTGCCCTCTGTGCCAGTCGCCTGGACAGGCAGGAGCTTCGTGGCATCGTGGGACACGGCACGGGGAAGGTCGGCTCCCAGGCCACCTGAAAGCCCCTGTCAGTTCATTCTCTCCTCACACAGATGAATACACAGGGACCCTGAAAGACAAGTGACCAGCCGAAAATCACCAAGCGACTAGAACCCAGGACTCCTGCCCTTCATCTGACAGCCCACCTGCACTCCACACCCCAAACAAGGCTCTTCTTAGGAGGAGCTGCCCTTGAAAACCCACTTCTACCTGGGGAACCCTGGCCCCTGTGCCTCGCTGGGTACAGCGCTGCCACCCCCACGGGCTCCTCCCCCAGGCTTGATCAGAGAGGGGGCTGGGAGGCCAGCACAGCATCTGGCCCCTCTGGCATGCAGGGCACTCCAGCTTCCTGCCCGCAGGGTCTGCGCCTCCTGGTGCCTGGGAGATGCTCACAGCCCCGCATGTAAGAATGGCCACACTCTGGCCACCTGCTGGTCATCTGAGTAAATGCTCCCCTCACTGCGACCGGGTCCTGAAGGGCACCCCTGTTCCCCACGCTCCCCACGCTCCGGGCTCCTGGGGGGCAGGCAGTCCTGGGAAGTGGGGATTTGAGGATGAGGGGCCCTGGGGTGGCACGAGCCCCGTCCGGGGTCCCTCCACGTGGGGGAGGGCACTGCAGACCGTACCTGGCGGCGCATCGGCCGTCGTCGAACACGAAGGTCCGGTTGGTGTGGCCCCCGCCGCGCGCCCCCCTGTAAACACCCCCAGGGCTGCGCGCCCCGTCCGGGAGCGGCATTGGGCTGGCGGCGGCTGCGACTCGGAGCCGAGGAACAAACGAGTCGGGAGCGGTTGGCGACTTCTTCCCCCGCTTTGCCCTGAAATCACTTTTCTCTGATTACGGTGGGGGTGGGGAAAAAGGAGCCTGCTCCAGGGTCGGTTCCGGCGCCTGTGCGGGCGCGCCCCCTGCCGGCCGCGTCGGGAACCAGGCTGGGGACGGGCTGGGGGTCCGCCCGCATCCCACCCCAGGGACCCGCCTGCATCGCGACGCTCGGCGCCCCCGTAACCCCGGGAGACAGGACAGAGGCTCTTTAAAAGCTAGGAAACCCTAAGAGCGCCCCCGGGGGCAGGGGTGCATGGTGGGAGGGGCTCCCAGAGGGCTGGGGGGCCTCTGGGCGCTTCCTGTTTAAAGCGCGCGAGCACCGGCGATGGCGCCTGCGCTGCTCGATCCTGCCCTCGCTCTGAGCCGCTAGGAGGGGCGGCCGATCAGCACCTGCCCCGCCCCCACCCCCCCACGGCACCTGTCACTCCTGCAGAGACCTGCACCCAGACCCCGTCTGTCCGTCCTCGCGGCACACCTGGGAAGCCGCTGGGCCCGGAGAGGGAAGGGCGGTCGGACCCCTGGAGGCGTGAGTGACTGCACGCTGCCACCTGCTGCCACCGGCAACTCTGCCGCGCGCGCGCGCGCGGCCGCCCTGCTCTGCTCTCGCCCCAGCCCCACACGGAGCACCTGGCAAACAGGCAGGGGAGAGCCCGCAGACTGCTGCAACCCCACGACCCAAAGGAAGGCATCCAGGAAGAAGGGGGATCCGCTGGTAGGGCCCCCCGCCCCCGCAGGTAGAAGCCTCTGTTCTGTCCCCAGTGCTGGCCTGACCCCCAGTGAACCATAAGCGTGGCGGAAACACAGAGGAATAGACAGAGAGGGAAGGTAGGCGTCTCCCAAAGCAGGGCGAGGGACCGTGTCAGGCGGGGGTGGGGGTGCTGAGCCAGCATCAGCCGCGCACAGCTCATCTCACGGCCTGGGGCACCAACCCAGCCAGCCACCGCGGGGTGGTCAGTGCAGGGGCTGTCAGGGAGGAGCTGGGCCAGCTGATTTGGAAGGTGCATGGCATGTACTTCGTGGTCTTGACATCTGCAGCAAGTCTCAAGTCCCATCCCTGTTTACTTCCAGAAAACAGCAAGCTGAACACAGATACTTTGTGTGTGTGTGTGTGTTGGGGGGGAACCTGGCAAAAGCATGGCTTGCCCCCAAGTCCCCAGAAGGAGTGCAGCTTGTCCCCAGACTCATCAGCAGTCTTACGTCTTGGGGGCTTTCCCTACTTCCTCCTGCGAGGAGGATGTTTTGCTGCAAGAGTGCCGCCCACCTCTGGCCCCCAGCAGGTCTCTGCCCTCCCCCAGGGCTCCTGCCAGGGTGTGTCCATCTTGCGGGCCCCTTGGAGGTGCCCTCTGGCTGGTCAACGAGATGACTGGCATGCTGTCAGTGACGGGAAACTCTGGCAAGCCTGGTAACATCCCTGAGAGCTTCAGAGAAACCAAAACTTGGCCCCTCTCTACCACGTAGGAGCCAAGCCCCAGAACAATGGCGTGTCCATCCTTCCCCAACCAGGAGCAGGAAGGGGAGAGAGCCCCAGGCCCTGGCATCCAGCCTACCTGCTCCAGCAAGGCAGCCCGGCAGACGGGATCTCTCCTCCAAAGCTCCCCACTGTGCCCCTGGACACCCGGGCCAACGTGCTCTGGGGGGTCTGCTCTGGCACTGCCCTCTCTTGGGCACTGGGGACCCTCCCAGGGCAAGGAGCCGGGCTTCTCATACCTCCCGTAAATGCCGGGCCGTACGTGCTGGCAGAACCGGCCAACCTCAGCCTTTCTTGGACTCAACACAGAAGCCAGGCTGTGGGGTGAGCAGGACCGGGCAGCAGGGGCCCCGGAGCGCCCCCTTCTGTCGGGAGTGCTGGCCCAGCACAGGGGCCCTGGCATCCTTGCTCCCCGACCTGACCTCAGGCCCACCACCCATCCTCACAGCATCACCCTCGAGCACAATGCGACTTCTGTCCCCTGCCCAGCCCTCCCTTTATCCCAGGCCCGGCCTCCTGGGGTTCTGCCGCCTCTCCTGCGTGGCCTGACCCCATGTGCCCCACGTTACTGCCCCCGCCAGTCCCCCAGCATCCGACATGCGGCCCCAGCCTGGGCTGGCCGGCCCCTCCCCCACGCCGCCTTCAGGACTCGGAGCTGAGCAGAGTGGAGACGTGGGCCCAAGCCCTCAAATGGCAGCACCTCCCACGGCTCCCACCCGCAGCCCTGAGCCCCTTCTCGGTTGGAGACAGGTGTCCTGCCTCCCCGGGGGCAGGGGCTCTGCTCTGTCACCTGGCTCGGTCCCAGGCCCAGCTCCCGGGGCGCACTTCGCCCACCGCAGTGACACCTGCCCCAGCTCGCTCTTGCCTCGCCTCCCCGTGAACTCCCCCAGCAACTGGCCCCCATGCCCACAGCAGCCCACAGCACCGCTCTGCGTCCTCCTGACTGAAACACAGCTTTAGTACTCTGCCCTCCCCTTAAAGGTGCACCTCCCTGAAAAAGGACCAGTCTCCACTTTCCCCTTCCTCCCTCCCTCCCTCCATCACTCCTCCAACAAAGCCCTGGTGCGTGGGCTTCACGTCCAGCACTGGGACGGCCCCTGCAGACCCGACGAGGTGAGCACAGACCTGCAACCACTCACACTGAGCACTAAAAGCGGGCAGTGAGGTTTTTTGGGAGCCCCCTGCCCAGACCCTGCTGGAGACGGGGGCTTCGTGGAGTGAGTCTGCAGCTGGGGGCGGGGCGGGGAGGAAGAGCAGGAGCGAAGGCCTCTGTGAGGGCAGAGCCAGGGCTCAGCGCCGAGAACGAAGGTCCGGGCCTGGGGCAGGCAGAGGGCAGGGCTGGGAGAGGCAGGAAGGCCAGCCAGCCTTCAGGCAAGCCCGGGTGCTAGGGAAGGCACCGAGAGTGCGTGGGGTGGGAGGCAGGGCTGGGAGGCATCGGCACGCCTCCTGGCTCCTGAGTGGGCGGTGGCACTGGCTTAGGCAGAGCATCCCCTGGAAGAGGATGCCATCTGGGGGACGGGCACAAGTGAACCTCGGACCTGCAGGCCCTCAGAGGCAGGTGGGGCCCCTCTGGTCATCCTTAACCAGCCGGAGTCCCACAGATCTTGGCTGACCAGCCTCCCCGCTCCCATCTCAGCTCCCCTACCTGGGCCTCAGCGTCCCCCGCGGGCCACACTGATCCTGAAACCTCCTCCCACACCTGTAGCTCGCCGGCCCCTCTGCCCTCAGGTAAGACCAACTCCTCCTGCCACAGAGGGGATCCTACCTGCCCATGTCACCCATGTGCCAGCCCAGGGAACCGCCTGGGCTCGTGTTGTTTCCTGCTTGGGACGCTGCCCAGCTCGGTCCTGAGGACACCCTCCTGCCCCTCCCTCCACAGATTCGTCGTCTACTTGGCCCTCCAGTCGTGAGACCTTTGAGGGTAGTGCCCAGCTCGGGGCTGGCACCCGGGGGCGCCCGCGGTGGGTAGGTGAGGGGAGACCCCACTGAGCGGGAGCTGGGCCGACCACCCGGAAGGAGTGGAAGAGGACCACCTACTTTGACAACCTACCCTACAGGCGCGGCTGCTTTCTGGCAACTTCTCGGCGGCGGCGGCGGCGGCGAGAGTAGCTTCACTGCACGCGGGCGTGGGGCGGGGCAGAGCGCACGTGAGGGAGGAAGGGAGCGTGGGGGCGGGGCGCGCGCGGGGCGGGCCAGGTGCTGCCTGGGAGGGAAGCACGTGGGGGTGGGCCGCGTGCACGTGAGGGGGAGGGGCCGCAGGACGGCATGCGCAGGGCGGGGCGCACGTGCGGGCCCGAGGGCCCGAGCGCGTTCTTGCTCTCTCCACTAGCTCGAGCGGCGTGCCAATGGCGTTCAGGGGTCGTGCGTCAGACGCTGGGCTTCCCGGAGTCCCCAGCTCCGAGGGGTGCAGGTGAGAATGGGGGGGGTGCCGGAGGGGGTCAGCTGGAACGCCTCTGGCCGGGGGTGCTCGGGGTGTCCAGACCTGGCGCTTCTATCCAATTCAAATGCACCGAGCCCCCGTCCCCACCCAGCATGGCCCCCCTGGGGCAGAACCCCAACCCCCGGCCCTTGCGGGGAAAGAGGGAGGGGTGCCAAGAGGTAGGGCCCAGGGCCGTGTTTCTGGGCGACTCAGGCCTTGTCCTGCGCCCGCCTCCCAAGATGTCCATCACCGCCTCGGGGCTCCGGGGACGTTTTCTGGGATCACAGAGCCCGGCGCTCTTGTTTTTTCTCGGCAGCGGCCCTTTCCTGTTTGGTACCCAGTTATGCTGCTTGGATCTCGGCCAGGGCTCAGGCCGTGCCGGGGCCCCTGCGGTGGCGAAGGGCCCCGTCTCCAGCCTCCCGCGGAACGTGCTCAGCGAGAGGGAGCGCAGGTGGGGGCCGCGCAGTGGGGGCGGGGGTCAGAGGAGGTCAGGTTTGTGCCAGCGAGCTGGTTTCAGGTGGCTGGGACAGGCTCGTGCCATCTGTCTGGTAAGGGAACGCTTAACACATCCCCGAGGTGAATATAACACATGCTGTTGGGGGGTGGGGGTCCCAGGGGCCTCCGTTGCAGCCCTTTCTTTGACCTGAAGTCTTGGGCATCTCGAGGTTGTGCATGTGCAGCCGACACCCCCAGGCAGTGACGGTGCAGGCTGGGCTGTAGCCTGCGGCAAACGCCTGGATAGCCTGCAGCTTGGGGTCCGGGGCCCTGGGCCGGTGTGTGTGCTGACATGACCCCTGAAGGGCTCAGGGGGCTCTGGTGGCCGCAGTGCTTTTCCCTGGTCAAGGCCACACTGCCCCATGGTTGGCGGTCACTTCCCTGGAGGCAGGAAGCGGATCTCCTTGAGCTGTGAGCGCCTGCGGGCCCTGCTGCCCCACTTCGACGGCCGGCGGGAGGACATGGCCTCGGTCCTGGAGATGTCGGTGCAGTTCCTGCGGCTCGCTAGCACGCTGGTGCCTGGCTGGGAGAAGCAAGCTGTGAGTTGTCCTGCGGCAGCCCGCTCAGCCCTCTGGGGAGGAGCCATGGGCACCCCCCCACACACCCCCTGGGCAGCTCTGGCCACCCGGCTGCCTGGCTCCCCTCCTCCTTGCACTGCCAGGGCTGACGCATTTCTGGCAGGCACGCCTCCATTTGTGCACCGCGCCTCCTCCGGGAGCCCCGGGGACAAGCTGCGGCCTCCATTTATGTTTCTTGTACTCTTGCCCGTGGTGCCAAGGCCGGTAGGGGTAAAAGGCCCATTGCTGTGAGGTCCCCGGGCGGGCGTGGCCTTCAGCCTCCCTCCCTCCCCCACCCCCCAGTCTTGAGGACACGGTCTGCGCGCAGGGAGGACCTCTGGGACCCTAGGCAGGCAGGGTGGCCAGTGATGGACCACAACCTGCTTTTCTGTGGGTTTGCCCGTTGATGGTGTCTGTTGCGTTTCTTGTGTTGATTTCCCTTTTTGCTTCTTGCTTCTTCAAAGGAGACGTGGCACGCGTGGCGGAAGGACGTTTTGCAGCTGGCCCTGGCGAGGCAGACCCCAGCAGGTGCCCTGGACCCCGGCGCGGGAACGTACAGCGTGGCCACGTTAGTGTCCCGGTGGGGCCGGGGGAGTCCCGGGCACGGTGTGTGCAGGCCGTTCAGAGGTGTCTCCTTCTGTCTTTGCCTGGTTCAGGCAGCAGGCCTCCCCGAGCTGCGCGGCTGCGGGTGTGGACGACGGTAAGGCCCCGGTGGGGGTGGCCGCGGTGCTGGGTGGGCTGCCGGCCCTGCCTGGTGAGCAAGAGCGGGTCCTTGTCCTCCCACCGTGCCGCCCCCGACGAGGCCCCCGAGGCGGCGTGACGACCGCGCTCCCCTCGTGCTGGATGCCTGCGGCGGCTGTTGGTCACTGCTTGGACCACGGCTGCCAGCCCCCGGGGGCCACGGGAGGCGAGCCTGTGCCTTCCCCCGCCCCTGGCGTGCCTGTCGAGGCGGGGAGGGGGTCTTGCTGTCGCCAGGGCCGGCAGCAGAGCTGGGCCCCCCAGAGGAGGTCGGGGATCACACAGCAGGGTGGTCTGAGGGTGGAGTCCTTGGTCAGGAATCACAGGGATGGAGGGAGAGGTGGTAGCGTGAGGGTCCCCGGGTCTGAGTCCCCCACGGTCGACCTGAGGCCGAGTCGGCATCTCCACCAGGAAGCCTCCCTGGCCCCAGGTGTCACGTGCCTCATCTCTGGGCATTTTTCTTCTCCGGGTTACTTGTTGGCTTTTTGCTCCTGAAATTCACGTGTTCCCTATGCAGGACACAGTGGGTAGGGACTCAGGTCTTCAGGGGAGGGCTGCTCTTCAGGTGGGGAGGGCTGACACACGCCCCGCTTCCCTCATAGAGCCGCCCAGCCTGGTGCCCCGGTCTCCAGGCCTGAGTCCCTCCAGGGCCCTGAGGCCGCCCCTGCTGTGGTCTCCCCGCTCGCGGCAGCCACCCTCCCCGCTGGTGAGCGAAGAGTCTCAGAGCTGCTTGGGCCAGGCTGGGTCCCCAGGTCGAGGGACTGACAAGGCCGTAATGCTGGATGCCAGGTGGGTGTCCCAGTGGTGTGTGCATGACCCGCTACATGCCTCCTCCCAGCCCTGCCCGAGCTGTGCCTGGACCCACCGCCCGGGACGTGTCTGCCCCTCGCATCCTTGGTGTCCTGCCTGGATGGCCCAGGCCGCTGGCCCAGTCCTGGAGTAGCCAGACCCTGCCGTGTGGCTTTCTAACGTGTTTCTGGAAACGTTGTTGTCTCCTTGCTGGTCGTCTGTCTGGGTTGACAGCAAGTGAGTTTGTATCTTGCGAGCTCTGCCAGCCGGGGCGAGGGCCGGGAGCTGCTGCGGCCGGAGGGGAAGCAGCAACGGGCCGGGCTGGCTCCGGGCAGGCAGGAGGCTGGGCTCGGGGTCCGCCCGGGAGGGAGCACCCCGTCTGTCCCTGAACCCAAAGCTGCCTTCCAGGGCCCATGCTCTTCTCTCGAGGTGCAAGGCCTGGGGTCCACCTGGGGTGACTCAGGGTGAGGGCGTCCTTGTTGCACCCAGGGCTGTGTCGGGGTGTGACGTCGAAGACGGGTCGTCCTTTCTGCTGACTGCCAGTCCTGACTGGTGGCTTGGTGAGTGGGACACGCTCGGCCTGGGCCACCTTCTCCCCTAACCCGGGACAGGCTTTGCCGTCTGGGTCGGTGCTGTTGCGGGCTGGGCGGGCAGCTGGGACTGTTGGGGAGATGGGACGGGGTTCCGCTTGCTGTGTGACACTGAGGTCCCAGCATCTGTCTCTGAGCTCCCGTTTCCTTCTCTGCTGGTGGTTTGGGGGACCACCGGTGGGGATGACGATTGGTGTGGGGGGAGTTACCTGGGAGCATGAGTGCGCAGCGACACGGGGCTGCTCGTGCACGGCTGCGAGGCGCTTTCAGAGCCCTCTCCGGACACCTTGTCCCCACAGAGGCTTCTGGATGTGTGACGAGTCCCGTCTCTGCAGGCTTTGGCATCACGGGGTGGGGGAGCCCCGGCCCGGTCCTGGCACTCCTGGGTCTCGAGCAGGGCCGGCAGGAGTGGGCCCACCCACCTGGTCAGGGGTCCTCTGTTCCCACCTCAAGGATGAGCAGAGAGCTTCCTGGTTGGGTGGGACAGATGGGCGGGCGGGTGGGGGTGGGGGGGCTTCTGCACACTGAGTCCCCTCTGCGTGCCCTGGGGTGCCTGCCTGCTCTGCTGACGTGTCCCGTCTGCTTCCAGGGTCCCTGGAGGGCAGAGGCAGCAGTGCCCGTTCTCGGGTCCCCACCAGGAGCAGCCCGCTGGACAGGGCAGAGCCCAGCTTCCTGGGCGACCATGAGCCCGGCTCCCAGGATCCCCCAGACGGGCCCCTGGAGTCCTGGAGCTCAGACGTGAGCTGCCCCAGCTCGGCCCTGCGGGACGACGTAGACAGCATCTTCCCCGACTTTTTTGCTTCCTGAGGGCCGGGTCGTGCCAGGCCGCGGGGCACGGGGCCTTTGCAGCAGCTCGCGCCGCACACTTGGGCATTGTATTTTGGGTTTGGGCTGCAGCTGTGCTCTAATTCCAGCGAGGCTGGCGGGGCTGTGCGGAGCAGAGGCTGAATATTAAAGAGGAAAAGCAGTTTTTCTGGGGGAAGCAAAACTTGTGTAGCTTTTGTGCAATTAACGCAATTCACTGGGCAGATGGCACCACTTCTGTTCGCGGTGCAGGCACCCCTGCCTGGGGAGTTGTTCTTATGATGTTCTTGGCCTGTGGGATCCCTGAATAACCCCGCCCTGGGGCTAGCGAGGGGAGGGGTCCACAGATGGGGACTTGTGTCCTTGGTCTGCTCCCCAAGAGGCAGGCGTGGGACCCAACTCTCCATGCCTGTGAGGCTGGTCTCAGGGGCCCCACACAGGTCCATCGGGGAGGCCTCTTTCCGGACCGGGTGGGGGGTGCCTGGGAGAGGAACCACCTCTGCCTTCGAGGTGGAGGCCTTCGTGTTCCCCGTGCAGGGTCCGTTGGGGGGCGTGGGGCAGAGGTCGCTTGGCTTTCGCGTCTGGACCCTCGGCTGCTCCCGTCCCCAGGGATGCGGGAGGCGTTGGCTTCCTGTGAGGACTGACCCTGCCTGAATCCCGTCACCTTTCGGTCCCAGCGAAGCTGGTGCCAGTCTCTGACCCAAGCTGGTCAGGGGCTCAGCCCCCACCCTGATCCCTGCTTGTCCCTTTCGGGAGCCCTGGGCAGCTTCACCCCAGCCCCCTGGGAGGGAGGCCCGGGAGCTGGGACTCAACTTGTTCAGAAGCCTGACCGAGACCCCCGGCGGGTGGATAGACCCACCCTGACCCTTAAACTCCCCACTTAGACCTTTAGAAGGCGAAGGGCAGGAAGGACCCCACCCCGGGTGGCAGGAGGGCTCACTTGTGCTGCTTCCAGCTTGTGAAGGGGGGGGTGCTCGGAGCTGGTGTTGAGAAGGGTCCAGGGGCCCAGGCAGGCTGGCGGGGCCGGAGCAGGGGTGGATGAGCAACGCCTGCCCCATCATGGGAGGAGAGCAGCCTTCAACCCTGCACCTGTGCCAGGATCCTGGGTCCGGTCCCGTAGGCCCTGGGACCACGCACACAAAGCTGCTGCATCAGACAGGGCACCTTTGATGCAGCAGCCGCAGGACACACTTACAGTAGGATAGCGGTCAAGGTCCCGGCAAGAACAGCACATCCAGAGGGCTAATGAAAGAGCGCTTGGGGAAAGGGCTCCCGAAGAAGCGGTGGGAAGGGTTAGGCGGAACCCACAAGGGAGGTGTTACTGCCCTGGCTTCGGGGGCCTCGGGGAGCGGGTGGTGGACTCTGGGCTGCAGGTGTAGGCAGGGCCCCCAAGAAGGACACAGCATGGCTGAGGTGCAGCCTAAGGGAGGGGCAGTGGGGGGTGAGCACCCCAGACTCTCGATCCTGCTGCCTGGGGGGCCTCCCTTTGGCCGAGTCCAGCTGGAAGCCACCAGTTGCTGCACTGTCAGAGGCTAGAGCCCCGTTCCCTGCAAGACACAATGAAGTGGGTGAAAAATTCAGCCCCAGGGTGGCAGAGGTAAACTACTCATGTAGCCAAGGGCTCCTGTCCACGATATATAAAAAGCAGCTGCTAATCAACAAGAAAAAGACACAACTGTAGAAAATGGGCAACAGACCTCAGTTATCATTTGACAAAGACACCAAAACCATGAGAGAGTGTTTTAGCCCCGTTAGTGATCCAAGAAATGAAAGTTATAATGGGATTTCAGCCACCCCCACCCCCAGTGCCCTAAATGACTAAAAGTAAAATGCCTGATTGAAACGGAACAGGACCCCTTGGTCCTTCCCCACCATGTCCTCCACCTGCCTTTTGTCTGTGGGAAAACTTTAGCCAAAGAATAAGTTCAATCAGAGAAGTGAGAAAATGCAGAAGCAAAGGAAAACAGTCAAAGGAGACCAAATAATCATAGTTTAGTCATTAAGCATAGTCGAGGACCTTTAGTTCCTCCTCAAGGGCTATGGATAATATTCTGAGCCGTATCCTGTGAGCTGTCATAGATACTGAGACCCCCACCGGGTGGAAGAAGTTAACTACATGATGACCAGGCTGTAGCCATGACATAAGCTGCTGCAATTCTGAGAACTGGCCTCAAGGAAACGGGAACAAACCGACGCTGGAACTGAAGACGAACTGTACTTAGAACAATCCAGATGACGCTGATCAGACCACCGCAGGACCAGTTTCAAGATGACTGTCAGAGCTGACTGTGCTGTCTCCGCATGTAGCCCCCTCTCTCTGTCTATAAAAGCTCTTGTCACCTGTCAGTGGGGGCCCAGTCGGCCTTTGGACACGAGTCTGCCCTCCCCCCTCCCTGGTCCCCGCCCCCACACCCGGTTGCTGGCCTTGGAAATAAAGCAAACTTTCCTATCCACCAAACTTGTCTCTTTAATGGCTTTAGAGCAGCGAGCAGCCCGACCCCACTTTCAGTTACGTGGTCGCACCAGTGATGACAAGGACGTGGGGTGGCATGAGTCGATGCTCTGGGGAAGGCGTGCTGGTCAGTTCAGAGACACGGGAGAGCCACGTGCACGGGCCGCCAGCGCCCCTGCGTGCGCCCGCTGTTCTCCTGGGTGCCTCCCCACCCAGGTCTGTGCACGGAGCCCGGCCTGGAGGCCGCCCCAGGGTCACCGACAGAAGACCAGGAGACGGAGCTGTGGGCTCTTCACGCGGTGGCTCTGGAGCCGTGGGAATGGGGACACACAGCTACGCCTGGGGGCCTCCTGGGCGGCGGGCACGCGGGGTTTGCCGTGTGATGATTCTCGGAGCTGCACGCGGCTGTTTTGCACTTTTTCGTGCGTTGTACCAAAATAAGTAGAAAGAAGGCGGTGGAGCTATTACTGTGTTGATCTGATGACTGTTTTCCCCAGAGGTTTTCTCCAGGTCTCCACCCGCCCCAGGATGAGGGTGACCTGAGGGCCTGAGGATCTGGCAGCGTGGGCGGCTGGACGGTCGGGGACACCCTCCACCAGCCCAAATGGGAGGGGCTTTGTCGAGCTGGGAGCCCCAGGCCGGTGGAAGCGCTTTGGGAACAGAGTAGTAAGGTTGGGTGTCCGGAGACTTTGGTATTTCGTCCGTGCGCCGTGTTCCCGCGGCTGCAGAGGGTTTCAGCGGTGTCCACGTCGGCGCGCCGTCCGCTCGAGTTGGTGAGCGCCCTCTGCCAGGCCCCTCTACTCCAGCTGGACAGGACTCTTGTCCCCAGGGCTGCTGGATTTTGTCATTCGTCTTTCGGCAGCGGCTGGTTGGGGGCCTCCCGAAGGGGCTGGTCTCACGGTGCCTGGGAAGCCGCTGCTGACGGGGGGGCTGTGTGCAGGGAGAGGGCTGGCCCGGCCTGGCCCAGCTTCAGGAGACCTCGTCACAGACAGGGCTGAGAGAGCAGCGCTGTCCTCCTGGCGCCAGCATCCCAAGTCAAGGTATCCGTGGGGCCGGGCTCCTTGCAAAGGCGCGAGGGGAGGATGCGTCATGGCTACGTCCATCCAACCCCCACCTCTGTCAGCACGTGGTCATCTTCCGGTCTTCCTCCCTCTGTGTGAGTGACTGTGTCTGCACTTGTCACCTTCACAAAGACACGAGTCACATTGGGTCGGGCCTACCCTGTGACCTCATGTTAACCGACAGAATCTGCAAAGACCCTACCTCTAAGGAGCAGGCTCCCATTCTGAGGTCCCGGGTTAGAACTTCAACCTATCCCCGGGGTGGGGCACATCCAACTCTTAACACTGCTGGAGTTTATCTTCGTATTTGATGTAAGGTCAAGGTCAAGGTCAAGGTTCGTTCTTGTCCTTGAGCATCCAGACGACCCAGCGCCATGTCTGGAAAAGGCTGCCTTTCACCCCATTTCTCTGCAGAGCCATCCTCACCCTCAGAAGTGCCCGTACGCGGACTCGAGGGTCTGTTTCTTGCTCTTTCGGTTCATTTCATTTTCAGCTTCACACAGATTACACGCTGGCTTCATCACTAAAGCTCATAATGAGAACAGGTGTCTGGGAGAGCAAATCCTACCAAGTTGACCTAGTGACGGCCCCGGCTCTCCGGCAGGGGGATGTTGGGGGCGCCCCGGGCTGGGGTCCCTGCATTCCCCAGGCTCTCAGCCCCCTGGGCTTGGGAGGGACACCCAGCTATGGGGGGGGGGCTGACCCACGGGGTGCCGGGATGGGGCTGGAGGGGCTGGAGGGCTGCAGTGAGGAACTGGGGGCCTCCAGCGTGGGGGAGAAGTGGTCCACTTCCTCGCTACTCTCTCGCCTTCTCCCGGACTTCCTTCAGCTCCTCCTGTATCTGGTCCAGGCACGGTCCATTGTGGGCTCCCCACGTGTTGACTGAGTCCGGGGAGGGTGAGGGACATCCTGGAACCGCCCCTGGCCCAGTCCAGCAATGGGTGACGTGCAGGCGGGGTCAGACAGGGCAGGAGCGACTCTGAGCCCCTCCTCACCCCCAGGTCCGGTCCACCCCCGTTGTCCCAGCAGTGACACCGCCAGTGCTCGGGCAGGGCCCTGGGGCCCCTCCCCAGCATCTTAACGCCGGCCTCAGGGCTGAACTGCAGCTTTCCCTGGCAGCACGGGAGTGCATAGACCCTGCTCCTGCCTGCTTTCCCTGGCATGGTTATCTTCCGGGCGACAAAGCCTGGCTGCATCGGCCCTTCTTCCAGAGTCTTCTGGGCCCCGGCCAGGCCCAGGCAGCAGGAGGGGCCCTCTCTCCAGGGCCATGACCACAGGGCCCCAGAGGGAGGAGAGGCCTGGCAGCCGGCGCCCTTTCTTCGTATCCATCCTCCAGCGGCCACTTGCTGCCCACCCAGCTGTCCCAGCCCGACTCCCAGCCACTGAGGCCTGGGGAAGAGGCAGCCCTCGCTCCAGGTGTTTAGAAGTTGCAGCATTTAAGGCACAAAAGAGACCTCAATTTTTTTGAAGTTAGTGAGCCATGGAAAGTGCTCCCGCAGGGCTGTCTGCAGGAGTATTGGCCACGGGGGTCAGGCGTTCTGGAGTGCGAGGGGTGTTCCACAGTCACGGCTCCTCCATCCCCCACAGGCAGGGGAGCTCAGCTGCTGGATTTCTATGGGAGCAGCTTTGGTGATTAGGTGGGAAGCAGACAGTAACAGAATCCAGAATCTCCAAGGTGCTACGTGCTGGGTCGTGATTTGGAGAAATAGGGCTTCTTCCTATGAGGGACCCACGGAGAGCAGCAAGGAGGGGGCCATTGTCTGCTGGGAGCCTTGCCTGAACACAGAGGGGCTGGCCAAGGTAGCACTGAGCTTGGGAGGATGCCAGGGTCTGAGCGAGCCTCATCTTGTACACAAATTAGGAGCCTTTAGCGTGGTTTTAGGGATGCCCAGTCCAGATGACTGCATATCAGTTGGGCGTATTTGTGTGAGTCTATTTCTGGGTTCTCTACTCTGTTCCACTGATTAATGGTTCTTCTGCAAATACCACCGTCTTGATTACTGTAGCTATATAAGGTTTGAAATTTGTTAGACTGGTTCTTCCCATTTTATTCTTTTTATTTTAGCTATTCTATATTCTAGTTCCTTTGTCTATCCCTATAAATCTTAGAATAATCTTATCTATCTCTACAAGAAAGCTTGCTGGGATTTGGATAGGAATTGCATTAAACCTGCATATCAATTTGAGGAGAATTAACATCTTTGTTCAGTCTTTCAGTCCATGAACACAGTCTCTCCATTTATTTAAATCTTCCTTGATATTTTTTTATCAGCATTGCATCATTTTCAGCCTTCAGATCCTGTGTGTTTCATTAGATTTACATCTCCAAGTATTCCACTTTTTTTGGAATGATTATAAATGGTATTGTATTTAAAATTTTCATGTCCACATGTCCGTTGCTAGTATGTAGAGATGCAAGTGATTTTTGTATGTTTATCTTGTATCCTGCCACCTTGTGAACTCGCTTATTAGTTCTAGGAGGTTTTTAGATTCCTTGAGATTTTCTACATAGACACTCATGTCATCTGCAGACAGAGGTGCTTTTATGTCTTCCTTTCAGTTCTGAATGCCTTTTATTACCTTTTCTTGCCTTTTTGCACTGGCTAGAACTTCCTGCACTAAGATGAGTAAGAGGGGTGAGAGGAACATTATTCCCACGCTCTGGATCATTTGTCATTCATCACTGATGAAAGGTTCATCATTCCCCGTTAAGTGCAACGTTAATTCTAAGTTTTTTGTAGATGTCGTTATCAAGTTGAAAAAACTCCCTCTGTTCCGTTTTTCTGTTTTTTAAAAATCATGAATGGGTGTTGAATTTTGTCAAATGCTTTTTCTTGCATCCCTGGAATAAACCCTACTTGATTATAGTGTCTGATTCTTTTTGTATATTGCTGAAATCTATTTGCTGATATTTTGTTAAGGATCGTTGAATCTATATTGATGAAAAACATTAGTCTGTAGTTTTTCTTTAAAAAAAGTCATTGTATGGTTTTGGTATCCGTTTTACCAATATACTAATATTTGATATGCCAAATACCAATAATATTTTGGTAATATTAGCTTCATAAAATGAAGGGAAGTATTTTTCCTACTCTTCTATCTTCTGTAAGAGATTGTATAGCATTCATGGTAAATCTTTAAACATTTGGTGTAATTCTCCTGTGAAACAATCTAGGCCTGGAAATGTCTTTTGGGGAGTTCTATTTTCTTAATAGTTGTAAGGCTATTTAAATTATCTAGCTCATATTGGATGAGTCCTGGTAGTTTGCACTTTTTAAAGGAATTGTCCATTTCATCTAAGTTGTCAAATTACTGTATACAGAGTTGTTCATAGAATTCCCTTATTATCTTTTTGATGTCTGTAGGGTCTGTAGTGATAGCCCCTCTTTCATTCCTGACCTTAGTATTTTGTTCCTTCTCTTTTTTGCTTTCTCAGTCATGTTACAGGTTTCCTTTCCAATGCTTATGCCTTTTTTTTCCTTTTCTTTTCTTTTCTTTTCTTTTTTTTTCCTTTTTTGCCCATGTCAGATGGCATGCAGGATCTTAGTTCTCTGACCAGGGATCGAACCCAAACCCCCACCCCCACCCCGCCGCAGTGAAAGCATGGAGTCTTAACCACTGGACTGCCAGGGAGGTACACCCCACCCCCTTTTTTTTTGGTCCTACTGCACTAAGACTTTCAGTATGATGTCGAGTAGGAATGCTGGAAGAGGGAAACTTGCCTTGCTCTCAATCTTAGGGGAAGGCATTCAGTCTCTCACCATTAAGTATGATGTTAGCTGGTTAAAAACATTTTTTTAAATTACCAGTTTAGGGATGTTCCCTTCTATTTCTAGGTGGGATTGTACTTTCTGGCTCCATTCTAGTTGAGTGACAGCTCTGGGGGACAGGTTGAGAAGGGAGGTGGTGCGTGTACCCCCCAGGATAGAGCACTGGATGGATGTCCACACTTCCCCTCTGGCATGGTGACCAGCAACCTCACGGGTGATGTCTGTTTCATCACCTGGATCCTTGAGTGACCACGAGGTGCAGATGCCCCTGCCAACCTGCAAAGGAGATTTCTCATAGACAAGACATAAATCTTTGATGCTCTGAGCCCCTGAGATTTAAGGTTGTTCATTAATATGCAGCAAAGCCAGCTGGTGTTGCATGACCCTCCTGGTGCATGAAGATTTGCCTCGTGATGCTTTAAAAATATTTATTTTAAAATCAATGAAGGGTGCTTATATGGGTGTTCCTCTCTTAATCTGTTAACACATTTATTATATACTGTCTAATGTGGGAACATCCTAGATTTCCTGGCTTAAATCACTATGTACTGAATACATTGTTGGATTCGACCTGTTAATAAATTATTTGGATATTTGTATCTTTATTCCAAAAGGCGATGCTCTGCTTCGTTTTTGTCTCCTGCATCATCCCATACAGCTTTGTTAGAGGACAGCCCGGACTCCCCACCTCTCTGGGCCCCGGGACACACTGTATGAGCCAGGATCCCTCTGACAGTGGTTTGCTGGTTCTCTTCCATAGACTGAGAAGATCTGGAACTGGAACCGTTCTTTATTTTCTAGAGTTATTGTTCTTTCAAAGTTTTCTTTTTTTTTTTTTTTTTTTTTCGGTACGCGGGCCTCTCACTGTCGCGGCCCCTCCAGTTGCGGAGCACAGGCTGCAGACGCGCAGGCTCAGCGGCCACGGCTCACGGGCCCAGCCGCTCCGCGGCACGTGGGATCTTCCCGGACCGGGGCACGAACCCGCGTCCCCTGCATCGGCAGGCGGACTCTCAACCACTGCGCCACCAGGGAAACCCTAAATTCGGTTTTTATATCAGTATTTATTAGACTAAGTGACAGCAATTTTCCATTTCCTGTCCTTTGCGGAGTTTGCGTGTTGGCTGAAGATGCGAAGTTAACCGGCAGATGCCTCTGCCGCGTCCCTACCTAGTTTCCAAAAGTTTAAAAGAGCCGCGATGATGTGCGCAGGGCCCCCGGGTGCCATGAGGCCTGTGATGCAGACACCTTAGATCCCGGCCCCGTGTCACCGCCCGAGCCGCCCGGGTCCCCGGCCCACACGCATCGGCCAGGAAAGACTCAGACAGGAGTGCGCGCTGGTTTATGCCTTTATTGCTGAAGGAGGAACGCCCCCGAGCAGGAGACCCCAGGCGGGGCCCGGAGGGGCCTGGGTCCCAAGAAGGGTGACCTTGGTCCTGGTCCCTCCTGATCCTGCTGATGGGGGAGGCGGGGGTGACATCATCTGTCCCCAGAGGGGCCAAGGCTCCCGGGCCCTGAAATGGACACGGGGCTCTCCTGTGATTCCCGGGGAACCTGCTGGACCCTCGCCAGCCCCCCACCCCGGGACCCCCGCCTCCCCCCGCAGGTGGAGTGTCTGTCACCGGTGCCCGCTTCCGGGGCCTCCACCTCGGCCCTCAGCCCTGCCCAGAGGGAGCAGGCGGAGGTCAGCATGCGAGTGAGGCCAGGACGCAGGCAACGACATCCCCAAAGGCCACCCCTCGAGAGTGGGCGCGCTGCCAGCGGCTCTTCAGTCGCCAGGAGAGACCCCAGCTTCCAGCCATTCCCGCAGGGGGACCCCAGGGCCCCACCAAGACCCCGCCCTGTGCATGTGCCCAGGATGTGGGGCAGGGGGTTACGTTACCCCCAGGGCGCCGGCAGGAGCTCACCTAGCCGCGGCACTGCTCTGTGGGAGAGGGAGAGCCGTGTGGGAGGGTCAGGACGGGACCAGACGCCCCGGGGACAGAGGGGCCTGGCAGGGGGTGGGGAGGGGGCCCGCCTCGGGGGTGCCGCGCCTCCACCCCCTTCCTCCCGGGAGCCCTGGGGAGAACGGGGCTCAGTAAGGGAGGCAGTCGTCCCCGGGGGCTGGTGGCTTCTGCCCAGGGAGCGGGGGTGGGGCCTGGGGGCTCACCTTCCAGCTGGGTTGGGCTGAAGGAGAGCCAGATGTGCATGGACAGGGGCTTGATGGCTCTGTTGAATTTCTCCATGACCTCATCGTCCACTTGCAGGGTCCTGCCTGTGGGGGAGGGGTCAGTCCCGGGGGGCACCCCTGCCCCCCCCCCAGCTCGGGGACGCAGAGGGCCCTGCCCCACCCCCCCAGGGGGTCTGCTCGGTCGTAAGAGGAAAGGCACCCCCCTCCGGATGTCTGGGTCTCCTCCTCCCACCCCGCCCCACCCCGGGGCCTGCTGACTTATGACCAAGAGCCTGCACTGCCTGATGCCCACGGCCGCTTCCCTGGGAACACACAATGGCACATCTTCTGTGACAATGAAGATGTCACCTGACATTTGTTTTCAGGACGTTATAGTTGAAAGATGTCTTTGTAACTGAATTCTCAGTTGGTGAAGTAATTGGAAGGCCCCGGTCACAAAGGCTGTTGGATTCACAGCGACCCGCCCGGCTCCATCGAGAAGGTCCCAGCGGTCCCAGTGCATGCAGGGCGCCTGCCCCCCAGCCCGCGTGTCTGTCCCTCGCCCCCAGCCACCCACAGGCCCACAGGAGACCAGGCCCCAGTATGCGGCCCTCTCCCGATGACCCCTCACCCCTCCTCCTCCTCCTCCCCCATTCCCACCCGCTCTTCACAGCGGGGACCACACTGCGGGTCCCCCCAGGAAGCCGGCGCCGGGCGCGCGTACCCAGGTACTGGCAGGCCAGGCTGTGCCCGGGGTCGGCGGTGTTTTCCATGCAGAAGAGCAGGTAGTTCCTGTAGTCGGTGTCCAACACGAAGATCTTATTCTCACCCAGGGCTGGAAGGGAGACCAAGACAGGGCAGAGGTAAGCTCCAGCGGGGGGCAGTGCTGGCCAGCTCCTCCGTGGCCTCCGCCTGGCGAGGTCTGGGCCGGGAGCGCCTCCTGCACCCCGCGCACTCCAGCGCGGTGCAGCGCCTTCCCCAAAGCCGTCCCCAGACACATCAACCATGGATGCGCCAGAGACATCCCGCCACCTCCTGGACTCAGGAACGCTCCCCACTCCACCCAAGATGCCCCCAGGGACCCAGAGTGGTCAAGCAATGGGTTTGTCACGCGGACCTCAGGTGAGACCGGGCGCCGCCGAGCGAGGGAGGGCAGCGTGCCAAGGAGGGCAGCCCTGAGCCACGGGAGCTGGGGCGGCAGGAGTGAGGGCGGCCCTGGCAGAGGCCAGCGGGCAGCAGCGGCTGCACCGCAGGGTCAGGCAGCGTCGGCGGCAACGCCAGCATCCTGACCCAGTGCGGGCAGGAGGCTCCGGAGCCGCTGGGGCAGGCGCCCTGGCATTGGTCAGCTCTTGTCTGGTACAGACAAGAGCGAGTGAGTGAGAGTGAGCCCCAAGGTGGCCCAGGCTGCCCGGCGGGAGCGGCCCTGGGGGAAGCCCCCCTGCCCCCCAACGGTGCTTTCTCGTCTCGGATTTAGTGAGGAATGAGTGAGCCGGTGGGTGAGGGAAGGAACCCGTCTCGTGGAGAAGGAGGAACCCGTGTGGTGGGCTGCGGGCCGTGGGGCACCCAGACCGCTGACGGTGGCTCTCAGCTCCGCCTGGATGGGCACAGATGCTTCCCGAGCTCAGCCTGAGGGGCCCGAGCTCCCGCCCGGCAGAGAGAGCTTGGAGAGTCACCTTGGGGAGTGAGGCCAGCCTAGCAGGGACCTGCCCGCGGCCACTGGCCCCACTGCACCGGGCAGGGGGCAGCGAGGGCAGTGAAGCCGGTGTAATAACAGCGTCACTCGTCACCACCAGCCCCTTAGCATCCTGGGGCCCGGTGCCAGCCCCCCTGCGCCTGCCCAGAGCCCCCCGGGTGGTGGGGCTCCTACCACAGACCCGGCACTTACAGTTGATCTTGAACACAGCAGGGATCTTGGTTTTTTCTGCGATGATTTTCTCCTTAGCACACCCGTCCTTCTCCCTGAAACGCAGGCATATCCTGAGCCACATGCACCGACCGTGCACGGTCGATCGGGCCAAACTGTGGGCCAGGGGTGGAAGCTGGCCCCAGGAGGGGCCCGAGCTGGGGGGGGGCACTGGGGCCCAGCTGGTCACCCAGGACTTGGCCGCGCTCACAGTAACCTCTAGGGCCACGGGTGACCAGGTTGGACAGGCCACAAGAGGTCAGACGGAGTGAGGGAGAAAAGGGCCAGGAGCGGCCAGGCCCCGCAGTCAGGGGCAATGACCTGCACCTGCAGACGATCCTGGGGTTCGGGCCCCCATCTCTGCACCCCACCCCCACTCTGAGGGCAGAAGGGGCTCGCTGTGGGAACCGCCACCCCGCAGCCTCCACACGGGGCTCTCTGCACTCTGCTTCGTTCCTGTGACATCCCGTTCACCTTACATATTGAAGTGTTCAGACTAGAAAAGAGGCAACACATCTCCCCATTGCTCAAGTACATTCGTAATCCTTAACCTAACACAGAATTGAAATAACTGCCTGAATGTACATATCTCTCCTACGTATTTCCACTTCAGTGGATTTTATCTCCCCTTCCAAGTTAACTAAAAGGATGTTTTACGTTCATTTATTTTATTATGTTCCGAAGCATCAAATTAATAAAAGTTAAAAAAAAAAAAAGCCCTGGGTGGGGAACCCTGGGTGGGGCTCCGAGGGCCCCGTTCCGTGTCTCTGGGGCCCTGGTCCTGCCTCCAGTGCAGCCGGGTCCCACCAGGAGCCCTGGCCGCCGCCCAGCCCCTGCTGGCCTGCAGCCCCGGCGGGGTGTGGGGGGCACACCCACCGTTTCTGCAGGATGATCTCCAGGTCGCCCCGGGGCGTGGGCCTCAGTTCCTCCACGCTCACTCTCAGGGGGCCGCTCTCGGTGTCCAGCAGGGAGATGTCACTGGCTGCCATGGCCATGGAGTGCCACGTGCCCCCCACCTGGGGAGCAGGCCTGATCAGCACTCGGGGGGCGGGAAGGGGACCCCGTCCCCACGGTGGGCTCTCTGTCCCACCCCGACCCGAGGCGGCCCCGAGAGAGGAATGTTCTCCCTAAACACGCTCTGAGCCCAAAGAAGGACCCAGAGGAGCCCATCACACAAGCGGGAATGTTTGGATCTTGGGGAGACGTGGCTGGAGGTGGGGAAAGGTTGGGGGGCAGAGAGACCCTATTAGGGGCTTAACTGTGTCCCTTTAACCCCCAGAGCCTCAGAACATAACTCTTTGGAGACAGGGTCTTTAAAGAGATGACAAAGGTAGAATGAGGTCATTAGGGTGGACCCTGATCCAGTGTGACTGATGACCTCATAAGGAGAGGAAATTAGGACACACGGATGACCAGGTAAAGACACAGGGAGAAGACAGCCTTCTACAGGCCCGGGAGAGCGGCCTCAGAAGAAACCAGCCCTGCTGACACCTTGATCTCAGACTTCCAGCCTCCGGGATGCAAGACGACAGCCATGTTGTTTAAGCGACCCTGTCGGGGGTATTTGTTAGGGCGGCCCTAGCAGAGGAATGCGGACCCCAGACATCACAGCCTCGTCTGTCTCCCCTTGGCCTCTGAGACCCCAGCTCCCTTGCCCGCCCTGCAGCTCACCACCCACCCAGCCACCCTCGAACCTTTTGGATGTCCAGGCCCTCCATAGTCTGGATGACGCTGACAGCCTGGGTGCCACACGTGAGGGCCAGGCCCAGGGCAAGCAGGAGGTACATCATGGCTGCAGCCTTGGTGGCACTTCTGGGCTCTGGAGGGAGATGAAGGCCGAGGCAGTGGGCTCGGGCTCTTATATAGGAGGAGGGCCAGCCGGCCAGCCTGTGCTGGGCTCCCCGCCACGCAGTTCCCCGAATGCCCTGTGACTCAACCTCGGGCCCGCGGGTGACTTCCTCAGCTGGGACAATAGGAGGCCTTCTTCCCTCCGAGGCCAAGCAGGAAGGTCCCCTGTGTCCCTGGGACTGGACGGCTCCTACTTGGCCCCAGAGAGGAAGGGTCTGGGGTGTGGGTCCAGGCTGGCCGCCAGTGTCAGGAACACTTCCTGGGTCGGGCTCTCGGACAAGGGCAGGTCAGAGCCAGCACTGAGGACAGCTGTGTCCTGGAGGGCAGGCCTGTGGGTCGGCCGGGGTCTGGAGAGCCCCATGCCAGCCATGACCCAGGGACATGCGCCAGGGGCGGGGGGCGTCTGCCCCGAACAAGGAGGTCACCCCCCCCACACCCGTCAGCCCTCTCTTGAGGCCTGCCCTTCCTGGGGGCTCCACCAGCCCTCAGGGCCTCCCACCCTGTCCTGCTGAGCAGAGCCTCCCGAAAGGCTACGGCCCCGCTGGCTTCCTCATGCTTCTGGTACACTCTCCTGTCTCGGGCATCGGCTCCTCCAAACCCCACGGACGTGGCCTTGGGCGAAGGGTTCTCTGCGGTCACCCCACCCCGTGCGGGCTGGGGCGGGGGTGACGTGGGGTTCAGCTGGAGGTCCGAGGACGGGCCTGGCCTGTAGTGAGAGCTCTGCAAGTGTCTGCTGCCCAGGTAGGGTAGCAATAAAGACAACAAGGCTGGCAGCGCCAGTCATCATAACCCCCAGAGCCACCCAGCCGGGAAGGTGACCTGACGTCTGGGGGTCCAGCGGAGCAACGCCGCGTGCTCCGTGTCGGTAAGCGTGATAGAAAGGCCCACAGTATCTGCATCTTCCATCTACCGGATCTTACATCTTAAACCTCCCAGGGCACTTCCCTCCAGACCACTCAAGGCTGCAGCAGGCCGCCTTCAACACCTTGGGAGGGATGGGGCCCTGGCGCTGGGGGTGTGCCTAAGTCTGGAGGGGAGTCGAGCAGGGCGCAGAAGTATCTGTCTCGCTGAGTCCAGCTGAGATCAGCGCCCCCGGCGGCTGTGCGCATGCCCTGTGTCCTGTGCCTAGGGGGGTGCGAAGGCCATCAATGGACATTCCAAGTGTTGAGTCTGATCATCTCGGGGCGGCGGGGGCGTGGACTTTGGGGTGGGGGACGGGGGCAAGGTGGGGATATCTCCGGATGGTGGGAGCCTTGGAGGGTCGGCCCCTGTGCCCCCCCCCAATGTGTAGGGTCTTTCCAGGTGGCCACTGTCATTGTCAGCACCCTGGGAGGCTAAGGGGTCTCCTAGACTAGCTCTGGGTTGCTGTCTGGCCTGCGGTTTCTTTCCTGTAGAGACCACTGGTTACTGTACCAGGAAAGAGCCCGTGCACTGGAGAGACGGCAGGACCTCAGGCTGCCCCCAGACTCCTCTTTCCCAGGGTGGGGGCTGTGAAAGAAGGAGGAGGCTCGGGCAGCCCCAGTCCTCGCCCTGATCTGTTTTATCTCCTTTAATTCTTGCGACAATCCTCTAGGCTCAGGGTCCCCGGTTTCCTTTTTTACGACAAGCCACAGGCAGTTATGGAGTTGAATTGTGTCGCCCCAGAACACATGTTCACCCAGAACCTCAGGACAGGACCTTATTTGGAAACAGGGTCTTTACAAATGTAAGTAGTTCAGATGAGGCGTGCTGGAAGAGGGGCTGCTCTACCGTCTGGTGTCCTTGTAAGAGAACACGAGGACACGGAGGGGACACAGGGAGAAGGCATGTGAACACGGAGGCAGAGATTGGAGTGCGGCTTCTGCAAGACCAGGCTCCAGGGACTGATGCGACACCAGGAACTGGAGAAGTGGGGAAGGATCCTTCCTGGGGGTCTCTGGAGGGACCTCGGCCCTCCGACGCCCGCACTGTGGACTTCTGACCTCAGACAGGACAGGGTACACTTCTGTAGTTAGAAGCCGCCCCCGCTCAGTGGGCGGCCCCCCGGGACACCAGCACAGGCGGCTTGGACCCAGGGGTCAGATGCGAGAGGCCATCCCCTCCAACACAGCTCCGCTCTCAGAACTGGGTCACACAAGGCAGAGGGAGGTCAGCCAGGGAGAAACCCACCAGCCGCAGGGCATCCGTGCTGCAGGTTCTCAGGGGTTCCTGTGAACCGAGACCACAAAGCATGCCCTTCAGGGCACAGCTATTCACAACTTCCAGGAACCTTCAGCTTCCATAGAATACCATCCAAAAAATAAAACTGAAAAAAACAGAGAGAGAGAGAGAGAGAGAAAAGGAAGAAAAAGCACCCACTGGCCTTGGGCAGTTGGCATTGTCCATTGTGGGAGGGAGACTGAGACCTAAGGGCTCAGCTTCCCCCAGGTCACGCGCTGCCCCAGAAAGTGGGACCTGGGAGGAGACCTGGGCCCCTACCAGCTCTCAGTTGCTCCCCCTCCCAACAAAACCCCTTGCTCTTTAGAACCATGCCAGGAAGTCGGGCCTGTAACTGCAGAAGCGGGAAATCACTTCTCTCAGAATGAAACCGTGGGGCCGGGCAGGGTCAGTGGGCTTCCACGCAGCTGCAGATGCCGTGCTGCGCTCGGGGCCTCAACCTCAGCACCGGGAGGTCAGCCTGAGTGTCGCTGGTCACAACCGTGGTGGTGTGACCACACGCATGTCCAATAAAATGGACAAGAAATGGACAAATTCCTTGAAATGCACAGTCTCCCAAGACTGAACCAGGAAGAAACGGAAAATAGGAACAGGCCAATTACCAGGAATGAAATTGAATCAGTAATTTAAAAAACTCTGACAAACAGAAGTCCAGGACCAGATGGCTTCACAGGTGAATTCTACCAAACATTTAAAGAAGAGTTAACGCCTATCCCTCTCAAACTATTCCAAAAAATTGAAGAGGAGGAAACACTTCTGAACTCATTCCATGAGGCCAGCATCACCCTGATACCAAAACCAGACAAAAACACTACAAAAAAAGAAAATTATAGGTCAATATCACTGATGGACGTAGACATAAATATCCTCCACAAAATATGAGCAAGGTGAATTCAACAGTACATTAAAAAGATCATACACCAGGATCAAGTGGGATTTATCCCAGGGATGCAAATATATCTGCAAATCAATCAATGTGATATACCACATTAACAAACTGAAGAATAAAAATCATATGCTCATCTCAATAGATGCAGAAAAGCTTTCAACAAAACCCAACATACTTTTATGATTAAAAACTCTCGACAAAGTGTGTATAGAGGGAACAAACCTCAACATAATAAAGGCCACATAGGACAAGCCCACAGCCAACATCATTCTCAATGATGAAAAGCTGAAAGCATTTCCTCTAAGATCAGAAACAAGACAAGGATGTCCACTGTCACCACTTTTATTCAACATAGTACTGGGAGTTCTAGCCACAGTCCTCAGACAAGAAAAAGAAATAAAAGAAATCCGAATTGGAAATGAAGAAGTAAAACTGTCACTGTTTGCAGTTGACATGATACTGTATAGAGAAAATCCTTAGGATGACACCCAAAAGCTAATAAATGAATTCAGTAAAGCGGAGGGATACAAAATTAATACACAGAAATCTGTTGCTTTTCTATATACTAACAATGAACTATCAGAAAGAGGAATTACGAAACAATCCCATTTACAATTGCATCAGAAAGAATAAAATGCCTAGGAATAAATCTAACCAAGGAGGTAAAAGACCTGTACTCAGAAAACTCTAAGACAATGATGAAAGAAATTGAAGATGACACAGAGAGAAAGATATACCATGCTCATGGATTGGAAGAATTAATATTGTTAAAATGACCATACAAGTTATATCTTTAACCAAGCCAAGTTACAGATATAATGCAATCCCTACCAAAATACTAATGGCATTTTTCACAGAAGTTGAACAAATAATTCTAACAATTGTATGGAGACACAAAAGACCCAAATAGCCAAACACAATATTGAGAAAGAAGAACAGAACTGGAGGTATCATGCTCTATGACTTCAGACAATAGTACAAAGCTACAGTCATCAAAACAGTATGGTACTTGCACAAAAACAGACACAGGTAAATGGAACAGAATAGAGAGCCCAGAAATAAATCCAACTAATATGGTCAATTAATCTACAACAAAAGAGGCAAGAATATATAATGGGGAAAAGACAGCCTCTTCAATAAATGGTGTTAGAAAAACTGGACCTACATGCAAAAGAATCAAACTGGACTACTTTGTAACACCGTGTACAAAAATAAACTCAAAATGGATTAAAAACTTAAATGTAAAACCTGAAACTAAAACTCCTAGAAGAAAACATAGGCAAGTACACTCCTC
Organism: Kogia breviceps; assembly: GCF_026419965.1. Taxonomy (NCBI): domain Eukaryota; kingdom Metazoa; phylum Chordata; class Mammalia; order Artiodactyla; family Physeteridae; genus Kogia; species Kogia breviceps. The sequence continues at coordinate 1,890,747 of NC_081317.1, forward strand.
TTAAGGAAGAGAGAAATTTGAGACAGACTTGAAGGACTGATAAGAATTTAACAAGAGGGAACAAAGTGAGCAAAGCTAGAGATGGAAAAATATAATCAATATTTAAGAAACATGAAATTATCCTGTATACGTTTTGTGTAGATTAGGAGTGAAAAGTTAAAATTTTAGCTAGGTTTACATGTTTGGAAATCCCGAAAAGTCAGATAAACTTTTTACTAGACAATTAGGAGCCATTGAAGATTTTTGAGAAGATTATTTTAGTAAAGATATTTAAGACACACTAGATGAAATATTAAAAACACAATCGGGAATGAAGAGGTCACTGCTGTTGTCTCTCTGGGTCTGTTTCAAGCATTAGTGTGCATGAGGATAGTTTGGAGCTAACAAGCCATTACGGGGCCCACCCCGAGACTGAGATTCAGTTTATAAGTGGTGGGGCTCAAGATCTTTATTCATGACAGGTCCCCAGGTGTTTCCGTGCATGTTAAAGTCCGAGCATCTAAGGGACAGGTGAGAGCCTGGCCTTGAGTGTGGCAGAAGAAATGGCTAAGAGGGCACAGATGAGACAGGTGTGGTACCCTGGCTGCAAAACCTGAGTACTTATAGATGACTGTGTTCTGAGTCTTGCTTAGTGGAAGCATAAAATAAAAAAATAAAAAATAAAAAAAGTCTTTCCAGGGTGACTGTGCTAATTCTCAGAACGGCCTCTTGAAGGTCACCAAAACTTAAGTGGCTTGTTGCATACAGTTTGTGGTTGGATCTAACAAGTTGGGACTAGATTGAGAGACTTAGAGAGTCATCAGTTCTCTTAATCTCCTAACTTCTTAAAAGTGTGGAGGGCTTCCCTGGTGGTGCAGTGGTTGAGAATCCGCCTGCCGATGCAGGGGACACGGGTTCGTGCCCCGGTCTGGGAAGATCCCACGTGCCGCAGAGCAGCTGGGCCCGTGAGCCATGGCCGCTGAGCCTGTGCGTCCGGAGCCTGCGCTCCGCAACGGGAGAGGCCACAACAGTGAGAGGCCCGCGTACCGCAAAAAAAAAAAAAAAAAAAAGTGTGGAGGGGCTGCTGAGAGAAATAACAAAAAGTGGGGGCTGAGATAGAGTTGATCTAGGTCAGAGTCGTGGGCTCATGTGTCTCCCAGCAGGGTCCGTGTTTGTGGAATGAATAGGGCACATGAGTGAGTGAATAAAGAGGAAGCACGATGGAGTTTTGATGAAGGTTTGTTTACAGGACTGTAGTTCAAATAGCATCAGGAAAAGTACTATCAACAATGTCCTGTGGGGAAGGGTCAAAACCCCCCAATGTCCTAATGTAACCAAGCAGGACCCTACGGGGCCTTCCTGGAACAGACTCCTCCCACCCCGCCCCATGTCCTCCACTTGCCTCTTGTTTGTAGAAAACCTTTAGCCTCCTAGGCCTTCCCAGAGTTCCAAAGAGTACATTTAATCAGAGAAGTGAGATACTACAGAAAGAAAGGAAAACAGTCAAACAAGTAAAAATTATAATAGTTTAGCTATTAAACAAAGCCAAGGACCTTTAGTTCCTCCTCAAGGGCTATAGATAATATTCTAAGCCATGTCCTTTGAGCTGTTTTTCGGGTACTGAAACCCCCACCAGGTGGAAGAAGTTAACTGTACGCTGCCCCAAAGCACGGAGACCCCAGACCGGTTGGAACCAGAAGGCTGATGAGGTTGACTCCTGATGACCTCACCACCGACCCATCAGAAGAATGTCCACCAGCTGATCACACACCCCACAGCCCCCCTCCCTCACCCTGTCTTTAAAAATCTTTCCCTGAAAGACTCTGGGGGGCCCTGGCCTTTCAAGCACTGGCTACCTGGACTCCTCGCTTGGCACCTGCAATAAACTCCACCCTTTCCTTCATCACACACCAGTGTCAGGAGATCGGCTTTACTGCACGTGGACACTCGGACCCGAGTTTGGTTCGGTGACACTAATAACAAAGATTTTTAAAGATTACAAAATACTGTTTCAGGAAGTCTCTCTAACTTTCTACCGTGGGGCTTCCCTGGTGGCGCAGTGGTTGAGAGTCCGCCTGCCGATGCAGGGGACACAGGTTCGTGCCCCGGTCCGGGAGGATCCCACATGCCGCGGAGCGGCTGGGCCCATGGGCCGTGGCCAGTGGGCCTGCGCGTCCGGAGCCTGTGCTCCGCAACGGGAGAGGCCACAACAGTAAGAGGCCCGCGTACCACAAAAAAAAAAAAACAAAACAAAAACAAAACTTTCTACCGCAACTGGAAACAGAGGTGAGCCCAAGGGCAAAACCCCTCAGTCTCCCTGTGGGGCCTTTGCCTCTATCCCTAGAGACACTTCCCCTCGGGTTTATGACTCAGCAGTGGCCAACAGCAGGAAGGGTATTTCAGGTGAGACGGTCCCGATGAAAGGTCTATTCAGTGTCTCTTTGGGGAAACACACATTTCTCATACCAGATTCTCCTCCTTCTCCTTGGAAAATTCAGCAAAGGGTAACACGAAGCTCAGAGACAGGCTTGAGGAAAAAATTGGTGCCACAGAGCAAGAAACGTGGTTGTGAATCAACTTTGTGTGACCAGTATTTACAAATACCCCCCACTTCACAGAAAGTCTTGTGCCCTGCTAAGATGTCTGGCTGAACAGTGTGTTAAATTCTGGAAAACAACTATTTTTCTAAGCCATTTACCAGAGCAAAATTGTTTAAAATTAACACAGTTATTAAAATTATAATTATTTTAATAATTATGGAGCATTTTTATAGCAGTGGGAATATCTTTAGTTTAATAGCTCCTGAGCCAATCCCTTCTGTGGAAACAACCAAAGGCTAGTACTGAAGACATAGCACTACTTTAAATTGACATCCATATGGCATTATTTCTAATATGTTTGACTTGAGCTCTATCACTTGGGAGATAAATACATCTCATATGAGTCTGGCCAGTTGGTGTTAAAAAAAAAAAAAAAAAAAAAGACAGAACAAGAAAGCTTAACCTATACCATAAGGGGAAAATGTACCCCGGAACATAGGTAGAAAATCAAATCCAGTGCTGGATAACATTCCATCGTGACTAATTGTTTTTTCCCTCCAGCAATGTAAGGGTCACCTGACATTATAAAACATACTGATGCAATTTATAACCTCACTCGGTTAAAGAAAAACTATTCGGTCACCTCAATGCAGAAAACACATTGGTTAGAGTTTAACAGCAATTCCCGGTTAAAAACAAGCCAAAACAAAACCTTTTATCTCAATAGAAACAGAAGGGACTTTCTTTAACCTAATGAAGTCTATAAAACCAAAATTTTTGATTGTATCCTTGACATCGTACCTGTTATGATAGGAGACCCTGGGTGTTCCTTGGCGTTGTTTTTTTCAGTCATAGTAAAGCCGTCTCCCTTCTACTATCCTGGCCTATTCTTGTCGACTGTGGTTCCAGTTTAATGGCCCCCACAAAGGGGTGTCTGGTGCTACCTGGGCCCCCACTGTCCCTGCTGGTGTTGCCTGAAGGGTGGAGGGTCTCTTCAGGCCTGGCCGCCAGTGTTTCCCAGTGGGGAGGGCCATCTCAGGCCTGCTTTCCTGTGGGAAAGGGGGTGGCGCCCCTCGGCTGATTATTGCTGGAGGGGCCTCGGTTGAGCTCCCTTGCCACAGGTGCTGGGCTCGCCTGGTGTCGTCAGAGGGGCTCCTGTTTGATCCACGCGGGGAATGTCCCACCTCGGCTGCCTTCCTGGCTGAGTCAGGAAACACCAGGCCGGGTCACCTTATTTGCTTGAGTAGGGGGACATAAGACACCTTGCACTGTGCTCTCCCCCAACCCCAGCACCCCAAACCAGTTGGCCTTCCTTTCGCCGCTTTTCAGATTTCTCCTTTGGCTGTAGTTTGTGTTATTTCCGGGGTGTATAATTGTGCTCAGCAGGGAGAGATGGGTTCCCACCATCTTGTCCAGATTGGAAGTCCAGCAGCCCACGGTCTTTTGGGGAAGCTTTCTTTTAAACTCTGCCACAGGTGGCTTTCAGCTGACTATGTTAGCGGCAGCAAGAACCCACCGGGGGGCTGTCACCCCGTGTCGGGTTGACCCTGACGTCCGAGGAGACCGAGGCCCCGGTGGGTGGTGGTGATGGGGGGGAAGGTCAGGTGGCGGGATGCTGGGGGGGTGGCGGGGGAGCCACCCTGGCACCTGGTGGTCGCGGCGCACTCCCTGCGTGGGGACGCTGCTCCGGGTGAAGGAGAACTGTCTTCTCCTTCCGTCCTCACCCACGCTTCCCTGGGGAGGCTCCCCCTCTGCACTCTCCATTTTACAGGTAGGGAGCAGATGCAGAGGTGACAGCAGGGCGTCAGGCAGGCTGGCCTGCAGCCGGTGCTCTTGACCAGCGCACAGCCGTGATGGCCGCTGCCCTCGCCAGTCACAGAAACGAGCTCACGTCCTGCCCACCACCCTGTGGCCACTGGTCCTGCCCTGCCGTCCAGTCCATCATGTTCACCTGTGGAGCCAGACCTGGGAGCCTTCCCATCGGAGGGGCTCGGTGTCAGTTTGGAGCTGGAGCGTGGAGTCGAATGGCCAGGGGCCTGGTTCAGCTTTGCCACTGAGCTGCTGCAGGGACTGGGGGGTCCGGGGCTGTGCAGTCGTGTCAGCACCGTGCAGGGCCTTAAGAAGCCGAAGTGCCCGAACGTCGTTGCTCCCATTTCTCTCTTGGCGGGGGGAGATCAGCCCTGCCGCAGCTCCCGGCGGGGGGTGACCCTGAGCTCTAACGGGGGGCGGCGGGGGCGGCCTTGCTCTTTGATGCTGGTCCCTGTGGATCCGCCCACCCACACAGCAGCCTGCGGGCCCCCTCCCACCCTGGAGCTCTGACACCCCCCCGCCTCCAGGGAGGGCAGGAGGTGCCAAGACATTTCTTTTTCAAGAAATTTAAATGAAAACGTATGATTTTCAGGGTGAGTTGCCCAACCAGCAAACCGGGTTTCCGCAGCCCTACTATGATAGAGGTGTGGGATGAATAGTAAAGGGGAACTGTGTCCAATACCCCCCGACACAGACGAGGCGTCCGCTGGGGCCCCGCTGGGCTCAGGGCAGGGTCTGGAGGACACACCACCTTTCCCATCCCCGTGTCACCGCCCGAGCCGCCCGGGTCCCCGGCCCACGCGCATCGGCCAGGAAAGACTCAGACAGGAGTGCGCGCTGGTTTATGCCTTTATTGCTGAAGGAGGAACGCCCACGAGCAGGAGACCCCAGGCGGGGCCCGGAGGGGCCTGGGTCCCAAGAAGGGTGACCTTGGTCCTGGTCCCTCCTGACCCTGCTGATGGGGGAGGCGGGGGTGACATCATCTGTCCCCAGAGGGGCCAAGGCTCCCGGGCCCTGAAATGGACACGGGGCTCTCCTGTGATTCCCGGGGAACCTGCTGGACCCTCGCCAGCCCCCCACCCCGGGACCCCCGCCTCCCCCCGCAGGTGGAGTGTCTGTCACCGGTGCCCGCTTCCGGGGCCTCCACCTCGGCCCTCAGCCCTGCCCAGAGGGAGCAGGCGGAGGTCAGCATGCGAGTGAGGCCAGGACGCAGGCAACGACATCCCCAAAGGCCACCCCTCGAGAGTGGGCGCGCTGCCAGCGGCTCTGCAGTCGCCAGGAGACACCCCAGCTTCCAGCCATTCCCGCAGGGGGACCCCAGGGCCCCACCAAGACCCCGCCCTGTGCACGTGCCCAGGATGTGGGGCAGGGGGTTACGTTACCCCCAGGGCGCCGGCAGGAGCTCACCTAGCCGCGGCACTGCTCTGTGGGAGAGGGAGAGCCGTGCGGGAGGGTCAGGACGGGACCGGACACCCCGGGGACAGAGGGGCCTGGCAGGGGGTGGGGAGGGGGCCCACCTCCGGGGCGCCGCGCCCTCACCCCCTTCCTCGGGGCAGCCCTGGGGAGAACGGGGGGCCCGGAAGGGGGGAAGATGCTTCCCTGATTCTCACCCCGGGCAGGGCTGAGTTCACCCTTCCCCTGGCTCAGGTCCAGGCTGACCCGCGTGTGCTCGGGCAGAGACTCCAGGACTCTGTCGGATTTCTCCACGACCTCGTCGTCCACTTGCGGAGTCCTGGCTGTGGGGGAGGGGTCAGTCCCTGGGGGCACCCCCGCCCCCCCCGCCAGAGCCCGGGGAGCCTGACCCCGCCCCCAGGAGCGAGCGCAGGAAGGAGGCACTGACGCGCGGGGGTCTGTAGAGCTTGGTGTAGCCCTGCTTCCCAGGGTGGCCTGCAGGGCCCCGCCCCCCTGCCCTCGGCCCTCGGCCCATCCCCCTCCTCCTCCTCCCAGGGCAGCGCTGGGGTCTGCACGGTCACGAGAGGAAAGGCAGCCCCCTCCCCCCATCGTGCTCTCCCCCCAGTCCCCCTGGGCTGGCCGACTTACCACCAGGAGCCTCCACTGTCCGCCATGGCCGCCTTGCACGCAACAGCAGCATCGCCTGTATATTCACTTTGGTCAGAAAACCTCCCTTTAACGCTGCTTGCGGGGCTTCCCTGGTGGCGCAGTGGTTGAGAGCCCGCCTGCCGATGCAGGGGACACGGACGGGTTCGTGCCCCGGTCCGGGAGGATCCCACGTGCCGCGGAGCGGCTGGGCCCGTGAGCCGTGGCCGCTGAGCCTGCGTGTCCAGAGCCTGCGCTCCGCAACGGGGGAGGCCGCAGCGGTGAGAGGCCCGCGTACCGCAAAAAAAAAAAAAAACCGCACAGTCTGGATGGATGGATGGATGGATGGATGGGTGGATACGTGGCGGGGGGGGGGGGGTACATGGATGAATGGCTTCCCTAACTCATATTGGATGGGCCATTTAGCTTCTCATTCTCATGATCCCTCTGATTTTCCAAGGTACTTTCATGTCCATTGTCACTTTTGCCTGTCACACAGGTGGCAGGAATGAGATACCAAGTTCCAAGAACGTGACCTAAATACACCCGTGGTTAGTGGCCAAGGCTGGTCTTGAGCCAGGTCAGCCAGAGGCTGCCTCTGGAACAGAACCTCACTTCCTCCCTCCAGGGCCCTCCTAGTCCTGGTGAGGGGCCATCCAGCTGAGTCCAGGGTGAGCCCTGTGCCTGCCCGGGTCTGCAGAGCCCTCAGGCACTTCCTCACAAAGGGTCCTTGTGTCTCACTGGCTCGGGTTTTAGCTCCATCTGGGATTTGCCAACAACCCCAAGTGAAGGCAGAGAGGCGGCTAAGTCTCATAATCAACCGAGTAAGGCAGGAAGGAGGTGCGCCCCGGTTCTCCGGGCTGCAGGTGCTAATTACGGCTTCGAGGTGGTGCTGATACATATTTACACACAGAGTCAAAGTGGGACTTGGAGTCCTGAACACACGTCCATGCTGTCCCCTCAGCTTCCCTCCCCCACCGGATGGACTCGACACACAGGGGGCGAGCCAGGCAAAGGGCCACTTTCTGACGCTGCAACTCACGTCTTAGGGGGATCAAAATCAGAAGCTCCCCCCTTTATGAGCTAGACTATTCCACGGTGCCTTTTTACTGCAAGAAGGTGAAGAGTTGCAGCGCGACTCTTGAGTTACAGGGAAAATTGAAGACTATCGGGGAATCAAAAGGGAAACACAGCCTGTGAGAATCGGGGGAACCAGGCAGAGCAGGAGGACCTACTGTCCTAAAAACAATTTTAGTAAAAACAAAAAGAACGGAAGGGAATTAATGAGCCATACCACTGAAAAATTAGGGGGGAAACACAAAATAAACATGAGAGAATAAGGAAGAAGTTGCAACTATAAAAGCAGAAATTACTGAATTAGAAAATAGAAGAATGATATACTTGATTAAGTGGTAATTCTTCAAAGCTATCAATAAAATAGATATACCATTAGGTAACCTAATTAAAAAAGGAGAAATACACAAAATAATAAATGCTACTGTGAAAATAACCACAAAAGGAGAAGAAACTAAAAAGCCATTAGAAAGAAAAAGGTTTACTTAACCCCATGGGAAAAAATGAAAATTCCCATGAAATAGGTAATTTTCTAGGAAAATATAAATTGCTCAAGCTGACAGTGAAAGAGGTATGTTAATGGACTTATTTCTTAGAAAAACTAGAAAAAGTAAATTATTAAACAGTTATTTTCTCCCCCAAAAAACACCACTTCCAGACTGTTTTACAGTGAAAATCTAGCACAACTTTAAGGAACAGTTCGTTTGAAAGCTAGAAAATTGAGGAAACTTCCCATCATTTTTATGAAGTTAGGACTTTATTTTCAAACCCTGACAAGAAAGTTATAGACCAATCTCATTTTTTAGTATCAATGTAAAAATACTAACTAAAATATTATCAAACAGAACCCAACAACACTTTTAAAGGGTGATACACAGAGAGTCACTCTAGGATTGTAAGAAGTTTTCATAGTTGTAAATCTATTGATAAAAGTAATCATAGTAATAGATTGTGATAAAAATTATAAGATGGTTTCTACTGAGACTATCAAGACTGATCACTTTCAAAATGATTTTTAATAATAAATTGAATAATTATTATGAAAACAACATGAAAAGAAAATTTACGCTCCTCAGGACTCAACAAAAGACATAAACAAAGGAAATATATAATTGTAGATAGAGCATTCCATAAAGATGTCAATTCTCCCTAAGTCAAGCTATAAATGCCATTCCATTAAAATATCAACCATATTTCCTACTGGACCGTTTGATTCTAAAATCGAAGATATAAATAAGAATAACGAGTAGGGACTTCCCTGGTGGCATAGTTGTTAAGAATCCACCTGCCAAGGCAGGGGACACGGGTTTGAGCCCTGGTCTGGGAAGATCCCACATACCACAGAGCAACAAAGTCCGTGCACCACAACTACTGAGCCTGAGCTCTAGAGCCCGCGAGCCACAACTGCTGAAGCCTGCGCGCCTAGAGCCCACGCGCCACAATGAAGAGCAGCCCCTGCTCACCGCAACTAGAGAGAGCCCGTGCGCAACAATGAAGACCCAACGCAGCCACAAATAAAACAATAAATAAATATGAACTATAAAAAAGAGAATAGTAAAATCCTGATAAAAGAAGACAAATTAGGATGAACTAACTCAACCAGATGTTAAAGATGAGATAATTAAAGTATGGTTCTGACACATAAATAGACTAGTAGATAGAATAAAAAGTCTATAAACAGATCCAAATATACATGAGAATTAGGCATGTGAGAATGCCCAGTAGTTACATAAACCGTCTTGGGAAAACTGGGTGGACATTTGGAAAATATAGTTTGAGTGTTAAATCATGAATCCAAAGAAATGAATTCCTGCTGGAGCAAAAGAGGAAACAAGGAAAATTCTAGGAAGACATTATTTTTAATTTCAGAATCTGAGAAACCTTTCTAAAAATGATCAAAACTGCAATAACAGTCAGAAGCCATAAAAGAAAACATTGGTAAATTTAACCACATAAAGAAAGTGCACTAAAATGATACCACAAACCAAGTGCGAGAAATAATAAACTGAGAAAAATTATTTTTAACTGATAGCACAAATAATATCTAATTTCCTTAACATATAAAGAGCTCCTACAAATCAATAGAGTAACACCAAGAGTTCGATAGACAAAGGGTATGATTTAATTCTCCACAGAAAAGAAAATGCAGATGTCTCTCAAATATGTAAAAATCCAATAACAACAGTATACAGTCTTTTTTTTTTTTTTTTTTGCGGTACGCGGGCCTCTCACCGCCGTGGCCTCTCCCGCTGCGGAGCACAGGCTCCGGACGCGCAGGCGCAGCGGTCACGGCTCACGGGCCCAGCTCCTCCGCGGCACGTGGGATCCTCCCGGACCGGGGCGCGAACCCGCGTCCCCTGCATCGGCGGGCGGACTCTCAACCGCTGCGCCACCTCCAGTAAGACAAGTATGACTCAACAAATAACAGAGTTTCACAATACACAGAACGTTACTACTGGGTTGAAGTTGAGATTTCTTTGCAGCTCTTTTTTTCTCTAGAATATATTCCATGCGAGATCAAAGCATGAATAAGCAGAGGCACTGTCACGGGGGCAGACCCCAGGGTGGGTGCTGGTAGCAGGCTAGAACCGGCCTCAAGGCAAAGGGAACAAACCGACCCTGGGACTGAAGACGCACTGCACTTAGAACAATCCAGATGACACTGGTCAGAGCACTGCAGGACCAGTTTCAAGAGGAGTGTCAGAGCTGCCTGTGCTGTGTCCGCACGTAGCCCCCTCCCTCGGTCTCTAAAAGCTCTTGCCCACTCATTGTCAGTGGGGGGGAGTCGGCTTTTGGACACAAGTCTGCCCTCCCCTGTCCCCCGTTGCTGGCCTCCAAACTAAAGCAAACTTTCCTTTCTGCCAAGCTGGCCTCTTTATTGGCTTTAGGGCAGTGAGTAGCCGGGCCCCACTTTCGGTAACAACAATGCCATTTAGAGTTACGTGTGGATGCCCGGGGTGTCCTGGCCAGAGAGGCAGGAGGTGGGGTGGGAGGTGCACGGGCGCTGGGCTGGCTGCCGACCCCGGCCCAGCCCCGCCGTGGGCTGGTGGGGCGCCCTGGACCTCGGTGAGCACGGGGGGTACGTGAAATGACCAGCCGCCTGTAAGGCACACAGAACCTCTCCTCCGCGCTACGCTAGCACAAATTATTCACGCCATGGCTTTCTCTACCATGCTGTCCTCCTCAGGCTCGGGTGGAGACTTTTTCCCAGTGTCGTAGGAGGCTGTGAGGGCTCTGTGGCCCCCATGCCATCCCTGGAGCTGCTCACCCCCTAAAGGAGCCAGAGACTCCCAGCACACTGCTGGCGGGGGATGGTGGGGGAGCTCTGCACCCACCTGTCCGTCTGTCTGTCTGTCTTGGTGAGGGATTTGTCTCCTTTCCCTCTAGTTTCTCTCATCTGTTTGGGGCACTTGCATCGGCCTTGATAATTATCCATTTGGGGTTTGAAGCACATTAGGCTATTGGAGTCCAACAGCATAATCAATCCCTTACGAGTCTTTTCAATAATTTTCTCTCGATCTGTGGTCATTGATAGTTCTGGAAATTTTTGACTTGTGTTTTTCCCGACGTGAGGAGGCCCCACTGGACGCTGCTGGCCTTGAACGTGGACGGATGCAGGGGCCGCGAGCCGACGGAGGCTGTGGCCTCTAGAGGCTGGAAAAGGAGAGGACGGTGCTCCCGAGAGCCTCCAGAGGGGGACCAGCACGGGTTAGGACCACAGCAGCGCTGGCCTGTGAAACGGGTGGTTTGAGCCGCACCACTTCGGCGCCTCCAAGAGGGCGTCTTGCTGTCCACCCACGAGAGCCAGGGCTGCTGTGCTCAGGAAAGGCCCGGGGCGACTCTGGGAGGAGCTGGTCCAGGCCTCGCAGGACCCAAGGCAGGAGCTGTTCTCCAGTCTCCAGGTGGGCTTTTCAGAGGAGGTAATTCAGCCAGAGATGAGCTGCTCGCCTGTGTGTGTGTGTGTGTGTGTGTGTGTGTGTGAGTGTGCGAGGGTGAGTGTGTGTTGTGTGAGTGTGTGTATGTGTTGTGTGTGTGTGTGTTGTGTTTTTTTTGTGTGAGCGTGTGTGTGTTGTGTGTGTGTGAGTTGTGTGTGAGTTGTGTGTGTTGTGTGTGTGTTGTGTGAGTGAGTGTGTCGGTGCACACACACAGTGTTGGTGGTTCAAAGTATCAGACAGCTCTGCCCTCACAGTTTGGAGGCCAGGTGTCTGAAATCAGGTGCTGTCGGGAAGCGAACACAGTGCATGTCCCGAACCAGTGACGTCTGCGGCCCGGGACACGCTGCCGAGCGGGCTCTTCCTAGGCTGGGGCTGGGGCCTCGCTGTGACCTCTGCCCCCCGGATCCCGCGCACCCTCCGGTCCGATTGTCCAGCGTTCCAGCGGGTCGTGTGAGTTGCAGAACCATCTCCGTGACCGTGGCCGCTTCGGTTTGCTCGAGTCGCACCTGGTATTTGCAGTCAGAACGCTGACTGGCCCCGATGCTCAGACAGAAAAAGCTGCCCCCGCGACTCCGGCTCCCCGAGGGTCTGGGGCAGAACTGGCCCCGCAGTGTCCTTGGGCTGCGTCGCTCAGACAGGAGGACAAAGCGACCGAAACTCGTGAAGGGGAAGAGAAAACCGGTGGAAGATGCGCTGAGAGCTACTCATCTGACCCTGTAAATGCCTTAATTCTGGGAGGAATCTGAGGGTCTGTGTGTCATTTCATTAACAGGGAGTGAAAGGACAAAACCACAGCTGCTGGGCTGTCACAAAACCTGCGTTTTAATAAGATATTCAAGCCTAGCGTGTACCCTTTACAGCAGATAGATATCGCCCCTCCCTAGGAGGTAAGTAGCCTCTGGGGAGAAGCTGCCAGGGGAGGACCCTGCCCTCTTAGAGGCCTTCGGGGAGCCCTGGAAGCTGAGGAAGGACAGGACGCAGGCGGGGCCTCGATGGGGTGCAGGCCGGGGCAGGGGGCCGCCCCCGGGCCCTTGCTCACACGGGACCCTCCTCCCTCCACTTCCACCCGGAGCGACCCCCCGCCCCGTTTCTTACAATCGGGTTCAAGCTTCCCTCCTCGAGGAGGATTTCCCTGACGGCTGTCCCCACTCGCAGCAGCCAATGGGACGGGTCGCCTCTGGCCTGTGCCTCCAACTCTCCCAATAAATGCAAGATGCAGGGGCCGGGGAGCCAGGCATGGTCTCTGATTTCCCGCCCCACGCTCCCTGCAGCGAGGCCACGGCTGCTCACCTCCCTCTTCCTATTCTCCTGGAAGGCAGAGAGCCAAAGTCCAGCAGAAAGAACCCCCATCCCTTCCCAGCCCCCCAGTCCTGGCCCCTTCTGAGGCTGCGTTACTGGCAGCGACCACCAGGGGACAGGGCACGCCCAGGAACAGGACTTGGACCTACGCCAGGCCTGGGGAGGGCTGAGCGTTCCCTTTTCACCACACCCTTTCTAGCATTTATTCTTTCTAGATTTTTTGATGATGGCCATTCTGACCGGTGTGAGGTGATACCTCATTGTAGTTTTGATTTGCATTTCTCTAATAATTAGTGATACTGAGCATCTTTTCATGTGCCTCTTGGCCATCTGTATGTCTTCCTTGGTGAAACGTCTATTTAGGTCTTCTGCCCATTTTTAAATTGGATTGTTTGTTCTTTTGATATTGAGCTCCATGAGCTGTTTGTATATTTTGGAGATTAATCCTTTGCCTGTTGTTTCATTTGCTAATATTTTCTCCCATTCTGAGGGTTGTCTTTCTGTCTGGTTTATGGTTTCCTTTGCTGTGAAAAAGCTTTTAAGTTTAATTAACTCCCATTTGTTTATTTTTGTTTTTATTTCCTTTACTTTAGGAGGTGGGTCAAAAAAGATCTTGCTGTGGTTTATGTCAAAAAGTGTTTTTCCTACGTTTCCCTCTAAGAGTTTTATAGTGTCTGGTCTTACATTTAGGTCTTTAATCCATTTTGAGTTTATTTTCATGTGTGGTGTTATGTAGTGTTCTGATTTCATTCTTTTTAAACCCAAGTTTTAGCTAGCTCATCAGCAAATCCTACCAACAGGTGAATTCACAACCTTACCAGATCTCTCATGGAAAAGCTGGAGTACTGATCAGTCCTCAGGATTGAAATGGGGACATTTGGGCAACGCTGGACGCCTCAGGTACCCTGAACACCCAACCTCATCAAGTCTCACTTTGAGAAATCACTCCCTCCTCCCTTGGCTGATAAGGCTGTGCCTTGCTTGAAGACTCTTATCTGAGGAAGTCACCTCCAAGGAAAAGCCAGTCTCCTCAAACTCACCCCCATCTCACCTTGTCCCTAGACTGGTAAGTACAATCGGATCTCAGCACGTCCAAAGTGGCCAGTTACAAAGTCCAACTCAGAAGAAGGTTTGACTAAATGAACAAGTATCTGCTGTTTTACCTTGGAAAAAAATCAGGGAAGTATGTGGGAGTTGATTCTAGCAGTGCTTGGCCAAGAAAGGCGGGGTGCAGTTTCAGAGGGGGCTCCACCCGTAAGCAGGACTCAGTGGGCTAGCTAGGGAACTGGAAAGGATCCGATCATTTCCTTCGTTGCTTGAGCAAAACCTGGAACCCACAGTGTCCCACGCTGAGGTAAGTGAACCTTCCAGAAATCCCTTGGAGTGACGCAGAGGTTAAGAACTCTCTCTTTCCTCTAGGCTGCTCTCTACCAGGAGCGAGGCAGGCTTGTTGGAAGGTCTTAACAACGCTACCCGCTCATGCACCCGACAGGTGGTCTGGGGAGGGTACAGAAGACTCATCCTTTGCGGAGGTACTAGGAAAGCACCGTGATGGAGTGGAGAAGCACCGCGGTGGCCCTTCCCTGAAGGCTGGATGGAATGCCACGGGAGATGCAGGGGTAGAACCATGCTCTTGGGCCAGTGCAGATCCTGGGACCTGAGGGCGGCAGGGAGGCGGCAGGGAACATCTTACTTCCACAGGCCACGTGCGCGAGGTTCCCACAATTGTCAGGCTAGTGCAGTGAACTGGGTGGGCCAACCCACGGAGGGTCCGGAGACAGCTCTCTCTCTGCCCTCTGCACCCAGACGCAGGTCTGGTGAACAGAGGCTTCACTTGAGCTACTCAGTTGCTTGTAGCCCCTCGATGAATTTCTAACCATGTGTTAGTTCAACTTCTGGAGCCCCTAAGTCGAAGGAAAGCTTGACTGGGAGCCTACTTCCCAGCCTCACCCAAAGGGGCCAGTGGCACAAGACTACCTTAGCCTTGCAGGACTGTTGGAACCCCAGTTCCTGGTGAACCATGGTTCCTGAGCGCGTGTCCTGGTTACGGCTATTTCCACCTGATGCACGATGCAACAGGAGGGGGACCTTCTGACTTGGAGACTTGCCATTTGGTTCTGAAAATATTTGACGTCAGGCCCTTGGAAGTTTTCTCCCATGACTCTGCATTTCATCTTCTGCACTTGAGGCACACAACACCCAGGAAGTATGCGTCGGGCCTCCTAGACCCCTTCTGTACTGTTCTTAACCTTTTCTTCCCTCTTGTCCATATCCCATCGTCCACTGTTGCCTCTGGCCGTGAGATGCTTCGGTTGCCACCCAAATCACGTGCAGCGTGTCCTTGCCTCTGTGGACGATCAGCTCCCAGCCCTGGGCCGGGGAGGGACGTTGAGTGGCCCAGCCCAGGGGGGCTGCAGCATTTTCAATGTTTAAACCTGGATATAGGCTCTGTCTCCCACCAGGTGAAGAATTCTCTGTTATGTCCTCACCCTTTCTGCCCCGTATCTCCTATTGTCCAGTGCTGCTTCTAGAAATGGGGTGCTCCTGATGCCACCTGCTCACCCTGCACACCAGCTACGTGAAGCTGGGGACACAGCAGTGCTCCAGGTCGGAGGGGCGAGCTTCCTGGACTTCCAGGCTTCAGGGGAAGAGGGGGAGCATCCAATGATGCTCCAAGACCCACCAGGTCTTGAGGTGCTTCTGCAACTTCCACAGGGGGTTTACACTCTCCCAGCTCCGACTGCAACATACGGACAATGATCCGGGAGTAACGGCTGGGTGGGTGCAGGGAGAGTGCGACAACGGGACCCTGGCATGAGGTGCTAGGTCAAGCAAGATGGCAGGAAACTGCTGCACGACGCAATCGCTTCCTAAGATGTGTAACCTAGATACACGTAAGCACGCTTTTAAGGCTATAAAGTGCTTCTGGCACTGCCTTAGCCGTGCCCACAAATTTTTCATGCACAGCACTTTCATTACCTTTCAGTCCTAAACATTCTCTTACATCCATTAGGGATTATTCTTTGACTCAGGTAATTTAGAAATGTGTTTTTAAATTTCCAAACAAGAAACTAAGTTATCTCTGAAGTTTTTTAATTGTTCTACGGCCAGATATGATGTCGGCGCTTTGAAATATGACTTGCTTTATGGACTAGGAGGTGGTCAGTTTTCACCACTGTTCCACGTGTGCTTGACGTACATACTGGTTTTTTTTGCCATATGCGAGCCGCTGGGGCCCCTCCCGTTGCGGAGCACGGGCTCCGGACGCGCAGGCTCAACGGCCACGGCTCACAGGCCCAGCCGCTCCGCGGCACGTGGGATCCTCCCGGACCGGGGCACGAACCCACGTCCCCTGCATCGGCAGGCGGACTCTCAACCACTGCGCCACCAGGGAAGCCCGTTTTTAATTTTTTGCTGCATCCCGAGGCATATGGGATCTTGGTTCCCTGACCAGGGATCAAACCCGCACCCCCTGCATTGGAAGCATAGAGGCCTAACCACCAGACGACCAGGGAAGTCCCGGTACACACTGTTCTTAGATACACTGTTCTGTGTGTCCATCAGATCAAGCTTACACACACTCTCGTCAAAACCTTCCCTATGCAGCTGACTTTGTCTACTTGGTGTATCAATTCCTAATGGAGATGTTAAAAATCTCCTACTTTGGTTTGTGAATTGATTTCTCCTTGTAGTGGGTCAGTTTCTGCTAGACAGACTTGAAGCTGTTCTGGTGCAGGACTGTTCTACCTTCCAGGTAATCTGCACCCCTTTCGTTACATGGCGACTTTTTTTTCTCTCTACTACTGCCTTTTACCTTAAAGTCTTCATCTTATAATACAACCACACCAGCTTCCTCTTGGTTACCATCTCTTTTTTTTGTGTGTGTGGTACGCGGGCCTCTCACTGTCGTGGCCTCTCCCGTTCCGGACGCGCAGGCTCAGCGGCCACGGCTCACGGGCCTAGCCGCTCCGCGGCACGTGGGATGTTCCTGGACCGGGGCACGAACCCGCGTCCCCTGCATCGGCAGGCGGACTCTCAACAGCTGCGCCACCAGAGAAGCCCCCATCTGTTTCTTAAGTGGAGTTTAGTCGAAAGAATTTTATTAACGGTTTTACTGAAATATAATCCACATACCACAAAATTCATTGAGTTTTGTCCCGTGCATTCATCCTGGCTGCCGGCGGGCTTGGACTCAACTGGGCCTCTGACTGTGCACCCTCCATCGGCCTCGCTCGGTTCCAGGTTTGACTCTTTCTCTCCTGCCTCCCCCTAGATGGAGAACTGTCCACCCCGCTCCGCTGCTCTTCCTGCTAGCTCCCTAACACTGCTTCTTTTAGTGGCTACCTTAGGATTTTTAATGTGCGTTTACCTTAAACTCTAGGTTTCACCCACCTTAGAAATTAACTTCGAATAACTCAATTCCAGGCAGCCTGAGGGCGGCCCCGCCTCCTCCCAGTTCCCGAGCCCGTCAGCTCCACTTCAGCTCAGGCTTCAGGAGCTGGCTGGTTTTTGTCCTTCCCAAGTGAGTTCGGGGCAGACACAGCAGGTCCTGCTCCTGTGAACGCGGGAGAGGAAGAGGGCACCAGGGACGCGCCCCCCCCAAGACGCCCCTCCCTCGCCCCCCAGCCCGCAACTGTCAGGTAGCGTCCCGGCCTCACACGAGGAGCCTAGAGCCCGGATTTGGGTCAGCCCTGCCCCGGATCCGAAGGCTCTCCAGCACGCGACGGCGTCCGCTCGCGGCCGGGCCCGGGCAGCCGGGGCCTCAGGCCAGGCCGGCCCGCTCCAGGTCCTGGGGCAGGATGCGGCCCTTCCTGCGGGCCTTCTGCAGGCGCCGCTCGGCCCTGGCCGCCTTCTTCTTGCGCAGGTTCTGCCGCCGCCTGTCCTGCCGCCCCTGCATCCTCCCCAGCACGTGCACCGTGCGCTTCTCCCACGCGCGCCGCCGCTGCGCCCGCCGCTTCTCCTTGCGCTTCAGGGCCTCCTGCAGCAGGCGCTCGTCGTCGCGGATCTTCACGCCCTCGGCCTTGTACAGCAGGTTGGTCCACTGCATCTTGGCCTCGAGCGCCCGGGCCTGGCCCGCGTCCTGGCCCCGCAGCTCCTCCAGCCGGGCCCGCCGCGCCCGCAGGCGCCCCAGCAGCTGCCGGTAATTCCTGCCCGTCAGCGGCGTCAGGTTCCCCTTCAGCTGCCGCCTCTTCTCCTTCCTGCGCTGGGCCTTGCTGCCCGGCTCCTCCGCGCTCACCTCCACCTCGGGGGACGAGGGCGATGTGAGCTGGGCGCCGCTGCCCGCCCGCCCGGGGCCCGCGCGCCGCGGCCACCTCTGCCTGCCCGACGGCCGCGCGGCCCTCACCTTATTGAAGAGCAGCCCCGGCTGGGCCTGCGCCGCCTCGCGGGGCGCCTCGGGAGGTGGCTCGGCGGCCTGCGCCGCCTTCTCCTTCGCTCTCAGCTCGCTCCGCTTCCTCTTCTTCCGGTCGCGCTCCTGCCTCCTCCGGCGTCTTTTCTCCGAAGCGGCGGGCGACAACTCCTCGGCGCTGCCCTGCGGCGCGAAGCAGCTGCTCACTCATACGGTTTTCCCAACCGCGGGGCCCCCGGCCTGGTACCTGGAACCAGGGCAGGCAGAAGGGCCCGCCACGTGCAGCGTTGCACCTGGAGGTGAGCTGGCACCCAAAGTGCACCCGAAACGAGGACAAGGAGACCCCATGAGAACCATGCCTTCCGGACCCCAGGCAGCTACCGTCCTAGGGCCGTTCCCGAACGTGGTGCCTCTAAGCCTCCCCAATGACCCAATAAGGGACATGTGGTCCTCTGTCATTTCAGAGACAAGAACAGGGGGCTTAGCCAAGGCCACCACCCAGATCTTGGTGTTGGGTCAGAACACTGCACCTGTGCAGACCACTGCAGGGCAGACAAGCGTGCTCTGGACCACTGCAGGAAGGCAAGGCCCTCGGGCCTGTCCCAGGACAGTGCAGAAAGAAGCCAGGGGACTGTCCCCACGCAGCAGGAGGCTTGGGGGAGGGCCCCAGGAAAAGGCGGGGGGGTGGCGATGCCATCCGCGCTGAGGCTGGCTGAGGTCCCGGAGCGTCCCATGGCTGTCACCTCGGGCTGGTCACCTCATCTCACCTGGCTTACCCCACAGGGCCATCGTGCATTCAGACGGACAAATGTGCAGGAACTGTCACCCGGTGTGGGTTTGTCAGCAAAGACAGCTTCCTTGAGGGAAGAGGCTGAGCCTCTCTCCAAAGCCGCGGGACAGAAGAGCCGGAAGCTCGGCGTGGCCAGCAGGAGGGGGGCCCTGGGGACCAAGCTCCCCAGGATGACAAGAACTACACCTGACCTCCTGCAGAACAGAGCTGCCGAGGCCCTGGCAGCACCTGCTGCAGGGGAAGAAACAGGGGCTGAGCCCCCCCCCGCCACCTGCCCCGTCAGCCCCATTACAGCTGGCAGAGCTGGGGCCGACCTCAGCAAGCACCTGGGCGTATTCTCTCCGGGCAGGGTGCGGAAACCAGCACAGGACCCAGAGGTCTCCTCCACCTACCTGGCCCCGCGCCTCCCGGATCTTCTCATGCAGGCGCTGCCGCAGAACGTCCAAGGCAAATACAGAGCCAGGCTCACTGACCAGGCCATCTGCAAAGAAGCAGTCAGAGGACCAAAAGGAGACTCCGGCACCCTCCAACCTTCCCATGCCCTCCCCAAGGGCCCAGCTTCAAAGCCTGAGTCTCCATACACTGCTGCCCTCCAGTGACCACTCGTGGATCTGCACGTCAGTTCCAGTAAATTCTACCCTACCTCTTCAAGCTGGATTGGCCTCCAGGACAGGACATCCTCATGAAGTGCGGCCCAAACCCATCTCCCACTTCTTCCAACTTCTGCAGTGCCCTGCAGACCCAGAGGCAGCTCTCACAACACCACCTCAGAGACGTGAGGGCAGTAAAGCTCTTCAAGCCGAGCTGCTCCAGGGCCTCAATGGGACACGGCCTTGCCCCTCGCCACCCCAGTTACTACGTGGCCTGGACCTACTGTGCACTTCCTGAGATTCCCATCCACCCCCAGAGGCCCCGTGATCTGTCCTCTGAAAACGCGTTCTTCGGGAGGTCTCACGCTACCTGACCCGCCGTTACGAGCAGAGAGGACCACCTTTACATCCGTCCCAGATCCCAGTCGACCCTGTCCACGCCCCTCACGCGCAGGGGCCCCGGTGGAGCCGGAGCCCTCCTCCTCCTTCTCCTTGGCTGCCACTGGCGCCCTGGCTTGAGACTTCTCCGCAGGGGCCTGGGCCTTGGGTTCTGCAGCCTTCTCCTCCCGCTCCCGGGATTTCTTCTGTGCCCTCTTCCTCTTCTTTTTGGGGGGCCCAGCAGCTTCTGAGACTTGAGTTTTGCCAGCTGAAACACGAAATGAGAAAGGGCTGCCACCCCAATCCCTGTGACCCATTCAACAGGTAGGAAGGTCTTGCAAAGGCTTTGGTCCTAGAAGAATGCCAAAAGCCAATCAGGATGGGGGATATGGAGACCCTCTTCCCTTGAGCTCAGAACCACAAACTTCCTAGAAAGCAGACTAGCCACACTCATCAATACCCTGAAAAACATCCACACGCTGACCCAGCAGTCTGCTTGTGAGAACTCATTCTGGGGATGCAGCAAGATGTGGCCTCAGGATGTACATCATAACATCCTTTTTTTAGTGAAAAACTAGGAAAACCTAAATAACCATCTACAGCGACAATGATATGGCACTGCCACAAAACAAACTATGACGTACCCGACAAAAAATAATGGTATAGGCTTTCATTTTATTTATTTATTTTTTGCGGTACGCGGGCCTCTCACTGTTGCGGCCTCTCCCGTTGCGGAGCACAGGCTCCGGACGCGCAGGCTCAGCGGCCACGGCTCACGGGCCCAGCCGCTCCGCGGCACGTGGGATCTTCCCGGACCGGGGCACGAACCCGCGTCCCCTGCGTCGGCAGGCGGATTCTCAACCGCTGCGCCACCAGGGAAGCCCTAGGCTTTCATTTTAACAGATTGAGAGAGAATTCTCTGGCGGTCCAGTGGTTCGCACTCCGCGCTCTCACTGCTGAGGGCCTGGGTTCAATCCGTGGTCGGGGACCTAAGATCCCACAAGTGTGTGCGGGGGGGGGGGCAAAAATGTTTACATTCTAAAAGGAGAATTGAGTACACAAAGTAGGAGCCAAATTGTTTCAGTGAGAAATACTCAGAAAAACTGTTAGAAAGACACAGATCTAACTAGTAACTGAGTGATGAAAAAATTCACTTCTTCACTTTTCTACGATGAACCTATTTTCCTTGTGTGAAAAGAAAAGGTCGTTTTCCCTCTGGCAGGTCCACGGCAGACGTTGCCACTCTCCCCGCCCCTCTGCGCCAGGGCAGGCCAGTTATTGTCTGGGTCACCTACTTGCGTATCTGCCTCCTGAGGGGACCCTTGTCACCACTGCCGTGTAAACTCCCATTAGCAGGAGCCATCTTCTTCCTTCCTTCTCCCCACACCACCACCAGGCCCACAGAAATGGGCTGAAAAAGTCATTTTTTCATCATCTCATACTCGTCTTCCCACCCCGCGTGGAGAGCTGGCTAAGCCCGTTCACGATGCCCAAATGCAGAGCAACCATTGCACGGGGTCACCTCCTCCGGACCCCGGCCGAGCTGCCAGCTCGGAGGGCGCACAGCTGAATCCCTCAGACTCCCAGACGGATGACCCCAACGAGCAAGGGAAATGGCGTTGCCCTTAAGCATCCCTTACAATACTTCCCTCTAGTATTTTACAGGCTTGTTTCACGCATGTACGTCATGTACGTGTCCACCCCACCTGAAGGCTACTCAGGTGCGGTGTGGGGCACACACCGACCTCCGCCGCGGAGGGGAGTGGGGACGCTGGGCGGTGGAGGGGCGCCCCCTTCCGAAGCCCTCCCAGTCCCGGCCGGGGGGTGAGCTTTACCCGACTTGCGTTTCTGTGGCTCGGGGCTGGGCTGGGAGCAGATCTTCTTGGCCAGACTCTGCAGGTAGGCGTCCTTCGCGAGCAGAGAAGCCATGGCTGGAGGTTCGGGGGTCGGGCGGGGCTCGCTCCGGGGTCCTACTCGGCGGGAGGAGAGCCGGGGTGCAGCGTCCCGCGCCGGCACCGGCAGCCCCAAACACATACACTGCACCCGGCCGGCGCGACCCTCTCCCCTTCCGCTGCGCTCGCCGGGAACTGCACGTGGGCAGGCGCGGCCAGCCGAGCGCCGAGCAGCCAACGCGCGACGCTCGATTAACCAGGTGGCTCCACCGGAAGAGGCGCGGGGGGCGGGGCGCAAAGCATTATGGGGCGGGGGCGGGGGCGGCGACCGCGCCCGGCGCACGGTAGGCGCTCGGTACCCGTAAGGGCGACAGGAACGGGTCCGCAGTAATTCAGTCTTCTGGGGGCTCAGACCCCAAGTGGAAGCTGGCGAGACCGCGCTCGTTCAGAAAGGACTGCGCGCCGGGCAGTTTCCAAGGCCCCGGGGTACAAGCGGCGAAGAAAACACACAGTCGTGTGTCCTCATCATTTATGTTTCAGTGGTGACTGGTAGTAAATCCAGAGTGACGTGGCGGGTCTTGGGCTGTCATTGTCCTCCGTACACTGGGATGGTGATCTCCCTCTGGGAAGGAGATAAACACGCCGGTGACAGGGCTTGGTATCGATGTCCCGGCTCTTCTGGGGTGACACCCGTCCCCCGCTTCTCAGGTGAGCCTGGCTCCAGGAACTGGGCCTAGCGTTCCACCTGGGTTGAGTCCTGAACCTCCCACTTCACTTCCCAGCTCCATGACCATGAGCACAGCCCTACAACCCCTTCCAAGCCTGTGGTCGCCCCTCCCTGAGATGCCAATAACGAGCACCGACTCGGGGTGCAACCAGCGGCACGCCGCCTAGGCCACGTGATACGCAATAATGGCAGCTTTTCATGCACTCACCAAACATTAGGGCCCTTCTAGGTCCTAGACAGCTCTTTCTAGGCAATGGAAATAAATGCGGCCATGACAAGTTGCCAAAGCCCCTGCTTGCCCAGAGCCCCCGTGGGGAGAAGGCTGACCTGGAGTCCAGTGTTGTCCAGGCAGAGCCCAGGGGCTGTTCTCCGACAGCCACGGAGACCAAGGGTGGTCCAAAACTGATTGGGGCTGAGCAAGAAAAGGAACCAACCCAAGCAAAAGGGTGGAACTGGTTTTATTCAACAGTCTCATCACAAAAATAACCAAAACGTGTGCAGCAGCGGAATTCGGAAGGACCGTGCCTGACTTCTGCAAGAGTGGGCAGCCCCCTTTCCCCACAGCCCTGCAGGGCCAGTCGGCTAGTGCAGGGAGCCTCAGGGCAAGGTGGCGGGCAGAGCTCTGCACGGGGGCCTGGCCTTGGCTAAGACTGTCCGCTCTGAGCACTTGCATCCTCCATTGTAAACATCGTGCTCAGGGAAGGTCTCCCAATGCTGGGCAAACGGGACAAACTATCCTGGAAACTGCCTTCCATCCAGCCAGCCAAGAAGGTAGCAAATAAGAGGTGACGACAAGAGAAAGGATGGGCCACCCTGGCATGGCTGAGGGTACTGCTTTCCCCCAACACTTCTAGGTGGGCTGTCTCTGGGCTAACACGGTTCCGAAATAGGCCGCGGCGGGCCCAGAGGGGAGGGAGCACTGGATTCATTCCTAAGGTCTAGGGGCCCGGGGAGAGGAGCCCTGGGAGGCTCAGGCGTGCTCCGTGGGGCCGGGGCCACCGGCGTGGGAGTGGGCAGGGGCTGCAGCCTGCAGGGGGCCAGTACTGGGCTCCGGGGACGCCGGCAGAGGGACTGAGAGGCCGGCAGCGGAGTCTGTGTCGAGGTCCAGCCTCCAGTAAGCTTCACACAGAGGCAGATCATTAGCTTCGCAAAGACTTGAGCTTTTCCACCACCAGAAACCCAGGGAGAGACAGGAGCAGGAAGAGAGGGAAGCCGGGGAGGGAAAGCGAGACAGAAGCAGAGTTAAGGAAACACAGACCACACCCCAGGCCTGCCTTCCCCTCCTCTCCTCGGTGCTGGCCCCTCCGTCAAGCGGCCTGGCTGAGGGCGAGGCACGGGTGGCTGCCCCTGCTTCCGGGTCCTCCAGAGAATCCGAAAGGGAGCCTTCTGGGACCAGCCACCGGCAGGCTGTGACCTCGGCTGGTCCCTTCCACGGGCCAGCCGGTGTCCCTCCTGCCCAGTGGCGTTCCTAGTCCCTGCCGCCACCTCCCGTCCCGGCTGCAGCCGCCCTCCCGCAGGGAGCTGCCAGCCTAGCCACACGCTCCCACCAGCTGCAGGAACCAGCGTCCAGGTCTCGCTATGGCCTCCTCGGTCCCGACACTTCGCAGGGCCCAAGGGCAGGGAGCCCGTCTTCCTTCTGGGTCTGGCCCTGGCTGGCACTCAGCCTGGACGGGGTGGCAGTTAGGAGCAGAGGCCCTGGTGTTGTGTGTGACCTCAAACAGGCCCCCGGCCCCTTGAACTCGGTCTGCCGTCTCTAATATGGGGACAGCGGGGCCGGCCTCTCAGGGCGAGGACGCAGGTGGAGGGCACGGCTCGCGCAGGCTGTCAAGGGGGCGACTAGAGCATGTCCCGCCCCACGCTTGTCTCGCGGGCTCCCTCCCGAGCCCTGCCCTGCCTCTCGCTCCCTCGCCTTGCTCCGGCCCTCAGCACGCTGTCTCAGAAACCATCCTGGACACAGAGCGGAGTCTCAAGGAGAGTGGAGGGCAAGAGGCAGAGAAAGAGCAAATCGCGAGCAGAAAGCAGGGGGTGAGCGTGGAGATGGGGGAGCGGGCAGCCGGGACGCACAGGGGGGACGGGCACGGGCTGAGCGCCGGTGGCCCAGGTCGGGCCGGCCCGGCTCAGCCGAGCCCCAGCCACTTACAGGCATTTACAGACGAGGTAGGAACTCAGCATCTCGAGGCACCGGGAACAGTGGGAAGGGGACCCAGGCCGGACCAGAAACCCCCCTGGGTGAAGCAGAGCCAGGACGCGAGGAGCCTGGCTCTCGGGCCCCCTGGTCCCCCGCAGCCCTGCCCCTCTGGCCCTCAGCCTCAAGACGCAGGGCTGCATTGCTGGCCTGCAGCTGCACAGCCCAGGGGCCTGGCCCTTGGGGGCAGCAGGGGGACAAACACAGGGACACAGGGGACAAGCAGGGCTGTGAGCAACGTCCCCAGCAGGGTCTGAAGCCCCCCCAGGGACCCACGTGGGACCCCTCTCTGAAGGCCTGATATGTAGGAGGCACCTGCCACATGTCTGCTGAGCCGTGGATATCAGGGACTAGAGAAGGCCCCAGAACCCTCTGGAAGAGGCTAGACCGCTCCCTCTGGGCAGTGACACTCTGTCCCTTCCCACAAAGGCCAAGATGAGCGGGGACCATGAGGGGTGGCACGGAGTCCAGCACAGTGAAACCAAGCCCCAGACCACTGGCTCTGGGCGTTTGTGGCCCCAGCATGGCCGCCACGGGACAGAAAGGAACATTGAAAATCCATGACAGGAAGGACACATTTGTCAGGCGAGGGCAAGAGGGGGTGTGGGCTCCATGTCTGCTGGACTGAGTCTCAATCTTTCCAAGCTAATGGGGACGGAGATGTGGGGTCTCTCCAGCCTCAGTTTCCCCAAATGTAAATTACACCTGGACTCTGATTTCTCAGGGCCCCTCCAGCTCAAACCGCCTCCGGTCTCAGGATTCTAAGTGGCCACACGAGGGCTGGGGTGACAGGTCTTGCTCCTGCTGTATCCCTGGGGCTCAGCCTGGGCCTGGCACGTAGGAGGGCTGTGGTCCGTGAACAAGGCTGAGCTGAATGGGAGCTCAGTGGTCCAAGTTCCCAGGCCTGGCTTTCAAGGCCATCCTCGGCTTGGGTTTTCTCCTCCTCCTTCCCAGAAGCCCCCACCCCTGACACGCACGGTGGGTATTCAGTGACACCCATACGGAACTGCATCCCTGGGCAAAGCGCTGGAGTCCTGGACATAAGCCTGGGTGGCCAAGAGAGCTGACCCCGCCTTGGCTGGCACGTTTAGATACTGCTTAGACAGCTAAGAGGGACAGACCAGCCCCCAGACAGAGATGCTGGCTTGGCCCTCCCAACCCTTGAGGTTCTGTGAGTTTCATCCCGACGCCCAGGCCCCGGCAGACGGCGTAGGTTGTCTGTAGATCAAACGCTCTGGCCATGAGGTCTCCTCTGAAACCCAGGCAAAGGGCTCTGTTGCCAAGACCGGGAAGGATTTGGAAAAACAGGACCTTCGGGCTGCCAGGTGGGGCCGGGCCACCCCTGCCGGCCGGGCCCAGGGCCGCAGGTCCGCTCTGCACGGGGTCCGGCCCTATTTGTACCTGGACGAGTAGTACTCCTCCTCCAGCTCGTAGAGGTCTACGGAGACCTCATCCCGCAGGGCGACCAGCTTCCGGTCGCACTCCTCCTGCAGAGCTCGCAGCTGCTGGGTGCGCTGCTCGATGGCCTCGTTCACCGACGGGAAGTCGTTGAGGATGAGGAACTGCTTGAGGTCGGAAACCAGCTTCATGAGGGACTCGCCGGCTCGGACCTGCATTGATGGGGACGGCGCAGCACGCTGAGGGACTGACAGCAGCCTGCCTTCGTGCGCCTGACGCTGGATAAGCAATGGCCTCGGCTGCCTCATCTGCAAAGTGGGACCACGGCACTCACATAGGGTCATTGTGAGAAGTGAGGGAACCAGAGCGTAAGCTGCGGGGGCAGGGGGGGGGGCAGGGTCCCTGGCACCGAGGCAGGTGCCATCAGCCTCCCAGTCCCCTGGCCTCTGCCTTCTGCCCCTGCTAGTATGATCACCCATCTCATGTGTTATCCAAGCACACATTCTGCTTCTCAAACCCCAGATCAAACTACCATCCCACTTAACCTCCTGCCCTGCTCTTCCTCAGGAGAAGCCCATCTGCTGGTTGGGGGGTGGGGGGGATTCCTTTAGGACCTTGTCCTGTGCATTTTCATCCAGGGGCACAGACCTACGGAAATACCTGGTTGCCCTGCTTGTTCCGTGACATCGGAAGGGACCAAAACGCGCGTCCCGTTTCATCTGGCCATTTGCTTCCCGCTCTTATAAAGAATCTTCAGCGAGGAAGGAGGGACCTCTTTCTAACCACCGCCCAGCACCCGACAGGATGGCCGTGGCCGGCTACCTGCCAGCCCCTTACGCGGCTGCCATGGACAGCCCTCCCCTCGAGCGGAGTCTCCTGAGAAGTGGTTTGCCCCCCGCCCAGGGAATCCCAGGGGGGACCACAAGGTTCCTAGAGCCCAGGCTGTCCCCTCCACCTGGTGACTCACGATGTTGGCGGCTCGCACGTGCATCTCGTAATTATCCTGCTCGCCCTGAGTGGCCCTCGACACCTGCGTCTCGTCCTCAATCTGGAGGGCCAACGAGAAAGCCTAGAATGGGCAGGCGCCCCGGCCCTCAGGCACCTGGCAGTGGCGGCGTACCCGCACTCGCCGTACCCTGTGGCCTATCGCGCCCTCTGCGCACCGGGCGCTGCCAACCAGACCTCAGGCCGCGTGCACCGTCACCCCCTCTAGCTCTGTTCTAAGGAGATGACAGGCACCTTCACCAGGACCAGCGGACGCCTAAGTACACCAGCCGCTGTGCCAGGTGCGGGGAGGTGTTGGTACTGTCTTTTTTGGGGTATGGAGTCCTGTTCAGCACAGACTGCGTCCCTAGCTCAGGCGCTCGCTGACCTGCTAAATGGATCAATAAAACGAAAATGTATTTTTTTAAGTGACCATTTACCGAGTACTTCCTGGCTGCCAGGCACTGTGTTAAGCACTTGACCATCATCTTAGGAAACTCACAAAAGCCTGGACCGCCATCCCTGGTTTACAGGTAGGCAAACCTGAGGCCAAGACAGACCTCACTCAAGGTGAGTAAGTGAGTAAGTGAGTACGCACACTCAGGGTGTCTCAGGCAGTAAATGGCAGAGCCAGGAGTCCTGCCCCGCCTGCAGCCTGTTAGGCTGCTAACTGTCCCAACCCACCCACCAGGCCAGGGTCCGGGCAGGGGTCAGGGCACCCTAAGCGGTTAGGAGCCAGACTTCCCGGGTTCAAATCCCAGCCCAGCCAGTTATTAGCAGAATGACTTGGGGCAGGTTGGTAAACCTTCTGAGCCTCCATTTCCCCCTCTGGAAAGGAAGAGAACAACGGTACCGGCCCTGTAGAGTTCTTGTGAAGATTAAATGGGACAGGACGCAACGGGCCCTCTCGGCATGGCCTGGCACGTGGTGAGCTCGAAATAAACTCTAGCTTTCATCGTCACTCTTAATGCTCAAACAAGCCTTACAGGTCTGCAGAGGTCATGCCAAGATCCTGACCAGAACCAGACGCTGACCACTCTACCCACCTGGGAGGCCTTCCCCAGCTTCTCTCCCTGACCGCGTGCACTCGCAGTACACAGATAAACTCCTCCAGTCATCACAAGGACCCTACGATGCAGGGGAAACTGAGGCACTGAGAAGTCAAGACCTCATCCAAGCCCTTGCTGCTAGTAAGTGATGCTGGACATTGGATCCTGGCAATATGACTGGAGTCCCCTACAACTGCCTCACCAGGACCTGTAACTGGCCAGTTTATTTGTTGACCTGTTTGTTATTGTCAATCCCCTTGCGGCTCTTCCAAATGTTCTCCCCATGGGGACAAGGGTTCACAGGTGTATCGCCATCACCTGGCCCGGACCAGCCGTGCTGAGTGGGTGCTGTTGAAAGCGGACACCCTGGCTCCGCTCACCACTGCCCACAATCTCTAGACCCTGCTACTTCCCTTGGTCTCAGAAGGGGCAGCAGACCGGCGGCCCCCACCCACCTTGGCGGTCTTGATGATCTCGGTGAAGTTGTCCATGATGGACTTGACGTCATCCTTGAGCCGCTTGTTGTAAGACTGCAGCAGCGTCTCCTTGCTTTGAGGCAGGGCTCTCTGCTGGGCCATGGCGGGGCCTCAGGCACGGCAGGGGACACCTGGGACCCAGAGTCTGGAGTGAGCGGGCGAACCCCAGCCCCCCACCCTCCACGCCCCCGCCTCGGCAGGACCCGCAGCTCTCCGGGGAGTCCCTTTATGCCAAACACACTCGTCCAAGCATCCGCACACAGTGCACTGCGGCGTCTCCTCCGGCCCGCGCCCCTTCCCCGGAACCCCGACGACACCCTGATGGGCTCCGGCGCAGCCTTCTCAGAGGCCAGGCCCACGCACGTCCCCCACCTGCCCTGGCCAGCCGCTTCCCCGCCAGCACTTCTGCCCTCACTCCTCACCCGACGAGCCGCTCGGATCCTACCCCACCTCCTCCAAAAGCACTTGGCCTTCACCCCCCATCCACCGCCCTCGTCTCCACGCCGGGACCCCCGGGGGCCGCCCCACGAGACCTCTGGGCTCCTGCGCTCCGGGGTCTCTGCTGGGACCACCCTCCCGCCCCGCGCCAGGTGCCTCCGGGCTGCGCGTGCTCCGGTCCGGGTGGACCCCCGACCGAACTCGCGGGTTTTTTTTTGTAGTAAGCCGCACGAGAAGGACGCTGACACCGTCGCCACGCCGCCCCAACACCCACACCTGGTCCGCAGAGCCGGGGACCGGCGGGTACCTGGCCAGGGCGGGCTGGGGACGAGCGCGCGCCCCTCCGGAGAAATCCCGGCTCCCCGGCGCCTCTCCGGGGCCCTTTCCAGCAGCTCAAACCCGTCGTCTGGCTCTAGGCACCGCCCGCCGGGCGGGAGAAAGTTCTGTTGCTTTTGACTCCGAAATCCCGCGCAGGCTTCAGTTCTCGCGATCTCCGAGGTCGCATACATATTACCCACAATTCCCTTTCCTTTCTTTCTCTGCCAACCGTTCAAGATGGTGAGTGTCCTTGGTGCTCGCGATGCTGGTTTACGGATCTGGGCTCTATCCGCTACCATCCTTCTCGAGGCGTGACCGCGCAGGGATCCCTCCACTGCCCAGCGCGAGAGGAGCCCAGCGGGGCCTCGCCTAGAGGCACTGGGGCCGGATAGACTCCTCGGCAGCCGGGCCGGGGGAGGAGGAGGATTTGGGGAGCGCAGCGCCGCCATGCGGGGCTCGGGGCAGACGAGGCCGAGGCGCTCCAGCGCCCCAGGGGGCTCTTCCGTCCCGGGGGCCGCCTGGGGTCTTGGGCAGGGGGTTCTCAGTCTGTCTGTCTCTGCTGTTTGGAGCCCGCCGGACTCCGAAAGGGGCCGCGGGGCTGTCGAGGCTCGTGCAGATGATGTGAAAGAATATTTGCTATCTGAGTGATGGTGAGGACGTCCCTAACCACCAAGATCGCTGATGCACGAGTGGGGGGGGCGGTCGCCGGGCTCGCGGCACCTGCGGCTGGGGCCAGGTTTGCGCACGGGGATGCTTGGGGGCGGCCCGGGACCCACCCCTCTTCAGAGACACTGTTGGGGAGGCGGCGGTTGAACTGGGTGTTTCTTTTTGCCCAGCCGAAGGGAAAGAAGGCCAAGGGCAAGAAGGTGGCCCCGGCCCCTGCTGTGGTGAAGAAGCAGGAGGCCAAGAAGGTGGTCAACCCCTTGTTCGAGAAAAGGCCCAAGAATTTTGGCATTGGTGAGTAAGAGACGGGAAATGTTGAAAACGGCTTGTTAAATGGTATCCCCCAACGAAGAGACAGAAGGTTATGTCTTGACCTTCAGTGAGTTTGGAGTCGAGGCTACTTGGGTTGGGATTCTCGCGTTTTTGTTGCTTTCTAGCTGTAACCCGGCTCGGTTCTTAATCTCTGCCTCTGAGAGGGGGCAATGACGGCGCATCCTTCGTGGCCGCGCCGTAAGTAAGCATCTGAGCTTGTGGCAGCGTGGAGCCCAGATACTGGCCTTTGGGGTTCAGCTTGGCCGTCACGAAACGAGCTCTGCCAGAGCAGAGACAATGGGAGTGCGGCACTGACGTACACCTTTGCTGCTTGTTGAATGAGGAGAGGTGTCGCTAGTCTCCCCTGTGATCCTAGGTGTTTGTGTGCAGGTGATGCAGAAGAATGTTTGCTGAGAGGTGGTGATGCCATTTTAAGGCACCGAGATCGCTGATGCACCTACACCCTTCTGAGTGGCCCTAAACACGAGCTTGACAAGGAGTTTGAGCCTGTGTTGCCCTTTGCTTCTCAGGACAGGACATCCAGCCCAAAAGGGACCTCACCCGCTTTGTCAAATGGCCCCGCTACATCCGCCTGCAGCGGCAAAGGGCTATCCTCTATAAACGGCTGAAAGTGCCTCCCGCGATTAACCAATTCACCCAGGCCTTGGACCGCCAAACAGGTGAGGTTCTGTGGC
The DNA here is from genome assembly GCF_026419965.1 of Kogia breviceps. NCBI lineage: Eukaryota > Metazoa > Chordata > Mammalia > Artiodactyla > Physeteridae > Kogia > Kogia breviceps. The sequence goes on from NC_081317.1 coordinate 1,921,662, forward strand.
AGAAAAGCAACATTGGGAAGGGGTCTCTTGGGCAAGGCTGCCCGCGCCTTTACTTGGACACTGGTAGAGCTGAGGCCCGTAAAGGGGCAGTGGGTATTTTCAGTACGTTCGCTTACTAAAACTTAGGATTCCTTGTCTGGTCTCGAGAACGTGATACACTGAAGAGATAACGTGTGAGATCTCTTGAACCGTAGTTTTATTCAGGACGGTGACCTAGCATTTGACCTGAACTGGCGGTCTTTTTTTCAGCTACTCAGCTGCTTAAGCTGGCCCACAAGTACAGACCAGAGACAAAGCAAGAGAAGAAGCAGAGGTTGCTGGCCCGAGCTGAGAAGAAAGCTGCGGGCAAAGGGGATGTCCCCACCAAGAGGCCACCTGTCCTCCGAGCAGGTGAGTGGGCCCCTCCTTGAAGAGGGTGAGTGGCGGGGCAGGCTCTTGGCGATGATGCATGAATTTCTTCACCTGGAATCACTGTGAAGAGTAAAATCCGAGCTTTTTAACCCTGAGTCATAGCGGGGCCCCCGGTACAAGTGCTTTTGTGCCCAGCAGCCCCACCCCTCCGCCATGCAGACTGGTTGTCTGTTCTAGGGGTTAATACCGTCACCACGTTGGTGGAGAACAAGAAGGCTCAGCTGGTGGTCATCGCACACGACGTGGACCCCATCGAGGTACGTGTGCCTTGTTCTCAAGCGTTGACACCTGAACTTAGATTGGTTGGGTCCTTGTTTGTACCAGGAAGGTGGCTCCAGGCTAAATACTTGGTCTGGCAGAGGCCGCAGCAGGGTGGCGAGGACTGTCGGCTTTCCATCTAAGGAAGTCCTGACAAGGGATCCACCTCGTGGCTGTTGCAATGATGTGACACTCTCACTGAATTAAACCTTGAAGTACAAGTCCGGAGCTTTCTAACCCTGAGCGGCTGCTGCCGCGCTGGCTTTGGGGTGCACCGCTCTGGCTCAGAGCGCCCCCTGGGGCTCGTGCTCAGAGCGCCCCCTGGGGCTCGTGCTCAGAGCGCCCCCTGGGGCTCGTGCTCAGAGCGCTCCCTGGGGCTCTGGCTCAGAGCGCCCCCTGGGGCTCGTGCTCAGAGCGCTCCCTGGGGCTCTGGCTCAGAGCGCCCCCTGGGGCTCGTGCTCAGAGCGCCCCCTGGGGCTCGTGCTCAGAGCGCTCCCTGGGGCTCTGGCTCAGAGCGCCCCCTGGGGCTCGTGCTCAGAGCGCTCCCTGGGGCTCTGGCTCAGAGCGCTCCCTGGGGCTCGTGCTCAGAGCGCCCCCTGGGGCTCGTGCTCAGAGCGCCCCCTGGGGCTCGTGCTCAGAGCGCTCCCTGGGGCTCTTGCTCAGAGCGCTCCCTGGGGCTCGTGCTCAGAGCGCCCCCTGGGGCTCGTGCTCAGAGCGCTCCCTGGGGCTCGTGCTCAGAGCGCCCCCTGGGGCTCGTGCTCAGAGCGCTCCCTGGGGCTCTTGCTCAGAGCGCTCCCTGGGGCTCTTGCTCAGAGCGCCCCCTGGGGCTCGTGCTCAGAGCGCTCCCTGGGGCTCGTGCTCAGAGCGCCCCCTGGGGCTCGCGCTCTCTTGCAGCTGGTGGTCTTCCTGCCGGCCCTGTGCCGTAAGATGGGGGTTCCTTACTGCGTCATCAAGGGCAAGGCCAGGTTGGGGCGTCTGGTCCACAGGAAGACCTGCACCACCGTGGCCTTCACACAAGTCAACTCGTAAGTGTGCAGTGTCGCCCGGAATTCCCAAGAATCTCTAGGGACAACCTCCCCGCCCCCCCACACCAAGTTTGCCTAATTTCTCGGGATCTTACCTTAAAAGACCAGCCTTCAACGAGTACTTTTCTGAACCTTTGCCCATGATGGTTATGAATTTCTTCACCTGAATAAACCGTGCTGTCACGTTATCATCTGAGGCAGAAGGGTTGTGCTGGAGCTAAAAAGGAAGTCGCTGCCGCTTTTTGGAAGGGTTACTGCGAGGCCACTGACCCACGTTTTTCCCTCTGCCTCGTTAGGGAAGACAAAGGGGCCCTGGCTAAGCTGGTGGAAGCCGTCAGGACCAATTACAACGACAGATACGACGAGGTACTTAACGCGCGCGCACAGAGCACTGTCTTTCGGTAAAGCTGCGTCTGTAGCCAGAGGCTGGCTGGCGCTCGGCTCTTTCTGAGCAGTTGTATTTGCCAGTCAGCTTGGAACAACCCCGTAGGGAGTGCGTGAAATGACCCGCCAAGCTGACTGCCTGTCTTCTTGTTACAGATCCGCCGTCACTGGGGAGGCAACGTCCTGGGCCCCAAGTCAGTGGCTCGCATCGCCAAGCTGGAAAAGGCAAAGGCCAAAGAACTGGCCACCAAACTGGGCTAAGTGTACGCTATTGATTTTTCTGTACATAAAAATAATAATTAAAAAAAATCCTCTTCTTCAGCCAGTGTTGGGCATTTTGGGCTAAAAGTTGAGGACAGCGGCCGGTAAATCCTGCGTCCTTATCCCCCATAGGGCAGCACTTGTGTGTGGGTCCAGTTTTGAAAAGGCCAAGCAGTACTTGAATCGACTCGTTCATTTGGGTAGAAGGAAGACGCTACACGTACGGTGTAGAGATTTATTTATGCCAATAACACGTTATCAGCCTAAAGTCGAACTTCTTGAAGTGGCTTCGGCTGTTCAGGGACAGGGCTGCATCCGCCAACCTCGTCACACACCACGAGTCCGGCTTAGGAATTTCTTAAACCACAGGTACGAGGTGGCCACAGCGAGTCCATACCTTGGGTTGAAAGAAAGTGACTACGGTCAGGGGCTGGAAGGAGGGTGGAGGCGGCAGGAGTGGCTGGCCCCCCCGGGCTCACCAGGTGATGATGTACTGCATGTGCTCGTTCCTCAGGGTGACTCTGGTTTGCCCTCCGATGGGTCCTCCGGGGACTGTGCTCTCTGCGGAGACAGTGGGCCGTGTCCTCACCGTGGCCTATCAGCCAGCCCCCTCGTGTTGCCCCCCTCTTAGCGCGTGTCAGGCACACTCCCACTGCAGCGACGCTGGGGCGGAAGCGACTGGGAGGGGTCCAGGGTCAAGAGGGAGAACAGGGCCTTCGGGGTGGGCTGCTCACAACGTACTGAAGTCGGCATCTATGAAGATGGGCTCTGCGCCTGTGAGCCTGGCCATGGCCTCCAGGTCCCGGTAATGCCAGTGGTTCCTCTCGGGATCATTCTCGGGAACAAAGGGCTTCCTGGTCTCCGACAGCCTCACCATCCCGACTAGGTCCACTTCTCCCTCAACCTGCCCAGGAAGGTGTGAGGTGCTCTGTGGGGCCCTGCATGGAGGCTGGATTGGCTCCTCGGGGACCGGAGGGGGGGGGACGACGACGACGACACGGGTTCACGCCCCTTACCTGGCCTTCGCGCCGCGTATCTGGATTCACTTTCTTCCTGGGCACAAACCCTCTGTTTACCAGGATGGTGACTCTAGAGTAGTAAGAGCGCGCTGGTTCAGGCAGGGGGCGGTTTCTGAATAAAGGTGGTCACTACCTCCCGGACGGCAGCACGGGGAAGGGTTTACGAGTAGAGCTGGGGGGGGGGGGAGGGCTGTGCCTCCGACCCCGCAAGTGCTGTAGGTTCGCGGCCTCTGCTTGCCTTGTGCTTCACTTGCTGCACATGCAGCCAATGACCGACACCGCCCCACAGCCTCCAACTACTGCCTCTCGTGTCTGCCCCCAATCTCGCATCCTAACCAGGGGAGTCCCCGAGCCGCAGCATCGGGGCCCATCCCAGACCTAAAACCAGAAAGCTGGGGGCCGACAAGGGACCTGGGGTTTCGTTTGCATGTTACCATTGGGAAGCCGCTCTACTTCTGGATCGTGCGCTTGCAGGGCCCCCATCGCGTACACGTTCTCTCCTTCCCCCGGGATACTCTGCACTCACCGTTGGACCCAAAGAGCCCCGGGGAAGCCTTCCTGGGGAAGCCTTCCTCGAGTCGGCTCCCTCCCTGCAGGGCTGGTGGTTCCCTTCTCTGGAGTTCCTCTGCTGTGGCCCCTCAGGCTGCACCCTAAGCACTAAACGCGTGGGCCACTCATCGACGGTTTCTCCAAAGAGGCCTGTTTCGTTCACCCCTCCTTCAGAGCTCAACAGGCAGGCGTTGTTCAGTAATAAGTTAATTGGCTTAATAATGAGTAACGCATTTCAAACTCCCAAGGAGTCGAGCTTATCTGGGTTTCTTGGATTTCCCAGGGTTGGGGGCTGAGAAGGAAGGAGATGGGAAGGACCGCATGTGCCAGGCCAATCAGCTGCCCCGCGCCCCACTCACCCCAGGTCAGCGCAGCGGAAGGGGGTGACCACGTGGGCACCGCTGGCGGCCGCCCCCGAGAACCCGGCCCCGCCCACCGCGGTCCGCGGCATCACGTGCAGCTCCTTAGAGTGGTCGAAGTGCCCCCTGACCTTCACTGGCCTGTACTCCAGGTTCTTCAGTTCCATCGGGCTACAAGGGAGGGGAGAAGCTGGCACCAAGCAAGGCTTGGCAGGAAGGCAAAGCCTCTCAAGGGTCTGCAAACCACGAAGCCCACCGCGGCCTGAGAAGCAGTGTAGAAGGTGACGCGCCACCGCAGTGGGGTCTGCGTGATGCGCCCTCCAAGGGGGAAAGCGGGCCCCTGTGATGCCACGTGGGAACGTGGATCTGTGCTGCCCAACAGTCCACGTTTTCAAGAAAAGCTTAACGCTGTGGCCTCCTGCGTGAACACGATAAAATACGTGGGCCAAAACCGTCATCTGCAAGCCGAATGTGACCTGCTTGTTTGCTCCTTTGACCGGAAAGCTTTGTGATTTTAGCTGGCACTCTTAGGACAGTGCCTCCCCCACCCCCACCCCGCCCCCGGCTGCGCCGCACAGCTTGTAGGATCTTAGTTCCCTGACCAGGGATGGAACCAGAGCCCCCTGCGGTGGAAGCATGGGGTTCTAACAACTGGACCACCAGGGAGTTCCTAAGTGCTTTTAAATGAGGGGAGAAGGCAGCAGAATGCCTGCGCATTTTCTCACGGTACCATCCTCACATCCAGACTTGACATACGCGTGCCCTCCCCTCCAGCTAAGAATTACTGCTGCAGAAGGGCATCAGCACCGGGGCGGGGGGCGGGGGGGGACCCTCAGCTACACTGGTCCTGGAAAAAGCACGAAACCCAGGTTCAAAGATCTTTCTACGTACATATGTCAGGCAGCTTCACAAGGGCAGTCGGGTGTCAACAGGAAGCCTAGCAGGACCACTGATTTTTAAGGGCTCCCATCAGGGTCAGAAAGGCAAGCAGCAGCCAGGCCCCACTGCTGATCTCAAGTGAGCCCAGCCCCGGGTGGGCGGCCACACACACTCACTCTGCAGGCAGCGGGATGGGCTCGGCCGTAACTCTAGACTCTAGTTCTGCGATCAGCTGTAGCTTCCACTTCCGGCGCTGGACCTATGGACACAGGGCATAAGGCCGAGCAGGTGGCAGCAGGGTCAAGGGCTCAGAGCCAGGAGCGCGAGAAGTCAGGCTTTACCTGCCACGTCCCCAGGCCAAAGGCAGTCACAGGTATGAGAAACAGAAACCACTGGAGAAAGGAGTTGTCTTCCGTTTTTGAGGCACTTGCTTCGGCTGAAGAGCTGCCACACCTGCTGGGCCTCCAGACCAACCCTAGTAGACGTCACAACACGGGCATGGGGCCGGAAGCCCTGGAACAAAGAACTGGAGCAGCCAATTCCTTGAAGCTGCCATGACTACCGGAGAGAACGTGGTACAGGAAGAGGGCCCAGGCCACCACGTGCAATCGGGAGCCCACCAGCAGCAGCTGCGTCCAGCCCAGCTCCTAACCCAGTGCCCAGTGCATGACACCCACTCAGTGGACATTCACCCACTGAATGAGATCCAGGGCTTAGACAGAACGTGATACACTCAGGAGAGTGGTTTAACCGAACTCTCAGAACAGCTGTTCTTTTCCATCGTTCATAAATTTAAACTTGGCAAAACGAACACAGGAAGTACATTTAAGCTCTCAGAGGATGAGTCCCATCAACGGAAAGCATCACGGGTCTTGAGGATGCTAAAAAAGCAGACCTAGAGCAGGCTCGCAACGTGCCTTTACAGGGAGCACAGCACTCTACAGACAAATACCCTCGCTGTGCCTTGGAGACAACATGCAAACTGTGGTGATTAGCTAGGCTTTCCTTTAGGAACCCACAGTTTCCGTCCTGGGTTGGCCCCGCATCAGCCCGAGGAGCCGTGGGGCGGTTATGGCACGTCTCGGGCCGAGCGTGTCGGGCGGCAGAGCGGACAATAGCGCCCGCCAGAGCCCGCGCGCACCCACGGCCCGACTCAGAGGCTCGGGCGGCAGTTCCAGGGCTTATCGCGACGCCACGCGCCCCGGCAAAGCGGAGGCACGGACGGACGGGGCGGCTTTCCCTGGTGCCGGGGGCACCCCTGGACGAGTCCTCACCTGGGCGCGAGATGACCCCAAGGACGCGCCTCCGGACGGCGCGGGCCGGAGCCTGCGGAGACGCCAGGGGCCGGCTGAGCTCGTCCAGCCCGGGCGCGCGCCCCAAGCCCGGCCGCCCCGCTCCGCTCACCGGCCCCGCGCCCGCCGCCCGCGGCCCCAGCCCCGCCGTTCGCAGCCCCAGGCCCCGCACCGCCGCCATCGCCCCGCCCGGGCGCGCGCTTCCGGGATCTGGAGGCGTCTGCTTCCGGGGCACCGCCCCGCCCCGCCCCCGGCCCACGTGGTTCGAGCGACGTTAGGCCTCCAGCTCCGAGTGCACCGAGCCATGAGCGAGCCGCCGGCCGACGTACGCGCCTTCCTGCGGGAGCATCCGAGCCTGCGGCTGGAGCCCGGCGCCCGCAAGGTGGGCGGGGAGCACAGGACACCCCCGACGGGCCCCGGGACCCCCGACCGCCCGGACCCCCTGACCGCCCCGCCTTCCCGCCCGCAGGTGAGGTGCGCTCTGACGGGCCACGAGCTGCCCTGCCGCCTGTCGGAGCTCCAGGTCTACACCCGCGGCAAGAAGTACCGGCGGCTGGTCCGCGCCTCCCCGGCCTTCGACTACGCTGAGTTCGAGCCGCACATTGTGCCCAGCACCAAGAACCCGTACGTGGCCGGGCCGGGCCGCGATAGGCCCGGCACTGCCGGGGAGGCGTAGGGTGGGACAGTTCCTAGTGCTCAGTCTGGCCGGAGCTGGGTAGACTCCAAAGCCCCGACCCCTCCCCGCTGGGTGAGCGCTCCTCAAAGACGCGGCCTGTTCTGCAGCGCCCACCTTCCCGTGAGATAGGAGAGCTGAGATCCAGGTGGGCGTCCTGGAGCTGTGGGTCACCTGGGATCTCAAGTGAGGCCCGCCGTCCCCCGTGCATGTTTGCTTTTTTGTAAACGTGAGGTTTGTCACCCGAGCCTGTCTGCTTCAAGAGGATTGGAGCGCTTGTGCTTTGTCACCTGAGGTTCTGAGCGCGGTCGTTTCCCCATCTTTAGTTTAAAGGAGAGCTGTGATTAAGCTGAGAGCTCACGGTTGACAATAGTAGTCAAAACGAAGAGGGGGATGGCAGACGCTCCCACTATCCAGCGCTTTGCCAGGCTTTCGCCGACGTGCCTCTCTCATGCTGGAGCAGAGTTCGGCGGGGCTGGTGAGGCCTGTTTTCCAGGTAGACGGTGAGAGGCCACAGCCCGCCTGGATGAGTGCTTCTCCACCCCGGCTGCGGATCGTAGTTGCTAGGGAGCTTTTAAGAATCCTGATGCCCAAGCCACGTGGTAGACCTCCGCTGTCAGTCTGTGTGGGGGAGGCCAGGGTGGAGAAGCGTGGGTCTGAATCCTTGCTTGTGAACTGTCCCCTTAGGCACCAGCTGTTCTGCAAACTCACCCTGCGGCACATCAACAAGTCCCCGGAGCACGTGCTGAGGCACAGCCAGGGCCGGCGGTACCGGAGGGCGCTGCAGAAATGTAAGTAGCCGAGGCGGGACACGGGTGTCTGGGTGCTTGCCTGCCCTCCCCCAGGACCAGCGCCCCTAGAACGCAGAAGCGGCAGCCCGGGCCTCCTTTGGTGGTACTTGGTGGATGCAGTGGGCCGGGTCCCAGCACAGTGAGGAGAGAGACGATGGCAGCGATGGTGCAGAGCCAGAGGCTGACTCCGAAGTGATGCAGGTTGTGTTAAGTGCCGTGAAGAAGACAGTGCCAAGCGAGGCAGATGGACCTGCTTTATGCAGGAGGCTCTCGGAGGGTTTTTCTTTAGAATGAGACTTCGGGGACTGCAGGGGTGGGGTGGGGGGGTGGCGGGGGCGGGGAGAGTGCTCCGCTTAGCTGGGGGTGGTGTCTGGAGGACGGCCACTGTGCCACTAGACAAGGTGGGGTTAGAAAGGCGGGTGGGGACGGGACCACAGAGGGTCTTGGCAGCCGTGGAGTGGGGCTGCCCTGGAAGGGTTAAAGCAGGGACTGGCCTCATCTGCTTGTGTCTCGGGATCACGTGTTGCTGCCAGGGGAGAGGGGAGAGGAGAGGGAAGGAGTGGGAGAGGCCACCCCGTTGCTGTGCACTCACCCAGGTGAAGATGCCGGTGGCTGGGTCACCAGGTGCCGGCAGGGCGGGGGGAAGGATGTGGGAGGTGTCTAACGGTTTTGTGGGTAGAATCAGTGGACGGGGGCAGCGAGGGAGCTGGGGAATCAGCTGTGCTCCTCAAGGTCCTGGTGTGACCACGGGTGGCTGATGACGTCGTGAGGGTGGGGGAATGGAGTCTGAAGAACAGCTTTCTGGGGAAGAGCACAGGTTCCTTCAGGCGTTCCAGGTGGAGGTGGATCAGGGAGGGTGGCCGTTGAGAACATGGACCAGCCCTCAGGTGACGCAGATCAGTGACACAGACGCAGCGTCTGCGTCTGCGTCGCGTGGAGCCGGGTGACAGGGCCGGGCCTGAGCTCGGAGGAGCCCCGGGCGGTCGTGTCTGAGGCAGAGAGGAGTCTCGGGGGTGAGGCGGTTGCCTCGTCAGACGGCCCCGAAGGGCAGGTGAGGACGGAAGAGGGCCCTGAGATCTGACAGAGGCAGCTGAGGTGGCGAGGAGGGGACAGAGCCAGGCCGGAGCGGGGCGGGCGGGCCCGATGGCAGGAAGGAAGGTGAGGAGGACGAGCCCAAAGGCCTGGCTTCCGCGTGAAGAGAGGAGGCTGCGAGCGCGGCGCTGAGGCGCCTGCGGAGGCAGGACACGGGGCTCCTGGGCACCTTGCTTGCCCGCGGCCGCGCTCAGCTGCTCGGCGAGGGCGGGAAGCGGCTGGGTTTGCCCACGAGTAGGGGGCGGTTCCGATGCCGGGCCCAGGCGCTGAGACGGGCCTGGGAGGCGCCGGGGCCCGGGCCGCTCCGGCAGCAGAGCGCGTGGCGGGGGCGCCTGGCCGCGCCTGGGCTCCGCTCCGCCGGTGACGGGCCGCTGTGCGGCCGTGGAGGGGGCGGCAGAGGGGAAGCGGGGTGGGGCCCCGCGGGTGGGCGGTGGCGAGAGAGCCGGGGCCCCGCAGGGCTTGGCCACCCCGTGAGTGACGATGGCCGGAGCTGGGGGACAGTGAGAGCCGATGGCGGGCGAGCTCCGACAGCCGGCTGCCCCGAGCCCTCGGTGCCGGAGGGGACGGTGTGGCTCCAGCGAGGCGTCTCCTGGAGGCCTTGTCCCCGCCGTCCGCTCTGAGCCAGGGGTCGGCAAGGGCCAGGCACCAACTTGCACTGAGCCCCGCCATCCAGCGGGGGTCCTGGCCGCTGTGCCTGAGGGGACTTCGGTCTCCGGGGGACAGGCTGGCCTGGCTTCCTGTGCCCGCTCAGCACCCTCCCAGCCGTACCCGGCTGGAGCCAGAGAACAGATGCTCCAGGCGCGTCCTACTCGGGGAGGAGAGGAGAGGGAGGCAGGCCTTCGCCACCCTCCTGCCCTGGGCCCGCATCCCCACGCGCCCCCCTGCTCTCCCGGTTGGAACCCAGCTGATGGCGCTCGCCCTCCGGGCGGAGGGTTCTGGGGGCCCTGGCGGAGCTGAGCTCTGTCCCCGGGGGGGCTGTGGGGAGACGAGGCGGGACGCGGGCAGCGTGCGCGTCTGTCTCCAGACGAGGAGTGTCGGAAGCCCGGTGTGGAGGCCGTGCCCGCCTGCCGCCAGCACGGGAGCAGCGGGAGGGCAGACCGGCACGGGCCGCCCCGCCCTAGAGAAGCCTTCTGGGAGCCCGCGTCCAGCGATGACGGCGCCGCCCCAAGTGACAGTGACGACAGCATGACAGACCTGTACCCACGTAAGCTGGGACGCGCCCCCCTCCCTCCCCACCCTCTGGGTTCGGGTAGCGGCCGTCCACTCCGTTTCCGTCAGCCGTGAGCAGCTCCCTCCCGCCGCGTGTCCTCTGGTCCTGGGCCCGGCTGACCACCGGCACACGTGGTGGACTCGACCTGAAACAGCCCAAACCTCTGCTCCTTCCAGCCGAGCTGTTCACCAAAAAGGACCTGGGAGGGACTGAGCACGGGGACAGCACCGACGACCTTCTGGCGGGGGATGAGGACGAGAAGCCGAGACGCCGCGGAGAGATGGGCCCCGGAGACAGCGGGGCTGTGGGCGCGGGCCGGGAGCAGGTCCTCGAGCGCGGGAAGGTGGGGTGCCACCCCCAGGGCTGCCGGCGTGGCAGCGGCTTCTTCTAACCATGGTTTCAGCTGCTTTAGAAAAATATAACACCTTTCTCATAACCGAAACCTCGAGCTAACGATACGTAAGATAATCGCCGAGGCTGCTCTGATGGGGGCGGGGCGCTGCTTCCTGGTTGGCTGTCCAGGAGTTTCCACTAAAGCCTCTTCCTCCCTGCGGGCCAGGACTGGGGGGACCGGGCTCACAGCACCCCTGCGTCAGATCAGAACGCCTCCACTGATCGGAATTCTCTGTTTGTGCCGCAGAAGCAGTCCGGCTCGTTGAAAAAGAAGTCCAAGAGTCATCACCGCAAACCTAAGAGTTTCAGCTCTTTCAAACAGTCAGGTTAATGGAAAGTTGCTGGAGAAAACACATCCGAAGAGCCTTTTGAGAACCCTCCCGGCATCCAGGCCACGTTCCTCCTCGAGGTGCCTGCCGCGCGTCCTCCTAACTGCTGGGATGTCTGTCCGCTCCTCGTTTGCTGCCCCAGAAGGCCGGGCCGGGGGGGTCTGACCCACGGATGTCAGGGTCTCACCCCCACCCCCAGGAAGCAGCAGGGACCCCGGAGGGGGCACCCGAGGAGAGCCCTGGCCAGTCCCCACCTGGCTGGACGACACCAGAGGATCACACTGCGTACAACAAATGCCACTATTTATTTTGACGTGTCTCCAAAAATCAAAATGTTTTCAAACACAACTAAGATATAAAATACAGCGTAAAATGAGATTCATAACTGTCTCCCCCATAAAGCAAACAATTTTTCAGAAATCGTTGTGCCAAAACCAATCGGTAGATCCTGCTTTCCTCTTCTCCCCGAGTGGGAATCGACCCCCGGCCCGAGCACTAGCCCGCGCAGGGCCACGGGAGGCGGGACCGGGGGCCACCACGCCACCTGGCCACCAGGGTCAATCTCAGTTTTGACAAACCAGAAAGGTCTTCCTAGCAGGGGGCAGAAGAAGACCCGCACCCTGCCAAAGACAGTGTCACGGAGCCACTGCGACCTGGCCAAGAGCACCATTCATCAGGGCCATCGTGCTGGGGTAACTGGGAGGGGGGTGTAGATCAAGACGCCCGCTGCCCAGGTTGCGGCACTGAGTCGGAGAACGCCCTTGGTGTGGGAGCATCCCAGTGACTGAAGTAGAAAAGCCCTCTGAACTTATAAATACTCGGGGAGGAAGGTCACTGCGGGAGGGACTGGGAGCGGCTTGGGTTGAGCCTCTGCAGTGGTGGGCACACAGGTGGGTGCTGGAAAGGTTCTGAGAGCGCCAGTGGGTAAGAGCCGGCCTCCCCCATTCCCTGGGAAGCTGACCAGGGGCTTTCCTGGGACGGGGTGGGGTTGCTCCCCACCTCTCCCTGGCTCTGGCTGGAAGGTAGACGTGGATCTGGGTTTAGGACTGGGCCCAGCAGCCCTGGGGAGGCCCTCAGGCTTGCAGCCCTAGCTGAGCAAACCGGAGAGGGTGAGATCGGCTCCAAGGCAAGGCTTGCGAGAGGCCTCCAAGGAGGGCCTCGTCGAGTTCGGCCAGCCTCACTGCGTCGGGTCTGACCCTGACTCCCCGTGGGAGGCACAGAGGCGCACCGCTAGGAGGTGGACGAGCGGAGAACAGCAAGAAGCACTCACAGCCCCAGCAAGAGAAACGCAGTATAAGGCAATGTTAGGAAACTTGAAATACAGGATCGAGATCCAATCGGTAAGGCATCACAGATTGTAAAAAGTAATTTGGGTTGCATTCAGCATAGCGTAGCAAATAGACAATCTGAGCAAGCTGCAGCCTCGTGAAGGTGAAGGTGGGGGAGTGGTGGCCGCACGGCCTGGGGAGCCCCACGGGGGAGATGAGCGGGCAGCGCTGGCCCGGCTCTGGCCGTGGTCCTGGGGCAGCTCAGCGTGAGGTAACCGGTCTGAGCGCCCCACTCCGGCCCGGCCCCGCGGTGGCAGCTGTCCCCCACCGGGCTGGGCCCGCGTGCTGCCGGGTCTGGGGGGCGGGTCCCCGTGGGCCACCGTCCGCACCTTGAGCCACTACCGCTCCCAGGGCGTCGCCCCGTAAAAACTGCACCAATCTGAGTCGAGACCCTGATGAACACCTTTCACCGTAGACGGCAACCTTGGCTGCCTCTCTAACACTGCCTTATTCTTTGGGTCTAGGGTTTCTCTACATGCTCTCGCTGTCCCTATAAAGTATCACAACAGAGGGCAGAAACAACGGGGAAGGCACTGGTGCGAGTTTGAACCAGTGTGTTGATGTCGGGCTGGGCCACCCCACATCATCGAGTAGTTTTAGCTAAAAACGTAAACTTTAAAAAAAATAATAAGAGGGAGACTGCTTTGAATGATACACAAATGTATCTGCTCACAGTACAGCTTGAAGGTCCCCTACCCCAAAAAAGAAACCCAAAAAAACAGGACTGCAAGGCCACAGCCAAGCAAGCCGCTCACCCCAAGCAGCTGCGGCCTGCCTTGGGGAGGGAGGTGCTGACCACGGGCTGGCCAGCTCTGCGTGGTCAGATAGCAGGTTGTGGGTCCAGAGCAGATTTAGCCATCAATTATCAGGTGTCCGCAAATAAAGTTCTCAAAACATCTGTGCCTTTACCAAGGGAGGGGAGGGAAGAGGATACAGAGATGCTGGCAGTTGGTCGAGTCCACCCTGAACCAGTCCTCGACGGCCACGGCTCCCAGCCAGGCGGGGAGGGGTCCGTTACCACTCTTTCTTCTTCTCGTCCATGGACACGCCCCCGGGGCCCAGGGCCACCACCAGGAGCAAGCCTCCGATCACCGACATGGTCTGGAAAAAGTCGTACTTGAGGAAGTCATGCATGGGCTTGTAGACGGGAATGGTCCAGAAGGCGTTGAAATACACGTTGATGGCAAACAGCCACACGACGAGAGTCAAAGCGGCCAGCTTGGTTTTAAAGCCGATGGCCACCAAAATCATCAGAGCCGTGCCCACGATGTTCTGGAGAATCTGCACAGGTTGAAAGGTAAGCAGTGGAAATAAACAGGCAGGTTCCAGCTGCCCGTGTCACTGCAGTCTGTGGGCCAGGGTGGGGTGACTCAGGGCGTGCCGAGAGCCGGCATTACAAGCAGGGAAGAAAAGCATGTCTCCTGTGATGGGGGCAGCAGAGAAAGCCACGCTCTGAACTGAGAAAGGTTTGGGGAAGGGTAAAAGGTCTCTGACGAACAGGATGGCATTTACCGGGACCTGCTCCAGTCTGAGCCCGGGGCACCTGTCAGTCACAACCACAGTCCCTGGCGCTGCTTAGAACCAAACGCTCCCCCCTCCCCAGCACCAGGAGCCCCTCCTGGGGACCCCGCCCGGCCAGGGCCCCCCAGCTCTGTAAGCTACTGGGGGACAAGGACAAAGCCTTCGACTCTGCAGCCCCAACAAAAAGGACACGATAAAGGCAGGAGCGTGAGGAAGGAAAAGGAAACAGGGGCCTGTGCCAGGAACCTTCACCGACAGCCCGGACGGAGCCTTCAGCGAGGTCAGGGAGGTTAGGCACTTAATCTGTTGGAAAGGCAGCTTCTTGGTGCGTAAGAGCTTGGCAGTGTTCTGTTCCCTTTAACGGGATCATCCCCATGGCCCCTCAGCTACGCTCAGTGCACAAGCCGGGAAGAGAGGGGGCAGCGCCCCTTCTAGAAGGACGGGGACCCGACCAGGAACACTTACCGAGAAGAAGCTGGCGTCAAAGTGAAGGAGGGTCATGAACATCAAGACCAGCAAGACCCGGCCTCCGAGCTGCATGTACTGTTTGGGGGAGCTCTCGCGCATGGTGGGGACGCCCGCGAACATGCTCTTCCCTTCGGAGCGGGACTCCGCCAGGAGAAGCAACAAGCCTCCTCCCAGGGCCAGGTTCCTGAGGAACAGACAGGCCACGCCAGTCGCTCAGGCTCGTCAGGCTCCGTGAGCGCCCGGTGGACCAAATCGGGAGACCCCAGCAGGAGCAGGGACTCCGGTGACACCCGCGGACAGGGAAGCCCCACACGACCGGAGACACGGATGCGTCCGCGCCACCCTCGGGATGGCCTGGCCTGGGCTCTCCTGCTGACCAGCTGAGCTGGGTCCCTGGGAGCCAGTGCTGCACTTGGACCCTCGTCGCCCTCATGAGATACGGGGTCAGGAGGGATGACCTCGTTCTCACCTCTGTCCTGGGGGCTCTGGGTGGGGAAGGAAAAGGCTCCACCAAGGCACACTACAGATTCTAAGAAGCATGGTTTGGACCCAAAGAAACTTACTTCAACCAACAGGTACTGAGTTTAGAAACATGAGGAAAGTGCACTAAGTCACCAACCAGAAGGCACCTACCTCATCAGAAACTTCAAGTCCCATAAAATGCTGTAGGCAATCGTCTAAGGAGAACAGAGAAGAGAGAGAAACTTGAGTCTTGGCATTTTCAGACAGATCTGTATTTCTACAGAACTAACAGCATCAGGCAATTCTTCCCGTATAGGTGAGAATCTAAATACAAGATGCACAAAACCCTTTCAGGACACCGACAGCCCCAAGCTCAGCGTCTCTCAGGGTGCAGTGGTGGCCCCGGATCAAACAAGCCCCTGCTTCCTCAGAGTGGGGCCCAGGACGTTCTGGAGACCGTGGCGGCTCCGAGGCACCGGTCTGGAGTAGACATGAATGACACGTCTCACGTGAGTAGCTAGGTGCTCTTCTTTATGAAGTAAGATGCTAACACGAGAGGGTCCTGGCTGCAGCTGACCCCGTGTCTTGTCCCCTTGTCACAGGAAGTTCAGGAAAGTGGCAAAAGGTGGAGGTGCCCGGAGTTCGGCCCCTTCCCAGGGTACTTGGCTGTCCGGCTCTCCTGAGTCTCCACAGCTTGCATGGAGGAAAATCCAGCAACTTCTCAGAAGGGAAAAGGCGTTCCAGGCAGACACACACAGGGCTGAGAGGGGAGTGAGCCCGAGTCCTCACAAATGCCTTTTCGCCAGAAGCTCTGCTCTAACCAGAGCGAGAGTGGGACCCCAGCCACGTGCCATTTACCTGCAGCGCGATGATGCCGAAGAGCCCAAAGCAGGCGTACTGCACGAAGTTCCTGCTCAACACCAGGATGCAGCCGGCTGGGAAGGAGAAGGGCGGGGCTCAGGGGACCGTGGCCACCTCACCTGGCCCCCTGGTGCAGCGGCAGCCCAACCGCCCGCCCCCAAGCAAAAAGCATCTTCTGGGAGGATTCATGGGAGGCACAGGCCACACACGTGCGTCCACGGGCCTTTACTCATCAAAAACACTGGTCCAGGGCTTCCCTGGTGGTGCAGTGGTTGAGAGTCCGCCTGCCAATGCAGGGGACACGGGTTCGTGCCCCGGTCCGGGAGGATCCCACATGCCGCGGAGCGGCTGGGCCCGTGAGCCGTGGCCGCTGGGCCTGCGCGTCCGGAGCCTGTGCTCCGCAACGGGAGAGGCCACAACAGTGAGAGGCCTGTGTACCGCAAAAAAAGAAAAAAAAAAGAAAAATACTGGTCCAGAAAGTGGGTCCCTTGCTTACAGAGTCACTGTCCATCAGAAAGAAGCTCAACTGCGGAGCTTCAGGCCAGGCTGGCAAGTGCAAGTCCCGTCCTTGCCCCTAACGTGCAGGAGAGGGAGCGCTGCCGCCGGAAGACGGTCAGCAGGCGCCGAAGGAAGGCCCGAGGCCCACACAGCTGCACTGGTGTCTGATGCTCTGCTCTCCCTTCTTCGTTTACCTGTTGGTCCTTCCAGACACCCTGGGTTTGAGGTGCCCCCCGTCCTCGCCGGCCCACCCAGATGCCCCCATCTCCAGCACCTCCTGCTCTGGGCACTGATCACAGGGCCTCAAAGCCACGCGGCCAGGACCAAACCCAGAGCACCCACCCGCGCGCCGGCAGGCCCACGTGCCCGGCCCGGGCTGCTGGCGCGGCGCGCGGCCCCGAGCGCCCGGTCACTCACTCAGCTGCCCGAGCAGGTTGAGGAGCACGAAGCAGGAGGCCAGCAGGTAGCCGCAGCTCCAGGTGCCGTCGATGTAGTCCCGCTGTTCGCTCCACTGGAACCACATGCGGACGCCGTCCTCCAGGAAGGTGCTGATCAGGCAGAGGCGTGCCACGTGCGGCAGGTACTGCTTGGTGACTCGCAGGAACTGCGGGGCCACGGAAAGCTGAGGGTGAGGCGCCCGGCGGGTCCGGGCGCGGGACCACCCCAGCCTCCGTCCCGGGGACGAAGGAGCCCGAAGGCGGTGCCACGGGCCCGTCCCCGACTTCCTCCGCCATCTCAGCTGACGTGTGCGTGGCGACTACAGCCACGCGTGGGACCGCCACAGGACACAGGGCGTGGGCAAGGCAACTGGCCCGGCGACAGACTGGACGGCCCCTCGGAGGCGGCCAGGCGAGGGCGTCTCTGCCGCAGCACTGCTGCCCCTGCGCCATCTCGCTCTCTCGTGGGGCGTCCTGCGCCGAGGGCTGCGAGCAGCCTCCCCGGGCTCTCTACCCACTAGCTGCCGCGAGCAGCCCCGCTCCGACCGCGACAGCCCGAACACCTCCAGACACGGCCGCCTGCCCCCTGCGAGCCCCGCCGCTTACGAGGGGTGGTTAGGACACAAACAGGCAAGGCGAAACTGAGGTACAAATGTCATTCGGGTGAACCGCACGCACTTTCTCTTACCAAGCATTCGAAGCTGAGGTACAAAGGCAAAGAAATCCTATGACACACGATAACACAGCAGGAACTCGGGAGAAAGATCGGGGACCCACCCACACGAGTGACATGTCAGGAGCCAGAGTCTAAAGGGCATCGGTGAGTCTGACTCCTCAAAGGGACAGCTGAATGAATGTCACAGCCCCTCTTAGGCCAATTAAACCTGGCGCTGGAATAAACAAAGGTGTATATAAGAGCGTCTCTTCGTTTTTGGTGTTTGAAGAGCTGCTTAAAAGTCCTAGGAGGCGCTCCAGCTGTCCAACAGGGTTAACGAGCCTCGGGCCGCTTAGACTAGCCTTTAGGTCGTCAGCTCTGGCTCGGTGCGCACAGAGAAGCCTCCCCTCCTCTGGGGATGTGGGCCACAGCAGCCTGGCCTGGCTGGCCTGGGAGGAGGGGAGAGAGAGGTGACAAGCCAGGTGTCCACTCTCTTCCAGTCCTGGAGCTTGAGCCCCGAGGTGTCACGTCTGCTCAGCCCCTGACCCCCACGGAAGTGGTGCCAGACTCACAGTAAGGGGGAGACAGACGCGCCGACGGCCAAGCACGCAGACACGGGCACAGAAGCGTGGGCGGAGACGGGCTCAGGGTTCGCACCCTGGCTCTGACGCCCACCAGCCAGCACACTGGACTTGGACAGACTGAGTTACTTTGGGGGGAGGGGGGGTGGTCTCCACTATCCTTCTAAAAGTGAGGACAGCTGGGTCCATGGTGGCGAAGATTCTTTCCAACTTTAATGAGCAGAGGAGAAAAGGAAAGGGAAAGGACCCTGTTAAAAAAAAAAAAAGAGGTCCCAATCCTATGAATTCTGGAGTCCACGCAGAGAAGAAACACATCAGATCAGAGGCTGTGGGGACAGCTGACGCCACATACCCTCCCGTTTCTGCCTTATGGCCCGAATGATTTCAAAATGCCCAGCAACGGTGTAATCACCCAGCCCGTCAAGAGACAAAGAGCACCCCCTCAGCTCTGATGCCCCGGCCCTCGTGTCAAGGCCCAGCCCAGAAGGCCGGGCGACGACACAGGCCTCAGCTCGATGTGGAAACCGGGGAGAAGCCATGGCGAGGCCGGCAGAGCCCCACTGGACGGCTGTGCAGACTCGGATTCCCAGGCAGAGCCTGACTCGCCTCCGTGCAGCCCTGTGTCCCCGGGGGAGCGCGCCCACCGCGCCGCAGCCCGCAAGACGAGACGGAGGCAGTGTTTAAAGCCTCCGTGACGCGTCTTAATTTTGAGTGTCTGGGTCAAGAGCATTAAAGAGCGGCCGAGAGAAGGTTCCCTTCGGACACGTAATTCACTCCTCTCTCCGCGTGCAGACACACCAAGGAGACAGACGTCTCTCTGCTTCGGAAAAACACGGCAAAAGTTCAGGCATCTGTGCTCTGAACTAAGCACGAATCTGATTTTCAAAGTCACACGTGACCTAGGTTTAGGGCTGACGATTTTACAAGTGAGGCCGACCCGGAGCCTCTCCTAACCAGCCAGCCGCTAACGAGCACCTGCTTGCATTGAACCGGAAAGAAAACAACCAGGTGCGCGATAACGCGAGGCCAGACCCAATATTAATCTCATTGCCTACACACACCTTGGTCTCAACGTGTGGCCCCCGAACCCACGTCACGCTGCTTTAGACAGTGTCCCCTCGGCACAGAAGAGCCCCCGAAGCAGGCACCCAGAAGCCACCTGGCCGGTGCGCGTGCTAAGCCGGCTTCCCGCCCACACAAAGGGCCCGAAGGCCGGGGGCTGCTGCCCACGCACCCGCGGCGGTCACCCATTCTCTCCACTGGGGTAGCTACACCTGACGATATACGGCGATCATGTCCCACAAAGCTCGAGAAAACCTACTTTCTCTTAGTATTCAGGACAAGAGGGACCTGAGGAAAGCAGCCTGCAGTTCTTGTTTCATGAGAACGTGGAGGCAGAGGAAAGAGGCGGTCAGACTTCCCTGATCGCCGAGGAGCGGGGCTGCCCTTCTCAAGGGCCAGCTCCAGCCTGCTCATCCCAGAAGATTAGAACCTGCGGCCAGGTGACTTCCCACACATCAGGCGGAGTCAGGGCTGGTACTGGAGCTCAGTGACTCACACATGTGCGTCCACCAAGACCCCCGAACCCCCAGTAGGTCTCCCTGAGCACTGCTCTGTAGGGTCACGCAGCACCTCGAGGTCCAGGAAGAGATGTCAGCCGGCCCTGAGCCGGAGAGATAGCCTGGCTTTCTTTACTAAAAACCCACGTGGGACAAAGCGCCCACCAATAGGAAGGCAGCTCCAGCTCCAGGCTGCACCTGACCTTCCGGGAGAAGCCTCACCAACTACAACCCCCGCCCGCATGCCTCCACCCCATTCCCCAGAAGAGGCGGGATGGCTTTTCTGAACCTCCTGTCTGAGATCAGCAAGCAAGGAAAAGTGAGTCAGCCGGCTCCTGTCTGCCCTCTCCCCACTCCTTTTTGGCAGAAGGCAGGAAGCCCTCGTTGGGGAGGGGGTGACAGAGCAAAGGAACAAGAGGAAAACACTCAGAAGCCACCACCACTGTCACCAGAACCCTACCACACTGACGGCCATCCACGCACCGTTAATCCAGAGCCCCGAGACCTGGGCGCTATGTATGCCCGGTTCAGTGTCCTGCCAAGGCCATCCTAGCTCTCCAGCCATTGACCAGAGGCCAAGGGGAGCTCCTGGGGGTGAGAGCTTCCAGGACTGGCTCTGTCCTGCCAGAGGACAGGTAAAAATACCAAAGGCCAGGGACCTCCCTGGTGGCGCGCAATGGTTAAGAATCCGCCTGCCAACGCAGGGGACACAGGTTCGATCCCTGGTCCAGGAGGATCCCACATGCCGCAGGACAACCAAGCCCGTGCGCCGTAACTACTGAGCCTGCGCTCTAGAGCCCGCGAGTCACAACTACTGAAGCCTGTGCACCTAGAGCCCGTGCTCCGCAACAAGAGAAGCCACCGCAATGAGAAGCCCGCGCACCGCAATGAAGAGTAGCCCCACCCTGCTCGCCGCAACTACAGAAAGTCTGCACGCAACAACGAAGACCCAACGCAGCCGAAAATAAGTAAATAAATAAATAAATTTATTTTAAACAAACAAACAAACCAAAGGCCACACTGGAGAGCAAGGCCTCACGCAGCTTATCCGTCACCTTGGTGACGAACCACCAGGCAGAACCCATTAGGTGCTAATACTCCTACTTACTGGTGCAAACATGCTTGCAAGTTACAGTCTGCAGACTGGCAGCGAGTTCCAGCTGCAGGGCACGTGCATAAGTTCGGATTGCCGAGTTCATTAGTCTCTGGCTCCTTCCGACCAGTCTCAGCTAGCTTCCGAGTGCCCAGCTCCCGCAGAGAGCATTCTCTGCACTTTCTGCAGCAGGAGGACACTGTCCCTGGCCACCCAGGGCAAGGAGCTTGATGCCAAAGAGGCAGCTCGGGCAGAGCCTGCCAGCGGGAAGTAACCAGACCACTCACCCTGCACTCGCGCCTCTGCAGACCTGAAGGGAAGGTCGCAGGACGGCCAAGCCACGCGTGGACTCAACACATCGACCCACCACGTGCTGCGCGAGACCACACAGACCTCCCTCTCCGCATCTAAAGATGGAAACGCTATGGCCAAGCTCTGGGATCCAGGGGCGGCAGAAGTAGTATATACGGAGGACCCGGCCCAGTGCGGGCGCATCGAAGGTTCTGGATTATTGTCATAACTCTCAGAGGACACACGGCTCTTTTGAGGTCCTGTTCACGGCAGCCCAGACTTTCTGGCCAAATCCTGTCAGTTCATTTTTGCTTTTGTTTTCTGAAGACAAGGTTAGAAAAGACAGATATGTCACATTATATGATCAGTGAATTTGATGACATTTCCCCAGTCCCTTCAAATTAGATCATTTTCATCTTAAAAGCCGGACTCGCAGCACCTTTATTGTTTTAATACTATGTAGGTAAATGTTAAAAACAAAAGCGCCACCCCAGATTTTGTCCATAGGAAGCCACTGCTTTGGCTCTGCACCCCACTTTCTGTCCACATCCTCCTCACGTACCAAGCCTGCCGCCAGAAGAGGCTCCTAACTTTGGTTGCGACAACACGCTGAGCCCCGCCCTCCTGAGTCACCCACAGAGGGCCACAGAGGGGTCCGCTGACAGCTGTCACCATCAAGGTGGGCTCTGGTGCTGAAAAACTGACAGCAGGAGCCTGCGCTGCCCGACAGACGCAGCCTTGGTCCACGCTGTTTCTCTAGTTTTTAGGCAGCATGCTCTCTTACGATGCATTTCCCTTCATTTGTACCAGGAGAGGAACACCAGGCTTTAGAAGCACATTGTGTGTGGTACTAGCCTCAAGGTCAGAGACTGGGTTTCTCCCAGGGCCGTGGCCCCAGGCCAGTCCAGGAGCCTCAGCATGCCTGGCCTCCCTTCCCATAGTAAACTGGTGCAGGCCAACCCTGTGTGCCCCTCAAGGGCCTTTCTGGTTCCAAGATTCCGCTTCTTTCATTGAAGGCAAACAAAATGCATGGAGAAAAAGAATAAAGGATTGCGTAAAAAGAGTCTGGTGGGTTTTTTGTGTGTTTGGGGTTTTTTTTTGGCAGTACGAGGGTTTATCATTTGATAGTTGGCAGCAATTTGACTGGAGACATTTTATCTAGATTCGGTTATGAAATTCACTTGCAAAACCAGGGTTTTTCCGGGCTGCAGAGTGAGTGAGTGTACGAGGCTCTCATGACTCCCTTGGCTGAAAGGAGCCATCTTTAGGTAGTTGCTACTTGGGGAAACAAAACTGGGTCACTAAGATTATGGCAACGAAAACCGACAAACTAAGCAAGCCTACTTGGTTTTTGAGAGCTTTCGATATGAATTGTTTCTGAGAGGGATACAATTTTTGGATTGTGTCTGTAAACACAAAATCATGACCTTAGGAAAAACTTTCTTCAAGTTGATATGTTTTATCCCCAAACTGGTTTTTAAAATATCAGCTCACAGGAAAGTAGCACATAGGAGAACCTGACTGGGAGACCACACAAGAGAGGTATCATCCCTCAAGAGAAACAACAGGAAATCTTGTTCACCAATAACTGATTAGAAAGCACACACACACACACACATCCACACACCCCCTTCAAGAAGTCCAGCCTCCGAGTATGATGAATTAATACAAAATAAAAAATTTAACCTCACTACTCTTAACTCTGGCAAAGCCACACACACATTAAGTGAACCAAAGAAAGAATGACAGTTGGGCCAGACGTGGATCTTCCTGCAGAGATGGGGCTGTGCGTCTGTAGACATAACGGGATACTTTTAGAAGTAAAAGGTACACGACTGAATAATCACCACCACGTTCTTTGGACCAAGCTTGGTCGAAAGAGAGGGTGGAAGCTGTGTCCTTTCCCCTTTCCAGGATCTGGTTCTGTCCATCTAGTTTTTGAACACCTTTAATGGTGACTCAAGGGCCTGCCTGTTTCAAGGGCTCCCCTGTAGCTCAGAAGGCCACCTGTACACCCTTGGAAGGGAAAAACAGGAAGATAGGCTTCCCCTCCTCCCAGGTTTGTGTACAGACAGATACCCATTCATTTCAGTCTCAGGGCAGAGTCCAAACAGGGAAGGAGAACGCAGGGAAGGGTCAAAGGGACCCCAGGAACCCAACACATCTGGGAAAGAGAAAAGAAAAAGTACTGCAGCTTTCTGCAGTGGGGTACATACCATGGCGCCCCCTTTCCTCTGGGAGGACCCCAGGCCTCCAGTCTGACCAACCCCCGTTCAGGATCAACTCCCCAGCCCGCC
Source organism: Kogia breviceps (assembly GCF_026419965.1). Taxonomy (NCBI): domain Eukaryota; kingdom Metazoa; phylum Chordata; class Mammalia; order Artiodactyla; family Physeteridae; genus Kogia; species Kogia breviceps. Next base: position 1,944,638 of record NC_081317.1, read on the forward strand.
CCCGAAGAGTGCCCAGTAAAAGGAAAAGCGTGCAGGGACCACCCAACAGTGTAGAATGCAGAGGACGCGCCCCACGCACCCCGGGGCCTCGGGCCCCTTCTCAGGAGCCGGGCAGGCAGCCGCTGACACCCCTCGGCTTCTAGGATGGCCCGGGCCGGGCTGGGGAGGACGGGCCCACCGAGCTGGGCGCCGAAGCAGGGGCCCGGGAACACACCCAGAGCCCGGGTGGGGGGGCGGCGCAAGGGCAGGCTGGGCCCGGAGGCCGGGTTTGGGGGTGCCCCCGGCCGGGACGGGCAGCGAGCCCAGGAGGGAGGGCCCTGGTTGGGGGAGGGGGCGCGATCCCTCCGGTGGGATCGGGAGGAGTGAGGGCACGGCCCAGGCCTCGGGACGGCCCTGCGGGCCGGGGGCCGGCTCTGGGGGCGGCCGGGGTCTCGGGGCCAGGCCCGGGGGGTGCAGGCGGGCGGGCTGGGGCCCCGGGGGGAATCCAGGAGAGGGGGCCGAGTGGGGCCGGGGGAGGAGGCTCCGGGCGGGAGGCCCGGGGGAGGGGCCGGCCGAGGCCGCAGGCCGCACCTGGTCTGCGAAGTCCTCGGCCGTGCCCATCAGGTCGTTCTGGCCCATGGCGGCGGCGGGAGGCTCGGCTAGCTCGCTCGCTCGCTCCCTCGGCGCTCGGCCCGTCGGCGCCCGCGCCCGCTGCGGCCTCCACAGGAAGTGCCGGCGGCCGGCCTCACTTCTCGTCAGCGGCTCCAGCGGCTGCCACGTAGGCCAAGCCTTAAAGGGGCCGCGCCGCGGGGCCCGCCCCGGCCGCGCCTTAAAGGGGCCGCGCGCCGCCCGCCGCGCTCAGGCCCCGCCCACCGCACTCGAGGCACCGCCCTCCCCGCTCGAGGCTCCGCCCGCTCCTCCCTGAGGGCCGGCCTGCTGGAGATGCGCGGGTGCCCCAGCGGACACTGTGACACTGTTCGGGAAAGGAGGGTCCCCGGATCAGGCCAGCACTCGGGGCTGGGGGGCGCCCCCAGGGTGGGGGATGGGCGCTCACCGCACGCGGCCCTGACTGAGCATGCTCAGTTCAGGGTCCGACTCGGCTCGGGCTAGCGGTGCGCCCCAGCGTCCAGTGGTGGGACAGGGAGGCGGGGAGTCTCCCCGCAAGACACAATGGAAAACTACCAGGTGCCGAGTTGTCCGCTGGTGGGGAGGCGGGGGCGACGAGGGGCCGACGGTCAGGGGCGAGCCCAGGACCTGGATCTCCTGCCGCCACCCCCGGCCCCCTACCGGTTTAACCGTCACGAGGGGCCAGCGGCTAGGTCCGACCCCAGGGAGGCAAGGGGCCCGTGTTGAGGCCAGTGTCTGCCTCTAGCTCATAGGGTGACCTCGGGTACCTCCACACGTGACCTCCGGGGTGCCCTTTGACCCTCTGGGCCTGGGTTTTCCCCTTTCTAAAATGGTGGATGAAATTAAGACCTCTCCCGTCTGAATATGGGAGGATGGAGGACACCTTCATCCTTTTCACCCATGGGTCCATGTGCTTCGGCCCATAGAGACAGGACACCCTAGAACGCTCAGAATTCATAATCAGACGCCCCCAAACTCCTAAAAACACCCCATCAGTAGTCCCTAGCTGGGGAAACTTGGGCCTTTTCCAGGGCCTGTGAAAATGTTTAGGACGTGAAAAATTCACAAAACAAAAGGAAAGCTGCAAAATAAAAATAAATGAATGTTTAACTAAATGCATAAGATGTCAATTTTTTTAACTGTGAGAGTCAGTCTCTGTAAAAAATTCATTAATTTGACAATAATTGGTCAGTTAGATTTTTCTCACTTTGTGAGAATTCCCTTTGTGTGGGAGGCTATGGGGTGTCAGCCAGCGGTAAAGCAGGTGAGCTTCTGGGTGACCAGAGAATTTTAAAAGTAGTTACTTTTTCAGGGCGGAAAAGAGAAAGATTTGATCCGAAGACAGGGGTGCATTTTACCGTGTAATTTGCCCCCTAAGAATGCTTAAGTGTGCATTCTTACTCCAGCATAAGCTGCTCAGTACAACACCCCTGTTATTCCCTGAGCGGGGTTCAGGCTGCCACAGGGGCTGGATTACAGAATCCTGAAACTTTTCTGGACTCTTGAGAATCCTTAGATGCGGGGTTCCACCCCCTATGTGCCCTCCTCGGCATCCTGCCCCCCATCCTCTGATGACTGTAACCCCATCATCCACCCTCACCTATCCCTCAGTCTCCTTGTGCAGAGTTCTGGCATGGCGGCCATCTCTCTGCAGGTCTGGCTCGATGCGCCAGCTCTGGAGTCAGACCCCAGAGTTCCAGTCGACTCCCAGCCCTCTCAGTTTTTAGTGTTGTAGCCTCAGGCAAGGACCCTACTTCCCCTGCCTCAGTTTCCTCCAGTGTAAACAAGGAGATAGCAACAGCGCGGACTGCGTGGGTGGCTGTAAAGTGCTTGGCACATGCCAGGCACACACATGGCTGTGACAATGATTGCACCAGTTATGGACCAGTTACTTTCTTGTTTGGATGCCCAGTTTGGAGGTGGATGCTGGAAGCTGAGATCCTAGGGGGCTAGAGAGAGTGAAGAAACCCTCTGCCCCAGGGCGGTGCTGGCTCTTGGATGCCTTAGAGGTCCTCACCACAGACTGGAGAAGGGGTGGGGGGGGGGTGGACAGAGCTCCAGAGTCGACCTCAAAGAGACGGGCTCGGGTTCTGCCTTCACACGCCTCCTCATCCTTCTGGGCTATTTCCTTGTTTGCCAGCCCACGAGAGAAGTTAGTTAGGAGGACCGGAAAAGACACCGGAGGTGGGCACGCTTTGGAAAGTGAAAAGATGTGTATGCTTTCCTGAAAGCTTCTCTTTTGCTGCTAGATTTTGGACTGGCTGAAACCTGGGGCCTTGGGGGTGAACCTTCTGGTGGAGGAGACAAAAACCAAAGTAAAGCGCGTGATAAAGCAGGTAAGAGGCCATGCCTGTGGCACCCAGTGGGGCTGGCTCCCCAAACACACACCGATCATCCGCACGTTAGAGAAGGGCGATGTGACAGCGGGTTCCTCTCCGCCAGCAGTCACGGAGGAAGATCCAGCGGGCTGCGGGGGGGGGGGGCGGATAGATGGGGATGGGGGGCCGCCATGAGGCGCCTCGGGCTTCCCCGCCGACTCACCTCTCTCACCTCGATGGAGAAGGAATGCGTGCATTCACTCCGCTAGTGACCACACCCACCATTTACGCGGACATCGCGCCCGGCATCAGCATCAACTTTCACCTCCCGCCACCTCAGCAAAGCGAGACTGATGACCCCGCTTTACGGCCAAGGATAGGGAGGCTGGAGGGCGTGGCCAGGGACTTGCCCAAGGTCACACAGGTTTCAGGACAGAACGCTGACCCTGGGCCCTTCCTTCACCTCCTCACCAGGGCCGGCATGGCGGGGTGGAGCGCACACCTGCAGGAGGACAGCCCTTAGCGTGTCCAAGATCAGGTAGTCCAGGTGAATGGAGGGTCTAGGGAGGAGCTTTGTTGGTGGCCGCTGCTGGCACCCTTCCACCCTGCCAGGCCTCCTGGCTGTGCAGCAGCTCAGCCCCGAGGCAGCAGGGCTGCGAGTCCTCACTGGCCTCCTGCTCCATTGCTGGCTGGCTGAGGGGTTGCCCCGTTGTCTCACGGGCCCATGGGGCAGGATGGATGACTGCCTTCACCGTCAAGGAGCTTTATCCTTTTTTTTGAATTTTTTTTTTTTTTTTTTTTTGCGGTACGCGGGCCTCTCACTGCTGTGGCCTCTCCCGTTGCGGAGCACAGGCTCCGGACGCGCAGGCTCAGTGGCCACGGCTCACGGGCCCAGCCGCTCCGCGGCACGTGGGATCTTCCCGGACCTGTGCACGAACCCGCGTCCCCCGCATCGGCAGGCGGACTCTCAACCACTGCGCCACCAGGGAAGCCCGAATTTTATTTTATTTATTTTTTTATACAGCAGGTTCTTAGTTATCCATTTTATACATATTAGTGTCTATGTCAATCCCAAGGAGCTTTTTTAAAAAGTCAGTCAATCTTTCTAAACAAAATGGAGGAGGGGGGTTGTATATCCTTTCAGGGCTTTTTGGTAAGCATTTATAAAATTCCTGGTTTTTTACAGGAATGGTGAGGGGACTTCCCTGGTGGCCCAGTGGCTAAGACTCCGCGCTCCCAGTGCAGGGGCCCCGGGTTTGATCCCTCGTCAGGGAACTAGATCCCACGTGCTGCAACTAAAGATCCAAATAAATAAATAAATAAATATGTTTTAAAAGAACGGTGCTGAACTGGATAATGTGCTTTTCCCCACTCAGTGTATGGCAAATGTTGTTGGTACTGCTGACCTATCTTCCTTCTTCCCTGGCTCTGGTAGCCGTATGGACCTCCCTGCTTGATGTGCCATGACTGACCCAACCCATCCACTCAGGGCGACAAGGGCTTAGCTTGTTCTCGATTTTTCACTCTGTATAAGCAACTCTGATAAACGACCGTATAGTTAATTTTTTTGAGGAGCCATGATTTCCTTGGGATAAATTCCTAGGGGTGGGATTTCTAGGTCAAAAGAAGTGGTAATCTGAAGGCTTTCAGTATGTTTCTGGCCAAAATGACTTCAGCACGAGCCCCTGAAACAGAAGGAAGGGACGCATGGTGCCGCTGCATCTGGGGTCTTTACGTGGATTGGGGAATCACCCACTAACTGCATTTTCATCTACGATCACCCCAGATACAAGAGTTTTTCATTTGTAAATTTATGAGCAAAAGTTCTGGGCAAGGATCTGGTAAGATGCGGTGATAGTGTGAACCCACAGTCTTTGCCACCAAGTATGTTGCAGACTCGAAGTTCAGTGCTGCCCTGACCACCACCCTCTATCCCTCTCCACGCGTTCCCCACCACCCACGTTCAGTGACAGGGACAAGCCTCCCAGGACGGAGGAGGAACACAGTGATGAGGCTGATACTTTGCGAACCAGAGCAGAGTTCCTTGGCTCTGGGGGCAACACATTGTTTTCTCCCCTGCTTTCAGGATGGTCTGAAAATGGATCCTCTAATGACTCCTTGGAGTTTATGTTATGTTATCCTAAACTCATCCTTGCACTAGGAGCAAAGGTGATCTCATTGCTCAAAGGAGTTTTGCGTCCCTTCCTTAGGAACATCTCCAGGCCCCATCTGGTGGCATGTGATGAGGCATGAATATAGGCGCCTGGCAGCCCTGGTGAATAATGATGGTGATGATGATAGTGGTGGTGATAATGTTGATGATGGTGGTGGTGGTGGTGGTGTTGATGGTGATGGTGGTGGTGATGGTGGTGATGGTGGTGGTGGTGAAGGTGGTGATGGTGATGGTGATGATGGTGATGGTGATGGTGATGATGATGGTGATGGTGATGGTGATGATGATGGTGATGGTGATGGTGATTATGGTGATGGTGATGGTGATGGTGGTGGTGGTGATTATGGTGATGGTGATGGTGATGGTGGTGATGGTGATGATGGTGATGGTGATGGTGATGATGGTGATGGTGATGGTAATGATGGTGATGGTGATGGTGATGGTGGTGGTGGTGATGGTGGTGGTGGTGATGGTGATGGTGGTGATTATGATGGCGATGGTGATGGTGATGGTGGTGATGATGGTGGTGATGGTGATGGTGATGGTGGTGAATGTGGTGGTGGTGGTGGTGATGATGGTGATGGTGATGATGGTGATGGTGATGGTGATGGTGGTGGTGGTGATGGTGATGGTGGTGATTATGGTGATTATGATGGCGATGGTGATGGTGATGGTGGTGATGATGGTGATTATGATGGCGATGGTTGTGGTGATGGTGGTGATGATGGTGATTATGGTGATTATGATGGCGATGGTGGTGGTGATGGTGGTGATGGTGATGGTGGTGATGATGGTGATGATTGTGGTGATGGTGGTGGTGATGGTGGTGGTGATGGTGATGATGGTGATTATGGTGATTATGATGGCGATGGTGATGGTGATGGTGGTGATGATGGTGGTGATGGTGATGGTGATGGTGATGGTGGTGGTGGTGATGGTGGTGATTATGATGGTGATGGTGGTGATGATGGTGATTATGGTGATTATGATGGCGATGGTGGTGGTGATGGTGGTGACGATGGTGGTGATGGTGATGGTGGTGATGGTGGTGATGATGGTGATTATGGTGATTATGATGGTGATGGTGATGGTGGTGGTGGTGATGGTGATGGTGGTGATTATGGTGATTATGATGGCGATGGTGATGGTGATGGTGGTGATGATGGTGATTATGGTGATTATGATGGCGATGGTGGTGGTGGTGGTGTTGATGGTGATGGTGGTGGTGATGGTGGTGGTGGTGATGGTGGTGGTGATGGTGATGATGGTGATTATGGTGATTATGATGGCGATGGTGATGGTGGTGATGATGGTGGTGATGGTGATGGTGATGGTGATGGTGGTGGTGGTGATGGTGGTGATTATGATGGTGATGGTGGTGATGATGGTGATTATGGTGATTATGATGGCGATGGTGGTGGTGATGGTGGTGATGGTGGTCCTGATGATGACAGGGGGTGTTTACGGCACATTTACCAACCTAGTGCTCTTGTGCCCCTGCAGGTGGAGTGCATTGATGTGCATCAGGCCAACGAGGCCCTGGAGGAGGTAACTGTCTGGGTGGTTCCCTCTCTACAGGACATGATGCAGGACACACAGAGACTGTTCTGCACCCCACAGTGGCGTGATGAGTGGAAGCCTGGTGGCGGCGTGGAGGGTCAGAACCAGCCCTTGCCCTGTGCTCTGAAGTCAGAGGCCCCCGGGTCATGAAGGGAGTCTGTGTAGCAAACACTCATTTCTAAATCCAGGTGCTGACCACTTAGAATATATGTCCTCAGAGAAGATGATAACCTTGAAATGTTGGCTAGGTCCCTAGGCTGATCTACCAATAACCATCTTTTAAAAGACTTTTTTCTTCAATTGTAAAAGTATCCGTTACAATAGAATATTTGGAAAATAGAGAATTGGTTAACAGAGAAAATATGAACTCTTTTGCGTTCCTTAAATCTGTCAGTCAGAACTGACAGTAACATCCTGATTTATAATAATAGCAGAAATAGCTGCATATACTACGACTTGCCAGCAAAGGCTCTGCGTCATTTTTCTCTGCTTCTCTTGAATTTCACACGAGGTTGAATGTCTCCCTTCCTATCTAACGGTCACTTGTCTTTTTTTCCGGAATCACCAGCTTTTGAGCTTTGCCAGCAAACAGCTCTTCTGTCCACAGTGTGTCTGACACGTGGTGAGGGACCCAGGCCACATTCATGAAAGAAGGAACGTGGGGGGCCGTCCCGCACGCCCCCCAGCATCACAGCCCCCTCTCCCTCCCCCACCCCACTAGGCGACCTCCTTTCACACACGACCTGCCATCATAAGCAGCTGTCCGTCTGGCCTAAGTCGCTAAGGGAGCCGTTTCTGCTGCCCAATTGTGTTTGTTTGCAAAGCACTTTGAGCTGAGGGCAGGGGCCCTGGGACCTCTCGTGTACACAACCAGGAGGCCAGGTGGCCTGGGCACAGCAACAGTGGCCGACCTCCCGTTGGCCACACCCCCTCCTTCAGCCAACCCGGACTGCGCTTGTTTCCAACGCGCCAGGCACTCTGCCTGCATCGGCTTACCTAGTCCTCCTGACACCGCTGTGAGGCAGATACCACCGTTACAGCCATTTCCAGATGAGGCTCAGAGAGGTTGAGGAGCCCCTCCTCAGTCACACAGCACAGCCAGCACGTGCCAGAGACAGGACCTACCCTGGGCTGTCTGGCCCCTAACCTCTGGCTGCCCACCCTCCCTGGGCCCACGCTCAGAGCTGGAAGCTTGTGGTTTTTGTTGGGACGTGTGACAGAGAAGCACCTCTGGAAGCAGTGTTTCCCTAACACCTCCACTTTCTCTGGCCTCGCCCCGCAGTTGATGCTGCTGCTGAAGCTTCAGCACGCCCACGTCTCCATCTACCAGGAGCTCTTCATCGTGTGGAACAGTGAGGTGGGTCAGAGCCGACCCCGTGGGCTCAGCAGGCACTCGGGGCGGGCACAGAGCACCCCCCCCCCCCCCCGCCGAGCCCCTCAGGCGCCAATGGCCTCAGCACTAAGCGCGGCTTCCCCGACGCAGCACTCACGGGGCCACGCCGGGGGCTCTCTGGGCATCGTCTCACGTGCACCCACAGCCTCTGCATAGGAGGGTCACTGCCCCATTTTCCGGAAGAAGTGGAGGCTGGGAGAAACCAGCTGGCGACAGCCGAGCAGGACTCGTCTGGGTCTGGTCGCCCCGAGCCCCGTGCTTGGTCCCATCGGGGAGCTGACTTCTCATCTTCAAGGAGCCGGACGCTTGCCTGTTACTCCACAGGGGGCTGAGCTGGGGGATGCGGGGGGCTGGAGGGGAAGGGGGCCAGGTGTGGCCCCACAGTCAGACCCCCGTCTGGGCTGACAACCGAGGGAGGGGCCAGGAGGAGTGGAGGGGCCCCTCGCCTTCAGCTGGGCCCTGAGGAAAGCCGTGGGGAGGGCCCCTCGCCACCTGTACCCCAAGCATTTTCTGAGCACCCCCTCACGCTCTCAAGGGGGACACAGAGAAGCCAAGAGGACATGTCACTGCGGGAGGGAAGGCAGGGTGCTCTGAGAGGCCTGACGGGGGCTGCTGGGGTCCCGTAGGGTGCAGGCCCCCCAGAGGGAGGAGTGGATCTCAGCTGAGCCCTAAGGGACGAAGGGCCCGGTGCCCCGGGCACGGTGGTCTACGTGTGCGGTGGCCAGGAGACCCTGCGCCCCTTTAGGAAAAGTCCCTGCGGCTTAGTGTAGATGGGGGGTAGGGGGGTGGGGGAGGAGAGAGGGGGCGGAGGCAGGAGCCGCTCAGGAGGGGCTGTCCGCCCCCCCAGAAGGGGGCATTCTCCCATAGCCACTGCCGGTGGGGGCCTGGCTGGGAGGAAAGACCTGGAGCGGGTGACGGCCCGGAAGCCCCCAGGCCTGGGCCTCTGGGGGCCAGAACTCGGCACCTGGCTAAGGGGCTGTGTCCCCTGCAGATCTCCTCTTTGTTCCTTTGCCTGGTGATGGAGTTCCACGAGGGAAGCTTCCAGAATGTCATTGAGAAGAAGAGGGCGGCAAAGAGAGTCATTGACTTCCAGGTAAGACAGACTCTCTGGGGTACCAGGCCTGGGGGCTGCCTGGACCCTGTGATGCCACAGGCCCCACAGCGGGGGGCAGAGGGGCAGGCACCGATGAGGTCTGGTCTCATTTATTCTGATGGTTATGAATGAAGGCATTTGCATACCGTAATGTGCACAGATCTTAAGTGTACACCTTGGGCTTCCCTGGTGGCGCAGTGGTTGAGAATCCGCCTGCCGATGCAGGGGACACGGGTTCGTGCCCCGGTCCGGGAGGATCCCACATGCCGTGGAGCGGCTGGGCCCGTGAGCCATGGCCGCTGAGCCTGCGTTTCTGGAGCCTATGCTCCGCCATGGGAGAGGCCACAACAGTTAGAGGCCCGCGTACCACAAAAAAAAAAAAAAAAAAAAAAAAAAATTAAGTGTACACCTTGGTGCGTTTTGCATCGGCAGACACTCCCGTCCCCTCCCTCACATGAGGTCAGCGCGTTCCTGGACCTTCACGCAGTCCCAGCCAGTACCCAGGGTTTCACTTCTGCCTCCAGAGATGCCTCTGCCTGTCCCTGAAGTTCTCATAAATGGGCTCATACAGCATGTTGTTGGCTTGTGTCTGGTTTCTCGCGTTCATCCCAGTGCGTTGAGATTTACCCACCTGTGAGTGTGTCAGGAGATCATCTCTCTCCATGGCCAGGGCCCACTCTGTTGGATGGCCACATCACCGTCAGTTTATCTGGTCCAGTGCTGTAAGCATCCGGGTTGCTTCTAGTTGGGGGCTATTATGAAGAACAGCTGCCATGAACACTGCTGGGCGTGTGTTTTGATGGACCTAAGCATTCATTTTCTGCGGGACCGTGTTTGGTCAGAGAACGGGTGCGTGTGCTGCTTTAGCCAATGTCCCAGTTTTCCAGGATGGTTGGTTGACTCTCATCCCAAGTTGTGAGTCTTCCGGCTCTGCATCGTGGCCCACATTTCACTGTGTCAGTCTTCTTAATTTTAATTAAAAATTACATTTTAGTTTCAATTATTTTGCGTAGTCATGGTGAGCACTTTTTGGCCATTTGGATATATTCTTTTGTGCCTGTTCAGGTCTCTTGCCCATTTAAACATTGGGGTTGTCCATCTTTTCTTGTTGATTCATAGGAGCTCTTTATATATTATGGACGTGGTGTCCAGATGTCCTCTCCCAGTCTGTGGCTTGCCAGTTCACTTTCTTAATTGTAATGAACTCTGGTTCATCGGTGTTTTCTCTGTGGTTGGTGCCTTCTGAGTCTTTAGAGAAGCCTTCCCCGCCCCAAGGTCATAACGATATTTTCCTCTGTTGCCCTCGGGGCTGGATCCATCTTGCTTTCCCATTAAGGCCTATGACCCACCCCAAATAAATTTTGCCTGCTTTTGCTCTGAACACGCCTCTGTTCTGTTGGGCTTCCAGGCACTGTGACCCTGCTGGGGGGTTCCGAGGGGCACGCAGCTCCTCTCCCAAAGTGGGCCTCAGAGACAGGCTCTGAGTGGGTTTCAAACTTTCTGTTTGTAGTAGAACCCTGTCGAGCACAAAAATGTTCTCAGAACCCGCAGTAAGGAAAGCAGAGCTACTCTAGTCAGGGATCTGGGGGTCAGCGGAAGGTGGTGTGGCAAGAAGCCCGGGGTCCTGCCTGCTCAGCCCCTCTTGACACCCCAGGTGGAATCCAGGGTTCCTAGGAACACGGTTTGAAAATCACTGCCCTGGAAACCAGGTGGATCTTGTTTCTGACACAAACTGCTTCCAGAATGTTCCCTCTCAGGGCTCTTTCCATTCTAATGCCCTGGAGAGGCGAATCCCAAGTAGTAGCCGCAGACTTCAGCATCTCTGGTGCCCATGGGGTGGGGCCCGGGTGGGGCTAGAGCCCCAGGGCCCCCGGGTCTCCTGGAGACGACAGGAGTGGGGGTCTGGAGACCAGGGCGTCGCCGGCTGGCTACCACGGCATTTCTGTCCGGAGCGCCTTGAAGCAGCCTGCGGCAGAAGCTCCTGCACTGGCTCTGAGCGGTTGGCCGCTCACTTCAGGCCCATCTCAAGACGCTGCTCTGAGTGGCCACTGACCTGCCTAAGAAGAGCAGCTGGGAGGCCCACCTGGGAGCTTTCAGGCCCCCCAGTCCTGGCATCTCTCGCTCTTTCCCCAGTGGATGCAGAACATGCTGGACCAGGTGTTGAACGCGCTGGAGTACCTGCACCAGCTGGACATTATCCACAGGTGACCGGGTGGCCAGGCTGCCTGAGGAGAAAAGGCACCTCCTGGGGGTGGCACCTCCTGGTGGCAGCCCCCCGGGCGCAGGCCCAAGGGAGAGGGGTGCAGCTGGGACGAGGATGGGCCCCTCCCCCTCCCAGAGCGCCTCCCTGGCTTAAAGAGCACATCACCCCCTCCACGACCCTCCCCTTGCACGGACGGGGCAGTTGGTTCTAAAGTGCAAGGGAAGAACCAGATAACAGCACTGAGGAGGAGATTAGGCCGCCCGAGGGCCTCTGGGCTCTCCGGGCCCTCCCATGCTGAGCTTTCGACCTGTCAGTTTCATTCTCCGGAATCGTGATCTGAAGGGTCAGTGCCGTATTTAATGGAGGAGAGAAAACTGTGTGAACCAAATGCAGGAAGCAAATGCTCGAGATTCCGTGTTAATGTCACTGGACCTTATGGCAAGCCAGTCCCCAGACAAACTCGCAGCTGAGATCTGGAAGGACGTCGTTAGTGGAGGGCCCACGGGAGGATCCGGTGTTTCCTTACTTGCAGTTGCCTTGTTTTTCCCATTTGAAATAACAGTATATTTATGCTTACAGGAAACGATATCTAAAAAGTGGCTGAACAGGACATTTACGGGGGAGAGAGGAGGAGGGGTGTGGGCTGCTGCGGCGGCCCTGGGTGTGGTGGGAGCGGAGGGTTCACAGACGGACGTGGCCCTGCCAGGCGGTGGCTAGAAGGGCGCGCCGCTCGGTTTCAGGAACCTCAAGCCCTCCAACATCGCCCTGGTCAGCAGCGACCACTGCAAACTGCAGGACCTGAGCTCCAACGCACTCATGACCGACGTAGCCAAGTGGAACGTCCGTGCAGAGCAAGGTGGCTGGCGTCCCCCCAGCCCGGGGACAGTGGTGGCGGGGGAGCACCGGGGGAGGGCCCATTCAACCGAGTGGGTCGCCCCTGGAGTTCAAGGGTGGTGGCCACTCTAAGTGCTGAACAAGGCAACAGCAAAGCTCTCCTTGCTCAGAAGGTCCCCACAGACCCCCCCCTGGGCTTATGTGGGCTCCAAAGAGACCCCCTTGCCTGGATTGTAACTAAGCAGAAGTACCACCGTGGGGTGGGGCGGGGGCATGCAGGGTCCAAAAGACACTCAGCAAATGGTAACCTTCAAGAAGCGGGAAGGAAGGCCTCAGAAGGAAGGAAACTGACATGCACAGAGGGAGGGCCGGTGGACGGCAGGCATCGGCTCGGGCTGGATTACTTTACTGAGTCTCAAAATAACCCAGGAGGTGGTACAGGTGAGCAGTCAGGAGAGAGAAGTTTTCCTTCCTATAAAAAGACAACAGGGCAAAGGGGAGCTGGGCTTCAACCCTATAACGGCTCTCGGGGGTGGAGAGAGCACCTCTCCAGTGGAGAACTCCAGAGTCCCGGGCTGGCAGGCACCAGTGGCATGCTGTCCTTGGTGGACGGATGGACGGGTGGGTGGTTGGGTGGATGGATAGATGGGTGGATGGATGAGTGGTTGGGTGGATGGACAGGTGGATCGATGGACATGCAGACAGATGAACAGACGGATAGGTGGATGGAAGGATGGATAGGTGGGTGTGGGTAGACGGTGGGTGGGCAGGTGAGTGGACGGGTGGATCTCCGGGAGGTGTAGATGGCAGGGGTCCTTGGAGCCCACCCCTTTGCTCTTTGTTTGGGGAGTGGTGGTCTGGAGAGGGAGGGGCTGCCTGAGGCCTGTCAGGCACTGATGGAGCTGGGCCGGGGACCCTGCTCTATTGGCTCCCTGTCTGGAGTTCAGGTTGGTTTGTTTATGTATGTATGTATGTATGTATGTATTGGCTGCGCAGCACGCGGGATCTTAGTTCCCCGACCAGGTGTCGAACCCGTGCCCCCGGCAGTGGAAGCGCGGAGTCTTTACCACTGGGCCACCAGGGAAGTCCCAGGGGTTCAGGTTTAGAAACTAGGGCAGGGCAACTGCAACATTGCCTCAGGGTCCCGACTAAATGCTGGGAGGGGCAAGACGTGTATGGAGGGTGCAGATTTTAGCCTTCGTGGCACATGCCCCTTCCGGCGATTTCTGCAGCTGCAGCGGGGCACAGATGTGCACTCGGCCGGCCTGGTGGGCCCCTGCCGAGATGGGCAGCCTCACTGGCTGAGGATCAAGGGCCAGGACCTTACTGACCAGGGGGCCTCTTCCTTTTCCCCCTCAGAGAGCACATCCCTCCCTCCCTGGAGAAGGGTGATGGAGGGCTCATGTTTCAAGCCGCTCGCTTTCCCCAGGGAGCACGGGACTCACGCACCCCCCCATTCACTCCTGCCGACAGACCCCTTTCACAAGTCCTGGATGGCCCCCGAAGCCCTCAACTTCTCCTTCAGCCAGAAATCTGATATCTGGTCCCTGGGCTGCATCATTCTCGACATGGCCGGCTGCTCCTTCCTGGATGTGAGGGGCCTTCCGTCCACCCCTCCCCACCACACCTGAACCCCACTCCCCACAGCCCCAGGGAGCCAGGCTCTGCCCGCCCCCGGCCCTGAAAGGGGCGCGTTCTCCCCGTCGGCATCCTCCCGCCCGCGCCGAGTGCCTCTGCGGGGCTGTGTGGAGGACCCCGCCGCCCCAGCTGCCGGAGGACCCCGCATTGGGGCCTGCTGGGCCCTCGTGTGCTGGTGATGACGATGACGGTAACATTCAACCCGCCCCAACAGCGCCCCCTCATGGACAAGACCAGCTGAGTTGGGGTGCACTAACCGGCCCACAGTGGGAGTCCGGCCGTGGACGGAGGGCTGTTCTCCTACTCCCTCCAGCCAGTGAGATGGCCACTTGCTTTTCTCGGGCCCTCCATTTCTTCTTCGCACAAGAACTCTGGGGCGCAGGTGGCCTCTCTGCGTTCCTGGCGGCGGCGGCCACGTCGCCTCCCCTCTGCCCGAGGTCAGGCCAGCTTCCTTTAGCCGAGGAGGGGCACAGGTGGTCCTCTCTCTCCTCCTAGAGCGCGGAAGCCATGCTTCTGCGGAAGTCCATCCGGAGTTCCCCCGATGGCCTGAGGGGTGTCCTGAGGACCATGGAGGAGAGGAGGGTCCCCGGTGCGAAAGTCTTCAATTCCCTTTTGCCTCTGATGCTCCAGGCCGACCCGTCGGAGCGAATAACCATCAGGTGAGCTCAGGCCCTGGGGTCGCGTTTCCCTCTGTCAGTCTACGCGTGCACTTGGGGTTTTCGCACCACAGAGCGCTCCATCCACGGACAGTGGCTCCTCCGATTTGGGCTGCGTCCCAAACTGCGGCCACTTCTCCGGGCGCAAGACACACAGGGCCAGCTTCCCCATCAGGTGCGGGAGGCACGGCCCAGGGCCCAGGAACATGCTTTAGCTCGAATGTATTTTAAAGTCAGAAGAACAACAAAATGATCCATCCTGGGTTACGTTCACCTTTATACCAACACAGCCAGAAATTGTGGTTGGGGGTCTACGTTGCGGAGGAAGGGGCCCACGCGAGTGCAAGTGCCGGGGCGCAGCACTGTCCCCCCTCGGCCCCTCCCGGAGCGGGAATTGCTGCAGCGCCCGCCGGACGCGCTGTGATGCCGGGAGAGGTGCTCCCAAGCGGGCGCCCAAAGCAGGTGGAGGCCCAGCAGCGGCCGCACGCAGAGCGGCGCAGGGTCAGTTGGCGGCTCCCTGCCCCTCCCCAGGGACGTGATTCACGTCACGTTTGGGAGCAGCGACCTCCGCTCCCCCAGCAGTGCCCTGATGCTGCACCGGCAGGTGGCGCCCGAGTTCGTCATTGACGTGCTGCCAGAAAGCAACGTCGCCGGCGCCTTAGGTGATGATGGGGCCCCGAGGGGGCGGCACCAGAGGCCGCTGTGGCCCCGGCAGCCCATTGTCTTTAGCTGGGGGGGGCAGTGACCCCCACCCCGTCCCCTGGACCGCTCCTCACGCGTGGCCGGTGGGCTTGCCCCTCATCCGTCCCAAGCACAGCTTTGCCCAGGGTACAGCCTCACTCAGATCCCCCCGAGCTTACCTAGAGCAGAGTTCCTCTCTGCGGCCAGGGCCCCACCTGCCTGCCCTGTTTCGGCTACACAGTCCTCGGCGTCCCCGAACAGCCCCCTCACCGCCACGCACCCCACCACAGACTCCCCGCTTTTTGCTTCTCACCCGGCCCGCAGCGGCCCGCACGGCGCCTGGAGTGTCTTCCCCAATCAGCAGCGCCTGCCGTGTGGCTGCTGCGCGCCCCGGGATGCTGCTGACACTGCGGCCGGCACAGCAGCCCCCGTGGACCAGCAGGCATGGCCCTGCAGGAAGGGGAAGTGGCCCAGGGGCTCCATGTGCAACGTGACATGTGCAGGCCTGAGACTCCAGGCGCAGTGCTGGCTGGTGACACCCGCCCCCCCCCCCCGCCCCGCAAAGGTGCACACGATAGACTCCTCCGCGTGCCCCAAGCTGGAGGGCTACACCCACGGTCTTGGGTAGAGAACGGATCTGGAGGTCATCTTCAAGTTTGGGGGTGGCTCCGCCCTCCCGTCCCTCTGTGTCCCTGGTGTGCGTGGGCTACCCCCTCCCCCCACCCCGCCTGCCACCTCTGCCTCCCTTTCTGGAGAAGGGGACCCGTGAGGCCCCAGCGGCTCAGTCTCCCTGTCTCGTGGCCATGGGCTTTGGAGGCAGACAGCTGGGTCCAGCTGAAGGCCATCGCCCTGAGTGCCCTGGAGGGAGTTACCCAAGGGAGGTGTGGAGTGGAAGCACCCCCTGGGCGGGCTCTGAGGCAGATCCAGGTTCGACTTTGGGCAGGTGGCTCGGCCGGGAGGGTGAGGATGACAAGGGCGCCACCTCGTGCCGCGTCACGTGGGTCTGTGCAGTGGTGCCCACGGACGCGCCCCTGGTGCCCCGGCCCTCAGGCGGATCCCCGAGCCAAGGCGCCTCCCCGAGCTGCCCTGTCCCCTGCAGAGGTCATGCAGAACTTCTCCCACCACCCCGAAGTCCAGCCGAGGGCGAGGAAGAGGCTCCTGAGGATGTCTGAAGATCAGCAAGGTAGAGCCGCCACCCTCTCGCCTTCCCCCTGGGGACCCCGGCCCCTCCAGCTTCCCTAGCTGGTACTTTCTGACGCCTGTTTACATTCCCATGAGCATCCACGGCTTTCCCACCTGCTTGGAACAGGAGCCTGGACTTCCTCCTGTGCCGCTGCTTTCACTGAGCAGACAAGTGGGCTGGGGTGTGGGGTGGCGTGGGGTGGCGTGGCATCCGAACCACTTCCCGGGGCCTCCCCTCACGTGCTTTTCATGGATGCTTAATAGACACCCCGTCTCGGCCACCATTCCTCTGGCTGGGTATCTGAGTGGTTGCCGATTTCCTGGTATCATAAGCAATGTTATACAGCCCACCCCGGGGCATGTGTGTGTGCTCTGTGTGTTTCTGCAGGATATATTCCTACATGTGCAGGCTGTGAATACTTCCCGTTTTCATAGATACTGCAAATTGCCCTCCGTCGATGCACCAACTTTCTCACCTCTCAGGAGTGCATGAGAACACCTCTTCCCCCAACTTTCTCCATCAAGGAGTATTAATATTTTTAATTTTGCCAAAACATGGGTTCGTAAAATCTCTGCCCTCAATCTGTCTCACCAGCCTGAATGTTACATTCATTCACTCATCCATCCGTCCGCCCAGGGGCCCACGTGCGACGCCCGGCGCACTCCCGTCAGGGTCTGGTCCATACCCCTTGCCGCCACCTGCTCCTACGCCGAGTCCCGCCCCGCCCCCCGCCCCCGCCAGGCGTGCCGCGGCCAGCGGAGCTGCTGGAGGTCCTGATGGGCACCATGAAGCAGCACGAGGACCCCGGACGCACACCTGTGCTGCTCTGCACCCTGGGCCGCGGGGGGCTCCGCGCGGGGCCCGGCCAGGCGCTCCGGCACAGCTGCCTTCTCCCGCGCCCGTCACCGCCCTGGCGTCTGACCCTCTGGGCACCTGTGCCCTGCTCTGCCCGCCCCGCCCCACGCCAGGACGACAGGCAGGGCGCAGCCAGGAGTCTGGGGCCCCGCCCTAGGCCCGCCTCTGTGGCCCTGGACCAGCCGCTCCCCCTTCTGGCTGATCTCCAGGCGCGAAACGAGGAGCCGGTCATAGGGGTCCTGGGGGGTGAGCCCAGGCAGGAGGGATGGGGTCCCAGGCGTGGGCCCCCAGGAGGGCAGCTGAGGAGGGACGGGGGGCTGGAGCTGCGAGCCCGAGGGCACGGCTTCCTCCTGGCCTCCCATTTTTAAACTGGAAATAGTCCACTGCCTCTCTCGCTTTAATATGGAGGCTGAATTTCCATGTGACGCTTTACACTGCACGTGGTAAACGTCTACTCTGGCACGCGCTCACAGCCCTGGCAGGGTCCCCGGCTTCGGCTCGGTCATGCAATAAGCACTTACGGGGACCTGTGCTGCGCCCCGGCTTCCCCCCCGGAGACCCCGCCCCCGCCTGCTGTCTTCCCACCGTGGCCCCCAGCAGCTCAGGGTTCACCGGCCTCCTTTGTCGGCCCGAGCAGCACTGGGGCAGCACCCGGCGGCCACGTGCCAAGTGGCAGCGCCATCGCCCCCGTGCCGCTGGGCGTCCTGCGGAGCCACCCCAAGGAGCAGCAGCTCCTGGTCGCGGTCTACAGCCTGCTCACCGTCGTTGCCAGCCAGGGTGGGCGCAGGGCCGCCCCGAGGGGACAGCTGCTCCGCCCCCAGCTTCCGTGTTCACAGCCACGTGTCCCTCTGTCAACACGCACGGGCACCGGCCAGCCGCCACCATGGGCTTCAGGCCGCCGTGTTTCAGGTTCCAGCCCTTGCTGCCCCGCTCGGCCCCGCTCCACAGAGGCCACCCGCGGGCGGCCGAGGGCCGGTGTGGGGCGAGGGTCACCCCCGAGGGCTTTACACACACTCCTCTCCTCCAGCCGCTAACGGGGTGGGCATCGTTCTCTCCAGAGGGAAGCTGGGGCCTCACCTGGAGCCCCGCGGCCCCCGGCCCAGCCTACACTCACCAATTCACCATATTTCATTGACCCCGCGCCGAGAAGTGAAAAGGGCTGCCACGAGTAGCCATGTTGGGACAGCAGGTGTAAATCAGGACCACCTGGCAAACAATGAGGTCCTCACCCTGAGAGAACCGTCGTGGTCCCACCTTGGAAGGAAAGCTTCAGAGGCTGGTCCCAGCCCATTACTGGGCTGGGAGGTGCTGGAACAGTGGCCCAGGGGATGGACCATATCCTCGTTTCTGGGCCTCATGCTGGGCATGAAACTGGCCAAGCAGGCACCCCCTGCTGTGGGATGCATGGGATTGCAGTGCCCTAGGACCACAGAGAAGGGGGGTGGCCCCCAGGGAGGGCTTCCTCGAGGAGGTGTTCTCCGTGGTCCTAATTCCAGGGCCTGCCTACAGGACTGGCCACGGATGAGCTGCGGAGGGCCAGGCCGCGTAAGCACGTCCTGCGGCACCTGGACACCCTGGGACAGGGGCGTCTGCACCAACGGCCTGAGCCTGCTCTGGGCCCTGCTGGCGGATGGCGAGCTCGGCCCGGGGCTGGCCCCCTCCCTCCGCAGCTCCCTAACCACCTGAGCGCTGGGAGAGGAAGAGAAAGGAGGGCGAGTGGGTGGAAGCAGCTGCACCGGCAGGGACAGGAAGTGCTCTCCTGGGGAGGGCTGGGCTCACATCCGGACGCCCGCGTGCCCGGCCCATGGAACCCTCCAGCTCCCACGCACCGTGGGATTTCCTGGGCAGCCCCTGGCTTCACAAGTTGCCCTTAGCGCTGGGCAAACTGTCCCGATTCTGATTCAGAAAAAAAGGGGGTGCTCCCTGGCTGTGCCGCGCCCTCTCCAGGCCCCACATGGCCCTCCAGCACCTGGGAAGTCATTTCCCCAAGGAAAAGAGGGCTCCCAACAGCGGAGAGCCCTGCCCACACCGCACGCAGGGTTCCCCAAACCTCCCCTTGGGGGCCCTGCCGATTCCTACCCCTACAGACTGGCTAGCGGGCTGGGGTTGACCCCCCGCCAGCTTCTGTGCCACCAAGGAGGAGGTGTCTCCTCCTCCACCCTGTCCTGTTCCAGCCGTCATCGGGAACAAGGCCACCTTGGAGAAAGCCCCGGCCCTCACTGCCGAGGTGCTGGCCACCTACTCCACGGACGCGGAGACAGCTGAAGCCGGCTGTGCAGTCCTGTGGCTGCTGTCCTTGCTGGGTGAGCAGCCTGGGGCCCCGGGGCCAGAGAGGTGGCCCTGGACCCGCGAGACGAGGCGCGTGCCGGCCCTCCGCAGGCTGCGTAAAGGAGCAGCAGTTTGAAGAGGTGGTGGTCCTGTTCCTGCAGAACATCCAGGCGCGCCAGGACCGAGTCCTGCTGGTGAACAACGCCTACCGGGGGCTGGCCAGCCTCGCGAAGGTGTCTGGTGAGCCTGGGGGCGGCCGGGGCTGTCACTAGGAGGCGGAGGCAGACTCCCCCAGCAATGCCTGCCAGCAGCCCACAAACCAAAAGCAAACACGCTCAAAACAGGGAAGGGAAACACCTACAGTCCCATCACCCAGACGTCGCCACGCAGACTTTCTGTACCCTCGCCTCCTACTGTTCTGTGCAACTCTGCATCGTGACCACCTTCCCCGCCACCCACACGCCTGGCCTGTGCGCCGGTTCCCCTCCAGGTGTGGCTCTGAAAACAGCCCCGGAGTCAGCGCTCTGAACTCCGCCTGCATGCAAACCCCAGCTGTTCCTCAGCCCCCGGCCCAGGCTCTGCACCCGACTTGGCACCACGAGCCTTGACGGACACTCGGGGCCTGGAGCCTGGCAGAGGTTGCCGACCGTGTGGGGTGGTTTGGCCCCCGTGAGGTTCAGCCCCCGCTGGGTGTGCAGGCTGGCGGGTCTCTGCCTGCTACTGGGCCCGAAGCAGAGAGTGGGGCGACCTTCACTCCTGGAGAGAACCTCTCGAGCAGGCAGGGTCTCCGGGCCTGCCTCCCACTCCTGCCAGAATCCCACCATCAAACGGGGTGGGGCACTGAAGCCCTGAGAGCAAAAGGCACGTGGGCTCAGTGAACAAGGAGCGGGGTCGTCAGAACCCAGCGAGCGTGCGGGACCCCAGAGCCGAGAATCTCGGCTCTGCCGCCTGCTGGTTGTTGACGGTTAAGTCCACTCCCTGGAGGGTCAGCTCCCCCTGGCCTCCGGGAGGATGTGACTGCTACGGGACATCATGGGCCACTGCTCTCACAGGCCCCCAGCCCCCCAGGAGCCAGGCCTAGCCCCGCACTGACCGGCCTCCTCGTGGGGCGGGGAGGTGCCCTGGAACGCCCCCAGCACCCTCCCTACAAGCACAGTGGCCTTGGGGGCTGCCGGGATGGAGAGGCAGGTGCACATCCCACCAGAGGACACCCGCAGATGCAGAGCCAGGGAAGGCCTGACCTTGGCGGTGCCCACGCTGCACGACAGCGTGGCGTCCCCTGCCACTGCGTCTCCTGCTGCCCCAGGTGCCCTGGGCTGCCAACAGCCCCACGCGTTCAGTACAACTGCCACCCACGCACCCCGTCGCCCACGCCCAGAGCTGGCTGCAGGTGGTGATGCCCGAGGAGGGCAGCAGCGGCCTCACCCTCGTCCAGGAGACGTACCAGCTCCACCAGGACGACCCGGAGGTGGTGGAGAGCATCTGCATGCTGCTGGCCCACCTCGCCTCCTACAGCGAGGCCCCCCCTGCCCTCGTCACGCCCTCCCCGGAAGCCAGCATTCGAGAGGCGCCCTGCTCGCAGCTATAACCGATGGGGGAGGGGCAGGAATTCCCTGTGCCAGGCACCATGCTGGCACCGGTGACGCCCGCTCCCGAGTCCCAACGGTTCATGCTGAGCCTCGGGGGGTGGGGGCCTGGCCTCAGGACCCTCTGCTCTGCCCGCAGAGGAGATCCTGCCGGAGCCGGTGTCCAGCGGCCTCCAGCCCCTGGCAGAGGAGATCCACGGGCGCTTCACCTCCGGCCTGGTGAGTGTCGGGGGGCTGCCTCGGGCAGACCTGGGTGGCACAGAGTCCAGGGGCCGGACCAGCGGTTTGTGTGGAGGCGACTGGGGCTGCCGCGTGTGTGGTTTTAAGAGGCTCTCCCTGTATTGCCCGTGTCCCCGACCGGGCCGAAGTAAACCCTGAAGAGGAGGAGCAGTGAGACCGCTTCAAATAAAAGCAGATTAAGTAACAGAAATCACTCGTGGACCCAGAGACCGTCCACGGCAACAGCTGACCTACTGTCCTCCTTCCGGGAGCTGGTTTCTTACGCACAAAGTGTGCTTCAGAAACTGGAGAGGCCTCGCAGCCCAGCTCCGACGGCGGGCCGCAGGCCTGCCCCTCCCTCCTCACGCTGTACCTGACGGGGCGCCCAGTGCCACAGCGTGTCCCCTTAGGGGTGGGGCGCAGGGAGAGGTGTCACCCAGGACCAGCAGGGGGCACAGCAGTCCCCTCACACACTGAGCCTCCACAAGCTCCAGCTCAAGTAAAAACCCGCATTTATGTCACACAGCGTCCCCTGTGGGTTCGGGCTTCTTGGGTGGCCTTCAGTACAGCCTGGCGCGTCGCCCGCCCCACTCACCGCACCTGGCTGCCCCCGTGCTCAGAAAGCCGCCCGCGCCCCGCCGGCGGGAGAGTGCTGCGGACCGCCCGTGGTCAGAACGTCCACCCAGTCGGGGAGGCGCCCGCCTCTGGGGAGAACTGTCGCCACTGCGCTGGGCAGCCCGAGGTCCCCTTGCCGGCTGTGGGCCCCGACCTGCAGTTTAAACTTGTGTGCAGGGGATGAGAAAGGAACCGCGCTGAAAACCGCTCGACGAGGCTGCCGCCGGGGTGCCCACAGCCGCGCGGTCCAGGCTCCAGTCCGCGGAGCTCTTTCCTTTCCGTTGGCCAAGGCCACGAGGGAAAGGGGCCTCCTCAGAGGAAGGTACCGCAGACCTGGGGTCAACCGGGCGCCTCTGGTCCCGGGGCCCGGGGAATCCCCAAGGACCGCCCCTCCTCCCGTCCCACGTGCGGGGATGAGTCTCAGAGGCCACGACCAGACGGAGACACTCTGCTCGGCAGCAAGCGTGCCACGGGCCCTGCGGCCATGATTCTGAAACCTTTCCACGGGGTCACCGCTCCGGCGGGGGGGGGGGGCGCCACCCGTCCAGTGACTTGGCGGCTGCCCGTGAGCGTGGCACAGGACGGGGCTCCTGCTAGGCGTCGGCGCCAGGGGCGCTGGAGGCCGGGGGCCGCCTGTCTCGGGCGATGCTCTCCCACTCCTTCTTCACCAGGACGTACAGCCTCATCGCTGCCTGCGCATCTTGAATCTGGGGGACGTGGAGCGTGACCGTGACTGTCCCGCCGGGTGACAAGCACGGCCACACACATGCCAGCCCATCCCACAGTTCCCGAGTCCTGGCGTCAGACACGGACGAGCGAAGGAGAAAACTGACGAGAGCAGTGGTCCAGCACCACGGCCCTCACCGTGCTGCCGCGCCCCAGTTCACGGGAGAGGGAGGGACCCAAAGCGAAGGGATGAACGTGCTGCCTTGTGGGTGCTCCAGACACCACAGAATTAGGAAGGAGACGCGGTGGGGGGACGGCAGGCCCTGAGCTTGATGCTGGGGCACAAGAGCCCAACGGCTGGGCTCTGAGGGCCAGTGGGTTCGCGCACAGTCCTAGAGGGCCTGCAAGCCAGACTGGGGCCTTTGTCTCTGACTACACTACACTAGCAGCCTTTTGGCGTGAAGTACTAGTTAAATGTAACCATTTAGAGTTCAGCCGACGCTTTGCAGGCCTGCTGTGCCGCGTCATCTCTCACGGGCCAGGGACCTCCTACAACAGAAGCCGCCCAAGGCCCGCCGTGTTTGTCGTCAGGTGACACTGCACCTCGCGCACGAGGCAGGCACGGCCCCCGATCCCGGGACACACTCACCGAGCAGTGCTCCGCCTGCTGCACGCGGACCCCCAGGATTCTCTCCGCAAGCAGCTTCAGAGACGGCCGTCCACTCTGCCAGGGGAGACGGCAGCACACAGCCACGCTCGGGTGGGGCCTCTGTAGGCCCTGCCGGGCAGGGGAGTTGCCCGCTGAGCCCCGACCCAAGCGACCTTCAGTGTCCCTCCCACCGGAAGTGCCCGCCGCCCTGCGGGCTGGTGACACCCGGTCAGCCCATAGAGGAGGACCGGGAAAGGACTCTGCCGTCTCTGCCTTCCGGCCTCAGGCCGCCCTGCTCATTTCAAGGGCAGCTCTGCCTCTGCAATGGACACGATGGCGGCTTCTTGCCCGCAGCCGGGGCTCTGATCACAGAGATCAGAGAGTGGAACTGCCACACGAACTTTAAAGCTGGCACTTGGCAGAACTCTTTTTCTCCTAAGGTTCCTTTTACTTTTAAAGGTTAAAAGGAAAAACCAAGCGAAACCCGACACCTTTCATCAGTGAGCCAGCCTTCAGGACCAGAACGGACGATCACGTGAACCGAGAAACTGAACTACACTGTACGGGGCCGCGCGGTTCCAAGTACCTTCACTCGGCTCTGGAAAGGTTTGTACTTCTGAGTGTCCCGGATCTTCTTCTTCGGGTGACCAAGAAACAGCGCCTGGAGGAGAAAATAGGATGGGCGTTTTGCTGTTCATCTGCAGCGGTAGACCCCTTCTACCGAACTCCAACACATAACACACGTGCACACACAGGTAAAAGCAGCACTGACGCGAGCCTGAACTTCTGAGGGAAAATCAGCACAGGAAGGGTCACGGAAGGACCATGGGCATGAAAACAGCCTTGAAACCGGGGAAGCTGGAGACTCGGTCACCAACGAGCCAGCAAGCGGCTGAAACGCGAGTCTGCGTGGGTCACAAGGGGCGGGGAGGGCGCTAGGAGGGCGCACAAGCTACCGGGGCCTCTTGAAGTGAGAACGTTTATGACAGAACGCGTCTCCGAGGGCAGACGACTTGCTGGTTTTTAACAGTTCAAGCTTTACTTTTTTTCTTTTCTTTTTCGGCTGCACTGCGTGGCTTGTGGGATCTTAGTTCCCGACCGGGGACTGAGCCCAGGCCCTGGCAGTGAAAGCACCAAGTCCTAAACGCTACACTGCCGGGAATTCCTGCAAAATTTACTTTTAAGAGACATTTAAGACCAACTTTTATGGGTCCCTGAAACATCGGAGGCTGCCAAGCTTGCAGCAAACATCGTCTGCAGAGCTGCAGGCCCGGAAGGACCGTCTCCCACCCTGCCTGCCCCAGGCTTCTCGTCCCAACAGGGCGGTCGGCTCTGCCCACAGCAGAGACCCTAAGGGGCAGAGGCTGGGCCCCACCCTCTGGGGCACGGGAAGGGGACCCTCCGAGCCTGCCTGCCGCCCGCTGTGCTGGCCTGTGACACGGGGACCGCCCGGTGGCTCCAAGGAATGGGCGCCAGGGACGCTCCCCGGCAGGAGGGGCTCGGCTCTGAGAGGACAGGTGGCCCATCGGGCGGGTGAGGGCGGCAGAGACAGCGCCCGGCTCTGCCTACGAGCGGGTGCAGGGACCCGCTCCCCCAAGCTGGCACGGTGGGCGCATCACCCAAGTCACGGAGAGAGCGCGACCACCTGGACACCGCGTTAGGTAAGAGGCGCCTGGGGCCGGCACCTTCAGGTCGTTGTGCAGCGCGTGTCCCACTAGAATCCGGCCCTTCAGCAGGTCTGCCACCTCCTTCTGAACGACTTCAAATTCCTCTCCTGGAAACAAACAAAGCAAAGAAGCGGTTTTCAGTAACATGCCCATCACCACCGTGCTGAGCGAGAGGCCCCCCAGGTTAGACCCGCGAGGACAGGCGGGCGGGTGGGTGACTCTGCTCAGGTGGGCGTTGCCAAGGCCGAGGGGCCGCCCCAGCACCCCGACCGGGGAGAAGTGCGGGGATCACACTCACGGCCCCCTGCCAGAGTGATTCTGACAGCTGAATCTAACAGCCAGAAACCAGGGCACGTGTCTGATGTCTTTCCAGCTGGAGACAAAAACGAGGCGGGGGTGGCCCTCGCCACAGACGGTGAGAAGGCCGGCTCTAGACCCTGGGCTCCGGAGGCAGCTCTGCTTGCTTTTTCAGAGCGGACCCCTCGGGGCTGCCCCCGCCCCTCACGCCCAAAGGGCAGGGCTGCAGCAACCGCGCTTGGGCCCCGTGCCTCTGCCCGCCCGCGACCCGAGCAGGACCCGCAGAGCCTGGACGGAGATGTGGTCAGGCCCTGGGGCTGACGAGCGGCCGGGCCACCTCGGGGGCTGTGCTCCAGGGAACCTGAGAGGTGCGGAGAGCAGAGAGCACGCAGCCAGAGGACGGCAGAGCCGCCGCCTCAAGCCCCTGCTCCCAGCACCTCCCCAGGCCCCCAATCTGGGCCCCCCCGGGTGCCTCTCTGCCCTCCCCCGACAGCCTGCCCGTCGGCAAACCCCACGGGCTCAGTGTCCAGGCCGCGTCCCGAGCTGGGTCACGGCTCGCTGCCCTGTACAGACGCCCCCCTGACCAAGGGCACAGAGGACAGGCTCTCTCCTCCACCCCCGCGCCCCGCCCCAGCCTGCGCCCAGCACCGAGGCTCCCCCTGAGGGAACCTGTGCCAGACCACGCCCCTCGCTGCTCACGGCCTCCCCACGGCTGCCGAAGCCTCGTGTAGGCCTGCGAGCCCCTCCAGCCTGTCCCGGCTCCCCACCCCCTCCCCACCCCACAGCGGCCTCTCTCCGTCCAGGAACACTGTCCTGGTCTTCAGGTCGGGTGGCCGACAGGCAGCGAGGCGGACGCAAGGGGCGCGAGAGCCGCTGAGCCCACCCGTCCGGGGCGGGGGGAGGGGGGTGAGGAAGGCCGGCCGCCGGGCTCTGGGCCGCAGGGAGACACGGAAGGCGCGGCAGCCGCCCCCGCCCGAGCGCCCGCGCTGAGGCGACCCACCCTGCGCCAGGTCGTCGGGCCGGACTCCGCTCACCGCCGGCCTGTAGTCAGTCACCGGCTGGCTTGGCTTCACGTACTTGTCATAAACACACTTCCCGTACTGGTTCACCAGGGACACGCGGGCCACGATGCTCTCTTCCCCCTTGGGGCCCACGCCCACCATCTCACAGTCCACGGCTAAGGCTTTAGTCAGGCTGGAGGGGAACCAAGGCTCCAGTTTACCCACTCGCGGGACCCAGGAACTGGCACCACGGTCTCAGCCGGACGCCGAGAGGCACCTGCCCAACTCCTCGGGAGGCCAGGGAGGGAAGCGGGCCCTTCCTGAAGGCCCCGCCCCCGCCCCGCCCCCCGGGGGCGGAGCGCGCCCCGCGGCCCCGCCCCGCGTACCCGCCGAAGGCCCGCTCCTTCACCAGCGTGCTGCCGCTCTCGCTCTGACCCAGACGCTTCCTTGCTATCCTGGCTGCCTCCGGGCCGATGGCGGCTTCGATGTCCGCTGGGTCAACGTCGTCAAACCAGATGTCTTCTCTAAACGGCAGAGGGGAGAACAGGCTGAGCGCGGGCATGCGAGCGGGGTTGCTCTTAGGGCAGTCCGGCCACCGGCCCACCGCAACAGCTACTGTGAGCATCTTGACACTTTCCTTTTTAATTACTCATTAGGGACTTCCCTGGGGTCCAGTGGGTAAGACTTTGCACTCCCAATGCAGGGGCCCTGGGTTCGATCCCTGGTCGGGGAACTAGATCCCGCATGCATGCTGCAACTAAGAGTCCACATGCTGCAACGAAAGATCTCACGTGCTACAACCCAAACCGGGCGCAGCCAAAAAATAAATTAAAAAAAAAATACACTCATTAGCTGAAACTTGGGAACTACAGAGCATCAGAAAAAAAATATAAAACACAAATACGCCCCCCACCCCCAGTCAGGTGTACTGGCTGCTAACATTTTCTTCTCAATTACAAAACTAATGGTTCAGTTATGAAGCGTTTAAGAACCTCGGAGAAACAAGATGAGTGCAGAACACAGACCCGGAGCCCCCCCACCGCGTCCCCGGGCCGAGCCCTGCAGACATGGACTGCAGCCGGGCAGGGATGGAGAGCGGTGGCTCGTGACTGTGTCTTTCGGGCTCAGCGTCCACGCCGTTTCTTTAAGGACAGCCTCCTGAGCTCACTGACTGGACGCGCCCCTCTGGCCATCTGCCCCCACAGGCTTCTCCCTCATTGGATGTATCCCAACCACACTGAAGGAATTACTGAAATAATCTCAGTGCATCGTCTGTCCCCCTCGAGACAGAGGAACCTGTTGTGACTGCTGTTTCCAGAGAGCGTGCCTGGGGCAGTGACTCGCGGCAGGCACTCAAACTGCTCTTTCCCAAAACCTTCAGCGATGGTGTCCTCAACCCCAGGCAACACACAGCCAGACTGACTTACAAACACGCCACTCCTGGCTGAGCCACTCAGAGGCAGCCACTGACTTCTGGTCCTCCCCGGGTGGGTGACACCACAGGGCTCGATGAGAAACCACCAGGCGCTGGGTGAGCACGCTGCAGCTCACAGACCACCAGGGGGCGCACGCTGAGGCTCCAGGCACGTCAGGAACTTGCCCCACACCACCCAGCTAGCAAGACGTGGGAATCAGTTTCACACTCGGTCCAGGCAGCTTTGGCGTTCATTCATTCCACAAACCCTTCCTTGGGGCCTCCCACGTGCCAAGCCCTGATCTAGGCGCCAGAGACACAGCAGCTATGCAACAGGCTGTCTCCCTCGTGCCCACATTCCAGGGGAGACAAATAGTCAACAAAGAAACCCAAAGCACCAGGGTAAGGTGACCGAGGGGCCAGCAGCCTCGGCCTCCTGGAGACAGGCCTAAGTTGCTGTGACCTGGCTCTCGGCCAGGAGGCTCACTAGGCCAAGCCGGTCATCACAGCCGCGCCAGCCTGCGGGTACTTACTCGGTGGGCGGGGCCGGAGGCAAGGTGGCGGTCACCTCCTTAGCTTTCCACTTCTTATGTTTGACTTCTCCTTGTTTTGGGGAAATGTCATCATTGGTCCTTTTCTTTGATGCTTTCTCATTGCGCTGTGCCCGGATCTTCCTGTTCATCAGATATCCTGAGGGCACAGAGCCCCCTGTGGCCTTGGGGTCTGTGTTTTCTGTCCCCATCTCATCTCTCTTTGCTTTATCTGAGATCACTTTCCTGTTTTGTTGGACACTTTGGGGCTGCTTTTTGGAATCCGTCTGAGTGAGAACGAGAGCCTCTTCCTGGGCCTGTGATTTTTGTTTCAGCAACTAATGGAATCCAAGATAAAATACGCAACACGTTTTAATTTGGAAAACATGCACAAAGGATTAAGGCGGCTTATGTGTGTGTATGTGTAAAGGCAACCTGTTTCCACATTTACACTTAATTGCTTCACAGCTCAGGCCAACAAGCTGGTGCATGGCAGCCACTTCCTTGATCAGATTTCTTGGTTTGCTACTGCTGTGAGGGTCTCAGGAAGAGAGGGGTGTGTCCAACGAAAAGTGGCTGAAAAAGGGCTGGCAGCCGCACCCCTGCTCTCCTACATGGAGGGCTGAGGTCTCCCAGCCCAGCCTCCTCTTGTGTGCAAGTCCCGGGTGTGGCCATTCTCAACACGGTTAAGACCCTGCTACGTGGCAACCAGCTAAGTGATCAGGCGGGTTTCTACTTACCTGTTCCCATAATGTTTAAAGAACAGAAGAATGTACTTTCTTGGATAAAGTGGAGAAAACGCAAGGTTTTTTCCATAATAAATATCCCTCTGCTTGCTTAGTTTTGCTTTACTTTCTTGAGACAAAGAGATAAAAGTTATAGCTCAAGAAGTCAGAGAACCCGGGAGTTGCCGGAGGAAAAATTTCATCGGCCTCTGTGTCAAGACAGGAGAATGCTTTGGACTCTGCCCTAAGATGCCCGGCTGTGTTAAGCTCAGAAGCTCTTATGTTCTCGCTTTCACTCTGAGGCTTCCTCAGTAACAGATTTCAGGAACTAAGAAGAGACTTTGAAGGTCAGCAGTAGCAAAGAGCACAAACTCACGCCCCACGGTGTGAATCTGCACCCCAGTCTGCCATCTGCTAGCTAGCTGTGCAACCTTGGGTCAAGTTCCTTAAATTCTCTTCCTCATCTAGAAAACAGCGATAACAACAGCAGCCAACTCCAACGGAACTGGAGAGAAATTATGAGTGAAGCACAGCAAACAGCATTTAGGAGACAGTAACCTGTAATCTGTAAGTAAGTTTGGGCCACTGATTCCGAGAAAGGCAGAAGGTACAACACGGCATTACGAGCAGGGACTTGGGCGTCTGACTCCTGCTTCTGCTGAACCGGCTGCAAACCTGGACACCTTACGTAACCTTTCCGGCCCATTTCCTCGTCTGTAAAATGGAAATGATTAAGGACTCTATCTCAGGGTTGGTTAAATAATAACACATGTAACTCAGCCGGCAGCGTCTGCACATTTTAAGAGCTCAGTAGCCGGCGGCAGTTGTTGTCAACTCTCACCTATTAAAGGTCCAGGATGTTGCCAGAATCCTTTACATCAAGTCCCTGCTATTCACTGGCCTGCGAGCTCGCTGCCGCCCTCAACAGACCACCTCTCTGTGAACCGCTCTGTCCACAGAGTTCACGCCAATCTGCGCTCCCTTGGGCCCCACATGCCCTTCTCCGTTTTTCCATCCGCGGGGCCCCCGCGGCCTTACCTCCTCCTGCAGCGCCTTCCAGTTCTGGGAAAAGTCCTCCGGTGCCTTTGGAGGTCGCACCACGACCACGCCGGGGCCGTTTCGCGGCTTTCTGCCTGCTTCTCGGGCTTTGTTCTTCCAAAATCTTTTCTTCCTGTTTTTCTTCCGATTCGG
Source organism: Kogia breviceps (assembly GCF_026419965.1). Taxonomy (NCBI): domain Eukaryota; kingdom Metazoa; phylum Chordata; class Mammalia; order Artiodactyla; family Physeteridae; genus Kogia; species Kogia breviceps. The sequence goes on from NC_081317.1 coordinate 1,974,659, forward strand.
CTTCTTGACTAGCCCGGGCTCAGGCGCGGGGTCGCCCGGGGCGCGCTCGGGGGCCAGCACCCTCGCCTTCGCCATCCCGGCACCGTCCCGGCCCCCGCGCCCATCCACGGCAGTGCCGCGGCCCCGGAGCGGAGCTCTGCCCGCCGAGCACAGGTCCCGCCGGACCACAATTCGCCGGCCGCGGGGACAGCACCGCGCGCGACCCCGGAAGCCGCCCAGAGCGGGTCTCCGCACGTGAGCGCCGATCTCAGGAAGTGCCCTTCTCTCCCCGACCGGCTGGAAACCGGGCCTTCGCCTCTGGTTCCGCGCGGCCGGGAACAGGGTGGGGTTCTTTGGCCCCCAAGGAAAAGGGCTGCCACCCCGGCGAGCGGCGTCCGCGGTCAGCGGCCCAGGATCCGGTTGAGGTAAGCCCGGGATTTCCCCGAAGGCCGGCCTGGGGCCGAGAAACGTCAGCGCCGGAAGGGAACTGGGGGGGCCGCCGTCGGTGTAACACCGACGCCCGGCCGGCGGAGGACGGGGCAGGCGGCCGCCAGGGGGCGCTGGACGGCCGGGCCTGGGAGCGGGGGGTGCAGAGGGGACGCACAGGGACCCCAGGCAGCTGTCTCCCGCCCCGGGGTCCGAGCGCGGCCCATCTTCCCTACGCGGGGAGCGGGGGGGATCTGAGGCCCAGGGACGGGAGGGAGCACCCCAGGTCGCAAAGCCTGCTTTCCCAGGGCCGTAGTTCAGCAGCATCCGATAACAAAAATAAGCATTGTAACAAGTGTCGTACTGTATTATTTTGTGTGACAACAATGATAACAAGTCACTTGCACACCATGCCTTGGCTCTGGCAATACCTGGATCAGCGACACAGGTGAGGCCTCCACTTCCCCAAAGCTTCCATCCCAGGCTCTGTACGTGCGTGGGGGCCTTCAGGGAAATACAAATGATAAATCAACAATTTTGGATAGTAGTAACTGCAATGAAGATGACAAAGTGAGGGCTTCCCTGGTGGCGCAGTGGTTGAGAGTCCGCCTCCCGATGCAGGGGACACGGGTTCGTGCCCCGGTCCGGGAAGATCCCACATGCCGCGGAGCGGCTGGGCCCGTGAGCCATGGCCGCTGAGCCTGCGCGTCCGGAGCCTGTGCTCCGCGAAGGGAGAGGCCACAACAGTGAGAGGCCCGCGTAAGGCAAAAAAAAAAAGATGACGAAGTGAGATACCGTGATACGGACTTGAGGAGGAGTAAGGCTACCCAACAAAATGCAGGACGCCCAGAGAAATAGGAATTTCAGATAAAGAATAATTTTTAGTATAAAAACGTCCCATATAGTAGCTGCAATTTGGGGGGCATACTTAACACCAAAAAAAAAAAAAATCCATTGTTTACCTGAAATTCAAGTTTCACTGCTGTCCTGATTTTTATTTTCTAAATGTGACATCTCTCCCTGGTGGGCCACTTAGATGGTGCCACGAGGGAGGTGACATTTGAGCTGAAACTAGAGCAGCAAAGCACTGGCGTATTTGAGGAACGGAAAGCAGGCTGGGGTGGGGGTGGGGGTGGCTAAAGGTCTGTGAGCACCGTGGGGACGGCTGGGGAGGCAGGCAGAGGGCTGGTGCCACCGTCCTGGTTCTGTGGGCGGCCATCGGGTGCAGGCACAGAGCAGGCAATAGCTGAGAAGGAGGGAATGAGGACAGGAGAGGGGACAGGTCATGGAAAGCAGGCTGTCTGTAGGAAGCAGGTGTGATGGTGCCTCAGCCAGCCGGGAGCCACAGTCACACAGATGAGAGATGAATCCCACCCCGGCTCTGTGCTCCCAGGCACAGGACCGGTGGCTGTGCTCTGAGCCAAGGCCCAGCCCAGCGCAAGGCCGGGCCACGGCGGGAGGAGCCTGCAGGCCGCCCGGCCCCTCGGCCCCTGCCCTGGGAGGAAGCGCCCACGAGTAAACACAGCCTCATCATCCAGCCCAGCGGGTCTGTCTCATTCCACCCTGGCCAGATTGCAGTCACCACAGCGCTCTCCCTTCCTGGGAGGATGAGTGAGCTTCGCGTCCAGGGGAGATGTGTGCGGGCAATTCTCATCTCTGTACCCCTCCTCCTCCTGGGCTGCTGGGGACTCCCCGATTTCCGGCAGGTGGGTGGATCCGAGGGCTGCGGTGCTGGGGGAGCCCCGAGAGCTGGGAATCTGGACTCCGCTGGGTGCTGAGGGCGGGTCCCTGGGGGAGAAGGGGCTGCCCGACAGCCCTTGGGCCAAGTGGGAGGAAATCCGAACTTGGGGTTCAGGGGCTGAAGTGGGCTCACTGGAGAGGGAGTTGGCCTCGGTACTGCCCACCCACCTGATGAGGGGCGGACCCGGCCGGGCCGGTGTGAGTGGCTTGCCCCCCTCCATCCTGGGCCCCTTCTCCCGCCCGCCAGCTCCTCCTCCCACACCTCCTTCCCCCTCGTCTCGCCTCACTTATCCTTTCTCTCACAGCACTTTCTTCAGGCTTTGGAGCCAGAGGAAGTGACCGCTTACTTTGGCCCTGACGCTGCCTCCTCCGAAGGTACTTGTCCTGGCATCTTCCTTGCAAGGGGAGTTTCTCAGAGCCTGCAGGGCGCATCTCACCCTTGGGTCAGGGACCTCGTCTTTTCAGTGGCTCAGCTGAGAGGATGTCAGAGCTGCTGCTGTCACCCCGTTAATTAGTTCCATTACTTCCTGCCAAGTCGATAAAAACTGGTCTGGGTGTCCTGGGCCCGGCTGGGGTTGTGACCCTGGGATTCTGCTCAATATCCCAAGGGAACGGGCACTAATTAGCTGGTCTCTTCCACCCCTGGGCCTCCCTTTGGGCTGACTGACTGCCAGGATGTAAACATTTATCTTTTCTGTGAGACACAAGGAGGGCGCTGGGTCAGGCTCCAGCCAGAGCCTTTTCCTGTCGCTCGAGGGCCGTGTCTGTGGACTTCTCCATGCTGCCAGCCCCCTTTCCGAGTAGGGCCGTTGGTGATCCAAAGGCAGGTGGGGACCAGAGGCAGGGTAGGCTAGTGGTCAGAGCGGGGGGGAATTAGGGGTGTCCCCCTCGTGCCTGCCCTCTCTGCGGTCGGGGCCAGAGGCACGCTGAGCGATGGCTGGGGTCGCGCTCTGGGCAGGGGCAGCTGTGCTGGAGGGCCGAGCAGGGGGGAGTGAGGGGCCTCCTACCTCCCGCAGCGCCCCGATGTGACGTGGCCCCGCTTACCTGCGTCCGTGAGCCCCAGCATAAGGCCGAGGACGGGCGCGGGGGGCTGCCCTGCAGGGCCCCGCGCTGCTCCCTGGCAGCCCCGGGACGGCTCTTCCGGGCCTCCTCGCCACCTCCTTCACCAGCGAGCGTGTGGTCGTTGCCTCCCTCCGGCTGCTGGGGGCCCCCCCACCCCTGCCTGACGGGAGGCCTCGCCCTGCTGCCCCCAGGCGCAGCGTCCAGGCTCACCTTCTGCCTGGGCTGTGCGGTGAGTGGGCGCCCAGGCCGGCAGCAGGGGGAGGCTGTGCCGTGGGGACCCCAGTGGGGCAGAGGTGCCTCCGAGCCCCCGCTGCACAGCCAAACGTGAGTGCAACACCACTCAGACCGTAGCCAGACTCTGACGCCACGGGGGCCTGTTCCTCGGAGGCTCAGAAAAGCCAGCTGAGTTTCCCAAGGCCACCCAGCTAGCAGGCGGCAGAGCTGCGTGCAAGCCCGGGGAACAGGGGACGGAAAGAGGGTGGCTTTGCAGTCAGACCTCTGAGCTCAGACTCCAGCTCTGCGCCTTAGCACAGGCGACCTTGGGCCAGGCACTCCCTGGACGTCAGTGTCGTCACTGATGGGACTTCCCAGGTGGTCCAGTGGTTAGGACTTGGCACTTTCACTACGGGGGCCCGGGTTCGATCCCCAGTCACGGAACTAAGATCCCACAAGCTGCGAGGCCAAGAGAAAAAAGAAAGATTAAGGAAGAAGGAAATGGTGAAGGCAGCAGTGCTAGCCTCTTGGGTATCTTTGAGGATTGTCACGCGTTGTCACGATGCATGCGTCCCTGAATGAGCCAGAGCCGTTTATATCATAACCACTCCCCTCCCCGCCCCATTCCGGGGTCAGGAGGCCCAGCCTGAGTTGGAACAGGTGCCACTCAGGGCCCATCTGGTGACAGGCAGTGCTGTTCATTAGCACAGGCCTAGCTAGTCCCTCAAGACCCCCTCCTTTCTTGCACACGTGGGGCCCCGCCGGGATCTCTCCCAGGCCCTGCAGACTGGAGGCCTGGAGGCCTCGTGCGTGATGGGAACTGGAAGCGTGGCTGGGGCCCGGCAGCACGTGGTAGGCAGTGAGTGCAGCCCCCAGAGGGCGTGGCTCCCCCCCCCCCCACCGCTGTTCCACACAGGTGGGCTCTCGGACCTTGGACTTGGGCAGGAGCCCTTGGAGGGGGCAAGTCCATGCCTGGTGCTGTGATGGCCCGGCATGGGGGAGGGGGCTGTGTCTGCACGAGGCGGCTCTCTCTCCTCCAGGAGGGCGACATCCTGGTGGGTGCAGACAGGTTCTATATCCAGCCGTTGAGGAGGCGGCACCGGGAACTGGTGCTACAGTTCCAGGTACAGCTCCTGGGAGAGGGAGGGCGGAGCTGCGTCAAGGACAGCTCTGCGGGAGGGCCCAGCTCCACCAGCCGCCTTCGTTAGCACGCGGCGGGGGAGTGCCCAGCTCACGGGGCGGGCCAGGAGGACATGTGGCCACCAGCCGTGGCCCCAGGACATCTGCTTGGTGGACAGGTAGACCTCCCGCCTCTGAACAGCCATTCACAGTTTACAAAGCGTGTTCACAGACGTGCACCTTGGAGCCTCGGGCGGGCCGAGGCCAGCGGTTCCTGAGAGTTCCCATGCTGCAGATGGGAACCCAGAGGCCCAAGGGTGGGAAGTGGCTGCCGCAGGCCTCCAGGAGGGCTCCAGGCCATGGGCAAGGTCGGGGCGGCTCTGCTGCTACCACGCCCGCTCATGCCTTCCCCGGGTTGCGCCCGCTGCCAGCGGGCCGTGGTCCTGGGCTTTGCTTGCCGTCTTGGGGTGGCCCCTACTCCATCGTGTGCCCAGCGTGGGGCTTTGGGGTGACCAGAAGGACATAAAAGCCACACGGTAGCTGTCTCCTGGCCTCGCGCTGTCCCGAATGCCCAGGTAGCAATGGGATGGAGCCTGAGGGGTGGAATGAAACATCTCCACCTGAGATGGCCATCCTCCCAAGACCCGGCCGCCTCTCTCCTGTAAGCTGGCCGAGCTGTCAGTTCTAACGGTCACAACGTGAGTGACATGCGAGAGCTCGGGACCTCTCACCCTCTGAGAGTGTTTCCTCCCGAGGAGCTGGGAGGACCAAGATGTCCCAAATGAGTTGGTGGGTGTCTAAGGGCGTGAAACCATGGGTGCTGAGAGGCCAGCTCCAGGAGGGCCAGGGCAGAACTGCTCACTCAACATAGAAAACTAGCTTATGGTTACCAAAGGGGGAGGGGGGAAAGATAAATTAGGAGTTTGGGATTAGCAGATACACCCTACTGAATATAAAATAGATAACCAATGAGGTCCTACTGTACAGCACGGGAAACTCTACTCAAGGTTTTTTTTTTTTTTTTTTTTTTTTGCGGTATGTGGGCCTCTCACTGTTGCGGCCTCTCCCGCTGCGGAGCACAGGCTCCGGAGGCGCAGGCTCAGCGGCCATGGCTCACGGGCCCAGCCGCTCCGCGACACGTGGGATCTTCCCAGACAGGGACACGATCCCGCGTCCCCTGCATCGGCAGGCGGACTCTCAACCACCGCGCCACCAGGGAAGCCCCATATACTCAAGGTTTTGTAATAACCTTGGACTTCCCTGGCAGTGCAGTGGTTAAGACTCCGAGCTCCCAATGCACGGAGTGCGGGTTCAACCTCCGGGCGGGGAACTAGAATCCTGCAAGCTGTGCAGCGTGGTGGAAAAAAGAAAAAAAAGATTTTGTAATAACCTATAAGGGAAAAGAATCTGAAAAAGAACAGACGTATATGTATACGTATAGCTGAATCACTTTGCTGTACACCTGAAACTAATACAACATTGTAAATCAGCTACGCCTCAATGAATATATAAACAAATAAATAAACCAAATGCTTGGCCAATTAGTGGTTAAAAAACAAAACGGAGGAACCACTCCCTCAGTCTCCCCGTGCTGGGAGACAAGGCCCTCTCTGGCTCCCCACGTTCCAAAGCGAGGTCGGGCCCATCCGCTCCCTCATCCCCACAGTAAGCCCCGCATCTCCAAGCCCAGGAGCGCAAGGTGATGGAGGGGCGTGGCCGCGGGGGCTGCGAGGTCAAAGCCACATCTCATCTGCTCTCTAGGACCCTGGCTCTCGGCCCTGCCCCCCGCCCCGCCAGGCCATCCTCCCGCCCCTCGCCTGCGGAGACGGGCTGCCAGGAGCCTCCTGCACCTGGAGCTGCTGGTGGCCGTGGGCCCCGACGTCCACGAGGCTCACCGGGAGGACACGGAGCGCTACGTGCTCACCAACCTCAACATGGTGAGTGCTCACGTGGGCAGCGGGCCCTGTGGGCGGCGCTGACCCAGGCGAGGCTCCGGAGTCCGGTGGGGCGGTGGCTATCCACAACCAGGCCCGTCCTCGGGAGCCTCTGGACGCAGCGCCCTGCACCCGGGGCTCGTGCAGAGCGTCAGTGACCTGTCTCGTCTGGGGGGCTGAGCTCAGTATGAACGTGAGGCTGGGGTCACACGTGGGGCTCAGGGCCCTGGGGTGGGGAGAGGCGTGATCTGTTCTTTCTCCCTTACGCCACTGGGGAGTGCAGCCCCCAGCCTCTTGCTACTTGGGTACCTTCGCCCGGGGACCCTCAACCCTGGCCTCCTCCCCAACGTTCCTTTGAACCGTGGGCATGTCGGCCAGTACTGCCCCAGCAGCCAGCCTGGCCGCCCCACACCAGGCTCTCCCAGCGGCCTTCTTGTGCGTACCCCCATGTCCGCAGACCTGCCCTTCGCTTGGCTTCTAGGGGTAATGGTAGGGCAGGAAGCACAGCTCCCACCAACCATTACCTCGGAGAAAAAGAGGCAGCACAGAAACAGATGACTGCAACACCTGATGACACATTCAGTCTGACGGGCTGTGCCCAACCACGGGCGCATTCACATGTGAAACACACACAAACACACGTGTCCTAGGCGGCCAGGTGAGTTTCCATAACGTCAGGAGATTAATACCACCGCCGGCAACGGCAGGGCCGGCATTGCCCCCCCGGTAAGTTGGCCCCAGAGGGCAAGCAGCCATCCTAGAACGTGGGGTCCTTAGTACCATCTCGTCCCCGGCCTCAGGAATACCCAGCTGTTCTGGACGGAAGGAAAAGATCCCCCAATCTCAGAGCCCCAGGCCCCCCGACACCTCTCCTTTGCCATGTGTTCTCTGGGCCTCGCACCCTGGAGGGTGTCTGGGTCCCAGAGGCCACACCCATGCAGCCCTGACCCCTGGAAAAGCTGGCTCAAGTCCAGGACAAGGCTGCTTGGGTTTCCACCTGCTGACTCCAGAGGTGGAAAATATTCCCTCTAGGTCACTTGAAAGCTACTGTTTCCAAGCTGTGGGGGTCCCCCCACCTCAAATAGGCTGAAATTTGGTAATCGAACCACACCCCCTGTGGTCATTCAGCATGTTTCCTGAGGGCCGAGGATGGTCAGGTGGTAGATTGCAGACTGGCTTCTGCCCAGATGGTGCCAGCCGCGGTAATGGCCAGTGGCGTGACTGGGCGCCCACCTCACGCCAGCTGCACTGTTCCTAAGTCAGCCAACAACCATGGAAGCCTTTCTCTCCATTTCATGGATGAGGAAACTGGGGCCCTGAGGTTAGTAAACAGGATCCTGAGCATACAGGTAGGAAGGGGCAGAGCCTGGGTTCAGACTCAGGTCAGCTGAGGCCGGTGGCGCCACGTCCTCTCTCCTGGGTGCCGTGTCTCATTTAGAGGACAGGCTGGTGCAAAGCAACCGCAGTGCAAGTCGACCACAATCAGCATCTTGGCAGACGCGCTGGGAGAGCAGGGAGCCTGCTGGGGGGAGCCTTCTCATTGGGGTGCCCAGGAAAGGGCTCACGGAGGGGGAGGAGGCCCTCGGGCTGCCTTGTGGAGATGAGCAGGGTAAACGAGCAGAGGTGAGAGAGGTGTTTCAGGCAGGTGGACAGAGATGAGAAAGGACAAGGTAAATCCAGTCCGAGAGAAGCAGTGTTTGAAAGGAACGTTCTAGACTAATGGCAGTTACTCGCATCCCATTGTTTTGGGGTTTCTCTGTGTTGGCTGACCTTCCTTCTGACTATCTCCATGGCTGGCTCCCAGGCCCAGGGACTAGCATTTCGGGTGCCCTCCCTACTAATGAAGCATCCTCTCCAGGCAACCCCCCCGCCCCGGGCCCCTGGAAGTCAGCAGCGCCCACGCACGTGTATCACCGCTCCCGCCTGCCCTTCCACAGGGGTCAGAGCTGCTTAGGGACCCATCCCTGGGAGCTCAGTTGCGAGTGCACCTGGTGAAGATGGTCATCCTGACGCAGCCTGAGGTAGGCGCTGAGCCGGACGCCGGGTCCCCGGGAAAGCGGTTTCTGCCTGCGCATGCGCACAGAGCTGTGGGGCGGGGCGGATGATGGCAGGGCTTCCCGCCAGCCGGGCCTGGACCTGAATTCCAGCTCTGCCCTGGCACGCGGCACTGCTGAGCCTCAGTCTCCTCATCTGTAACGTGGGACAGTAACAGGGTTGTTACGAGGACTGCGATGGCAGCAGTGGTCCGCGCCCTGCTTGGGTGGATCCCCTAAAAGTGCGCTCCGTTCTACCGGTCCCTCAGGCTGCTCCGAATATCACAGCCAACATCACCGCATCACTGCTGAGCGTCTGTGAGTGGAGCAGGACGGTCAACCCTGAGGGTGACACGGATCCCGGCCACGCTGACCTGGTCCTCTACGTCACCAGGTAGCCGAGCTCCCCACTGCCGCGCCAGCCCGCCGGGGAGCTGCGCCCAGTCTCTGCAAAGGTAGCCCGGCGGCGGGCAGGCACCTCAGCGTTGCCCCGCTGTCTGTTCTCTCTTCCTGAGGTTTGACCTGGAACTGCCTGACGGTAACCGGCAGGTTCGCGGGGTCACCCAGCTGGGCGGTGTCTGCTCCTCCTCCTGGAGCTGCCTTATCACTGAGGATACCGGCTTCGATCTGGGGGTCACCATCGCCCATGAGATTGGGCACAGGCAAGAGGCCCCAACCCCTGTCCCCAAGCTCCGGACAAGGGCGTGACCTGGGCCCCCAGGAGGGGAGGTCACGGCTGGCAGTGGCCCCTAGAAGAGCCGGCTGGAGGGGGGCATGTACTCTTGACCCCAACAGACTAGGGAGGGTGGACAGGGGCCAGGGCTGGGAAATCTGATCTTTCTTCATTACCGAAGGATTAAAAGAAAAAAAAAATTTTTTTTTTCAAAATACAAGCAAAACAAACTTAGGAGTTAAAAAGTAAATTTTGTAGGAAATTCAGGTAAAGAAAAAGCAGGCTGCAAAAATTATGCCAAATCCCACCACGTAGAGAAAACATCCATCTTTTCTTTACACACACACACACACACACACACACACACACACACACACACAGACACACACAGAATATTTTATTTGTAAATTTGGGATTATGCTATATATTGGTTAACTGCTTTTTTATGTAACAATAGCTCCCAAACATTCTCTTACAACACATACTGGTTTTTTTGTAAGCACCATAATTTACTTAATTCATCCCCTCTTGTTAGATATTTAGGTTGTTTCCAGACTTTTCCTGATATGACTGCTATACATTCTGCGGGCAAATCTGTGCTCCTATGTATTATTCACCCGGAGTGGAGGGTTTCTTTCCACTTCACCAGTACACATTCAGTCGGTGCTTTTACACACCGCGCCACCCCCAGGTCAAGACAGCCGTCAGCAGCAGGGCCCCAAAGGCCCTCGAGCCATGGCCTCCCACGCTCAGAACACCGTGCATGACTTTGGCCTGCACATGTTTCAAGCCTTTTCATACGTATTAGCCAAAAGAGGCGGGAGCCACCGGGCCGCTGGGCGCCGGCGCGATGCGGCCCACCGCCGGGTTAGCTGGTGGCGGGGCCGGGGCGAGCCCTGCGGGGGTGGGGGGACCCTGGCCACCGCCGGCCTCAGCGCCGCCGCCTCCGCAGCTTCGGCCTGGAGCACGACGGCGCGCCGGGCAGCGGCTGCGGGCCCAGCGGCCACGTGATGGCTTCCGACGGCGCCGCGCCCGCCCGCGGGGGCCCGGCGTGGTCCCCCTGCAGCCGCCGGCAGCTGCTGAGCCTGCTCAGGTAGCTGCACCCCCCAGCACCGCCCCTCCCTACGCCCCCATCTCCGCTTCGCGAGCCCCTCTCCTTCCCGTCCCCGGACACCCCCCCCCGCCTCCATCTGCCCTCAACCCTGTGCCCACTTCCGCGGCGTCGTCGCGCCCCTCTCTCCACGGGCTCCCAGCGCGTCTCAGGAGGCAACCCTACCTCTCGCCTCTGCCACCCCTCCAGCCCTCACCTCCTCCCGGCCTCCGCCCCTCCGTCTCTGCCCGCGCCCCGCCCCCGCCAGCCCCGCCCACGCGCCACCGCCCACGCGCCACCTCCCTCCGTTCTTCCCTCGCGTCCGGCTCCTGCGCCCACCGCTCAGTTCTCGCCTGTCCACTTGCATCCCTTCGCAGACCCGCCTCTCCAGCCTCCCCCGCCCCCTGCATCTGCCCCTCCATCCCCTCCCCCACCCTCCCCTCGGCTCCAGCCTTGTCCGAGCCCAGGGTCAGCTCTTGGTGGGGCGCACGGGCTGAGAACTCGCATCCTCGCCCACCCGAACCCGCCGCGTTAAACGCCCCCGCTTCCCGCGCCCACCTGGTGTCCGCCCGGGACCTGAGCCGCGGCCTTGTCGCAGCGCAGGACGGGCGCGCTGCGTGTGGGACCCGCCGGGGCCGCAGTCCCAGCCTGCGGGGCGCCCTCCCGAGGCGCACCCCGGCCTGTACTACGGCGCCGACGAGCAGTGCCGCGTCGCCTTCGGCCCCACGGCGGTCGCTTGCACCTTCCGCAGGGAGCACCTAGTGAGTCCAGCAGTGGGTGTTGCGCACCGCCACCCCGCCCATCCGCATCTGGGCCTGCCTCTGCCCGCTCCCGCCCCCCTGCGCACCGTGAGACCCCACTGGCCCAGACTGTCAGGTGCCTCTCGAAATTCTCAATTTCTGAACAAGCGTGCCCACATTTTCCTCTTGACGAGGCCCCACAAATTAGGTAGAGCTGGTCCCGCTGGGGCCCCCGAGCCCGTGGACCTTGATCCTACCTAGGCAGTAACCGAGGGCTTCCCACCCAATGGGAGCTGGAGGGCTTCCCAGAGGAAGTGACCTCCGAGCTGAACCTGACAGCCGGAGTGGGAGCTGAAGGGGGGCAGGCACCCCAAAGGCAGACCCCTTCCCAGGACCGCACAGGACTTGCAGGCACTGCCGCCTTGGTGAACCCCTTCCCCCTTGTAAAACATTAGGAATTATATCTTAGTGTTTTCATGGAATATAGCATTTTACGTGTGTTGTTATAGATACAGTGTTAATATCGTACATTAGCATATCCTCTCTGATCTAAAAGATCATCATTTTTCTTCTGATTTTAAAAGAGATGGAAACATTTTTGTGGGCCCTGGTCACTGTCCCTGTTCCTGGTGGAGGAGTCCTCCACGGCTGTCCTCTCCACCCACCACCGCCCAGGGAGCCGGCTGTGTCACCGTGTCCTGTGGTCTGGGAGGGGCAGTGATGGCTGGACACTGACCCCGCAGGCCCTGGTGGCCCCTCAGCTGGCCATCTGTCTCCCCTCTTAGGACATGTGCCAGGCTCTCTCCTGCCACACAGACCCTCTGGACCAAAGCAGCTGTAGCCGCCTCCTGATTCCTGTCCTGGATGGGACAGAGTGTGGCGTGGGGAAGGTCAGAGCGGGGAGTGAAGGAGCGTGTGCGTGCGTGTGTGAGCGTGTGCGTGTGCGTGTGTGTGTGTGCGTGCGCGCGCGCTCACACACGCTCACGCAGACCTGCGGCCTGCAGCCCTCACCCTGGGGCGGGAGACCGGAGGACCTCAGTCAGCGGGGGCGTAGGGCCCTGGAGCTGTTCTGGCTCCCCGTCAGGACGCGTGGGCAGCAGGATACCTGCGTGCACGCAGCGCTCGCCTTGCCCTCTGCAGGCGGTTCATAACAGCTAATAGCGAAGGCTTGCGCCGGGCTCTGCGGGGCCTGCGGGGCGTTTGGCCTGCCCCGTCAACCTCCTTGCTGTGCCAGACAGAGCGGGCCCGGTGTGGCGGCCTGGAGACAGGGATTGGGTTGTCGCCCGCCACCCAGAGGAGGCAAAGTTTTGCTGTGACCGCGTGACCACCCCCCTGCCCCCCACCGGCCTGCAGCGGCCACCTGACGTCCTGCTCCCGGCCCGGTGCCAATGCCCTCCCCTCTGCCTTCCATGGCCAGCTCTTCCTCCAGGCCCTATCCTGTGGGAGGGGCTCTGCCCTCTTCTGTTTAGCACTGGCTCCAAAGCAGGATGGGGGTCCAGTGCGTGTGCGTGTGTGTGTGTGGGGGGTACCTGTAGGTGTGGGATGCCCTGGGTGTGGGGTCCTGTGGGCGTGGGATGCCCTGGGTGTGGAACGTGGTTCTGTCCTTCTCTTGCAGTGGTGCTCCAAGGGGCACTGCAGCTCCCTGACGGAGCTGGCCCCCGTGGGGGCGGTGCATGGGCACTGGTCCAGCTGGGGCCCGGCCAGTCCTTGCTCCCGCTCCTGCGGAGGAGGTGTGGTCACCAGGAGACGGCAGTGCAACAACCCCAGGTGCCACATGAGGGCGCTGTTCTGTGGGTCGGGGAGGTGGCTGCCCCACATTCCCTGGCGGTGGGGGCTGGGGGTCACCTCACCTCTCACCCATGCCTCGTGGGCATTTTCAGACCTGCCTTTGGGGGGCATGCTTGCGTGGGCGCTGACCTCCAGGCCAAGATGTGCAACAGCCAGGTAGGCCTGCTTCCCCGGGCAGGGCGAGGGGGTGCCGTTGGCAGCACTGGGTCCGGAGGAGCCCAAGGGCGGCTGGAATTTGTGCTTCACATAGAGCGTTTTGCGAGTGAAGGTGGCGCTATTAATACCTGCCCTGGGACCACTGTGCATTTACCAGGACGGTCCCACCACTGAAAGCAGCCGCCCTGAAGTGTCCCCCTCCCTCCCTGGATGCCCCTGCCCTGCAGGGCTGCCCGTTTCTGCACTGAGAACAACCGTCCTCCCCGGCAGCCAAGTCCACCACCGCGAGAGCGTGGGCGATTCTTTCAGTCATAAGTTCAGCTGAATTTCACCTAGCGTAAAATCAGCCATGTGAAATCGTGTAGTTCAGTGGCATATGCAGTACATTCACAGTATCATGCAACCCCCACCTCCACCTAGTTCCAAACCATTTCCATCACCCCAAAGGAAAACCCCAGGCCCATTAAGCAGTCACTCCCATGCCCCCTCTCCCCGGCCCCTGCCAGCCACCAGTCTACTTTCTGTCTCTGTGGATTTACCTCCGCTGGACGTTTCATATAAGTGGAATCACACAATATGTGACTTTTTGCGTCTGGCTACTTTCACTCACCATGTTGTTTTCAAGGTTCAGCCGTGTACCATGTATCGGAACTTCACTCCTTTTTCTTTCTTTTTATTTTTACGGTTTCTTCTTCTTTTTTATTTATTTTTTATAAATTTATTTATTTTTGGTTGCGTTGGGTCTTTGTTGCTGTGCGCGGGCTTTCTCTAGTCGCGGTGAGCAGGGGCTGCTCTTCGCCCTGGTGCATGGGCTTCTCATTGCGGTGGCTTCTCTTGTTGCGGAGCACGGGCTCTAGGCACGCCGGCTTCAGTAGTTGTGGTGCGCGGGCATCAGTAGTTGTGGCTCGCAGGCTCTAGAGCACAGACTCAGTAGTTGTGGCGCGTGGGCTTAGTTGCTCCGCGGCATGTGGGATCTTCCAGGACCAGGGCTTGAACCCGTGTCCCCTGCATTGGCAGGTGGATTCTTAACCACTGCACCACCAGGGAAGTCCCTATTCCTTTTTTCTTATATTTTCTTATTTTTTTATTGGGGTAGGGCTGCTTTAAAATGTTGTGTTAGTTTCTGCCGTACAGCAAAGTGAATCAACTATACGTATACATATATCCCCTCCCTCTTGGACCTCCCTCCCACCCAGAACTTCACTCCTTTTTATGGCTGTATAGTGTTCCACTGGATGGATGGGCCACATTTCGCTCATCTGTTCATCCACTGTCCATCTGTCCGTACGCTGGGGCTGTTTCCATCTCTGGTTGTGGGGAATGGTGCTGCTATGAATATGTGTGTACGTGGACTCTTTTGAGTGCCAGCTTTTCTCTCTTGGGTGTACACCTCAAAGCGGAATTGCCAGATCCCATGGTAATTCTACGTTTAAGTCCTTGAGGAACCTCTGAGCCATTTCCCACAGCAGCCGAACCATTTGGCCTCCCCACCAGCAAAGTGCGAGGGTTCCAATTTCTCCACATCCTCTCCAGCACTTACCTGTGTTTCCCACACGGCCATCAGAGTGGGTGTGAAGGGGTGGAGAGAGTCCTCTGGCCTTGACTTAAGGTCTGCACGTGGTGAGACCCTCTCCCCCGCCCCCCAACCTTCTCCAGGCTGACTCCGAGGCCTCCCCAGACCAGGAGAACGGAGTCCTTGCCTGGTGGTGGGGGAGGGCCAGGCCTGCAAGGAGGGCAGCCGTGGTCCCCGCACCTGCTCGCCAGGGCCACTCGGATTCTTTTCCTCTGACTCCAGTGCAAAAAAGGCCAGGACGCCCGCCCGCGGAGGTTCTTGTGCGGAAGCCCTTTGCTCTTGACTCCTGTGACTTTTCCAGTTACCTGCCTCTGGAGGTGCAGACATAGCGAATACACATACTCAGCCCCGTTTTCTGAAGTTGGGGCCCCCCGCCCGCAGTGCTGTTTGCCCCGCCTTCCTCTGCGTTGCTGGCTGGTAGGCCCCCATCAGCGGAGGAAGGCTCGACATCCCCACTTTACAGAGCAGGGAACTGAGTTGCAGCCAGGAGCTGGGCTCCAACCCACATCTTGGCCCTCGCACTGCCGGGGGCCTCGCTCTCTCCCGGGGCGAGGGTTCCCTGCCTGAGCCCCCGGCCCCTCCCGTGCCCGTCCTCTGCCTCCTTCCACCAGGCCTGCGAGAAGACCCAGCTGGAGTTCATGTCGGAGCAGTGCACGCAGACCAACGGGGAGCCCCTGCGCCTCTCCCCGGGCAGCACCTCCTTCCACCGCTGGGGCACGGCCGAGCAGTACAGTCGAGGTGGGTCCCGGGGCGTGCCGGGGCGAGCCAGGCCTGAGACCCCGGGGCAGGGGGAGCCGCTGGGGGGAGACCCACCGTCACTCTGATGCTGTTGAGAGCAGCCTTCGGCCCTGCGTCAGACACATCATGCATCCCACCCTGGCTAGCAGGTCGGGCCACGACTTCTCATCTCTGAGTCTCGGTTTCCCCATCTGCAAAATGGAGAAAAGAGGCGTAGCTCGCTGCCGGGATTGCTGGCAGGAGGCCGTGCGATGACACGGGGGAAGCACCGGGCGTGCTCCCCGGCTCGTAATTCAGTAACAGTTATTTCCTTGCGATGTGATCACTGCCTCGGGAGGCAGGACAGGTGGGAAGCAGAAACCTTGCCCCAAATGCAAAGAGCGAAGCGGGATGGCGCTTGGGGGTTGGTGAGGGCCCACTTGGATCATGTTTCACAGGCTCGCTGCCCTCCCTGCTCCGTGCCACCCTCCCGTCCGGGTTTCTTGTCCTCCTGCTTTCCCAGGGGACGCTCTGTGTAGATATCTGTGCCGGGCCGTTGGCGAGAGCTTCATCATGAGGCGTGGGGACAGTTTCCTGGATGGGACACGGTGTGTGCCAGGCAGCCCCCAGGAGGATGGGACCCTGAGCCTGTGCGTGTCGGGCAGCTGCAAGGTAGGCGTGCTCGGGCGGTGGAGGGGCCCTTCCATCCACTGTGGCCCCGAGGCCTCTCCCATCAGAAGCCAAGATGCTAAGGGGCCTTCGAGGGGTCAGGTCTGGGGGGTGCTGCCCCCATGAAGCTGCAGTAGAGTCTGCACTGGGTGATGCTGGGATACAGGGCCGAGGTTGGAGTCAAGAGCCTTGCTGTGACCTTGGACACAAGGCAGCTTGCCTCCTGCACAGATGTCAGAAGCTGCAGAAATGCCCCATTTGGTTGTGTGAACCTCAGAGCTGTGGGCGTCGGTGGGCCAGCACCGTCCCATGACATCACCCGGCTCTCACCGGCCGCTCTCCTTTGCTCAGACGTTTGGCTGTGACGGCAGGATGGCCTCCGGGCAGGTGCGAGACGTGTGCCAGGTGTGTGGCGGGGACAACAGCACGTGCCGTCCGCAGAACGGCTCTTTCACGGCCGGAAGAGCCAGAGGTAGGGGCCTCCCTGGGGGTGAAGGGCCGGGTTCCCCGCAGCCTCCAAGAAACCCCACAGCCCAGAGCCTGGGTGCCGGCTGCCTCGGTGGCGGGGCCCGCACTCTGGCTCAGCCCTGGGCCCCCTTAGCGGCCTCAGCCTCCACGTTCCTCTCTGCCAGCCTCCCCACGAGGCTCAGATTTTGGTGATGAGGCCGCTGCTGGGATTGTGGCACATCTGTAAGCGTAGCCCCGTGTACCTGTGGTGTAGAAAAAATACGGACCTTGGGAAATCTGTGGTGGGCTGTCCTCTCCTCTCCTGCTCAAGGACTCTTAGCAGGAGGGACGCTATGCTTGGAAAATCCTTGACTTTAATCTATTTCTAGAACAGGTCAGGTCTTTTGCAAAGTCAGTCGAGGAGTTGAGTCCCACCTCCCTCTGGCGCTGAAATCTGCTCCTTTGACTGTGACCTAAGTAACCTGAGACCACCCCTCTCCCACCCCCCACCCCACCCCCCCACCCCCGGCTTCCTCTTAGAATATGTCACGTTCCTGACCATTACCCCCAACCTGACCAGCATATACGTCGTCAACCACCGGCCTCTCTTCACGCACCTGGGTGAGTTGGCCAGAGGACACCCGCAGGACTTAGCCAGACCACGAGGGTCGAGGGCACGGTCTCAAGGTGCCGTCACTTCTGATGCCAAGTGCAAGTTCGGGTGTCCCCCAAGCTGCCATCCGTTGGATGAGTCACTGGGAGAACTCCCAGAACTCTGAGAGCTGTTACGCTCACCGTTACGGCTTATTACGAAGGCTACAAAATAAAACCAGCCGAAGGAAGAGATGTCTAGGGCGGCGTCAAGGAGGCCCCCGTGTCCAGCTCGAAAGTGACCACACACACGGTGGACTGCCTACTCTGGGAGCTCTCCTGAGATCAGGGTCCGGGTGCTGTGGGGCTTCATTCTGTAGACACGACGGGGGGACGGGTCGATTGCCCCCTGGACGATCTCAGTCTTCAGGCTGGCTGAAGCTTGGTGACTCAAGGCCAGCGCCCTAAGTCATGTGTTTGGTCTTCGTGGTGTGGCCAGCCCCTACCCTAGACGAAGACGCTCCGGATCAGGTCAGACACAGAGCGCGGGTCAGACCTGTCTCTGGGCAAGGCCGACCTCTTTGCTTAACGCCGCTCTGGGTCTTTATTTCCAGAGGGCGCCCTGGCCTGACCTCTGAATCCGGGGTGGGGTGCTGGCCCTGGGGTCCTTGAGCCCCCGTAGAGTGGGATGTGAGTGCACTTGGTGAGGGAGCAGGTCCACGGCGCTCGCCAGGTTCCAGGAAGGGGCACAGAGTCGCCGCGGGGGGAGCCTCCCGTGGTCAGATGCCCCGCTCAGAGCGCGGGGTACCAGGAGGACCTGCTCCCGGGAAAGGCTGGGGATCCTGGGGCGGGAGTGGCAGGTGCGGCCGTAGAAGTCATGCCCCGTTGGCCCAGTTGTCACCTTTCCTTAAACAGGACCTGTCTGTGAGGGGGGCGGTGCCGGCTCCCACGGTGGGAGGGGGGGTGTCTCTGTGGTGCTGACGGCCCCTCCCCCAGCAGCAGTGAGGATCCGTGGGCGCTACGTCGTGGCCGGGAACGCGAGCATCTCTCCCAGCACCACCTACCCCTCCCTCCTGGAGGACAGCCACGTCCGGTACAAAGTGACCCTGGCTGAGGACCGGCTGCCCCGCCTGGAGGAGATCCGCATTCAGGGCCCCACGCAGGACGACATGGAGATCCAGGTGACCGGGGGCCTCCCCCTGGCGTCCGCTGGTCCGTCAGCTCAGACGCACACCTCTTCATTCTCTCAGCGGCCGCTGGGGGGCCTGGGGTCGCCGTGCTCAGAGCCCATGGGAGTTCTGGAGTGCTGAGAGCGGGTCAGAGGGAGAGCCCTGCGCAGGGGTCGGGGGCTTCCCGGGACAGGGGCTGTGCTGCCCGGGTCTGAGATGCGCCGACGCTGCAGGCCGAGCAGCGAGGGGAGTGTCTTGAGCGAGCGGTGCGTGCCCAGGAGGGGTGCTTAGGAGGGAGGGAGGAAGGGGGCCCTCCAGGCGAGGAGGCTGGAGCGCTAGGCACACCTGGAGGGGCCTTGCTGGCCGTGTGAGGAGCTCAGGCTTCCTCCTGGGGGCCTGGGGAGCTGCCGGGGGTCTGTGTAGGGCGGAGTTGGGGTCGGGCTACATCAGACCCGGACGAAAGAGGGTGGGGGGCACGAGACCGTGGGGGAGGCTGGTTGGGCCGGTGCCCGGATTAGAGACCCACCGCGGGGACATCTAATGCAGGAGAAACAGAGGCAGCCCGAGAGCCGGAAGCAGGGTGACCCAGCGGTCGAGAGCCCAGGCTAGGGACTCAGCCCCGAGTTCAAATCCTGGCTCTGCAGAAACTTGGACAACAGACTTAATTTTCTGAGCCTCAGTTTCCCCGTCTGCAAAGTGAGACTAAGCAGACCCGCGTGACGTGAAGGTGCATTTGTTTTTTTCTTCGAAACGCTGCGCAGCAAGCACGTGGCGGACCGTCTGGTGCCCCACACGTGCGCACGGAAGGTGGCCGGGCTGCGTAAGTGCGCGCTGACGCGCATCTCAGAGTGCCCAAGGCCTGGGGTGCCCCATCCTAACAGCGGGAATGAGACACCAGAAGTTCCGGGACAAAGGGGCGGGCACCGTGCGGGCCGGAACTGGAGCCTGGATACCCCCTCCCACGCTTCGCTCTCCTCTGGCAGCGAGGCCGGCTCCCCCAGACTTTCATCTGTGGGGTGGGGACCAGGTGGCAGTGCCACCTCCCGGGGTCATGGGCAGGCAGTGGGGGCGGCAGGCCCTGGCCCAGGGGCAGCTCTGGGCGGATGTCGGTTCTTGCTGTTTCTTTGGGACACAGAGGGAATCGGGAGCCCCGGCTGTGCTTGGATGCGTCCTGCACGCTGTAACCTCGTCTGCAAGTGGCGCCACGTGTGCTTTGCTGAGGACGGTGCTGGGGGGTGGACAGGAAGTAGTGGACGTTGAAATAGCCCTTGACAACCTTTGTGGGGGAGTCCAAGTCTCGAGGGCCCCTCACTTGGGTCTAGCAGCCCCACCCTTTGCTCCCACGGCTGGGGAGGCAGCAGGGGCTCCCCCAGAAGTCCGGGCCAGGCCAGAGCGAGCCCGCCGGTGAACAATTAACCCCTTCCCCACCTCCCCGCGTGGCCCACTTCACCCACCTCCCCGCCCCCGGGAACGTTGTTCCAAGGGCTGGCTGTCAAGCAGCTCTGTTGTCATCCTTCGTGGTGAGGATAAAAAATACAGATTCCAGAGACCCTCTCAGAGACACTCAACCAGGACCTGCTGGGTGTGTGTGTGTGTGTGCTAAGCACCTGCATTTTAGCAGAGGTCTGTGACGGGTGGCCAGATGAGGTGTCGTGGGAGTAGGTGCTGGAACCTTGGGGGTGTTCTCCTGGCCTCTGCCCGCCAGACTGGCCCCTCTCAGGACCCAGTGACCCTCCTGAAGTACGGACAGAACCAGGCTCCCTGCTGGACACTCTTCCTTAACTCTCTGTGTCCTCAGGCTCGAGCCCAAGCCGCCAGACAGCTACAGGGCCCCTCATCCAGCCCCTTCCTGCCCACCCCTGGGCCTCATCTCCTGCTGCAGAAGCCCGAGCTGTGCTGGTCTCACCCCAGGCCGGGGCAGGGCTCCCCCTCTGCTGGAACACCCCTTCACCCGCCTCCACGCCGCCCCCCACGTGCCCACCCTGGTCAACCTCGGCGCCTTCTCCGTGCTCCCATAATCCCCTGTGCGAACCTCTATGCCCGCACCTCCCACCAGCCCAGCCTCCCCCACCCCACTGTGAGCCTGGGCCCGCGTCCCGGTCACCGGGCCGTCCTCGGAGCTTGGCGTGGGGTCAGCGTCGGCGACGGCTTGCTGAGGGAAAGGGTATAGGGACGGAGGAATGAAAAATGGAAGGCTTCCCGGAGGAGGTGGCCGCGGCAGTGGCCTTCAGACAGCCCGCCGGACAGGCCCCGGCTCTCCGTGTGTCTCGTGCAGGTTTACAGGCGCTACGGCGAGGAGTACGGCAGCCTCGCCCGCCCAGACATCACCTTCACCTACTTCCAGCCCGAGCGTCGGCCGGCCTGGGCGTGGGCTCCCGTGCGGGGGACCTGCTCGGCGAGCTGTGGGGCAGGTGAGGCCCGGGGCAGGGCTCGCCTGAAAGCCTGGTTTGCTCCCCGCACGGAGGTGGTCTAGCCCCCCTCGCCCCCCGCAGGGCTGCGCTGGGTGACCCACAGCTGTCGGGACCAGGCGGCGAACGAGTGGGCGGAGGCTGCCCGGTGCGCGGGGAGCCGGCAGCCGGCGGCGTGGTCCGAGTCGTGTGCCCCCAGGCCCTGTCCCCCGTCGTGAGTGTGCCCGGGAGGCTCAGGGAGGGGGGCCCACCCCCTGGCAGGAGCACAGGGTCAGGGACAGGGCCGTCCCTGTTGGGGGCAGGGCTGGGGCAGCCGCCCACCGGCACTTTTAGACGGTGGTCCCGGGCTCAGGTGCAGCGTGGGGACACCCAGAGAGCTGGAGGGCTGGGCTGGCTGTACCTGCGTGGTGTCTGGGTACGTGAAGGGACACTGGGCCCAGGCCGGGCCCGGGAAGTGACTCGCCTAGACAGACCTGCCGGCCTCCCGCCCCCACCCCTGAGCCAGCCTGGGGACCCGGCCAGGGGCCCGATGCTCTGTTCCTGTCCTCAGCTGGGCAGCCGGAGACTTCGGCCCGTGCAGTGCCTCCTGCGGAGGGGGCCTGCAGGAGCGGGTGGTGCGCTGCGTGGAGGCCCAGGGCGGCCTCCTGAGGACGGTGCCCCACTCCCGGTGCAGAGCGCTGGCCCAGCAGCCAGCGGCTGTGGAGAGCTGCAATTCCCAGCCCTGCCCCCGGAGGTGAGCACGGGGGGGGGGGGCGGGGGGGCGGTGTAGGTGGCAGGGCCCTCCCCCCCCAACCAAGGCCAGATCCAGGCAGAGTCTCCCGGGCAGGGCTTATCCCTGTGCTGAGCCCTGCACCTTGTGAGTGTCCCCTTTGCCTGAGGCCTCCGGCCAGGTCCCACCTCCCTGGGTGAGTGCCGACCTTGGAATTACCTCCTGTCCCGGAGGCCCTGGACTGGCCATTTCCGCCTCTGAACTTCCAAGTCTCTGCTCAGGGAGGGCTGCGAGGACCAGGCAAACCCACAGACGTAAAGCAGTAAATGTCACTTTGTCACTGCTCTTGTCATTTCCACAGTGTCCCAGCTGATAGAGGCTTATCATTCCGATTTGCCACGAACTGCCTGGGTGACCTGGGCACGTCCCCTCCCTCTCTGGGCCCCAGTTTTGTCCGGTGGGGAGGGAGGTGGCCTAGGTCACTGGTGGTCCACACGTGGCGCTGAGCGTCTTCCCCCACACGCCCCGCATCCATGGCAGACGTAGCAGTCACCACCCTTTCTTCCTGGGGGCCGATCGTGCCTCAGAATCCTTCTCAACACAGCGCTCCAGGCGGCCGCCACCTCTCAGGGCTGCCACAGGAGATGCATTTGCTGTCCCTGAACTGGCGATCGACTGCATCTGGCACCTGTTTCCCAGCACCTGCTAGGTTGTCCGGCTGGAGGCCCACCTTTGCCTCTGGAAGGCGGGAGGATCAGGGCCGGTGTCATTGCACCCTGGGTGCCGAGTGGAGGGCCAGCAGCCGTTCATCCAGGCTTCCGGGAAAGGCCCCTGGCCTCTGCCTTTCGGCGGGGACCCCCCTTTGCGCTCTGGGATGTGGGGGAGCAGGTTCACTGCCTCTCTGCCCCAGGAGCCGAGGTGGGGCCTCATGGCTGTCTCGTGCCGTCCTCAGGGAGATGCCAGATGCGTGCTCGTCGGCCTGCGGAACAGATCCGGCCGTGCAGAACACGACGTGTGCGCAGGGGGCCGATGGCATGGGGGCGCCGGCGACTGCCGGGCCCTGCTCCGCAGACGAGAAGCCGCCTGCCCTTGAGCCCGCTGTCGAGGTGACACGTCCTCCGGGCTGGGGCCGTGAGAGAACCCTGGACCCTGGAGAGTGGGGGGCGCTGGTTACCACTGGCCTCCTGCCAGAGCCGGGAGACTGCCCTGGGCAGGGCTGCTGTCCTCGGGAGGCCCTGGGCAGAACACAGCCCTAGAGACAGGTCTCGGAGCTGCTGGGGAGCCCCCTTGCCGCTGGCAAGCAGGCTGAGGAACCCAGACCCTGATGGAGCGCTGTCAGTTGTCTGCTGCGTGGAGAGACGCTGCCACGCTCCTGCCTGCGTCCACGGGCTCGGGCTGGGTGGTGTTGCTTTCAGACAAGGGTGCTGGCCAGTCCTGTCCCCATGCCCCGCCCCCGGCTGGCGGGGGCTGCAGGGCCCAGCGCGCCTGCAAATCTGGCTCCAGGGCCCCCGCGCGGTTGTGCCCCACGCTGACTGCTGATGCTGACGCAGAGGCCAAGGTGGGGCGTGTGGTGAGGGCATCCCCTGGAGGCCGGGAAGCACGCTTCCCCGGAAAGGAGCAGCGGGGAGGGGAGGCCTTTGGGGTGCTGGTAACCACTTCTGTTCTCTCCGGAAGAGACTGGGCCAGGTGGGAGTGGAGGGCCGGGTGCCCAGAGGCGTGGAGATGGGAAGCCCAGACCCTCCAGCTTGCTGCTTGCCCTCTGCAGCCAGATGCCCAGTCTCCAGGGGAGAAGGCTGCAGCCCCAGCGGGCAGTGCCAGGCCGGAGGCTCGTGCAGCACACGTGTGGGCTCCCTCAGCGGGGCCGTGCTCCGTCTCCTGTGGTCAAGGTGAGGACCGCAACGGCCCCTGAGGGTCAGCTAGTTGTAAACAAAGCATTTGAGGCGGCTTACAAAAACCCCAGCTACGCAAGAACATGACATTGTAAGCAAGGAGACCGGGGCCAAGCACGCACAGCCGCATGAATGTACCCGCTGACTGGCTGCGAGGTAGGAGATGATGTCAAACCTGGCCGTGTTGGCACCCAAGAGCGCATTCTTAAGGTCTAAGATGGGCCCCAAACTTAGCTCTGAGCTTCCTGGGGGCCAACCCAGAGAAACAAAATTAATTTTACGACACACAGTGTTTTAAACTAAAACCCTGCGAATTCCCTGGCGGTCCAGGGGTTAGGACTCAGCGCTTTCACTGCCATGGCCCGGATTCAATCCCTGGTCAGGGAACTAAACTCCTACAAGCTGTGCGGCATAAATAAATAATGAATAAATAAGCAAACCAAAACCCTAATCACGTGCTCAGGTAAACTCCAGCATGTTTAGAACAGAGGCCAGAGATTTCTTTTTACAGATACTTTTGCAGAGAGATGCAAGGACACGGTCCCAATAACATCTTGGTGATAAACACAGTAGGAGATTTTCATGTAGCAAATGTTATAACGCCCCTCAATTTATAAGAGCAGTTACCACTTCTGAGCACCTACTATGCACCAGGCACTGTATAGCTCCCCTTGAAAAATCTTTATAAATAGCCCTCCAAGTCAGGCACCGTTAGATGAAAAACCTGAGGCTCAGAGAGGTTAAGTCACTTGTCCAAGGTCACACAGCTGCTAAGTGGCAGAGCCGAGACTCAGATCCACGTGGGCCTCGTCTGCTAGAGCTCTTCAGAGAGTGGGGCACCCCAAGGTCCTTGCTGAGCCCCCCTCTTGGGGCGCGGGGTCCCTCCTTCCTCCCAGCAGGCCTGATGGAGCTGCGTTTCGTGTGCGTGGACTCTGCCCTCAGGTCAGCCGTCCGGGAAGAGCTGTGTGACCTGGCAAAGAAGCCTGGGAGCCGGCGGGAGGTCTGCCAGGCTGCCCCTTGCCCGGCCTGGTGAGTCCAGGGGAGGGATACTATGCAGGGGGGCAGCAGTCTGGGTCCCCCAGGGAGGAAGGAGGCTTACCCTGGCTGTGGCTTCCTACAGAGCACTGGCCTTTCCTTCCTGCAGGTGGGAGACCCGAGCCTTGGCACCGTGCCCCGTGACCTGTGGAGGGGGGCAGCTGCCGCTGGCTGTTCGCTGTGTGAGGATGGACCAAGGCCGCTTTGTCTCCCTGCCTCATTCCGAGTGCTGGCCGATGCCCCGGCCCAGGCCCCTCAAGGACTGCAGCCCGGAGCCCTGCCCTGCCAGGTGGGCCCCTTCCCAAGGAGACAGGGGGTCCTAGGCAGGCATTCCTGGAGGTGGCAGCATCACCTCCCGTTCAGCTCGTGACCCTGGCGTCCTCACCTGCAGGAGTGGATCGTATGGGTGCCCGGAAGACTGTGGAGCTTTTAAAGTGTATGACACGCACCACACAGGGTCTGGGACGCTGAGGGCGCGTGTGGTTGATGGGTCATTTTTTCATCACTTGCTCTTTACTGAGCACCTACTAAGTACGTCCAGGTGCTGTTCTGGCACAAGGGGACACGACAGTGAACAAGACAGACAGGCATCCCTGCCCTCCTGGAGTAGACGCTGGGGGCAAGGGAGAGACAGATGATAACTAAGATTGATGGCGGAGACCTATAGTTCACGCTGGATGGTGTTGGTGCGGCGTGGCAAACAGGGTGGGAAGGAAGGTTGGGGGTGCCGGCAGGGGCGGGGTCCGGGTGATGGTGGGGCTAGGACTCCCACTGGAGACAGACACCTCGGCAGGGCCCCTTGGGTGCCCTGCCCCTCCCCCCACTGCTCTTTGGACACGTCCACCCTCAGCTTCCCTTTCTTTTTTTTTTTTAAAAAAATACATTTATTTACTTATTTACTTTTGGCTGCGTTGGGTCTCGGTGGCTGCGCGCGGGCTTCCTCTAGATGCGACGTCAGCTCCCCCTTCTGTAAAATGGGGTCTTCTGAACATTCTCTGTCCACTGTGCTGAGCCCCTCAGTGGAGACGTAAAAGTGACCCCCGGAGAGAGAACCTTTCCAGGCCCTTTCCAGCCTGGGGAAGTGAGGGGAAGCCCCCCCACTCCTCGGGGTCCCCCCTGACTCCGCTCTGCCCCAGGTGGCGGTACCAGCTGGCGGCCTGCAGCGTGACCTGTGGGGGAGGAGTCGCGCAGAGGATTCCGTACTGCGCCCGGGCCCACGGAGAGGACGGGGACGAGGAGATCCTGCCGGATACCCAGTGCCAGGGGCTGCCTCGCCCAGAGCGGCAGGAGGCCTGCAGCCCGGAGCCCTGCCCGCCCAGGTCAGCAGCCCCAGGATGTGCAGTGGGCAGCCTGAACTCCTGGCCTGTGCCGACGCCGGGCCAGGCCCGTGGGGGTTAAAGGGCAGCTCGGTGGCACAGGAAACAGGACCACCCGGCAGGCTGCACTGGGTGTCAGCGGAGACACTAGCAAACTCAGGCAGTGCTGTTGGTTCTAACGCGGGTGACGGGGTGGGGAGGGCAGGGGCGCTTCCCAGTGGAGGAGGCAGCATCTGAGTGGAGCCTGAGGGTGGTCTAGCTGGGGCACAGCACCGCCCAAGCCGCGGGGACAGACGGCTCACACCAGTAGGGTCCAGAGACAGGCTGGAGCCTGAGAGGGAGGGGCACCCGCCTTGTTCACAGTAGTCCCGTGGTTTCTTCTTTGTAATTTTGCATTTTAAATAATGCCGTGCTCTTCTGTATCATACAGAAGCATCCAGAGAGGAGTGTAACAGTCACCCCTGTCCCACCACCAGATTTAACAGATGCTAGCATATCTCCATGTTTCCTTCATATGTCTCCTTGGTTTTTTTTTTTGTTTTTTTTTTTCTTCTGTATGCGGGCCTCTCACTGCTGTGGCCTCTCCCGCTGCGGAGCACAGGCTCCGGATGCGCAGGCCCAGCGGCCATGGCCCACGGGCCCAGCCGCTCCGCGGCATGTGGGATCCTCCCGGATCAGGGCACGAACCCGCGACCCCTGCACCGGCAGGCGGACTCCCAACCACTGCGCCACCAGGGAAGCCCTCTCCTTGGTTTTAAAGAAACACACCAGGGCTTCCCTGGTGGCGCAGTGGTTGGGAGTCCGCCTGCCGATGCGGGGGACGCGGGTTCGCGCCCCGGTCCGGGAAGATCCCACGTGCCGCGGAGCGGCTGGGCCCGTGGGCCGTGGCCGCTGGGCCTGCGCGTCCGGAGCCTGTGCTCCGCAGCGGGAGAGGCCACAGCAGTGAGAGGCCCGCGTACCACCAAAAAAAAAAAAAAAAAAAAGAAAAAAAAAGAAACACAGCGCTACAGATAAGACTTTATTTACATTAAAACCTTTAACTCACCTGTGATTTATCTGGGGTCAGTCACAAAGTAGGGGAGCAAACTCTCTTTTTCCGAATCACTGACTAGCAACAGCATTTGCTGCATCCCCCCAGGCGCCCCCTTTATCACATCTTAAATTCTCGTGTGGGTTGGATCTGTGTCGAGGCTTCTCCCAGGCTCTGTTGTTTTATTTCCCCACCCCCAAGCCAAACTGTTTTCATCGCTGTAGCTTTATGATCCATTTACCATCCATACCCGTGTCGCTTGATTTTCTTGGCTATGCTTAAATGTGTACCCCGTTTATTTTCCCACACCATATTTGAGATGGTCTGGGATTTTTTTTTTTTTTTTTTTTTTTTTTTTTTTTTCGGTACGCGGGCCTCTCACTGTCGTGGCCTCTCCTGTTGCGGAGCACAGGCTCCAGACGCGCAGGCTCAGCGGCCGTGGCTCACGGGCCCAGCCGCTCCGCGGCACGTGGGATCTTCCCGGACCGGGGCACAAACCCGTATCCCCTGCATCGGCAGGTGGACTCTCAACCACTGCGCCACCGGGGGAGCCCTGGGATTTTTTTAAATGGGAATTTCACATGCACAGGAGCTCTGGTTACCCCTGGAATGTCACTGTGGCCACCCTGGCCTCCTTGAGGTTCTGGAACATTCCAGGAGTGCTTCTGATTCAGGACGTTTGCACCTCCTTTCCCCTCCTTTCCTGAATGTGTCTGCTCTGGAAATCCCTTCCCAGACTCTGCTCACAGAGCCATAACAGAGAGGTGGGGAGTCCTTCCTGTGACGTGGGTTTTTTCGGGTTTTGTTTTGGCTGCGCCTCACGGCATGTGAGATCTTAGTTCCCCAACCAGGGCTCGAACCTGCATCTCCTGCATTGGAAATGTGCGGTCTTAACCATTGGACCACCGGGGAAGTCCCCCCTGTGACATTCTAATTGTCACAACCGGGGGTGGCAGGGGTGGGGAGCGCTGCCACTGGCATCTAGTGGGTGGAGGCCAGGGGTACTGCTAAACGTCCTACACTGTGCAGATGGCCCCCACGGGAAAGACCCATATGGCCCCAAATGTCACGAGGCAGAGAAGCATATATGCTCCAAGGTGGGCGGGGGGGGGGGCGGGGACACTTGGTCTGGTTCACGGCCATATCCCGGCATCTAGAACAGCGCCAAGCCCACAGAGGCATGTTTTCGAGAGGGGGCATCACGGGGCCTGGAGGGCAGCATAGCGCGGGGACTAGGACTCCAGGCTCCAGTGCGGCCTGCCTGGCTTCTGTCCCGGCTCTGAAGACTGTCGGTCATTATGATTTGTTGAAACATGGTAAGTTAACATGGGCCGGACTGACTGATGTGGAGATCGGTTCTCCTTCATCCTGGACCACTGCTCGCCCGTCCCTGCCACTCGGACTAGCGAGCAGCTGGGTGTCCACGGGTGTCCTGTGATAGAGGGGAAGAAAGGGGGGCACCTTGTTAAGGGAAAAGAGCTCTCTTTCCCGCAGAGCCTTTCCCTTGCCACTCAGCCCTGTGACGAGCCAGGAGGGGGTCAGGGGCTGTACTGCTGGATCCCAGTGGCCTTGGAACCTGTCCTGGCTGGCCGTGCATGGAGCCCACCGGCGCAGTGCCATCTTCAGGGAAGCCCAGCCTCTCTGTGGGGTCTTCTCTTCCTGCAGGTGGAAGGTCATGTCCCTTGGCCCATGTTCAGCCAGCTGTGGTCTCGGGACCGCCATGCGCGTGGTGGCCTGTGTGCAGCTGGACCAAGGCCAGGACACAGAGGTGGACGGGGCGGCCTGTGTGGGTCTGGTGCGGCCGCAGGCCAGCATCCCCTGCGCCATCGCCGACTGCACCTACCGGTGGCACGTCAGCGCCTGGATGCAGGTAAGTGCCGCAGCTGGGGCTGGCGCGTGCACGGGCCGAGGGTCCTCACGCGTGGGGACCTTTGGGGGCTTTGATTCATGTGATCCCCTGAAAGCAGGGGGAGAGCTGGGTCTCTTGGGGAGAGGGCAGCCGGGGCCCCTAGGGATGGAAGACATAGCAAGGCCTAGAGACATGGGGGACAGGTAAGCCCTAAGAGGCCCTGAGGTCTGGAGACTCCAGAAGAGGAAGGGCTGATAGCTCCCCACACATGAGCAAATGCCACCCCGTGCCCAGCACCTCGCAAGGCGCTGGAGAGACAAAGGCCAACAGGGCCAGGTCCCCCGCAGAGGGGCTCACTCACGGTGCGGAGGGAGAAGCGGCGAAGCAGACAGCCACCGCTGCCGGAGTCAGGAGGGCCCTGGGCATGTGGGTCGGGGGAGTTGATCACTTGGATGGGGCAGCGCGGGGTGGGAGGGGAGGGTGGACCCCGGGCTGCGATGAGTGACGGAGGCCAGAACAACGAAGCCGCGCTGCCTGCTCCCCGCTCTAGGGGCTGCAGGGCAGAGAGGCCTCGAGGGCGACAGTGAGAGGCCTGGGCTTGAAGCCCTGCCCCTCCTCCCTATGTGGTCCTTGCAAGGTGACTTCTCTGCGCCTCAGTCTCCTCCTCTGGAGCGTGGACACCCATGCCCGCCTCCCGTGTTGTGCAAAGATCATATCAGATCCTGCCCGGCCTGTGGTCACCGCTGTCCTTGTCACCCTCCAGCAGGGTCAGCCCCAACTCCTTCCCCTCTCTCCTGGCAGTGTTCCGCCTCGTGTGGGGATGGCATCCAGCGCCGGCACGACGCCTGCCTTGGACCCCAGGCCCGGCTGCCCGTGCCAGCCGACTTCTGCCAGCATTTGCCCAAGCCAGTGACGGTGCGGGGCTGCTGGGCCGGGCCCTGTGCGGGGCAGGGGACACCCAGCCCGGTGCCCCACGAGGAACCCACCGCTCCTGGCCAGACCACAGCTGCCACCGCTTCCCCGGAGTGGCCCCAGCCCCAGGCCCACCTCCTCTCCTCAGCTCCCCGGCCGCAAGGACTCCTGCCCGGGCCCCAGGAAAGCCCAGCAGAGTCCAGTTATGTTCCTTCCTCCTCTCTGTCTGCGCGGCTGACTGGCTGCAAGAGGGGTGGGCAAAGGCATGTTCACCTGGGAGAGCCAGGCCGTGCTCCCTGTGGGGACCTCCTGGGGGGGGTCCTGTGGCTGCGGCGCCCGGGGCGCCGGGATGAGTGTGAGGTCAGGCTGAAGGGCTGGGCTTGGAGGCCGGGTTCAGGGGGGCCCCCTTCCTGCCTGGTAAAGTGCGAGCTCACTTTTATTATCATCAAGGGGAAGTAACCTGAAGGTTTCACAGAGTCAGAATCCCCGCCGGTGTGACCCACTGTACACACTGCCTCCCTCGTGCTGGCACGTCAGTGGTGGCTGTCTGCCTTGGGTGGCGACGCTCTGGCCCACGCAGCCCCCTCCTTGCCCGAGAAGGCTTCCGGCGGGGCCTAGGAGGACAGCAGCCGCCCCAGCTCCCAGTCTCCTTCCCCGGCACAGAAAGCCCCCGGCCCTGCCCTGCTGGGGATACCCCACCTGGAAGCTCCCGCCTCCTTTCCAGGTGCCTGTGGCCAGCAGCACCTTGAGCCAACAGGAACCATTGACATGCGAGGCCCAGCGCGGGCGGACTGTGCAGTGGCCATCGGGCGGCCCCTGGGTGAGGTGGTGACCCTCCGAGTCCTCGACAGTTCCCTCAACTGCAGTGCTGGTATGTCTAGGGCCACGTGAACAGCTGTTGCCAGTGACAGGATCCGCTAGGTGCCAGTGGGTGTGACTCCAGGGTGCCCCATTCCTGGGGGGATTCCCCAGGTGCATCCCACGCGTAACCATCGCAGCCAGCTCGTAACCGGGGTGTGGTTGCCCCCATTTCACAGATGAGGAAACTGAGGCTAGGAAGGATGGTCACACACCCAGCCCCTTAGAGTCGCATAGCCAGTAAGTGGGAGAGTCAGGACCTGAACTCGGCTCAGTGTGCCCCAGGCCCCTGGGCTGCCAACCTGGACTCGGGGCGCTGGGTCCTCACCTCACTGCCACTTCCCAGGGGAGATGCTGCTGCTTTGGGGCAGGCTCACGTGGAGGAAGATGTGCAGGAAGCTGCCCGGCATGACTTTCAGCTCCAAAGCCAACACGCTGGTGGTGAGGCAGCGTCTCGTGCAGCTGCGAGGCGGAGTGCTGCTTCGGTATTCGAGCCGGCCTGCCCCGGGAGCCTTCCACCGAGGTACGGCGAGGACACGGAGCCTCCCCGCCTCCCCGGAGGCTGGCTGGCTGGGTGCTGCTGCCAACGGGGCCGGGCCCGACGGGCCAGCGGGCAAGGCAGACAGGGAGCTGAGCTGACTGAGAATGAAGAGCAGCGCCTTCCCGGACACCCCCCTACACCCCCATCCCTGTATGTGCGCTCAGGACGAGGTCCGGGGAGGTGCGCGGTGTTCCTTCCTCTCGGGGGCCCTGCGGCGAGATGACCGGACATCCCCCCTCCCTCCCTCAGGCCGTCGCGGGCCCCACACCCTGGCCCCGGCACTGGGGTCCTTGAGGATCCTTTAAGGTCCTTCTGCGAGCCTCTTTCCCCAGTCCTGCTGGGTGCACTGTCCTCCTGGCTCGTCCTCCGCTCAGCAGGCCGTGGGTGCACGTGCACACCTCGTGCGGCGGATGGCGTCCCCGGGAGCCCTGCTAGCCCGTGGCCCCATCCGTATCCACGGAGAGCCCTCTAGGTTGCTTCGGGGGGCTTGCCCTCTTCCACAGCCCAAGCTTGCTGAAGGTGGCTTCCCCAGGGGTACCCCCAGGCCGCTTCCTCCTCTGCCCCTCAGCGTGCAGCGCACAGGCACCAGCTCCTACCTGCTCATGACTCCTCACCGCACGCAGGCACTTGCTTTTTTTTTTTTTTTAACATCTTTATTGGAGTATAATTGCTTTACAATGGTGTGTTAGTTTCTGCGTTACAACAAAGTGAATCAGTTATACATATACATACGTTCCCATATCTCTTCCCTCTTGCGTTTCCCGCCCATCCTCCCTATCCCACCCCGCTAGGTGGTCACAAAGCACCGAGCTGATCTCCCTGTGCTATGCGGCTGCTTCCCACTAGCTATCCACCCTACGTTTGGTAGTGTATATATGTCCATGCCACCCTCTCACTTCGTCCCAGCTTACCCTTCCCCCTCCCCATATCGTCAAGGCCATGCTCTAGTAGGTCTGTGTCTTTATTCCTGTCCTACCCCTAGGCTCTTCATGACCATTTTTTCCCTTAGATTCCATATATACGTGTGAGCATACGGTATTTGTCTTTCTCCTTCTGACTTACTTCACTATGTATGACAGACTCCAGGTCCAGCCACCTCACTACAGATAACTCAGTTTCGTTTCTTTTTATGGCTGAGTACTATTCCATTGTATGTATGCGCCACAGGCACCTGCTTTGCGGGAGGTCCAGGGGGCGCGGGCAGGAGGGGCTGCCCCGGCTGGGGCGGGTGCGGCGTGCAGCACTTCTGCACTTGTGACTCTGCCGATTCCTCTTAAAGACTGCCCTGCCCAGTGTGTCCTGTTGTTCCCTTCGCTTTACAGAAGCAGGGACTGAAGCGCGGAGCGTTTAAAGCCTTCGCCTAGGGTCCCACAACCGGGAAGTGGTAGAGGTGGCGTTCAGTGGAGACGTCTGCCTGGGAGCCCCGATTTTGACCGCAGTGCCACACTGATCCCCCACTGCTCCCTGGCTGCCCTGGCCTCTGGCAAGGGTGGTCACTCCGGGGGTCTCCTATGTTCCGGAGGTGGTCTACACCCAGTCTGTACGCCTGCTCTCCCCCTGCAGGATGTGACATGCAGCTCTTTGGACCCCGGGGTGAAATCGTGAGTCCATCATTGAGTCCGGATGGGAGGAACGCGGGGGGCTGCCGAATCTTCATCGATGTGGCTCCAGGGGCCCGGATCGCCATCCACGCCCTGGCCATGGACAAGGGCACCAGGACCGAGGGAACTGATTCCAGCTACATCTTGGTGAGGCTACCAGGATGGGAACAGGAATGGGCTGACTTCTGCTCTAATTCTGGACATCCATCTCTGGGGACAGGGACTGGGGGATGCTGGGCTATAGGACCCACTGAGTTTACTTCCGATCAAAACCTTCAAAATCATTAGTGGGAGAATGGGAGAAAAGTTTCCTCCACTTATTCACCAACAAAGGCTTATTGAGTTCCTTACAGGAATGAAATAGAAGAGACCTTTTCTGATGTAGACTGCCAGTTCACCCGGCACCGAAGCATGATTTTAGACCCTGATATAATTTTATCAGAAGAGTGGGCCGAGCCCTCCCCGATGAGGTTTTCATGTGTTCTGGGAGAACATCTGTAATGTATCAGCTCCCTGGAGGAGGCAGCCTGGCCTCTGTAATCAAACTAATCTGGGCTCAAATCCCAGCTCTGGCATCCTGGCTGTGTGTCCCTGAGGAAGGAGCACAACTTCTCTGAGCCTCAGTTTCCTAGGTAGAATAATGGTGTCTTCCTGATAGGGCTGTTGTGTGAGGATTAAATGTGACCCCGGGTGTATGATACCTTGTACATTAAGGGCTCGTGAATGCTAGCTAATTATCATTTGTGGTCGGTCCCTTGGGGCTGCCCCTTTCCTCCCAGATCCGGGATATCCACAGCCTGAGGACAACGACATTTCGTGGGCAACAGACGCTCTACTGGGAGTCAGAGGGCAGCCAGGCAGAGATGGAGTTTAGCCAGGGCTTCCTGGAGGCGCACACCAGCCTTCGGGGCCAGTACTGGACCCTCCGGGCTAGAGCTCGTTAGCCTGACGATGCCCCGCATTTCCAAGCACATCCCTCAGTTGACCAGCCGGCACAGTGGGATGCCTCCTCCCAGTCCGGGAAGGGAAAGGAAGGAACCTGACATTTATGAGCACCCGTTAGGTGCCTCGCTTTCCAATTCGAATTCCCTCCAACCTTAAGTCGCTCCTTTAGGGCTTCCTCCAACGTGCAAAACGTTAGAGCTTGGGAGGGGAGGCTCTCCGGAAAAGCAGCTCCCAGCCCCTCGGGTACCAATAAACGGATCGTGAGCTCTGAGTGGCGTTTTCTTTACGTAACCTGTCCAAATATGGCTTGAAAACCCACCTCTCCACACGGCAGGGATTCCCTGGCCGCGGTCGGGCTCCAGATCAGATCCACACCAGATCTGAGCAAGCCCCTGGCCACCCCTAGCGGTCGTCTTCCTAGCCAGTGAGGAGAGGCGAGGGAGTTTGGAGTCCCGATGGGGCCCTGAGGCTGGCGCACCTGATAATTCTCATCGAAGCCCCGCCCTACTAGTCTGGGTGGGAATGTTTGACCGCATGGGAGTCCTGCGGCGCCAGCACCTGCCCCCTATGCTAATATTCGCGAGCCCTTAGGGCCCTCCTGGTGCAGGTCCGTGCGGGGCCCGCCCCCTATGCTAATGACACGGGCGCGCTCGGGCGCACCTATCCGCGGCCCCACCTCTATGCTAATGAGCGCGAGCCTCTCGGGCGCCCCTCGCCCGACCCCGAGAGCCCCGCCCCCTATGCTAATAAGCGGCCGCCTCTCCCACAAGGCAGCGCGCCGGGACGACGCGGCCGGCTCCGGAGCCCTTTGTGAGGGCTGCGGGAGCGCCGGACGGCGGCACCATGAGCGGTGCGGGCGGAGCGGCGGTGGCGTCCGGGGACTCGGCGCCGCCCGCGCAGGAGGAGGGCATGACATGGTGGTACCGCTGGCTGTGTCGCCTGTCGGGGGTGTTAGGGGCCGTCTGTGAGTACCCGGCCCGGGGGAGGGGCCGGCCCTGCCGCACGCTGCGCATGCGCGCCCGGCCCCGCCCCCCGCGGCGCCCCCCTCTCCCCGGGAAGGGGCCGGCTTGGGGCCGGGGTCTCCGGGCCACGCGCGGCTCTGGGCAGCGGCGGGGGCGGCGGGAAGCCGGCGCTTCCTCGATTGCTGTGGTTACCGGCCCGCGGCCTGGGCTCCTGGGTCCGGGGCTGGCGAGCAGCTCAAGGGACGTTGCAGGAGGGAACGACGCGGCCGAGACTGCCCCTCCACGGCTCTGAGCGTGAGGGCAGTGCGGCACCTCCTCCGGGGGCCTTCCGAGATTGCCCAGATGCTAGTGCTGAAGCCCGGGCTCAGTCTGGTCCGGAGGCCGCCCCACCTGTTGACTCGGGTGTGGGTGCGGACGGCAGCCGCCTTAACCTTTGGGCGAAGGTTGTTTATAACTGAGGCGGGTGCTGGCCAGATTTCCTGAGGGACAGGCGGTCCCCCACGGGAGGGCCAGGCAGTGAGCTGAGGGAGGTGGCCTCTCCTCTGGGTCCTCACTGCCCACTTGGAGGCAGTGCGCTTCCCCTGATGTCAGCTGTCCCTCCTGCTGTCAACTCTGCCTCCACCGTCTCTCATCTCCCCTACTTCTACTACCCACCCCGCATCGCGGACACGCACACCCCGACCTCAGGTTTCCTGGAAAGCTAGGCCCTTTTAGCACAGTCCCCCAAAGAACATACGTAGGAAGGCAGATCTGCTACAGAAGTAAAATAAGGATCATATGGCAGGTCTTGCAGAGGCAAGCAGACCCTGATCAGATATGTCGAAGGAGCACCTTCGTAGGCTTCCCTTCCAGTCTCGTGGTTCCCCCAGGTGGATGGAGGCTGGAAGGAAGTTCAGGGGTGATAATGGAACAGGCCCTCCCTCCAGTCACAAAAAGGCCTCTGAGTCCCTGTCATTGCTGTTCAGAGGGAGCATGTTTTTGACTTTGTAGGAGAGACTGGTCAGGTCTTAGATATGATCCTCTGGAGTCTGGGTAGCTGTTTCCCTGGCAGATCAGAGTGAGGCTGCTGTGGGTGTGACAGTGATGGGGTGCGGTGGGGCGGGGGAGAAGGGAAGGGGCCTGAGCGTGGCCTGTGGGCTGTCACCCTCCTCCCTCCGTCTTGGGGTCAGCTGCCCTGCCATCTAACTCCCTTGTTAGCCCTGGCGTCGCATCCAGTTCTGCGCTTTTCGAAGTGGGATTCTTGGGCCACCCCAGGATTTCACGGTGTTGGGGCTACAGAGGACGCTTCAGGAGAAACCTGTGACGTCGCTCTGAAACGTCAGTTTCACCTGCAGATTTGGGGAAAGTGCTTGTTATATGAATCCCAAATAGTATATAATACAGAGTAGAATGCAAAGCATGGAGGAGTTTTAGAGATGAAACTGGAGTTCAGCTAAGCCTCGTGTTTGCGGCTGGTGGCTGTGGGGTAGCGTCACCTTCCTCTGCAGTGGGGGATCTCGGGAGAGTTTCCTCAGGGTCCTGATCATCATCTGGAGGCCAAAGCTTGGGAGGAGATAGGCTGGCACAGGACACCTCCCTCACTTGGCGAGAGTGTTGGACACCCCGAGGGGACATCTTCCAGCCCTTGATCGTTAAAGGACTCCTGGCTGGAGCCTGTTTGGGTTGAAACCCGGTCCTCCCCCGAGGTTGGCTGTTGGTAGGTAGTGGGGTAGAGGTGACACGCTGACTGCAGCAGGAAGTATAGGGCGCTGTCAGGTGAGACCAGGCACGGCTGACGTCAGGCAGGAGCCGTATTGTATCGTGGGCGCTCACATCTGTGGCCCTGGGGAGCCTTGCTGCCTGAATGTGTGTGTGACCTGTCCCAAGACAGGTGCCGCCTTTAGTAGGCGGGAAGTGCATCTGTCGCGGGAGGAGACCTTGGCGGGGGACGTACGAGGGCAGTCCCGTTGGAGTTTGGGTTCGCTTCGTCTGGTTTCCTCTTCCATCGTCTGCTGTCTGCATAGGGTTACATGGGAAAACGGGAGAATTCCAGGTCCTTGTCAGGGGTCAGGTGCAGAGGAGCTGCTGCAAATTTAATGAACTGATTGCTCAGCGCCGCCTCCGCAGGCCCAGCTTCCTGCCCAGCAGCCAGGCACTGCCTGGCGGGCTCCCGGAGTTCTTGGTGGAGCCGGGCCGGGGGCTGTGAGAGAGGAGGGAGGCGGCTGGCGGACCCCTCGGTGGGATGCTGTCGGGAGGGGTGAGCGAGGCTCTGCATTTGGGGCATCAGAGAAGCCTCTTTCCAGGGTAGGAGAGGATGCACCCTCCCCGCTGCAGACCCTTGGCGTTTCAGGGTGGGTGGGCTGGGCTGTAGGGCTGTGCTGTGTGCTGGGGAGAAAACAGGCCTGGGAAGGTGAAAAGAACATACCCCAAGTCACCGGGCTGGTGGGTCAGTCAGAGCCGGAACTGTGAGCCAGGTCGACCTGGTCCTGATTTCTTTTGCAAGAGGGGCAGCCCTGTCCCAACCCAGATCCAGAGGGCTTCTCTCGCGGCCTGCCCTGGGCGTGGTGCCG
Organism: Kogia breviceps; assembly: GCF_026419965.1. Classification (NCBI taxonomy): domain Eukaryota; kingdom Metazoa; phylum Chordata; class Mammalia; order Artiodactyla; family Physeteridae; genus Kogia; species Kogia breviceps. The sequence continues at coordinate 2,011,382 of NC_081317.1, forward strand.
CCTGCCCTGGCCTGAGCCCTTGAGAGACATCCTCTTTTTCATGCTACGCACCTTGCGGGAAGGGTTTTGGGACAGCTGGGGTTCAGAGGGCGGGCTTCTCCAACCCCAGAACAGAGAGAGGGCGGGACGTCCACGCTGCCTCGCTGAGCCGTGAGAGCGAGCCAGCCTGGGGGGCCAGCCGCACCCTGGCCGTGAGGTCTGGGCAAGGCGCTTCGCCTGTCTGAGGCTGCGTCCTCCTCACCTGTTCATGGAGTCGTTGTGTTGGCCTTGCTTGTCTCTGGTGGCGGTGGGGAGACGTCTGGGTGCTGTGAGAAGAGCCAGGTGCTGGGGTCGGAAGGAGTCGCGTGCTTTCACGAGCCATCACCCCGGGTGGCCCGCTCGCAGCCTCTGTCCCTTCCTCCCTGCTGATCGCTGCCCGTGTCTCTTGCTTTCAAGCTTGCGCCATCTCCGGCCTCTTCAACTGCATCACCATCCACCCTCTGAACATTGCAGCCGGCGTGTGGATGATGTGAGTAGCCGTGTGACCGTCCTGCTGGGGGGTGTTGGGGCGTGTGGATTTCTGGGCACCTCCCAGGTGGAACACGAGTGAGTTGAATTGGGTGGGCTGGTCTGTGAGGGTTACTGGGCACCAGTGGTGTGTGGGAGACCTGGGGTGGTATTAGTTGTGTGAGTTCCGGCTCTGGGGCTCAGGGGGTTCTTGGGGGCCAGCGCGGGTAGTGAGGTGCTTTCCCTCCAAGGTGGGGGCGGATGGAAGGGCCCGGCCCGCTGTGAGGGCCCAGCGTCTGGTCACGGAGAACCCACAGGCGGGAGCAGACACCCTTGGTGTGCCACCTGGGGCTCCGCCGTCCCCAGCCAGACACGCGCTGCGCTGAGCGCTCGCCGAGTTCCGCCCTCCAGCGAGGGCATCCCGAGGGCGGGCCGTGGCGGCGGACTGGCCACCCTGCTCCGGCTCCTCCCGGGAGCGCGGGCCGAGGTGCCCTGAGGGCCGGGGCCGGAGGGGCGGCATCGCGGGGCTGGGAGCCGCCGGCCTGGGCGCCAGCCTGCTCCTCTCTCCGCAGCACGAACGCGTTCATCCTCCTGCTGTGTGAGGCGCCCTTCTGCTGCCAGTTCATCGAGTTTGCGAACACGGTGGCGGCGAAGGTGGACCAGCTGCGCTCCTGGCAGAAGGCCGTCTTCTACTGCGGGTGAGGGGCCGCGGGCCGGGCCTGACTCGGCTCCCCCAGACCCCGCGTCCGCAGGTGACGCTGCTGGCCAGGCCGGGCGGACGGCCGCTTAGTTTACTCTCGGTAGAGGTTTAAACAGGGATGGCGCTTGTGCAGAGTCACGGGCGGGACCCGCTCTACGACGTGACCCAGCGTCCAGGACTCTGTGTCTGGCCTACAGGTCCAGCCACGCAGTACTCAGACGTGAGATACGTACACCCCGCAGCAGTGCGTATAATAGAGAACGTGGGAACTGCCTGGACTGTTGGCCCAGTAGTTGGGGGTTGCAGAGCAGACTCCGGTACACGCATCCGCACGCGCCTCTGTGCAGCCTTTCAGGAGTGTGGCCGATCCCGATGTCCTGACATGAAAGGGGAAGGAAGCAAGTTGTAGAACAAAACAGAGTGCCTTCCAAATACGCTTTTCTCTTATTTTCCCACATCTAACAACAAGTTCAGTATGTAGTACCTCCCATCTGAGCCATGAGATTGAACTAATTTGTGGATGTGTTTAATGCAGCTTCCAGAACAGTGCCTGGTGTCTGGGAGGCCCTCAACAGCTTCTGGAAGCAGCATCGGTAGTGGTTGTCTAGATTATCTTTAGAAATAGATAGGGAGGTTTTTATTTCAAGCGTTTCTTCCCTTCCTGGAGGCCAGTAGTTGTGTCAGAGCACAGGATACGTGCTCAGCTCTAGAGCCGTTTCCCACTGTGTCTAAAGCACAGAGGAATACGAAATACCACGCACTGGCACCTCCTTTGCCGGCGTTTCTATTTTTTAAAAATTATTTTAAAATGCTAACAGTAATATATATTCATTAAAAATAATGTGGAAATAAAAAGTTGTTTCCCAAAGCCCCACTACTCATTAACATTTTGATATGTGGCCTTTCACTCTGTCTTCAGGCACTTTGTAAAACCTGTTTTCACACAGTTTTAACCATTACAAGTACATTTGTATCTTGTTTTTTTTCCCCTTAAAATCATGGTAGAAATATTTTCAGTATTACCACAAAGTCTTCATAAGATGACTTTTTAAAAAATTAATTAGTTTATGTATTTATTTTTGGCTGTGTTGGGTCTTCGTTGCTGCACGCGGGCTTTCTCTAGTTGTGGTGAGCGGGGGCTACTCTTCGTGGTGGTGCATGGGCTTCTCATTGAGGCGGTGGCTTCTCTTGTTGAGGAGCACAGGCTCTAGGTGCACGGGCTCAGTAGTTGTGGCTCGCAGGCTCAGTAGTTGTGGCACACGGGCTTGGTTGCTCTGCAGCATGTGGGATCTTCCAGGGATTGAACCAGGGATCGAACCCATGGTCCCCTGCATTGGTAGGCGCATTCTTAACCACTGTGCCACTGGGGAAGTCCCCATAAGATGAATTTTAATGATAGTAATATTTATTCTGCTGAATGTATCATGCTTTTCTTCATTTGTAACCTGTAGTACAAATCAGGCTGTGATGAACATCTCTGTGCTAAAAATTTCTGTGTTGATGATGATTTCCTTAGGATCTGTTTCCAGGTGTGGGGTTATTAGGTCAAAGATTACAATCATTTAAAAGATTTCAATATGTGGCTAAATGCTTTCCAGAGAGAGTACCTGACTTTCTTCTTTCTTTCCCCGGGCCCAGGGCCCTGTGCCCTTTTCACATTTGTATCTGTTATCTAAGGTAAAATCTTCATCTGTATGTTTTTTACTAATTGCATTTTCCTTTTTGGCAATTAATGGTCTAGTTTCCTTTTCACCTTTTGACATTGTAACATTTTACTTAGTAAGTTACAGTGTGTTTCTATATTAAAGATTTCTTGATTCTTTGTTATGTTTCCTGCAAATGTATTTCCAGCCTGTTGTTTGCCTTTCCTTTTGTTTTGACAGAAGATTTTTCCCCATGGTCTTTTCTTTTCCTTTGCAATTTCTATTATTATTTTTTTACTTAGAAAGTTTATAACTTCAATAAAACCTCATGATCACACGTCCCGCCAGAATGGAAATTCAGGTAGAATTCATTTGGTCGAGTCCGAGAAGAGTCTCGTCTTCCTTGTGTACAGGGTGTGTGTGTTAACCCGAATCACTGTCACCGGTCTGGAAATCCCAGCCAGGACCAGGCATCAGCCCCATGGATACTTAAGCCAGAGTGGACACCTGTCTCCAGGTGGTGCCAACCTGGACCAGGCAGAGCTGCCTCACCAGCCAGTTAGCCGTTCTTGGCGTGCACCTTGCAATAAGGAAGCCCCGTGTCTTGTGCACTTTAACTTTTGGGATCTTCCTTGTTGAGATTACGGCTGGTTTTACGGCGCTGATAAGAGCCAACATTTATTTAGTGCTTATGCTGTTCCGGGCATCGTGTTAAGTACTTCAGATGCCTTATCTCATTCAGTCTCAAAACCTCTGAGGTTTGATCCCCACCTTACCGTAGAGAGGCTGAGCCTCAGTTGAGTAACTTGCGCCCAGTCACAAAGCCGCCAAGGGACTGAACTGACACTGGATTTTCTGGTCTGCCTGTTTTTATGCACAGGGGGTTGGGCCATTTTGGTGCTGTTTAAGCCTTTTTGGATCACAGATCCTTTCAAAAATCTGATGAAAGCTTTGGGTTCTCTCCCCAGGAAATGCACAGAATTGTACAGACAAGTTCATGGGTGTTTGAGGACTTTACGAAGCCCGGCTGTGCACCTGTGCCCCAGCTGATTTCTGGGCACCCTTCCTGTACCTGGCTGTCTGGGAAGGGGGCTGGGTGAACCTGGGACGCGGGACGTGGTGTCGTGGCCGCGGGGTGGGAGTGCCCTTTGACCTCTGCGTCTCCTCTAGGATGGCCGTCGTCCCCATCGTCATCAGCCTGACCCTGACCACGCTGCTGGGCAACGCCATCGCCTTCGCCACCGGAGTGCTGTACGGACTGTCTGCTCTGGGCAAGAAGTGCGTCTGCCGGGCCCAGCCCCCGGCGCCGGGGGCGCTTTACTTCCCGCCTCCCGAAGTCTCGCAGGGAGGGGAGGGCTGGGAGTGGCCCCCGTTACTCTGTTGTGGAAACGGAAGCACAGAGGCTGTCAGTGACCCCCGTCCGTGTCTCCAGGGTGTCCGAGCTCTAGGGAGTGAGAGCAGGAGAATTCACAGGACGCCCTGGTGGCCCCGTCGTGCCTCGTCACAGCCTGTAGCAGGGATGGCAGGGCCATGGCTCCTGAGAGCCTCTTCCCTTTGGGGCCCACAGCTGGCCTCGCGGTCAGCATTGCCCGCTCTCGCGGAGCCCAGACCGCGAATCCGAATCCTCAGCTCAGCGTCCCAGGCAGCCTGGGCCGCTCTCGGAGGTGACAAGACATGTCTTCGCCATCCTAGCGATAGGGGCTCTGCCTGGGGAAGCCATAGGGCCCGTTAGGCGCTGTCTGCAGGCCACACCTGGGCCACAGGTCAGGAATGGGGCGGAGGCTGGGAGGGCTGTGTGTCTGGGGTCCGCCCCCCGCGTGGCGCTGACCGGCTCTCTCCCCAGGGGCGACGCGGTCTCCTACGCCAGGATCCGGCAGCAGGGGCAGCAGGCGGACGAGGAGAAGCTCACGGACACCCTGGAGGGGGAGCTGTGATGTGGCCGGGCGCCCTCCCGCCCCCCGTCGGCCCTCTGGTCTGTGTGAGCGCGTCCCCGAGGCGCACTGACCCTGAGGGGCAGCCTGGGAGAGGCGCCTGCGTCCAGCTCCCTCGGTCCCTGTCACCTGTCCCCGCACCTGGAGTCCTCTGTCGGCCCCTCCCCCAGATCGGCATCGCCCCAAGCCAGGCTCCGAGGGGCCGGGGTGAGGGCTCTGAGGGCCTTGGCCGGCGTCGAGGGGATGGGAGGTGGCGGCGGGCAGCGGGGGCCTCGGGGTGATCCAGGCCTCAGGGCGTGAGGCCGCGCGGAGCCTGCAGAGCTCTGCGGGCAGCCCGCCTGACCACTCTTCCCAGCTCGCATGGCCTGCCGGCAGGAGGCCCCTGGGGGGCGGTTTCCAGACTTGCACAGCTGGCAGGACCCCCGAGCCCTGCTGACGGCCCGCGAGGAGCTGCTTTTGGAGACTTTGGTCCTGTCTCGAGGTGGGAGGTACATCAGCCCAGGCCTGGGCATTGGCCACAGTGGCCCCTTCTCAGCCCTCCAGGCAGGAGAGCGTCCCGTAAGCTGAGCCACCTTGGGCTGCCTCTGCCATGCTGTCATCAGGGCAGAGCGGGGTCCTGTTGCCCATGGCCCCGGCCACTCTGTTCTCCACGGGAGCCTACGGTGCTCCTGACACGCTCCTCCAGTGCCCGCGACGGCAGCCCAGGCGGTGACCCAACCGCTGGTAGGGGTGTGCTCCCTCCCCCGGTTCCCTGGACCCTCGGATAGCACAGAACCAGGACACTTCCCGTGGGTCTGGCCAGCCCCTAGGTTCTCCCCATCGCCCAGGCCCCGGTGCTAAGGACGCGTGGAGGGCAGGCTCTCCCCTGCCCCGCGGGGCTGCCCGACCACCTCTCTGGTGTGGGCCTGCCGATCCCACCCCCCGGCCTGTCCTCAGGCAGAGGCTAGAGCCGCCCCCGCGCCCACCCTGAGCTGTCCCCGCTGCGCTGGCTGCCAGGCCACCAGGGAGCGGGGCCCGTGTGGACGTGTGTGTCGTCTCCCCGGCCTCCCTCCGTGCGCCGTCCCTTCCTTCCGCCCTGCCCACCGGCCGCTCTGGTTGCTGGACTGGTTTCAGCCATTGGGCGTGTGTGACAGGCCTGGCCCGCCCGGGTGGCCTGGGACAGCCACGGGCCGGTCTGGGGCTCAGCTCCTCCCAGGACCCCAGGCCGGGCCTGCTCTGGGCGCCCAGAGCTCAGGGGCCCGCTTCTTCCCTGTGGAACCAGCCCCAGGGCTGCGCCCCGCTCTTTGCTTCCCAGAGGAACTTTTCATCTCTGGCGTTTGTTAGTGTTTGAGGCTGGGAGGGCAGGCACTGTCCCGGGCACAGCAGCGTCCCCCAGCAGCTCTCCAGGGAGCCCGACACGTGCCTTCAGGGGTCCTCCGGGACCAATTTCCTCAGGCCAGCGCTGGGTTCAAAGGGCTGTGGGCTGTAGGTCTCTCCAGGCCGGCAGGGTGAGGGTGTGTGTGTGTGTGTGTGTGTGTGTGTGTGTCTCCTGTGTGTGCCGTGTGAGACCTGTCTACCTCCCAGGAGGAGCAAGGGCCCTGCCTGCCCCTCTTGGCTCATTCTTACCCAGCAAGTGGAACTCGGGGGTCACTCCTGCCCCTGCCTCCAGGGCCTTGCTGATGGGGGTCTTCTTGCTGCAGGAGGAGAAGGGCTGGCTGTGTGTTGAGGAAGCTTGCGCTTCTGCCCTGTGAGGAAGTTGGGTGGACCCTCCAACCCCTCGGTCCCAGGCCAGAGTGGGCAGGTCACTTGCCGAGGTTCCGAATGAGCGTAGCCGAGCAGCCCTGGAGCTGCGACCCTGTCTCCCAGTCAGGGGTGGGGGGGTGTCCCACCTTGTCTGGTGGTGGAAGGGTGGGGCCGCCAGGGCCCTCTCCCACCTCTGCGGCTCTGGGCTCTGTCCTCTCGTGGTCCCTGTTTACTCTCAGTGTTTGGCTTGCATTTTGAGCAATAAAGCCTGGTAGCAGTTTGTATGGTCGCTGGCGCGGTCCACCTGTCACCGTCTCCCTCCGGGGCACTAAGCGGCAGAGATGCCCCGGCCCTACACCGGCTGAGCGGGGGCCAGCCCCGGGGGTAAACTGCCATGGCATCGAGGCCCCTATGCTGCTGGCCCTGTGCCGGCCCGCTCCCAGCATCTCACACAAGGACGGTGGCTTGGCCGAGCTCACAGAGCCCTCGCCTCTTCCTTCTGCCTGGCTGTGGGCAGCTTGGGGTGGCCGTAGAGAGGGGGCCTTGGGGCAGCAGGCCCTGGCGACCTCGGCTGAGAATGTGGGTCCAGCCTGGCTGCTGGGGGGGCTCCCCCACCTGGAGTAAACCCCACTCCTTCCTCTCCTGGGCCGTGGCCTGATTTATTTGTATAAATAGGGTGAACACGGCTTGAACTCGAGCGCTTCCTGTTGCCAGAAGGCGGGTGGGTGTAGGAGGGAGTGTCCACGCTGGGTCCTGGCCTTTGGGGGTCCAGGACGGTCCCTGCGGTGTCCATGGGCCTCACAGGCCCAGTTTCCTGTCTTGGTCCCCAAAGCCAAGAGGCTCAATGGCCTCCAGGTGATCAGAGCAGGAGGGCCGGCGTCCCTGTGCGGAGCTGCCCCACCACCAGCAGCCCCGTGTGTCCTGGGCGTGGCCCCCCACGCGTGAATGAACACTAGGCCCGAGGTCGCCCAACAAGGCCTTGGCCCTGGGCCATGTGGCTGCCCCCTCCGTCGGTGGGTCTGGCCGATGAGTGGGTGACACTGGGGCCACCTGAGCCAGGGCCGAGGCTGGACGGGGTGCTGCCTGCCCAGAGCCGGTGCATGTGCCGTGCCGTGAGGCCTCTGGCCGGTCCTCCTGTGCCCCGGCTGGCGGCGGGTTGACACCGCCTCCTGGACGCGGGGTGCGGGTTTGGGGCCCCGACGCGCTCCACCACCCAGCGGTTTGGCCCTCAACGGCGGGGGCCCCGCTCTAGCGTAGGAAGGACCCCCTCCCGCTGCGGAAGAAGGACTCGATCTGCTCCAGCGACCGGCCCTTGGTCTCGGGCACACAGCAGCTGGTGAAGGCCAGGTTCACGGAGCACACGGCGGCAAAGAAGAAGAAAGGCGCCTGCAGGCCGAAGGCGTTCTGGGGGAGAAGGGGGGCTCTGGGTCACAGGGGAACCCGAAAGGTCCTCCTGCCCCAGCACCAGCTTCGTGGCCCGGCGAGCATTAGCCAGCCTGGGGGGCAGGCCTTCATCTCGTTCCCCTGCTTGGCCCACCCCCGGGTTCCCCACTGTCTCCAGCGTGAAATCCAAGTGCCTCAGCAGGGCATTGGAGTCCTTGAGGGGTGCAGGCAGCCTTCCTCTGTGCTGGGCCCGGGACTGACTTCTCCCAGCCGGAGCCTACCTGCCCCAGACAAGGCCTCTCTCCTTGGTCCCACAGCGCCCACCTCTCAGTTTCAGCTGGCCCACACGCCTGCTTGCGGCGGGCCCGCCGCCACAGCGTGGCTGAGCTGCTCTGGGCGCCCCCGACCCTGCCCTGGCCCCATCCAAGCTGTCCGCATCAGATTCTCCCACTTGGGAGTTGGGAACTGGAACTTGGAGGTTGTGGTTGGCTTCAGGGCCTGCTGGGGGTTTGAACCAAGAGGCTGGGTGAAGCCAGGAGGGGGAAGCATTCGGCGGAGAGACCCAAACTGCCCACCCGGACAGAAGGCCAGATACCCCGGAGGGTGACAGGCAGGGCAGGTGGGTGTGGCTCTCTGGACTTGGGCGGCCCCCTGGCCTGGGAGGTCAATCACCTGACTTCTCACGATAGTTCCCTGAACCGAGTCTGTTGGCCGAAATGAATGTTGTCCCTTGACGGCCCTCGGCCTCGGCCTGAAGGGGGTGTGGGCTAAGGCTGAGGGGACACGCGGAGAAGCCTCAGCACAGCCCGGGCACCGGCCAGAGAGGCCCCGGGTCCCGGGGGCGGGGCACTCACCACCACCAGCAGGAAGGACTTGGTGAGGGCAAAGGCGGTGAGCCAGCTGAGCAGCACGCAGAGCCCCGAGGCCACGCCGCGGGCCCGCAGCGGCAGGATCTCGGACATGAGGAGCCAGGTGATGGGCCCCCAGCCCACGGCGTAGCCTGCCGGAAGCGGGGGGGGCGGCGGGCTCAGAGCGCGTTGGTGGGGGATGGGGGGTGGGGGAAGAAGGGCTCTCGCGTCTCCCTGGGGCTGCTGAGAGACGGCTCCCCGACCTCCGGGACAGCGGTGACCCAGCCCTGGACGCCGGCGCGTCCCCGCGCCTCACACCCGAGACGGCCCGGTCCCCGGACCCCGTAGAGCAGGCCACACCTACCCATGATGAAGAGCATGCTGGCCAGCAGGGGCACCAGGGTGAGGTAGCCGGGGGGCGTGGCCAGGGGCTGCCCCGTGCCCCCCAGGGGCGCCCCCTCCAGGCCCATGGTGCCGTTGGGGGCCAGAGGCTTTGGAGCGAAGTGGACGTACAGCCCCAGCGTCAGGTTGGCAGCAAACATGCTGGCCCCTGTGGACAGACAGGTGGCCCCCGGGGGCCCGGAACCCTGTGAGCCAGCACCCCTCGGCGCCCCGCACCCGGGGCGTGGCCCGGTCCGCTCCGGGCCGCCTGTGACTGGAGGCTCCCCCCCGCAGGGCAGCCAGCTCCCACCCAGCCCGCGTTTGGGCTCCGTCACACCCGGCGTGTGTGTCATCGTCGGCTCGTTGCTCCCACGAGCCTCGGCGGACCCTTCTGGGTGCCCGGGCCCTCGTCGGTTGCCGGGGAGATGCTGGGGAGACGGAGGCCACCAGGGCAGGTCTGACCCAGGCCCCCTGGCGCCCCCACCGCGAGGGCTGGCGAGACACGTGGCGGCTGCCGAAGGAGCGAATGAGCGCAGGTGAGCAGCGTGAGCCCACCTGAGACGAAGAGCAGAGCCTTGCGGCCGGCCAGGTCCATGGCGAGGGCGGCGATCAGCACGGACAGGAGCCGCACGGCTCCCACGACGGCTGCGTCATCCTCGGGGGGCTGCGAGGAGGAAGCCCCTGGCGCTGAGGGACCCCAGCCTGCCGCCCCTCCCCCCGCCCCGCCGAGGCTCCGCTGCTTCGTGCCAGGCGGTTTCCCTGGTCCCCCGGCCCGGCCCGTGGGGCCCTCGCGGGGCAGGGGCACAACTGCGGTGCCCACCACTAAGCCCAGGGCCGGCTGGCACCGGATCCAGGCATCACAACACCTCGTGGAACCGTGCTGTCGCTAATCTTCGGGTCTCGTCTCCCTCCGAGCCCCAGGACGGGTGGATGAAGCCGTGCTGGCTTCGCAGAGGAGGAAGCTGAGGTTTGGAGGGGAGGTGCCTTCCTCAGCGGGTGGCAGATGCTCTGAACCCGGGATCTGTGGCTCCCCGGGGGTCTATGCTTCTATAAAGCTGGTTTCCCTTGTAATTCTGCCTATCTTATTTTATTTTTTTAATTTTATTTTATTTATTTATTTATTTTTTTGCGGTATGCGGGCCTCTCACTGTTGTGGCCTCTCCCGCTGCGGAGCACAGGCTCCGGACGCGCAGGCCCAGCGGCCATGGCTCACGGGCTTAGTTGCTCCGCGGCATGTGGGATCTTCCCGGACCGGGGCACGAACCCGTGTCTCCTGCATCGGCAGGCGGATTCTCAACCACTGCGCCACCAGGGAAGCCCATGCCTATCTTATTTTAAAACACGCAAGCTCTGTTGGCCGGCCCAGAGACAGCTAAGAGACGCGGGTGTCTGCGCGTGTGCGTGCACCCCGGACCCCGGCACAGAGCAGGTGCTCCGCAGGGGTGCCCTCCCCGGGTCCGGGGGCAGGGCGGGCGGCGTGGGGCGGGGCTCTCACCAGCAGGACGGCAGTGCTGTCGAAGATGGACTGCAGGTAGACGAGGACGGGCGTGATGCCCGTCAGTTGCTGCAGGAAACGCATCAGCAAGGCGATGACGATGGGGCGGTATATGTGGGGGTCCCGGGCCTCGGCCCACGACAGGTGGCTGCTCTGGAGACACGAGGCTGCCGCTGAGGGGGCTGTGCCCGCCCCTCCGGCTGGCACCAACCTGCCCTGGGCTGCATCGAGCTGGGGACGAGACCCCCCTCTTCCCTCCTCCAGGAAAGATCCCCAGCACTGAGGCAACCCTGGCTCTGGGGACAGGCCCGGGGACCCCTGCGTGGACCCAGGCTCTTGGATCAGTGCGTGGGCCAAGGCAGACTCCTGCTTGTCGGTATCGCCGGGCCCCCGGGCATCCACCGCACGGCGCGTGCGCCCTGGACCAGGGGCCACGACACTCCCCGCCCCCCCCCGCCCCAGCCCTTGTTCCTAGAGGTGGGAACTGCTCTTATCCCTGTTCTCCAGGAAAAGCAACTGAGGCTCATGACGGCCTAGTGAATGGCCACAGCCCCACAGTGCCGTAGGCGCCCACCCCTCCCACACCTGTGTCCGGACGTTGTCCTGGATCTGCTGGAACTCCCGGCGGATGTCGGCGTCAGCCCCTCGCAGCCAGGCCAGTGCCTGCAGCGCCTCCGAGTCCCTGCCCCTCGAGAGCAGGAAGCGAGGTGAGCTGGGCATGAAGCCGAGCAGCAGGATCATGACGAGCACAGGCCCCTCCCCCGCCACGGCCAGCCAGCGCCACGGCAGCAGCAGGCCTGGGCACAGGGGGCGGGTGAGGAGCTGGGGCTGGGCTGGGCACAGAAGCCCTCCCACCGGGGCCGCTGAGCAGCCTCCTTTGCCCTCAAGTGTGAGTCCCTGGGCCACCTCCTACAGGAAGCCTACCCTGCTTGCTCCAGGCCTCTGTGGTCCAAATCAAGAGAGGCCACAGGGATTGCCTGGCCCCTGGCACAGGGCCCGGGTCCTTGGAGGGTCTCAAGGGCCACGGCAAGGTGATGGAGGAGTAGCCTGAGCAGCAAGGTCCCGGGGCCTCTACCACCAAACCCCCACCCCACCTCAGCTGGCTGCACCCTGATCACTTTTCTCTACGGTCTTCCCACCTAAGACTATTTGACAGAAAACATTCTGCCGTTAAAAGTCAGTTTAAAGACTGCCAGCCCAGGAGAAGCCCTCACTGCCCAGTTAGGGGTGGGACCTCGTGACCAGAGAGGCGCAGGGAATTGCCTGGAGGCACACAGCATGGTGGCAGCTATGCCTCTGGCCTCTCAGCATGGAATTCGTCTGGGGACACGTTCATCCCTTTCCACCCCCGCTGCTCAGCGGCACCCCACCGCCCCCCAAGCCTGCCCACGGCGGAGGTGCCTAGTGCGCATTTGGATGATACTTGCCAAGGGCGTAGAGGGACAGTGATCCGAACACTGCCATGAGCTGGGGTGTGGCGCCCAGGGCCCCACGGACGCCTGCGGGAGCAATTTCAGACACGTACACCTGCAAGACACACCCCCACCCCCGGCCTCCGCTGAGAACACAGGCGCCTGGGCCCGGCTGAGGCGGCAGAGGTGGCCCGGTGAGCCGTGGGGAGCAGGGAGCGGGGGCTTCCGGTGGGGTTCTCGTCCTGATCGTGGCTCGCGGCATGACCTCCCTCGGGCCTCAGCTGCCCTGTCGCGGGGCGGAAGCACTCAGCTCTGGCGTGGGGACGTGAGGCTGGGAGTTGGGAGGCCCGAGGGCACCCAGGCTCCAGCCTCTGCTCCTTCCAGAGGCCTTGGTCCCGTGCCGGGCTCGCCCAGCCCCCGAATGGGTGTGTGGAACGGTGGGTAAGACGAGGGGCCTCCCAGGAAGGGCGCAGGGCCGGGACTTCCCTTCCCTTTCCCGTTGCGTTGCGCAATGTGGATTTTCTCTGATTGAGCAATGCGTCTGTCAGGACTCGGGACGGGAGGTTTGGGGAGTCCAGAGTTGGGGGCGGCTGGGGACTGGTGTCAGGTTCCCCCCGGATTAGCTGCCCTGCTGGGGCTGAGCTGAGGCAGACATATCCCTGTTGACCAGGGGACTCCGAGGCCAGGAGGCCTCAGCTGATGGTGGTCAGTGCAAATACCGAGGCAGTGAGAGGACCGGGGTGGGCAGTCCTGGCCTTACCGGGATGCAGGCAGCCGTGAGTCCCCCAGCGAAGCCCGTCAGCATCCTCCCCAGCAGCAACATCCAGAGGCCGTGGGCACCCGCCATGAGCGCGTAGCCGGCCGCCGAGGGTACAGCCGAGAACATGATGCTGAGCTTCCGGCCCAGGAGGTCATTGAGCACCATGGCGCTGAGGCCACCGGCCGCCGCACCCAAGGTGAACACGGACTGCAGGGAAAGGGCGCGGGGCCCCGTCAGAGCCTAGAGACAGCTGCTTTCCCAGGCTGTCCCAGGAGCCTGGACTGCAGGACTAGGGCCCTGTGTGGTAGTGAGCCTCCTGTCTCCAGAGGGGTACAAGCAGCATGTGGGATGCCACAACAGCTGTCTGCAGTGGCTCTGTCCAGCCTGATGTTTAAATGTCCAGCGCTGTAACAGAGCAGGCAGAACTCTGTGACTTGAAGCCCTTGGGATTTTAAGATTTGGGGGTTCTCGGATTCCCTGTCGAGTGTACCAGGTTGGATCCGGTCAGTGACCTGGGCAGGGTGCTCAGCCTGTCTGAGCCTCAGTTTCTTCAGCTGCATTATGGGGACAGCGGTAGCACCCACCTCATAGGGTTGGCCCTGGAGTAAACCGGCTCTCGTGGCAAGTGCCTAGCACAGGCCCGGCACATACTAGGCGCGCAGTCTGCCTTGGGTATTATTATCTTAGCTAACGTGTTGTGGTTGTAAGTCTGAGGCCGCTAAGCTTGCTATTCTAGAATCTTGGGACTCTTGGGGCCTGTGCTCTTCCTACTTACATGCCCACCATCTATCCTGGGACCCTCCGTGCCCCAGCAGTGCTCTTTCCATTAGTAGCTGATTCTCCTGCCACCCCTCGTCCAGGGAGGTGTCCTCTCTGCTGTGACAGCCCAGCTCTGGGTGGGGGGATCTGGGGAACCCTCAGCACCACTGGGTGGAAACCTTAAGGGACACCTCCCCACCTGCTCCTTCCCACGCCTTCTCCATCAGCTTTCAGTTCCTCCTTTTCAGAGCCATTATCTGGCCTCACTCCACCCACCCCACCCACCCCAGCCTGGAGTGGGTGGGGGAGGGGGCCGACCAGGGCCCTGGAGGGGGTCCCAAGGCTGACCTTTGGGGGGTTCCTAGCTTGGGACAGAGCTCAGTGCGTCCCTGCCGCCCCGTGCCCTGCCCCTCTGCAGCTCAGAGCGTGGCTCTTACCCCGAACCAGGATGCCTGGGATTTGGTCAGACTCAGGTTTGGATCCAAGGAGCGCTCCAGGGCTGGGATGACGGGGGACGTGTAGACCAGGGCGTACCCGAAGCTGAAATTGCCCAGCACAGCAGCAAAGGTAGCTAGGAAAACCCTCTTGTTCTGCAGGGCCCTGGTGCGTGGGGGGTGCAGAGCAGTCAGAACCTCTGAGTCCCTCCCCGCCCGACTGCTGACTGTCCCGAGCACGGTGGCGACCCGCTCAGAGGGCAGTGCTGGGGACGGCTGCGTCAAGAGCTGGTCGCACTGGCACCTCCCAGGCCTGAGCGCCAGCTCCCTTGGGAAACCCCCAGGGCACGAGGACAGCCCTGGCAGCCCACTGCTGTGGCTGAGACGCAGGTGCAGAGGACTGTTTGCCGTAAGAGGAGGCTTGGTGTCTGCCCCCAGCTTTGCCATTCAAGGCTTGCTGTGTGACTTTAGGCAAAAGCCCCTCGCCCCCTCTGGGTCTCAGTCGCCCTGTCTCTGCCAGTTGGGGGCTGGGCCCTGTACTCAGGAGGACCGGCTCCTTAAATAGGACTAGTGTGTCTGGGGCAGGAGGGAACCGGATGGCCCCTTGGTGGCCGCTCACCGACAGTCAGTGGAGGCCCAAGATGGGAGCCAGCTGCCCACTGGAGGGTACCAGGACCGTCCCTAGCCTCCACCCGCAGACCCTATGCCTAGAGGCTCTCACCAGACCCGCGTCCTCTCCCCTGGTGACGGGGGCGGCTTCTCGGGGAAGGTGTCATAGTCCGGGCCCTCGGCTCCCAGCAGCGGCTCCTGCATTGCCGGCTTCTCCTGTCAGGGTGCGCCGCGGAGGGGCCCGGGGCAGCTCCGGCCAGAGATGCGTCCGGCCGCAGCTGCTGGGAGCATCCGGCTGAGCCCGCAGCTCCGCCCCCACGACCGCGATTGGCTGCGGGGCGGCCCTGCAGAGCGGGCACCGGCCAATGAGGCGGCCACGAGTGGTGCGGATGCTGAGGATGCGGGTGCGGCGCTGGGGTGGGGCGGCCGGGCTTTCCCCCGGAGCCGACTAGGGCGGAGGAACCCGGACGGGGCGGCAGGCTTTTCCCTGGGCGCGGCAGGCCACTCGTGCGCCCCCGGGGGGCCCCGGGGCTCGCTTAGCGGGTGGGAACCCGCACGGAGGGAGCCGCTTGAAAGTCGCGCAGGGCCTGGAGGCAGGGCCCTTCTGTGTCCGCGTCTGGGTCCAAGCTGGGTACCAGCCCCGGGGCGCAGACTGCGTCTCACCCCGGGGCCCAGTTACTATAGGCAGGAGGAAGCTGAAGCCCAGAGAGGGGCCGTGACGCGCAAAGGTCACACAGCGAACACTCGTGGAGAGGAAGGCTGTGCGCTCCGCCTGGCGCTCGACGCCCTCTGTCCCTGCCCCATCGCGTCTCGGAGTCACCGCTGTCCCCTTGGCGCGGTGAAATCAGGTTCGCGAGTATCTGGGACAGCCGCAGCCGAGGGTGTGTGGAGTGAAGGCAGGGGGAGGAGGGGGTGGCGATTCCAGTGGGCGAGACTTGTATTTTCCCCGTTTCTGATTGCAGAAGTGACTTGGGCTTGTAGCGAATCATCCAGGTAATTAGATAGCATTTAAAAATAAGAAAAGCAGAACCTGAAAATTCCCTGGAAGCCCATTCTTAAAACAAAACAAAAAGACCCACCACCGCCACCAACAAAAAACCCATCCAACCAAACAGAAACGCAAACCACACACGCACACACCACACAACAAAAACAACGAAACGGAATGACCAGTTCCAGCTCTCCCTTTGGGCTTTTTCAGATGGAGGGGGCTGGGTCAGACCCTGTGCTGCCGAATGGATGTGCCACACATATTTTACAACCGATTCTTTGTTGTCGAACATTGGGGTTATTTGCAAATGTTAGCTATCAAAATAGCAAAGTGTTTAAAAAAGTTGTTATAGTTCTCTTTTATAATCACCAAAATATAACCACATATATTAGAATAGAGAAACTAGAGATGTGGGAAAGCCACATCCGTTGCCAACAGCCTCACCCTGCTGGAATCTCAGTGTCTTTCCTTCCTCTCTTTTCCCCATGTGTCTGTTTTGTGTATTGTTGCCCATTGAGTGTGTATCTGATCGTGTGACCACTTCACACTGTGTTTCAGGCATTTTCTTGCCGTCAAGGGCACAGTCTTTGGACTCCGGCACCCAGTGAGGGGTGGCTCTTGCTGTAACGTTCCATAGCCTTTATGACCATATTTTGAAAATTGAGATGGAGCACATCAAAACTGAGCAGGATCCCATGGGGCCTTCCCGGGACAGACTGTCCCCTCCATGTCCTCTGCCTGCCTTCTGTCTGTAGAAAAACTTTATCCATAGAATAAATTTAATCAGAGAAGTGAAAAAAATGCAGAAGCAAAGAGAAGCAAACAGGACAACATAATAAAGTTTAGTCATTAGGCAAAGTCAAGGACTTTTAGTTCCTCCTCAAAGGCTATGGATAATATTCTGAGTCGTACCCTTTGAGCTGCTCTGCCAATACGGAAACCCCCACTAGGTGGAAAGAGTTAACTCCACGATGACCACACTGTAGCCATGACATAAGCTGCTCCATCTCCATTCCAAGAATTGGCCTCAAAGAAATGGGCACAGACCAACCCTCGAACTGAAGGTTCAACTGTACTTAAAACAAGATGACGCCGATGAGACCACCAATGACCAATTTCAAGATGATTGTCGGAGCTGACTGCTGTTTCTGCACGTAGCCCCTTCCCTTTGCCTGTACACCCCTGAAACTCCCCTTTAAAGGCTCTGATTGGCACAGGCGGAGTTGGCTTTTGGACACAAGTCCGCCTTCTCCCCCAGGTTGCCGGCCTCCTGTATGAAGCAACCTTTCCTTTCCTACCAACGCTTGTTTCTTGAGTGTTGGCTTTCAAGCTTGGAGCAGCCAGACCTGAGCTCAGTAACGTCTTAAAGGGACAGCTCAATGGATAAAATTCTGTGTGCACCCAGGAATCACGGCTCAGATCAAGAAAGACGCTTCTGGTCACCCCCAGAAAATCCCAAGTATCCCTTCCCAGTCATGCCCGCCCTCCTGAGGTCCCGTCACTCTGATTTCTGTCATTGTGGATTAGATTTTCCTGCTCTTGAACCTCTTGAATGGAATCCTGCTCTTGTTTCTGGCTCTCTTTTTTTTTTTTTTTTCCAATTTTTTTTCCTTTAAGGTCAACTTTATTGAGAGACAATCTACACACAGTAAAGTGAACCCATTTTAAGTGCGTAGATTGATGAGCGTTGACAACTGTACCACCCAGTCAAGACAGAACATTTCCATCCTCCAAGAAGGATATTGGTGCCCCTTCCCAGTGAACACTCCTCCCCCATCCCTAAGAAACCACGGATCGTCTTTCTGTGACTGTAGCTTAATCTCTCCTCGAGTTTCCTAGAAAGAGAACCATATATTAAGTGCTTTTTTCTGGCTTCTTTTACTCAGTACGTCGATGAGGTTCATCCGTGCTGTGTTTTCTGGTGGTTTGTTCCCTTTTTGTTGCTGTGTGTGTTAAGTTCCATCCTTTGATGGGTAGTTGGGTTTCACGAAGCTCGGGGCAAGCCACCCCCAAAGATGCCAAAGCGGCAGATTGATTATGCAGAATTAAAGTTACTTGAGAAACAGTGGATGCACGAAGGGCACTCTGGGGCTTCCCCGGTGGCGCGGCGGTTGAGAGTCCGCCTGCCGATGCGGGGGACGCGGGTTCGAGCCCCGGTCCGGGAGGATCCCACGTGCCGCGGAGCGGCTGGGCCCGTGAGCCGTGGCCGCTGCGCCTGCGCGTCTGGAGCCTGTGCTCCGCAACGGGAGAGGCCGCGACAGTGAGAGGCCCGCGTGCCAAAAAAAAAAAAAAAAAGACAAGGGCACTCTGACCCTCCTCTCTGTCGCCCTGAAAGCAGGAAGTAAATCTCCCACGTGGAATATACCCTTCCTGCCTCAGGAGGTAGAGAGACACCCTTACCACCAGAGATGGGGAATTCCGGGCAAGAAGGCTGTGTAACAAACTCCGCCTGGTTTCTTCGCTAATGAGAACCCAAGCCTAAGTTTCTTTGTCTTGTCAGTTCTTCACAAATTTGTTGTTTCTCTGTCTAGAAAGCATAAAAGCTGCCTGCTTTGGTCATTTCTTTGGGTCCCGTATCTGTGAGACCTGTGTATGTGAGAAATTCGATGTGTTCTTTTTCCTTCTGTTAATCTGTCTTGTGTCAATTTAACTATCAGACCAGCCAAAATAACCAAGAAGGGTACGGGGAAATTTCTCCCTCCTGGACAGGCTATCTTCAGTTCCGAGCTAAAAGAAAAAAGCTGGGATGACTCTCCTTGTTCATAATCCCGTCTTACCGGCTTTTTAAGGTTCTTCAGTGGACGAACCTGGATTTGCTCATGAATCTTCTGTCACGGGCATTAAGGTTATTTCACACCTTTTTGCTTTTAAAATTAGCAGCGTGAGGGCTTCCCTGGTGGCGCAGTGGTTGAGAATCCGCCTGCCGATGCAGGGGACACGGGTTCGTGCCCCGGTCCGGGAGGATCCCACGTGCCGCGGAGCGGCTGGGTCCGTGAGCCGTGGCCGCCGAGCCTGCGCGTCCGGAGCCTGTGCTCCGCAACGGGAGAGGCCACAACAGTGAGAGGCCCGCGTACCGCAAAAAAAAAAAAAAAAAAAAAAAAAAAAAAAAAAAAAAAAAAAAAATTAGCAGTGTGATGAACCTCTTCGCCCTTAAGGGATAACTTCCTTCAGCAAAGATCATTTCTGTGGTCCTTGGGCCTCAGAACCCTCCGATCCTCTCTCCTGCCCCACTCTCGTCTGGGTCAGCCCCAGATGGGCTGCTCTGGAACCTGGCCTCTGGGGGTGGGGTGGGACCATCCCCCCTCTCCCGCCCACCCTGTGCCTGGCACAGCACGGGCACACATCCACTGCCAGGAAACCCCTTGCTGGCTTGAATTGAGAGCCTGCCCTTCTTCCTTAGCCTCCCCCAGGCCCCATGGGGGAGTCTCAGCTCAGCGGCCGCAGGAGGCACCGGTCTGGGAGTTGAGGTGCCTGTTTCTGCTGGGCCTGAGAAAGCCCTGGACACACCCACGCGGGGGCTGGTGGGGCCCTCGCTCCCCCGCCTCCCAGCTCCAGCCACTCCTTGGCGGAAGCCCCAGAGGGGGTGGTTTCTTTAGAGGAAAGGGCCCCTAGCTGATCCATTCAGGCTTGCACTCGCTGGTGTCTGTCCCTGGGGAATCTGGCAGCTCCGGGGCGGCCCTCTCCCAGGACCTGGGAGCCCCGATGGCTGGAAGGTAAATGTCCCGCGGGACTGCCGGGGTCGGGGTTGGGGAGGGGCTGGGCAGAGGCCACTCCACGTCTCCTGGACCTTGCTGGCTGATCTAGGGCATTGGAGCTTAAGTGACCTAGTCCAAACTCTGTCCCTGTACGGGACAGGAGCCTGAGGATAGGGTCTCAGGCTGCCAGGACCCTCTCTGCCAAACTCTGGGGCTTCTTGGGGGCCGCTTCCTTCACTGAGCCTCATTTTTCTCGTCTGTAAGATGGATGTAACCTGGTGCCCACTTCCTTCGCTGCTGCCGTGTGGGCAAGAGAGCAGCTGGTAGCCTTGATACAAATCCTCCTGCAGTCCTGGTCCCTCCAGACGAGTCTGCTGGCTTCCAACCGCCCCAGAAACTAGCCTAGCTGCATTCCAGACCCCCTGGCACAGGGGAAAAGGTCTCTGGAGGCGGGCAGCTGGGGCTGAACCTGACTTCCAGCCCCCATCACCTCAAGGGAGAAGGTGAGGAGGTGGGAGGGAGCGCCAGCGGCCCAGGGGCTGTCTCCTCTGGTCCTTATCCTCCCAGCGTGGCCTTCGGCGCCCCCATTTCACAGAGGAGAAAACCAAGGCTCAGGGAGTCCCTTCCCAGGGTCACCTCTGGGGCACCTCTTGGCCCCTGGCTCCTGCTGTGTCTGGGGGCGCTTCCCGAGGGAGAGGGATGGGACAGGCGCTGGGTGGGTGGTGGGGCCCTGCCCTGACCAAGTCCTGTCCCTCACCTCCTTCTCACAGATGGGCCAGCCAGGGCCCCCCAGTGAGAAGGTCCCTGACACCCAGCTGTCCGCTGCTCCCGCCACCCCACGCTGTGCCGCGGCTGACGCCATCCTTGGCCCTGCGGACTCGGACCTGGTGCCCTCCCTGACCCTGGCTGCAGCTCTGGTTCTGCTGTTCCTCCTGCTGTCGGCCTGGCTGGTCTGGGACAGGCCGCTCCCAGGCTTTTGCTAATGTGGGCTCCCCAGCAGCGGGTGTGGGTATCCCTGGGCTGAGAGTGGTACCAGCCCCCCCAGCCACACCCTGGGCCAAATCCTGCGGCCGGCCACTCAGCCCGCGCCCACGGCGGCCCCGGTGGGACCCCAGGAGGCCCCCAGCTCCCCCCCACTGGAGGGCAGGAACCCGGATGAGCCCTGGACTCTGCAGCAGAACGCCGCTGCCGGAGCCTCACATCTGGGGACAGCCACAGGAGGTGGCTAAGGGCCCGGGGCCGCCGAGAGCGCACAGGGAGATGGGCCTCAAAGCCATCCCGTCCTGGCTGGCTGCAGGGTGTGGCTGGGTCCCCATCCTTGCACCGCCAGCCTGAGTGTTGCAGATAAAGCCGGGTGACCCCCGGGTATTGGTGGAATGAGTCAGAACGAGTCGGGAGACTAGAGCTCCAGCTCAGGCTCTGCCCATGCTGCGCCGTGTGACGGTGGACAAGGCCCTTCTCCCTTCCAAACGCGGTTTCCCAGTCATCGAATGAAGATGGCAATACCTACTTCGGGGCATCATTGGGAGGGCCCACCAGTAGGTAGGCATTCTGTGGTCACCTCCGCAGCACACAGTCTCCCTTTGTGTCCGTCCCTCTCCCTCCTCCTGGGACCCAGAAAACCCTTGGAGGAAGCCCCGCACCCTCCCCAGGCTGAGGCCAGTCAGACGGGATGCACTGGTCTTGGCCGCCACCTGGTGGCTGACGTCAGAACTACACCATCCCTCTGGGGTTCCCATCAGGGCAGAGGAAGTGAAGGTGTTCGTTTTATTTTTAAAATTTTGAGATTGTGGATAAGCACCAATCTCATTACCTGGAGAAAACTTCTTTTACCATTTGCTATTTATCTTATTTCCCTCTATTTCCATATCTATAATCTCCTTACCAAAAAAGCATCAGGCAGAAGGCAGAGGGGGTGGGGGAGAGCTGTGAGCAAAGCCGGCGGGGGGGGGGGCGGGTAGGGGGTGGTCTGCCCAGGGTCACCGGTGCCTTCCTGCCCCACAGTGGCCCCTTCTTGGACCTTGACAAAGGAAGATGTGCGCTTCTGAGGCTGGGAGTGTCGTGGAGACCTTCAGGTCAGGGCTGGAGGCCCCAGGATCCTCCTGTCTCTCACTGAACAAATACTTATCAAGAGCCCTCCCGAGGGGGTATCTTCTGTCCTCCCGGGAGCAGGGAAGGGAGGAGAAGCCCCTCTGGACCTCGCCCGAGGCCTCAGCCTTGCCCACTGCCCGACACGGGGTGAGGGCAGATGTGTGCGGCCCCTTGTTTGCATCTCTGTCCAGCGCCCAAGAAAATGCGTGTGGCTTCCGTCGCGGTTCCAGCGGCCCCTCGCTGCATCCGGCCCAGCCCCGGTGGTTCTCCCAGGCTGCCGGGCCCCCTCTGTAGCGCCTGAGGCCAGCACGGGCGTCTGTGTGAAGCTGGTCCAGGAAGGAATTGCACCGGCGAGGGAAATATTGTTCAGTGACCTGTTTTATAAACACTGTGGTTCCATTTGGGGTTTTTCCTGCCCCGTCTCCCCCCTCTGTCAGGGGAGCCGGGGCAGCCAGATGCCTGAGGTTAGGAAAGTCTGGGCTTTTGGTGGGCTGGACGTTGCCAAGGGTGACAGGAGGGGCTGGGACTGGGGTGTGCAAGCCAGAGAGGGTCCTGGCGTGGGGCCGGCAGCCTCTTCTCCCTGAGCCCGTCGGCAGGGAGTGGCTGGGAGCCGGCAGCTCGTATGCGGGTGTGTATATGTGTTGGTGCATATGTGTACATGCATATCTGCACGCACACGTGTGCCCACGTGCTACAAACACGTGCACCGCGTGGGCACGTGCACGTAACGCACACGCACGTGTGGGCGTCTCCGTACACGCGCCTGTGTGTACGTGTGTGCCCCCGTGTGCCTCTGTGTGCGTGCGACTCTACGTACACCGTGAACATCTGTATTTGCATGCGTGCACGAACGTGTGTGTATACATGCGGGTGTGTGAGCGCGCCCACGTGTGCACGTGTGCCCAATCCATGTGGCCTCCCTATAGGAGCCTGGGGA
Source organism: Kogia breviceps (assembly GCF_026419965.1). NCBI lineage: Eukaryota > Metazoa > Chordata > Mammalia > Artiodactyla > Physeteridae > Kogia > Kogia breviceps. The sequence goes on from NC_081317.1 coordinate 2,033,659, forward strand.
CGGAGTGGAACTGGCCTCTTTCCTCCCAGCCTGGGCGTGGGCTCGTGGGTGTTTACAAGGCAGGGTTCAAGTGGCCCCGGGGGCAGGGAGGCTTCTCCCTGGGGAAAGCGGTTTTCCCGTTGTTTCCTCCCTTTCCGGCTCTGTCCAGCTCTGTGGCCTTGGGAGAGTCCCGTGGCCTGAGCCATTTCCTCATCGGTCTGCCGGGGGTGGGGGGGCACGCTGCCACCTCTACTCCTTTCTGCCTCCTTCCTAAAAGGGCCCCAATTGTATTTGGGGGAGCGATGTGCTTAGCTAAACACACAGGTCCTCCAGACGCCCTGCAGCTCGGTGCCCACGTGAGTCCGTTCTGGCCAAGGGTGTAGACAGGAGTGTCCAGGGAGCGCCACCTTCCCGATTAGCGAGGTTTTGGGTCCTACCCCCTTCTTCCTGCCTGGAATTCAGTAATGTTGTCTGGTGATGCAGCAGCCCTCTTGCACCCGGGAGGTGGGAGCCCAGGCTAGGATGAAGCAGGAGCTCGTTCTCTGGTGACGTGGAGCCTGGACGCCTTGTCGTGAGAGCTGGTTTTCTGCGTGTTGCAGCCTCATGCACTCCTAACGGACACAGGCCATCAGACCCTCCTCAGCTGGGGATTAAGGGGCCTGGAGACTGAAGGCGCGGGCTCGTGGGTGCGCTTCAGAGCTAGGCATCTTCCTCCCTTTGCCCTGAGAGGGCCACCGGGGAATAGTCCTTGGAGGCATTCAGGTGCCTCTTGGGAGGAGAAGGACGAGGAGACAGGGACATCCCAGCCTAACTTCCCAGGGGGAGGCGGGCACCTCCGGGGCCCTCGTCCGAGACCAAGCGTGGCTTTGGCGCCGTGGGGCCTCCTCCTGCCCCGTGTCCCTGGCAAGGTGATGGTTAAAGAGACGGGAATGAGGTGACGGGTGGAAGCCCCCTCCCCCTCCCAAGCAGACGGGACCGGCCCGGACAGCAGGTGGACAGGTGGACAGAGAGAGGGCATAGCCAGCCTTCTTTAGGACGTGGGGCAGCCAGTGCCGAGAGCCCAGCCCTGGCCGGACCGCTCTGGTCTCCTTCTCACCAAGGACCTGGCCAGCCTCCCCGCAGCAGACACTTCTGGGGACCTTCTCAGGGTCTCGGCCATACGCACGCCACACGTACGGGTGGGTCCTGCTTGGGGCGCACGAGGGCCACAGAGGAAGGGCAGGGTCAACCTGACCAGGCGGCCCCCGTGCCGGCCGTCAGCCCCTCCTCGGGTCCCGTGATGCGGACCGGGCTCTGATCTGCCGGGGCAAAGTGGGTGCCTCCCCCGGCCCCGGCCAGATGCGCAGTGACCCCGGTTCTACCCACTCTGGGGTTCACACCCCTCCTCTGCTACGGGGCCTGGCCGGGCCTGCAGGGGGCGGGGCTGGGGCTGAGCTCCGCCCCGCCAGCCTGGCGTTTCCGCCTTTTCACCGCCTTAGCCCACACCCTCTCCCGGCACTCGGCCGGCTATCTGGGGGCCGCCGCTAAGGAGCGCGGCGGCTGCTTCTCTTGTTCAAGTATGACATGACATTTTTTCGGATGGCTGGACCGAAACCCGGGAACTTGTTCCGGAAGTCCCCGGTTTGCAGTGTGCAAGCTCCCCCGCGCCCCTCCAGCGTCCCTGCACCCCCCTGTCCCCACCGTCTGGGGCGCAGGCAGCGGGGGCAGCAGTCGGGCCAGGACTGCTCGGCTCCCGGCTCAGAGCCCACACAGAGGCCCCCGGGCTGCAGGTGGCCCAGGAAACCTCTCCTGGGTTATTTCTGGCCCTGTGCTGGCCCGCGGACTCCCTGCCGAGAGCAATGACTGCATTTTCATCTTGTTTTGCTGACGGCTTAGAATATGTCAAAAGCGTTCTGCTGGGAGACCCGAGGGCGCTTTGGTGTGGGGGTGGGGAGTAGGTGCTTGGGAGCCCAGCAGGGGCCTGGCCCCCAGGGCCAGAGCTTTGAGGTTCCTGGCGAGTCGGGGGAGGGTGGGGGCCAGTGAGGGCTGTTTATTACAGCTGTTATATCCGATGGTGCTTCTGGAGCACAGTCTGTGTGCAGACACTGAGAATCACCCCTCTCCTGGTGGTGAAGGGGGGATTCCTCTCTTTCGAGGCTCAGAGCTGTTCTGAGACCCGCCGACGTCCCTGTCCTGGGAGGTGGCTGAGGGGGGACTCGGGCCCCTGTCTGTGGGCCGTGGGCTCATCCCATTCTGGGGTGCGCAGGGCTGGGGGCTGGGGGGCAAGAGGAACAGGGTCTGCGCCCAGGGGTCTCCCCGTGCCCCCAGGGCTGTGCTCAGAGCCACTGACGACAGGTCAGGAGGACAGACCAGGCCTGGCCATCTCCTTTCAAGTGTCCCCGGGGCACGGCCCTGGGACCTGCACCCTGGCCCTTCCACGCCAGCGCCTCTGCCGGGAAGGACCTCGGGCCGCCTAGTGGGCTTCGTTCGGGGCCCAGGCCACCCTCCACTTCCTCCCCCGCCCTCGGCAATGTCCACCGGCCACAGGCAGAGATCGGCTGGAAGACGATCGGTCGGGGCCGCGGCCCCAGCCCTGGGGGGCTCCTAATCCTGGTCTGGGAGGAGACGGGGTGGGGGGTGGGGGCCACTGCCTGTGGGGCGTGGGGGGGCTTCAGACCCCGACCTCTCTGCCGGCCTCGTTTCCACCACAGGGCTTTCCAGAAGGGAGTGTGGAGATAGGAGTCTCCAGGGAGAGGAACTCGGGCTGGGAGTTGAGCCGTGTCTGGGGGTGTGAGCACCCCATCCTCTCGGGATCTGGGTTCTTTGAGCACCTCGACGGCACCCCCGGGGGGTGAGGGCTCCCTGCCCTGCGTGCAGATGGTGCCCGACCCCGTTTCCCCACCAGCCCTTCTTCTCAGGCTGCGGAACGCTCGCTGGCCCGGGAGGGAGGCCAGGAGGCCGAGCCCACTCTACGTGCACAGGCGTGTGGAAACACGTGCACATATACATATGCACGTACGTGTGTGTGTGTGTGTGTGTGCGTGTGCGTGCTTTCACAAAGTACCCCCCCGTCCTGTTGGACAGGCTGGCCTGGTCCCCTGAGCTTTGTTACAGGTCCACTCTGTCCTCAAATGCTGCTCGGTGCCCGGCTCCTGGCCCGGCAGGGTGGGACCGGCCCGGCCCTGCCCCGAGGGGGCTCCGGGTCTAGTGGGGGAGATAGAAGCTCGGCGGGAGGGCACACAGGAAAGGGCTCCGGGCCCAGCCTGGGGTGGGGACCACGCAGGCTTCCTGGCGCCGACGGAGGGCACCTGGTGGGACCGGCCAGCGTGGGGGTGCCCTGGGGAGGGGGGCGCTGGGTCCGAGGCCCCAGGGTGGGAAGCGGCTTGGTACTGGGGGGCTGGGGGCTGCATCCGGCAGGTGTGTCTGGGCTGTGAGGCTGAGCAGTCAGCCCGTGGGGAGGGGGCCAGCCTTGGACGCTTGGGGCTGGCCTGGCTGTGGGGTGACCCTCGCAGATGCCACGTGTGTGCCTCGTGTGCCTCTTAGGTCCCCGTGTCTCCCCAGACTGGGCCTGGCTTCCAGCTGTCTGCAGCCCTGGATTGGCCCCATGTGTTTGGAATTCTGGTTGCAATTCCAGGGGAAGAGGCAGATGGGGTGCCTGTCCTCAGCCGTCCCCGACCTTTGAAGGCTTCGTCTCAGAATACGCAGAATGTCTGTCTGGGGAGTGCAGCCCAGAGAAACTCCGTGACCCAGGAGGCCAGTAGAGGCCAGGGTCTCAGGGGCTGTCTGTGGTGGAAAAACTGAGGTTTCGAAGCTCACAGATTAGCTGAAAAGCCTCGTCCGAGAAGCCTGGCTCATTCTCGCGGGTCAGGAGCGGCAATTGCTCTCTCAGGCCTGAAGGATGGAGGCCAGGACCCTGCAGTCCTTAAAGGGACTGGCTGGCAGGTTTGGATGCAGTGGAGGGTTTGGACATTCTGGGAGAGCGTAGGGGGAAGGGGCCGCTGGTTGTCCGGGTCGGACCCCCCTCTCTCTGGAACATTCCCCAGGGGCAGCCCTGGCTGTGGGCGGGGCTGAGAGTGGGCTGAACGGCCCAGGATCCTGGCCAGGCCTGGGCCTCCCTAGGCCTTCCCTGCGTCCACCAGGCGGGCGGCCTACATGCCGGAGCGCTGCCTCGCCCCTCCTGGATGGAGGTCTGGCCCCGCCCACCGAGGCAGGAGACTCCGATGAGCTGCAGTCCCCTGGTGGTCTGGGTACGTCCTCTGTTGCCCCGTGACCCCCTCACTGCCCGTGGACATGACGCTCTTCCGGGTCCAGCGAATCCTCAGTGCAAGGACCCCTGGCTTTCTCTGGGTCCTGAGCACACAGGTCCCCCTTCGCCTGGACTCTCCTGGGGCAACAATCTTGTGGCACTTGTACCGTCTGCTGGACGGGACTTGCCAAGTGAGAAGTTCCCCAGTGCAAGGGTTGGCGTGCGTGCCTGCGTGTGTGTGTGTGTGCAGCCCCAGAACCCCACGGCTGGGGACCCTGAGCCTGGGCCCCCGTGGCTGCCGGGCCCTGAACTCCATCTGAGGGTGAGGCTGGAGCCCGCGGAAGCCCTTCAAGCTGCTGCCCGCATCCACAGAGCCCCGCGCTGCACCCTGGGACTTTGGGACGGCAAGGGCGCCCTTGGCTGCCTGGGCTCTCCCTCTTCCGTAGACCTTTCATGTGTCATAATGAAAGCTGAGTGCCTGTTGGGCCCTCGGCCGTTGCTCAGAAATGGGCCCCTCCCCGGACTGCCCCCTACAGGTTTGACTCCTCCCCTCCTTCTTTCCCAAAAGTCCAGACACAGTGCATCTGAGTCGGGAACTCCAAGCACGGGGCCTGGCCCCTGAAAGCCTGGGCGGTGGTCTTCAGTACACACCCGTCCCAGTGGACTTGGCACCAGGGGTTCACGAGAAGGACCCCTAGCTCTGGGTAGAGCCAGCCCCAGGCCTTTCTCTGGGCAGCTCCCAGATGACGGCTGGGGACCCCCTTAATGGTGGGAAAGCACCCCGTCCCTGGCAGCCCTGTAGAAGTGAGGGAGGCTGTCCACACCTGAGAATCCCAGGCCCCAGAGCTTCCTCCCATGTGACCTGAGTGCCTTGTACTTCAGGTCAACTACGCCCCTCCTAGGGAGGGCAGAGGGGGTTTCTGGTGATTGGGGCCCCCTGCCATAAGGTCTTGGCATGAGGTCGGGGCAGGACTCTCACCACCAGGGCCCCCCCATCGTTCCCCGAAGCTGGACGGCCTGGACTGCAGCCTCGATGACCTGGAACCGGCCCCTGGCCTGCAGGAGGCTGAGCTGCAGCAGACTTGGCCTCCCCTCTGTCGGGAGCTGAAATCCTTGCCGAGGCCAGCAGGCTGGGGGTGGGGCAGCCGGTCTGGCCTCCGGGAAGGGTTCCTGGGGCCGGGCCATCCCCACAGGGCACCCTCCCAAGCTCCCATCCACCCTGCGACGTGACAGATGTGAGAGAGGACCCAGCGCCCGACCTAGAAGGTGTTTGAGAGAGATGGGGGGGGGGGCGGGTGACACAGGAGAGGCGGAAGGCAAGGCGGTGTTCCCACGGGCTCTGAGCCCCCTGCTGGGCCCAGGCCTGCCGGCCGCATTGGCGCCCTTGACCTCGCAGTTCCGTCGCGGCCCCTCCCCGTCGGGGCCGCCTGGGGAGTCAGTGAGCTCACATCTGAACACACCTGGTACAGCAGCCCCGTCAGCGGCTGCAGAGAGAAATACCCGCGATTGCAGGTGCTTTGGGCGGTCGTTTTGTTCACCTGCACGTTTGAACTTTTCTACAACGTGGCCGAGCGACGGGTCATTGTTTAAGAGTGCAAGGGTTGCTTTGAACAAACCTAGAATGATTGCCTACCTGTGTGTTGCTTATGTGGTAAAAAAGTAAAATAAAAATGAATAAAAACGCCAGAAAGGTCTTCGTCCATCACAGGCTGACGACGTGGCAGCGGCTCTCAGGGCTCCGACGTTGGGGTGGGGTCTCGGGGCGGAGACACACACGTGGATGCAGGTCGCCCCTCAGCAATGAGCGGTGAACGCAGGGTGTGGGTCGTGGAAGGGGCAGTTTGGGAGGCTGGTGCTGGAGGATGAGCAAGGTTTTAACAGGCAGGGGGCGCGGAGGTGTCCAGGTGCAGGAAGTCTGTGAGCGCCCAGCCCCTCCACACCCACGCCCGCCCGCCCGGCCGGCCAGCCACTCACCTCCTGCACCCGCCCACTCACGCCCCAACAGCCACGCCCCCCGCCCGCCCACTCACCTCCTGCACCCGCCCACTCACGCCCCAACAGCCACGCCCCCCCACCGCGCCTCCACACCCATCCACTCCCCCAACACCCGCCCCCACCGGAGGCTGCGGTTTGACGCTGCGGGTGGCACGGGAGGTTTTGAAGCGGGGACTCGAGCTGGGGCTGGATGGTGACTTCGTCCCGTCCCCGTGTCTCGCTGGGCAGGGACTAGGAGAGCAGCGCTTCTCAGCTGAGGCAAGTCTTAGCCTACAGTGGCCCGTGTGCAGGATTCGGGGACAGGCTTCACCAAGTCCTCAGATCCCAGTGGTGGCTCCTGGGCAGGCAGTTGGGAACCGCAGCACAGGGTTCCAGAAGCTCGGAGCGCCCTACAGCTGCCCCCCCCCGGCCACTCTGGGGCCAGCACCCCGCCCTACCCCACAGAACAGCACCCAGCTTGGGGCAGGGGCTCCGGAGAGGAAGCTTGCACATTCCTCCAGTTCGGGGCTCTGTCCTCCCACCGCTGCTTTGTCAGGCTGGGACGGGGGCCAGCCAGCCCCCAGGACACGCTGTCCCTTGGCCTGGCCTTCTGGAGTGGAGCCCATGCTGGGAATGAATGCCGTCTGACCCTGTGTTCCAGGCGAGGCTGGGGCAGTGTCCTCAGGATGCAGCTGTGCCCAGCTGTTCCCTGAGTGACATCGTCCACCCCCTCCCCAGCGGCTCGGCTGACCAAGGGACACAGGTGTTGGAGCCCTTTGGGGGCCCCAACCCCCTGGGGGACGACAAGACAGAGGCCAGGACCCACTTGGCTTTTACCGAGTTGCGGACACGTGCTGACGGCCTGAGCGCTCCCAGGGACGCTGGGGCCGAGAAGGTTTATCTACAGCCCAGTCCCCGGGGTGCCCTTTGCTTGTAGGCAGAGGTGCTCAGGCTCGCAAATTGGGATCGGCCCCAGCTTCCGACGGGACAGCTCGTAGAGGCCCCATCGGGACCGCCGGCGTCACCAGCAGAGAGGGAAGCCGGTCTGCCACTGTGACCCCTGCCCTCCCTGGACCCAGAGTCTCCCTCGGCCCAGAATCTGGCACCTGAGTCCTTGCTGGAACATTCACCTTCACCGGAACGGGGGAGAAATACGAGCTTGTGTTCAAGGCCAGCTTGACCACGAACCTTGGGAAGTCACGGAGCTCGCCTGGGCCTTGGGGTTCCTTCCCGTGGGTCAGTGGGGTCACCGCTGCAGCCGCCTCTCAGAGGCATGGCCACTTAGAGGAGGGGTCCCAGCCTTGAGACGCAGCCTGAATGGCCCGTGTGGGCCGAGGTCTCCCTGGAGATGCAGAGCCTCTGACCATGGCTGTTGGCCTCTGCGAAGGAGGTTCTGCAAACAGCCCCCACTCGCTCCTGGGCCTGCTCCCACTGGAACGTAAGCTCTCTGAGTGCGGCAGTGCCAGCCTTCTCATCCACTGCTGTGTCTTTAGTGCCTCAGATGGTGGCCGGCAAATAGAGGAAAAGCTCAATGAATGAATGAAGGGATTCAGCAACCACTGACTGACTCATTTGCTGAGAACAACAGAGGTTAAGGGCGTAGACCCAGCAGGCAGGCTGTCCCCGTTCTGAGGTTAGAGTCCGTGACTTACTAGCTGCGTGACCTTTAGTGAGTTATGAGCGCCCCCGAGCCTCAGTTTCTCCATCTGTAAAAGATTTCTGTCCCTACCAATATGGCCAGTGAAGAGCCTGTACAAACCCTCCCACTGAAAGCAGCTGCACATGCTGGGTAGAATAAAAGATGTCCCTCTTGAATGCTGTCTTTTTTTTTTTTTTTTGGCTGTGCCCTGAGGCTTGTGGGATCTTAGTTCCCCGACCAGGGATCGAACCTGCGCCTGCAGCAGTGAAAGTGCGGAGTCCTAACCACTGGACCGCCAGGGACTTGCCCTCGAATGCCGTCTTGAGCTGGCTGGGAGGTGTGGAATCCTCGAGCCAGGACGGGGAGAGTGGCGGTCCGGAGAGCAGCATCACATGCACTAAAGCTGGCTTTGCTTCAAGGGGTGAGGTCACTGCACCCCACCGGACACCAGAAAAGCTGAACGTATCGCTTATTAAGCTGGGGAGAGCCACAGCTGTGAGGCCAGAAACCCCAAATCGAAGCTGACGGCGGGCCTGGCACGGAGGTTCAGTTAAGTGTGGCGTCAGGCCAGGAGGACTCTCAGGGGAAGCGTTTAGGAGCTGGGTGGTCCTCAGCGAGGGGTGTGACCACCGCTGACTGGCTGCCTGAAGCGGGTGGTCACCAGTAGATTGGGACAGGTTTGCAGCTGGTTTCGCTCTTTGCTGGTTACGATGGCCAAAGAACAGACTGTCTTCTCATTTTGAATTTGGAGAATTGAGGTCTTTCTATCCTCGTGGGAAAACCAGAGCATCCTTGTTTTGGTTTGTTTGTTTGGCTTCCTTTGTTCTAGAGACAGCAGACAAAGCATGGAGGGGGCATGTTGGGGGCCCAATAGAAGATCGCACCTCCATGCATCCAGGGTTCCCAAGGGCTGAGCCTCAGCGTCCAGGTAAACTAGAAAGCCCATCTGCCCTCTAAGTAAGGCTTTGGCCCTGCTACCTCAAGCCTTGGTGCCGAGGAGAGGAGGAACAGGTCTCTAAGAATTCATAACCACAAGCCGGCCCTCAGGTGCATGTGCAGCCTGAATCCATATTCCCTCAACTGTCCCCAAACCTCAAACAAGGGATTTTACTTCAAAGCCTTCTCAGACGGCCAGCGCTCTCGAAAGGGACCTACCTTCGTCTCAAGCTTTAGAAACATCTCACAAAGGCCCACAGCCAATGAGCAGTTCAGAGTAAAGATTCGCTACATACCGAAGAAAATAAGGCACCATGAGTGAAAGCAGACAGAAACGATAGGCAGTAGAGACAGGTTGGCGAAAATTCGGATATTAGAACCATCAGACCCAGGGAAAGAAGTGAGTATGTTTTATAGAAGAAACAAAAGGGACTTGAATACATTAGTAAAGAGCAAGAAGACTCCTAGAAGCAAAAAAATACATAATACTTGAAATTAAAAACCAAGGGATGGTTTAACGACTGCTTAGACACAGCTGAAGAGGAATTAGTAACCTGAAGGACAGGGTCAAAGAAATTAGGAAAATGGCACCTGGGAAATGTGAAAAAACATGGAGGTTGGAATGAGAAGGTAAGCATATTGCCAGTTGGAGCTCCAGAAAAGGAAGAGAGAGAGAATAGGGACAGAGGCAGTATTTGAAGAGGATTAAGGCTGAAATTGTTCCAGATCTAATGAGAGACAGCCCCCACACACACACACACAAATATAAGAAGCCCAAGGAACCTCAGGCAAGATAAGAATAAGGGATCCACACCTCTTCACTTCGGAGTGAAAATGCAGAACAGCAAAGGCCAAAAGAAGACCCGAGAAAGAGTCAGAGAGGAAACACAGGTCGCCTTCAAGGGCGATTACGCTGAGTCTCTTCTCAGTAGCAACAAGGGGAGCTCGAAAATAGAGAAGCGATGCGGTCAGAATGCCAAGAGCAAAAGGCCCCCAACCTAGAAGCCAATATCCAGTGAAAAGTGGCAAGATAAAGACAGTGATAGGCAAATAAAAATCAAGAAAATGTCCCACAATTTGCGCTTGAGGAAGTTTTAAAGGACATATTTGAGGCAGAAGGAAAATAACCCCAGATAGATGGCAGGAATGTTAGAAAGGATGGAAATCAAAGACATTGTTATATGTGTGGGCAAATCGAAATAAATGTGGATGGGGACCTCCCTGGTGGCGCAGTGGTTAAGATCCTGCTCTCCCAATGCAGGGGGCCCGGGTTCAATCCCTGGTCAGGGAACTAGATCCCACATGCATGTTGCAACTAAGAGTTCTCATGCCACAACTAAGGAGCTGGTGAGCCGCAACTAGGGAGCCCGCTGGCCGCAACTAAGGAACACACCTGCTGCAACTAAGGAGCACGCCTGCTGCAACCAAGACCTGATGCAACCAAATAAATTTTTTAAAAAAAGAAAAAGAAATGTGGATGGTAAAAATGGCATGTGGGATTTAAATGAAGACAGTGAGAAAACACAAGGTAATACCGGCCTTAAAGTTGTGGGGGGGAGGAAACGTTCTGAAAAAGAAAGAAAAAGTATTAATTTAGTATCAACTTTGATAAGCAACAACTAAAAGAATAGAAATAGAGTGTGTAAATTCTAAACCAGTGGAGAGGAAAGTAGAACGAGAAAACTCAAGAATCCAAAAGAAGGCAAGAAAGGAGAGAAAACAAAACATAAAAAGACAAAATAAGATGGTAGAAATCAGTCCAACTATATCGGCAGTTACAATACATAGAACCTAATAGAATAGTTAAAAGTTATAGTGATCTTCCCTGGTCCGGGAAGATCCCACATGCCGCGGAGCAACTAAGCCCACGTGCCACAACTACTGAGCCTGAGCTCTATAGAGCTCGTGAGTCACACCTACTGAGCCCACGTGCCGCAACTACTGAAGCCCACGCTCCTAGAGCCTCTGCTCCAAAACAAGAGAAGCCACCGCAGTGAGAAGCCTGTGCACCGCGACAAAGAGTAGCCCCCGCTCGCCGCAACTAGAGAAAGCCCGCACGCAGCAGCGAAGACCCAACACAGCTAAAAACAAATTAAAAAAAAAGAAATGTTGTCCTTATGATTACCGCCATGCTAGTGGGTGTGAAGTGGTATCTCATCGTGGTTTGATTTGCATTTCCCTGATGTCTAATGATGTTTGAGCATCTTTTCATGTGCTTATTGGCCGTTCATAAATCTTTGGTGAAGTGTCTGTCGAAATCTTTTGCCCATTTTTTCTTGAGCTGTCTATCTTCTTATCATTGAGCTTTGAAATTTTATTTATACATTCTGGATACAAGTCCTTTATCATGTATACGTTCTGCAAATATTTCCTCCCAATCTGTTTCTCGTCTTTCTAGTTTTCTTAATGATGTCTTTTGAAGGGCAAAATTTTTAATTTTGATGAAGTCTAATTTATTGATTTTTTTTTTTTTGGATGGATCACATGTTTCATATCTTAGAAATCTCTGCCTCACCCAAGGTCACAAAGATTTTCTCTTATGTTTTCTGCTAGAAGCTTTCTGGTTTCTTGGGTTAATTTTGGGGATAGGGTATGAGATAAGGGTTGAGGTTCCTTTTCTTGTTGTGGCCATTCATTTGTTCCAGCATCATTTGTTTTAAAGGCTGTCCTTTCCAGAATGTGAGCTTTATTACCCCCTCTCAATAATTGACAGCTACTACTTAGTAAGGATATAGAAGATTTAAATAAAACCACCAGCACGCTGGATCTGATGGACTCCTCTAGAATGTGACCAGCACACGTGCTTTGCGGGCTCCCACAGGGCAACTGACCACACACTGGGCCAGAAAGTGACCGCAGCCCACTTTGAAGCGTTGGCTGAACTCAGGACCAGTCAGAAATCTGTAGTAATAACAGCGGTAAAATAGCTTGAGAATCCCCTTATCCGCAACTGAGCAAGAACACGTCATTGTGGAAATCAAAACAAGAGCGATCACAGAGCTTGTCTCAGAGGGTTGAGCGGCCCAAGAGTCAACACATGCAAAGCAGCACGTGGACGTGTCCGGAAGGCGCGGTGAGAGCCAGCGCCTGGCCTTTTGCTCCCTCCGCCTACTCCCCTCCGTGCTCCTTCTCTGGTTCACGCACCGTCTGTTTGATGGGTGCTGCCTGCGTAATCAGCCATGCACCAGACGTGGCCGAGACGGCCCAGAAGCCCCAGGCAGCGGGGGAGTCACCCGTGTGCAACTGGGGCCATGAAGCCAACAGCCAAGTTCCCCGAGCTCTCACAGCAGGATGCAGCACCCAGTGGCTCAGCTGGTCCGCAGTGAAGCTTCCGCGCCGTCGGGAAGCAGGACGAGGGGGGCCGTGAGAGGCAGTGGGCAGCAGGCGGGACTAGGAAACCCCACGCCCGACGGGGCCGCGTGTCAAATCTATCAGTGTGAGATCTCAGATACACCCACACTCATCGGTCTTCTGTCTTCCGGTCTGTGCGGGGTGACGGCCAGGAGGCATTAGGACGAGGAGGTGGTCACAGGTGTGCGAGCCCCGTCCAGGCTGGGGGGCCCAGTGCGGGGGTGATGACGACATGGGCATCTTGGGGCCCGTTGTAGAAGAGCGGGCGTTTGCGGGGCACATGAGCCAGCCCTTGGCGGCCTCCGCGCTTACCTTTTGGGCCCTGCTGCGATGTGATGTCTGGAACCGGCTAGAGCCCTGAGTCCAGGGGGTGCCCCCGCGCCCCCTCTGCTCCTCTTCGCCCACCCCTGGCAGTCAGGGCTGTCGGTCTGAGGCCGGCAGCTTCCTGGAGCTGCAGCCGGTGGCAGGAGCGTATCAGCTGGTGCTCTGAGGCTGGTGGCTTCTGTTCGGGGGGGCCCGAGGCTCTGCCACACCTCTTCCAGATGTGGCCACGGCCACCCGCTGGCCTGCCTCCGGCTGGGGCTCTCGGCCAGCAGCCCTGTTAGCCGAGCTTTTAGGAAAACAACCCCAGTGAAGGCACCAGGGGCCCAGCTTCCCTGAAGGGAGAGAAGGGGGTGGTCAGGCTAGATGCGCAGTTCCAGATACGCGCAGGCCTCTTCCTTCCCGGCGGCTCAGCCTGGCCCTGGACTTGGGGTGGTCACAGCCATCTGCTGGCTGGGGACCTCAGTCTCCCCGGCTAAAGGGGCTCCCCTGAGGGCTGGACGGAGCCGTCACCCTCTGCTTCTCCACAGTGCACGTGGGTGGGCGGCGCTCGACAGTATGGCGCCTGTTTGCTAGTGGGATGGAAGGTCCTGTGCGCCTCTGCGGGCCTTCCTGAGCCAAGATGGGTGGTCTGCAGTGGGGACCCGTGAGGGAGGTGCCGTCTCCTCCAGCATCCCATTGGGTGGCCCCAGCAGGATAAGCAGGGGTCCCTGCATCTAGAGGTGCTGGGAGCTGGAGGTCACCCAAGGTCACATGGCCCCTGGGGACTGGGGACTCCAGCGCCAGCCCCTTTCCCAGGCCCTGGGCTCCACCATTCTCCTCTTGGGGGACAGGTCAGCAAGGGGTCAAGGCTAAAGCCTCGGAGGTCACAGGCTAGCCATTTATCACACGTGGGCTCTTCCAGGAGCCGTGAGCCTGCCCGTGCCAAGACAGACACAGAAAAAGCCACCCATTTATTGCTCTGGCCCACGTTCGTTAGGCAAGCGTGGGGAGCTGGGTGCCGACGGGGACGCCCGGCCAGCACTGAGCTCCCAGACTTCAGGAGGCCTCAGACGCCTCCTGGCCCCTCTGGCCATGACGTCGGCATGTGTGGTGCCCGCTGCCCTCTGGGTACCTCACCTCTCTGTCTCCACCCCACAAAGGACGCAGGGGTACAAGGGACGGAGGACACTGGGGGTGACCTCGACTCTACGCAACTTTACGGAACCAGCGGGCTGTTCGAAAGCTTTGGACAACTTCCCTCGACGGCCCTCCCGGATGAGGGCAGCCCTCTCCCACCCCTGAGCATGCGGACACACCTCCTGCAGCCTGAGGGCAGCCAGGGGTGCCAGACCTCGTTCAGGGCCACCCTGTCCCCCACGCCTCTTCCTCTGCCCTCGCCAGGACCCATGCTGCCTCCTCTGGTCTGCTTCCCAAACTTTACCCACCTTCTCACAGCAGTGGGACCCCGTGGTGAGGCCGCCCCCTCCCCCAAGTCTCCCACAGCAGCGACAGCCTTCTGGACCGTGGGCACCCAGCCCACCCGCTCTCCACCTAGCCCCGCCCAAAGCCGTCCACGCGCGCTTGGGCCCTGCAGTTCCCAGACGGACTCTGTTTGACCTTTCACCCCTCCCCTGGACCGCCGTCCCTTTCTCCTTCAGGTCAGTGAACGGCACCCCCTCTGCAGAGACTTTCCTGACCCCCATCCCGCGCTCCTCACTCCTGTCTCTGTGGCCCCTGCTAGACTGTGAGAGCTGGAAGGTCTGGCTGGTCCCAGGTGAATCTGAGGGGCTGAGAAGGCTGCTTGGGGACCAGACAGGAAGGAGGTGACATTTAACCTGGGCCCAGGGCAGCCGGCTTCTTCCTCCACCTCCGGACCTTGAAGTCACCAGGCCAAATCGTCTCTCTTGTCCTGGTGAGAGAGACATGGTAGAGGGACAAAGGAGCCGATTAAAGAGGTAATCCCACTGGGGGATTGTACGTAAAGAAGAAAAGTACAGGAGACCCCCGTAAGTTAAGGATCACTCAAGAAAGCAGGTTTGCTCAACCACAGAACCAAGCAGACTTGCTTAGTAACAAAACCATGCAACAGAAGCATAAGACAGGCCCCCAGACACTAAAACAACGGCGGAATGAGACCCACATCCTGTGCAGTGAGGTCAGTAAGTTACTGATTCCTAGGACACGCTCAAACAAATATATAAGGAAGGGTGACCTTATACTGAAACCCGAGGTGGTTTGCCATTTCGAGTATATGCGTTACAGCCTTTCTGCTCATTTCCATTGCACCATGACGGTCCGGGCTTGACCACGTAGGGACAAGAAGACTCCTCCACCTCACGTAGAGGGGAGATGATAATGGAAGCTTGACAGCTACTCAACGATGAGGAAGAAGGTGGCCTTCTCCCCCTCCCCATTTTTCCTTTGATTATAAAACTCTGGCCCACTACATTCTCGGGGGTGGCACCCTCTTGCCTGCCCACTTGTAATCCTCGTAAGTGTCCCATTCTACTAAATCACTTCTTTTCTATCACTTTGCCAGTTGCTGAATTCTTTCTGCACTGAGACGTAGAGAACCGGAGCTCCCTGGAGCCCCTGAGAAGCATTTCAGCCGTTTTAGAGGCACTCACGCCAGCAGTGGAAGCAGGGACGGCCCAGCCGTTGGCGTCCTCTCTCCATCGGGTCAGCGGCGGTTTTCTTGCTGCTCTTGGGAAAGGTGCAGGAGCTCAGGGAGATGGTCAGCACACAGGGGACGGTCAGACTCAGGGCACGCCTCTCCGGCGAGGACAGAGAGCCACGTGTCTGCAGGCTCACACAGTTCCGTCCACTTGGCTTTTCTAGTTTCAGTCTCAAACCTGCCTCTTCCAGGCAGCCTGCCTTGCTTAATTCCTTCACCCATAATAAACACTTGCTTTGAAGCATTTTGTTGCCTTGTCAAATTGGGGTGTTTGAGGGTGAATGTCCCCTGAGGGTAAGGATCCCTCTACTGCATTCTAGAGACTCCCTTGCTTGCCCGTGACCACTGACAGTGAAAGTAACAATGATGCCATTAAAAAAATGCCATTTAAAAAATACTCTGCTAGGGGCTTCCCTGGTGGTGCAGTGGTTAAGAACCCGCCTGCCAATGCAGGGGACACGGGTTCGAGCCCTGGCCCGGGAAGATCCCACATGCCGCTGAGGAACTGAGTCCGTGAGACACAACTACTGAGCCCGTGTGCCACAACTACTGAGCCCGAGTGCCACAACCGCTGAAGCCCGCGCGCCTAGAGCCCGAGCTCCGCAACAAGAGAAGCCACCGCAAGAAG
The DNA here is from genome assembly GCF_026419965.1 of Kogia breviceps. Taxonomy (NCBI): domain Eukaryota; kingdom Metazoa; phylum Chordata; class Mammalia; order Artiodactyla; family Physeteridae; genus Kogia; species Kogia breviceps. The sequence goes on from NC_081317.1 coordinate 2,049,368, forward strand.
CCCATGCGCCGCAACGAAGAGTAGCCCTCGCTGGCGGCAACTAGAGAAAGCCCGCGCGCATGGGCCTTCTCTAGGCAACAAAGACGCAACGCAACCCAAAATAAAATTATATCTTTAAAAAAAAAAAATACTCCACGAGTGTTCTGTATTCAGTTATCTCGTTTAATCTTGGCAAAACCCACGTGAAGTGGGCTCTACTACAAACGGACAAACTGAGGCATAGAGGACGAGGAGAACGCAGCGAACTTGCCTAGGGCCGTAGTGGGAAACCTGAAGTCCTGGCCCCGACCACCCCACTCCTCCCAGCCCCGCCTCCTGCCTCCTGTTCCTGCCTTTTTCACTTTCCCAGGAGCTTTCCATTCTAGCCAGCCTCTGACTTAATTCACGCTAACGGGCCTGAGGGCCTGGCGGGGAGAGGCTGCCACTCCCAGTCAAAGGTGGGGAATCCGGGTGCAGAGGTGGGAAGGGCCAGGCCCCAGGGCACAGAGCCGCGGGGAGGTCCCCAGGTGGCACGTGCCCTGGGTCGCTGCTAAGCAGGGTGCTCAGCTCGCTCTGCTAACCAGCTAAGCAGCAAGCCACGCCCCGGGGGCTTCCAGCTGACTCTGCAGAATCGGGCTTGCCCACATACCTGGCCCTCCTCCCTGCAGCTCCTCCCGCCAAGACCCTGCGGCTGAGAGCAGGCCGAATTCCTGCCACGGTGCCCAGCACCCAGCGTGCCTCGCTAACTACAATCACAGCAGCTCCAAGAGCGGACCAGGATGAGGCAGACGGGGAGCTGTAAAGCCTTTTTTAAAGGGGCAATAAAAGTTTTGGGTTTCAGATGGTCTTGCTGGGGAAGAGAATAACAGAGACAGGAAATTTCAGTAGCAGACGCGACAAAGGTCACAGCACGCAGACGGCCCTCAGACGAAAACACCTCCGCTTGTGCAAACAGAGGACGTCCTGGCGGGGGCCCAAGCGCTCCCCCCCATGCCAACCTCACCCCAGCTCCTAGGGGAGGCGGAGGGGTCGCTACAATAGACTGTTTTGTCTACTCGTCGTAAATGTTTATAATACTTCTCCACTGGGGCCGCTGGAGGTGTGGGCCCCCCTCCCCCTCGGGGCTCAGAGTGTGTGGGCGCCGGAAGGGGGCGTGTGCCTGGGCCTGCTCGTGTGTGCTCGGGCCAGGGCATCAGTTGCTTTTGCTTCTTGCCCTGCAGGGTCTGGAAGCCAGGTCCAGGCCCGGGGAGGCTACTGCAGGGCTCCAGCGCGCCCCTCGCCCCCCCCCCCCCGTCCCCCACCAACAACGCCGAGGCCACGGCCTCACCTGGGCGTTGCAGTCCCTTTGCCTGTGTCGCTGGGTTTAACCCAGGGTGCCCAGACCCCCGTGTCCCGGGAGCTGCCCATCCTTTCGTGTTCTGTAGACGTGCTGCCCCGTGGGCGGCTGCTAGCCACAGCGGCTCGATGCCCCATAAAATACCGGACGCAGGGTTACATTTAAATTTCTGAGGAATAGTGAGTCATTTTTTAGTACATCTCCTTAAGTATATCCCAAATTTAAGACATAGGCAAACGAATTATCTATTGTTTATCTGAAATGCAAATATAACCGGGCGTCCTGTATTTCATCTACACATGTGGCTGTTTACATTTCAGTTAATTAAAGTCAACTGACATTTAAAGACTCAGCTCCGGGGCTTCCCTGGTGGCGCAGTGGTTGAGAGCCCGCCTGCCGATACGGGGGACGCGGGTCCGTGCCCCGGTCCGGGAGGATCCCACGTGCCGCGGAGCGGCTGGGCCCGTGAGCCGTGGCCGCTGAGCCTGCGCGTCCGGAGCCTGTGCTCCGCAACGGGAGAGGCCACAACGGTGAGAGGCCCGCGTACCGCAAAAAAAAAATAAAAAATAAAAATAAAGACTCAGCTCCGCCAGCCACGTTTCAAGTGCTCACCAGCCAGTGAGCCAGGCGCCCGCCGTACAGGACGGGTAAGCCTCTCCACTATTAAAGCAAGCTCTGTTGCACAGCACCGCTCTAGGCTTCCAGTAACATCTAGGACTACGTTTCCAGGCTCTCCGCCTCAGAAATCTCAGGACTCAGGGACCCCTAGTCCTTCCCCCATCAGGGCTCCGTGGGAAGGGCTGCCCTGTCTGGAGCCCAAGATGGCCTCAGAGGTGCTTCCCGGCACCAGGGGCCTGAGTCTCAGATCCCAGGGACAGCATGACCCCAGGGCTCGATGACACTGGGATCCGGAGGTGTCTGAGTCCGAAGACCATGACCCTTGGCCCTTGTTAGTCTTGAGGTGTCGGGGTGACCGTTCGGGGTGGCTGCCTGCCTTTCCGTTCCCTTTCCTGGCCACCCCCCTCCTGGCCCTTGGGTAGAGCCCCCAAGATGCCGTGTGGGCCTTTGAGCCCGAGGAAGATGCCTCTGGGGTGAGTGGCAGGACCCTGGCCATGGCCACCGACTCAGCGGTCAGGGTCCAAGGGAGGGAGGCCGGCTGCCGACATCGCTGGCCTTCAGTGTCCTCATCTGCAAGGCGGGCTCAGGACCCGGACCCGGACCCGGACCCGCCAAGGGGTCTCTGTGGGGGCCACCCCGGTTCAGGAGGGGCGCAGTCGGGCCTGGAGCCCGAGAGGCAGACGGGGCTGAGGGCTGGAGCGCTCCTCCTAATTGTCCATGACTTACAGACTTGGCCAGGCTCCCAGACAGCCGCATAAATCAGCGCGGCCACAGTGAGCAGCCTGTTGGTGCAGCCCTTAGGCTTGGCGGGCCCCTCGCCTCTCCCTGCTCGGGAGCAGCTGCGGCCTCCAACTTTCCGTGTGCCGCCGCACAGCTGGAGGGGGGGTACTCGCTGGGGGGGATGGGAGGGGGGCAAGAGGGAGGTGGGGGGGGAAGGGGGGTGGGGGAGGGAGGTGGTGGGTGGGGGGGAGGGGGAGGTGGGGGGGCGGGGAGGGGTGGTTGGGGGAGGGAGGTGGTGGGCGGGGGGAGGGGGCGGTGGGGGGAGGGAGGTGGTGGGAGGAGACCAGCCACCTCGCAGCAGCTGCCGTTTCTGGAGTGATGCCCCCTGGCTCCTGCCATCCCACCGTGGCCCCCGAGTCGGCCCCATGCCTTACCACCTGGTGCCGAGACAGGAGTCTCCTCTTGTGGGTATGGGAGACGGGACCAGAGGGGAAGTCCCTGGTACAGGGCCCCGGTGTCTTCATGTGTGCGTGTGCGTGGCGTGTGCGTGTGCGTGGCGTGTGCGTGTGCGTCTGTGTGCGCATGTGTGCGCTCACACCCCAACAAGAAGACCAGAAGACAGTCGAGGCAGCACCTGCACCCCCTTCACCGGGCACAGAGCTGCTGGGTGGAGAGGCCTCTCCGCGCCCCGTGCCCTCCCGTGGGGACAGGTCTGGGTGACGGCCCTGAAGCTGTGAGGTCGCAGCTCCCGCCGCGCCCCCCCCATGGCTTGGTGAGGACCCTGAGTGCTGGTGGGCTGCTCTATCATTAACAGGCTGTGGGGACAGAAGGGGCCTGAGCCGGGGCCAGGCGGCCGGTGTCCAGGGCCCTAAGACGTGGGACGGCTGGGCACTCAGGGAGGCCGACAGACGCCGCCCCGGTCGAGGGGTCCGCCTTGTCCCCGGCCCTTGGTGCTGGAGCCAGCTCCCTCCCGGCCCCCGAGGTGTGGAGGAGGTGACTTCAGGACAAATCCTGGGCCGTCCCACGCGGAGGGTGAGGCTGTGGGTAACTGCACCATCTGGCAACAGGACGAGGCCCCAGACAGGTGTAGGTAACTTCCTGCCTGACACATGTGCCCGGATCGTTCGGCAAAGCGGGAGGCTGGTGTCTGTGAGGTGATGTCTGGGAGGCCCGCTCCCGCCCGCACCCCCCGGGCCGGTGCAGACAGGCCCTGGACGGGAGCAGGCTGACCTCTGCCCTCGGCGGAAGGCGAGGCCAGCCCGGGGGGCCCGCTGGCCTCCGCTCAGGGTCCTGGCACCCGGGCCCACCTTCCCACGCTGGGCCGGAGCGCAAAGGCCCCGAGGGCGCTCCCACCTCTTGCTCGGGTGGCTCCAGAGCAAAGTGGCTGGTGTGGGGTCAGACCAGGGACAGTGGGCTGGGGCCCAGCTCTGCACGCTCCAGCTCCGGGCCTCAAATATGCCATCATCCCTGACTTGTTTTGCGAATTAGATGAAATGACGAGGGTGAGGAGCTTGGGCGTTCAGAACATGGAAATGGCTTGATTCAGGGACCCGGCAGGAGGGACGCCAAGGGGCAGGCAGGCCTGGGTCGGGGACAGAGTGGCTCCGCTGGCCCAGGCGCGCTGAGCCTGAGGCCATAGGTCAGGAGTGGAAATACCTGTTTCCAAGGGAAAACAGACGGCGTGGGGGGCACACGGGACTGGGGGGGAGGCAGAGCCCCTCTGTGGCTGGGGCTGGGCGAGGAGGGAAGGGGGTGGGGACAGACGCTGGCTCCAGGGCTCTGCAGACATACCCACTCGGCAGGACCTTGGCCCAGGAGAAGGGAGAAGGTTCTTTTCTTTCCAGCATGGTGCTCAGTACCCAGTAGAAACCTAATAAGTGGATTCTCAAGAAGCACTCAGTGGGGTGCTTCCCACAGCCCTGGAGACCTCAGGATCTGAGGAGGGACGTTTCTGCAGGTGGGGGAGGACGGAGGGCTCTCGCCAGGCCTGGGATGGGGCAGGGCGGGGGCTTGGAGCCGGGGATGCAGTTAGGTACAAGCACAGCAGAGGGTGGAGCAGTCCAGCTTGGCGGGGGGCCCGGCGCTTCCAGCCTTCTTGTTGACCTTGGGCAGCAGCAGGACGAAGGCCATGGCCAGGGCACAGTGGTAGAAGCTGTGGACGTAGGTGTAATCCCAGTCCTGCAGGGCAGAAGGAGGACCGGTCTGCGGCCCTCAGCCCCCACCCTGCAGACCCTCTTCCCCCCAACAGCCCCTGCCCCGCCCTGGGTCCTCGGCTCTGTGCCCCAGGCCGGCTGCGGGCCTGGTGTGACATGGCATCTGCCAGTAACAGGGGCTCCTCCTGGAGGAGCTCTACCACCTCCCTCCCCCAACCACTCCCCCCCCACCCCCGCCCACCACCCCCAACCACTCCCCCACCACCACCTCCCTCCCCCAACCACTCCCCCCCACTTCCCTCCCCCAACCACTCCCCCCCACTTCCCTCCCCCAACCAACCCTCCCCCAACCTCCCTCCCCCACCCCCCCACCTCCCTCCCCCACCCCCCCCACCTCCCTCCCCCACCCCTCCCACCTCCCTCCCCCAACCACTCCCCCCCACCACCTCCCTCCCCCAACCACTCCCCCCCCAACCACTCCCCCCCACCACCTCCCTCCCCCAACCAACCCTCCCACCACCTCCCTCCCCCAACCACTCCCCACCACTACCTCCCTCCCCCAACCACCCCTCCCCACCTCCCTCCCCCAACCACTCCCCCCACCTCCCTCCCCCAACCGCCCACCCCCCCGCCCCCGCCCCTGGCATGTCCTCCGGAGTCTGGCCCAGTCCCCTCCTCCAAGAAGCCTCCCCTCACTCTCCAGCCCATGGCGGTCTTTCCCTCCACCAAACCCCTAGGTCACTGAAGGTCTGTGACAATTCACTGGGCCTGCGGCTGGGGCTCCTCCCTCCCCCAGCACATCCCTTCTCCCTGTCTCCCGCCCTCCTCCAGGTGTGCCTCTTGCCCCAGGCCCCTTCCGGGGCTGCAGCACCTCATCAGATGCAAGCCCTCTGTACTGCCCCCCCCTCCGCCGCCACACAACCCCAGGGTGCCAGGGAAGGACCAGACCATGATTGGAGCGAGGTGCAGGAGTGGGGTGCTGCTGGAGCCCCCAGGAGGGGCGCGGCCCCGTCCGGCACCCAGCCAGGCGGGCTGGTGCTGACCTGCTGGCAGGAGCCCCGCTGGGTATATACCTCAAAGAAGAAGCGCAGCATGAGGGCGAGAGCCCCAAAGCAGAGGCCGGGGCCTATCTGCTGGGTGTACACGCTCTTGTCGGGATACAGGTGCCTCGTCTCCTTCATCTGCTGCAGCTGCGGGGAGGGGGGGTCAGAGGACACTCTCAGCTCGCAGCCTGGGGCGCTTGCACCCTCAGGCGAGAGATGGGGCTCAGGGAGAGGCCCGGACCCATCTGGCCCGACAGCTGCAGGACCCGAGGGAGACCCTGCCTGGGTGATTGGGCTGTGGATGCCCTGGGCATTTTGACCCCGCAAGCACCCCCTGCCCCATCTGCCTCTTGGGGTGAAAGAAGGCCACCCCTTCCAGCCGGAGGAGAACCTGAGGGGACCAGACACGTGGTTATGTACGGCAAAGGGGTGCTGGCGGTGTGGGACCTGCCCGCCAGCATGGCCGTGGCGGGCGGGGGGCGAGTGTGGCCATCCCTGCGAGAGCTCCAGAGTCGCTAGACCCATCGTAGCATTTATGAGACGCGCCGACCAGCATGTGAAACCTCCCATTCCTCAGAGGCTGGTACCTAGAGTAAGGCTCAAGTGGGAGCCTTAAAAACTACATCTTTTGAGTGTTCACATACACTCAAAAGATGAAGTAAATGCGGGTCCACATCCTGAAAACCTGAAGCTTTGGGGCCAAGGCCTTTCAGCGCACAGGATGCTTTGGATCTCAGCAAGGTAAACGGTTGCAGACATCGTGGATGGTGGATGCCCCTGGCGGGCAGGGCTGCTCCCCATAATTGCACCACCCCCCACCCTGCCCCACCGCCAGCGGGTCACACAGACACCATGAGTAGCTTCATGCTGGGTCGGGGCAGCTTTTGTCACCAGATGAATTCGGAAACGATGCCTGAGTTTTCAGTTTTCTGAAAGTTTCCATTGCTGTTGAGGAATCGGGACCCGCAATGTCGCGGGGCGGTGTGGGGGTGCAGCTGAGGGAGCGTGACGCTGGCGGCAGCCGGCTGAGGCCCGGAAGCCGTCCTCCAGCCAGTCCTGCCCCAGGTGGCACCCGGGCCCCTCTCCGCAGCCCCTTCACCCATCTCTCTCCACTTCCCGTCGCTGAGAGTTGCTCAAGAAGGGACAGGCCTCCGGGAGAAAAATCAGCCCTCATTCCAGGAAACAACTGCCCTTGGAAAGCCAAAACAAACTCCACATTTAATGGTCTAGAAAACACAATTTGAGCCCCAGATGCAGGGAGCCAGGAAGCCCTCTCGGTTCCCGTGGTGCTTCGTGGGGACACTGGCGAGTGACCGCTCTTCTGGCTAATTAGAATCCAGCCCAGATTCAGCCCCGGCCAAGGTCTGCAGGAGGGGCAGCCTTCCAGGGCACAACACGGAGCCTTTATCCCACTTCCTGCCAGGGAGGGAGCGAATTATCAGCACGGAGAGCGCTCTGTGTTTACGCATTCCAGAATGTTAATTAACGTGGTCCTTCCTGGTCCAGACAAGTCAGACCCCAGCACACTTCCGCCCCTCTCCGAGGGGCCTCCTGGGTCAGCACGGGGCCAGCTTGGCTTCCCCCAAGATGTGGTGAGAAAGAAGCTCCTTCCCCTCTGCTTGGACTCGGGACCTGGCCTCACGCTTGTCCTGCCGTGACTTCTTGTTAAATCGCTGACCTCTGAGCCTTGGTTTCTTCACCAACCAGCTGGCAAAGTAAACCCTCCGCTCTCTGAGCGGAGAGAGGAGTGGGGCAGGTTTGGAAAGCTCACCGCCAGAACTTCAGTTTCCCTCCCCGTCTGCACCTTCTGCACCAGCTGCCCAGCCCGACCCCCCCCCCCCCCCCCCCCCCCCGCCTGCCCCCAGAACCGCCTTCCCGCTTCCCAGGGCTTTGTTCTCCTCCCGCAAGGCTCAGTTCCTTCCCTGCCCTGGGGGCGCAGGAAGTACCCCCGGGCGCACCCTGCCCGAGCATCCCTCTTTCACTTGGGCTAGTCTGAGTGTCTTTCAGTCTTTGCAGCCAGGAGGGGGGGCCTTGTTATGACAGAGGGTGCGGGGAGGCCTGGGGACCACGTGTAGAAGGCCTCGTGGTGCCAGGCCCCTGGGTGCCCAGCGAAGGGCTATCAGTCTGGCTCAGGCCGCTTCCGTGCGGCCTGACGGGCAGTCCCGTCTTCTGGTTGACCTCACACCGCATCCTCTTCATCTGAACCAGGCTCAAGCCTCAGCCCCTCCAGGAAGTCTTCCCAGATTAACCCAGGCCACTTCCAATTGATAGTGCATCTCTTTGTTTTTTCGGGTTTTTTTTTGCGGCACGCGGGCCTCTCCCGCCGCGGAGCACAGGCTCCGGACGCTCAGGCTCAGCGGCCACGGCTCACGGGTTCCCGGATGTGGGATCCTCCCGGGCCGGGGCATGAACCCGCGTCCCCCGCGTCGGCAGGCGGACTCCCAACCGCTGCGCCACCAGGGAAGCCCTGCATCTCTTAAACCAGCCATTCTCTTCAATAATAACAACAACAATAATAATAATGACAATAATAAATAGTTCAGCACATCAGAAGCCACAGCTTCTGTGCCAGTCCTTAAGATGCATTTTCTCAATTAATCTGAGAACCAACCCTGTGAGGTAGGTAGTGGACTGTAACACCCACTTTAAAGATATGGAAACTGAGGCAGAGGGGTTAAGTAACTTGGGTCAGGTCCGGAGCTAGTGAGTGCAGACGTAAAGCAAACCAGGTCTGCATGGCTGGGGCCCCCAACGGTCGCTTCCGATGTGTTAGCTGAGGCCCCGTGTCCAGCCTGCCAACCCACGCGGCAGGAGGTAGAAGGAGACCCCGAGGGGGAGGGGCCACCGTCAGGGGAGGGTGGCCCTGAGGGCCGGGCCCGCACGGTACGCACCCACTTGGCCGCGATGATGAGCACGGCCGTGCCGATGGGGCCCGAGTACGCCCCGTAGCCCCCGCGGTCGTGGTAGATCCGCACGGCGATGGTCAGCACACCAAGCATCACTAAAGTCGACCGCTTGGGCTCGTCGAAGTCGGCCAGCGCTGCGGGGGGAGACCGGGTGAGGCGAGGGGCCTCCCGCGCCCCCCCCCGGCCGCTGCTCCCCCAGGGCCCCTCCCTTCGGGGTCCGGGTGTGGTGTCCCCTCAGCCAGGGAGACCCCGTGGCCCAGCCTGCCCCCCCCCCCCAGGGTCTGAACTGCAGCTGGTTTTAAAGGACGCGCAGGCTGCTGGTCTCCCGTGGACGGAGCAGCCTGGATTAGGCTGGCGGGAAGCTGCTCCAACACGGAGACCAAGTGCGGGTGTCCGGGGGTGAACCTCTCCCGTGCGACCACCAGGACCAAGACACAAAGGCCGCAGCGGGGATACGAGAAAGGTCTGGGTCCTTCCCACGCCTGCGCCCGTAGCAGGGAGTCCCCCCCACCCCGTCTCACGGGGACCGTGCGTCCTGACGTCACCACGAGTCCACAGTAAGGGAAAAACAGTCGCAGAACCGTGTGGTTTTGAATGATCCCATCTCCGTAAAAACCTGAGCTAAAAATTGTGTGTGAGCCTCAGGAACAGTCTTGGGGGCGCAAACTCTGAACTGCAAGCGGCGGTTCTGGGGGCGGGGGAAGGAGGGGGCAGAGCGCTTCCTCTTTCCCTCCTTACGCCTCTGCTCGGCCTGTCAAAACAAGCCTTTACGAAATGCGCGGTTTTAAAAGGTTGTGGAAGAGGGGAATCAAGGCACTTCAGTGCGGCGCCTACTTTTTCACAGACTGAGAGCCGCCCTGAACCTCAGGGAAAGGAAGGGGGTTCTCAGAGATGAGAGGCGGCGGGGAGGCAGTCCGCGGGCCCGGCTGGCTGAGCGCACGGCGGGGGGCGGGGGGCCCAGGTCCCGGGTGCAGGGCCGGGCTACCGGGGGCGGCCACTCACCCATCAGCGACACCCACATGCTCAGCGCCGTCCCGTAGACGCTGAAGTACTCCAGGATGTCGTGGCGCAGGAAACAGAGAACCGACAGGCCGGGCCCATTGCAGGCGTGGTAGAGCTGCCGGGAAACCCACAGACGGCGGGTCAGCAGGGAGAGGAGAGCGCTGGAGCCCCGGGGCCAGGCCTGGGCCCCGAGCCACGGCCCCGTGAGCTGGGGCCCCGGGCAAGTCACTGAAAGGCCCCGTGGCTCTTCCCTCCATCTGAAACATGGAGGCGCAGGGAGAATTCCCCCATCGGGTCTTGCGCACCAAGCCCGCCGAGGTGAGGACCCTCCCGTGTGATCTACACATCCCCTCAACATCCAGGTCTGCTGAGGCCGGAGCCTTTTGCCTTGGGTACCGGAAGCTCTGCCCTGCACGGGCAAGTGGGGCCTTGTCTCCCACAATTTACCCTTCTGACCACCGGGCACCTGAAGCCCTGGGGGGCTTGCGAAGACTCAGGTGCTGAGCCTGCCCTGTGGGTTGCGCCCTCAGCAGGTCGGGGTCGGGGGTCAGAGATTTGCTTCTTTAAGAGGATCTCAGGATGCCGCCAGAAGGGAGCCCGCGTTGAGAAGTGCCCGCCTGCAGCCTGCAGCCCTCAGTTTGTTTCTCTAAAGTGAGGACAGATCGCAGAGATACCCCCGCCCCCCGGGCAGGTGCTGAGCGCAGCATCCTCCTTGCCCCCCTTCCTCCCCTGCACCTCCTACAGTCGTCTGCCAGATATACCTAATTTAATAGCAGTTTTAAAGCAAAATGTCTGTATTTTCAAAGCTGTCAACTTATTTCTGGACAACCGTCTCCCTTCGCTTACACATTTCATCATTTTAAGTAATATTTAATGACATGATGTAATTATTTTGACAAGCTCAAGGGCATAAACAAGCTTGGAGCCCGGCACAGGCGACTCTTGGTTAGCCCAGCTCAGCTGGATGGAGAGGCGTGCAGGAGAGCAGCCCACATCTGGAGGTGCCAGGGATGCTACGGGTGCGGGGGCGGTGAGAGCCCTGGGTCATCTGCTGAGTCGAGCAAGTTGAGGTCGATTTAGAAATTCCACTGGCTGCAGCTTCACGTGAACTAAAGCTAAGGTGCACCTAGGAGGCGTTAACAGAGCTGTAGTGTCCAGAACAGGGGAGGAGATGGTACTGTTCCTCTCTGTCTGCTCAGACCCCCCCCCCCCCCCAGAGAGCTGTGTTGAGCTTTGGATGCTGTACCCTTTGAAGCGCCACTGGCAAAGAACAGATTGGAGGAAAGGAATCAGGCGGTGGACATGACTGTTTGGCTCAGCAAAGAGAAGCTTCAGGTGGGGCACGATCAAGGTGCTCACATCTCCGGGACAGAGGAGGGAGAAGAACACTTGTTCCCCATGGCTCTGGCTCAGGCAGAGCCAGGCCCTATGAGTGACCTGGATTCTCTTCTCCTGACCTCCTGCGCCTTCCAGAACTACCTCTCCCCCACCCCCAGCTGAGCCCTGCTGTCTCCGTACCCATTGTCTCTCTTATGTAGCACAGATCGCGACGTACGATTAAAGGCTTAATCGCTGTGAGATTCTGGACGCGGTCCGTGCCCTGTCACCCGCCTCGTCCCAGCCTAGAGCTGACTCACCATCGGCCACGTGTTTGCCTGTGAACGCGGAGTGTCAGGGAGGCTTTGGGGTGGTTTGAAGGAGAGCTGGCCCAGGAGGGGCCTTTCCCCCCAGGCCCCCGGTTCACCCCTGCTGGAGAGGTGGGGCAGGTGAGGCTCGGGGGGGACCACCTGCCAAGGAGCAGAGGGTGAAGCAGCAGTGGGCCCTCGGCCTCTGTGCCCGGGAGGCCTCCCTCCCTCTTCTGACCGAGCAGACCTGGCTCTGCGCGGCGCTGGCCGGGGGCGCGGGGGGCAGGTGGCTGGGCGCCTGGCAGGAGAGGGCACGGCTTCCGGAGGGCGGCCTGGCAGGTCCCGGCCGTGAGCTCTGACGGGCGGCTGACTGCCCCTGGGGCTGGGGTGGAGGGCTCCTGTCAGACGGGGACGAGAGCCCCCGTGCCGTGGGGTGGGCCAGGGGACTCCGCGTGACACAGCACGCGGCACGGGTCCAGCAGCTGTCACAGGACGGGCCCAGTGGGAACACAGAAGACTCCACAAAGGAGGCAGAAGTGGCGGTGGTGCCGCTGGGGGCTCTGGGAGAAGGGGCCTGAGTGTGTCTTTAGGCCGGGGACACTTGTCCCGGGACGCAGCTGTCCCTGCCACTCTGGCTGGGCGGGGCAGGGCTGGGTGGGCCTCTGAGGCCAGCCGCGGAGGCAGCTGTGGGCTCGGCTCAGCCCCGGTGGGGAGGGGTGGCCTGGCGGTGACCGTGGTTTCGGGGCCGGGGTCCAACATGGGCCTGGAGGACAAGACCCCGGCTCCTCTCCCCGGCCCTGGGCCCTTGTACCCACAGAGAAGCCCCCTGTCTGCCTGGCTCTGGTTTCTCATCTGCCGGGCAGACCTCCTGGCCCTCACCCAAGCTGGGGTCCCGCGAGGAGCAAATGAAATGGCTTTCGACAAGATTGCTTGAATGAGCCGGGAGGCCCTGCTGCCTGGGGAGGGGGGCTGCCCGGGGTTGGGGGGGCCACGCCGTCGTCTCTCGCACGGCTGGCACTGCCACACGGAGTCGGGAACGCTCACCTCCCCCGAGCATGCTTCATCCGGGAGTTGGGTTTAAATCAAGGCTGGGTCTGAAGGAAGGTGATGGAGGAAGAGAGGGTGGGGCCCCTCTGGGGGTTCAGCGGCAAAGGGTGGGTGGAAGGAGCCTCAGAGGCTCGCAGACAGCGAGAGGCAGGAAGGCGCTAAGACGTAGAGAGATGAGGGATGGATGGACGGATGGATGGTCGATCAGGCAGGTAGAGAGGTGATTGATTAGATATATGTATAGATGACTGATTAGAGAAATAGTACACAGATAGGTAGACAGACAGACAGAAGCTAGAGGGATGGATAGACAGGGCCAGAGAGACACACGAGGGCAACAAAGCTAGGAGGGACACCCAGAAATTTAGAGAGAGAGTAAATTCCGTGGAGATATGGCTCCAGAAATCAAGAGAGAGCCAGACACACAGCGAGCCAATATGAGAAACACAGAGGGAAAGAGACCCACAGGGAGATGGGGGAGGGGGACAGAGAGAGAGAGACAGAGAGAGAGAGAGAGAGACAGCCAGACATATAAACAGAAAGAGAAAGAAGGACTCAGAGAGAGAGTAGGCCCCAAGAAGGAGAGACAAGCCGACGTGAGCAGGCCCTCCTGAACTGAGGCCAGCTGCAGAATCCTGGAACCAGATTCCCCTGGCCCTACACGTTCCCTGAGCCCCGCCAGCCCCCTCCTGGGCCTGGAGTACCAGGAAGAGTCCAGGGGGGGGTGGCGGGGGTGAAGAGGGGGACCCGGAGCCAGGAGAAGCCTTGGGTGGTTGGCAAGAAAATGGGGACCTTGGAGGGACTTGTCCCTGGTCCACTGTGGGCTCGGTCTCACTCACACCAATCCCAGAGTGACCTCCTGCCACAGTTGGGGAAACTGAGGTCCAGGAAGGTGAAGGGGGCCCCACAGCCCTCTCTCCTGGTCTCTGAGCTCTTTCTTTCACCTCCCCATCATCACGTTTCTTCATCACCCAATACAGCAAAAGTGGTGGAAAGACAGCCCCTGTCCTGGGTCTCTGGGAGGGAGCCCTGGGTGGGTCCTATCCCCAGGGCCCCGACTTACCGCCACGAAGAACATGGTGAAGAGGTAGACCATGGCCTCCATGTGGAACTGCCTTTTGGCGGCAATGCTGACCGCGGGGAGGAAGGCCAGGCTGCTGAAGGTGGGGAGAAGCAGTTTGGCCACCAGGGTCCCCATGGGCTGGGGGGGAGAGGTAGGCGCAGGCCTCCCGGGTCTCCAGGGCAGAGCCGCGAAAGGGAGAAGGCCCGCTGCTCTCACCACGGGCTCCGGTGGCAGCTGTGGTTTAAATGCCCTGAGGAGAGGCAGGGCTGGAAGCACACATGTCGAGAAGCACATGGACGGGGTTCAACAGCTGAGGTACCATGTGATCAGCGCTTGTCTCTGATTTTTTTTTTTTGGATAGGTCAGAGTTGTTGATTCAAGGAGACCGTACTTCTTTTCTCTGAGGCAGCAACTTCGGAGAAGAGCCCCCGTGAGCACAGTCGCCGATGTCCAGCCACTTTCCAGCCTGGCCCCTGGCCCCTCCCCGAGGTGCTCAGGACTCCAGCATAAGAAAAGCGCGGACTGTGCTGCTTGAGTCACCCGTCCAGAGGGGGCAAGAGGTTAGAGGATCCAAGGTTCAGCCGATTCTAATCACTAAAAGGACCCTGTAGATAAGTTTCACGATTAACCAGCCCACAGGCATGTCTGACGCCCCGCCCCCCCACCTCTGGCCCCAAACAGTCTTCCTCTGTAACCAAACAAATGAAACTAACATTCTGTTCTATTTGGTTACATACTTTCAAACCTGAAGTACCTAGATCCGGTCGATCTCTACCAGTGTCCCCAGCGCAAGGCTGATGCTAGCCGGCTCGGCATTCCTTGGCCTTCGGAAGGTAACCTTCCTTTGTTGCAGGGCCCTGGGGAGGTGTCCCGCCGGGTCCCCCCTACACCACCCCCCGTTATCCCCTGGCCAAGGACCGATGGAGTGTGTGAGATACCCGGGCCAATTCTCTCTCCCTGGAGGGTCGGTTTGATTAATTGCTTGACTGATGAATTCTTTCGTTGCCAGCAAAATAACAGCGTTTATTCCGTTTTAGTTTTCATCATGATATACTGGTGTCGCCTACAACAAAATGCACAGATGTATAATGTCCAGTTTGGTGAGTTTTGACAGGTGCTGTGTGACCACCCCCGCCTCCCCGTGACTCCGGGACACCCCTCGAGTCCCCGACAGAGGCAGCCACCGTTCCGGTTTCTGCCACACGCTTGACGTCGCCTGTACAGGTGGACTCGCGCGGTGCGCACTCTTTCGGGCTGGCTTCTCTCACTGCCCCGGAATGTCCCAGACATTCACCCACGTTGTGTCCGGCGGCTTGTTCGTTCCCGCGGTCGCTGGGTGGCTACGCCGGATTTTGTTCTCCTGGGAACTGGAATCTGGAGTGTGGGAACAGCGGGGGCGAGGCTAGGAGGTGCCCACTGCCTGTCAGCGCCTCAAGGAGAGGCTGCCCGCTCGTCCCGCGCCCCCTGGGCCCGCTTGACCCACCTTTCCTTCCATCGGGGAGCTCCCTCACACCTTTCCAGAACTCTCTTGTTTTTAGCACACGTTGGCTGGGGGCCGTCTCTGCCGTTTGCCATGAAACGTCCTACTCAGTACACGTGGTCACGTCATTCTTCCTCTCAAGGCGCCTTCCAAGGCACCCGCAGCCCTCAGCATGACGTCCAAGCCCTCCGGGGGGATCGCGGGGCCACCCCCGCCCAGCCCTGTCCCCCACAGCGCGCCCCAGCCCCCACGGTGCGCTCGGACCCCGACCCTCCTCCCGGCCTCCCCCCCTCCCCCGCACACACACTCCCCCCTCCTCTGACGTCTGTGGGGATGGGTCCCCGCCCGCTCAGGCAAGCTGGGGTGCGCTGCGCCGGCCCCCCCAGCACGCCACTGTGCCCGCCCGGGCCTCCAGCCCTCTGTGCCGTGCGGTTGGTGCGGGGCTGCTCGGGGTGTGTATCACTGCTCTACTGGCCAGCTCAGCGCCCACGCCCGGGGCCAGGCCTGGCACGTGGCGGGTGGTCAGCACACGCTGGCTGAATGAATGACTCTGTGAAAAGAATGAATGAAAGGCCAGGGAGGCGGGCGGGGGGGCTGCAGGGCATTTCAGTCTGGCACTTCGGAGCCCCGTTCCCTCTCCAAATGGGAAAACCAGATCGTGCCGTGTGTGTTGCTCTGGGTAAGAGGCAGGCGGCCCTCTGCAAGCTGGTCACAGGAGCCCTGATCACCCCGGCCCGCCTCTCCACACCCCGCTTCTGCCCAGCCCCAGCCCCAGCCCCCAGCCCAGCTTCCAGGAGGAGTAGAGATGGATTAGAGGCCAGGGGCTAGGAGAGAGCTCTCTGGAGCCGTCAACCCCACTCAGAAGCAGGAAAACATTCCACAGTTGGTTTTGTGCATGACTCTGTGTGTGTGTGTGTGTGTGTGTGTGTGTGTGTGTGTTCTGTAGCTGTAAACTCCAGGGCGGGGGCTGCAAGCTTGGGGAAGGGAAAAAGAGAAGGGGGAGGTGGTGGAGGAAGCAGGAGGGGAGCCGCACATGTGTTGTAACGATTAAGGACCAAGGGGGCCGAGAGGGGCTGCCCCAAAGCAGGGAGACAGGTGGCCAGCCTCGGGGCGGGGATGGCCCAAGGACCCCCTGCAGAAAGGCTGGGACTCGAGCAGCCCTTTGCGGGGGGTGAGCGGAGCGTGGAATGGGGGTCGGGGTGCAGGCTGCGTGTGGCTCCCGTCGGAGACCTGGCCGCCTGGAGACAGGCCAGCTGGCTCGGGGGAAGGCGTCCCGCTCTGAACAGGACTGAGAGGACCCTCGGTCCTCACTGGGGCCAGGGAAGCGATTGGCCCCGGGGGGAGCTGGGTGGGGCAGAGGAGAAGCAGCAGGCCGGTTGCTTTGGGGGTGTAGCCCCCCCAGGCACCGGGCAGGGGGAGCCGGATCGGGCTGCGCTGGGAGCCAGCAGAGACGTGCCCTGGCCTCCCCGTCTTCTGGGCTCCGGTGGTCCTGCCGGCCGAGCGGCCGGCCTCCGATACCCCACTCCACCCCACCCTCACCTGCTGGTGCTTGGGCCGAAGCGGACGCCACAGGCGGCACGCCCTCCTCTTCTGCCAGCGTGCCTTTGCCGGCCTTGCCTCCGCGTTAATACCGTAGCCCTGGGCCTCTCCTGACCCCTGGTGCCCCGTGAGGGCTCTCCATGCGAACCCCCGTGTGCGTCTTGAAAACCATTTACACACACAGACATTCATTCAGGGCCTACACGTGCCAAGCTCTCGTCCTACTTCGTCCCTTTGGGCCGTGTCAGCAGCTGCAGGCGGGGGGTGGGGGGGGACGTCCCTCTCTCCCCATTTTACAAAGGAGGAGACTGAGGCCGGGAGAGGAGGGGAGACTGGCCCCCGGCGCGTGCTCCTAGCCAAGGCCCCCAGGCGCATCCCTCGTCTCCCCAGCAGGTGGCGCTGGTCCCAACGGGACCTGGCAGGGCCTGGCCCGGGCGGGGTGGGGGCCGCTGGCGGGGCAGCCACAGCCTGGGGAACAGGGAGTGGGAACCGCCCCGCCCACCCTCCCCTCCCTCCCTCGGGCCCCTCGGCGTGGAGCAGGCGGGTTTTATAGAGGTGCTGAAATGCCCGGAATGCCACACAGCTCCCCACCTCCCAGACAGCTGTCTGTCTGCTCGCCGCCCAGCAGAGCAGGGCCAGCTGCTGCATCTGCATCCCCCACGCTTTGAACAGCCGACCCGCAGCTCCGGAGCACAGCACAGCAGCCCTTGGCTCTCTGTGCAGGGACCCACTGAGGCCCTCCTGGCCCCGGTGGGAGGGTGTCTGGGTATTGACGCTCCTGACTCCTCCCTTGGGGTCCCCAGGCTGGAGTGCCATCTGGGGCCTCTGCAACTGGGGTTGCGATAACATTCGTGTTGCCCTCGTCCTCAGCTAATGGCTGAAAATGAGCGGCTCCAGCTGCCTCTGGGCCCCGCAACACCTGCCCGGTGAGCCAGGCGAGGGCCCCGCCCCTTCCTAGCTCTGGGGCCTTGGTGTACCCTCTGTCCGGCAAGCCTCAGTCTCCTCATCCGCAAAATGGAGCACCCCGTCTCTGTCTCGTGGTGTCACAGAGGGCGTAGGGACAGGCCCTGGGGCAGCGGAGGGGCTGTCCCGGCAGGAGGTGAGCCCCGCACAGCCGGGCTCGGTCTGCGCACCTGGGTACGGCTGTGAGATCCAGGAGCTTAAGGACGCAGCTGCCGCCAGGCCCACCGCCCCTTGCCCGGCGGTGGTCTGTCCCTGGAGCTCCAGCGGCAGGCTCGCTTACTTCCCGGCCCTGACAGGGCCCCCCGGGGCCCCATCCTTGCTCCAGATCTGGGGACAAAGGAGCCTCTTTCTAAACACCCCAAGTCCCCCCACTTGAACCTCAAGACTTGGCCTAGTGGAAAATGCCAGGGCTGAGAAAGAGGGAGGCAGAGAACTCTGTTTTGTGGTCCGGCCTGCTGACCTCCAGTGGTCTGTGGGGGTGGGTCCTCCCTAACGTCCAGCCCGGGCCCAGGGCATCTGCCTGGGGAGCTCACGGGGAAGGACTGGCTGCGGGGCCTCCCTCTGGAGCCTGGTCCTCTTCCAGCCCTGGCCAACCACCTCCGAACTGGCCACGTGGTCCCTCAGTGGCCCAGCCCCCGTTGGGTACAAGAGCTCTGCTGTCAGAAGGTGCCCAGGGTGGCCCCAGGCTCTGTGCGGGCAGCAAGACATCGGGGGACAGGGGAGAGGTCGTCACCCTCCAGGCCGTGCTGGCCGGCCTCTGGGTGCCAGCGTTGAGGACCCAGTTCACAGGGGCTCTGGCTCTGGTCCCTGTCTTTCTGAGCTCTGTTTCAGACACTTGGCTGTACAGGACAGGGCCCAGCTCCCGGCGTGACTGTCCGACCACTGGGACCTCCCAAACTGGTCATTCCGTGGCCCGCTGCACCCCTCCCCCACCCCGTCCCTTCCCTTCCCCAAGTGGGCTCCTCCCCTTCCGCCTTGTTTTCCCACGCTTCACCTCGCTTCCCCTCAGAAATGTGCCCAATTTCCTGTTTGCAAGCTCTTCAGACATCCAGAAAGTTCTGGTGGAAAGATAATCTCCTTCTGAAAAAACAGGTGTCCACAGCATCTCTAGCCAGGGTCACACAGAGAGTGGCGGGGACACCTCACCGTCACCCCAAAGGACTGCCAGATAAATCCACCCTTCCACGCACGGAGCACCTGGCGAGAGATGCTGGGCCCCGGCAGGTGCTAAGATACGGTGTGAACCAGGAGCAGCCCCTGCTCTGTGGGGTCACAGCCACAGGCCGGGGAAGATCCCGCTCCGTGCGAGAAGCCAGATCAAAGTGCCGGGCCACCTGGTGGGCTTCCTGGAGGAGGTGTCCTCGGAAAATCATCTGGAGGGCCAAGCACGTCCAGATGGGTGTGAAAGAAGGGCTCCAGAGAGGGGACAGTGGGAACCAAGATGGGGGATCCGAGCCATTTCTTTCCGTGACTCTCCAGGGAGCCCCGGGCATCATCTGAGCTGGGAGGCAGCGATTCCGAGGGCCGCTGGGTGACCTGTGGGGCTCAGTGCAAAACGGGGAGCCCCTTGTTCACCAAGCAGGACAAAACTTTCTCATTCCTCCAAGGGCATCTCCCGAACAATAGGAGTGTTTTTATTTGCTGTTAACGTCGAGCTCCTCTGGGCATGGGGAGCTCGTGGAGTGAGTGCCTGGGACCGCACCCCCCCACCCCGGAGACTCCGTCTGATCCTGGCTCCCCAGAGGGCAGAGGGCAGTCCTGAGAGGTGCAGGAGGTAGGAGGTCCCCCAGCAGAAGCTCTGTCTCTCCATCACTCCATCACCCCATCCAGCGTCGCTCCGAGAACACGAATTCTAAGATAACACGATTAAACCTTCAACGCGGTGGCGGCAGAGCGTGGACCCCAGGCCTGGCCTCTTCTGAGCCTGGGCTGCTCTTCCGGTCACCCACTGTGCTGCTGGTTAGAGGTTTCTTAGATACTCTGGGTTCTGCCGTCCAGGCCTGGCTGCGACCCCATGAGGTGGGTCCCGAGGGCATCTAAGGCCCCGCCAGGAGACCCATCCTGACCAGCTCTCCAGAACCGACAGTGGCTCCGCGCTTGGCACTTGACGAGCCCTTCAGAGGCACCTCCTGCCTGTGCTTGATTCCTTATCACCGACCACCCCCCGCAATTCCGAGGGGCTTCAGGGGCCCTGGGGCCTTCCCTGACCCCTGATGTCTCCCCCCAAAACCCCCAGACCACCAGTGGACCAAGCGGTGGTCACAGCTCCCCGCGGGTCTGGAGTCCGTCGGGGTGGGGGAGCCCCGGCCGGCTTCTGGAGGTAGAGGCTGGGGTGAGGGTGGACGTGTGGCCCGCCCAGGTCACACACCTGCTAGAGGTCCCAGAGCTGGGGGTGGCAGCCCGCCTCCCAGGCACCGTCCTGCTGAGCTAAGAGAAGGCGCCGGGGTGTTTGTGTCAGCTGGCTGTAGGGTCCCTCCCAAGGGAAACCGTTAGTCACCCTGGTGCTGGCTGGACGTGGATCCAGCGATGCCGGGGGAGCTCGGGAGTGTGCCCGGGGATGCAGAGCCCTGGCACTCGGCGGGAGGGGCGGGGGTGGGGGCAGAGGCCCCAGAGGGCGAGGGATCAGCAGTGTGTCTGTGAGGGGTCGGTGAGCGTGCGTGCCCCTGTGTGCGCCTGTGAGGTTGTGTGTGTGCGTGCATGCGTGTGTGCACGTGAACCGGCGCCGCATGACGGGTTCCATCGTGTCTGCGCTTCAGCATGCTGACCCCAGGGGGCAGCGTGGACCTGGGTTTGAGTCTGGGTTCCACCCAACCACCCACGGGCCCCAGGGGAACAATGAGATGGATGAGATCCGCCTCCCAGAGGGTCTGGGGAGGATGAACGCCAAACAAGAACCTGCCAGACGGAGGGGATGTGCTCAGTAAGGACGCTGGGGTCCCGGATGTGCCGCCACCAGACGTGCGACCCCGGGCGCCACCCAGCAGTCTCGGAGCCTTAGTTCCTCCATCTGTAAACTGGGGAGAGCAAAGATGCTGACCTCCTAGCTCTCAGCACAGAGGCAGGACTCGATGCGGGGCGGCAGGCATTGTTGGTTTCAGGATCATCTCTGGTTGCTCTCCTCCCCGGCCGTTCCTGTTGGTGGCAGGATCTTCCCAGGGGTGGAATGTTTCTCAGTCGCCCAAGGAGGCAACTGGAGGAGCTCGCCACAGTTCCTTCCGGTAGGGAGGGTGCAGGGAGGGGGAGGGCTTTCCAGGCGCCACCGGGAGCCATCTGCAGTGCAGAGGCAGGGGGACGGATGAAATGGCTCAGGGCCGCCCCACTTCCACCCCCACCGTGTGGGGGTGCCGGGAGGGTGGGCTCCAGGGAGCCTAGTGTGCGGGGCGGGTGCCTGGCGTTGTTTCCGGGGCAGCTGGCCATGCCTGGGGTCCTCCCTGGGTGCCCGGGGCCGAAGCGCGCGCCGCTGGCTCCGTGCTCTGCTTCACGCTCTGACTCAGCAGGAACACGGGCTGGAGCCCCACGCCGGCCTGCCAGGGTCTGCCCAGCTGGCCCGCGCCCAGCCGGGCCGCCGTGCCCTGCCAAGCTGGTGCTGCACATCTGCAGAGTTCCGCGCACCTCCCCCCCCCAACTGGCTCTGGCCGTCCTAGCCGTCTGGTCCGCAGGCCGTGGGCACTTCTGTCCCTTCCCCGGAACCCTCGGCCGAGCCTTGCTGAGGCTCCCTCAGTCCCGCCGCCAGCTCAGGCCTCCGTTTCTCAGGAGAACCTCTCCGAGGCTGGCTGGGTGACCTCCGAGCATGGTGTCCCCTCTTGACCTCAGTCTTTCCGTCCGTAAAACGGAGCTGTGGGATTGGACGCCTCATACACACCCCAGACTCCATTGTGGGGAGTCGCAGAGACTGGGCCCCCTCTGGAAGCAGACGTCCATCGGAGCAAGCCTGGGGCTCGGCTTTGCCGCCGCCAACCTCCCCCGTGACCCCGGGCCCGTGGGCAGCTCCGGCTGGACACCCGGACACGCAGTCCCCGCGTTCTGGCGCTGGGAAGGCGGCCTCCCTGCTCGCGGCCGCGGCCGCAGTCAGCAGGCAGCTGGGCCGGCCTGGCCGGGCTCCAGAGGCGCGGAGCGGGTTAAAGTGTGCGCCAGGCCGGCCGGCGGGCGGCGGGAGGGGGAGCAGCGAGGTGGGAAGTGTGAGTTCCTCCCTGTCTGCCTGACAGCTATAAAGGCGGCCGCGCCGCGGAGCTGCCACTGGGCTGCGCGCCTCCCGGGAACCCCCTCTCGCGGGCGCTCTTTGAAGTGGAGGAGGGAGGCGGCAAGGGGGAGGAGGAGGAAGCGAGAGAGGCCCAGCCCGCAGCCCTCTGCGCCCCGAGGCTCCCCCGCACCGCGCACCTGGCGCCGCCCGCCCGCAGCAGAGGCTCGGCCCCTCTCTTCCGAGGACAACGTGCTGACCCCCGGCCAGGTAGGCCTCCGCGCCGCCGCCGTCTCGCCTCCCGCCGCAGCCCCAAGTGCACGCATATGGCATCCCCGGGCCCCTCGGGGGAGCCGTTATGTAACAGGAGCGGGGCTGCTGGGGAGGGGTCCAGACCCTCCGAGCGCGGGCGAGGGGGGCCCCTCAGCTCCTGGCCTACCGCGCCTGAAGCCCTTGTTTGCACGGCAAGTCTCTCCCGCCGGCCGGTGGCTGTTTTTGGACCCCAGGGAGGGATGGATCCCGCGTGAGCCGGGCCTGGCCTGCAGCCAGCGGTGTCTGGGAGCCTTAATGAAAACCAAGTGTGCGGCCGCTCAGCACCTGTCTTCAGCCTGCAGGCAGGAGCCGGGGCACAGGCTGGCCAATGGGACGCCGAGGGGCCTCTGTGCCTGCAGGAGGCTGGGGGGTGCAGATGGAGGCCTGAGGGGGAGGGGCGGCAGCCGGCCGGAGCGGCGGTGGCAGGCCGGCGGCCCGGAGGTGCCGATCTCCAGGGCTCTGGCTCCAGGCTCTGGGGTGTACTGCTGCCTCGCTGCCTCGCCTGGGGCAGACAGAGGGCAGAGACGTTCTTGGGGCGTGAGGGTGTCATTGGCGTAACTCCTGAAAATGTGCAGGTGCTCGAGCTGCGCGGAAACGAGGGTTTGAAGGAGGAGAGAAGGGGGCAGATGCGGACTCGGTTTCAGGGCGGGCTGGCGGGCGTGGGGGAGGGGGGCTTCCCTGCCTTCTTTCCCTGGAATTGGTCCCTGAGTTTGCTCTGGGGTCTGCGGGCCGGTCGGCCACCTGGCTGTGTTGCTCTGGGCAAGTTGGCTCCCCTCTCTGGTTCCAGGCCCTAGGGGGATGGGCTTGATGGCTTCGGGAACTCCTCCAACCCTCTGGCAAGTGACACTCAGGACCTGAGACAAACCCTGGACAGAGGCCACTCTAGGCCCCCCTCCTCCCTCTCAGGGACAGATAGGGGGAGGCGGAGGGCCCAGGAGGCTGCAGGCTCCCCGTGGTTCGACCCCTGGCAGGAGGTCCAGTAGTGGTTTGGGCTGACGGTGCTGACTTCTTGGGAGACGGCCCCGTGGTCCTAGGCCACCCTCACTCCAACACTCCAGAGGCACAAGCTGTGTGTCTTCTCTTGGGAAGGAGGGGGCACAGATGCCTGGGCTCTGCCCGGCGTGGGGTCCCTCAGGGCAGGGGGAAGCTGCGTCCAGGGAGGGAGAGGGCCCGGCAGAGTCTGTGGCATCCGTGGCCCCCGCCAGCGGCTCCATGCGGCCCGTGGGAAGGGTCATTCTCCCACGTGGCCAGCAAGTGCTGAACAGCTAAAAATCCCAAGATGCTCTTGCTTGGGTCGGGTCTACCGGCCAAGGTAATGGATCGATCCTTAGCCCCTTCATCCAATGGATGCAGCCTGGGCCTATAGGTGTCGCTGGGTTTCTCTCCAGGCGTTCCCCAGGCAGCTCAGTCATTCAGAGGCTAAGC
Source organism: Kogia breviceps (assembly GCF_026419965.1). Classification (NCBI taxonomy): domain Eukaryota; kingdom Metazoa; phylum Chordata; class Mammalia; order Artiodactyla; family Physeteridae; genus Kogia; species Kogia breviceps. Next base: position 2,072,756 of record NC_081317.1, read on the forward strand.
GCGGCCCATGTCCCCAGATGCCCTCAGATCAGGTGGTACAGGCTTAGCGTGCACCCCTCCACCCTAGTGTCTCGAGCCCGTGCAGGCATCTCCAATCATTCATCGAGCCCTCCCAACAGGGCCGCCGGGCCGCCACTACCAACCAATCCCAGATAACCTCAGGCCGCAGCACCGGGTGGGCTCCGGGAGCTCTTCCCCAAAGCGGACTCCAACCAGCTGGAAGCGGAGCTGGGCCTGGCCTGGCGGTGACTGTGCCCTTGCCTCCTAGGATGGATGGCAGATGGCAGCCTCCCCGCTGGGCCTGGTCCCTGCTGGCTCTGGCACTCGTGGCTGGAGGTGCATCGTCCACAGGGCCCGTGGTGAGCGGGGAGCCCAATCCTGCGCCCGGGTGGGCTGACGCCGAGGGCTGGGTGGCGGACATGGGGCAGGGGTCCGGGGGTCCTGGAGTGCCTTCCCAGATCCCCTCCCGCTCCCAGGAACGTGCCTTACAAGCCAGTCAGGCCAGCCCCTGAGTGCGGGGCTCCGGCCGCTCCAGAGTCCCTGCCGATTCGGCGGGACAGGGGCTGAGTGCTCACCTTCTGAGAGGAGCCCCGGAGTGTGGCGTGTAGACGGGCGGGTGTGGGTCCCGCAGAAGCCAGGCCGGGCCCCGGGCTGCTCGGGGGCAAGGAAGGATGGCTGGCGGTTCAGCCTCAGGATCCCGCCAAGCTCCCAGGATGTTCCAGATCCCCAGATGGGGCAGGACCTGAGGCCCACAGCTCCCTGGGAGGTCCCCCAGAGACCGCCCTGGAGATCTGAGCCCAGGCTTCGAGCAACCCACCCAGGGGGCTGTGTCCTCCTGTCCAGGGCACGGGGACGGCAGGCCCGTCGGGCCAGGTGCTCCAGCCTCCTTCTAACTGTCGTGGGGCCTCTCACCCAGGACAACAGCCCAACATCGAACAGCCTGGAGGCGGGCACCGACGCCACCGCCTACTGGTGGGGGGAGTGGACCAAGTGGACGGCGTGTTCCCGCAGCTGCGGGGCTGGGGTGACGTCCCAGGAGCGGCACTGCCTGCAACAGAGGTGCGGGGCTTGAGCACGTGGCCCTGAGCGGCTGGCGTGGAAGTGGGGCCGCCTGCGCGGGAAAGGGAGGCCTGGCGGGTGGGGGCGTCTTGGGCCGGGAGGGGTCTTCAGTTTGAGGCTGCACGGGCCAGGTGAGCGAGCCAGTCTTTTCATCGGCCTCCGTTGGGGACGGGGCTTCTGTTGGGTCCCAGGCAACAGTGTCCTGGGGTTCATCCTGCTCCATTTCTAGGGCTCTTTCAATGAGAGGTCAGGCCCACCCAGGGCTTCTCTTCTGAAGACCTGAGTTGAATAAACATGGGGAAAGCATAAGGTGCAGCGGTTACTGTTGTCCAGACGTGGGTTCAAATCTTGCCTCGGCTGCTTCCTCGCTGTGTGACCCTGGGCAAGTCACTTAACCTCTCTGAGCATCAGTTTCCTCATCTGTGGAGTGGAGATTATGCTCGAGCCCACCTGACATTTCTGAGAATACAGAGACAGTGTGTGTGTTTCACGCACCGCAGCACAGGGCCCACACGTGGTAAATGTTATTTTATGACTAACTCTGTGTCCTAAGACCCTCTGCCGTGTGCTGGGGATAGAGAGGTGAATTGGATCTCACCCCTCCCCCTAAGAAGGGGCTAAGAAACACCCTCAAACGACCTGAATACCTGTGACGTGAGAGGGCTCTGGTGGAGCAGCGGGGCTTGAGTGGGGAGGAAGGAGGCCTCGGTCAGAGGAAGCAGAGCAGGCTCGGGGGCGGGGTGGGGGGGGGAGCAACTCGGAGGCCGCCCAGGGGCAGAAGCGGGGCCAGGGCTGCAGCCCATGTCCTCCCGCCAGGAGGACGTCTGTCATGGGCGCTGGGAACCGGACCTGCACGGGCACGTCCAAGAGGTACCAGCTCTGCAGAGTGCAGGTGAGGCTCCGGCAGCCGGGACCCCCTCCCCACTCGCCCTTCTCTGGCAGATCTCAGGGCAGCTTCCTGGCGGCCCCGGGCGCTCTGGACACTCTGTCCTGGGCCTGCCACTTACACCCTGCTGAAGAGAAGGGTGGTGAGGGCCCCCGGGCTCAGAACCCCACTTCCCGCCTCCAATCGAATCTGTGGTGACCACCGCGGGCTGCGGGCACCTGAGGGGAAAAGGACCCGCTTCTGCTGGCGGAGCTCCAACACGACCTCAAGGTTTGGGGTCTACGGGCGCACGCGGCCCCCGCGCTCAGCGTGAACCCTGTTCCCGGTTCTCCCCGGGGGACAGAAGTCACCGGCTGCCGCCCCCGCGCGCCCGCCTCTGCTCTCTGCGCCCTCAGCACCCAGACCTTCTCTGTCAGTCGCGTGCTGCACCGAGGTGGCCGGGTCTGGGCAGGAGGTGCCGACTCCGGCTCAGCCTCCGGTCACCTCTCCACGGGGCCAAAGTCGGTCTGAACCGGACCCCCGGGACGGGGGGCAGGGCAGAGAGATGATGCCGTGCGTCCCCGCGTCTGTGCGTCTGTGCGTCTGTGTGGGCACGTGCGCGGGGAGTTCGGGGCTGGAGGGAGGCGAGCGGCCCCGGCCTCTGCGCCGGCCTCACCGGTCAGCTGCCCTCCTGACGTGAGCTCGGGACGGAGCCCTGGCCCAGTTGGCCCAGTTCGGCTTCTGGCCGCGGCGAGAGCAGCTGGGCCCCGCCCGGGCCCCTCCGCTCTGCCCCGGTGGCTCCTCTTCTACGAAGTCAAGCCCACGCAGTCAATGCCCGTGCCCCGGGCACCGTGGCCGTGGCCGCCGGCACGCACGCGGGCCCCTGCCCGAGGATGCGGGGCGAGCGGGGACCCCGCGCGGGCACGGCCGAGGCCGGTGTCCCGGCTGCCCCGTGTGCAGCCGGGGAGAAGGCCAGGGGGGTGGGGCCGCAAGGATCCAGCCCAGAGCACGGGGAGGGCCAGCGCACGTGGGTGCTGGAGGCCTGGCCCTCCCTCCCTCCTCCCAGAGAGCCCGAGGGACCGCGAGCAAGGACGGGAGCCACTTCCTGCTCTGCCTGGACAAAAATGCTTTGTCGGGCCGAGTCCCTCCCAGAGCCTCCCGCCCTGTCTCCCCGCTTCCCAGGAGTGTCCGCCGGACGGGAGGAGCTTCCGCGAGGAACAGTGCATCTCCTTCAACGCCCGTGTGTACAACGGGCGGACGCACCAGTGGAAGCCGCTCTATCCCGGTACTGCGGCCCTGGGCCACCCGTTAGGGAATTCTCTGGCAGGATCTACACCCGATGGGCACCTCCTGGGGACTGGGGGAGAGAATGTCCTCGTCCAGTGGGTAGGCAGGTGGGGAAGCAGGCCTGGAGGGAGGGCTCTTGTCGAAGGTCGTAAGTAGCTCGGGCGGCGGTGTAAATGACTTGGCGTCCCCCGCTCACCGGGTGAGCGCAGAGGGTCCCCAGGAGCGGCCGCCCAGGGCCCTCAAGTCGGCTCGGACCTCCTGCGGAGGGGACACTGCCCCCCACTCACAGGGCGGCAGAGGCCGGGCTTCCAGAGCCTGGGCTGGGCCAGGTCACCTGCATCCTGGTCCGTTTCTTTCCATTCTCCAGGCCTCCGTTTCCCCGTCTCTGCCCTGAAGGAAGTGCTGTCTCGGGGGTGGTGCGGGGGGGGAGAGGCCCTGACCCTGGCCCAGCCGCCCTGAGACCCTGTCTCCCCCGTCAGATGACTACGTGCACATCTCCAGCAAGCCGTGCGACCTGCATTGCACCACCGTGGACGGCCAGCGGCAGCTCATGGTGCCCGCGCGCGACGGCACGTCCTGCAAGCTTGCCGACCTGCGCGGGGTCTGCGTGTCTGGAAAATGTGAGGTTGTTCAACATTGTAGCAGAAGTACCACCGGTCTCCTTGCGCCGGCCGCCCACCTGTCCACCCAGGCAGTGGCGGCCCCGGGGCCCGGGCCTCAGCGCCCTCCCAGCAGCCTCTCCACCTCCCTCCCTGCAGCCCATCGGCTGTGACGGGGTGCTCTTCTCCACCCACGCGCTGGACAAGTGCGGCGTCTGCCAGGGGGACGGAAGCAGCTGCATCCACGTGGCAGGCAACTACCGCAAGGGCAACGCCCACCTGGGTAAGAGCCGCCCCTGCCGCTCCGGGTCCAGGGCCTGTGGGGTCCTGCCGCCGGCCGCTAAGTGACCGTGCACGGTCCTACCCCTCCTGGGCCCCCCGATCCTCCACCCAGGCCCGGCGGGGCTGGCCAGTGGCTCTGTAAGGCCCCCGCTGGCTATAGGAAGAGGAGCAGCTCTGTGTTGAGCACCCGCTGGACACCAGGTGCCGCAGTGCTCACGGGGCTTGGGGACCCCATTTGACCTAAGCACAGCCTGCAGGCAGGTGTTAATGCCATTCTTAAAAGGGGGAAACTGAGGCACGCGCTCCGTCCTCACCGCTGATATGAGATTGGGGTCTGGGCACACGGATTCTGGGGCCTAAGCTCTCCAACCCGAGTTTCAAGGGCTGAAGGGGTGCCCAGGCTCCCACCGGCCCCGGGCCGACCGCAGCGCAGAGCCAGCCCCTTTCTTCCCCAGGCAGCGGCTTTGCCAGTTTTCACGGCTGTGCCCATTTGGCTTCATGTTTGCATGCAGCTCTGGCCCGGCCCTCCTGGGGGTTGGGGGAGGGGCGGGCAGGGGGTCTGTGCATGGGATAGGACTTTGCACTTTTGGAAGGATGTTGCTTATAATACTCAGTCTTGCACTGAATACATCCCTGGGTCTCAGTTAATGCTTGTGGGATTAAACTGGGTGATCACAGCCTCCAGACGGGGAAAGGTAGGGTCGCTTGAAACCCATTGAACAGATGGGTAAGTTGAGGCCCAGGGTGGGAATTGCCAGCTCGAGGTCCCCCAGTGAGGCCAGGCGCGTCTGGACTAGAACCAACCCCTTGGGAGCCCCCAGGGACCTGGCTGTCGGGACCCCCACATGTCCCGGAGGTGGAGGGGACGGACAATTTCAGAGTCAGAGTTAGGGCTTGGACGAGGAACCCAGGGATGGACATGCCGACTGAGGAGAGGCAGGGTAAGGAAAGGAGGGGTGTCTTTAGCGGAAGCCCAGCCGGACAGGGCTCTGAATAAGGCACGGTGAGCACAGAGGCCGCTTTCTTCAGAGGCCTCGCTATGGGAGGGGCACAGGCCAAGACATCGCGCCTTTCCTCCCTTCCTGTCACAAACCTGCTTTTGGGACCTTCCGCCAGATCCTGGGGCGTGGAGCTGGCAGAGGCAGGGTTCAGAGGGTGCGTCTCTTTCCGAGCGCCTCCTGGGTGCCAGGCGCCGCAGTAGGGTTCATGCCCCCATGGAGTTCTCAGCTTGGGGGCCCGGGGCTGACCCTTAACCAAGCCCACCTACAACTCTGCCAAGTGCACCGCACGGAGCCAAGTGCCGCACGGTTAACTCGCTCCCAGCTCTCGACTCCGGGCGGGCACTGCCACTGCTGTCACTTCACAGATGTAGAAACAGAGAGGTTAAGAAACTAGGTTAAAGTCGCATAGCCAGAAGGGGCAGAGGTGCGTGTGAACCCAGACAGCCTGCTCCCGGGTCTGCGGTCCTAAGCGCTGACCCACATGCTCCCCTGGTAGACGTGTGCATGGTACCTGTGGTGAAGAACCTCGGAGCTGGTTTGCTGATTTAAAACTTAACACATATAAACCTTCACTTAAGCAAATGACGCTTAAGCAAAGTCATCATTTCCTAATCGTTTTACCTCTGTAACGCTTGTGTCTGTCAGCTGGAAATACTAGGGCAGCAGGTAAACGACTGTGTCCCTTTTCCCGACGCTGCGCCCAGCGACACAAGCTGGCAGCTTGAAATGGGCCACAGTGGGTGCAAGCGCTTGTACTCCGGAAATCGGCCGATACTGCAGGTCACAGATGCTCTCGCCCTCCTGCCAAGAGAGCCAGTGGTTAAGCACTTAGGGGCACCCCGCTGGCCGGAAGGACCAGCTCAGGGGGGCCGTAAAGGGGGGCGGCCGGCAGGAGCGGCTCACGTGCCCCTCGGGTGACTCGAGCATCGGTCCCAGCAAACCTGATTCGAGAACCCCCTTGCCACCTTCTCCCGGAAGGCTTTTCATTCGGAGGGCTTTAAAAAAATCTCACCTCCTTCTCCCAGCAAACCCTCTACCACCTGCTGGCAGCACGGTCCCTTCCTCAGACCTCCGGCCCCCAAGACCCTTGGTCCCTTTGTTGGGGGCTCTGTGAGGGTCTCCGTGGCTGCCGCCCCACCTGACTGGGGCCTTTGATGACAGGCCCTGAGCCGGGGCCTCGTACTTCCTCATTTACACCTTGGAATGTAGCAAGCCTTTACGATCAACGTGACGGTGTGACACCGTGGGTTTCTAAGATAGCACCAGGGACGACGCCCTCAGGGCCAGGCTCTGTGCTACGCGGAGTCTCCTCCGTCACCTAGAGTGGGGGCCGCCATCCCCGTACAGGCGAGAGAACGGAGGCCCTAGTGCTCCAGCAGCCTGCCCAGGGCCACCGTGGCGATCGTGGTAGAGCAGGACCCAGGCACGTTCACTCCAGCAGATGTACGCTCCCCGCGGCCTGGGGTGGGCCTCGCGAGGAACCGGGCAGGTACCAGGGAGCATCACCCGCAGCCCTGGTAGGAAAGTGTCTCGGAACCGGTAACGCTGGGGCCGCGCCGGAGCGGCGGGTCAGCTCTCCCGTGGCAGGACGTGCTCCGGCAGGTCTTGGACTTGCCTCTTGGGCCCCGGGTGCACAGCTGCGGCAGGGTGCAGGGGCTGCCCTTAGACGCTGCACCTCACACACCAGGAGTGCAGAAGGGTGGTGACCGCCATCCAGTGGCCACACAGCCGTCTCGCCGTCGTCCCGTCTCCTCCAGGTTACTCTCTGGTGACCCACATCCCGGCCGGCGCCCGAGACATCCAGATCGTGGAGAGGAAGAAGTCTGCGGACGTCCTAGGTGTGTATGTGGGGCCTGGGTGGTTTCACAGGGGCTTATGGTTTCGCATGGGGTGAAACGTGTGGGTTATGTGTGGACAGGGGACACTTGACCTTGGGTCCCTTCTTGCAGGAGAGGGATGGCCCCAGAAGCCAGAGCGGCGGGGGGGGGGGGGGGGGGCGTAGGGAAGCTGACCTCAGCCCCGTGCGTGCAGAGGTCTTGCACTCAGAGTTGCTTAATAACGGAGGGGGTCATGACTCAGGTAGCGAGTTCCCTGTCCCTGGAGGGCCGGGCACAGGCAAAAGCTGGAGGTGCCGGCGGCCGCCTCTCTGCGCCCCCGGCTGCCCCGCCGGGTCCGAGGAGTGAGACTCTGGGGCTGAGAAGTTTGAGGCAGAGCGAGGAGGAGGGGGTGGCCAGTCTGAGGCCAAGGGTGACGAGAGGCAGGGGCTGGGCTTCGAACTCCCCTCTGGGGCCCTCGAGTTGAGGTTTGGGCCGCCGGACCGTCTCTGGCGGAAAGCTGGATTCAGTAGGGGCCCTCAACTTGAGCATTCCGGAGTCATTTGCACGGTGGCTGAGGCGCTGAGGCCCCACGTTGGTGACAATTTCTGGAAGGGCTTCCTGCGTCGTGGGAAGTTGGAGGGCCGGTGCGCCTTGTCTGCACCCCCGGGGGAGCCCCTTCTGGCCGGGGAGGGCAGGTACCGACACCTGTGGGCCGATCTGCGCAGGGCAGGCGGGGGACCCGGGCAGGGCTCCCCTCCCTCCCTCTCAGGGCAGCTTCTCGGGGGCCAGGGCTGATGGGGGCGCGGCCACCCTTCTGAGGGGACGCTGGGGTGGGGGGGGTCTTTGCTAAAGGTCCTCAAGGTTGAACCGAGCACGGGCTCTCAGCCCTTCAGGCCCCGGGGCCCCAGCCGGCGGGTCTGCACGCTCCAGGCCCCAGCCCCCGCGGCCCGAGCCCGGGGGCCAGGCCTCTGCCAGGCCGCTTGCTCTGTGGCCCGCTGGGAGCGAGGTGAGGCCAGGAAACACCGTGTTCCCAGAGCTGGCTGCAAAGCCCTCGTTCTTGAAACAGACGCGTGGAAATGCCAGGGCCGGCCTCGGAGCGCTGGGAAAGCCGCAGGAAGGAAGGTCATTACTGTCAGGAAACAGGTCTTGGACTCGGGCCGGGGATTTAACCCTGTGCACAGACCCAGCCCGTACGTGTCCCCCTCGCCCAGCTCCTGCTCTCATCCCCGTTAGTTTTCGACGTTGCCACCCGGAGGGTGCTTTTCCAGCAGACGCGTCCTGCTTGCTGTGTCTGCCTGATAATAAATTAACCGCCCGTCTCCTCTGTGGGAGTTGCATCAGGAGCTTTGGAAGCTGAACTCTTCCCCACCTTCGGGCCAGTTCCTGGAACGGGCTCTAAAGAAACCCTCTGGAAGACACACTGTCCCCGGGGCGGAGCCCCGCCCCCCGGCCCCAGGGCCCCCAGGGAGGGCCAGCCGTCCTGGCTCTGGACAGATGTCCCAGCCCGTCGCGGGGGGCCTGCACGTGCGTTCCCGCTGTCTGGGCGTCATCGCGCTCCGGTTCTGGGAGCGGGTGTCCTTCTGAAGTCCTGGGTTCCGAGTGTCCACCGGCACCCTGCCTCAGAGAGAGGATGGCTCGGGGCCACGCCGGGGAGAACGGGCCGATCCGGCAAATGGTCAGCCGGGTGCCCCGGTCTGGGCAGCAGAACGGCACGCTCCCAGCGAGAGCTCGGAACTGGCCAGCTTGGGGGTCAGGTAGGGCCTGCTGGGGCCGCTGGGACGGGGCTGCAGTGTTGCTCAGCGTGGGGGAGGGGAAGCTGGGGGTGCCAAGTCACCCCGGCGCACGTGGGCAGGTCTGCAGCAGAGCCGGGCAGCGTGGCCCGGCCCCAACCTGGCGGACACCTGCCGTCCAGCGTGTGTCTCGACCTGGCCGCTTGGTCCCTGTGTTCTTGATCACCTCTCAGCCCCAGCCCCTTCGGAGGCGGCCGGAACGGCAGGACCAATGGGCCCTGCGCCAGCCATCTTCAGTCGTCCAGACAAGCCCTTGTTTATTTTAGGCTGACAGGAAGGAGGACCCACGTGCCCCTGGCCAGGGCCACACGCCGTGCGCAAACAGAGCGCCCCACTCCCACGCCGTGGAGTTCCCCGCCTTTGGGCGTTTGGGGAGGGTCACGGCTACCCACGGGCTGGCCAGAGGTCCCGAGCGCGAGGTCCCGCCCCTCCGTCCCCACGCCGGCCGCTCCGGCTCAGGTGGCCAGGCAGCTGTGCCCTTTCAGCCCTTGCAGATGAAGCCGGCTACTACTTCTTCAATGGCAACTTCAAGGTGGACAGCCCCAAGAACTTCAACATCGCCGGCACCGTGGTCAAGTACCGGCGGCCCATGGACGTGTACGAGACGGGAATCGAGTACATCGTGGCGCAGGGGCCCACCAACCAGGGCCTGAACGTCATGGTGCGTGCGCCGCGGCTCCGGGGCTGCCCCAGAAGGCGGCAGCAGGCGGGGGCTCCCGGGCCAGCGACTCCGCGCGTCTCGGGGTGGGCCTCACTCCTTCCGTCCCTCGTTCGCTCGCTGAGTCACCCCCTCAACCCAGCCCTCACTCGGATTTTCATTCCTTCACCAGTCTCCCATTTACCCATTAATTCATTTACCTGTTCCCTTGCTCGCCCAAGCACCTGCCGGCTCACACTCTCACTTGTGTGACCCTCCTCTCCCTCTCCTCCCTCCCTCCCTCCTTTCTTCCTTCCTTCCTTCCCTCCCTCCCTCCCTCCCCCTCCTACCCTCCCTCCCTCCCCCTCCCACCCTCCCTCCCTCCCTCCCTCCGTCCCTCTCCCCTCCCACCCTCCTTCCCTCCCTCCCTCCCTCCCTCCCTCCCTCCCTCCCTCCCTCCCTCCCTTCCTTCCTTCCTTCCTTCCTTCCCTCCCTCGGTTAGCACCCCTGGAGGATGTGCACAGCAGGAGGTTCTGTGCAGGGCATCAGGAACTGTGTGGGGAGATGAGGACAGAGGCTGAATGGGGTACAAGGATGCAGGACCCACTCCCCACTCCACAGGCGGGGGTTCAAGCCCCCCACGGAGTTCCCTACCCTCGGCCCCATGGACACTGTGGCTTTGCTGCCAGGTCCTTGAGGCTGAGGGACCACGGCAGTACTTGTCACCACTGTCCCCCTGGTGCCGCACCCAGGATGCTCACGGCTTCTGGGGGGAGTGCACGGGACGTGAGCAGAGTCTGGCTTGTTATGACCACCTTGCCGGGACTTTTCCCGTGGCTACTGTCTAGAAATGAATGGCATTGCCGCTTGGTGCCCAGATCTGAAAATGCAGAGGAATTATCACTGAAATCAGGTGATGTCAAGAGGCTCTTGGAGGCCTGCCGGCTTTCATGGGGGCTGAGGGATACGGTGAGGACAGGGCCCACCCACCTGACCAGTGCCAGGGGCTGGCCCATGGCAGGCGGCAAAGGCGTTCTATCCCTCACCCGGTTGTTTCGTGCCCCTCCCAGCGTGGGTGCTCCGTAGTGTGCATTAACAGGTGATCCAGAGACCTTCACATGTTATGTCTCCTCCACGGAGCCAACCACGCGTGTCTTCTCCAGACCCCCTCGTCCCCGATCGTAAAGTCTTTTCCATCCAGGCTCCTGACCAACCGGCCAAGCCACGTGCACTGCCCACGAGTCAGTATTTATTCTTTTTTAGGGCCACTCTGCCTTCCAAACAAATTGGGTGACCACCTCACATGCACTGCCTGAAGCCCTCTGGGAGGATTTTCCTTCACAGCAACTTTTCAGGGTTACCCTGAATCAGATCCCATTTTCAGCTCGCACCCGCACACCAAGCTGACTCAGCTCAGAGTCAAGTTTTGCCATTTGCTCCCCTCCGTCTTCGTCCTAAGCGTACTCCGTGCAGCCGGAGCTGGGAGCTAAGAGAGGGATGCTGGCACGAGGGTCTTGGGTGCTGGGGGGCTGGGTCACCTGCTGATGAGCTTTCTGTCCCTCTAGCCCTGGATTGCTGCTGGGCCCTCCTGCCCCGTAACTTAACGGAGTTGAGAGGCCTCATGTTATAATGTTCGGCTCTGGCTGTGTGGGTCACTTGATGTCCCGTGGTCAAAGGGCCATCTCTAGTAGGGCCTGATAGCGCACCAGGAGCTTTTATCAAATAACGTCTATTTATTTTAGGTGATATGGCCTTCCTCTAGAATACTAGGGGGTCTACGTTATCATCTTCTTAGCCAAGTTGGCCAGAAACTCCACAGTCCATCTTTTCCCGCCAGAGACACCTTTATTGCTGCAGGGGCTGCTGGGTATTACAGCCCAGGTGGTGGGCTGCTGGCACCACAGCCTGGACCTCCTGCAGAGCCCTTCCTCCTCAGGACCCCACTGAAAGCAAATCCAGTATACGGATTGGACCAATATTCCCTGATGTGGAATAGGTTGTGTCTCAAATTCTTCACGATTGGGGGTATGAGAGATGATAAGTTTCCTTTATTTTCAAGGAGATGTCTTGTCCTGCCCTAGACTACTGGACCCTGAGATTTCCACTGATGTGGGGCCAGTCTTCACAGGGGTTCGTCTCCGATCCTCTGGAATACGTGTGCTTTACCAAGGCCTCCAGTGCCCCTTCTTGCTCATCAGGTCCGCTCAACATGATGTTGTCAGTGAGTCACCATGGCCCTGGGTCAGAACTGTACGTGTGGAACAGAGCTGATTCTGCTCCTCCTTCCTGACGGGGGTAGAAAAGAACTTGCCAGATGGATGGCCACATACGGTCAACCTGAGGGCATGTTAATCTGCTCTAGAAAAGATGCCACATCAGTCCCAAAGCTGCAACTGGGGCTACTGCTTGGCTGAGCTTGCAGGAATTCACAGTCCTCCTCCTGAATCTGTCTTGCTTTTGTAGGGGCCAAACTGTTGAATTAAATGGGGGCTATGATGGGATCAGCACCCCTTCATCCTTTAGGTCTTTTTTTTTTTTTTTTTTTTTTTTTTTTTTTTTGCGGTACGTGGGCCTCTCACCGCTGTGGCCTCTCCCGTCGCGGAGCACAGGCTCCGGACACGCAGGCTCAGCGGCCATGGCTCACGGGCCCAGCCGCCCCGCGGCACGTGGGATCCTCCCGGACCGGGGCACGAACCCGTGTCCCCCGCGTCGGCAGGCTGGGTGAGCCTTGGATCCAGCGGATAGACTGTCAGCCCTGGGCCTTGTTTGGGCCATCACTTGTCATCCACGTGCTGTCACCATAACGGGGACGGTGAGGATGCTTTGGGCCCCTGGTTAACAATGGCAACTTGAACCCCGGTCCCACAGTGTCGACCCGTTTCTCCGCTGAGCAGCTCACCAAGTAAATAGCTGTGGGCTCTTTGGTGGAAGAACTGGGGGAATCACGGCCACAGCCACTAGTTGGGGATCCTTTTTTCCCGGGGGCCTGGCTGTTCCATCCTTCAGTAGATTCTGGGTCTAAAAAGTGGTCCAGGGCTTCCCTGGTGGCGCAGTGGTTGAGAGTCCGCCTGCCGATGCAGGGGACACGGGTTCGTGCCCCGGTCCGGGAAGATCCCACGTGCCGCGGAGCGGCTGGGCCCGTGAGCCGTGGCCGCTGAGCCTGCGCGTCCGGAGCCTGTGCTCCGCAACGGGAGAGGCCACAGCAGAGAGAGGCCCGCGTACCACAAAAAAAAAAAAAAAAAAAAAAAAAAAAAAAAGTGGTCCAGGGAACCGGGCAGGGACGGTGGCCTTTATGTGGCAGCGGCCCCTCTGCCTTGTGAGCTCATCCACCCTGGACCTCTCCTGATCATACAGACTGAGAGGACCCTTTTCCGGGCCCACGTGCGTTTGTCCCCTGGGGGTCCTTTGTTCTGTCAGCCGTGTCCAAAGGGGGCTCAAGCTCCCCGGCCGCCGCGCCAACCTTAGTGCTTGTTACGGTACCTGAGCCCCTTGTTCTGACTATCGTGGACAGCTCAGCTCTGTACCAGCACCTCCTGCCACCGGCCCTGGCCTGTGAGGCCACCCGACGCCGCCCCTCTACGTGTCCCTCTGAGTGACGTCGGTGGCTCCTCACCATCGCGCGCTTCCGGAATTTCACGGTGGCGGCCGGGACGCCCTCCAGGCGATCCTGCAGAAAACGGTCACCTTGGCGGCTTTTCCAGCCTTTTCCTCCCTCTTCCGCCGTCTGCTGTGATGGCGCTAGCGCGGGTCCTCCCCTTAGCGCGGGCCCCACCTTCTCCGGGGTGCTTGTGCACGTGGTCCCGCCTTCATCCTGAGCCAGGGCTCCCGTAGGAGACACTCCCCCCATCCGGGCTCAGCCTCTGCTGTCTGCCGCGGCTGGCTCTGCAGGGGCTTTGCCGATGGGCCCTTCTCCCCCGAGCAACCCCAGGGCTCCCCTGAGTGGGTGAAGAGGGCGCTTAACGTGAGCCGTCAGCCAGGTGGCCCGGGGAGGAGGTGGGTAAGGTCCTCAGGGAGGCAGGGGTCTCCGTACCGTCTTCAGGCGAGGGCCAGGTGCTGGCCTTAACAGTGAGGAACGGCCACTTTTTAGGCTCAAAGATTCAGGGGAATCTGAAATTTCAAAATTTTCAAGCAGATTGACTCAGACAGACCCCCACGCCCCAAGTCTCCTCCCGGTCGGGCTCTTGGCGAGGTGGGGAAGCCAACATGCCCCGGCTCTCTGACGCTCTTCTACTTTTCTGGCCCTGCTGGAGGACATGTGAGTCTCTGTGTAACACCTAGGAGGCCCTCTGGCTTGGCCTTAGGTTGGAGGTTTGGTGGTGATGTCACCCTAGCCTTTCACTGTCTATCTCCAAAGCGCCACATTCCGAAGACCTTTCTCCTTTCTCAAGGCACACCCCAAGCCCAGCCAACTCCCGACACTTGAGACATAGCACCCAAAGAGCCTTTTCTTCCTCTGACGTCTCATTCCAGCCCGACACCTGCGGGGATCTCAGGGGTCCATGCACCGCCAGGGAGGGCTCGCGTCACCCCTGCTGGCGGGGGCTCCCGCTCCAAACTCCCACTTGAGAGCTGCTTCCTGGGGCTTCTGACACCAGCTGACTTAGGCGGCGTCCCTCGAGAGACCCACGAGCACCCAGTCGGGGGAGCGGGGCTGGCGGGGGGAAAGCTGGGGGGCGATGCAGTCTCGACAGAGGCCTCAGCCCATCCCCCAGTCAGCTCTGATGCTGGCATGGTCCTCAGGGGCCTGGGCCCTGGTACTTCTGCCCGGCTGGCAGCCGGGAGGGGGGGGGTTCCGGGGAGAAGGTGGTGGGGGCGGTGCACTCTTATTACTTGGGATTTCTGGCTCGTGGTGACAGTAAGATGCAGGTTAGGTTTTAATTGGTTTTATTACCTTTAAAACTTCCTCTGCACCCCGCGCACCCTTCACTCCCTGTGCCTGGGGTGGACGGCCCCCTCCCGGGCCGTGTTCGCCCATCCTTGGACACGGACTGCCCCCTGGGGCCACGCATAGCCTTGGGTGGGCTTGGCAGCGTACTTCGGTCAAGGGTGAGTCCCTGGGAAGGACTCCGCTGCGGAGGCCGCAGCAGGAAACCCTTCTGCAGCTGAGGGACAGGAGTCTTCTGTCCTCAAGGGGCTTGCGGGCAGTGGGTGGGCCTCAGCAGCCACTCCAGGCTGGCGGGGAAGGGGCTGGGGTGGGGGAGGGCTGGGACCCCACTTCTTCTCCTCCCCCAGGTGTGGAACCAGAACGGCAAAAGCCCCTCCATCACCTTTGAGTACACGCTGCTGCAGCCGCCGCACGCCCACCGCATCCAGCCCATCTACTACAGCTTCTCGGAGCCCGCCTCAGACAGCGCCGAGAGCCAGGAGCTGGACGGGGCTGGGCTGGTGGGCTTCCTTCAGCACAACGGCTCCCTCTACGGCCAGGCCTCCTCGGAGCAGCTGGGCCTGGACAACCGACTGTTCGGCCACCGGGGCCCGGGGATCGAGCTGGGTCTGAGCAAAGGCCAGGAGACCAACGAGGTGTGCGCGCAGGCCAGCGGCAGGGCCTGCGAGGGGCCCCCCAGGGGCAAGGGCTTCCGAGGTAACCAGGAGGAGGGGCGGGGTGGGGCGGGGCTTCCTAGGGAGAGGGGCCTCGGGTGAAGGGTCTTCAGAACCCGGCACCTGCAGAAGAGGGTGACAGAGGTGCCGGTTCCGGGCAGGCTGACCGGGCGGGCCCAGGGCCGGCCCTTAGCAGACACACCCTCTGCACATACGTTCTTTCAGGTGGGTATGGTTATGCCCATTTGACAGGTGGGGAGACTGAGGCTTAGAGAGAGAGGTCTCGCCCACGTCACACGGTCCACCACGGAGGAGCTGGGGGCAAATCCAGGATGGTCTGACCCCAGAGCCCATGCTCTCGCTCTTTCGGTGGAGACAGACAGACAGACAGACAGCATAGCGTGCGAGGTGGGACCAGAGCTCTGGAAGAGAATGACGGGCAGCTGAGGGACACGGGGGGGACCTCGAGTTCTTGGAGACGGTGACCCCTGACCTGAGGGCTCCAGAGCAAGTCAGGGTTAGCCAGGGGAGGGCAGAGGAAAGGGGCGGGGGTGAGGGCACCAGCCAGGGCCAGCCCGGCGGGACAGGCTCCGGGGGAAGCCTCAGGAGGTGCAGCTGAAGACGCGGCGGCGGGTCACAGTCCCTGACCCCGTGCTGCCAGTTTGGCTGTGCTCCCGAGGGCCGTGGAGTGACTCGTCGGGGCTGGGCTGGACCTTCAGCCCGGCTGAGGGGTGGAGGGGAAAGCAGACTTGAGAAGAACCCCCTCACTGACTTGGGGGGCAAGTTTCCAAGACCCTCAGTGTCTTCAAGCAGGAAACACTTTAGAGGCGGTATTCGTTCCCTGGGGCTGCTACAGCAAACTACCACCAACTGGGTGGCTTAAAACCTCAGACACGTATTCCCTCCCCGTTCCGGAGGCCAGAAGTCTATGGAATTAAATCACGGCGTCACCAGGGCTGTGCTCCCTCTGGAGGCTCCAGGGCAGGGTCCTTCCTGCCGCTTGCTTCCAGCTCCTGCTGGCTCAGGCATCCCTTGGCTTGTGGCCGCATCGCGGCCGACTCTGCTGTGTCTTCACACGGCTTCTCTTCTGCGTCCGTGGGTCTCTGCGTGTTCTCTCCTTAAAAGGTCAGCAGGCGTTGCAGTCAGGGTCCGTGACGGTCTCATCTGGAGATGTGTGTGTCCGTGAAGGTCTTATTTCCACATAAGCTCACGTTCTGAGGTGCGGGGCAGATGTGCATTTGGGGGAAACCCAATTCAACCCACGGCAGAGGTCAAGCAGGCTCCCCAGCACGAGGATGTCCAGGCCGGCTCGCGAGCCTCCGCTGGGCGGTCTGTGTCCGCTCGTCGGGTGGAACCCTGCCTCTGGACGCGTCCCGGTTCGGGTCTTTGCTGCAGCCCCCCTCCCTGCTCCGCCCCTGCCCAGGGCAGCCCTTGCCCCGCCACGAGGGGGTGCCGGAGGCTGAGCCACCCATCTCCCCCGTAGACGGCAACGCCACCGGGACGGCTCTCGCCGGAGACCAGGATGACCCAGAGGCCGACGCCCGTTTTACCTCCCAGGAGCTCCTCTCAGCCAACGCCATCTCCGACCAGCTCCTGGACACAGGCGCCGACTCCAAGGAGCGCCCCCTCAACGAGACCAGCAACAGCATCTTTGCCCAGGGCGCCCCGAGGGGCTCCCCGGCCGACAGCCTCTACGTGGATTACGAGGAGAACGAGGGAGCCGGCGCTTACCTGCTCAACGGGTCCTACCTGGAGCTGAGCAGTGATGGAGTGACCAACACCTCCTCCGAGGCCCCCTTCCCCAACGCCAGTGCCAGCCTCCCTGCCTTGGCTGGGAACAGGACGCAGAAGGCCAGGTAGGAGGCGACTCCCCGGTCCTCTGGGGGGGCTGCCGGGTGGGGGCCGGGACGGAGGTAGGTGGGAGAGAGCCGCCCCTGCCCAGGCCCCCCGCACCCCCCGCCGCAGCCTCACCCCGCGGATCTGAGCGGGGGGTCGGAGGCCTGGGTTGTAGCATCTCTCCCACAAGTTAGGTCCACGGGCTAAAGCTGGTGCCGGGTGCCCACGTGTGATGAGGTTCCGGGAACTGGGGGGCAGAGGGGGAGGAGGTGAACGGTTCTGAGCACCTGCGGCTCCGTGTTCCGTGCGCACAGAGGCCCGTTCTCATCGCAACCAGCCTTAGCCTTTGGGAGGGGTACTGGGCTCAGAGAGGTAGGTAAGCGACGTCCTTAGGGCTCAGAGACTGGAGGCTTGGGGTCCTTAGGTTCCCCGTCTGGACGGCCATCGCACACACGGTCGTCGTGCATAAGGTGGGACGGCTCTCG
The DNA here is from genome assembly GCF_026419965.1 of Kogia breviceps. Lineage (NCBI taxonomy): Eukaryota > Metazoa > Chordata > Mammalia > Artiodactyla > Physeteridae > Kogia > Kogia breviceps. The sequence goes on from NC_081317.1 coordinate 2,089,952, forward strand.
CGGGAGACCGTAACGTTCCCCGAAGGTGGGGCGGCTCAGGACAACCTTCCCCGCCGGCCGGGGAGGAGACCGGGGGACGGTTCAGTGGGGTCTCCCGCCAGGGGCCAGGCCCCGAGTCAGGCGCTAGGAGCTAGGAACGAGGCCTTCTGCTGTGGGGCAGGAGCTGCCCTGGGACGGGCCGTGGGGGCGAGTCCAGAGCGAAGGACACGCTGGGGAGGCCTGGACAGTCACACCTGGGGACACCTGAGTCGTGGCTGGCCCTGGAGGAGTGTGAGGCCAGGAGCCTCCCTGGGTTGGGGTCAGCTGGGAGCAGGGTGGCTCCAGGCCTCCACTATCCCGACTAGAGGATAATTCCCTGGGCCGATGTTGACTGCCCTGTTCGCCAGAGGCTAACAGGGCCGCGAGGCTGCTTTAAACAGACCGAGCCAGGCTCAGCACCCCTGGTGGCGAGCGGGGACGGGAGGCAGGAGCAAGCCCGCTGGTTTTTGGGCTTTTTAAAAAATTAATTAATTCATTTTTAAATTTCTGGCTGCGTTGGGTCTTCATTGCCGCACGTGGACCTTCTCTAGCTGCGGCAAGCGGGGGCTACTCTTTGTTGCGGCGCACGGGCTCTAGGCGCGCAGGCTTCAGTAGTTGTGGCTCACGGGCTCTAGAGCGCAGGCTCAGTAGTTGTGGCACGTGGGCTCAGGAGTTGTGGCGCGCAGGCTCAGGAGTTGTGGCGCACGGGCTTAGCTGCCCCGCGGCGTGTGGGATCTTCCCGGACCAGGGCTCGAACCCGTGTCCCCTGTATTGGCAGGCGGATTCTTAACCACTGAGCCACCAGGGAAGTCCAAGTGCACTGGGTTTTATTTTATCTTGTTTTCTGAGGACCCACCCAAACCCCTTGGCTTTAGACACCAAGCCGGTGGAAGCCTAGCCAGGGCTGAGGATGCAGAGGTGGGCGTCCTTGGGGAACTGCGTTTGATGGAAGATTTGGGGTTCACTCTTGAGGTGAGGCGAGTGGAGACGACTCTCTCACCCTTCCCCGGGGACGAGGGCAGGGAAGCTGGGCCCCTGAGCCCACAGGAGGCTCCCCCCTCTTTCTCAAGCCGTTTTCCGAGGCCCCGTGAGATACCCAGGGCACATCCAGGGCAATTCCGAGGCTCTGGGCGGAACTCTTTGCAAACGTGGACAGAGTGGGAGGTCTGGAGCCTTCTGTGGCCGCCCTTCTACCCATACCGGGTTCAGAATGCAGGGAGTGGGCCTTGGGGGGGTGTGTGTGGCATCCGGCGCCTGGAAGGGCGAGACAGGCTCTGAGTCTGGGGGGGGCGCTCAGAAGCAGCCGGCGCTTTGCCTGCGTGATCCGGGGCCGGTCGCTCAGGGCCCTTCTCACCTCCAGGGCCGCCCAGAGGATCGAATTCTGTTACTGAAGCGCTGGAGGCACCTAGTGAGGGCCCAGGAAATGGGGAAGATCATTTATACACTGAGCCTCCGGGGTGGGGAGGGGGCCCTTCTGGGACCATGACCAAGGCCGGCTATCCGATGGTCTGGATCCCTCTCTGAATGGGTTTATCGGGGTGGCACACAGGCTGCTGTTTAATTTGGCTTAAGGCACGGAAAGTGCCAGTGGGTCCCCTTCCCAACTCTCTCGCCTCCCCGCCCCGTCCCCGTGGGACCCGGACCCGTCGGTGACCCTCTCCGGTCCTCGGTTCCCCGTCCCTGAGCGAGGGGCTTGTCAGACGACGCTTCAGGGCCCGCCGGCTCGGGCACTCAAGGATTCTTAGGCCAGGTCACGGCACAAGCTTTTGGGTCCTTAAGTCACATTTTAAAGAATGTCTCCCGTCCCGTCCCAGTTGACTCCCACCCCAGCCCTGGGCCCTAAGCGGAATGACTGGGTTTCCAGGGCCCTGTGGGGTGCAGGAACCCGTACGATGATGAATAGTACTCAGAAAGCCCTGACGTGCCGAGATGGGCGGCTCCCCCCACCGGCTCCTTCAAAGGACACCGCCGACCAGAGACCAAAGGCGGTCTTTGGAGATAAAGGGCTGAGAGAGGTGGTGGGGTTGGGGGGGAACCGCCAGGCCAAAATAGCCCTGTCGCGGCGAGCTGTCCAAACACAGGAAGTCGCGTCTGCTCAGAGAGGGCGAAATCAAAGGGGCAGCCCAGAAAGGAAAGGTTATTTTCACCTTCTCACAACAGCCCCGAACAATCAAGGGACGCCCCCGACACCAGACGCCGGCGTCTGAGACACAGAGACACAGGGTCCCTTTCTCAGCCTGGATCGGGGCGGGGAAGCAAAGCGCTCTACGAGCCTTCTGTGTACCAGGCGGTCCCGGGGAAAGGGTCCAGACGCGGGATCTGGAGCATCCCAGGGCTGAGGCGGTCCGAGGCTTTTGGATCAGAGGGCACTATCTTCCTTCCAGATGGAGGCGGGTGGAGGGTTGGTGGTTTCAGCGATTTCCTGGGTGTTTTTCTCCCCAGGGCCCCACTTCCGAGAGCAGAGTCTTTGAGGCGTTGCATTGCTGTGCAAATACACGTGTCGAGGCGGGAGAGGCGCCTATGCGGTGCTCCCACGAACACTGCCATGTGGGCAGCCCCCCACCCCCGAAATACCTTTGGTGCTTAAAACCCAAAGGGTTATTTTGAACCGCTTGCTGTCTCTCCAGAATGAGCCACGCTGCCTGCTGGCCCAGGAGGGTGTAATTAGATAAAGATGGCACAGCTTCTCCATGGGTGGGGTGGCCGGGCAGGGGCTGGATCTTTTCATCCCCTCTTGTTCTTGGGGAGAATTTCAAGCTGTTGAAAGGAGGGTGGGGGCCCCAGTCAGCACATTTCAGAATCAGGCTCTTCCTCTCCAGGGAGCTTCCACGGGTCCCGTGTTCTGAGATGTGTGGGTCTTGGGTAGGTGGAGCGCCCCGGCTTAAAGTTCCCGCTCACTTTTAAGGAGGAGAGAGGGAGGGCCCGCCCCTTCCCCCGTATGCGTGGAAAGGCTGGGGCAGGCTCCGGGAGGTGAGGCCGCCAGGTGAGGGGTCCCAGCCGCCCGCCTGGGGCCGGCTGCCCTGGGCTTTCCCCTCCCTTTCCTCACCTCTCTCCCTCCCTCTTGGGTTAATGCAGCCACACCAGTAAATCCGTTACTTAAGGTCGGTGGGTAGACTATTTCCTGGTTTTCAGAGCATGATGTGTCTTCGGGGCGACATTTATGCAAAAGTAAAATGTAAGAGCCGTTCTCATGCACTTGTGAAATTCCAGAAATTGGAAGACGGACAGTAAACTCCCAGTTGAATCCAAACCAATGTCTCTATCACAGAACTGACTGGAAAGCCTTTTAGAATGGATGCCCTGCAACCCTCGCCTAAGCCTGACCTCCGGGGCCACAGAAAGCCCCAAGGAAAGGACCTGCGAGCGAGTGCGCTCTGTGAAAGGGTCTTGGCTTCGGGTGGTCTTCAGTTGGCCCCTGCGGGCCGGAAGGGAAGTGGAGCTGGGCGGTGGGGGTCTCAGGGCCGTGCCGTCCCCCGGGCCGTGGCACCACGTGCCCCCTTTGCCGGCTCTGGGGCTGGCAGGGTTCCACGGGCCGCGTTCAAACTCAGCCGCGTCTTGCACCTCAGAGCAGATGCCCGGGCTCTGGGAGCCGCCGCCACCTCTCTCTGCCCCTGCCGAGTCCAAAACGAGCCTGCACGTCGGATACGGAGGTGGGGCCCCAGCACACCGACTGGTTCAAAGAAGCAAACAGTCCTAACAATAGTTGGCTGGGCCGCCGGAGTTCCGGCCAAGAATCCTAGCCCGTCGCTGGCGGGGACCCAGCCCGGCGTTCCCTTGCACAGCAGCCCTTGCAGACCTGGGCAGAGGCGTCTGGAGGGGACGCGGCCACCCCCCCGCCTGCAGCTGAGCTTTTCTATTTTGATCATCGGGGGCCCAATGGCTGGTGTGCCCCATTCAGTCAGAATCCCAGCTGAGGGAGAGGCCGTGGGAGGGAATTCTGGCACCTTCTCAGCACGCCAGGTGCTTCTGCGGTCCCTTCCCGGGGAGAGGGCCGGAGGAATCTGCGTCACCCTGCTAGAGGGGGACAGCGAGGAGGCTGTGCGTTGGAAGGAGCACCCGCCATGTGGGGGAGCCCCCGATTCTTCTCCCCCGGCCCCCGAAGGCGCTCTGACGGCCGCAGGGCAGTGAGCTCAGACGGTCGTTGAGAAGGAAGATGCCAACGTCCGTTCCGTCCTACAGCCGGCCGCCCTGTGGGTGCTGCTTCCCTTCTCTCTGTTCTAGACTGTGGGCGCTGGGTCCCCGACAGGTGGCGGCTCTGCCTGGGGCTCAGAACAGGCACACGACCACGCCCCGTGCCTGGGAACACACCCTCCCATGAAACTCACCCCCTTCTCTGCTTCCCCTGCTTTCAGGACCAGGCCCAAGACACGCAAGCAAGGCGTGAGTCCCGCGGACATGTACCGGTGGAAGCTCTCGTCCCACGAGCCCTGCAGCTCCACCTGCACCACAGGTACCCGTGACAGGTGCCGAAGGGCGGCACCCGCTGAGCCCACCTCCCCGGTGGGTGCGAGCCCGGGCTTCGGGGCCCATGCACTTGCCGGTAGCCCAAAATTGCCCACGGGGAGCTGATCTAGCAGCTTCCTGACCCACGAGGCAGCGTGATGAGGGGGGAGTTCGGATATCCTCGTGCTTACGACGTGCTGGACCACGGTAAGGTCCAGCTGCTTGGGGGTTATGCAGGCCCCCAAAGGCTCCCTCGTCATCCTTCATATCATACCTTGCTAGAACAAACATCCTTCTGGTTTAAAAGTAAGAAATCTCAGGTGGTGAGGATTTTACTTTTGCTTACAGCAAATGTAGGAGGGGGAAATAGACCCACGTGGTCTATAGCAGAGAGCACTGTTGGGATTCCAGGACCTCGTCCAGGGAGGAAGCAGGAGGGGAACGGAGACCCCCGGGGTCGCCTGGACAGGTAGACACATGGGGTCAGTGAGTGTCAAGCTGGAGTCTGAACCCATGTCTGCTCACGTGGCTGGAGGCCACCACAGCGAGCTTCTGGCTTACAGCCCAGGGCCTGGGGCTCCACCGACTGACAGCTCTGGTCCCCTCCCCTGGGGACTGCTGCAAGGTCAGAAGCCAGACCCAGGCCCAGGACCTGTGGCAAAGGTAGGGAGACCCCGGTGCCGCCTCATCTATACCTGCGACTTCGTGCTTGGGTTTGGGCAAGACGAGTTGCTGCCGCTCAAGACGTCCGATGCCCCCGACCTTGCCCTTGCCCTCCCACCCCCGCTGTGGCCAGAGCTCTGGACGTGTCCCCCGCACGCTCCGGCCCGAGTGGAGGAATTAGCAAGCCACCGACCGGACCCTGGGCAGCCGGCGGTCTGGGCGTGGTCACACCTCCTGCAGCCCCGGCTGGCATCTCAGGAGAAGGGCCCGAGGGGGCAGCTGGGGAGGTGGCCTGCAGGGCTCTGAACGGACCACAGGCTCTCCGTCTTGGGCTGGAATCTGGGGCCCCCTCCTTTCACACGCCCCTCCTCCCCCAGCAGGGCACGGGGCAGGCTGAGTTTGGCCCCCCGATATCCTGGAGGGCGCGAGGGGGGCTTTGTGGGGTATGTGGCGAACACCAGGGACGCGCTATTTGGTCCACCACACCCCGTGCCCTCGCCAAACTGCTTAATCTCTCCACGACTCAACTTTCTACCTGCAAAATGGGATGTCCGCCTTCCGAACGTGGTTACAGGGCTAGACGTGAAACGAGAAGTGAGTTGTCAGGGCCTAAAGCTCAGCAAGCGGGCGCCACGGCCAGCACTGGTCTCGGGAGAGAACAGGGCGGAGCGCGGGGATGGGTATTGGAGGAGGCTGCTTTGAGAGCCTGTCACCCAAGGGCAGGGTCCTGCTCTGAACTGGGAGCTCCAGTGTCATCCCCGGGACCCCACGCATGCCGGGCTTGTCACAGAACACGTGACGGGGAGCGTCTCCTGTTCCTCCCGGACACATCGCTGCCCGGGGAGGTGACGTCGCTTGAGATCCCTCCGGGACGAAGCAGCCTCTGTGGCGGGGGGCCTGAGCCTGGCCCTGGTTGAAAGATAGTCCGCAGGGAGGTCACGGCACCGTTTCTCGATACCCGCAGAGTGGCCAGGCAGGGTATGGGCAGACCTGCCCTGGGTGGCCCGAGGGGCAAAGTAGGACGAAAGAAGAAAGGAAGTGAGAAAGACAGATTTGGGCTCTGCTGAAAGGAAGCGCCCTCCTTTAGACGAGCCTGTCCGGGGCTGGCGTGAGCGGCCCTGACGCGGAGTGAGCTCACCGTCACTGCAGAGGCACCAAGCCGGGCACAGGTGGCACTCGGCGGAAGCGGTGGTCGGGTCCCTGCCGAACGGGACCTCCGCACGCCCCACGGCCGGCCCGTCTCCAAATCCCACCGTACCGGGTGCCGAGGCCGGGCCGGTGTTGGGGGCAGGGGTGGTTTACAGACCTTCCGTGGCCCACGGTGTCTGTGCAAAACATCCACGATGTCGCTGGCACGCAGCAGCTCTCCTGTGTCCTTGAACTTCAGCCACGGCAGCAAGCAATCTTGCCTTTCCTTAAAGACGCTCCTGGGAGCGGTAGAGATGTAGGTGAATCGGTTTGGACTCTTCGCTTGAGTCTCAAGTGATGATTTCCAGCTGTTCTTGGCACCTCCTGGGCGCAGGCTGAGGGGAGCGGAGCGGCCGGGCCCCGAGCTCACGCACCTCAGGCAGAGCAGGCCCACCTCATCCAGTGTCGGGCTCCTCCGCGCCTTTTACTTCGAGGAAGGGCTCGGTTTGAAAGGGCTCCGGGAGAAGGTTTGAAAAGCACCGCGTTCAAGACTGATGTAGGGAGGTGGGTGTCCAGACGACTGGCTCCCTGACTGCGCTGCATCCCCCGGAGGGGTTCCCACCGCGGGGATAAGCGGCCAGCTGAGGCCCAGAGAGTCTGACAGCACTCGTGTCACCCCACCGGCGAGAGACTGGGCTGGGACCAGAATTCCCGTCTCTCTTGATGAGGACCTGCTGTGTTTCCACTCGGTGACGAGGAGGGAATGAATAAGCAGGCACTTGCTGAGGGTCTGCAAGTCCCTGAACTTGGACCTCCCTGGGCCCCAGAGCTGGTGTCTCTGAGGCCTGGAACAGACCTGGCCAGGAATCCGGTCTCCCCGTCAGCGACGGCTAAAGACGACGCGGCCCAGCGCTGGCAGAGAGGCGCCAGTGATTGCAACCCGGCTCGTCCCGCACGGAAAAAAGAACAAATCCCCACGTGGGCTGCTTCCCAGGCCGTTTCATTCCGTCCAGGGCTGGGGCTTGGAGAGGCAGGAGCCGCCGGCTTTCAGACGCGCGCCGCTGGGAGGGGAGCGCAAAGGTGGCTGTGGGGGCCTTGGTTTACGGGGAAAATCGATTTCCCTCTGGGGGAAGGGTGACCCCAGCAAGGAGGGTTCTGTTTCCTCCATCATTCAGGAAGGCTGGGTCCCTCTCTCTCTCTCACACACACACACACACACACACACGTCAGTAATAACAGCCACCACAAAGCCTAACCTCACCCGGGGACTTCACCAACGTTAACCCACTGTTAACCCTCTCCCTGAGTCGTCCTGGCTCTTTGGTGGGGAGCTGCCCACTGTGTAGTGGCTTTGGCCCATGTGCCAGCTCGGTCCCGAGCACGGGGTACAGGGGAGGAAGGCCAGAGAAGCAGAAGGTGGAGCCGGGGGTCAAGGAATTAACAAGTTTAGCCGAGGGCTGGCCCTTTACATACTGTCCCCCGATGGGATTTATCGAGTACCAGGCATTTTTCATCACAATAACGATTAAAGAAAGTTTAAGAGGGAGGTTGATAAGGACTAGGGCATGCCATGGGAGGGCAGGGAGAATCTGAAGATCTAATATAACATCGGAGGAGTCTGGAAAGGGCTGGAATGGTTAGATTATCCATCCATCCACCCACCCGTCCATCCACCCATCCATGGATGGACAGTTGTTGAATGAATGCAAACGAGCGACCCTTGGCCGGCTTTGCCTCTGTGCCTCTGTGTCGGGGCCAATCTGAGTTTATTCAAAACCCAGGGTTTGTGAGACATCAACTGGGTGCCCGGCCTGGGCTGGATGGGGTGAGGGTGCAAAAAGGAGAGCTCAGGCCACGGGACATGGACCGGGAGAGAGTTCAGACCCACAGAGCCATCCTCGCTGGGCCCCGCCCACAGGCCTGCCAGCTGGTAACTGTCATTAGCCCCGAGTTAAGCCGGGAAGCGCTGAGCGGTCGTGTGACTCGCCCACGGTCACGTGGCCTGTCTGCCCGCCTCCAGCGCGCTCACAATTTTGGCTCACCTGGCCCTTCCCCTGTCCTGAACGCAGGGGTCATGTCGACGTACGCCATGTGTGTCCGCTACGATGGCGTCGAGGTGGACGACAGCTACTGCGACGCCCTGACCCGGCCCGAGCCCGTCCAGGAGTTCTGTGCAGGGAGGGAGTGCCAGCCCAGGTACCTGCCACTCAGGCCCCGAGCAGGGTGTGTGTGGGGGGGCGGGAGGCGGGGGCCTGGGGCTCTGCTTTGCCCCTGCCTGTGGGAGCCGCAGGAGTCTGCACCTTGCTCTGTCACCCAGGCGGGCCGCAGGCCTCCGAGGGGAGCTGCACTGGCCTCCTGTCGGTCCCGGCGTGATTTCCCACGTTTCGTGGTAAAATCTGTCACTAAGCCTTTGCACACGGTGGGCGCTCAATCAGTGACTCCCACCGCGGGCTGAGAATGATTCTGAACGTGACTCCTTGCCCCTGCTGCCCCCAGGTCTACTCGGTGCATCTAGAATTTTAAGAAGCCCAAAGGGATTATTCCCGAAATTCCAGGCTGATGAGTGTCCGGGCCGTGGGGGAGGCCCCATCTTCCTAGACCCGCAGGCCTCCTGTCCTGCCTCACAGACGGTCCGAGGCTGAGCCCCAAGCATGTCCTCTTTCTGGTCGTGATCACGACGGTCCCAAGATGAGCCCAAGGGTGCCCGGCCTTGGAGGCCAAGTGGATCCTGCTCTCTGACGCAGCTTCACACCCTCTTTTCTTGTGGCCTGCTCCATCCTGGGGCCTCTGCTGCCTCCTGGGGCCTCTGCTGCCTGTGCGTTTGCTCCTTTGTGAGAAGCCGGGTGTGCGGCCATGGGGGTCTGCTCTTCCCCTCAGAGGCAGCCCCCACGGTGGGGCTCGGGGCTCCAGGACACTGCGGCGGGATCCGCATTTGGAGGAAGAAGGGCGGCGGTGGCAGGAGGGAGGGGAAGGCACTCTGGGAGGAGGGCACGGCGTCAGCAAAGGAACAAGGCCGGGACTTTGTTTCCCTGAAGTGGCTGGAGGTGGGGGCCGGTGGAGGCGACAAGGGTTCCTGCGCAGGCCGGCCAAGCGCAAGCGCAGGCTCGGGCGCCCACTCACCACCTACCCACCCGGGTGTCTCCTACGGCGGGGGCAGGCGGGGGTCGTCATGGCAACAGCTTCCCTATGGGGCCTGGCCAGCTTGCTGCCTGACAGCCCGCGGTGGATCTGGGCCCCACGCGGCAGGAGGGGCCGTGCGGCCCGGCCAGCGGGAGGGGGCGGGGTCGCTGAAGGCCGTGCCCTCCCGAGGCAGGTGGGAGACCAGCGGCTGGAGTGAGTGCTCGCGCACCTGCGGCGAGGGCTACCAGTTCCGCATCGTGCGCTGCTGGAAGATGCTCTCGCCCGGCTTCGACAGCTCTGTGTACAGTGACCTGTGCGAGGCGGCCGAAGCCGTGCGGCCCGAGGAGCGCAAGACGTGCCGGAACCCGGCCTGCGGGCCGCAGTGGGAGATGTCTGAGTGGTCAGAGGTGCGCATGCGCAGAGCGAGCCGGGCGGGCTGGGAGGTGGAGGGGTCGGGGGGTGGGGCGCTGGGGGCCGGGCGCAGGGCCCTTGCGCCGCTGCTCGGGCAGCCGCGGCCCCGCCCTCACCCCGGCTTCCCCGCAGTGCACGGCCAAGTGTGGGGAACGCAGCGTGGTGACCAGGGACATCCGCTGCTCGGAGGATGAGACGCTGTGTGACCCCAACACCAGGCCTGTGGGGGAGAAGGACTGCACGGGGCCCCCTTGCGACCGCCAGTGGACAGTCTCCGACTGGGGGCCGGTGAGGGCGGGCGGGCGCGCGGGCACGGCGGGGCGGTGCTCAGAGGGTGTCCCCGCGCGATTACGAGGAATCAAAACCTTTATCCCCAAACAAGCAGTCACGTCCCGATGCCTTTTTATAAGCTCCCTGTCTGTCTGTGTGTGTGTCTCTCTTGCCTCTTGCCTGGATGAGACATTCAGATGCCCACTGGGGTCCCCTCTGTGTGCTGGGTGTACAGAGGAGGTTTTCAGGTGTCTTAGGCCCGCTTTTCTCTGTGTGTTTTTCATTGAGCGTGCAGTCTTTCTGTAATCAGACCAGAAAATGTTATTTAAGACATGGTTACCGTGGCAACTACTCCCCCTCCCCCCAGCTGTTCTTCTCTCTGGGGAATGATGTCTGGGGGACCTGGGAGGGGGCTCTGCCTCTAACCCCGGGTGTCCCCTTGCAGTGCAGTGGAAGCTGCGGGCAGGGCCGCATGATCAGACACGTGTACTGCAAGACCAGCGACGGACGGGTGGTGCCCGAGTCTCAGTGCCAGATGGAGAGCAAGCCTCTGGCCATCCACCCCTGCGGGGACAAGAACTGCCCCGCCCACTGGCTGGCCCAGGACTGGGAGCGGGTGAGTGCCCCGAGCCCGAGCCGGGTGGCAGGGCCCCCGCCGTCTGGGAGAGCATTTGGCCGAGAGCCAGGCGGCCAGAATGACGGACCGGTCAAACGAGGAACAAATTGGAAATCAGGACGACACAATTCACTAAACATTAATTGGAAATAGAAAAAAACAAAAGAGTAAGAAAACCGCTTAAAACTTCCCAAATCTAAATAGCAAATGTTCAACGAGGTATGTATGCAGGGCTGGTATAGTTCCCACGACCCCGTGTTCCTGAAAGACGGGAAACCCAGGGTTGGGGGTCTTCGGCCGTACTTGCTCTTGGCTCGTGGGCTCTGTACATCCCTTTGTTCCCACGACCCCTAGACCTGTCAAGGTCGCCAGCCTGCAATTTCAGACAAATTGTTCTCAACCACGTTGCTTTCAACTGCTTGTTTCAGGCAGGTCACTATGAGCTAAATCATCTCAAGTCAAATCGTCATTAACCATTTTGTTTCACAACAGATGGTTTTGTGCTAAGTTGCTTGTCATCAAGCAATTTAGGGGCCACAACCGGCCCGAGAGTTCTCAGCCAACTTGCCAATGACCTAAGCGTTTTCACCCACTTGCTATTGACCGAGACATTATCACTGGCCTGGCTCTGGGCTCTGTGTTCTGGTCCTCCTGGCCTCTGGCCCTTGACCCCTGACCCGGCCCCGTCTCTCAACCTGCCTCAGTGCAACACCACCTGTGGCCGAGGTGTGAAAAAGAGGCTGGTGCTGTGCATGGAGCTGGCCAACGGGAAGCCGCAGACCCGCAATGGCCCCGAGTGCGGCCTGGCCAAGAAGCCCCCGGAGGAGAGCACGTGCTTCGAGAGGCCCTGCTTCAAGTGGTACACCAGCCCCTGGTCTGAGGTAAGCTCCTGGCTGGCCCCCGCTGAGGCCACCTGAGGCCAGGCCTGAGTTCTGGTCCTGCCAAAGTACCTCCTCTCCCACCCCAAGTGCCCCTCACGTCCCCCCTCTCAGCCTCCGTCAGGGCTTTTCATCCCTGGAAAGATGGTCAGTGCTACCAAGTCAGCCGGTGCAAGAGCCACCTCCTCCAGGAAGTCCTCTCGGATCTCACTTCTGGGAGACAGGCTCCTTTCCCCTGCCCAACAGCACCACAGGAGGGGGCTCCTCTTCCCATCCCACGGGGGAAGAAACCCAAGTTCAGAGAGAGAGCTGACCCCCAGCCCCTGGGGCGTGAGCAGACGTTGGACGCTGCTCCGGGCGGGCTGAGAGATGTGCAGGGTGAAGGGCGGCCCTGAACCGGCCCATCCCAACGAGAGCAGGGCAGGGCGGGCCCTGAGGTGCGTGGGGCTGGCCTGAGGAGGGGGAGCAGCCCTGGTCCACAGACCCCACCCCGCCCCAGTTCCCTGGCCGAGCGAAGGGGGTCCGTTAACTTCTGCTTTTTCTCTCCTGGCCCCTTTCCCGTGGAGGCCTCCTGGCGGGATCCCAGGGCGCCCGGGGGCTGGTTAGCATTCTTCAAGCCTTTCTTACAGCATGGGGGCGGCCATGCCTAGACTTGGGTTTTTACTGATTCATACCATCTCCCCGACGTCCCCTTAGCCGCAGCACCAGTCCTGTGCCCCGAGTCCCCTCTGCACTTAGCGGTGCTGTAGAGCCCAGGAGGGAGCCAGTGGGGAGGCCCACGGTGGTCCTGGCGCCGGAGCCCGGGAGCATTGAGGGAGGGGCGCCCCTGTGTTGCCCCCACGCTGGTGGGTGGGCAAGGGGTGACCGGCCCGTGGGAATGTGGACCTCTGTCATTTTGTCCCTGGTTGGGGTGGTGTCTGCTTCCCCTGTGGCTGCCCCTGCCCGGGAGAGGGGCTTAGTAAGAGTGCATCCTCCCAGCTGCCCCGTCTACTCAAGTGCAGAGGTGTGTTCTCTCTGGGGCCGAGGGACAGCCAGAGGCTCCTCGGGTACCCATCCAAGGCTGACCGTTATCTGAGCTTGGTGCCTCCAGACTGGGCCAGCCCCCCAAGCTGGGAGCGGGCATCGGGCAGGCAGCCCTCCCTGTGCCTCTGCAAACCGAACCAGAGGGTGGGCCCAGGGCCTCCCACCCCAGACCCCACTCAGGAAACCGAGGGCTCGGGTCCCAGACGTGCCTGGGTGACGTGGGGTCACCCACATCAGGGGCAGCCAGAGGGAGCCACCGCCTGTGGGATCTTGGCAGGAGGACGGCGGGGTAACTGAGGTCAGCAGATGGCCCTGGTGTTTTGGGTAGCTCAGCGGGGTTTTCCAAGGGGAACATCTGGACTGGGAGCCGAGGGTGAGGGCGGTGGCTTTGGAAGACACATTGAATCGGTCCACTACAAACACAGCTTTTTACTGGAGCGGGAGGCCAGCGCTCTCCCTGGGCCGTGGCGCCGTGTGTCCCGAGCGTTCTGTACCACAGGGCCCAGGAAAGCTAGAACCAACCGAAGGACCCACCCGGTGGCGGGGGTTGTGGGGGGGGTAGTTGAGGGGGCCACACCCTCACGGTGCAGCTGGGGCAGCTGAGCAGCCCGGGGCGAGGGGGGAAGAGCAAAAGCTTCTCCTGGCTGCCGGCCGGTGCCCTTCTGTGTGTCCCGTGTCGGCTGAGACTCAGCAACCAGGTGAGAGGGGTGGGGTCCCCCCACCTCTGGCCAGAACCCCCGCCCCGCCGGTGGGGGCTCTGGCCATGCCATCTCTCCCCGATCAGTGCACCAAGACCTGCGGGGTGGGAGTGCGGATGCGAGACGTGAAGTGCTACCAAGGGACCGACATTGTCCGAGGCTGCGACCCGCTGGTGAAGCCCGTTGGCAGACAGGCCTGTGACCTGCAGCCTTGCCCCACGGAGCCCCCAGGTGAGGGGGGAGAGGCTGAGGGCGGGGCAGGGGCTTTGCAGGGAGAGCAGAGGCTGGGCTGAGGCTCTAGTGGCTACAGAGCCCAATGCATGTCAGGGAGTGAAGGTTCCCTCCCCGAGTGACTGAGCCCGGGCTGGGAGGCGAGGGTAGGAAGGGAGGCAGGAGAGAGCTGATTGGAGCTTGGGGTCCCCAGGAGCCATGCCAAGACCTGCACTTTGGAAAGAGCGTCCGGCTTCAGAAGATGGGAGGGCAGCTGTGGGGCAGGGGACCAGGGATCCAGGAAGGCTCAGCCAGAGCATCCTCGAGCTGGGCACGCGGGAGCAGGGAGGCGAGGGGCTGAGGCAGGGTCTCTGGTCTCAGGGGCACCTGGAAGATGCATGCGGGTACTAGGCTCCGAGGGGGCACCAGGGCCAGGTGATGAGCTCTGCTCTGGACCTACTGAGTGGAGGGGGCGCCTGTGGGCCTCCCGGGGATGTTCGGGCCTCTGGGGGTGAGATCAGTGGCTCCTCCAAATCCCGGCCCCTGGGCATTACCCTTCCCTGTGCGCCGTCCACGTCCCTTGTGGGGGGGCCGTGACATCCCTGGAGTGGGACGGAGGCAGGAGAGGAGTGGCAGAGAGGTAGCACTCGAGGAGAGGAGGCGGTGGGGCGGGGCGGGCGGGGGTCCTGTCGAGTCGTCAGCCCTGACCGCCTCCTGATGCCCTGCGCCCCCCGCCGTGTCCCTTCCCCAGACGACAGCTGCCAGGACCAGCCGGGCACCAACTGCGCCCTGGCCATCAAGGTGAACCTCTGCGGCCACTGGTACTACAGCAAGGCGTGCTGTCGCTCCTGCCGGCCCCCCCACTCCTAGGCCCGGCAGCCGCCCCTCAGAGACCGAGCACCCCGTCTCCGGGGCCGCAGCAGCCCCTCCACGGACACCCTCCCTGCGGGGAGCCCCGGCTGTGAAGACGTGACACTGAGCCCCTGCTCTCCCCCCACCACCCCGGGCAGGAGAGCCCCTCCCCTGCCCCCCAGCCCCTGGCGCGCGCCCGGCGGCCCTCCCACGACAGAGCCGGGAGGACTGGCGCGTTTGTGGGTCCCGCCCAGGGGCCTGGGAACCTCCTCTGTCCCCCCAGGGCCGTGGGGGTGAGGAGGCGGGGATGGGCGGCCGGGGCGACGGCGCCCGGGATCCTGATGCTGTTCCGGTGACCCTTTCCGGAGGAATTTTAATCTCATGACGCAGCATCGCTCGCCTGCCTGATACGAAGCTCTTGGCACGGAGGGGCCACCGCACTTTACACCCGGGAAGAGGCATCTTTCTCATGGCGCCACGGCTGTGCTGTCGTCCGTCAGTGCTCTCTGTATGTTAATAAAGTGGTCCTATTTATGGCGGCGTCGTGGGGTCTCCGGGGCTCTGCCAGGCGGGGTGGGGTGGCCGTGAGGCTTCGGGAGCTGGGGTCGCTGTCCAGCTCTCCCGTTCGCAAGGGGCTGCTGCGGCCTCAGGTCTGGGATCAGGTGGGCCTGTGGGCCGGGCTGCAGCGTCTCCCTGAGGAGGTGACGGGAGATCGGACAGAAGGTGACAAAGAGAGCAGGTGGCCTGCGGGGAGGGGTCTCGGGGGCATCAGGGCTCGGGCGCTGGAGTCAGAACTGAGCCAATCTCGCAGCCCCTAACTGCTGTGGGGCTTGGGGGACGGCAGGGCCCAAGGGAACGCGCTCACCTGGACCACGGGAGGAAGAGGTGAGGCAGGCAGGGGGGGAGGCGTGGTGTGGGCCCACACGGAGCGCCCAGGAAATAGCCATCACTGCTGTTCCCGGGCCTCTTAGAAGGGCTACTTAATCTGCTGGGTGCCGGGCCACAGGAGGGCTTCCCAGGGGAGGTGACGTTTAGGCTGGTCCAGCCTCAGGAGTTCTTCCAGATGAAAGCGGCGGGGGGTGGGGGGTGGGGGGCGGGCGGGGGTGGAGTGTAGAAACAGAGAGCTTCCAGGGAGAGGGTCTTTGGGGACAGGGAGTAGGGAGGCGAGGGGCCACCTGACTGCTTCCCCGGGATGCAGGGCCAGCCTGTCCCCAAACTGGGACCGGAGCAGGGTCCGCCACAGTGTTTAGGACGGCATCCGGGGGCCTGCAGGTGGGTGAGTGGCTCTCCAGGTTCGCTGGGGCCTGTGGGGGGAGCTCCGTCAAGGTCAGCGGCTCAGTTCCGGTAGAGGTAGAGGTGGGTCGCCTCGCTGCAGGGGTCTGGGGCTCCCTGACGCACCGCGACCTTCCTCCCCCGTCCTCCTTGCCAGCGGGACTTTCTGTGCACATCCCGTACGCCAGGGTCTGTGCGCAGTGCGTTACCAGCGCTGCGTCTTTAACCCTAAGAGCCCTGTGCAGTCGGGATCGTTGTCACCCACTGTGTTGATGCTGTAAGACCCAGGCCCAGAGAGGTCAGTCACTTGCCCCGGGTGGCTCAGCCTGTCACCCCCCCACCCACCCTCCAGGAGCTCAGGGTTTAGGCCAGTGGCTTCCAGTCGTGGAACACTGACACATCCACCCCGGGACAAATCAAAACCAAACATGGCTGCGGCCGGGCGCCTTTGGGCAGTGCCTTGACCCCCGGGGCGGGACGGGAGAGGAAGGCCGACTCTGCCCGGCGCTGGGCTGGCCACGGCCCCTCCCGGGAAGTGCCGCAGAGGGGTCTGGGCTGGCCTGGAGTGTCGGGCAGACCAAACACAGCGCACGGTGTCGGGCGTTTTATTGGCTCTCGATTCTGTCGGGGGGCAGGCGGCTCCCATGGTGGAGCTGAGGGAGTTCGGATGGATGGGTGCGTGTTGATGTCACATGGATCTAGGAATCTACACAGAGGCCAGAGACCAGAAAAGGAAATAGGAAACCGAACAGAACAGCCGCAGGAAGTGCCACCTCCTGACCCTCACCCCCACCCCCCACCCCCGCCCACCCCGCCAAGCTAATGCATCAGAAACAAACTCATAGGGCTTGACAAAGGAAGGGGAAGCTTGAGGATGAATTCCATTAGCAAGTCCAAACTGAGGCAGGAGGAGAAAGGAAGAAGTGGGGTGGGGGGAATCGACGATGCCAAAAATAGTAAGCCTTCCTAACTTTGCTCGCGGCCGGAGTCACAGCTCAGCAGCACTTTGGAGAAAGCAACAAGTGTGGTGCCCAGGCCGCCCACTGCCGGGGCATAGCCACGTGCCCCAGACGTTTGTCTTTTAGGGAGGTGGCTGAGCTGGGGAGCCTGGTCCGTCTTCCTGGGCAGACGGGGCCGTCCTACCAGGGCGGGAGCTGGCTCTGTGGCTGGGCCCAGAGGCAGAGAGAGCCCGGGAGAGGGCAGGGGGCTCTGGGGCCCACGCTGCTGAGAGGACTCGGTGGCTCTGCGCGGATGGGGCTGCGTTCCCCGCGGCCGGTGCCCCTGGGTTTGGGGCATTTCTCTAGCTGGACGGCGGGGGAGCCCCTAGCCCCGCTGGGAGCGCACGCACGGGGCCGGAGCAGGGAAGGGGCAACCTGAGGCCTTGCTCCCAGGTCCTCCTGAGAAACGGGGCAGGTGGCAGAGCTCGGGGTCTATGCCCCGGGGGCACGAAAGCAGGAGGGCTCTGGGGGGGGGGTGGTGGTGGCCGAGGCCCAGGAGTGGGAGGGCCCGTCCCAGGTCTCACGGGGAGTCAGTGGGTCATTTAGCCCCTGGTCCATGGCTCTGTCCACCCGACCACATCAGGGCTGAGGACCGGACTGGGTATTGTAGGTGGACACTCCCGAAGCCGGGGAAGCAGCACACGGCCTCCTCCCCTCTCCATTTTCACCAGAAAGCCAGTCGGGGCTGTGCATCCCAAGGGAGCGCCCCCGTCTAGGGAGATGTGCCCAGCTGGGGGCCCAGCTCAATCAACCAGCGTCTCAGCCGCCTGGTGCTTAAAGCCAGGGTGTGTCGGGGAGGGGTGGGGGGAGGCCCTGTTCCGGGACGGGGTACTCGGCCCCAGTCGCCAGGTAAGGCTTGTGCTGCAGGGCCCCTAGCATCGCGGCTACCACCCCTTCCTTGA
Organism: Kogia breviceps; assembly: GCF_026419965.1. Classification (NCBI taxonomy): domain Eukaryota; kingdom Metazoa; phylum Chordata; class Mammalia; order Artiodactyla; family Physeteridae; genus Kogia; species Kogia breviceps. Next base: position 2,107,454 of record NC_081317.1, read on the forward strand.
ACAAGTAGGTAGCCTGAGCCCCAGGGAGGGAGGGACGCGGCCAGGCGGTGAGGCCGGAGATGGCCGACTTGCTGCGGCTGAGACGGAGCCCACCTTGCACCGCCCCCTCCCCGATGGCGGCGCTGGCATCAGCAGCCTGGCATCTCTGCTCCAGAGCCCTACCTCACTCCACAGCCTGCCACCCGGCCGCTACCGCGCACCTGTGCCCGCATCGTGCCCGCCTCCCTTCCAGACCCAGGCCCCGGTGGCCACTCCCCGGGGCGGCCACACTACTTTCACCGGGTCTGATCCCCCCAGTGAGCCCCGGGGCTCCCCAGCGGGCCGCCGTGAGGACGCGCGTGTGAGGAAAGCTGGGCCGAGCCCGGCTCCGGGCCCAGGGCCAGGCTGGGCCGCCGTGGGGACCCCACCGTGGTCTCAGGGCCTGTCGGCGGCCGGGGGCGCCCTCAGACGTCGGTGCTGATGCTGCGGCTCCGGGAGAAGGCCTCCCGCATGGCCGAGAGGCGGCTGGGGTTGAGGGCCTGCAGGGCCCCGAAGCTCCCAGGCGGCAGCTCCACGTCGTCCGGGCTGATGCTCTCGTAGGCGACGCGCTCCCCGCCGTTGCGCACGCCCTCGTCCTCCTGCAGGAAGAAGGCGGGCGGCTCGCAGTGGGAGCAGCTGCGACAGAGGGCGCGGGCCTGCGGGGACTTCTGGCTGAAGGAGGTGGAGGTGGCCGGGTAGAGCGCGGGCCCGTTGGTCAGCACGAGGTTGCGGTTCGAGTGCAGCGGGGGCAGGTGCGAGTGCACGGCGAAGTCGGGCTCCTCCTCGTCCTCCTCCTCGTCCTCCTTCCTGCAGCAGTAGTACTGCGGGCAGAGGGCCACCGTGACCGCCAGCTCCCCAGCGAGCCTCGCGGCACGCGCGCGGCGCCCACGGGGGGCCGGGACGCCCCCAGCTCAGACACCCGTGTCCCTGTCACCACCGCTTACGGGAGCTCATGATCCAGGCACCCCGGACTCCTGGGATCCCTAAGTGAGGGATTCGCTCGTTTCAGCCCCACAGCAACCGGGGGCAGGTGCAACGACCAGCTCCACTTTGCGGGCGGGGAAACCGAGGCACGGGGGGTTCAGGCAGCCTGAAAGCAGCAGAGCTGGGATTCGAGCCCAGGCAGCCTGGTCCCAATCTAGTTCCAGGGCCAAGCCGTGCTGCCTTGCCCCATGCACGTGGCTCCCTCTCCTCTCTCGGGAAGAAAGGTCCGGGGGACCTAGGACGGCCCTGGGGTGTGGGTGGGGCAGGGAGCGCACGGGTGGTGGAGTAGCACGGCCCAAGGGCTCACGCCTGCTCCCCGCTTGGCAGCTGTGTGACATCGGCAAAGGCCCTTACCCTCTCTGAGCCTCGCAGGGAGTCTGCAGAGCCGTCATCCCTGAGCCCTCACAGGTGGGGTCCGGGGGTGCTGTCTGCCTTGCACCTGCTTGGAGACCTGGCCCTTCCGCCTTCCTGGGCCCTGGCTCCCTCCCCCTGCAGGAACCCCTCCGGGCTTCCCTGCCCCACCCCATGCCCCCAGCTCCCGGGTACCTGGAGCCGGCAGTAGCACAGAACCGCAATGATGCAGAGCAGAATCACGGTCGCCAAGATGCCCCCGGTGATGACCACCGTCCCGGCTGTCATTCGCCCCCTTCTCCATCAACAGCCTGCAACACACACCGCCAGCTTCAGCACAGGCTCCACTCACCGCAGAAGGAGGCTGTTCCGGGTTAGGAGGTCGAGGAAGCGCTCCAAAAGGGAAAACAAAACACCCCACTGCGTGCAGGAGGCAGGGGCTGGGCCCGGGGGTCGGGCGGGACATCCCCCTCTGCCTGTGCCTCTGCCAGCAGTTCCCACAGCACAACCCCTCGCTCTCGGGGTTCCGTGAAGGTGTCTTGAGCGCGTATGTGAGCGCTGGGCCTGGCACACTTTCAGCCTGGGCGGCAAGCTCACGCGTTTAAAAATTTACCCAAACGCAGTCCGGCTGAGCGTGTGGTTTTGCAACCTGCTTTGTCACTTCACCAGCCCATCCTTATTTTTCCTGATCATTAAATTGTCTTCTGTAACATAATCTCGAACCGTATTCCATTTTATAACATAAACGATCCCTTTTCTTTAAAATTTCAGACGGCCAGTAAAATACACGACATAAAATTTACCATCTTAACCGTTTTTAAGCGTACAAGTCAGTAGTGTTAGGTATATTCACTTTGTTTGCAACCGACTTCCAGAACTTTCTCATCTTTCAAAACTGAAAACCAAACTCCTTGTTGGTGTTTAGGCTGTTGACATTAAAAAATAAATCTTAAGCCAATGTTTCCATAAATGTTTGCGTAGCTAAAAACTGAAGCCATTTGAATTGCAGGACCGACTTCGATTACCTGTGTCCAGGATAAATTCTTAGAAGTGGGATTTCTAGGCCTAAGGGCGTGCGCCTCGTAAACTGCTGTGGAAAACGTCAAACACACACAAAGTAGAGAGAATGGACAATGCTGGCACCAGCGGTGCTCTTGGGAGCGCTATCTGGCCAGGTGCTGATAAACTAGTTCTTGGAGTGAACGCACCCTGACCTGTAGCATTTGCTGATGCCTGTGCTGTAAATATTCTCACTGTGGCCCATTTCAAGTCACCAAGCTTTAATAACCGGCTTGCCGTATCCCTGGACGGTTAACAATCAGCTCTCGGGCACCAGTCGTCGCTGAGCACACCCTGCCTCCATTTCCATCCCCTACCTTTTTTTTTCCACCAGCGGAATAGCATGGCACGGACGATTGCGTTCACTAAAGGATATCCCAGAGTGTGTTAGTTTATTCATAAATACTTTAGTGCAGAATCTGACAGGTGAGGAGCTTTAAAAAAACCCCAGTCATCTCCGCAATGACTTTTTACAGTTGGTTTGTTCAAATCAGGATCCAGTTTGGCTCTTTTTTTTTTTTTGCGGCACGCGGGCCTCTCACTGTTGCGGCCTCTCCCGTCGCGGAGCACAGGCTCCGGACGCGCAGGCGCAGCGGCCACGGCTCACGGGCCCAGCCGCTCCGCGGCACGTGGGATCCTCCCGGACCGGGGCACGAACCCGCGTCCCCCGCATCGGCAGGCGGATTCTCAAACGCTGCGCCCCCAGGGAAGCCCTCCGTTTGGCTCTTTTGACCGAACAATAGTTCCCATCCACTCTTGCCCCTCCCCGCCCCATGCTGTTTATAGAAGAAACTGGGTCATTTATCTTACAGAATTTTCCATGTACTGGAACTGGCTGCATTTCTCCCAGCACCGTTTCATTATGTTCCTCTATCATGGTTTTGCCCTCTAAACTGGCTTCCTGTCACTTCACTTTCAGGGCCCCATGCTGTCCTTGTCGTGATGTTGAGATTTGCCAGTGGGTTCAGCCGCTGTCAGCCCAAGCCTCCCACCGTAAAATGCCCCATCAGCCTTCCACCTCATCCTTTCAGCAGCCACTGGAAATCATAGCCTATGTCTGTTATTTCATTAGGAGTTGCAAATAGCGACTTTTCAAATGCTATCATTTCTTCTGCATGTATCAGCTCTGGTTCTTCTCTAAAGAACCTTCCCCATTACCTATCCGGTAATATCAAAAGACAGTCTGCAGAGGAAAGGCGTAGACGCTCAGTTCGTAACTTTTTCAATTTTCAAAATAAGTTGGCACCCCAGGAGGTGCCTGCATCGGCAGGCGGACTCTCAACCACTGCGCCACCAGGGAAGCCCCATTATTCTTTTTGATGTTCAAATGATCCCACTGGGACAGTGGCTTTGGAAGCACCTCCAAGTTGACTCCGGCGTCATTTTGGTGGGACCCCCCCTAACTCTTGATGGCATGTTGCTCTTAGGCATAAGATGTCCCAGCTTATCTCCTGGGACACCCTGGTTCTCTTGCTGGGAAGTGGTTCTAGAGACCACAGTCTGGGCACTAGGGGTGCTAGCCGCTCCTGGGTTTCCAGGCTTTTCCGGTGGCCAGAGCTCAGAAAGACTTTTTTTTTTTTTTTTTAAGGAAGAGAAAAATGAACATGAGTTTATATTGATATTTCCATTTAAAATTAGAGATGAAAGGGTTTTTACATGTTAAAATGTGATGTCTATGTGACTTTTACAGTGCAAGGTTTATTTCCTAATAACATGCACTTCATTATTCGCTTTTTCCCATCCTATATAGTAATTTAAAAGTAGTGTTACCAACGTTTTTACTAACAAGTCTACTGAATGGAATTTGATATTTATCTGTTTTTTTGTTGTTGTTCTTGTCCCCTTAGGGATGTGTAGTAAAAAGATTGTTTCAAAGTCACTTGAAATAATTCTTAGTATGGTTTTCTTTCCACCGCCTTGATATTCAGGTTCACTTATTCTAGTTAGTTTTTACTTTCTTTAAAAGAAACTGATTTAGGGCTTCCCTGGTGGCGCAGTGGTTGAGAATCCGCCTGCCGATGCAGGGGACGCGGGTTCGTGCCCCGGTCCGGGAGGATCCCACGTGCCGCGGAGCGGCTGGGCCCGTGAGCCATGGCCGCTGAGCCTGCGCGTCCGGAGCCTGTGCTCCGCAACGGGAGAGGCCACAACAGTGAGAGGCCCGCGTACCCCAAAAAAAAAAAAAAAAGAAAGAAACTGATTTAGCTTTGCTCTTTAATTGTAGAAAACATTTGGTTCCAAAGTCAAAAGCATAAAACCAGGTGCATTCAGAGAGGTCTTGCTTCCTCCCTGCCCGCCCCCCGCCCCCCGCAGCTGCCACCCACCCTGCTGGGCCCAGAAGTAACCATTTCACTTAGTTCTGGGTTTTTCTCCTTCCATTGCTTCTTTCTAAAAATATACGCAAATATAGATTTCCTTCTCCTCCTAAGCAAAAGTGGCGTTCTATCTACACCCTCCATACCTTCTCTTCTCACCCAGTAGTCTCTCCCCAGATACACCACGTTTCCCTAGGGGCGGGATTATCCCCAGGGGCCCCTAGAGCTCGCCCCGCTGTGTGGAGGGGCCCCACTCACTCAGTCAGGCCCTGCCTTACTTCCCACGTCTTGCAATTACAGGAACGTGCAGTGAAGAGCTTTGTGGTGCGCACGTTTCTAAAGCTGTTGATAAGCCTTGCCAAAGACTTGCTGGAATTTGGGCCGATTTTTTCTCTTCCAGGAATGTGTGCGAAGAGCTGACAGACGGGGTTTTCGTTGGGAGACTCAGGGGGTCCAGGCGGTCGGTGGGTCAGGAGTGAGGGAGGCTGAGCCCCACCTGGTGAGGTTGGCCGCTCGGTGGTTCCCCGCAGGCTCGTCTGCAGGGTCAAGTGGCCTGGCAGGGAGTGGCTGGGCAGGGACGCCGGGGACGCTGCTCTATAGGTGGAGGAGGACGCGGACGTGTGCTCACAAGCAGGGGGGCGCCTTGCGTCAGAGGCACAGCTGGGATGGGAAGCCAGACCCTCAGCCGACAGACAGACGGACTGAAAGGTAGAGCCAGACACAGGCCCAAAGCGGCGAGACCACGAGACCCAGACTCCCAGACAGCTCCAAATTCAGAGAGACAGAGGTGCAGACAGGCAGATCCAGACAGCTGGACCAAGAGGGCCCGGTCAGGAAGACACAGTGCAGGCCACACAGACAGAGCGGGAGCCCCAGGGACCCCTGCGTTTCTGGGCGCCCTGCCGGGCAGCTCCGACCTTCCTCGGCCCCCAGGGTGGTTGAGGCCAGCTGGCCCGCCAGCCCTGCCAAAGGTGCAGGCCGACCGGGGCCGGATCCAGGGAGCTGGGTGTGCAGAGGAAGCAACGAGGACGCTGGGTAGGGCCAGGCCCGCCGTCCAGATGCGTTTCACACTCTTCTCAGAGGTGAGGCAAAACAAAGCCCGCAGCTGCTGCCGGAGCGCTGCGCCCCACGCCCCCGGACCCTTCCCTCCTGGGGGCTCACGGGGACACCCCGGCCCGCCTCAGCCTGACCCCGGAGTGGCCAGGAAGCGGGCAGTGGAATGGACCCCTGACAGCTCTCCCCGGTCTTCGTGGCAGCCGTGGGAGGGCAGAGCCGGCACGGTGACCCCAAGTTTGCAGATGAAGAGACCGAGGTTCAGAGAAGGCCAGGGTCACCCCTGGGGATCCAGCCAGAGCCCAGCCCCCCATTCAGGGCCACTGATCCATGTGTGTCATTCTGGCTAATGGGCCCATCGCAGCTGAAAGCCACGTGTGACCCCACCGCCTGCCACGGGAAACCCAGGGCCTCCCAGGCCCAGAGGGCTTCAGCAGCCTCCATACTCCCTGCTGCTGTCCCTCTGGCCACAGCTTGCTGGGGCTGGGATGGAAAGGCACCAGCCCGCCCGCCCCCCCCCCACGCTGGGCCAGCCCTCTTCTCTCTCCCAGGAAGTGGACCTGGAGACTGGCCAGTCCCTGCTGGTCCCTTGACCTTGGGTAGAGACATGGGCGCTCAGGCTGCAGCCAGGGCGGCGTGTGTGTGGAGGCAGAGGAGCTGGTCTGGCGGGGAAGAGAGGAAGGACACAGGTGCCCAGAGAGAGCCAGGCTGTGGTCCCAATCCACGGGACTGCATTTCCCTCCCTGAGACCCGCAGTGTGACTCTTGCTGTGAATACATCAACCTTGAGTGTGTTTCTGCCATTTGTACCCCCCCAAAAGATCATTATGGCCCTAGTTCATGGGTGAGGGAACTCACTGGGCTGGGGCAAGGTCAAGGAGGAGGTCAAAGTGCAGGAGTTAAACTCAGCGCCCCCAATGCCCCAGCCGGACGGACCCCTGGGCGCCAGCCTGCCTCTGGCCCCAGTTAGCTGCAAGCGTGGGGCTTCGAATACCTCCCTTTCTCTGGGCCTCAGTCTCCTCCTCTGTAAGACGGGGCAACGTGGAGGATCCACCACGCGGCAGGGGTGCTGTGCTCAGTTTGCCCCTGCTGCTAGGTCGCCCTCTCTGCATCTCAACCCTCCAGCGGGTCCCCGAGGGCGTGGCCGTGGAAGCCTCTCCCTGGGCCTGAGACACAGACGGCCCCTCGCTCTGCCCGGCTCTGGGTGGGGGGCCTCCAGCCACAGGCAGCCTGGCGGCGCGCTGGGAAGGGCGCCGGCACCGGCCAGGCGCCCGGGGCTGTCAGCAGTCGCAGCTCCGACACCCGTGCCCTGTCCAGCTGGAGCGCCTCAGCCCCACTCTGCAGACGCACGCACGCCGACGGGCAGCAACGCCCGAGCCGGGCGCCACCCCCGGGGCCAGGCCCGGGCAGCAGACGTGCACGCACACTGCTGGCAGCTTTGCTTAGGCCCCAGCCTGACATCAGTCCACGGTCAACTCCGAACAGCCCCCGAGAGTGACGTGGACTCCCCCGCCCCACCCTCCAGCCACCCCTGTGCCCCACCCCAGTGACGCCCCTCTCTCCGCCTCTCCAGGCCTTCCCCTGCCATCAGTGCTCAGAACATGCCTTCTCCTCCAAGAAGCCTTCCTGGACTTCTTGAATGCAACTCACAGAACCGTGAAGTGCCAGTGCTGGGAGGGACTACGTCCCGCCCCTCTGTTTAATGGGTGGTGCAGGGGGAGGCTGAGGCCGGTGCAGGGGCGGTGACCATTGCGGGGGAGACATTCGTGACCTCACACAGCAAGTCAGTGGAAGAACAGCGGCCAGAGGACCCCTTCCCCAAGCCCCACACCTTGCTGCCCTCGCTGAGCTGTCGCCTCTCAGACCTCCTTCCTGTGCCTGGGGACACTGCCCAGCTGGACACTGAGGTAACCAGGCCTGAGGGGCCCTTGTCCTGCCCTCGAGGGTGGGCAGGACGGGGAGTGTCCCGCCATACACTCGCTGGTAACCCTGGGTCTCAGGCCACTCTCTGGGCCTCAGTTTCCTTCTCTGTAATATGGGTATGGGAGGATTTAGAAAACCAAGTCCTGCCAGCTCTGGACTTGAAGGATCTAGGTCTGTCTCTTTAACCAGCCCTGCCTGTGAGGGGTCCGGATAACTGAGACGCATGACAAAGTTTCAGAATCACAAATGTGAAAAAAATGCCAGCTGCTGGTCCAAGCAATAAATCAGGATGGCATCCCGCAAGGGGAGCAGAGAAGGGGAAGGGCTGCAAACACTTGGATAAACTTGCCTGGGAGCTTAGAGGGAAACCGGGCTGATCCAGTGTCCCCTGGACACTTGTGTCCCGGGAACGGCTACGCCGAGTGCCCAGAGACCAACGGAGGGCTTTGGGGCTCAGGGGGCAGTATTGCGTCAGGGGAACCGTGGGGGGCTTCCTGGAGGAGAAGTCCTCTGAGCCGTCCTGGAAGGATAGCCATCTGATGGGCCGGGCCGGGCCGGGCCGGGTCGGGATAGGAAGGAGAGGGGCGGCGAAGTGCCGGCAGGTCCAGTGACCGCCTGGTGGAGGCCGCTGCCGCCGCCGCCGCCGCCACCGCTCCTCCTCCAGCTCCCTGGCCCCAGCCCCCGCCCCAAGTCTCCGCGCACCGCCAGCCAAGACGAGTTGGCGAGGATTGAGCTGAATTGTTAATCTGTCCCCTGGGACCATAAACGGTTTTAAAGCTTTATAAACGGCTCTGCTGCCCTGTCCCCGCCCCCGACTTCTACAGGGACAGGCTCTGAGATGGGGCCTCCCTGGGCACCCCCAGCCCCAGAGTCGGTGGAGCGGGGCTGGGTGGGCAATGGCCCCTTCCGAGAGCCCCGCGTGTCGCGGGGAGCCGCCGCTTTACGAGCTCCGGCTGCCTCCCGTGGCGTGAAGATCGAGTGGGGTGGGCAGCGAGGAACACCCGGCAGCGGGGCCGGACGCCGGCCCACCTGCCTCCCCCGGCGGAGGACCCCCGCGTGGCTGCCATCTGGACCACACGTCCTGCACCGTTTCAGACTCTCCTCTGTTCCTCTTGTCCATCCCACCCCTCCCTGCCTTGCGGACCAAGGATTGAGTCTCCTCAGTCTGCCTGTCTTATGCACGTCCAGCCCCCCCACCCCCCAAACCTTCGCCTGTTCACCTGAGATGCCCGGGGCCCCTTCTAGGAGCCAAGAAGCAGCCCAGCCCTGCACCCTCCGCGCTGGCCGGGCCTCAGGCTCAACCAGTCCAGCGACTCCTAAACCCTCCAGGGATGGGAACCCGGGAAATATGCGGAGGCCCAGGCCTCGGTGGGTCTGAGTGGGGCCCTGGAATCTGCTTGCTTCACAAGCAGCCCCTCCAACCGAGCGAAGACGGTGCCTCTCATTTCCAGACAGGGAGACGGAGCCTGGGGCAGCGGAGGTCAGAGCTGGGCTGGGGACCCAGGTTTGCTGCCTCGTCGCTGCCGGGCCTTTCCGCGGCCGCTACCTCGTCGAGGCTTGTGCAGAGCCAGCTTTTCCTCCACAGACATCTGTCTGTCTGGTTACCAGAGCGCTCCTGCTACCTGGGAGCCCAAGGGCCCCGGCGTCCTCGAGCGGGAGTGGCCCGGAGTTCCTGTCTAGACCTCCTCCACATTTGGTCCTAATTTCACGCTCTGCGGGCTCCCAGATTCCTGCGTTTGGTAATAAATAGACGGCGAAGTGCTCAGCGTCGCCGGGGCTGGCCTCGGAGATATTATCCAGAGCCTGGCTGGGGGTGGGGTGGCGGGAGTCGGGGCCTGGGGCCCGGAGAGGCCCTTCCCAACAGCACCTGGAGTGTCCTCCCTCCAAGCTCCATCTTCGGCCCGGAGCAGCTCAGCCCTGAGAGCGCTCGGGCCAGCCAGGTGCGGGGGACCCAGTAAGCCAGGCCTGTGCCCACCTAAGGCTCCAAGGCCGGAGGACGCCTGCAGCAGGGCATTTGGTGCTGCCAGGTGGGCCGGGCTGCTGATGTTCAGGAAATGCTGTGGGTGCCTCTGGCTGGCCGGCTCTGTGGTCTGGACCCCTCGAGGAACCCCAGAAAGAGCACAGTGGCTACGCCATTTTGCCAGCCGTTTCTGAGGTTCACAGAATATTCCAGAAGCTCTCCCCATAGCCCCGCTGAAGAGCCCCTTGGGGTGAGCAATGTGAGGGCAGGGCCCTACCTGGGGTCCACTGCCCTGTTCCTGAAGCCCAGCCCAGAGCAGGGCCCGCGGCAGGGACTCAGCACCGACTGTGAATGAACGACCTGCCGGGGCCCTTGAGCTCTTGAAGGGTGAACTGGAATTTCCTAGTGGGACCCTGGCAGAGCTCTCAGGGGGGCGGGGAGGGAGGCTGGGGGTGTGATGGGGAACGGCAGGTCCCTCCTTTCTCTGGGCCTCAGTTCAGCAACGTCAGGGTTAATGAGAACAACAGCATCAGCACATTGATCTCGTTTCTCCCCGTGACCGCCCCAGGGTGGAGGCTGGGACACACCCGCTCTCCCAGGCCACGTGGGAAGCAGGGTTCGGCCGCATCGCTTTGCTCGATTACCCCACTCACGTTTTCTCGGGGTACACCGTGGCTGCAGGAGTGAGGCAACCCACCGAGTAAACGGAAAACCCGATTGGACGGACACCCCATCTTTGTGGGTCTGCCCGGCCCACGGTGGATGTGGCTGGAGCCAAGGAAAGGAGCCTGCAGCTCTGTGGCCCAGGAGGGGAGGATCCAGGGCAGACCCCAGGGCCTGGCGGCTGCGCTGCGCCGCAGCCAGAAAACTGGAGGCAGCAGGGGTGCGCCCCAGCTGGGGCCAGGGGGCTCAGCTCCCCACTGCCTGGGGAGAGAGGGCATCTCCAGCTGGGTGGCCTTCCTGCCCCCTCTGGCACGGTCCCCAGGCAGGGAGTAGGAGCCCCTCCTGGCCTCCCTCAGGAGCTGTGCCAAAGCAGCCCGGGGTCTCCCTGGTCCTCTGGGGCAGCGGGTGGCACCTGGGAGGGCCCTGGTCATCCTGGTGGGAGGCCCGGCCCAGAGGGGCCTTTGGTAAGGCAGGCCCTCGGAACCGGCTCCAAAATTAGATCCTCAGTTGTGGCTGCTGCTGTCTGGCCGGGAGCCCCTGCCCTGCTCATCCAGAGGAGCAGAAACTCGGGGTGCACTGAGGTGTGTGGTCACACGAAGTTGGATCCCCCAGCTCCGTGGGGGCCTGGCCGGTGGTGCGGAAGTCCGCGAGCATGTCTCCACCCCGGGCAGCTGTGCCCCAGAGAGGGAGCCAGGCCCAGGGTCACCCCGACCTCTGCCACAGAGCGAGAGCTGGGCACAGGCTAGTGACCCCGGACCGCCTCCCTGGGTCCCAAGGTGGTGGCGGGAGGAGGAGAGGGGTGGGAGGAGGGCGAGGCCCCCCGCTGCTGGATGTTGAGGTCAGCAGCTCCCAGACCTCTCCTGTCCGCCCCCCTCGTGGTCTGAAGTAGTACGCACGGCTGTGGAGAAGCTCACCGTTCACGCCCATCTCTCCGGCCCGCCCTCCAGCTGTTGACCCCAGCACCGCACAGAGGCTGCCGCGGAATCCCAGGGCCTGGGGTTCCTGGCCCGCCCTCCTGCGCGTGCTGCGCCCCGGGGGTTCCTGAACCGAAGTCTGGACTGGTCACTGCCTCCCTCTAACACCTTGCGTGGCTCCCCAGTGCCTCACAACGGCAACAAGCGCATCGTCCTGTCCTGAGCACCTCCTCTGTGCCAGGCAGGGCACAGCACCCTTGACCAACATCTTTAATCCCTAGGAGAGCGTGAGCCGGGGTCGCCATGACCCCGTTTTACTGACAAGGAAACAGGGGCAGAGAGCCGCACGGGGCTCACACGATTAGGCGTGGGGAGCAGGGGGTGAACCTGGGTGCGCCTCCCAAAGTCAGCGTCTTGTCTTCTCCCTCCTTCTCCCACCCCGCCCCAGCTTGCCTACACGGGTGTCAGGGGTGCACGTGCCTCCTCGCCCCACGCCCGACTGGAAGCCCCGTGAAGGCAGGAACCTGGCCTGCGCCAGTTCTGCAGTCCTCCTGCCACCAGGGGGCAATAGAGCGCAAGGACACTGTAGTGGCTGCAAAACGCGGGCACGTGTGCACTGAGTCGGGGTCCGTTTGGCAAAGCCTGCGCTGAACAGGCCCCTGAACGTGGGAAGGGGAGGCACGGGGTCTTGCGCCTGCGACCCCCACCTCCTGCACTGCCTGCCCGCAGTGTGTCCCGGGCAGGTCGTGGGTGCTGCAGGCCAGGCCCGCGTTGGGGTACCCGTCAGAAGGAAGGCGGCTGGCGTGCACCATTCCGGAACTTTCTGGGCTGTGGTGGAAACTTTACGGGAGGGCGGTTTTGAGACCCCGAGGGAGCCCCAGCTCAGCTGCAGATGCTGCGGGCTTTTTCTCTCCCTTAAAATAACCGCGTGCAGAGGCTGGGTTTGCAAAACCCTTTCTGCTCCTTGACGTAACTTTTTTCGCCGTTTTTTTTCTTTTCTAACTTCCTTTTCCAAGAACTGGGCACGGCCCCTGGTACCAGCTCGGAGCTTGGCGGGCGCACAGGAGGGGGCTCCAGGCCAGGGCTTCCTGGGACCATCAGAGCTCTGTTCATTAAGCACAGACTATGTCCGGGCGCTGGGCAAGGGCTCTCCCCTGGGTGTCTCGCTTCGCCCTCACGGCCACTCTCAGCACCGGCGAAGAAACAGGCGCCGGGGCTTGGAGGTTAGGGGGGCTCCGTGTCTGGAGCGGCAGGAGGGAGGAAGCACCAAGACCCCATTTGGCCTCCGCCCCTCCCTGCGGCTCGGCCTTGACGTCCATGAAACCCTCGCGACTCAACCAGACCCGGGGGGGGGCGGCAAACAGAGGCTCAGAGACCCAGCAGGGACGCCCCGTCCCAGGCGATTCAAGGAGCACCTGCCAGCGCAGGCTGGGCTCCTGACCCCTCGGCCACGTGGCTGCCCCGAGCGTGGGAGAGCGGGCTTTTGGGGCCAGGTGTGACCGTGGCTCCAGAGGGCCTGCCTGCCGGGGGGGGTTTTCTTGTGTCCAAGGAGCGCTGGCCACCGCCCAGGCCTGCGGGGATGACAGTAACGTGCCCCCCACCCCGCCAGACCACTAACGCATCCAAGCGAACCAGCCCACTTCCGCGGGGGCTTCCCACCCGCTCCCCCGCCTGTGTCCAGGCCGCCTCCCTGCCCGTTCCTTTGACAGCGCTGGTGTCTGCTACGTGCCGGTGCAGACCTCAACTCCTCTCTCTGCCAGGGGCCCCTGGGTGCCGAAGGGCCAACAGAGCAGTACCGTTCTGGGCTGGGGAGACCCCCAGGCCTAACCTCAGGGCGCTGTCCCCCTGCCTGTGTGTCGCCGGCAGTAACCGCGGCTGAGACAACACCGTGGCCTCAGTGCTTCATCCTGTCCTGTGTCCGGAGCCTGGGCCAGGCCGGCTCCCCAGCCAGTGCCAGCCCCCTCCGGGGCCCCCATCAAATTGGACATTCTCGCCTGGGCTGCACCAGCTTCCCCGGGGCGGGGGGGTGGGTGGAGGGGGGCCCTGGGCTGTGGGGATTTCCCTGGAAGTTTCCGCTCAGAGGTCCAGGTGGGCTGAGAATGCTCATCTCGACAGTTCCCAGGGGGATGCTGAGGCTGCTGGACCAGGGTCCACGCTTGGAGAACTACTGTCCCAAAGGATGGGCCCCCCAAAGCAAGTCTGGACCAGCAGTGGCCCCCAGCTGGCCCTGAATAAAGCCCACGCCCACCAGGACCAGCCCAGGTGCCCCACCTCTGCCTGAGGACGGCACTGCTTGCGGAGGTGCACGCTGGCCTCAGGCCTGTGCTTGCGCCCGGTCCCTCCCCCGGCTTGGGATGCCCCTGGGACCACGCCCACCTCCTTCCAGGTGGCCGATCCCTTCTGAGCCGTGCTCAGGCCTCCCCTTCTGCAGGAAGCCTGCTCTCTCCCCTGTGCGCCGGGCTGCCCTCTCCATCCCTTGCGGTTTCATCCTCAGCCGCTTTCCCGCTAGTCCCCGCAATGCACTGGGAGCCCCACGAGGGCTACACCAACAGCCTCGCCTGGCTGCACAGGCCTTGGTAAACAGCAGGAGCTCTATGTACGCCTGTGGATTGAGTCACTGGCCAAAGCAGAGGCCCTGGGAGCTCAGCACTGGGGGAGGGGGAGGGGGCCTTTTGGAGCCATTGATGAATTTACAGGAAGAAGATCAAGTTGGCTGTGAAGGGCTCATGCAAGAAGCGTGAGGGGAGAGGGGACACCGAGCCTGTGAGCCCAGGAGACCCCAACCAAATTTGCGCCCACTCCTTGCCTGCAGTGTGACATGGGAAAAACCCCACTCGGTTTACCATCTGTGAAAGTTGGACGGAGACAGTACCCGCACTGGCGGCGCTCTGCAGAGGACGTGCACGTCACTCCCTTTAAGCCTCACCATTGTCCTAGGAGTCGGCGTTATTAACCCCATTTTACAGATGAGGAAACTGAGGCTCGAGGAGATACTGTCACTTGCCCAAGGTCGGTGACAGGGAGAACTTGGGGCCAGGCTGGGGGTCAGGAGTCTTTTTCAGAAATGCCGGCTGCCTCTGGCATCTCACAGCGATTGGACAAGCACCCAGTCAATCACCAACAGCCAGTCCCACTCTAGGACCTGGAGCGGGTGGGGAGACTGGGCAGCAGCTCTGCGCTCCAGGGAACAGGGGCACGCGGTGCCGAGTGCAAGGCAGTTCAGGGCAGAGGTCACGGTCGGCGCAGACTTCAGCGCTAGGGAGCAGTTAGCAGTGCCGGGGGTGTGGGGCGTGATTTCCCTATTAGAGCATAAATATCTCCCTCTCCGGCCTCAGGACCTGCCTCTGCCCACTCTTGGCCTTTCTCTCCACCCTGCAGCCTCGCCCACAACCACTGGCCTGAGCTGCTCCAGGCCTATGACTTCTTTGCTCAGAGCGTCCCCAGTGACACCTGGGGACTTGATGAAATGCAGAGTCTGGTCCCGCCCAGACCCACCGAGTCAGACACTCTGGGAGTGGCCCAGCGAGCTGTGCTTTGGCCTCAGGCGGCCCATCAGGATCGCCCCTCCCCCGCCGTGCCCCCCAGCCCACCCCCGACTAAGGACATGAGACTCTAGGGGGTCCAGGTGTCTCCGATGTGCAGCTGAGGCTGAGTTGGGCACACAAACATCTATGGATGCAGTGCTGGCAGGCGATCTGCCCCGAGAATTCTCACAGGGCCTGAGGGACCTGACTCAGGCTTCACCCCATAGCCCGCATGAGTCCTCAGAGCCCCGTGCGGTCGCACCCTGTGGCAGCTGAGGCAACGGCGGGATGCACCTGGCCGTAGTGCAGCTCGCAGGGGGCGGACGCCCCCATCTCTGGCTCGCCCCGCTCCGCGGTCCAGGAAGGATGCTGCAGCCAAGTTCCCGCCAATCCTGCCAGGGAGTTTCCTGGCGAGCTCTGGAGCCCAGAATTGGCCGCTTCACTCATGCCCTCTGCCACCTCCCGGCCCAGGACAGCCTCAAGCACCTCATCTGAGCAGCCGTGGTTCGTTATACACGTTCTCTTGCAGAAGCTTCACTGCAGCCCCGGAGGGATCCCTGCCACCCACAGGCTTGGCTCCGATGCAGCCCGGGCTCGTGCCTGGCGGTGCGGGCTTCCTCGCCCAGCCCTGGTCTACGTGAGAGTCAGAAAGACTCGGGTGTGAATCCAAGCTCTCCTCCCTCCTGCCAGGGTGACCGCGGGCATCAGAGTCCTCATCTTTAGGGCAGGATGTTAACTCCAGCCTCCCGCCCTCCTTCCCCCACTCCTCCCTCTTTTCCACAAGCGTTTATGGAGTGCGGGATGTGCCGTGTGGAGGGCACAGCAGTGAACGGGGCCAGGGTCCCTGCCTCCTCCTGGGCCTCAGGGAACAGGACTGCCCACCCCAGCCCGGAGCCTGGTCTGGAGACTCTGGTAGCCTCAACGGAGCCCCCGCTGACCTCCTCGCCTTTGCATTTTGATTGTTTTTTATACAAAAGGAGCCCATTCCATGTAGTCTGTGCTGAGGTCTGTCTTCCTTCGGGTCAGCGCATTCGGGCCACGGCTCTCCCCGCAGAGCATCCCAGCAGTGCAGCCCGCATCCCTCTGGAACGAAGCTCTGAGCCTGACTCTCCTGGTCCAGTCCCCAAACATCTGGTGTTCTGGGCCCTCTGCACTTGTCCCGGATTTGCCTTTCCAGCCTGGCTTGCTGTCCCTGCAACGCTCCCTTAAACGGGTCTGGCTAAGGTGTTTGTTCCCGGGGTCTTTTTTTTTTTTTTTTTTTTTGTGGTACACGGGCCTCTCACTGTTGTGGCCTCTCCCGTTGCGGAGCACAGGCTCCAGATGCACAGGCTCCGGATGCACAGACTCCGGACGCGCAGGCGCAGCGTCCGTGGCTCACGGGCCCAGCCGCTCCGCGGCACGTGGGATCCTCCCGGACCGGGGCACGAACCCGTGTCCCCTGCATTGGCAGGCAGATTCTCAACCACTGCGCCACCAGGGAAGCCCGTTCCCGGGGTCTTAAGACCACAAACTTTGCGCTGTCTTGCCTCTGGGCCTTTGCTGGTGCCATTGCATGGGACCCTGAACTCCCTTCTACCTCTGCTTATGAAATCCCCAGCCGTCCGTCTGCACGCTCCTTGAGAAAGCCTTTCCTGACCCCCAACCCCTAGATACGACTCCTTCTTTGGGATTTAATAGCACGCACTGTCAAAACCAGGCACTTGGCATTTATAATTTATCAACAATTCAACGCAAACCTTCACCGAGCTCCTGCTGCGTCCCAGACTCTGTTCTGGGCCCCTGCCTTTGTGGAGTTTTCAGTCTTGTTGGGGGACACAGATGGGGCGTCAGGAGGGAGCGTTCCGGGTGCTCGTTGGCGGGGGGCTGGGAGAGGTGGCTCCTAGAGAGTGACCCCGGTGCCGGGACCTGAAGGAAGAGAAGGGCATGACGGGAAAGAGCATCGGCAGAGGAAACAGCACGTGCAAAGGCCTGGGGGCGGGCGGCGCGAGGTGGACTCAGGAGCCAGAGCACACAAGCAGGAGGAAGCACGAGGAGGGGGTGTGGGGGGAGGCCAGCAGGGACCTGGCCGCACAGCAGGCTCCGTCTGTGCCTGGCTCAGCCTTCACGGAGCCCTGGTCAGCTCGGGGGCCCTTCCTCCCTGAAACGACTGCTACATCGGCCATCCTCGTGTTTGGATGTGCATCCAGTCGCCCGGGAAGCTGGTAAAGCAGCTCTGACCAGTGGTGCGGGGTTGCTGAGATGGAACAGTTGTTTTTTGTTTTGTTTTGTTTTTTTTTTTTGCGGTACGCGGGCCTCTCACCGCTGTGGCCTCTCCCGTGGCGGAGCACAGGCTCCAGACGCGCAGGCTCAGCGGCCACGGCTCACGGGCCCAGCCGCTCCGCGGCATGTGGGATCCTCCCGGACCGGGGCACGAACCCGCGTCCCCCGCATCGGCAGGCGGACTCCCAACCGCCGCGCCACCAGGGAAGCCCCGGAACGCGTTTTAACAAGCGCTGGGTGCTGCCGGTCCTGCCGGTCTGCGGGGCACACTTGGGGGACAGAGCGCCCGAGCCCTCAGCTGATGCTATGCTGCCGGACAGGTCCTGCCTTCCGGGCTTCCTCTGCGGCCTCCTCCCCGTCTCCTGACCTCCAAGTGTCCAGGGCCCAGGGGTCCAGGCTTCACACACTCGCTCTCCGGTACACAACCGCTCCCAAGGTGACCTTCCCCAGCTCTCCACACCTCTGGACAACATCCAGATTGGCAGCTCTGGCCCAGACCTCGCCCTGCTCCATGACTGCCGGCGGGCCTTGGCCCCTGCACACGCAGCGCAGGAAACACTGGTGTGCAGGAAACCCAGCTCCTGATACGCCTCCTGCAGCGCCCCCACCCCAGGGAATGGCATTTACTCCCTTCCAGCTGCTCAGACCCCAAAGCCCCTAGTCCCCCGGGTCCACTCCGTTGTTCTCACTTCACACCCGATCTGTCAGCAGATCTTCAAACTCCACCCGGAGTCGGACCACTTCCCATGCCTCCTCCTTGTCCAGGCCCCTCCCCTCAAGCCTGGGCTGCTGCCTGAGTCCCCACCCCGACTCCCACCCCCCGGCCGCCTGCTCTCCACACAGAGGCCTGAGTGACACTCCACACAGAGGCTAGAGCTCTCCATCCTCTTCTCAAAACATCCCCATGGGCCTGTGTCACTTAAAATAAAACACGACATCGTTGCGTTGCTGCATCCACAAGGCCCACCAGCCCCGCCCAGCCCCTCTTGGACCACATTTCCTGCCTCTGTCCCCTGCTCACACCAGGCCCACTGCAGCCTCAGGGCCTTTGCACTGCCTGTTCTCTCTGCCTGGGATGCACTTCTCTCATGGGCTCTTGTCCTCGTTCCATGCAGGTCTCTGCTCAAATGTCTCCTCCTCAGAGACCTTCTCTGACCATCTATCCAAAATAACCCCCTCCCTACCATGGCTGCCCTTTACCCAGTGAGGCTCATCCTTCAAGGAATTTGAGTCCCCGAGGACAGGGGCTCCATCTGTTTTGCTCCTTGCTGTATCCTGGTGCCCAGAACAATGGCTCATAGTAGGCACTTGGTAACTGTCAGTTGAGTGATGAATGAATCAATGAATCCAGGGGAAGGCATGGAAGGGTGCTGACAAGGACGGTACCTGGGTCAGTTCTGCTTTTTACAAACACCTCTGTGGGGCTTCCCTGGTGGCGCAGCGGTTGGGGGTCCGCCTGCCGATGCGGGGGACGCGGGTTCGTGCCCCGGTCCGGGAAGATCCCACGTGCCGCGGAGCGGCTGGGCCCGTGAGCCGTGGCCGCTGGGCCTGCGCGTCCAGAGCAGGGTGGGTGGGAGGGGCCGTCCCGAGGCTGTTGTAGGCATCAGGTGACAGGAGAGGGTGGGGCTGGAGAGAAGGGGAGGGGAGGGGGTGACTGGGAGGGAGCATTAGCAGGACTATGTCGGCAGGATGGGGAGGTGGGGACGGGGAGGAGTCCTGGGGACCCCGAAGCTTCCGGTCTGGGCAGCTGTGTGAGGGGCCGCGCGGTGTAACACAGGGCTGGTCTCCAGGCTCCGCCTCACCCTGGGTAAGTCTCTTAACTCCTCTGTGTCCTGGTTTGCTCAGTGACAAAATGGGGGTGACACTGGGACTCCCCTCATAATTGGGAGCACTAACCCACATCGTGAGGAGCCGCATTAGCTAATCAGAGTCCCGGTCAAGACGGAGCAGCAGGGCCCGGATTTATCCCATTTATCCCGCAGCCCCAAACAACTAAGTATCCAGGACAAAAATCTATGAAATAATGGCTTCCAAGGCACTGACATCAGATGATGAAGGACCATCCTCAAGAGACGGGCAAGGAATGAGGAGAGCCCAGGAGAGCCCTGGTGAGAGTCTCCAGGCTCCCCACCTGGTGAGAGTCTCCAGGCTCCCCACCTGGTGAGAGTCTCCAGGCTCCCCACCTGGTGAGAGTCTCTAGGCTGCAGAGCAGGGGAACCCAGGCGGGGCCTGCCGGTACCCCCTGAGTTGAGGAGAGAGAGCTGAGAGTCCAAGGATGCTGAGTGGCCAGAGTGCACAGGGCAGGGTCCTGTGCAGGAGGAGCTGCACAGAGAGAAGCACAAATCTCTGCAGAGGGTCCGCTTGAGTAGTCAGCTGAGTACTGATCAGCACACGTGTGTGAAACTCCCAGAGAGAGAATTTTTTTTTTTTAAAGAGAAAAAAAACATTTGACAGGGTCCTAGGGAAAACTACTGGAAGCTCACACAGATCCGGGAATAGTTCCTGCTCCTATCAGAGAGGAAAACTTCATAATTCCTGGAGCATTGGGTAGAGAACTCAGAAGGGCTTTGGCTAAATGTGCTCTGGTCTTGCCTCCCAAAGCATAACAGCTAGGGTTGAAACAAACTGTTTCCAAGTAACAACCACACCCCAGAACAAAGCTCACAAATATATATAGGGCTCTAGCACCTAACAAGGTAAAATTCACAATGTCTGGCATCCAGTAAGAAATTACTTGGCATACAAAGATGCAAACAAATGCAATCCACAATCAAGAGAAAAATCAACGGAAACTAACCCAGAAATGGCACAGATGATAGAATTAGGAGACAAGAACATTAAAATAGTTATTATAACTGTCGCCCACATGTTGAAACACTAGAGAAGAAATTGGACACATTAAGTAGAAACATAGAAGATGTTAAAAGGAACAAAACCAAATTTCTTGAGATAAAAAAGCTACAATGGCTAAGATGAAAAATACACTGGATGGGGTTAACATCAAATTAGATATTGAAGAAGAAAAGATAGGTGAACTTAAAGACAGCAATAGAAACTTTCCAAAATGAACACAGAGACAAAAGACAAAACATAAATAAGTAAACAGAGCTTCAGTGAGATGTGGGAAACTTCAAGTGACCTCATATATGTGTAACGGGGACCCCCAAAGGAAGGGGGATATGCAGAAAAATGAGTAGAAGAAGTACTGGATGAAAAATTTCCAAACTGAGTGAAAAATCTATGGACCTACAGATCCAAACAGTCAATGAAACACAAACACAAGAAGCACGAAGAAAACGACACCAAGGAACATTATAATCCAATTCCTTAATACCAGCGATAAAGACAAAATCTTAGAGAAAAAGTCACGTGCCATGTAGAGGAACAGAGATAAGAAGGGCGGCTGACTTTGCACTGGAAACGATGAAAGCCAGGAGACTGAAAGAAGGCACACCAAACTAGAATGTTCTATCCAGCCAAAAATCTTTCTGAAATTAAGATGAAATAAAAGACAGTATCAGTATTGTTCCCCCTTCTTGACTATGATGCCCCGGAAGGCAGGGCCCCTGGCTCAGCTCCTTGCCAGGGTATGTACCCTATCTGGACCTATTACTGGAGGAGTCTTATTTTCTCACTGGGTTTGGGTCCCCGGGGGCCCTACCTGAGCAGTGGGTTGGGGGGCCATGTGGGAAGTTCTCTGCTCATGGGTGACTGGGTGGAGTCTGGCTTGTCTTGGGGGAGGCCCATGTGGAGGGAGCAGTGGCCCTTCAGGGGCTCTCCCTACTGAGGACCCCAATTTCTCGGACCCAGGTCCTGCTAAGTGAGCACAGGGGGAGGGGGTGTGAGGCATGTTTTGCACGACAACCTTGTACTTTGCATTCCCCTCACTTATCCCTACGGGAGTGTAAAAATACAAAAGAAATCTGTATCATGTTTGTAAAAACAACCAACCAAAAAGTATATAAATTTTAGCTGTTCGCAAGGTTACAGGAAGTTTCCATGGCTACCACTGCAAGCTGCGTGCACTGAGGTGAGGAGGTGGGGCTCCACTTAACCCAGCGTATTAGGGCACTTGCCCAATTTCTGCCCAGGAACCAGGTGCCTGGCTGCTGGACTGGAGGGAAGGAGGCAAGCAGGGAGCGAGTGAGAACGTCACTGCCTCTCCCCACCCTCGCCCGGCACTGATTTCAGCGGCTCATTAGAATAACACCTGGGTCTTAAGCTGAGTTTTCAGGTACAGCATCTCCCGAGGGCAAGCAGCCCTGTGGGTTAGGAAGACAGGACTGTCCCCTTATCCACATGGGGGCACAGAAGACCAGGGGTTGGATCACCCAGGCAACTACAGTCAGTGAAATGAAGGCCTGGGCTGCTGGTTAACTTGTCAACTCCCAGGATGCCTTTCTGTGTCACCGCTCAGCACACCCTGGGTGGCCCTGAATTCCCGCCCCTGGAGACACAGCCCAGAGCGGACGGAGGGGCCGGGGCCACAGCTCTTCCTGCTGAATCCAGGCGGTGTCACCTCACCCCAGGGCTGTGTGTGTGGCAGGGGGCGATGGTATATGTGTACATCTGTGTGTATGTGTCTGTGTGTACATGTGTGTATCTGTGCATGTATCTGTGGATGCATGTATGCGTATATGTGTGTTCTGCGTGCATGTGCATGTGTATATGTGTTGTGTCTATGT
Source organism: Kogia breviceps (assembly GCF_026419965.1). Lineage (NCBI taxonomy): Eukaryota > Metazoa > Chordata > Mammalia > Artiodactyla > Physeteridae > Kogia > Kogia breviceps. The sequence continues at coordinate 2,129,158 of NC_081317.1, forward strand.
ATGCATGGACATGTATGTATATGGGGGTATGTGCGTGTGTACATGTATATGTGTGTGAATGTATGTGTCTGTGTGTACATGCGTATCTGTGTGTGTTATGTATATACACGTGTGTGTATGCATGTGTGTGTGTTCGTGTGTGTGTGTGTGTGTGTGTGTGTGTGTGTGTGTGTGTGTGCGTTCGTGGTGCTAATGGTGAATGAAGAGGAGATGAACAGGGTCAGAGGTGAATCAAGCCACCTGGTTGTTCCCAAGACAATGACCGGACCTTCCGGCGGCGGTGGAGGGGTGCGCTACCCCCGCCCTCTCTGGACACACCCTTTAAGTTCCGGGGACCTGGCACCTACCAGGGACCCGCCTGACCCCGGCCTCGCGTGAGATCGGTGCAGCTCATTTAGATCAGGCCCAGGTTCTGCCCTGCGGCTTTAGGGAGGGCCTGCAGCAGGGGTGGGGCTGGAGGAAGGTGGGGGGCAGGGGTGAAAGGGTGGGCGGACAGCCAGGGAACCCGCGGCGCGGGTGGGGGAGAGGTCGATCTAAGGTGGTGGAATCAGGGACTCCCAGAATCTGAGCCCCCGCGTCCCGGAGCCCTAGAGGATCGGGACACCCGAGCGACGGATGCTTAGAATCTGAATCCTCCGCCTTTTTTCTCCCGTTCAGAAGGGACTTTGCACGTTACCTGGCCTAATCACCTGCTGGGTGAACGATAAGGGAACCTCTGTCGTCTTGAAATCACAACGCACCCACGATGGCCAACGCGAGCAGCCAGATCTCCAACCCTCCCTAGGGAGCGGAGGGGGGCAGCGCCACGTCTGACTCGCGGCCGACTCCCAAGCCCTCTGCTCCATCCTGGAGTCGCCCCAGGTTCTGTCCCAAGTACAAGCCTACCTGCCTGTGCACCTTCATTCCGGGGGCAGAGGCCTCAAAGGGCAGCGGTCAGCCCCTGGCCCGCTCCTCACCCCTCACCCACTCCCTCACCTCTTCCTTCGTCGACTGCCTGCTGGGTCTGCAGGCACCAAGGCTGCAGACTTGCTACGAGCCCTCTTCCCAGCCTCGGCCGTCGCAGCTGACCCGGAGACTCCCTTCCAAGCTTCCGGGGGCAACTCGGCCGCCCTGGACACCCTTCCGTGGCCCTGGCTCCAGCAGAGGCCCTGCCCGGAGCGATCTGTTTACATCTATTTTCCTTTAAAAAAAAATTGGGCTCGGCCATTTTTAAGCAAGTGTGGGCGTGTTGTTGCAAGGGCCCGTCTTGCAGGTTAAATGATTGTTTCACAACCGGGAGTCGCTGTCAATGGAGAGTAGCAGAGCTTTCATCTGCGGGCCTGGCCAGGAGCCGAGGTCCGAGCGAGTGAGCCGCCAGGTCCAGAACCGCCAACCAACACTCCACCTGACGGCGACATTCGACGCCGCCCGGAAGAGACCGCGCTGACGCCCGGGCCCCCGGGCACTGGCCGCGCTCCTGCCCCGCTGGCGGATTTCCCACCTCTGGGACCCCCTGAGCCCCTCCTTTCCTGAACAGGTTTGGACTGTCTGGAAGGGAGACCCGGATGGGAATAGAGACGCCGTTTCTGGCTCGGAACGTGGGGGTTCTCAGGCCAGGGAGAGCCGGGCGGAGGCCACCGGCCTCCCAGCAGGTGAGGTTGGCCCTCCGAACGGCACAGAAATATCCAGCCGTCCGACCAAACAATCTACAAGTGCCGCTACCTGGTGCCGGCCCCGAGCCAGCCCTGGGCTCCTGATGAGCCAGACCGACAGCTACCCTCCTCGACGGGCTCCCAGGCCGTGTACGGAGGGAGGCCGGTGGGAGCGCGCCACAGAGCTGGGTGTGGACGGGCTGAGAGCGCGCCCGGGGCCCGACCTCCTCGCGAGGTGGTGTGAGGCCAGGGATGCTTCCCCGAAGGGCAGACCCGTACTAGCCCGGAGGGATCTTTCAGGCCGGGAGGTGAGGAGGTGGGAGGACCCCCAGGGATGAGGCGTCTCGAGCGTTCCAGAATTGGAAGTAAGCAGGGCAGGGGAGAGAGGCGAGTGGTGAGGCTGGGGGTGGGGGCTGGCAGGCTCTGTTCCCTGCAGGGCCCCCTGGACCATACCAGGGGTCTGGGATCCAGCCTCAGTGGGGATGGCTTTTCAGCAGGGTCCCCAGCCGCCCACGACAGCGGAAAACCCGAGTTCCCGCGCGACCACCACTCCACAGCCTCCAGCCACCAGGCCCAGAGACCCCAGAATGTAGCCCCAGGTCGCGTTCGTCCTGCTCCTCTGGGTGTGCGGGGTCTTAGCTGGGCGATGGCGAATGCTCACGACGAGAGGGGTACGACCATCCCCGTCTGTGAGGACCAGGAGACCGGGTCACAGAGAGGTTCAATCGCGGGCCTAAGGTCACCAGCCGGGAGGAGCCCCTGCCGGGGGCTGGGCTGAGCTGCGGGCTCCTGACCCGTGTGCCTGTCCGGCGCCTCCCGCTGGATCTGCAGCCCTGCTGGCCCCCTGTCCGCCTCCGCCGACGCCCTCCTCCTCGCCCTCCCCTCCCTCCCCCCCTCACGTCTCATTGTACGGACGTGGGTGATCCTGGGAAGAAAAGGGCGGACGGCAAAAAACAAAACACCAGCCCAGGGCTGCTAAAAAAAAAACCACCGCAAAAGTGATCATTCAAGACACCATGTCGTAAAACAGAATACTTTTTGGAAATAGAAATCTGTTTAGTAATTAGAGGGAATGCTCGTGTGGGAAGTTCCGTGAAGGCACACTTAAAGTTGACTCTAGTTTTAATTTTGTCAGTGGGTTCGCACTGAGCCAGGAACCTGCTGCACGACGAGGGTTTTAACCAAACAAACCCCAAACACAGGTACATACTAGAAGCTCACAAGTCGACAAAAGAGAGGCTGCTATTCTTTTCCGGTGAAATATAAGCCTTTTTTCACCGTCCTCCTTCAGACCAGAATTGGATCATCATATCTTGGGATCGGCCCTCTCAAAGCCGTGACTGGCTTTGCAGTGTTGCGAGGGGAAACCCTGGCAGGAAAAGACATGTGCTTTCTCGCTCTAAATGTGGGTTCTTCTCTAAGCCGGCGGCTCTGCTGGGCTCCGGGAGCAGTGGCCGGAGGGGCGGGAGGGCCCCTTGCAAAGAAAGGCTGGGGTGGGTGATGGATCGCGGGCTCGCCTCGAACTGGAAAAGGAAGCATTTTTAGTTTGTCTTAGGAGAGAGTCCCTGAATGTACGTACGGAGGGAGGGTCATGTGCCAACGCCCAGCGGAAGAATTTGGAAGACAGGATGTAAAACGTGGCTCTTCACGCTGCAAGGTGAGGCCCTCGACAGTGTTGCGGATAAACTAACGATGCTTCCCTGGCCGCCTCCCTCCTCTGCTGGGTCAGACACATTCCCCGTGGTCCCCGCCGCAGCCCCGGGCTTTCCTGCCTCCTATCACGCTTGGCAAAATAATACCAGCGAACACTAGGGGACGCGTTGGCAGCAGCTGCAAACCCGTCTGGCACGGCTGGGCCCCGGGGCGGGGGCGGGGGCTCTGCACTGGGTCCTTCCTTTGAGCGCAGCAAAATCCCCTCAGCACAGGTGGCGGAGGTGAGCCTTTTTAAGCCTGGCAGAGAGACCAGAGGATGACAGAGGGGCCCCGAGTGGGGAAGCCGACCTCAATCACAGATCAGATCTGAGCGCCCAGAGGCGGCGAGACCACCGGGAAGCAGCCCGGCTGGTTCTCACGGGCAGGAGAGAGATGAGGAAAGCCGGGGCATCTTCAGTGGGTCACCGATTACCAGCCAAAGTCAACAGACGGTGCCCCTGCGTCCCCGTGACGGCAGCAACGTCCCATCTCTCCACCGCTCCTCCCCACTTCATACGCGTGCCTCAGGGCTTAGTGCAAATTCCACCTCCAGGAAGCCTTCCCTGACTGCTCTGGCCCACGGGGTACCTCCCTCTGCACCTGGGACACCTGCCGCCTCGCACCCAGGTTACAATCCACCGAGAACTGCCCTTGCCTTGCCATCTCGTTCTAGTCACGCCCGCGTGTCCCCCCGCCCCACCCCCCATCCCCGGCCACGAGATCCTTCCCTGTAGGGATCACGTCACTGAACAAATCTGCCAAAACTACACAGCGCAGAAATCCCGGATGACCTACATACCTGTTTACTAACACGGGTCCAGGTAAATAAATGAGAGAACGGGGTGCTTAAAAGGACGAGGGAGGAAGAGCCCTCGGTGACGCCCCGTGTGGCCACAGCAAATGACTGACAAGACAGGCGTGTGGGCTGCAGCTGGAAACGGGGGCTTTTACGTCGTGACAGACAAACAAAGCTGGTTGTCTTGGTTTTTCTTTTACAGCAGGCCTGCATTTATTTTATGTAAAAACCTTTTAATGTAGATTTAAATGAATATAGATCCATTAATAATTTGAGTAGCATAGAGGAGACACTCACCCACGATAGCTTTCCGCGGGTAGAGCCCTTTTTCTGTTTGGGCGTAGGGCATGTTTTCTAGAACAGTGTGATTCAAACTCCGCTGAACAGGAGAATCACCCAGGGAGCTTTTAAAGCAGGTCTGGAGGGGCCTGAGAATATCTGCCAGGGGTGCGGAGGCCGCTGCTCTGTGGGGGACCGCTGCTGCGCATCTATGCTCGTACAGTACGTGCGACTAAATACGGCAAATCACCATAAAGACAATGACAATAGAGAGAAGACTCTTTCCCAGGCCCAGCTGCTAGACGGGAGCAGCCTGGCAGTGCCCCGAGGGGCCACCTTCGCCACCGCCGTGCGTGCATAAGCCGTGGGCCTGGTCGGGAAGACTCGAGATGCAGGTGGCGGTCCGGGAGCCAGAGTGGCCCCGGTGTAGGGTCTGCCCGCGTGTCAGGGGCAGCCCCCAGGCCGGCCTGTGGCCAAGCCCGCAAGTGAGGACGAGTGGAGGCTGCCCTGGGGTAGACCTGGCCCAGAAGCGAGGTCATGGCTCAGGCTCAGCACTGCACGGACACTGCCCTGCCCGATCGGCTGGAACATCCTATGAGGTGGATGTTATTCTTGTCATTTTACCAATGAAGAACCTGGGGTCCACAGAGACTAAGTAACTTCACTAAGGACACAAACACAGCTCCCTCCGGTCAGCCCCAAAGGCTGTGCTCTTATCCACTCGGCCGCACTGCCCACCTGTCCTCAGTGGTCAGGGGATGTGGCAGGCCAGGCCGCAGCTCCGGGAGCCTGACTTGTTCTGGGGCCACTGCTCAGGTCGCTGATCAGCCTCCACCTGGGTCTCCCAGCTGGCCCAGCCCCCTCCCACCTCTGCAACCTGGGAGGGCTGAGCTTGACATCCGCCCCCTTCTCACTCTCCTGGTCCGGGCCTCCCTTGTTTCCCTTCCGTCTGGATGCAGCGGTCTCCCCGCAATGCTCCATGCTTCCAGCCTCACCTTCTCCAAGGTATCCTCCACGTTGCACTCTGGGAGCATCCTCTAAAGGCCATATCTGGCCGAGGTCCTCCCAGGCTCTCGCTGCCTGTGGTTCCTGGGGACCCCGGAGGAAGCCCACCCAGAGAGCCGGGCTCACAAGCCTTGCCTGATCTGACCCCCACCTGCTCCCCACTTCCAAGGTCCCAGGGCTCTCACCAGGATTGTGTATTTAATCCTCCAAGGCCCCCAGGGAAGAAGGGGCCGCGGTCTCCACTTCACAGCCCAACAGCCAAAGGCCCAGGGTCCCGTGGCCAGGAGGCAGCAACACTGGGCTTGGAACCCAAGCCTCCGTCTGAGTTCGGGGCCCCTGTTCACCCTCCACCCAGGACAAGCTGGCCCATCCACCGGAGAGTGTCCCCTTGCAGCACCCTCCATCCCCAGGAAGACCCCAGCAGGGGGGCGGGGCCAAGACCCAGGGGAGGGTTCACCAGCTCGAGCCTGTTCAGGGAGGAGACCTGATTCCGAAGGGAACAAAGAGCTTTGCAAAGAGAAACAAGTGCGCACTCTGTACCCAGGAGCCTCTCTGCTCAATAGTGGAAGTAGAGGAGCTGGCAGACGCCGAAGATTCTGGGCTTGTCAGATCCCCTCTGGAGCAAATCCAAAGGGACCGACACACCGCCAGGAAAGCCAGTGCCGAGGAAAGCAGCAGAGCCAGGCTGAGAAGCCCAGCCGCCGTGGCCTCGGTGGAGCAGACCCCGGAACAGACACCGGGTGCCAATGCCGCCGGCCGGGACTCTCAGTTTTCCCCCATATGCCAGTGGGGAAGGGAGAAGCACCCCCTTTCTTGCACGGGAGGAGGCTGAGTGATTTGCCCAGGGTAGCCCGGAACCCCCTCTCCCTGCCACACAAATTGCCTTTTTACTGATACACAGGACGTGGACTTGCTACTCTGGAGAGAGTCGCGGGGCTGGGAGCTGCGTGGAGGACGGGACGAGGGCCAGCTGCCACTCTGCTTTGCCTCCTGCCCGGCTACTGAGCCGTAATAAATCTCCCCTGCAGCTCCGCCTGGCCCCTCGCCCCTCCCGAGCGCCGTAATGATTCCTTGCGGGTCCCAGTGCCACAACTCCACGGTGCAGGCCCACGTGGCAGGACCCCAGAGCCGCTCTGCAGGAGCGGGTCCCGGGGCTGTGTAGCCCACCCAGAACCAGCACCGGGGGTCAGCAATTTACAACCAGCCCCCACACATGCAAGGCTGCGGCCCTCCCTGGAGTGGGAAGCGGAGCTGGTGGGACTGGGGGCTTGGGCTCCCGTCAGCCCTGAGATTTCAAAACCCCTGAAAACCTGCAAACTCTGCCAACACTGCAGCTCCTGCCAGGCTTTACGCACTCCATTCGGGCCTTAGATGAACAGCACTGCAGTGGCCCACGGGGGACATTACATGATTCACCCCATCGTGTCACAGATGGAAACTGAGGTCCAGACGGGGGGGGGGTGACTTGTGCAAGGTCGCACAGAAAGGTGGACAGAACTCGGCAGATAAGTCTTGGTTCCACCAGCCGTGCCTACCTTTGGCCCGAGCGCCCTTATTCATGTTGGACCATCGTGCTGGCATAAGCAACGTGTCTGGGGCTCAAAGCCTTGGAGCCTGGGGTGGGGGCTCTGGGATGTGCGCTCTCCCCTTCTCATGCTGGAGAGGCAAAGATGGAGAAGCTGCAACCCTTCCGTGTGCCAGAGCCGGGGGCAGAGCGTCGGCTCCCTCCAGAGAGGCCAGCAAGGCTCCCCAGAGCTCCCCACCCTGACTCCTGTGCACCCCTGGGGCACCAAGGCTGGGAGAGCCTGCGGATCCTTTTCAGACCCCGACCCCTTCGGGCAGCCACTTCCAAGCTTTCCAAGTGAATCCGGACCAGTCAGCCCTGCTGGAAACGCAGTCAATGTGAAGACCAGAACTCAGCAAGAGGATCACCCTGTCTTTTTCATCCTGTTCTGCAGGTGCTTAACAAGCCACTGCCAAGTAAAAGAATGAATGGAGAGAACCCCACATTGCCTTGAGCCCCAGCGTCAGGAGCAAGACAGCTCTTTCACAAGTTCCCAGCACGCAAGCTTCTTTAGAAAGCTTGTGGTCAGTGCACATAGGGTTAAACAACCTCTCCCCCGGCACCGGAGGCGCTTGCACCCACCTGCTTAGATGAGAAGAGCTCTGGTCACCTAGACTCCATCCTCAATGCCGCCAGGAAAGGGGGAAGGTGGGAAGATGGGCATCTGTGCTTTCCTGGCAAGCCCGAACTTTTGGGGGTTGGAAGTTCTCAATGTTCCTGGAAGCCCCCCGGAAGCCCGGCCTGGCCTGAGTGGAGGGGATCGCTGGAGGAAGGCTGGCAGGGTATCCCTTCTGGCATTCCTGAGCCAGCTTCCTGGGGAACGTGCAAGGGGGCATGTTGGGGCCGTGGCCTCCGGGACGCCCCCTTATCTTCTAGAAGGGTCAGTGAAGTCTACCCTCAAGACGCTATTAGCCTCAGAGCTGCGGGGGGCTGCACGCACTGGCAGGGCTCCTCCTGCCACGCGGTCCTTGGCCTTGGGAGTGCCAGACATGGAGTGGGGTGAAGTGGCAGAGCCGGGGCGTGGACAGGACACCTCTCCTAGATTTTTGGTGTTTGGAGAGTCTTTCCATCCCCGACTGGAAAAACCCAAACGCCAGTCTGGTGCTCCCCTCCCCCACTTAAGCTGAGATTTCAAACAGACAACGATGGGGGTGAGGCAGGTGGCAATGACAGAGGCTGGCAGGTCTGAGGCCAGCTCTACCACTCACTGGCTGTGTGACCTTGGGCAAGTGACTAAACTTCCCTGAGCCTCAGTTTCCTCATCTGTCAAATAGGGCCAATGGCCCCCTCCTCATGGGCGGGTGCATTGAATGGATGATACCGCAGGTCCAGCACCCAGCATGGTGTCTTGCAGAAGGCAAATCTCGGTAAAGAAAGGTCTCAGCCCCCGGCAGCAGAGAGAATGGGGGCCAGGCACCTCTTGGAAACTTTCCCTCTCCAACATCCCTCCTCCCTGGCCGGGAGAGAGACGAGGCATCCCTCGGCACAGTGGGTGCCCCTGCCTTTCCCTCAGGCCCTCACTGCCCACTTCGGTCTCTGTCCACAGCCTCCTCGACAGGGGCGTACTTTGCGGGCGGCCGGAGATGGGACGGGCTTCCCGGGCTCCGGCAGCTGCCTGGGACGGAGACCTGGCGCAAGGCAGCCCAGGCAGGCTGCGGTGGGCGCTCCAGACGAGGCGGGCGCTGAGCCGGAGCTTCCCCGCTTGCGTCCTCCGCCCCCACGCCCCGTGACCCGCGCGCCCGCTCGGCCCTTACCTTGAACCATGGGAACGGCGCTGCCCCGGCCGGCCGAGGACTTGGGCGCACGTGACGGGGCGGTCCGGCGTCCGTCCCAGGCCGGGCGCAGCTAGTAGCGGCCGCTCACGCCCAGGCCACGGCTGCGGCGCCTCCTGGGGCCCGGAGGGCGAGGCGGGCGCTGGAGAGGCCCCGGAGGTCCGCGGGAGGCGGCTGCGTGCCCGGGCGGGAGCCCCCTGCCAGCGCCGCCTGCGCCGCGGCTCCGGACGCCCAGGCAGGCTCCCGGCGAGCGGCACGCGCGCGGCTCCAGCCCAGTCCCGGGCGCGGGGCGCGCGCGCAGGCGGGGAGGGCGCGCGCCCGAGCGGGGCGGGAAGCGCGCCGCCGGCCCCGCGCGCGCCGTCGTCGGGGGCTGCGGGGAGCGGCCCGGGAGCTGTCCCTGGTGCTGACGGCTCGTCCGCTCAGGGCCGAGGCTCGCGACCTCCCGCCCCCGCCCGGGGGCGACCCCACTCCCGCCCCCCGCCCCGCGGGGCTCCCGTTGCTCTTAGCCTGCTTTCCTGGCGCTCCCCGTCTCCACCGCGTTGGGATTTGGAGTCAGGCCGAAGCTGCTGTTTACCAACAGTGCAACCTTGGGGCAAGTCCTTACTCAGGACGCCTCTGGTTCGCATCTTCAAAATGCGCCTAAGAGCAGTGCCTGTAAGGTTGGTCTGAGGGTGAAGTTCAACGACGTCTAGGGGCTTGGCACACAATGAGTGCTTAGTAAATGCTTGCCTTTATCATGATGCCCCCCCACCACCATTTTCTTGTTTAGCAGCCACGGAGCAAGTGAGGGAACGGGGCAGTGCTGCTTCTGGGCTGGGCTGGCCAGCGTTGGGGGCTTGGTAGCTGCCTTTGGACCTCTTAGGGCATCCATAAAGGAAGGGAGTAGACTTCTTCCTAGGGACTTCAAAGCACAGACTTAGGACCAATGGACGGAAGTGAAAGCGAGGCGGATTTGGCCTGGGTACCAGGGAGAACTTTCTGACGGAAGGTCCTTCCGCCTGAAATGAGTGCTCCGTGACCTCTGTCCTCACAGACCTTCAAGTGGAGGCTGCAACCACAGGGACCCTGAACTGAGAAAGTTCTGGAATTAAAAGGGCTTTGAATCAAAACATGTTACGCAATAAAAACCATGCCAGCCCACTGAAAGCACGGTTTGAACGTTTGCTTTACTGACCCTTAAGTTCTCTATAAGCAGCTATACCCTGGTAGGAAGAACGTGTAACTTCACCCCCATTCTAGAGATGAGAATACTGAAAACAGACAGGGGGAAAAGTGACCTCCTGGGAGTCCATTCCCACCTTACAGATGGGCTGAGGACAGAAGGGTAAGCAACTTGCCCAGAGCCACACCGCAGGGCCACGGGACCAAACGGACAGACTCCAAATGTCCAGCCTGCTGTCCAGCCTGCCAGGTCCCCTGGCAAGGGTCACAGTCTACTTTTCCAGAAGTATTCAAGCTATTTTGAGTCTGGAGAGCTTCCTTATAACAAACCGGGAAAGAACCTTATTCCTCTTAACTAATGGGAAGAGCTCGTGCCTGCGCCTGGAATCTCTGTCCCTTCCAAGCAGGACAATTAAACGGCACCTGCCTCATTTCCCAGGGGACCAGTGGTTGTGTTTGATTCATTCCTTAACTGTGAGCCCTAGCTGCTTCCACCAGGCACTTATCTCCTGGTAAACATCACTCATCGTGTGCTTAGTATGTTCTAGACACAAGGCTAGACACTTGTCCTGCGTTGTTTCGTCTAGTCTTCTCAACGGTTCAGTGGGATAGATACTGTTGACATCCTGCGTTTGCAGCTGGAGACTTTAGGCTTAAGAGCGGTAGACCGGAGATGGGTTGGGCCAGTTCTCAGGCATGTGCTGCTAACGCTCTCCTTCCAGGGTTTCCACGTTTTCCCCAAACCAGGAAAAAAGATGGAAACATTAATAGGAATTCCATATAAGGAGTCAGAGAAAGAGAGGGGGAGGGGGTGGAGAGAGAGAGAGAGAGAGAGAGAGAGAAGAAGACATGAGAGAAGTGCAAACTAGCCAGCCAATCAATGCTCTAGGAGTCGGCATAGGAATCCTTTAAATCAACATTTCCAGTCAAAATCCCCGTTATGACAACTGAGCAACTTCTTTTTTTTTTTTTTTTTTTTCCCCAAGATTTCTTGGATCCTAGCAAATGCGTGCCAGGAATTTTAAAAGGAACATCACTGCCAAACCCTCTTTACCAACCAGCTCCCAGGCCCTTCCACTTCTTCCCGTGCCTACTTTTCATTCACACTCTGCAGAATTTCGCAGCCGTGGGTCTGGACAGCTGCAGACCTCTGAAACCGATTCAGGCTCTGGAGCTCTTGACCTCGTGAAGCACTGGTTTCTTTCCTGCGCTGTGGAAAGAGGTGGGGCTCCTGGTGCTTGGGATGATGTAATCGAGCCCATTTTACTGAATCCAGACTGAATACTCCTCCCAACGTGTAAGGTAGATGCCTTTCGCATCTTCCCTTTGCAGATGGTAAGAGAGGGGTGAATTGGCTCTCACCCATGGTCACACGACCAGCAAGGAGGTGGCTGAACGGATTTCATTTGGATACCGATGTCCCATAGTCACCACCAAACTTGTTCTTTGTGTGACCAGAGTGTGGCTTGATTTTAAACAAAAAACCCCTTTTCCAAAAATAAAAATGGGGTGGGGGAACTGAAGAGTCACTGGTCTGACTTTATAGAAACAATTCACCATCAGATTTCCTTAAATAGCACTTTCTCCTGTGCATGAAAAAAAAGGATTTGAGCTACACACAGTTCTTTCAGGTTGGCCAAAAACAAGCCTGGGGGTGGGAGGAACGTCATGGCGCCACCCCACCGGTGTTCCTTCCACTACAATCTGCTTTTCAGTTGCATGGCAACTGCAGACTACGGCAGCTACTATGTCCCCGGCACCAGCATCTTTCCGCAACGCAGAGCTTCGTGGTTATAACTCAAATCCAACAGATGGCCAAGTTGGGTGAAAAAAATCCCAACACGTTGGATCACGCGTGGCAATTCACAAAGGTTCATTTTCCACGGATAGCAAATGGGGCTTTTGTAAGTTGAGCCTGGCACAATAAAGACGGGACCTTTATGGCCACATGTTTCTTGGGGGCCAGTGTGGCTGGCCTGTAGGGGAGGGGCCATGGCTTGACCGTGGGGACTCGGCCTTCCGATCACAGCCACACAATACACACAGTCGCATATAAGTTCAGGTGGAGTGCATTAAGTTCTTGGGAGCAAAGGATATTTACCCGGCTGCTATTTCTGACCGGACTCTGGTCCTGCAGAGGGACAGAGAAGCAGAGTCCTTGGGGGGTAAAGTTTCTGCCAAGATGTGAGAATAACGGCCAAGAGCCTTTCTTCCAACTCTCTTTCTGGGAACTTTCAGTGGGGGGGGTGTGTGTGTGAGTTTGCTGTCTCCAGACGTGTCCAAGCAGCAGCTGGCCATCACTTAAAGCAGAGACGAGCTGGCCGAGCTGGCCATCTGACCCCGGGAACCCTTCCAACCTTGGAAGTCCATGAGATTTCAGAAGGGACAGCCGATGGCTGCTCAGAGGGTGCGCCCCCTTTCCCCAGCCTCTGTCTCAGCTGCCCACTGGATCTTGGGGCACCAAAAGGGGCACCCCGTTGAGTTTTCCAAGTTTATGGGCGCTGGGCCAAATGACAGAAGCGGCCGCTGTTTCCACCAGTGGGTACTTATGGAAATAGCCTGTACCTTTGGGAAATTGCTAAATTAACCTTTGTTTGGTCATTGAATTGTTTGGTTTTTCCCATCTGCACTCCGAAGGGGTTCCGCCTGATTGAATGGGCTGGTGGCAGATCCACTGATGTCACTAAATCTACGTCTCCAAGCCAAGCCCAACCCATTTAGAAAACAGATTAATTAAAAAAAAAAAAATTGTGTGATGGGTAACACCAAGACACTGCGATTATTTTGTGATGTTGGCTAGCAGAGTGTACTCACATCCTAGACGAAGGACTTTGGATTGGGTGTCAGTTGGACGTGACCAGGAGAATAACAAGGCATCAAAGTGTGTGAGAGTGTGAGAGGGTCCGACAGCCAGGCGTGCAAGGGGCCGGGAATGGCCACGTGGTCAGCCACACGTAGTGGGTGGGGTGATTCCAATTGCCCTGCTCGGAACAGACAGCCTGGTCTGTTGGAACAGAAATCGCTGATGGTTTTTAAGTACGGCAACATTTTAAAACGTTGTGACAGCAAGCTTGATATGTTTGTTCTTTAGGGATCTCCAAGGCTGCTGGACGAGGAAACCATGGTGATGAGTGAGGTACTTGGGTCAGCCAAGGGTCCCTCGGGCTCCTGTGTGAATCTCAGGACAAGTCCTGCCGAGGGTGGGGGAGCGAGATGGGGCCCCAGGGGATTCTTGTTTCCTTCATTTCAGAGATTTGTTCCTTGTTGACAAGCTTTAGCAAGAGCTCTCGGGATCTGACCTTCAGTTTCCCAGCCAAACCTTCCCACAAGAAGAGCAAAGCCAGGCACTGCATTCATTCACTCACCCATCCATTGATGTGCCACGCCCCGGAGAGGGGTGCAGAGACAAGGGCAAAAGCCCCTGTTATCTGGGAGCCCAGAGGTGGGGGAGGCTTCCGGTGAGACAGGGTTCCCTGCAGCAGGTGGAGCTGGACCCGGGACTGTACTATGATTAGCTAACACGGAGCCCTCCTGACAGCCCTGAGAGATGAGAACTCTTCTTTTACTTGACGCATTTGATAGTAAAGAGCCTGAGACTTGGAGAAGGGGACGCCTGCCTGGGCTGCGCCATGGCCAGGATCCCGCTGGCTCGAAGCGCACACTGAGCACGTCCCATGCTGCTGGGGGGCCCCCGTTAACCCTGCGAAAAAATAGGAGCTAAAAACACGAGCTTGCCTGTTTGGACTAGGTGAACCTATTGTGAACCTTTCCTCAGAGGAAAACGATCTCCTGTCACCTGCCTGCTTCTATTAGCAGAGGCTGCGGAGACTGCTGAAAACTGTTCATTTTAACAAGAGATGGAGACGGAGGCCCCTCTGTGACTGACACTTACAAACGTCATGACACGACAATAAGGTCTGTGTGAGGTTGGAGGCCTCTCATCCCAATAGCGAGGGAGCCGTTCCTTCCCTCGGGACGGTCTCCGAGATGCCATGGGAGCTCTAGCCACCCAAGCCCTACAGCAGATGACCTCCTCTGGGGCACAAAGACCAGAAACGTGGACTTGGCCACTGCTCTCCCGTCAGAATCCATCACTGCCGCCAGCTCCCGATGGCAAGTTTGGTGGGGGATGAGGAAGAGGGAGGGCTTGGGAGGGGAGGGGGGAACAGCAAGGTTAAACGTGGGGAAGCAGCGCTGAGCACGTGTCCCGGGGTGGCGAGGCGCAGGGGTGAGGGGTGGGCTGTGCCGAGCCGAGGCTCCCTCCTGCCCTGGCCTGGCCGCTGCCCCCACCCCCCACCCCCCATCTGGGGGGCCTGGAGCGACCTAAAGAGCATGAGCTACACACTGCTGCCTGAGCCAGTCCCCACAGGGTGAGATGGGGAGCTGTGCGGGGTGTTTTGAACTCCACTAAAGAATCTGGGAGGACCAAGGTCACCTGCAGCCTCCCTCGCCAGGTCCTTCTCTATCCGGCGTCGGCCCCCTTTCTTCGTGGCCCTGATTCTCGAGCACTGTCTCATCTATGGTTCCTTCATCCTCTGCCTCTCTGTACTGGGAAGGAAGGTCCATGAGGGCGGAGCTTTGTCTCTCTCGGTCTCCGGCTCCCAGCGGCAGCCATAGCGACTGTTTGTTGAATGAATGAAAGACCTTTGCCTGAGAAGGCATCTGTCTGAGGCTCTATGCTGGTCCTAGAGTCTCAGCCTTCCAGACTAGGAGTCGCCAGAAGCTGAGCCTCCCTGTGCTCCTGACGCACCACTGAGGCCACTGGCCACGATGACCCTTGCTGTTGGACGGATGAGGAAACCGAGGCGGTGAGGGGCAAGTGACTGCACAGCTCAGGGGAGGTGCCCAGAGCCCCTCCCCGCCACCAGGCTCCCCAGAGAGAAAAGGCAGAGCCCATCTCCGCCCGTCTGCCCTGGGGACTCTTGGACCACTGCAGGACCCCTAGGTGGAGCCTCCCCCCGCCACTACCCCCGACCCTCATCCATCTCACGCACGTCTGGGCCCCTCCCCGGCGGGAACTCCCTAGCTGTTCCCCTCGGCCTCCCGGTGGAGTGCAACCTCTGCAACCAGACAGCTTCCTTGCCTCTGATGGAGCCTGGAGGGGACTGGCGTTCCACCCCCGGCCCCCGCCCAGGGCACCGCCCGCTGGCCGCCCCGTGGACTGGGCGTGCCCCCTCCGCAGCCCCGCCTGCGGCCCTCCCTCCTCCGCCGGCTGTGGAAAGGCCTTTGCACGCTTGGTCTGTCCCTTGGCAGTTGACGGCACCAGGAGGCTGGGGGCGGGGGGCAGCAGGTGCCAGGCCGTGGGAGAACGTCTGGGTGCGTTGGCATGCAGTGCTGAAAACCAGGCCTTGTCTCCCAACCCGGGCCAGTGGTGCTCTGGCAGCAGGAGACATGGCAGGGAGGCAAGGGCCCGCCTCGGGCATCTCCCCCTGTCCTTGGTCTTCTCACCATTGTCACCCCCAGATGGGTCAGTCTGGGGGCACGAGTTCTCTCTGTTGGTGCTTCCTGTCCCCACCGCACCCTCCTTGCCCCCTTTCTCAAAGCCTGGGGTGCAGGGTGGCTCCCAGGTGGGGGAGGGCTGCTGGGGCCGCTGGCCTTGTTATGAAACCGGAATCACCAACGAGAACACTGCGGCCCTTCCCGACGCCTGCCAGCCCCCCCCGCCGCGCTGTTCTCACTGGCCTTTGCCGTCTGTGTTCTGATGAGAAGCCTGGGGCAGTCGGGCGACCTCGTGCGCGCCGAGAGGCTGCCACGTCGGTGAGACACGCATCTCCCCTCGGAGGAGCCTGGGACGGCCGCGCTCTGCTGCCACCAGCCCTGCCCCTCCCTTGGGGGCTCTCACCCTGAGCGTCGGGGACGCGGGCCAGAGCGGGCCTTGCTTGGCCCGAATGATGCTTCCCTCCCTTTTACGGGGGCGCGGCGTGCAGCTCACGAGGGTGGGTGAGAAAGCCGTGTGCGAGAAGTGAACACGGCTGCTGCCCGTGCGCACGGCGGCCACAGGCACCTTCCAGTCTCCCCCCAGGCGTGGCCAAGGAGGGGGCACGGCAGGTGAGCGAAGGCCGAAGGGGGGGGGCTCTACACCCCGGGCGCCCTCTCTGTAGGGTAGCATCTCTCCATGTCATGCTGGCTCCTGGGACCCAGCGCTCTCCTTCTAGGGCCTCTTCCCTTCACCCCAGCAGTGAGAACAGCAGCTCATTCCTGCCCTTCACCGGGGGGGGCCTCTCGCTGGGCCCACCTCTTCACAAAAGCCCTGTTGTTATTAAAGCCTCCTTGAACACCCTCACCTGAGTGACCTGTCACTTTCCCTCCGGGACCCTGCCCGATGCTCCCTTCTCCCAGACACACCGGGACCCATACTGGATGTGATTGAATCGCGCGATTTCTCGGCGTTAAATGACATCCTCTTGGGTGGACTGTGCCTTTGCCTGCCTGCCGCCGCGGCTGAGAATCCTTTCTTACATCTGCTCATCGCGTTGGCCCATTTCTTCCATTCCTGAGTCTCTGTGTCTTCATACTGATCTGTGGGTGCTCGCCACGTACTCAGGCTATGAATCCTGAATCTCTTTTATGGGTGACAAATCTCTCTTTATGGCCCTGCATCACGGTGACGCCGACACTTTTCAAGGGTAGATCTGTTGGGCTTTTTCTTCAGGGCTTCTGGGAGGCTGCTAAAAGTACACGGTATTTTCCCTACTCTTGGTGCAATTTTGACTTTGATGCTTAGTTTTCAGCGCATTTAGGAATTTTGCAAATGTGAGCCAGAGGTTTGCTTATTTTTATTTTCATTCTGTTTTGACACATGAATAGCCCGGTGTCACCTGTTCACTGTCGAAGTGAAACTCATTCCACACACGCAAGGGTCTGTTTCTGGACCCTTTGCTCTCCTGCTTAGCCTCTCCCTTCTCCAGCACGTGACAGATACAACTTTTACGGCCCTGTGGAACCACTGTTCTCGAGAAGGGCAAAATGCCTGTCGATGTTCCTTTATTTTGCTGCCAAAATTTTCTTCAGTTTTTTCCTCTCCTGAATTATGTGTATTATCAGCTTGTGAGGCTGGGGATCCTTGGGAGGCTTTAATTAAGATGGAGCTGAATTACAGATTAATTTGAAGAAACTCAGCGTCTGGAGAGTAGTGCAGAATGGTAGAAGCCCTAGGAGCAGACAGCCTGGGCTCAAATCCTAGTTCTGCCACACCCCAGCTGTGTTCCCTTGGATAAGTTGCTTGACTTCTCTGTGCCTCAGCTTCTTCTTGTGTAAAATGGGCTAATAATCACACCAGTATTGCTGGAAGCATTCGTGTAAAACATAAAAGAGCTAAGATATGTAAAGCACGTATGAAATCAGACATCATCTGTTTTAAGATCAATCATTATTGAATTTCTTACTAGGAAGGAAAAAGCTGCCAGCTAAGCTGTGATTTGCCCTTAATTGTAAAGTATATGTCAGTTTCAGAGATGTTCAAATGTGGAGAATATACTTATTACAATCAATACAGGAGAATATTGTCTTTACAATGTTACAATGTCTTCCCATCAAGGAGCCTGGTTCTTATCGTTAAATACTTACTGAGATTTTCATTTTCTATCCTTCAGTAAAAAAAAAAAAAAAAAAATTTAAGTGCTTTTATTTATATTAATTAATTAATTAATTTTTTGGGCTGCATTGGGTCTTCGTTGCTGCGCGCGGGCTTTCTCTAGTTGCGTCAAGCGGGGGCTACTCTGTTGCGGTACGTGGGCTTCTCACTGCAGTGGCTTCTCTTGTGGCGGAGCACGGGCTCTAGGCACGCGGGCTTCAGTAGTTGTGGCACGTGGGCTCTAGAGCGCAGGCTCATTAGTTGTGGCGCACGGGCTTAGATGCTCCGCAGCATGTAGGATCTTCCCGGACCAGGGCTCAAACTCGTGTCCCCTGCGTTGGCAGGCGGATTCTTAACCACTGCGCCACCCGCGAAGTCCCTCCTTCAGTAAAATTTTATAACATTCTTCATATGACTTCTTTAGGGTCTTCAATAATTTTTAGGAGGGTGAAGGGGTCCAGAAGCCCAAAAGTTTGCAAACCATGGCTCTGCATTAACAGAAAGGCAGGGAGACCTTAGGATCATCTTAATAGATGTGGACAGGGCAGCTAATCACAGTCAGCATCTATTGCTGTTTGAAAAGAGAAATCTGCTCACCTGGGAAAGGGTATCTGATGACAGTCTATGGCAGGCATCCTGCACTTGGGGAAATACGGAAAGTGCTCGCGGGAACAAGCTGAGCTGTGCACCCACGCACGCCAGGGTGTCCGCCGCCAGGGAGGCCTGGCGAGTCTGCATGACAGAAACGGAAATAAAAGACACCAATATTGAACCGCCGGAAGCTGAACTGTGACTACTCACTGCCACTGGAAAATTCCACTTGACAAATCCAAGTGAACCCAATGAAGATTTATTAGGACAATTACAAGTTTAGCAAGTCGGCCAGCTACAAAATAAACGCTTTTAGAAATCAATGTTTTTGTACCCATTACCATAACCCAAGTAGAGATGTGATGAAAAACTGATTCAATTTGAGGAGAGGGACAAAGGGAGCTGAACTGAACATGTGTTACTTATTCATTTTGTAAAACTAAAGCAAACATGGCATAATAAGCATATAGAACACCTGAGTGGTGAGCACGCGAGTATCTGTGACGCCATTCTCTTTATTTTTCTTATATTGGAAATATTTTAGAATACAAAGTCGACAATGGATCCCATTCCTGACAACAACAAAATTACCCAGACTTCACCGTATGCTGACTTTTATCTTCCCAACATCTCCTCTGTCCCCTGTCCTCCTCTTTCTTGGGTTAAGATTTTTGTTTCGTCATAATACACCCTTGAGTAATTCTCTCAGAAAGGAGGGTGGTGGCCAAATTTATGAGTCCTTGCATGCTTGAATGTTTCAATTTTGCCCCGAAAGCAGAATGCTGGATTTGGAGTGGAGGACTTGATAACATCTCTCAGAATTTTGGAGGAGAGATCTGGGTCCCCTGTCATTTTGTGCTGCTCTTACGAAAACTGGCACTGCTCTAGCATGCTCCTCCACAGGTAAGCTTTCTCTCCCTCTGTTACTCTTTTTTTTTTTTTTTTTTTTAAAGAAGATGTTGGGGGTAGGAGTTTATTAATTAATTTATTTATTTTGGCTGTGTTGGGTCTTCGTTGCTGTGCAAGGGCTCTCCCTAGTTGCGGCGAGCGGGGGCCACTCTTCATCGCGGTGCGCGGGCCTCTCACTGTCGCGGCCTCTCCTGTTGCGGAGCACGGGCTCCGGACGCACAGGCTCAGTAGTTGTGGCTCACGGGCCCAGTTGCTCTGCAGCATGTGGGATCCTCCCGGACCGGGGCTCGAACCCGCGTCCCCTGCACTAGCAGGCAGATTCTCAACCGCTTCGCCACCAGGGAAGCCCCCTCTCTTACTCTCTTTCTCAGCTTTGGCCTCAAGTGGACACGGTCGCTCGCCCTCTCTGGGGGCCCCTCCACTCTGCTCCTTGTGCTCTTTCTGGCCGCCCCAGCTCTGCCGGCCTGTGTTCATTGGCTCCGAGTCTGAAGACGGATGTCTTTCCGTAGCTCTGGGTCACTTGGCTGTTTTCTGCCTTCCGTCCTTGCTGCCCCACTTGGGGATGTCCCTTAGGTGGCTGTGGGGCGTCCGGAGCTGCCCCCCACGTCCCCACTTGTCCCTCCTCTTCTCCATCCCTTTGCCCTGAATTCCTCCAAGGGTGCCTGGCCTGGTCGTCAGCTCACAGATCTGCCCCTCACACGTCTCCTTTCTGCTTTCAGCCCGTCTACTTTATTTTATTTTATGTATTTATTATTATTTTTTGCGGTACGCGGGCCTCTCACTGCCGCGGCCTCTCCCGTTGCGGAGCGCAGGCTCCGGACGCGCAGGCGCAGCGGCCATGGCTCACGGGCCCAGCCGCCCCGCGGCACGTGGGATCCTCCCGGACCGGGGCACGAACCCGCGTCCCCCGCGTCGGCGGGCGGACTCTCAACCGCTGCGCCCCCAGGGAAGCCCCTGTCTATTTTAAATTCCCAAGATCTCTAATTAGCTCTTTTATATCAAGGCCCATTCTTGCTTCATGACTACGATAACCCCTCTTATCTCTCTAAAGACAGGAATTATACGTATTTTAAAATCTCTCTGCTTTACTCAATCAATGCCGCTGCCCAGGGAGTCGGGGTTTCTGTTTCTGAGACGAAGCCTCTGGGATGGGTAGCTTTTCCTCACTCGCTCCGTCTGGTGGGCAGTAAGCCTATTTTTTTTTTTTTTTTTTTTTTTTTTTTGGTGCTAGGCGGGCCTCTCACTGCTGTGGCCTCTCCCGTTGTGGAGCACAGTCTCCGGACGCACGGGCTCAGTGGCCACGGCTCACGGGCCCAGCCGCTCCGCGGCACGTGGGATCTTCCCAGACCGGGGCACGAACCCGTGTCCCCTGCATCGACAGGCGGATTCTCAACCACTGCGCCACCAGGGAAGCCCAGTAAGCCTATTTTTGCATTCGATCTGTCTGCCGCTGCCGCGTCGGTTTCTGAGCCTCTGACGGAAGATGGGGTGGTACGGGCATCCGGGCGGGGTGGGTGGGGAATTGCTCCCTTGGACTGGGGCGGGGGGTCCCTGTGTTTCATCAGGGACGGTAGTTCCCTGGTCAACGTCCTGCAGTGGTGACCACTCTCTGCTTTAATCTGAGGACTCCGGGGCTCTCTCCTGCTTACCACGTGGCGGAGGCGCTGCTGGTCCCGGGGCTGGTCCGCGAGCAGCAGCTCCAGGAAGCAGGCTGAGCGTCCTCCCACCCCACCACCCGCCTTGTCTCCGTGGCTCTGAATCTGGGACTCAAGCCTCTCTAGCCGTCCTCTCAGAGCACCTAGTGGGAATGTGGTTTCCTCTAATTTTGTTTCTTTGCATCTTTCTGTGATACCTACGGAATTCTGATCCCCTGAAAAGACTCCATTTTTTAAAAAACCAATTCTGTTACGAACTTTTTTCTTTTAAAGACATCTTTCTGACACTTGGTAGGACTTGGGGGGCGGGGAGTATGCATCGCTTCCCATTTGACTGCAGCCTCAGAGTGCTATTCAACACACCTGAAGAGCCTCTTTTGCCCTGGGTACCCCACGGCCCCCCTCCAGGGCGGGTGAGGCATCAACGGATCCTGGGTACCAAGTACCGGCTCCTAGGATGCAACAGCACCCCTTCGTTTTGGATGATGCTTTTGGATGGAGACTGAAGTCTGGGTCTGCTTGACACTGTGAGACCACCCAACAGAAAATAAGCAAACTGCTGCAACCATAAAAGTTATTGATAACTTCCAGGGCCTTCCTCTGAGCTGGGGAGGATGACAAGTACATCCCAAAGGAGCCACCAGCTTACGTGGAGTTTCCCTTTGTCCCTCAACGTGCTGTCCTGAGGCTTCTGTTCAGATGTAAGAAAGGTGGTGGATGTTTTGCTTTTAAAGGACTCCCCTCTGTGCTGAGACGGTGTCAGTGGCATAAGAGGGTCTCAGCCGGGGGTGGGGTGGGGTGGTAACATCAACCAGACTAGCCAAGGAGAGGCCACGCGATGGATTCCTCGACAGGCCCCTGGAATGTACCTGGGACCCTCAGCAGCGACCACACAGGGACCTCCGTGCTCCCACCATGCAGGGGACTGTCAAATGCAGACCTTTTGTCCACGGGAGGTAACACCCAGCCCAGCCCCAGCCCTACTGAGACATCTTGTCACTCTAGATATCGACCAGGCGTCCGCCGGAAAGCTGTCCCCATCCGCACCTGCACCGGGTGACGCCACCTCCTCACCTACGTGTAGCGTGTCTCTGTTCGGACGTTTAATTCGCCTCGACCCCCGCCCGCTGTTGGGCAAGTCTCTGCGTAACTTGATCAGTGGAGAGACAATTGGATCAGGGTGTGCAGATCGCTGCCCGCCTCTTACCTTGTGAATGTCAGAGGCCCCGGGGCACCAGGACCTGCTCCATCCAAAGTCTCATCTTTGAAAAGCAGATGACGAGCCTCGGGCTTTATTGAATTTGCGTTGACGTATGTGATGCATTTGACTGTAGCCGGAGGGCGGCTGCCCGGCCCAATAGCGAATTTGGCCCGTCAACAAGGTTAAAACCTACTTCCCTGTAAGAAACTGTTTGTTCCGGGGGGGGGGGGGGTTTGCCTTTGGTAGTTGGCTCCTGGCCAGTGGCTGACAGTCTTCCTTGAGGAAAGTCTTTTGGGCCCCGGGAGTGACTTCCATGAGGCAGCCCAGCCGCCTCTAGCCCCACCGTTCCAGTTCTGGGGGCCGGTCCTAAGGAATCACAAGCGCGGGAGCCCCGAGGATGGATGTGCGTGACCGTCGA
This sequence comes from Kogia breviceps, assembly GCF_026419965.1. Lineage (NCBI taxonomy): Eukaryota > Metazoa > Chordata > Mammalia > Artiodactyla > Physeteridae > Kogia > Kogia breviceps. The sequence goes on from NC_081317.1 coordinate 2,151,405, forward strand.
TTGCACCGCTGCCGCTACCGGTTGAAATGAGAAAGCAAGCAGCCCACGTATTTACCAGCAGGGAGCGGGCTCAATAAGTTAGCGCACAGTCACACAAGGGAATGTTGAGAAAGGAGAGGGGCTGCGCGCCCAGCGCCCTCGGGAGCAGACGCCGCTGCCCGGGGCAGTCTGTGCCCCAAGCGGGACCTCAGACGCCGCCCCGGCGCCGCCCTGCAGCATCTCCCAGATCTGACCTCCAGATCTGCCCCGAGGAGGGCGGGGCCCTCTGACCCTCGGGCTGGAGTCACCTTTGCTTGGCTGTGGCTTAAGGAGGGGGGGCCAGTCAGAGGGTCCTGGACCGGGTGGCGCCAGCTGACTCAGGGTGCTGGGCGGCAGCTGGCAGGGACCGCTGGTGTCACGGGGGGTATAGCAGCCCCGAGCTTCAGGACCACGGAACGGTGTGGCCCTTGACCTCTGAACGGGGTGTAGAGGGGCTGGTCATCCGAGGAGCGGCGTGGCCGGGCAGCTGAGTTGACCGCTGCCCGCTGGCTCCCTCGTCAAGGCCACCGTGTGGGCGGGCAGGGCCTGCGTGGAGCTGCCCGGAGGTTCAGGAAGGCCCGCCCTCTCCTCCAGCCTCCGTGAACGCCTCCAGGCTGACCGCCACTGCCTGTGGCCTTGCCCGTATCTGCGTGTCTCTAGTCTGGGGTCCTCACCTGTGGCGTGGCGGCGGTCAGGGCTCTGAATGCTTGAGAACGCCCCGCACGTGCAGCCTCCCTCAGAGCCGGGTGGGGGCTGGGCTCAAGCACGGAGCATCTCGAAGCATCAGGACCCAGACCCCAGCAGCGTGACGGCTGTCACCTACCTGGTCTGGCCAACTCTGGGCCAACAGCAGGTGGACTGACTTCCGGGGTGGGCACAGGCCTATGGAGGCGAGAGGGAGAGCCTCACGAAGAGGCAGAAGCAGCGCCCCCCCCCCCCCCGCCAAGGTCACAGCCAAGCATCAGCACCGGTCCCTGGGCGCTCACCTCGCCGGGCACTGTTCCCATTCTACAGATGAGGAAAGTGAGGTTCGGAGCACACAGCTCCGTCCTGGCCACACAGCAGTCAAGCTCGGGGCTCAGGCCCCTCTGGGGTGGGGAGTGGTCTGGGTGCCGCCTGAGTGCCGGGCACCTTCCTGGCGGTGGCGCCTTCGGAAAAGCTAAAGACACAAAAATTGCACACCCACACCTGCCCCCAGGGTCCCCAAACTCAGGGAAGAGGACTGTGACCTCATCCTTTTGGGGGATGCAGAGACAAGAACCTGAGGATGTTCTCCTGGTGAGATTCCTCAGGGCCCTGCGGGCCTCACCCCGGGAGGGTGTCGTCACCTCCAGACACACTGGTTGGGGGGGTGGGTGTGAATGTATGAGTGTCTGGGGTGCAGGCCTTGGATCCGAGGACGGGCAGGCTGAGGCCCCAAGAGGAGTCAGGAGGCCTCACTGCTCTGGCCCAGGGCGCTCTGGGGCCAGTGGGGGCTCTGGCCCAGCAGCCAGGGAGGGAGCGGGTGGACAGAGGAGCTGAGATGGCCCGGGGTGCTCTGGGCTCCTGCATGCGCCCAGCCCTCAGGCTGTGGCCACCCCTCTTGATGCCCTTGGCCCCGTGGGCATCTCAAGTCTCGGATGTGCCGTCCTAATCTCAGGGCCACCAGCTTTAAAGGGCAGACACGGGAGAACATACTGGGGCGGCGGATGGATTAGCGGGGGGGGCCGTGCTTCTTATACCTTCACATCACAACCAACCATGCTCAGGACGAGGGACGGAGACGTGCCCGCAGGGCATGGGGGTGGGGGGGGTCTCCGTCTCCGGCAGCCCCCAGCAGCCCTTCTCAGCCCGGCTTTTGACCGGCTGTCAGCTAGATTGCTGGATTTTTTTTGGGGGGGTGGGCACTGCCTGCAGCCACCCTGGGGTCACAGGGGAGCGGCCTGGCCTGGCCTGTCTGGGTCGGGTCCCCAGACGGCTTCAGTCTGGTTGTTGTGGAGCCAGCCGGAGCGGCCTCACGTGGCAGAGGCGATGAGGGATTACAGCGTGAAGGATGACGGTGTCAGAGAGATGCGGGAAAGCGAAAGGCTTATTAAAACGCTGAAATTGGTTCCAAATGAGGTCAGCCGTCGAAGCGCCTTGGAGGAGAGCCAGGCGCTGAGCAGTGAACAGTGTTTATTTCCTGACAGGGTGGCAGCGACGCCCCGGGTGCCACCCACCCCCCACCCCCCCGCTTCTGGAGCGCACAATGCACCCAAACACCAGAGCAGAGCCGGGCGGGGGCGTGGAAGCGGGGGGGCAGCACGCCCCCCCTCCCCCCGCCCTGAGAGCACCTGCGGTGGGGCAGCGCTGGCGGTGTCCGCAGGGCGCCTGGGGCGGGCAGGTGTCTCACTGACACGGGCTGGGGCAGGACCACTGAGTACTGCTGCCTCATTCCAGGGCGGATTGCTTGTTTTTTAAAATCCATTAATGCAAGGAATGGCACATCATGGCAGCGGCCACCTGATTGGACCAGCTCCCTCCCACCCCCGGCCGAGCCCAGAGCCTCCACAGTTTTTCTCCCTGCTTGAATTTCTCCTCCGAGCATCCCTTCCTTCTGACTCCGGTGGAACTTTCCTGACCTTGGCTGTCTCCGGGTACAGCCACCCTGGCTAAGAGGGCACTCTGGGGTCCTCGGTCTGGGCGCCAGGCCGGCCCTGTCCCCGACGGCACAATGCTTCCCCATCTCGTGTCCGAGGACAGTCACAGCCCGGGCACCCAAGGCCTGGGGGGCTGAAATGAAACAAGTAGGTGAAGGAATGGCCCCGACAGGATTTCTATCTCCTGTTAATTACTAGCACTTCGTAGTTTTCATTTCTGAAGTCAGCTGAATCCCTTTAGTCAAAAGCAGGAGGAAGGCCTGCTGTGCCAGCCCAGTTCTGAGCTGGAGAAAGAGAATGTCTTTTGAATCCTGTTAAAAATAAACATGTGTTCACAGCGCGCTGCTAAGAGCCACGCAGACCTTTTCTCCTCGGCTCTGGGAGCAACTGCTGATCTCACCTGCATCCCGAGAGGAACGGGGCTCGAGGTCCGCCCCAGGGCTGCTGACTCCCATCCTGGGCCCTTGCTCCCAGGCCTCGCACCTCTCAATCCCCAGCTCCCTGGGGTAGAAGGGAGGCGGAGGGATAAACTATCGGGATCGTCCAGCTCCTCCGTCTCCAGGTGGGCTGGGCGTCTGGTGGGAAAACGCTTCTGTGGGGAGGCCCAGCCGGGACTCGGCAGGGGAGGAGCGGGGCTCACACCCAGAGCTCCGACCCTTCGGTGGTGCAGGATGAGGCCTTGGGGTCCCGCTCTACCCCGGGAGAGAGCCGGCGCTCCTTCTGTCTTCTAGCCGGAGCCACGTGGATGGCCCCGGAGGCTCACCCAGAGCCAGGGCTGCCGTGGAGCCCGGTCACCCTCTCTTTGCTCCTGCTGGCTTTGTTCCCGTGCCCGCCGGGAACACGGCGCCCACCTGAGCCTCCTGTCTCACCCCCTCCCCGTGGCTGCTCCCTGGTCTTGGCGGGGGGTGGTGAAGGTCCACAGTGTCATGTGATCTCAAATGCTACAGGCCTGCTTAGGCACCACAGATGAGGAAGTTTGGGCAACATTTTAAAGAATGAGGCGATGCCCTGTGGGGCGAGGCCTACGGAGCCTGGTCTGGGGTCTCCCCTGGCCCGTGCCCGCCTGTCTTCTGTGTAAGGCAGCGTTACCTAAAGGCCTTTGGGCTTGATCCTGTAGCCTGACACCCCTGGTGCCCCCCCCCACCCCCGCCCACCAGCCAACCATGGGAACACCGTCCTGCCAGGCTCTGCCTGAGTCCCTGCCCGGGCTCCAGGAAGTGCACCTGCCGCCCCAGGCCGAGGGACATCCCTGGGCCCTGTGTTGTCACTTGTGCCGAGGGTCTGCAGCTTCCGCAGCCCCAGAGGGCCTGCTCTGGTGGCCCAATATCCTTCCACATCTTTCCCCAGGCCCAGGACGGGGGGCCTGTGGTGGCATCCTGCACACATTCATGTATTCATCCGCTCATTGGCTGATTCACTCGCTCAGCCCTTTACTTTGCTGCAGCTCTGTGCTGCCCTGGGGAACGGGCCCCAGCGGTGGGTGGGCAGGCGGTCCCTGGCCCACGGAGAACAGCTATTGTGGTGTCAGCTCCATGAGTGACGTGCCCTGTAACACCCCCACCCTGTGTGCCGTCAAGGGTGGGGGGGTATCCCGCAGCCTTTTGTAGCATCTTTCCTTCTTCGGCCCTGTTTGCAGGGCGGCCGGCCTCTGGAAAGCAGAGACCAGCACCCACCAGGACCAGGGGAGGGGAACTTGCTCCAGATTTCATACTCATGCAGAGACACAGTCATTCCTTCCTAAGGGACAGAGTTCAGAGCAAAAACAGAGCCTGCCGCTGCAAGCTCTGGGCCAGCCTTTGTCACTATTTGAGGATTTGTGGGTATTTGAAGACGATATTGTGGATACTGAGGATATTGGTCAAGTTCTTGGTTCCTCTAGAGAGAAGAGGAATCGGAGGAGGAAGAAAGAAGGAAGGGAGTCAGATTCCTGAAAGGAGGAGGCCAGGTTCCGAGCAGAAGGCAATCAGGGAGAACTTCCTGGAGGTGACAGCACATGCCAAGTCCACTCTGCACGGAGAAGGACACGAGTGAGCTGGCATGCAGAGAGACTGACACATGAGGCTGGCGGAGCTGTGAGTCCCAACGGGCCTGTGCAAAGGCTCTGTGTTGTGTGCGGGAGAAACCGTGCCATTGGCTGGCCGCCCTGGGAGGGTTCAAATTCAGTCGGGGTCCACTCCAGGCTGAAGGACATTGTGGGTTTGGGAGCTTTGGAGACAGGGAAGCAGGCCTGTCACTCACACCCCTTTCTGCAAAGTCTGTTTCCCCCAAGAATTGTGCCCTGCGGGCTACCCCTTGGCAAGGCATCAATCAAGAAGTCTGCTCCCCAGCAATGGAGCCTGCTGTCTGGGGCCCCCAGAAACCCGCCTGCAGTCTGCCCCCACCCCCAGCAGTACATCCTCTCCTCCTGGAGCAGCTGTGGCAGCTGGAGCCCGTGGGGAAATCGAGAGGAGACAAAAGTGGGGACAGCAGGCCATGGAGGGGGTGTTTAAACACAGGGACTATTTGGGGATCGTCTTTTATTTTTAGTTTGAAATCGGTCCACCCTCCAGTATTATATTCTAGAAACAGCTCCCTGGGCCCGCAGCAGTGAGGCCTCATTACTCCCTGGTCACCGTGGAAACAACCCCTCGGAGCCTCCGTCTGCCCGGCCAGCGGTGGAACACCAGGGACCCAATCCATCAGCTGTGCGGGGACAGGCCCGGGCAGCCAGCCCGGTGCTCAGCCCGGTGCCTGGCTGGAGGGCGTCTGCAGGGAGGGGCCCTTTCCGGACCCCTCTCAGAGACTCTTCAGAGCGAATGAAACCAGCCTGTCTGCTTCAATTCCCACTGACGACGTCCATGTGTCATTAGTGCCAATTAGGAGAAGCAAGGGCAGCAGAGCGTTTGGCCTGGGGCCCGGCCTGGTGGGAGGGTCACCGGGGCAATTGAATTCCCCACCAGACAAATGTGATTACCGGTGGAGCCCGGGCCCATCCCCTGCGGGGCCGAGACATAAATGGCCAGGTGGGGCGGCCAGGCTCACCCAGCCATGCAGGTCCCCAGCCCCAGCGCGCGCGAGGCGGCCTCCATGTACGGCACGGCAGTGGCCGTCTTCCTGGTCATCCTGGTGGCCGCGCTGCAGGGCTCGGCGCCCCCCGAGAGCCCCTTCCCCTACCGCATTCCCCTGGACCCGGAGGGGACCCTGGAGCTATCGTGGAATGTCAGCTACGTGCAGGAGACCGTCCACTTCCAGCTCCTCGTGCGGGAGCTCAAGGCCGGCGTCCTGTTCGGGATGTCGGACCGTGGCGAGTTGGAGAACGCCGACCTGGTCGTGCTCTGGACCGACGGGGACAGCGCCTACTTTGGGGTGAGGCTTCCCTCCGCCGCGAGCCCCCGGTCTTGCCTTTTCCTCTACACTCGCCGTCCTTAACCTGGCAAGGGAAGTCTCCTTCCTGCCTCTCTGCTCACGTTTTCTCCGAGCATGCCCTGTGTCCCAAGCTTGGGCATCTCGGGGGTGCTGATGTGAGGATGGGATGGGAAACGGACGGCTTCCGTGGTCCTCGACTGCACGCCCCAAATGCCAGAGCTCGGCGTGCCCGGGGAGCACCGCCTCACACGAAGGACACACTCGCCACATAAACACACGCTCTCCACTGCCCCCGCCCTTGGGAGGGCGGCCCCCACCCACCCACCCACCCACCCACCCACACGAACAACGCCCAGAGGTCACACGCGGCCAAGCGCGGTGGCTGGCCTGCCTGCCCACTGCCAAGGACGCGGCGCTTGCGGACGTGGGGGACCTGAGCCAGTGCGGACCCCCCGGCCCCCAACCCAGGTGTGGAACGAACCGTCCGTGGAGCTCAGCCAGGACGCTGAGGGCCTGCGCGTCACTCCACGCCCCAAACGCACCCCCATTCTTGCCAGAAAGGGCGAAGGAGGGGGGGAGGTTTCCCTTCAAAGGAGAGGGGTCTGGGGGGCCCTCAACAAGCTGAAGGGAGGTCCTCTGGGTTGGGGGAGCCTAGCTATCTTGCCCCGAGCCGCCACCCTACATTCTCCCACCCTGACCTCTCTGGGGACCAAACCCAACTCTCTCGTGGAAACCGACGCAGGAGGGTTAGAAGAGTTTTTAAGTCAGGAGGCACTTTATCTGTGAGCAGAGAGGCTCTCACTTCGATTAAGTGTGGGAATCCAGCAGGAGCACCGAGCCAGGGGCAGGAGAGGCCCCCGGGCCTCACGTACCTCATCTGCAGAGTGGGTACAATAATCCCTCTCCACCTTCTTGGGATGTGTGAGTTCCCTCGAGCTGGTCTTTCTGGAACCCGGTGGTGCTCTGTCCAGCCCCTGCCACAACTCTGCAGGCAGGAAGGAGCTCTGCCCACTTCCCAGGGGAGGGTGGGTGGGCCCGACACCAGGACGCTCAGTGGCTACGGGTCACGGCCAAGAAAGACCTGGGCGGCGCGGCTCTGAGCCGGTCCCAGAGGAGCCGCCAAGCCCGGGAGCAGCTTCCGTGGCCGCCGAGAGAGCTGGGGTGACTTGGTCCTCCAGCACAGGCAGGATTAATTTGCACAACAAATTCCTATGCAAACAAATGTCAGACTTGTTTTTCCTCCTGTAGCAATATGTTCAACAATTACATTCTAGATTTCCAGCCGAAGGTTGACAAGCTGACTTTCTGCTTCCGTTTCAAATGAGCCCTCTCCTGCAGATCCGCAGGCACCCCAGCACGGGCTTCGGTGTGGCGCTTTTCTCTAGGGAAAGTCTGGCAAGATCTTTTGCAGGTTTCTCGTTTGCTCGAGGAAATGAGGAAAACATGCTTTAGCCCTGAATGCAGGGTTTACGCAAATCCTAAGGCCAGGGACTGGGGTCCCGTGTTGTTCCTGAACTGGAATAGCGGCCTGCTTGTCGGGGGGCAGGGTCTCCCTCACAGCCTCCTTGCCAGGTGGACGTCTTTCCGTGCCCCGGCCTGGAGCCCCGGGGCTGGCCGAGCCTTAGAGCCGGGTGCCAGGGAAACAGCTAGGGGGAGGGGAGGGCAGGGTCTGGCCAGAACCAGCACCCTCGGACATCCTGGGGAAACGCAGCGGGTCCGTTTCCTCCTGGGCCTCGGTTTACCCTCTCCGGGCAAGGCTAAGACTAGGGCGAGGTGGGCGAGACGCCGGGGGTGCGGCGTTTCAGGCGGGCTCACTCTCGGGGGCGTGCAAGTGCGGGGTGCGCCCCCCAAACCCTCTCTGAGGCTCCGTGTGCTGTCAGGGTCCCTCCCTCCACAGACCAAAGGCGATTCTTTGTCTAAGGCTCCACATTCCCAGTCATGGCACCTTCTTCGCGGTGCAGGCTCCTGGGTCCCACCCAGAGGTCTGGGAACCTGCATGGCTAAGCAGCCCCAGGGAGCCCTGGCTGGCGTTCGAGGCCACGTGCCAAGGGCGCAGAGGAAGAGAGTGGGGTTGAAGGTCAACTCCACTGTCTCAGGCGGACACCGAGTCTGCACCGCGGGCGGCCGGCCCTGCACTCGGGCCGCACGGCCAGGCCCCTGGTGCTCCGAGCCCGCCCTCTCGCCTCCACAGGACGCCTGGAGTGACCGGAAAGGGCGGATCCACCTGGACGCCCAGCAGGATTACCAGCTGCTGCGGGCACAGAGGACCCGGGAAGGCCTATCCCTGCTGTTCAAGAGGCCCTTTGGCACCTGTGACCCCAAGGATTACCTCATCGAGGTGGGTGGCAGCCCGCTTGCCCAGGAGGCCGTGGGCTGCGTGGAGCCCTCTCGCATCCCAGGGCAGCGTCCCCGGGCCAGCCACGCACAGAGAGCGTGGATTCCAGAGGCCGCTGGGTGGGGACAAGGCAGGTGGGGAGAAGCCAGCTCTGCCATCGGCGTCTGCCCCGGCAAACGAGCAGCTCTTGGTTGACACACAGCTGACGTGTCTCTAGATGTTGGTCTCGCCCCGGAGCTTTCAGACGGGGACCTGAGTGATCCTGCCCCTGACTACTTCTCTCCTCCTGGTCCAGCACCTTCAGCAGGATTCTGGAAGGAGCCCAGGAGACGTGGTTTCCCAGACTGGCTCTGTGGCCAACGGGCTGTGAGGCTCAGGGCAGGTCCCCTCCTCCTCTGGGCCTCAGTTGACCTGTCTGTAAAAGGAGAAAAGGGAATTAGATGATCTGTAAGCCTCGGCCTGCTCTGTCTAGGAATTCACAGCCGCAGCAGACCAGTTTTCTCCTGAAGACAAAATCCTTTCCACTTTCCAATGCACCTTGACACCCAAAGTCTGTGTTCTCTTTATGGCGTGTCAGTGACACGGGCTGGCCCAGTGCTACACGAGGAAACTGAGGCCAGCCAGGGGAGGACTTGCCCAGGGACACACAGCAGAGAGGGAGGGGACGGAGCTGGAGACAGAAGTGTCCTTCCAGAAGGAGGTCTGAGTCCTCACCTTCCTGGCTCACCTTCCCCATGCACGAGGGCAAGGGCAGGCAGAGGACCCTCTCCCAGGACTTTGCATGGCGTCTGGTGCTGACGTGTGCTCAGCTCAGAGCCTCCAGCCTGGGTGTGGGGAAGCCGCCTGCCTGGAGCTCTGAGACACCTGTGCAGAGAACAGCCCTGTCCCCAGTGACCCTGGGGGTGGTGGAGGGAACACATGTCCCAGGTGAGCCAGCCGGCCTGGTTCACAGCGACCCAGCAATGGTTCGTTGAATGGATGCTGAGCAGATGTAGACAGAAAGCATTTAGGAAGACCACGTGTATTAATGGCTGGTGTGCACCGTGGGCTCTGGGGGTGGTCGGCCTTGGATTTAATCCCAGCCAGGTCCACACAGAGCCTCAAAGCTCCCCTCCTTCAGAGAGGTGAGAACCGGGCATGTCGCCAGCCAGGCGAGGGTGGGTAGGGACCTGGCGTCTCCCCGGTTACCAGGAGCCCAGCTCTGGGGGTGTGAGTGGACGAGTGCCGGGCCCTGTCTCGCCTGCAGGACGGCACCGTCCACTTGGTGTATGGGATCCTGGAGGAGCCGTTCCAGTCGCTGGAGGCCATCAACGTCTCCAGCCTGCAGACGGGGCTGCAGAGGGTGCAGCTGCTGAAGCCCAACATCTCCGTCCCGGCCCTGCCCTCGGACACGCGCACCATGGAGATCCGCGCCCCGGACGTCCTGGTCCCCGGCCAGGAAACCACGTACTGGTGCCACATCACCGAGCTCCCGAACGGCTTCTCTCGCCACCACATCGTCATGGTACGTGGGCCCAGTCCTTGCCCCACAGCTCTGCCTCCCACCTGGGGCCTCAGAGGTGTCCTGTCCTGGGGAGCTGTCCATGGTCCTGCTCGGACCAGTGACCTCTGCGGCGTGGACCCCAAGCAGGGTTGGAACTTTCTGCGGCCACAAGTGTGCTCTGACCACCCCCCCGTCACCCCCCTCACTCCCCACCCTCCCGGGGCCGCTGCACCCCAGCTTCCCGGCCTCGACCAAAGGCAACTGATGTCTTGATTTTTGCATCTTCTCCTGGGACTGGAACGGCTGTCTAGCTATTTATCTGTCCGTCAGGACACCCTCCTCCTTCATGAAATAGCAACTCAACTCAGAGCTCAAATGCTCTAAACACCTTCCTGGAGATATAACAGTAACGACAGTAGCTGTTGAATGTCCCCTCTTTGCCTGGCCCTGGGGAAAGAGGAGGTGGTTTACACCCCCCATCACCACAATACTACACTCATAGTGCTAGATATTATCACTCTTATTTCCATTCGAGGGCGCGCAGCCCAGAGAGGGAGAGTGAGTTCCCAAAGTCACACAGCAGGAAGTGGTGGGCCTGACTCTCAGCTGCACCTGCCTCCGAGGCTCGGCCTTGCCTTGGGCCGTCTCCGTGTGTCTGTGCAGCCACTGCCACGTTCACACGAGGACGGCTGCCTTCCCGTCCCCCAACCCCCTCATCGGGAAATGACTTGCCTGGGTCCCCTTCCCTTCGCTCCCGAGCTCACCGTGAGCTTCTGGCAGATTCTGACTGGTTCCAGGGTAGCGGCTCCACCCCCCAAAACCCTGAGCCCCAGAAGCGCCCCTGGAAATCACCTGGCTCAACCCTCCCATTTTACAGAGGGGCAAGCGGAGGCCCACGGAAGGGAGCCGCTGGGCCGGAGCCCCCCCAGTGGGGGCGGGCAGGTGGGTGGGCGGGCTCTGCTGCCCCGGGCTCAGTGGGTGTTCCACTCCCGCAGTACGAGCCCATTGTCACCGAGGGCAATGAGGCCCTGGTACACCACATGGAGGTCTTCCAGTGCGCCGCCGAGTTCGAGAGCTTCCCCCGCTTCAGCGGGCCCTGCGACTCCAAGATGAAGCCGGAGCGGCTCAACTACTGTCGCCACGTGCTGGCTGCCTGGGCCCTGGGCGCCAAGGTGCGTGCCCTTCCCAGCATCTCCCCGGGGCGCCCCCACTTAGGCACGAGAGCCTCCAAGAAGGGAGCACTGGCGGGAGGCTGTGAGGCCCCCAGGGCAACCCAGGCCCCGAATAACCCCGTCTCCCCACCGCCTGTACATTGTTGGAACCCCATGGCTCTTTTGAGCCACGCACGCCTTCTCCGGCCTCCGTTACTCTCCTGTAAAAATGCAAGAGCCCCGCGACCTAACACGCCCCGTGGGCATCGCTCTCATTTCCCCGATCGAGTTCCGCTGGACTTGGAGGCGTCTGTGCACGGGGTGGTCCCGGGGCTGTGGCCTCCCCGGGCTGTGTCCAGGGTCTTCCAGAAGCTTCCTCCACCAGCTCAGAGGAGGGGCGTGGGCGGTGGGCTCTCCTGGGGGCATGAGCTCTCCCCACTCCCTGACCCCGAGTCTAATAGGAACACTGTGTGGGCTGGTAATGAGCTGCCTGTCAGGGGGAGAGTCCTAATCCGGCTGCCTCACCAACACCACTCACCGCAGCTCAGGCCCAAGCACGTGGGTGGGTATGCCCTGACCGCCCCGGGACCCCTCTCTCGACACCCCAGTCTGTCTGCCTGGCCTGACCCTGCCCTCCGTGCTCCCTGCAGGCCTTTTACTATCCAGAGGAAGCCGGCCTTGCTTTCGGGGGCCCTGGTTCCTCCAGATTTCTCCGCCTGGAAGTTCACTACCACAACCCGCTGAAGATAAAAGGTAGGGAGCTCCGAGGTGTGCTTCCACCCCTACCGTCCTCCCCTCGGGAGCCCTGGGCGCGGCCATACCCAGTGAGGAAGATAGCCGGGCTGGCGGGGCTTAGCACCACATCCCTCTCCCCCCAGGTCTAGCCTCCTTGTCACGCGGCCCCCCGCGGCCTGCGTCCCTCTTGTGTCTCTTGTTCACTGCCCGTCTCCCGGGTCTGCGGTGGGCTCCCCAGGCAGAGTCGCTTCGGGCTGGCTCATCTGCCCAGTGGGGGCCCAGCACCTTCGGCCCTCCCCCTCCATAAACACCAGCAGCCGGCAACACGGCGCTGTCCCAGGTACCACCTGGGAAAGGCAGGTAGACGTTTCTTGAGTGCCTATTTTGCAGAAGAGCAGATTAAGGCCAGTGTTAAAGGGGTGCCTCCAGGGCCACGAAGCGAGTAGGAATTTAGAGCCAGGAGGTCTGGTCTGACCCGTCTCCGTGGCCTCGGTGGTGCGGCCGTGCTGTGGCCGAGCCCGCACTTGGACCTGGCAAGCTTGGTCTGATTCTGAAGCTGTAAGGAATCATTTAGATGTCGGGTCCATCTGAGCAAACACAGCTCACCCCTCCTCTCACGCCCTTTCCTCACTGGCACCCGATGGAGCAGGGGGCTAGCATCAGGGTGTGCCAACCAACGGGGTCACAGACAGTGGAGGGAGGTCACAGGCTGGAGTGGTCCCATGTGCCGTCTCCCCTGAAGATCTAACTTCTGTGAGGCTGCTCAGACCAGGAGATGGGCCCCCATCCCTGACCTCCCCTCCCCAAGGGGGTGACTCTCCAGCGCCCATGAGAGGTGGCTCTGCCGTCCCCAGAACAGGCTGGGCCAGGACAGGGCACCTGGCAGGATGGCAGGATGCAGGCCACTCCAGAGCCAACACGATCCCTGCCTAGAACCCAGCCTCCGGTGGTTTGACCATTGGGACGCACAGCCCCAGGACCGTCCGTCCTCAGGGCAAAGGGGAGTGCCTGGCTCCCTGGGGGGCGTTTCTGGCTATGAACTTCCCTCCTGCTTCTCAAAACCTGTCACCACAGAGCAAATGCATGCCTGGATGTGAACGTGTCAATGGGATTTTATTTCCATGTGTTCTGTGTCAGGGTGGCAAACAGGTTCAGCTCACCGGGCTCCTCTGACTGACCCTCAGCTGCAGCTCCAGCTGGAAAGGCAGCTGAAGGCCGTACTGGGATTGATTAGCGATGTCTGCCCTGGGCCGCAGGAGGGGTGGCTCTTGTTTGTTTCCTGCTGTTGAATTTATACTAGGCAAACAGAAATCCACAAGACCCCCTCCTGTGAGATGCAGGATCGCATCTCATTCCCCAATTTACCACACCAGAAGGGTGCAAAGGCTTTTTAGGAGGGAGGCACAAGCAAAGTGCAAGAAAGTATGAAAGGAAGAGTCCACACAGCCTGGGCGGCGTCATGGCGGCTTGTGAGCTGGGCCTCGGAGGACCAGGAGCATGCATTTTCACAGGGGAAGCTGACAGCTGCTTCATTCCGGAGGGAGGGATAGACTGTGCTGTTCACAGACACGGAGGTGGGCAAGGGAGACAGGCGGTCCAGCCTGGTTGCAATGTAGGGGACGGGAAAGCGAGGTGGGGGCAGATAGCAGGGACTGCTGGATCACCCTGTGCCTGAAGGTGGAACAAGCAGGGTCAGTGTTTAGGAGGATGATGCCATTTGATACTGTATCAGAAACTGAAAACATTTTCCTCTCTCTGCTTCACCAGCATCTTCTGCCATATATTGCCACATAGCCCTCTTCCTCTCACTCACTCTCTCTTTTTTTTAAATGACATTTTTCATTTGTGTAAGTGAGGGGTAGAAACAGGCTGAGAGATGAGACATCAGCTCCAGGCCAGGTCCCAGCCCGTGTCTCCCTAGCTGCGTGACCCTGGGTGGGTGACCCCTACACCTGCCCGTGCTTCCTGACCTCCCTCAGCTGTCCTGAGGCTGGGAAAGCTCGTGCATGTAACTCTCCCAACTGGAGGCGGGCACCGGGGTGTGCTCAACCAATAGCCGCCAGCGACTTCTTCCTGGCTGCATAACGAGTACTTTCTGCCACCGCTGGAATTATCTGCAGCGCGCACAGAGGGGAGCATAAAGTCAGCTTGGGCCTTAGCATGATACGGGATTTATTGCTCAATTAAAACCTGAAAGCAAATGGATTTTTGAAAACTCCTTAAGCATCAGGGAAGTCTGTCTCTTCCTGATTATCTGCTTGTATTTATGGATCTTTTGCCAAATATAAGGATGCTCCTGTCACTTTTCCAGTCTGGAGATGGGTCTCTTTTCTATAAATATCAAAATTCAACAGTTATTTCACTATTTAATCCCCATCTGAATTTTAACCAATTGCATCTCCCTTTTTATTATTATCCTCCGATGTAATCAGCCCAGAGACACAGAGGCTGAGTTGGGACATTGCAGGAGGAGAATGGGGCAGGGAGGGGGGGAGGCAGAGGTAAGACGGTGTGTTCTCAGCTCCACCTCAGAGCAGCTGAGCAGGGAGACAGCCCTGCCCCCACAGGTGCCCTGGGCCGGGGTCCCAGCTCGGCCACTTCCCAGCCCTGCGATCTGGAGCAGGGCCTTCGGCTCAGGTTCCGGGCCTCAGTTTCCCCGTCTGTAATTGCGGGAGGATGATTGTGCAGTTACACGGGCTCCCCCGCCCAGCTCCCAGGTCTCAGCTCTCCTGCCCATTCCGAGGGCATGGGCCATGTCCAGCCCCTACTCCTCCCCCCATGGGACCGGCCCCGAGATGCTCAGGACCTCGCTGACCGGCTCCCGGCAGGGAAAGGGATACTCGAGACCTGTGGGTGCCGGCATCCCCAGGCCTCCGTCCGTCAGCCTCGTATGACCACTGGGAGGCTGCCCAGGGAGCCTTGTCCTCTCCAATGTGTCGACTACAAGAGGACCTGGCAGGTGTGGCAGAATTTGGGCAGAAGCACCAAATTCTTCTCTGGAAGTCCTTGACTTCGAGCCCAGAGAGGGACGGCAACTAGCCCGAGAACACACAGCGCGCCGTTGAGCAGATGGGACCCAGGACGGTGTGTGAGCCGGGGGCTGCACCCTTAGTGCTGCTAAGGTGTCCCCCCTGCTCCAGCGGTCCACGCTCCCACTCAGGTTTCTCCTGCGATGTCCTCCCAGCACACGCAGCCCCTGGGTCAACCCCTGCAGGACAGGAATCAAAGGAGGAAGGAGGGAGAGAGGCCACAAGAGGGATGTGCCTTAAACGCTTCGTGCTGACTTCACCGCACAGACTCACGCTCACCCGCCCGGCGGGGCCGAGGCTCCTCTGTGAGAGCGGCCAGGCCCTGCTCTCTGCCCAAACCTCACCAACGGGTCGTCCTGCCCGTCAGTTCCAGCTCAGAGCCCTTTGATCCAGCAGGGAGAACATCAAGGCACTTCCCAAGCCCTCTGAGGTGCTGGCGAGCTTCCTAAACCCACTGCAGGCGTCTCACCCGACCCGGTTCAAGAGCACGCTTTGCTTTTCGGTTTTCTTTCGTTGCCTTACTCGAGTCGTTCCAAAGCATTCACCTCGTTTTCACAGAAACAATGGCTCTTGCTTTGCACGCGGGAATTGCACAGGTGAATGGGTCCTTGTGGTAACCATGGCGTCCGCCTGGGGTAAACAGGTGTGGGAACAAAGGCAGGTGAGAGCAGGTGTGGGTGACTGGCGTCTCCTGGTTGAGGGTGGCTGGGGGGGTCCGTGTGGCAGGCGGGGGTCTCGGCGAGGGGCTCCGCTCACCTCCGTCCCTCCTCCTCCCAGGCCGGCGCGACTCCTCGGGCATCCGCCTGTACTACACGGCCACGCTGCGGCGCTTCGACGCGGGCATCATGGAGCTGGGCCTGGTGTACACGCCTGTGATGGCCATCCCCCCGCAGGAGACGGCCTTCGTCCTCACCGGCTACTGCACGGACAAGTGCACCCAGCTGGTGAGTGGGCCAGACACGGAGCTGGGCCTGGCACCGCCCTGCCTCCCCAGCTGAGGCCCCGAGGGTGGGGGCCGAGGTCGGTGGCTTGTGGCTTTGCTTTCCCCGCCCTGCAGCTCCACCAGCGCCCCCCCCACACACACACACACCTCCTCTGGATGCCAAGGAGCCTCCCCACCGGCCGGCGTGCGTCTGCACCTGCCTCTCCAGTAATAACTGGCTCCCATTTAGTCCAGACCTGAGCCAGTGTTTAAAATACGTGTGCATCCTATGAATGAGATAGACACGCATTCACCATGAGAAATGCAGGCAGTGCAGCTAACACCCCTTGGTCCCAGCAGCCTCTCCTCCTCCCCGAGATAGCCAGTTGCTGGATCTCGTGTGCCCCTCCGGACTTTTTCCCTGCCTGTTTCTACAAGCCCTTACATGCGGCGTGTTTGAAAACAAACTGAGGGCTTCCCTGGTGGCGCGGCGGTTGAGAGTCCGCCTGCCGATGCGGGGGACGCGGGTTCGAGCCCCGGTCCGGGAGGATCCCACGTGCCGCGGAGCGGCTGGGCCCGTGAGCCGTGGCCGCTGAGCCTGTGCATCCGGAGCCTGTGCTCCGCGACGGCAGAGGCCACAGAGGTGAGAGGCCCGCGTACCACAAAAAAAAAAAAAAAAAAAAAAACACCCCAAACTGAATAGTGAACGTTTGTCCGTGACTTGCCCTTTAACCGACGCACAGCACGGATTCAGTGGGGACCTCGCTGGCGCTGGAGCAGGTGAGGCCGGTGAAGTGCGTGGGGCGCAGCACACAAGGGGCGCCGGTCCCCAGGGCCGCCGTGCGAGGGCAGGTGTGGCGCAGGGAACGCTTAGACTCGGGAACAGATGGAGGGACAGAGCTTCGGCAGGAGAGGAAGTGACTTTCCAAATTCTGGGCCCTCGCTTCTCCCCGCCCCCCCCCCAGTCCCGGCCTGTGCTGAACGGTCCCCTCGTCACCAGTATCCAGGCTGCTGTCAACTTTCCACTGACAGGAAGAAGCCCTCAGGGCAATTCTGTGCCCACGGGAAACGTGTACCAGCTGTATTCTAGAGGTGGAATTGCCACGTACAGGGATGTGAGCTTTAATTTGAATAAATCTGGCAAAACGCCCCCCCCCGAAAGCCCGTTCTGGGGCTTCTTCCCCCCACAGTGCCAGAGGGTGTCTGCTGCCCGAGACTCACTGACCCACCATATTATCAATGCTTAAAATATTTTCTCAATCACTTGGAAAAGCAACATCACTGTTGCTCCATTTGAATTTCCCCATTTGTAGAAGGTGAGGATGTTTGCACCTGTTTCTCGGCCGTTTGCCCTTCCTTTCTGCGAACATCTGTTCGTAACGTTGTCCAGCGTTTCTAGTGGGTGGTCTGTCTTACTGTTGGTAGAAACCAATAGTAAAAGAAACCAGAAGTTCTTTTTATGTGGTGGGTGTTACAGCGCGGTCTGTTGGGGTTGCTGCAAACACTCTCTCCCAGGCGGTGCCTTTGCTTCTCACGATGACCTGCAAGGTGAGTGTTAGCGTCCCCACTTCACAGATGAGGAGACTGAGGCTTGCCGGGGCCACAGTGCCCCCAGTTGCAGAGTGAGGCGTCAGACATGGGTCCCTCTGACTTCACACAGCGGCCTGCTTCGTGATGCGCTTTCTATGCAGCTTTGTCTTCCCAGTGAATTCGTTTCCTGGGGTTCCTTCTTCCCGGGAGCTCCCTGAGCCTCCAAGTCTTAGGCCAAAGCACAGTGGCCTCGAGCTGAAGGGACAGAGCTGTCAGACTGCACTGGCCCCACCTGCATCCACGGTGGGTCAGCTCTCATCCGAGACCAGGGGTGACAAAAATCGTAACCACACCAGCATCGGACACTTTCCCGTGTCCCCAGAACGTGGTGACACCTTGCCGGGTGAAAGTCTCTGTGGCCTGAGCCTGGAGCTGGGGCTGCAGACTCCCCGGCAAAGAGGGGCCCCAGGCCAAGCGACTGACCTCTGCCGGGGGTACACGGGTCACGCTGACCCGCTGACCTTGACAATGCCTCTCACCGGCCTGGGAACGCAGACCTGCCTTCTCTCACCAGAGTCTCTAAATACTTTACAGCACAAAATTAAAAGTAACTCGGTTTTCTTGTTCCCCTTTAAATGGTACATTCTTTGTGAAAGTCGCATTTCTGTGAACTCTCATGGAAGGGCCTCCGGCAGAGACGGGCTCTCACCTCTGTTAGCAGACCTCCGAGGGGCGTAATTTCTGCAGTCGGAAGTCTGGCCTGGTCTAGGTCTCCTCACCGCAGACAAGCCAAGAAGAAGTACAGTGTTTTGGACCACAGGCCCCAGGACAGCAATCGCCCTGCACCTGTCACACAGCCACGACTCTGGGCCAGGGGTCGGCCTCTGGGGACCAGACGGCAGAAACCCAGGTCCCCGTTGGTCAGCAGATGCTCCCAGGCCTGGCCCCAATTGTCACAAATGTGGCCACAAGGTTTCCCAGTCCTCAGATCATTGCGAGGGGGCCAGAAGCTATCCATGATGACGAGGGCAGGGGACGGTAGCTGGAGGAGAACAGGATAGAAGCACAAACGTGAAATCGGGTGACCTGCAGAAGTGCAGCAGCCTGGGGTCACTCGGTGACGGGGCGAGGGCACCAGGACCTCCAGGAGCAGCCGACGGGGTGGACGAACAAAGGCGGCGGGGTGTGGTCAGGGAGATGACCACGTCGAGGAGAGAAAGCTTGACGTGTGTAGCCCGTTTTAGGAGACCTTCTGCCCAAATCAAGTGAATATTAACGCAGGGGAACCATCTGGAAGATTGCCGTCTGCCCTGGTGGCGATGTGAGGGCTGGCCTCTTTCCTCCGTGCTGCCCGCCTGCAGCTTCGGTGGTCAGCGCCACGGCTGTGGTACCAGCTGACGGTGACACGGCAGGGAACAGCTGCCTGGCTGTCATGCGGATGAAGGCAGGTCATGCCGAGGGCAGCTGGGGACCTGCCAGTGCTGGAGGCTGGCGGGGGCTGGACAGGACGGCCCGGCACTGCTGTCCCACGCCATCCGCCCGACGTGAGGACCCCAGAGTCAGGAATAAAGGTGGAATAAAAGCGGAATGAAGCGACCAGCCTTCGGGGGCTCAAGAGGGGACCCAGAGGGAAGCCGTCGGCGGCCGGACGAGCCTCAGGCTTCTCTCCAGTTGCAGCGCGGGCGTAGTTGCTCTGCGGCATGTGGGATCTTAGTCCCCCAACCGGAGATCGAACCCGCGTCCCCTACCTCGGAAGGCGGATTCTGAACCACTGGACCACCAGGGACATCCCTCTATTGAGTTTTCTGACGGGGGGTTTCACCGATCCGGGAGAAGGAAAGGCCTGGGTGATGCAAACGGTCCAGGGAGGTAAACTCACATGGCCGTTCCGTGGCCCTGGGGGTGCAGACAACCACGCGGCCAGGCCCTGACCCCCCCCCCATCCCCGCAGGCCCTGCCTCCTTCGGGAATCCACATCTTCGCCTCTCAACTCCACACGCACCTGACGGGCAGAGAGGCGGTCACTGTGCTGGCCCGGGACGGCCGCGAGAAGGAGGTGGTGAACAGGGACGGCCACTACAGCCCTCACTTCCAGGTAGGGCCCGCCCCCTTGCCTGCCCCGCCCCCTTGCCTGCCCCGCCCCGCCCCCCTGCTGGCCGCGCAGGCTGTGGCCGGGGCCGTCCGACCCTCTCCCTCCCGACGGCCATGGAAACGTCCCCATTCGGGGCTCCCTCTCCCGGGCCAGGCCCCAACACCCGCGGAGCACACCCAGCCAGCCGGTCCCTCTTGCGGATTTCGTCTGGGGGAGCGGCTCCGGAGGGGGATTCTGGCGTGGGGCCGACCGCGGGGTCTCGGGGGCCCTGGCAGCTTGATGGTAACACCCACCTTAGGTGACCACCTTCCTATCCTAATCCGTTCCTGGCCAGAGGCCGGACTTAGCGGGTCCTGGCTTCCCACAGAGGGGTCGGGGAGGGGGGGCTGGGTCCGCAGCACTCTGAAGTCTCCCCTCCCCCCTGCTCTGGCCCTCCCCCCTCCCCTCCCCCTCCCCTCCCCCCTTCCCCTCCCCCCCTCCTCCTCCCCTCCCCCGCACTCTGCCCACCCCAGGAGATCCGCATGTTGAAGAAGATCGTGTCCGTCCGCCCGGTGAGTGCCCGGTTAGGGCCAGCAGGGCCGTCCCCGGAGGGAAGGCACAGGCAGCAATGCGGGAGGGCAGAGGCCGCGGAAGGCCTTCCAGAGCCAGGGCCACGCAGGGCAGGGGCCGGGGCCGCCCCACCGTGAGACCCACCGGGACCGCACGGAGGGCCCGCGGAGGGGCCGGGACCAGACGGCACTTGGGGTGACAAGCATCCTCCCGCCTGATCGGCTGACCGCAGGCCCGAGAGCTTCAGGGAGAGATGAGGGCTTGGGGGTGACCGTGGGTCCATCCAGCCCCAGGCAACCACCGGGGGCCACAGAGGCCGACGAGTAACCACCCGCTGGGAACACTCAGAGAGTGACCCTCACGTGTGGGGTCCCAGGGCCCACTGCCGGGCTCCTCTGCAGTGGATTGACTACCGCGGTCAGGCACCAGGTGGGACGGGCCCAGTGCGCCTGGCGCCCGGCGCGGGCCGGAGCTGAGGGGCCTCTGTCGGCTTGGCTCTCCAGGGAGACGTGCTCATCACTTCCTGCACATACAACACGGGAGACAGGACGCTGGCCACCGTGGTAAGTCCCCTGACTTCTTGCCACCTGCTACAGGGCACGTGGACAAGTCTTATCTCCTCTAGACCGGAGGGCAGGGCTGCCCCCGCTTCATTCACTCGTTCGTTCGACCAGTGGCTCTCAGGGTGTGGCCCCCGGGCTGGCAACGTCAGCAGCCCCTGGGACCTTGGTAAAAAAAAAAAAAAAACCTATGGTAAACTCATCGGTTCCTCCCCAGACCTATCGCGCTGGAGCTGGAGTCTGGGTGGTGACACCCGGCGGGCGGCCCGTGGTTTAGCAAACTCTCTGGGTTATTTTGACGGCTGCCCCAGGTAGAGCGCCACGGCAATAAATATCAACCCTAGAGCTGGTGCTGGGGAGCGGCCACAGGCGTGAGGTTTTGCTCCCTGCCCCCAAGGAGACAGGCCTGCCTCACCTGCCACCAGTGACAAGCAGAGTTGGATGAAAACTAAAGACGCGGTGGAGGTGTCGGGAGCGGGGCCAGGAGAGGCGATTGTCAGCCAGAGGCCGGGGAGCGGGAGAGGCGGGCGGGCAGGAGGAGGACAGAGGTCATTCTCACACCTTTGGTAACAAACCTGCAGCTGCTTTTCTAACAAAGTGTTAATCAGCAAAAATAAAGGGGCTACAGAGACGTTCACTATTAGGCTGTGCCCTCCTGGGCTTCATGCTAAGACAATCCTGTGTAAATGTACAGTTGACTCTGCTCCGGAGGGATGGGACGCGGGTTCATCTGGGCTGGATTGTGGGCGGCCCAGGAGGAGGATCCGTCCGGGGGGAGACTGTCCCCCAGGCTAGGTGTGCAGGCAGCGCCGACAGATAGGTGGTCGCGTGACGAATCGAGCAGCTGGGGCACCTCTGAGAGCGAAGGGCGGCCCTGTTGACAGTTGTGCCGGGCCAGCAGGTACAGACCACGAGCGACGGAGCGTCTGACCACTTGCTGACAGAGTCTCGACAGTCAGCGTAGGTCCCAGGAGTCGTCCCGGGAATCACGAGGTTCCGAGTGGACCGGACCTGGTGTTGCATCCCAGCCGGCACTGCCCCCTCCCCGACCCAGGAACTCTGGTCTGCACCCGGGACCGCTCTGTCTGACGTTTATTGAACGTCTACTCTCTGTCCCGTTTAGTTTCCTTTAAAACAGCTTTATTGAGATATAATTCACATACTGTACAATTCACCCACTTCAAGTGTGCAATTCAATGACATTTAGAATATGCGCTCCGTGCAACCGTCACCGCAGGCAATTTTAGAACATTTCCTGCCCCCAAAAGAAACCCCAAATCCTTCAGCCCCAAGCAATAACTGGTCTACTTTCTGTCTCTGTGGATTTACCAATTCTGGACTTCCAGAGCAACGGAATGATACAACCTGTGCCCTTTTGTGACGGGCTTTTTTCACTCAGCGTCATGTTTTCAAGGTTCATCCAAGCTGCAGTGTGAATCGGTGCCTCCTATGCCTCTTTCTGGCTGAATAAGACTCTCCACCGTGTGGCTGGACCACACTTGTTTGCCATTCACGCATGGATGGACACTGGGGTGTTTCCACCTCTCATTTAGGGTTCACACCAGTCTCCAAGGTAGGAATCCTTGTCTCCGCTTTCATGGGTGAGAAACTGAGGCTCAGAGAGGGAAGACACTTGCTGAAAGTCAGACACCTGACAACTAGGGCGGAACAGGCTGTTTAGCCCCGGGCTGTGTGCCTGCAAATTTCCTGCCACGTGACCCCTCCCTCCGTCTGGACTTAAGGTGACAACTGCTCTGGGTCTATGGTCACAAACTTGGGGGGAGGCGTGGGCAGGAGAGCTTTGCAGGCACGCAGCCCTGCCCTAAACCCCAGCACCTTCTTTACGAGACTGCAAGGGGGGGGCTCAGTACGTAAGAACAGCCGCTAACGTGGAGCGCCTCCTCCTAACCCTAACCCTTCTCCGCACGGAGGACTTGCTATAATGACTCAGCCTGTCTGTGCGTAGGAACGCTTGAAGCTCGGCCAGGACCCTCTGAGGCAGCAGCCCCAGGAAACAGTGAGATGGAGCCACTGGGGGCACCCAGCTGGCAGGGAGCAGGGCTGGTCCAGGCGCCACCCCTGCATGTGCTGCCTCTCGGTGGGGAGCAGCTTATGAGATGAACAACGCCCCAGGCAGGACCGCAGCATCTCCTACTCTGTGGGCGAGGCCGCTGGGGCTGAGGGTGGGAGATGTCAGGCACCTGCTTGGCATCCAGCCAGGGAACAGTGAAGGGGGAGCCCCCGGGGCCAAGCCCTGCTCCGTGCTGCTTCTGCGGGGGCCGTGCTCCCTGCCCCACCCGACCTCATCCAGGAGAAATGGTGTCACGTCCGGGGATGTTCTGGCCTCGTGAGCGCCCCTGACGGCTTCAGGCCACCGCACCACACCCTCCTCGGGGAGGTGGCCACGTCAGCGCGCAGCGGAGGGCAGCAGGGCCTTCCCACACTCTGACAGCCCCGGGCCTGAAGTGTGATTTCCACCCCAGGGTGGAGACAAAGGGAGGGCTTCCTGAGCAGAGCCCCGCAGAGGGTCTGAGACAGCAGTAGGAGGTACAGGAATCTGTGGAATTCCAGGAGGGGGGTTATCTCCGTGATCTGAGGCCAGGACAGGACGGGTGAGGAAAGCTCTGGTTCCCCGAGGCCTTGGGAAATGGGGGGTCAGAACCAGGGAACAATACAGGTGAAAACCCTCCCCAGAGGGGCCACTGAGGAGGGGGGCAGCTGCTCCTGGAGAATTTCCTTGTCAAACAGTCCTCCTTGAGCAGAGCTGCCCCGGGCTCCTCGTCCGTGGCCTGGCGTGGGCCCTCAGCTGGGCTTTTGACAGCGCTTTTTGTTCTGCCGTAAAGAAGCAGATGCCTTTCTTCCCTCAAACTTTCCCACCAGCCAAATAAAACCCCCCAGGCCCACCCCATTGTTCACAGAGAGCTGGGAGCCTGGGCAAAAGGCAAAGGTGGGCCGGGGCCATGCACCCAAATCTGCCCCTGCCCTGCTGGGGTCTGAGCCGCTGCCAAGCGGACCTCTGCTCCCTCCAGCCTGGCCCCTCTGCTGCCAGGTTCCTCCTCTTCCTGGGTCTGGGCTCCATGTTCAGCGGCTCTGAGAGCAGGGACCTGGCCAGGGGCTTAAAGCTGGTGGCACTCTGTTCCCTCCCAGGATGACAAAGCCACACGTTTCCCTGGGTGGCTTGTGACAGCCTCTAGTCACCGGCTCCTCTTCTGGAGCCCCTGCTCTTCCCAGAGCTGAGTTCTGGAAATGATGGGTGGCCATGGGGGGGTCTTCTGTGAGGGGAGGCCTCCCCTGCTGTCCCCAGTGCCCAGGCTCACACCACAGACTGAGGGGACAGCTCCCCAGCCAAGGTCGGGAGCCTGCATCCACTTAGGCTTTGCGCTTTACCCTCC
The DNA here is from genome assembly GCF_026419965.1 of Kogia breviceps. Classification (NCBI taxonomy): domain Eukaryota; kingdom Metazoa; phylum Chordata; class Mammalia; order Artiodactyla; family Physeteridae; genus Kogia; species Kogia breviceps. The sequence goes on from NC_081317.1 coordinate 2,175,164, forward strand.
CTGGGACTCAGTTTCTGCATCCATAAAATGGGTACACCAATAGCCCTCTCCGCTGCCTCCGTTGCAGTTTGATTCCTAACAACACTTACCACCGCCCGAGACGAACGTACTGGCTGACCTGTCTGCTATGGGTCTTTCCTGCACAGGCTGGGAATTCCAAGAGGGCAGGGACTTTGCTCACTCAGAACATGGTCTGGCATCACGTGATGAGGGAACGAATGCACGCGTGAATGCGGTGAATACATGAGATGTTGAGTGGCAGCGTCCGGGAATAAAGCGCCAGTGCTGACGGGCGTCCTCTCCGTCCCGCAGGGGGGCTTCGGGATCCTGGAGGAGATGTGCGTCAACTACGTGCACTACTACCCCCTGACGCAGCTGGAGCTCTGCAAGAGTGCCGTGGACCCTGGCTTCCTGCAGAAGTATTTCCACCTTGTGAACAGGTGATGGCTCCAGGGGAGCATGTCTTCTGTGCCTTCCATCCCTGGGCATGGCGGGGGAACCCCAACCCAGAAGCCCCCAGGCCCTGTTAGGCAGCTGGGTGAAAGTGAGGAATCCAGGAGCAGGGGGAGCACAAATGTGGCAACCATATCTCCACTCTCCCTTGAGGTATCTGTGGCAGGCATCACGAATCGATCCCCGCACTCGTTTCCTATTGAGTCTGGACTTGGCCTGAGAAGCCCCCTCCACCCAGCCCTGGAGCAGCCATTCCCAACTGATCCAAGCTGGCAGAAGAGATGAACCTATTAGCCATCGCCAGCAGGGAGTCAGGGCCAAGGCAGTATGTTAGGAGGCTGGTAGCCTGAGGGCTACTCTGGGGACCCCACCCATCTACAGGGAGGCGTCACTTGCCTTGCTGGGCTCCCCTCCCCTCTGCCATATCCCACTCTGGGCTGTTTCTTCACCCCACAAGGTTCAACAGCGAGGAAGTCTGCACCTGCCCTCAAGCCTCTGTCCCTGAGCAGTTTGCCTCTGTGCCCTGGAACTCCTTCAACCGCCAAGTGCTCAAGGCTCTGTACGGCTTTGCCCCCATCTCCATGCACTGCAACAAGTCCTCGGCTGTCCGCTTCCAGGTATATGCCTGCCCTGTGTGTGTGTGTGTGTGTGTGTGTGTGTGTGTGTGTGTGTGTCAGGGGCCCGCCGGCCGCTGCCCTTGGAAACGCCGTCGCCCCTTCCCAGCCCCCAGCGGCAAGTTCTGCGGCTGCCCACCCCTTTGTGCCCCAGGGCCCTCAGAGGACCCCGGCGTGGGTGACAGGGCTCCACCCCAAGGAGCTGGCAGGACGCACTCACACAAAACAGTTGAGTAATCTGGTGGTGACAGACGGGCCCAGACAGACAGCTGACGGTCTGCAGAGGGAGAAACTGACAGCCACCCCAGAAGGGCGCTACCCGCTCTCTGATGCCGTCACATCACGGGACTAATCTTGGTGGTAGGAGCAGGCCGCCAGCAAACTCCCTCAGAGCCTAAAAATAAAGTGCTTAGGGAGGGGCAGGTGAGAAACCAAACAGTCTGAAACTGCAGGCTGGTTTCTCTCCTTATCTGAGACCCACTGGGATTTAAAGGCATCTCATTTATTCCCCGGGCCAGCCGCCTGTCTGAGGCCAGGGCTGGTGCTGAGTTAGGCGTGGAAGGCTCTGCAGCCTGCAGATCTGGAAGGCAGGTTTTCTGGAGGCATTTGGGAGCTGGATTAATTGCTAAGTCAAATATTCCCAGCACCAAGGGCGGGGCCCATAACGGCGTGGCGCAGACGTCTGATGCGGTTGAAATGCGCCCTTTGTTGCGGCCTTGTCACGGGGTGGGGGGATCCCTAAAAAATCAGCCTGCGCCCAGGGCTTCTGATTGCTTCTCTGAATGAAGTGAGGGGCGGCCAAGGAGGCAGACGGAGGACTAGGATGACTTGCAGGTGAGGACCCCCAAGTAGCAATGGGGGGTTGAGTTTAAGGGCAAGAGGTCATCGGGAAAAGTGCCTGGGGAGGTGGCCTCCGCTTCACCCCTCCAGCCTCAGTTTACCTCCTGGTCCCTTCCTTGCAGGGTGAGTGGAATCTGCAGCCCCTTCCCGAGATCATCTCCAAGCTGGAAGAGCCCACGCGCCACTGCCCGGCCAGCCGGGGTCAGAGCCCCTCCGGCCCCACCATGGTCAGCATCGGCGGGCGCAAAGGTTGAGCGGGTGTGGTCTCCCCGCTCCCCCCTCCACGCCGTCCCTGTGGGCTCACGCCAGCTCTGCGCTCCCCCCTACTCTACGAAGACCCCCATGGAGCAGCTCTGTGTGCCCAGGACGAGGGGCTGGACGGAGCCACTGCCTGAGACTAGGGTCCATTCCAGCATTCTCCCCCCGGGGGAGCCCCTGCATGGCTGAGAGGGTCCCGTGACAGCTGCCTCTTGACCCACCGAGGACTGGGTGGACCGAGACCCTTGCGCTCCCTTCCGATGCAGCGTGAGGATAGCCTCCCTCCGAGGTCTAGAGTCCAGTGCCCCGAAAGCCCTGCCGTCTCGCTGGGAGGGGCCAGCCTCCTGGGACACGAGCCATGCCTGGCCGCACCCCCTGGGCTGGCCCCGCGTCCCCGGCCCCGGCTGATGGCGGTCTGTGCGGGCACGTGACGGGTGAGAGCGCCGCTTCAACGTGTCCCTGCAGACTGGCGCACGTGTCGCAGTGGACAGAGACGGGACAAGCCGTTCAGCTAGTTAGACACTTGCCTGGGGAAACTGCTCCATTGCAGGGTAAATAGATATTTTCGCCCACCTAAAGGGAAACGCTAACAGCACCTCTCGCTGCCACCAAAAGATGCGACAGCAAAGGTCCAGGCAAGGATCTGGGCGCCGGCTCCTTGGGAAACAGAATTCATAGCCCGGGTCGCTTCTCTCTGCGGTGGGGCAGGCCCGGCTGATGGAGCAAGCGGGTCCTCTGGACTCAGACCTGTGTTAGAAGTCCAGCCCCACCTCCCCGACCCTCGGTCTCCTCATCTGTAAAACGGGGCCAGTGCCGTGCGGGTTACTGAGACAATAAAACTCAGGCACGGGGCGGCACCCAGCGACGGCTGAGCCGGGGTGGTGCTGCCTGGCCAGGCACCCCGTCCCGGGCGGAGCAGAACGCGCCTCACGCCTCCCGGGTCAGTCTTCGCGTTCCTCCCTCTTAGCTGCCTCTGTTGAAGGCCAAGTTCAGCTCTTGGGTGGTTTCTGCCAGGAGTGACAGATTCAACTCTGTCCAGCCAGTTCAGCAAAACGCTGTACAGCCTCTAGGGCAGAGAGAGGGTGATGGATGGGCCTCCGAGTCCCCCGCCCAGCCCCGCCTTACACCCCAACAGCCGTCCGCTAAGCGCTGCCTCTCCTCCTGCCAGCTACTTCATTACAGACGGGACGAACGGGCCCAGGCACCCTGCACTGCGTCGTATAAATCATGGCTTTCTGTGCCGTAAGTCACAGGCCGTGATGGCTGTGAAATGCCAGGCCTGACAGAGGCTGCAGGGCGGCCAGCCCTCTGTCATCTTTAGAGCCCCGGACGACAGCGGGGAGAGAGGCCCCTCCCCTCAGGGCGCAGCCCTCGGGAGGCCAGCTGGAGCTCGCCCAGCCTCTGGACCCGGTCTTCTGGCCCCCAAAGACCCCTTCCCTCTGATCATGTGCCCACATGCCAGCCCAGACAGGGGTCCCAGTCAGCCCAGAGCTGTGGGAGAGGGTTGGAGGTTGACCCCTGGGCCTCACACCCACCAAGCCCCTCCCGGCCGCCGTTGCCTTGTTCCCCGAACACGCGGGATACACTTGTGGCACCCCAGCCTCACCAAGGGGGGAGCTGAGGTTCACAGAGGAGAAGTCCCTCCTCAGCCGGGACCCCTGGAGGATTAGTGGAGATCAGGAATCACACCCAGTTCCAGAACCTTCCGCCACGCACACCGACACCCTCTCCCCTTCGCTCACTGTCGCTCTCAGGCTGCTCGCTTTTCCTCGCGGGCAGCCTGCGGTTCTCCCCGCATCCCGCCCAGATCATGGCACCCGTGTCACTGACAAGAGTATGCACCCTGGTTCTGTGCTGAGCCTCCCACGAACCCACGACGGACCGTTTCTGCCCCCGCGGAAAGATGGGGAAACTCAGAGATCTAAAGCGAGGTGCCGAGGTCACCCAGAGGGAGCGCAGGGCCAGGGAGTGACCCCGAGCCTGTGTGACCGCAAAGCCTGGGCTCGCAACCTCCATTTCCCTGCTTAGGACCCCGGCACTGTCCCTGGGCCTCGTGGGGACTGAAGCAAGGACAGCTGGGGGAAATGTTTACTCCCCGAGAATAGCCGGTCAGGGCGAGGCACCACCTTGGCCAGGTCCCTCTGAGGGCTGCGCGGGATCATCTCCCATCTTCTGAAGGACTGGGACAGCGGAAAGAGGGCGGCGAGGGTCCGGCAGCCTGGCTTCCCCTTCCTCCCTCTGCTGTGTGGCCCTGGCCGATTTACTTTTCTTCTCTGGGCCTCCATCTTCCCATCTGCCCATGGAGAAGGTTCCCCAGCCTCCTGGGGGCAAGAGCTGCCCGGGTGACTTGCCCAGAGTCCCAGGCTGAGGTGTGCCCACGCACGCGCAGTGCTGAGAGGGCCTGGGGATGGGTGGTGGGGGCCATTCCCAGGCTGCAGGCTCCAACGGGAGCAGGTGTGCCTGCCTGAGCCCGTCCCAGGATGCTCCAGGCCTGTATTGCCCGGTGGCCATTAGGCTCACGTGGCTGTTTAAGCTTCATTTTAAATGAATGAAAATGATACAAGATAAGACATTTGGGTTCTCAGTCACACCGGCCACATTTCAAACACTCAACAGCCACGTGTGGCCATGGCTACTGTATGCGCAGCCCAGGTACAGAGCGTTTCCATCAACGTGGAAACTTCCGCTGGGCTGCTCTGCACCACGGCCGGGTGCCAGACAGCAGCAGCTGAGCTGAGCTGCCTGGGGTGGGAGCCACGTGCATTTTCACATGCCAGCCCCCTCTTGACGGGCCCAGTGGCCCGGCTCTGGACAGAGGCAGCTGGACCACCGCAGGGGTGCGGGAATTGTCCACGGAGGCATTCGGGGCAGGACCAGCCTCCCAGGCTAAGGACGGTCCCTCCTGCTTCGGAAGGTCCAGCCCCTTAGCCCCACTGCAAAGCATCAGCAGCTTCCTCTGTTATGACCACTGACAGGCCTCCAAAAGCCCAGAGGGGACAGGCTCAGGACGGAGATGCTTCGATTTCCCCCAACCGTCAAAGGCTCTCTCAGTCCCCGGCCCCCGGCCACCCATCCTGTGCTGCAGATGCAGAAACAGAGCCCAGGGGCTCCTGGGACCTCCTACTATTCTCTGCTCCACTGCAGCGAAAAACAAAGCTTCTCATTATTGCAAAGAACCCCCGTTTCGTCCCCCTCTGACCCTTCCAAACTGCCCTGAAAACCACGTAGGGTCTCCCGGGGACACGCGCAGCTCTATTTTCTCCCGTCTGTCCAGTGCCCCCACCCTCGCCCACCCTCAAGCATACACTCCACATTTCCCTGCATTTCTTTTCAAGAGGTCCTCGGATGGAAGGCAGCCCACTGTGTCCCACGAATCCCAGGTCAGAAATTTCTGTGTTTGTGGTAGATTCCTAATAAGGACTTGGGGAGCCTTCAGCGGAAGATTCTAGACTTCCCAGGAAGTCCTCCCCCTGTGCTGACATCACGGCGCAGGAGGCCTTTGCCTCTGTGTGGGGACCCTCGCCCTCTGTCCCCTCCCCGGTCAGAAACCAAAGCTTTGCCCTGGTCTTCCATCCTGTCCCTTCCTCCTCTGGAGGTGAGAGGAGGGCTGGGGGGAGGGCAGGAGGGGGGCGGCGAGGGGAGACAGGTATTTAGGGTCCATGGAGGCAGTTGCTAGGAGATGCCTGGAGAGCTCACGGGGGAGGGGAGGAGCGGCCCAGGAGGGGTCCCGCGTGGGCAGCCGAGGGGCAGAGTCACCCCCAGGCCCGGCCCGGCCCACAGGCCCCTCGGTCCAGCGTTTCGGGGGTTAGCGTGTTTGCAGCGGGGGCCTTGGGCGATGAGCCTTTAAACTGGGGAGAGCGAAGAATAAAGCTGAGAGGGAACAAGGGCAGAACCAGAACCGGCTCACGCTGGGGGTGTTCTGAGGCCTTCCAGCACGGCCACGGGCCCCTGAGCCCCTGGGGTGGCTGTCAGGTGAGGAGAGTCGGCAGGCCGCCTGAAAGGCCTCCTGGCAGCCCTGGCGACCGGCACCCAGCCCCGGGGCCGTGCTCGGCGAGGCCCCTCCCGGCCGCAGCGTCCACGCCTCCCCACGGCCCACTGGATGCCCCATTGTCTCCCGCTCGTGCAGTGGGGCGAGGACCCTGCCAGGGTCCCAGGGATTCGGCCCGGTGGACCCCCTTCAAGCTCACTCTGCGTGAGCCTGAGCCCGAAGGCTGAGTGCCCTCCCCTCCAGCAGTGACCAGGGCAGGTCGTCCTGGCCGCCCAAGGGAAGCGCTTTGTTCCCACTCGGCCCATCCAGGCCAGACGGTGCTTCTGTCGGGCAGGGAGGGTCCCCGGCAGGCAGAAGCTCCACTAGGGCGTCCTGAAGCGGAGGCAGGGCGAGGGAGCCCAGGGGCGGTGCCCCCACTGCCCCCTTGCAGATGGGGTGGCTGAAGCCCAGATGGGTAAACACTGCCCAGGCCACGTGGCAGGTCAGGCTCCCCCCAGGACCTCAGCACGTGACGGGCTCATCGCCCACAGTCACCCAGATGTCTCCCTAGCTCCTCTCCTTTGCCGAATGCTTCTGCTGCCCCTCTTACCAGCTGTTCTGGAGGGAGGTGGGCCCCACGCCAGCTCCGTGTATCTGAGGTGTCTGGGAATCGAGCGGGCTGCGAGTTGCCTGGGGATTCCACCGCCGGGGCCCTTGGTCCTCCATGAGGAGAGGGGCACCTCGTTCCCGCCAGGCACGCAAAGACCAGAGGCGGGGTGCCAGCGGCTCTGATGCAAATGCCCTTGCTGGGTGCAGGGGCCTGGGCCCCCTGTGGCCCCTAACAACCTGCCAGGCTGACAGACAGGAGCTAGTGAGAGAGTCGGGGCCTTCACCGTCCTGGGCCCCTGCAGGAGGCTCAGAGCTCCCGGGACGGCCGGAGCTGCATGCAGGTTGAGTCTGAGGGAACGGGGGCGGCGGGGGGCGGGGGAGGGGGGCGCACCCTTCTCCTGTGTCTTGACATCCGGCCAAGCTCAGTACTCAGAGCCACGGTGAAGGGGCCGCAGTGCGCATTCTGTCCAGAGAAGCCTTCCAAAATAGATGGGACGGGGTGTGTCCGGAATGGGATCAGGAAGGATGAGCTGAGGTCACTGGCTCCGAGCAGAGGGTGATGTGTTCTAGCCCTAAGCGACCAGGCAGCCTGCGGAGGGCCAGGCCGTGGCCTAGACCTTCCGGGGCTGCGGAATCCAGCGGGTCAGCTGGGGGGCGGCCCACGACAGCCTCTCTCATGTCGGTGACCCAGTGCCCTTTCCAGAGGGGCCAGAGCTATTTCTCCCCAGCAGAGGAACAAACGCAAACGGCCAGGGCGAGAGGGAACGTTTGTGTTTCTGGCTTCAGCCCCTGGGGAAGGAGTCGGACTGGAACCTGGGCCTGACCTCCCTCGTCCCAAGCCTCCCCCAAGGACGGCTGTGGAATGAATAGAGGCACACGCCCTGTCCAGAGGTCCACGGCCAAACCACAGGGCCTGGGGAAGCAGCCCAGGCCATCTGGGAAGCCAGCTAGCCTCCTCTCCTCCGCTGGCCCTACGGGGTCCACTCAGGGTTCCCCAGGCCCGTCTGTGAGCTGGGGGGCTGCAGGCGTTCCTTCGCCCAAGGTTTGGGAAAGACAGAGGTCCCCGCCCCCCAGCTTGGGGTCTGGCGAGGGGGCCAAAGTATCTCTACAAAGGTCATCCGAGACCCAAACGTCTTCCCGCGGCCTTGCCTTTATTAGTCTGACCTGTGCCGGCCCCATCCACAGTGGGGCTGCGTGGTGTGGGTGTCTCTGTAAGCAGCCTGGGCCCTCCAGGGACTGCCTGCACCTCAGTCACCGTGTGGCTTCCTGCCTGTGTCTGCCGGAGCCTTGTCCTCCCTATCCCCTGAGCGTCTGCCACCCCTGCTCCCCACGGGGCCGGGCTCGCTGGAGCACACACACGTGGTGCAGCTTTGTGGGAGCTGCCTGGGCCCTGGGCTGGCCCCCATCCCGGCAGAGAAGCAGGGCTCCTCCTGGTGCATGGAAGACAGTTCTGGAAGCCCCACGAAGGGAGCAGGGGACTCACCCCCTTTTCAAGGGCCTGTGCGAGGCCCATCCCCGGGGGCCTGGAAGAGTGGGAGACCAGGACCAGAGCTCAGTCCTACTCAAAGAGTAAGGACAGAAGCAGGAGGATTCTGCCTGGTTCTCAGCCAGCAGCATGCCTTCCTCTCCAGACCTAGAGAGTGAGGGGCTCTCGGGGAAACCAAGCCAGGAGAGGGAGCTTCTGCACAGGTGAGGGAGGGTGCTGATCGGAGACCCCTCCCACCCCTGCTTCTGGCACCGATTTCAGGGCTGGGAACTCTCAGGAGGCTTTCCCGTGTGAAGAACTGAGAGGTCAAGGCAGGAAGAGCTTGCTTTCTGGATCCACCCCCCGACCCTTCCTGGGATCTGGGAAACAGACCATTCTGCTAACCTTGACCTCAGGGACCCTGCCGCTCTGGCATGCATGCTCTATGCCTTCCCTATTGCGCCTGAGGCAGACAGTACTAATCAATCCCCACACTGTCCCCAGTTCCAGGCACACCTTACAACTCTCCAAGGCTGCTCTGGGCAGCCTGCCAGTCAGGGATAGGAACCCAGGGTAAAACTCCCTGCCTCCCTGCTTTGACACGGGCCTTATCGAGTGTTTCCTAAGCACCTTCTCAGAAGCTCTCAAGGGCTACAGGCGTGGGCCCTGAGCCTAAGGGGTTACGGGTGGCTTTTTTAGGGTGTGGGTGGACTCGAGACCATCCTTTGGTCAGTGACCACAGAATGGGTCTTCTAGGTCCTCTTTCCACCCTCTCAGTTTGCATCTCTTTGGGGGGAGATGGTTCGCAGGCTTCGACTGAGGGCAGGGGGACCCCAAGTTCTGGCCAGGGTCCGCTGGCCTCCGGATGGGCTGAGGCCCTGCCCCCGGCCCCTCAGTAGATCCCCTTCATCCTCTTGCTGTCGGGATCGAAGGGAGACTTGAGGTGAGCCTGGGCCGGGTAGGTCACCCCCATCCTCTCCAGGGCGTACTCGCCACTCTTCACGAAGTCCAGCGAGACCTAGCGGCAGAAAAGGAGGGGCCTTGGTCACTCGTTACCCAGTGGGTGCTGGGCTCACGCTACCTGCCTCTTGGGACGGGGCCGGCCGTCTCGGCCTCCCGCCCCTCCCGCGGGCAAACCCGCCGCTGTGCTGAGGGTCTTCCCTGAGCCGGGGAACTGCCCCGAGCGGGTAGATTCTGTGTCCCTGCGTCCGCGAGTTGGACTTGAGCGCCTGGAGTCCAGCAGAGCCGAGGTGTGGCAGTCAGTGAGATTTCTCCTGCGGGGCAGCACCCCTCCACCCTGGAACTGCAGGTGCCCGGGAACCGGAGCACAGCCTGGACGCGCAGGGCAGGGACACGCAGAGGCGGAGCGGGCCGGCCCAGCGCGGGCTCCTGTTCTCCTCGTGCAGAGAATACGCCCAGGGCCGGGCCTCACGGAGGGGTTCTGCTCAGCTTGTTAAACGACCTCTCTCGGCAGCTCAGGGTAGGATGGAAAACGTACCCCAAACGGATGAGGCTTTTTACGTGACCGCAGTGTTGGGATGAGGTGGCTTCTAGACCAGGCTTCTGAGCCGTGGTGGGCACTGGCCGGGCTCAAAGCTCCACGCTGCCCCCGCTGGGCCCAGAGGCCGGTGGCAGAGACCACTGGTGCCTTCAGGCGTCGGAAGGACTGGCGTGCCCGGAGCTGGGGCGTAGTCCTTACTAATAAACACCCCGGAGGCCACCAATTCTGCCCCCACGTCCAGAGCCTTTCCTTTCAAGGGCAGTTTTCCTATTTTACGAAGGAGTCTTGTTTGTCCCTCTGCGGTGCTGGTAAATGTTTAACAAACAGCTCTCGAGGGAGGGGAAGGGGTTGGGGGCTGGGGGAGGCCTGACTGTGGCATTTGCCCATTTCCATGGTATAAACACACTGGACATCCCTGACGGCGGGGTTGGGAAGAGGCGGACACAGTCGGCTCTCACAAGCCAGCCTGAGCCGGCCCTGGCCCTGCACTGGTCAAACCCCAGGTACCCCGGGCCACCTGTCTGGGTAGGTTATAAGTGTTCCTTCCTCGGTCACGTTAATTAGAAACCCAACCTGACCAAGCAGAAAAAGCAAGAATTATTGCTCTTTGAAAGAAGAGGTGACTAGGCCCTTGCGTGGGGCAAATGGACACAGAGCTTCAGCTGGGGCCCAGGGCTCCATATCTGGGGTGTCAGAGAGTCCTTTGTCACTGCAAAACGTCATCACCAGCCATGGCAACCCCTGCATCACAACTGTGCTTATTAAGGCTCCACTCAGAGCAGAGATCGGTAGACAGCCCTGTGAGGCAGGTAGGTGGGAATAATCTGTCCCCGTTTTCCAGATGAGGAAACCGAGGCTCAGAGAGACGCCCTTGTCCAAGGTCGCCAGGCCAGTCCGGGGCAGAGCGCCAAAGCTACTGAGGCCGAGCCTGTGTCCTGAGCCTCCCAGCCCACTGCGGACGCAGCCTCCTCAGACGGCACCGCGGCCCGGCCCCTTCCCCTTTGGGTCTGCCGTCAGGCCTGGCCCGCCCCTGCACCTCTGCCAGGGCTGGTCTGACTCACTCCTCCTGCCCCCTCCATGCTGCTGCTTCCAAGTGCCTCCTCCAACCTGGAGGCTCAGTGCGGGGAGGTGGGGGGCCGTAGCCCAGAGACTGTCGGGGCAGGGGAGGCCGGAAGGCCCAGCTGGATAGGCATCCCTGCCCCGACGTCACAGCCTCCTGGGGCCTCTTTCTCCGCCGTCAGGGGGAAGCAAGCAGCTGAAGCCATTAACGGTGCCACCGGTGACAATGGGCTCCCCCGCACCACTCGTGTCACACCGCCCAGCCAGCCTGGCATGAGCTTCACTCCAGGGCCCCCTAAGGGTCCTCACTCCCCTGCCAGCACGGACGGCGGCATCCGTGCTCGGTGGGGGATTATCTGGGTTTACAAATGATTGTCTGGGCAAAATGTTTAGATTTTCTCCACCCAGAACAAGCTGCCCCTTCCGTCTCATTGCCAAGTTTCCCAAATGCGCGTGTGTGCGTGTGTGTCCGCGTGCACGTGTGCCAGTTCGCATGCGCACACGCGGCTACACGCGTGTGTACGCTGATGTGTGTGCACACAACCGTTTGCACGCACGCCGCGGGGTCTCCAGCTCCAGGGAGCAGCGGGCGTTGGCCCGGCCCAGGGCCTCTTCCTGACCAGGAGAAGCTTGGAGCTTCCAGAATCAGATTCTCTCGGAGAGAAAATAGAGAAAGAGCTCCGACCCTGCCCAGGGACACAGCCCCGTCAGTCGGTCACCTCACCGTGCCCTGGTCCCCGCACGGCCAGCACGCTCAAGGTCGGGGGCAGGGGTGCTGGTGCGGAGCCTGGGGGGACCCGGGGCTCCCGGCGGCAGTGCCGGAGAGCGGGACTCACCGGCCCGCCGCTGGGGTCCCGGATGTAGCCGTAGGCCAGGGTCTTGTCCACGGTGAACCCAAAGTCGGCCCTCCGGACGTGGCCCACCAGCTGGCCGTTTCTCCAGATGGCCTCCAGGCCGAGCATGGGCACTTTCCTGGAAGAAGCAATAGACGGCTGGGAGCCCAGAGCCCCCGGGGGGGGGAAACGCCTGCGCTTTGCCTGGTCGGGGAGAGCGGGGCCGCGCCCGCCAGACCACGGGCTCCACGCCGCAGGGCTGGCCCGCTATGAGCCCCCGCGCCCGGCCCCCGGCCCCCGGCCCCCGGGGATGCCGCGGCACAGGCTCCGAGCAAATAAATGAATGAACGGAGAACACCAAAACCGGGATCTGACTTTCGTGTCTCTAGGGACAGGCCCCACAGATGTGGAAGAGGCCCATCCTGAGATCTCTTTTCCATTTGACTTCTGATCAGTTTAATGCCGTCATACGACTTGCTTGACTCGGATGGGTCTCCTTTTCCTACAGCGCGCTGCATCATCTATTACAAGTGCTTTTCTGTGTTACACATAAGGTACGACGCTCGCTGTAAAAGCGTTGAAAGTTCAAAACAGGAAACAAAGAGATTAAACTACAGTCACAGAAACGCCGGCACCGGATCGCCTGGCGCAGATCTTGGCAGACGCGCCCTTGTTGTGCGTCGCGCCCGCGAGGGCTGTGCCGGGCCCTGGGGAGGCGGCGAGCGCTGCGTGGCCCCGTGGGTCCCCGGGGCGGGCGCTGAGGACCATGACTGGCGGCGAGTGGGGCACAGCCGGGCCTGGTTACGGTAACTGGAACTGGGTGAGCCCTACACTGAGGAAAAGAGCCTGCACAGGGTCCGGGGTGCCGCCCAGTTCAGAGACCAGGAGGAAAAGGTCTGGGCCGCACGGGTCCGGTGGACGAGGGTGGGACGGAAGGAGGCTTTGTAAGCACGCTCTGGTCTCCTTTGGTCTCACCCAGTCCTACTGGGGCGCCGCGTCCATGGGAGGGAACAGCCTCAGCGAGGCCCCAGCCGGCGCCCGGGCCGCGTCTCTCCTCAGGCCCGGGACCGGCCAGGCCCCGGCACTGGGTGGGTTCTGCAGCCCGGCAGGGAGCCCCCGAGCGGGGCGAGCCAGGCTGTGGCCGGTGCTGCCTGAAGTTGCGGGCGCTTCCTGGAGGACCGGGCGGCAGGCCTCGGAGGACCCCTGCTCTGTCTGCACCCCAAACCAGAGCTGAGCTGCTCCCCGGGAGATGGACAAGGAATCAGGCGGAGAGGCGGCCTGATGGGAACCCAGGGAGAAGCCGTGGGACGATGGCAATCCCCAGCTCTGCTCTCTCTCCGCCCCCCTCCCCTGGGCGCTCTCGCCACTTGCTTTGGAGGTTCCGTATCTGGGAGAAGTGACACCCTTGAACGGCTGGCCGTCAGCTCCAAATCAACGGAGCCCAGAGATGCCCGCCGCCCTGGAGACGGTCGCTACTCAGACTCCGTGTCACACCTTCGATGTCTTCCAGTGCCAGCGCCCGGGACCCAGGGACAAGGTGGGCTCAGCTCCGAGCACGTAAGGGTGACGCGCTCCAAAGCCGCCCCGGGGGAGGTGGGGGAGAAGGGATCAGGCCCCTCCACGGGGCTCTCCTTCCACCTCTGCCACGTGCCCGGGCGAGAGCCCCTCTGGCCCTGGGCCCCCACGGTCTCCATCTGTAAGTGGGCTGGTGGCCCCAGCCTGGCCCTTCCCTCCACCGTTGCCCGCCCCCCCGGGCTGTGGGGAGGCTCCAACGAGGGTACGGTGGGACGTGGCAGCACCGTGACGGCAGGCGGCTCGAGGCCCGCGGTCTGCAGCCTCCCACAGAGCTGGCTTGGGTTGGCAGGGCCCTGCACTTTTAAAATCTGTGTTTAGAGGAATTCCCTAGCCGTCCGGTGGTAAGGACTCTGTGCGTTCACTGCCGAGGGCGTGGGTTCAATCCCTGGTCGGAGAACTTAGACACTGCCAGCCGCGTGGCGTGGCCAAAATAAAATCGAATAAAATCTGCGTCTGATGAGCGCTGCCCTCTTTTACTCCCTGCTGACCGGCCCCGGCCCCGGGCCTGGTCTGCACCCGGCCCGGCCCCGGCGGGGTCTGAGTTGGCAGCGTGGGCTTCGGAGGCAGGCCCGGCATGGACCCAGCCTCCGCCCCTGTAACGGGGCTGCGGTGGGAGTTCTGGGCGAGGGTGCCCGGCCCGTGGGGAGCGTCCCGCCAGGCGGCTCGAGAGGGGGAACCCAGAAGTCTGCTTGTCTGCGGCAGTCGCTTCTGGCAGCCCTGGCCCCGGGGTTACTCACGCGTCCACGGTGAAGCCCACCAGGCGCCGGCAGAGGCCCTCGGTCCGCTGCTTCTCCAGGGCCTCGCGCCCCAGGAAGGGGATGGCGGACTTGAGCTTGCAGGCGAAGGCCAGACCCGCCTCCAGGGGGCTGTCGTCGGACCGCAGGTCAGCGTGCCAGTGCCGGTAGCCTGGGCGGGGAGACGACGGGGTCGGCGCCAGCACGGGCAGACACACGCCCTCCGCGGGACGCACGTGGGCGCCCGCCCCGGCCCACGTGCCCGCCCGCCCGCCCTAGAAACTCCGTGACCTGGGCCTCCCGGGGCGGGGGGCGTCCTCGATCGTAGCAGGTCCCCTGGACGAGCCCCCATCGGCACTGCGGCACCTGGGCCGTCGGGCTGGGGGCCCTGGGGAGGGGGCTGTGAAGGGGCAGCGCTGAGGGCCCCTTCCCGCTCCGATGTTCTCCAGCTCTCTCCGGGAAACTTGGCGCTACGTCCAAATCCAGCTCTGGCCCCCGCCCGCCCCTACCTGGGAGATCAGCCCTCCCCCCGAGAGCGCTGGTGTCAAGAGATGCCAGCACCGTCCCCGGGCCTGCACGGAGCACCCGGTTTGTGGGCAGCACAGGGGGTTTGGGGAGACGGCAAAGGTTGGGGGAAGGGGCAGCACAGTGGGGCTGGAAGGGGCCAGAGGCGGGGGTGACAGCCTCTCTGCCTCCAGTGAACTTGGCTCAGGCAGCCCACCGGGGTGTCCAGACCCTGCACACACCTTTCTCGATGCTCAGGGAGTCGATGGCCCGGTACCCGGCATTGAGGAGGCCGTGCTTGGCCCCTGCTGCCATCACAGCCCGGTACACGGGCAGGCAGGACGGCCTCGGGATGTGCAGCTCCCAGCCCAGCTCCCCAACGAAGGACAGCCTCATGGCCCGGACCTGGGGGACAAGTCACAGCTCAGACGTGGGCCAGGGTCAGACGACTGAGGTCAAGGTCCAGCCACCACTTACTGGGGGACACTTCCGACCGTCACCGTTATTAGCCGGCCCTGGGCCCAGGCCACTGGCCTCTGGCCCCAAGAAATGGGGTGTCCTGAGGAGAGACCTCAGGAGCACTCTGGAAATGTTTTTTTTTAAAAATAAGTTTATTGATTGATTTGGCTGCGTTGGGTCTTCGTTGCTGCGCGCGGGCTTTCTCTAGTTGTGGCGAGCGGGGGCCACTCTTCGTTGCGGTGCGCGGGCTTCTCATCACGGTGCCTTCTCTTGTTGCGGAGCACGGGCTCTAGGCGCGCGGGCTTCAGTAGTTGTGGCTCACGGGCTCAGTAGTTGTGGCTCACGGGCTTAGTTGCTCCGCGGCATGTGGGATCTTCCCGGACCAGGGCTCGAACCCGTGTCCGCTGCGTTGACAGGCAGATTCTTAACCACTGCGCCACCAGGGAAGCCCTGGAAATCTTTAAAAGGAAGGGGTGTCGTCGTTGGGGGCGGGAGAAAGCGGACATGTGGTTCCCAGGCCGCAGCTCTTCTCCTGAGTGACTGTAGGAGTGCCCTGGGGCCTCTGTAACCAATGACTACAAACCCGGAGGCTTAAAACCGCTGAAGTGTGCTCCCTCCCAGTTCTGGACGCCCGAAGGCCAAAAGCAAGGTGTGGGCGGGGCCGCGCTCCCTCTGGAGGCCCCGGGGGAGGGTCCCTCCTGCCTCTTCCGGCTCCTGGAGGCCCCAGGCGCTCCTGGCTGCGTCACCCCGACCTCTGGCTCACTCTCCTCTGTGTCTGTGTCTCCTCGTCTCCATCAGGACACTTGCCGTTGCGGTGAGCCCCACGCTAAGCCAGGAAGGTCTCATCCTGAGGTCCTTTGCCTTAATCACAACTGCAGAGACCCAATTTCCAAGGTCCCATTCCCAGGTCCGGGGTGGGAACATGGATGTCTCTTTTGGGGGCCGCCATTCGATCACCGCAGGGACTCGGGCAAGCCTCTTGGCCTCCCTTTGGCCTCTATCTCCTTGTCTGTAAGTGGGGTCAGGGGCCTCGCTTTGTCTGTCTTCGGAAGCTCTGGTGTGGGCCCACCAGGAAGAATGGTGAGTCAGCCGCACGGCTCGTGGGTCGCGGCGGACGCGCTCGGCGGGTTCAGAGGCGTCGAGAGGGGAACAGCCGGGCGTCGGGCGAGTATTCTGATCGCCCCCTGGTCCGCTGGGCCTCGGTCAGGTGCTGGGATCTGAAGACAGCCACAGGCTCCGCCGCCCAGGCCTCGAGTCTTAGAAGGACTTAGCCAGAAGCCCAAGACAGCTTTCCGGCTACCAGGCCCCGGGTGGGCACATGCCGGGGAGGAAGGACGCTGCTGGCAGGGGCGGAGCAGAATCTTGAGCAGAGTTTGCCGTCTCGGACGCGCCTTCCAGGCAAGCGGCAGCTGCAGCAGATTTGGGAGGGCGGGAGCAGGAGGGAAAGACCGGCTGGTGGGGCTGCAGGGGCCTTGTCATCCGGCTGCGGACATTTGACTGTGAAAGCCACTGTCGGGGGGTTGGGTCCCGCAGGCCAGGAAAGGGACCACGGGCCCCCAAGCCCCAGGGAAGTGACAGCGCTGTTTATGCAGTGTCCACGGGCAAAGCTCTTCACGTACGTCGGACGCTCCTCAGCCCACGCGGTGGCGGGGACCGCTGGGAAAAATGTCCAGGGGGTGATGCTGGCGCGGGTATACACGGCACTGACAAGGGGACGGCTGCTCTCTGGGCACGTGTGCCCCTCGCCACCGTGTACCGGGGCCTGCAGCCACACGGAGGCCACAACCAGGACCGGGGGATGCCTGGCCGGGTCGCCTGGCTCTCCCCGCGCGGCTGGTTTGGTGGCGCGTCACTTACACGCCCAGCACCCGGCGGCTGCTTCCGGCCTTCGGGCAAATACTTGAACCCTCAGCGTCCCCAAGTGCAAGGCCCAAGCCTGGCACTGTCCAGCTCACAAAAGGGACAGGGGGGGTGCAGCAAGTCACAGAGCTCACGGAGACGGAGGACCTGACTCCATTGGTGCTCTGAGCCCAAAAGGGCTGCCCGGTGCAGCTCCTGCCAGGACAACATCTGAGCAGGAGAGTGCGGGCCACTATGCTGACCACGGAACCAGCGCCTTGTAAGTCTGACCGTTCAATCACACCGCCACCGACGGGCTGGATTCGGGAAGCTTCTGAAACAGCACAAATTTGCTCCGAGTTGCCACTTGCCCGGGCCTCTCCAAAAACTCAAAATTGACACAGAAAATGTACTGTTGACATTTCCCTGCTCCCCTGCCTTGTCAACGGGCTTCTAATTTTAGACAGCCCACGGAGGAGCTCAGGGCTCAAAGCCAATCTCATTTTGAACAGGAAAAAGTCGTTTCTAAAGCTCACCCATTCACGGCCCCAGGATCGCCGGTCTTATCAGACATACAGCCCCCCCCAGCTAAGTCAGGCTCTTGAATGAATTCATGGGCGGGATGGAGCTACCCCCAGCCCCTTCCCCAGCTCCCAGGAGCCCGGTGAGGCCAGGAGGCTGGCTGGCCTGCATCATACCCCGGCACACAGACGGGCTGAATTAATACTTCCTGAGTGCAGGGGGCAAACAGGCACAGACGGGCAGACCTCTGCTTTCTGGCAAAGTGAGGGGAAGGGTTTGGGGATTCCTAGGTGACTTGCTGAGTTGCCAGCATCATTGGCTCTTGAGACATCTTGTGCTTTTTTCTCCACTGAAACAGTGGAGTTGGGGGAGGTCTCATTTCTTCTGAGAGAGGACCCTTACTGAAGGGAAAGGCCAAAAATAAAGACGTCTGGAACATGGGCTCAGGGTCAGCCAGACCCACGGGCTGGCCTCTCCCAGCCTCAGGGCCCCCATCCGATAAATGGGGTGAGCATCCAGTCCATGGGAAGCCGGTGCCTGGTACACAGTCGTCTGACAGTCAGCGTGGGCTTGCATGGACTTTAGAAAGCAAGCCCCCAACTGAGGCAAACTGCCCTTCAAACAGCCCCACACTGCTCTGGGAACCATGGGCAGTGGACGGGGCCATGGAATTGTGGAAGGTCATCAAGAAGGGCCTTAAACCAGGTTTTGTTTAAACCCTTTTCAGACCCCAAAGACTCCCCCGATACTGTTAGAATCCACAAACCAAGTCAGCAAGGTCGCAGGATATAAAATCAACATGCAAGACTGGCTGCCTTTCTATACCCTAACAATAGACAACCTGAACAGGGAATTAGAAAAATATCTGTTTACAATCACATCAAAAGAAATAAAATCCCTAGGAAGAAACCTAACTACGGTGGTGAAAGACTTGCACGCTGAGAACTATAAAACATTGCCTAAAGAAATGAAAGTTCTTTCATTACACAAATAAATAGAAAGACATCTCGTGTCCTCAAGATATCAACGCTATTCAAAGGATCTACAGATTCAATACAATCTCTATCAAAATCCCCGTGGCATTTTTTTGCAGAAATAGAAAAATTCACCCTAACAGTCATATGGGTGACCTCAAATAGCCAAACAATCTTGGAAAAGAACAAGGCTGAAGGACTCACTTCCCGATTTCAAAAGTTACTACAAAGCTACCACATCAAAACAGCATGGTACCGCATAAAATCAGACAAACAAATCAACGGAATAGAAAAGAGAGCCCAGAAATAAACCCTCATGTAAATGCCCAGTGACCCTTAACAAGGGATCCAAGACTGTTCCGTGGGGAAAGGACAGTCTCTTCAACAAATAGTGATGGAAAAACTGAACTTTATCTTATACCATATATAAACATTAACTCAAACTGGATTAAAGACGTACATGTGAGACCTCAGACTGTAAAACCCCTAGAAGAAAACACAGAGGAAAACTTCGTGACATCGGACTTGGCAGTGATTTCTCAAATATGACACCAAAAGCACAGGCAACAAAAAGCAAAAATAATTAAATGGGACTCCAGCAAATGTAAAAATTTCTGTGCATCATCAAAAGACACAGCCAACAGTGAGAAGGCAACCTACAGAATGGGAGAAAACATTTACAATTCATGTATCTGATAAAGGGTTATTATCCAGACTATATAAAGAACTCAACAAAAACAAAATCACCTGATTAAGAAATGCATTAAGAACGTGAATAGATATTTCACGAGAAATGATATACAAATGGCCAACAAGCATATGAAAAGATGGGCAACATCACTAAACATTAGAGAAATGTAAATGAAACCCACAATGAAATATGATTTCAAACCCATTAGCATGGCTCCTATTTAAAAGAAAACACAGAAAATAATCAGTGTTGGCGAGAATGTGAAGGAATTGGAACCCTTGGGCACAGTTGGGGGGAATGTAAAATAGTGTAACTGTTAGGAAAAACAGTATGGTGATTCCTCAAAAAATTAAAAATAGAACTACCATATGTCCAGCAAAATCCCACTTCTGGGTACATATGCAAAAGAACTGAAGGGTAGAGAAGGAGCTGGTCTGGTCATGTGTGTCCCAGGCAACAAGCATCCTGTTATCAGCAGACAAACTCAGCTCTGCAAATAAACGCTGGGACAGGACCTTGTGTGAGGCCCTGCTGGGAGCAATGCCCTTTTCTGCTTGGCCCACAGCTGGGGTGACCACTCAGGAATCAACAGGGCTTGGCCAGTGCCCATCTTTGCAGTGGCCAGTGTGCTTCTGGCCGGCTGGCCCACAAAGGAAGAAATTGCTTCTACAGCCAGCAAGGGCCACCTGTCAGCTGGGCCCCCTGGGAGGCTCAGACTCCTGGGCTGTGGAACGGAGACCCTAGAGGACCCCTGAGTGAGAAGAGATCCCGCTGCGCTGGGGAGGCAGACCTGCCAAGCCCCCAACACCTGGGTGAACGTCATTACTTCTATCCAGTGCTTCTCTATTCCAAAGTGGCTCAAGGACCCTCTCCTTTTGGAAGGTTCTGGGTTTCAGACCCTTGCACCGGGACATGTGGGGCCCTGTGGAAAGTTCTGCGGGGTGCTATGGGTCCCCGGGGGTGAGAGGATTCTGCTCTCTTTCCCATCACCTGTTTCGTTCAGGCCACTAGGGTGGCAATGGGATGGTCAGCAGGGCGCGGTGTGGGGGAGTTTTCCCATCTTGAGGCCAAGCAGCGTCCCCACCAGCCTGGGCTGCAGCAGGCTTAAGGCTTATCTGCCCCGTGAGGACAAGCTTGGAGTCCGGAACACGAGTCACGAGGTGCCTCTGAGCCCCAGCCTGGGGGGCTCTGCACACGGTGCGTGGTCAGTAATGTCTGTGGTCCCACACAGGGTCAGCTGCCCAGCAAGATGAAGCTTCTAGCTACCCATTCCACAAACACCTGTGCTCAAACGTCCCACGGGGCCCTGGCACGCCCCCCAGGCTCTGGACCCTCCATAGCACTGAGGACGCTGCCTGGTCCTCCCGGCACTCACACCTGATGCAGGGCAGGTGAGGGCCAGCCACCCGCCAGAGCGGGCACCACGCTGTCTGAGAGCTTGGGCTGGGGTGCCGCACACCTACTAGGTTTAAATATGAGTCACAAACGTTGCATCCCTGGCGACCGACGTCCCTCTGAGTCTGCTTCTTCAAATCCTGGCTGATAATAGAGCTCATAGGGCCCACGGGAGCAGTCAACAAAACTGTCACTATAGAGCCCCAGGCAGGAGGCTGGCTACGCGGAGAGGTGGGTGCCGCTGGCACACCCATTTTACAGGTTAGGAAACTGGGGCTCAGGGAGGTCAAGCCACTTGCCCAAGGCCCAGGGATGTCCTAGAAAATGTTCAAAAGTCAACTCTTGCGGGGCAGGGGCTTCTTCTGTAGCATTTACCACTTTCTGTGGCAGAAATACTCCTACTACAGCTGACTTCAAGCTACCAATGGTTTAACCACCCCTTGCTAATTTTCCTACAGATTTAACCCTCAGCTCTCACGAGCTGGTGTGAGCACCTCCCAAGACGCTCGGAGGACTCACAGCTAGTAAGTCAGAGCAAGGAGTCACCACCAGAAGGTCCTCCCTCCCTGCCCTAGGCTGACTCACTGGAATATTTCTGGGGGGAGGGAATATGTTCAGGTTGCAGCAAAATGGATTTGGGGGCTTTGGTTCTACGTTTGTGCATCCGTGAACTTCCTGCCAGCTCTCCGTGGGGAGGACTGAAATCAGGGTGGTGCTAGGTGCCCACCCCAGCTTGGATCAAAGGCCACACGAGTGCCCCAGGCAGGAGAGCCCACGTCACCCCTGTGGGATGTCTGGCCGCAGGCAACATCAGAACAAGCCTGGAGTAGCCTCTCTGGGCAGACACGGCAGGAAGGCTTGAGCAGATGTGGCCACAGACACGGGCCCAAGCTCTCTCAAATCACGTCAGCTCGTGGTGATTTTACCTGTTTCCGGGGAGTCTGGGTGTGTACCAGCACCCCCGACTCATGGGGCACATCGTCCAAACACCCCTTAAATAAGTGAGAATATCAGGGTCTCCCGAGGCAGGGTATAGGCAGGGATCAGAGTATGTGCAGCCCCCTGCAGGGGCCGAGAGCCCTGAATCCACAGGAGAGGGAAGAAGCCAGTTGGCAGTAGGTTGAAAGGGTCTTCATTTTTCAAATCCTCTGGACACCCCAAGACACCCTTGATTCCAAAAACAGCCTGCAGTGGGGGTGTGCAACCTCTCCTAGGAGGCTGGTCCAGAGGGCTAGTTTACGGTGGTGCTGGTAGTTCTGGTGAGGGACCACCTTCACCAGACCACTGGTGATGGTGGAGGTGAAGGTAATGGCGGTAGTAAAGATAGTGGTTGGTGAGGACGATGTTTGTGGTAGCAAGGTTGATGGCAGTATGGTGGTGGTGGAAGCGGTGGTGGTGGCAGTGATGATGGTGGTGGTGATGGTGGTGATA
Source organism: Kogia breviceps (assembly GCF_026419965.1). Taxonomy (NCBI): domain Eukaryota; kingdom Metazoa; phylum Chordata; class Mammalia; order Artiodactyla; family Physeteridae; genus Kogia; species Kogia breviceps. The sequence continues at coordinate 2,196,887 of NC_081317.1, forward strand.
TTGGTGGTGGTGGTGGTGGTGATTATGATGGTGATGGTGGTGGTGGTGATGGTGATGGTGGTGGTGATGGTGGAGGTGGTGATGGTGATAATGATGGTGATGGTGACGGTGGCGATGGTGGTGGTGATGGTGATGGTGATAATGATGGTGGTGGTGATGGTGGTGGTGGTGATGGTGGTGATGGTGATAATGATGGTGGTGGTGATGGTGGTGGTGGTGGTGATGGTGATAATGGTGGTGGTGGTGGTGGTGGTGATGGTGGTGGTGGTGGTGATGGTGATAATGATGGTGGTGGTGATGGTGGTGGTGGTGGTGGTGGTGATGGTGGTGGTGGTGACAGTGGCGATGGTGGTGGTGATGGTGATGGTGATAATGATGGTGGTGGTGATGGTGGTGGTGATGGTGATGGTGATAATGATGGTGGTGATGGTGTTGATGGTGATAATGATGGTGATGGTGGTGGTGGTGATGGTGGTGATGGTGGTGGTGGTGGTGATGGTGTTGATGGTGTTGATGGTGATAATGATGGTGATGGTGTTGATGGTGATGGTGTTGATGGTGATAATGATGGTGGTGATGGTGATGGGGGGATGGTGACTGGAAACCAATTTTCAAAGATTCTGAATAAATAAAAGGTGTGATGCTCAAACCACACGTCACAAACTTGGCTGTCTCAGAGGATCAAAAACAGAGCCACAGATTCCAAGCAGGTGGTAAACACTATGGACCACCCCCAGAAAGACCCCGTCTGCCCCTACAGACAACGGCAGGGGCTGCACGATCAGAACATCCTTGCCGAGAAGGGGTGGGGTTCTGCCCTGGAGGAGCTTCCAGAATCTCTGAAGCACGCGCTCCCGGGAGTCCCTCTAAGCCACCCAACCCCATTCCAGCCACACCTTGTCCTTATACTTTCAGGGCAAGAAGCTGTCACTGCCCCCAACGGGACACCCCTGGATAGTGGCATCGGCCACCATGTCTCTCAGCTACACACCACCCCTGGCTCTCTAGGACAGAGGTGAATTTGCACAAGTTGTGCAAAGCGACTTCTTAGGCGACGGCTAAAACCCAGCTGGCAAACACAGGCTCCGTGAAGGTATGGGCATCCCGCCTCTGTCTGCACAACGCGTGGGGGTGGGAGAATGTTCCATCCCAGACTGACTGAATCTGAATGGTGCCACAGCAAGGACACACACAGTCAGGAAAAGAAATTCAATTTCCTCTGGACCTGCCATTAATTTTCAGAAAAAAATCGCTTTATCACCTTGCCTAGAGATGAGATCCTAGCCCAGCACCTGCTGCTTTCCAGAAGGGGCCCCCGTCCTTGGCTGAGTCAGGGAGACACCGCGTCTCCCCTGGGAACCAGGCCAGGAGCAGGCTTTCACTGGGAACCTCTCTGGCCTTGAGGACATCCGGTCAGCTGGCTGCCAAGGGGACAGCTCCCGCCCCCTGTTCTTCCTCTAGGAATGCAAGGATCTTGCAAGCCTGGGGCTGGTCCAAGCGTCACAGAATTATTGCAAAACAACGGCACTGCTCCGCAGAGGACACTGCCCGGCCGGTGGCACTGCTCAGCCACGGTCGCCCACCCACGCGTTTGCCGTGAGTGTGGGTCCCTGTGGGCGGCGGCGGGGTCCTGCTCACCCACCCTCAGGCGGGATCTGTGGTTCTGGGCTCTGACCCTCGTCATTCGGCATATCCCTCGTGACCCGGAGGCCTTCCCGATGACTCAGACACACATATTCCTCTCCTGCATCTGGTTGGCTGGCGTCCAATGATCTCCCATAAAGACTTGGCCCCGAGCTCCGGGCCCAGCATCCCAACAGTGATGGAACTGGTGTCAACACATGCTGATATTGTTTAGGAGAACATGAAATTCCCCCTGGATCCCGAGAGCATGCAGGATATCTGGACAGACTTTCAGGACGGGCCAGAAAAGAGTCTGGTCGTTGTGTAAACTCTGTGCCACAGACGGGGAAACTGAGACCCACAGAGGTGGTTCCACAGAGGCCGGGGCAGGACCAGAAGCCAGGCCTGCTGCCCCCCGCTCTGCTGGGCACTGCGGTGATGGTGCTCCCGGCCCCCCGGGTCCCGGGCTGACCCGGGTCCCACCTCCCCGCCTGCCTGTGAGGCCACCTTGGGTGGGGGCCAGGGCAGTGGCCAGCCCCAGCTCCCACGGCCCAAGTCCTGCTGGCAGCTGACTTCCCCATCCCTTTTGCTGGCCGGTGGATGCGAAGGCCTTTGTGCCCCTGGCTTGGACTGTCTGGGGACTTGTGGCTTGGGTCACTGTGAGGTCAGCAAAAACCGTAACATTGACACCAAGGAGCCAGAGCCTAGCCTTTGGGGCCCTCAGGAGAAGGCGCGGTCGCCAAGGCAGGGCTGGATTCCTCCTGCAGACGTCTTCCTGGGGCCCTCTTCACTCCCATGTCAGCTGCTGAGCAGTGGCGGCTCCTCTCACCACCCAGGCCCTCGCTCCAACGCAGGCTGGGCTAGGGCAGCAGCGCCCTTCCTGCCCCCCAAGCTCAGCTGGGCTGTGAGCCTGCGGAGGGCCAGGCCCGTGTCTTCCATCCCAGAGCCCTGATCTGAGCCGACATGTCCAGAATTAATTCTAGGGAGAGTGTTGGGGAGCTCAGCATTGGGGTAGAACCTTGGGTTTAGAAGGGATGCTAGAACTCGGCCGGGCATCCACATTGGCCGAATATGAGCCGATGGGCCAAACCCCTCAGGGAGCGACTGGCCTTGGAAAGCTCTGCGCTTCTCCCCGACCCTGCCCCAAAGGCCTATGGGACAGAAAATACCAAATGACTGCTGAACGGCCAGGCAGGCCGGGACCACGGCCCTGGTACACCTCTGTCTCTGGGTTCTGGTTCTGAGGAACGCGTCATAGGTCAATAATCAGAGTCATAAAAGGCCCCACCATCGAGGGAAGCCCATCACAGGGCTGTTCCAAGGAGAAAAACCAGCCCAACCAAATGTCCTGCTTATGGAGAGGATGACACGACATCCAAAGTGCTTCTCAGACAGTATTTCAAGGAACAGGAAAACTATCACAACTCAGTAAGAGAATAAAGCCAAATGTGCAAACTAGGTATATGGGATGGTGCTTCTGTTTTAAAATTTACAGGCAGGAGATTAGGGAAAGAAGATGGAAGGAAATACAGTGTCAACCTTGGCTTTCTCTCTGCTGGAATTAGAGGGGTTTTTGTTTGTTCTTACTTTACTAATATTCCCTGTTTATAGTGAAGCAGCCCATCAACTCTTCAGCCAGACTCTGTGGCAGGTGAGAAAGGGAAGTCTCAGAGAGGTCAAGGGTCACGCCCGAAGGGGTCATGTCAGTGGGGAGGTCTGCACCCGGGCCCTGCGCACTGCGTACCGTGGTTGGAAACCGAGAAACGAGCAATACGGTGCTTTTGACCAAACCAGTAAGCCAGTTCCGGAGGAGGCGGTGGAGAGAAGCAGCCTGTGTATGTCCTGCACCCCACGTCTCCCACCCCGTGGCCCCTGACCTGTGCCTGTTACTCCATGCAGGAGTTCATCCTGGAGTCTGGCCTCTGCTTCCACCGGCCAGAGCCCTGGCCCAGCCCGGCTCCTGGAGGCCAACGTGCAGCCAGACGGCCGTGGGCCAGGCCTGGGCTGGGGCGGCAGCCAGGGCCGGGAAGGGTCAGCCCCCACTGCAGCCCATTGTCCAAGACTAAGGCCCAGGTGCCTCGCTGGAGAGACCCTTGGCTGGCAGGGGCAGCGTTCGCCACTGGTCTCTCCCACACGAACCCCGGAACCACACACAGGCTGAGCCAACGCCAAGCTCCCAGCTCCCCCTCCCACTTTACAAGTCAGAACCCCGCCCCAGATGGGGCTGGGTGCTGCACGGACCCCACGGGGGCCGAGAGGGCCAGAGCTGCAGTCGGGGCAGGCCAGAGGCCACTGTGGCCTGGGGTGGAGCTGTGCCATTCTCTCAAAACGCACGCCCTCTCTGGTCCCGGCAGGCGGCTTTGTACCAATCAGGCAGGAAGCAAGCTAGACAGAGACATCCCCAGTTTCCTGCCCCCCAGCACAGCCTCCAGAGAGGGAAGGCAGACCAGAGCCGGGCCAGCGCTCCTCGGCTCTGCAGAGCTGCTTTTATCTGGTTTCTCCTGGCAGCCTCCTTTCTGATGTCATTGAAACATTGTTTACTTGCTAACGGGACCTAGATTCCTCCGACCTCCAGCCCCTCTGCAGGCCAGGATCACAAACATCCCTTAGCACTTTCCCCCCCAAACCCCCCAGATGAACAAGAAGGAAGTAGAAGAGGGGGAAGTGCCCCCGAATCCGGCTGTCTGTCCACCCACCCCCTCCTTAAGGCCACCTCCGAGTTACTGACACATATTCATGTGCTTTTTATGTTTCATTAGCTGGGGGGCCTTGAGCAGTCCATCTAACTTCTCTGGGCTCAATTCAGGGAAACATCCGTCCTGGGGGTAACATTTCCTACATCTGCTGTAAGACCTTGCTCAATGCACCTGGCTGTGACTGACACCTGCTCAGGGGGCAGTCAGAGAGCAGCACCTCCTCCCCTGCCCCACCCCTCTCCCCTGCCATGGCAGTTCTGCCTCTGGGGACGCATGGTCACGTCTGGACACATGTCTGGTTGTCACATCTGGGGGGGCCCCTGGCGTCAGGTGGGTGAAGGCCAGGGACGCTGGTCCGCGCTGCAACGCCCGGGCTGCGCCCCCTGCCCCGTCAGAATATCTGTTCCACAATGTCATCGATAGCGCTGAGGCTGAGAAGCCCATGCTAGAACCTTCCACGCTGTCGTGAGTATGGAGTGGGACAGTACTCGCGAGTCAGGTGCTTTGAATAGTGCCTGGTGCCTTGCGAGCCCTCGGCTGACAGCGGCTGAGCTTACTTTGACCTTGAGGTTACTCCTGACCCTTTTGCCCTCGGGAAGTCAGGGTGGGGACTGCGCTGCCCATTTTCCAAAGAGCACACCACGCGCCAGGAGTAGGGCCTGCCCAGAGCTGGACCCGGGACCCCGGCCCCAGCATCTCTGAGGACACTGAGTCCGCAGCAGCCCTGATACTGTCCACAGTCTCAGAAGCTTCCGGTCCTGGGACCCGGCCTGCTGGAGCTGGGGGACGGGCAGGGGGCGCTCCCCGGGGCCTGGCGGTGCACCCCGAGCGGCCCCTCCCCTCTCCCGCGATGTGGGGTGCTGGGAAGGGGGGACACCCCAGAGGACCGGCCGCCTCCTCAGGACACGCAGGCCTCTGGAGCAGCGTGATTGCTTGGCTGCCCCCAGAGCTGTCATCTCCAAGGAGGCGCAGGGAATGCCCCGCTCTGGGAGGGCGTGCACTTGCCTCTGAGGACGGGACGCTGGGGGAGCCTTCACAGGTGGCAGGTCCCCGGCAGAAGCTTGGGGCTGCGCCCCTCAGCGCGCGCCAGACACTGGGTGGGGCACGGGTGATACCCGGCTTTGACCCCCGTTCCTCATCTGAGGCCCTAACAGCCCGTGGGCAGGACACGTGGTCCCCACTTCACAGGAGGGAACCAGGGTCCAGGGAGGTAGGTCCACAGACGTCCCCGAGGGCACACGACTCCCAAGCCCCAGGTTTGTTCCCTTGCGGCTGCTGCCCCCCTACAGCCCAGGGGACAGCGGCCAGGTGGTACCTACCAGGTGCCCGGCGGCTCTCACCAGCTGGTGAGTGAAGAGCGGGAAGGCCTCATTGCTCAGGTCTGCATCGAGCACTTCCTGGAGGATGGCCCGGCTGTGAGCGAGAACAAGGTCGGTCGGTCAGTCGGTCAACAAACACCTGCCCAGCCCTCCTGGGTGCGTGGCCCGGGCTGGAGAGGCACTGGGCACACGGCAGTGAGCAGGACGAGGCCCCGTCCTCACGGGGCAGACCGCCAACAAACACGCTATTAATAAAACACACCAAGAGGGAGACGCCCCCCAAATCCAGTCAGATAAGAAAGGCACCTTCATCAGGAACAGTGACAGGAACAGCCAAGCCGTGCGCAGAGACTCAGAGATGAGCGCTCACAAGCTCTCCTTTCTCAGATGCGGGAACCGAGGCCTGGGGCAGTTATCTAACCAGCTAACGCCCCCTCATGCCACAGGCCCCCGAGGGCAGAGCCCGCCCTCCTCACCTCCCCTGCCCTGCCGGGTCTGGCAGTCTGGCTCTCATGCTGGATGGGTTACCTGAGACCTCTCGGTGCCCATGGAAACCTTCAATTCCTGGGCGCCGTGCCCCTTGCCTCCCTCCAGGACTTAGCTGACTCTTGCTCCCCTGCACGTTTCCACCGGGTGCCCCGGCCCCAGTTTAAACTTTTGTTATCCTTCAGGTCTTGGTGCATCTGTCACCTCCTACAAGAAGCCCTCCCTGATTCCCTGAGTCTGGGTCAGGTTCCCGCCGCCCCCCCCACCCCACACTGCCCCCGGTCTGAGCTTACAGCCCTGATACGTCTCCTGCCAGGGTACCTCTCACACTGGTTGTATTGATACTTGCCCCCACTGACCCAGGAGCTCCGTGCCAACAGGGCCCCTATGCCCGGCACAGAGAGGGCGACCGGTAAACGGGGCTGATTGAAAATGGACTGGCTTTGCACTGCAGGGCAGCTCCCCTTTGTCAGGAGACAGCCCCACCATTGCTGCCTCGCAGGGGCCCCAGCCAGTGCCCGGAAACGCTTCTGACACGAATCCCCAGCCCCGCGGTGCCCGGAGCTGCCCGCCCACGCCTGCCCGAGGTGCCCAGCATGCTGCAGTGTGTCAAGATCCTTATGTAACATCCCAGCAGCCACGTGGTGCCAGCCCCCGGAGAATCCACACCCAGTCCTTAAGAAGCCCATCCTCTCTGCAGCCCTGGGCGGATGGGGCCAGGGCTGCTCCTGGTCTTCCCAGCACGGGAAGGAGAAAGAAGGCTGGAGCTGCCACCCGGGGCCAGGGTGGCCTTAGCAGCACCCGGGGTACCCCAGCCTGGGCACCAAGCACGGGCCGGGGTGCAGGAGGCTGTCCCTCTGCCAAGGGGCAGCAGGTAGCACTGGAGGGTACCGGCTCCAGTCAGAGACCAGGTTCAGGTCCTGCTTCCTTCACTCACTCCCACCCCAACCTCGCCTCGGTGCCCTCGTCCGCTCCACGAGGACAGCGATGCCACCTCACGGGGCCCTTGTGAGTGGGGCAGCCGCCAGAAAGCACAGGCCGGGCACCGTGGCATTAATGGCTACAATGGCGATCACCGTCCCCCGCCGTGTCTCCCCCAGTCACGTGTGGCCTCTTGAGCTTGTTAATTAAGGTAAAAAATTCTGTCTCACTGCCACATTTCAAGGCCTCAGTGGCCACATACAGCTTAGTGGCTACTGTACCGGACCACCAATTATGGAATGTTTCCAGAAAGTTCTATTGGGGTCAGCAGGTCATACAGCATCTCCCGTGGTCCAGCTGCCACGCTGAATGCTTTCCACGTAACAACTCAGAAAGGTTAGCCCTTATCAGCGGTGCTGGTAACATTATTATTCATACAAGAAACTTTGGGTTATTTTTGAAAGAGCGAGGACGATTTGGGGGAGAAAGTTAAGAAGTTACCAGGAGGAGGAGAGCTTGTCTTCCTGCCCTGGCAGCCGTCACTTGCCACCCTCCTTGAGCAGCTTCTAATGAGGCTGCAAGAGGCTGGCCTGTCCTCCCGGGGCCACACCTTGATCTGTCTGTCTGGTATTCCTCCCTCCCCTGCCCACTCACCCCCCCTCCACACCGCCACCACCAAACCAAAAATAGCCCACTCCCTGTCCGAGGTCGCAGTGGCGATGAAGCTGAGGCTTCCGAGGATGGCCTTGAGCTCAGAAGACCAGGACGCCCACCCCCGTTCAGCCCAGAGGTGCGGAGGTCGGGCTCACCTCGGGAGAGGAACCCCACACACTGGACCCATTGACCACCTGGACACGGCTCATCACTCCCTGCTCAGAATCCCTGCTTCACCTGGCCCCTGAGGCTCCTCGCACCTGCCGGCCTCCTACCCCCCGGCCCAGAATCAGAGACCCCGTTAAGGCCCTTGTTCTGCTCAGTTCCCTCTCCTGGAGGAGCAGCCTCTGCACCTGTAGGCTCTCGCCTCCATTGCCCTCTGAGCACGTCTCCTATGGCCCTGGCCTCACTGTCTTTTTTCCTCCTGCCACAGGGCCTTTGCACCTGCCGCCTCCTCTGCCGAAACACTGTCCCTTCAGAGAGCTCCAAGCCTTGACCCCTCATTTTCCGCAGAGACCCCTCCAAGGGCCCCCTAATAAATACTGGTTTTCATGAGAAGCCTGAAGGCCAACACTTGATGGTGAAGGTACACAACCAGCCGTGATTCAGAGAGCGCGTACCACGTGTCTGCCGTGTGCCTCTGTGCGAGATGGTGCACACGCAGAGCCGGCTACGACTCCGCCCGGGAGGGGAGGTCCGCCAGTCCGGGACCCAGCTGGGGTGCTGCAGGCTTGGTCAGCTCCAAAGAACCAGGGAAAATGGACCCAGTGGCGGCGTCTGAGCGCACTGGCTGGGGACCCTGGCGCGACCCTGGGCTGACAGGCATGTCCCGCGGACACGGCCGTGCTTCACCGAAGCGTTAGCTTTGGGATAAACCTGGCTGGAGGCGCAGCGTCCTCTCTTCTTCACCAATAAGAATAAAAAGACTTCTAGGCACCTCAGAGGGCAACGACCAGGATGGGAGGAGATGCTGGCGCATCCCAGGCGCCTGACTGGTCGATGTTAACACGCTGTGCTTCCCCTCTCATCCCCGACCCCCCGGTCCCCTCTCCGAAGCGCAGCCAGAGGGATCTTCCCAACGTGCACAGCTGCTCAGGTGCCCCCTTGCCTAAGACCGTCCTGTGGCCACACGCACAAGCTAGAACCCGAGGGCTTTCCAGGAGCTGATTCCTCACGGGTGGGAACACAGCTCCGTAAACGCTCACAGGATGAATTCAGGAGTGAACGCTCGTCTGTAGACCTGGTCGTTGGAGGTGTTTAGGGAGGAGCAGGCAACCTCTCGGTGTAGAGCGTTATTCTGAGCCCAGGTAGCACGTGGAACCCCAGTCTGGCTCTGCCCACCTAGAGATGGCGTACATGACCCTTCGTCTGTATCCGCTGTCCAGAGACACACCCTCGTTGGCCCTTCCGTGACCACTGAATCCTCACCTACTGATTCACAGTCAGGTTCGGTCTGAGGCTTTTACTAAGGGCTTTTCTGTATTCTAGCGCTTCGGAAAGCATCTTTCTGGCGCGGCCTCTCTGAGGTCGCCGGCACGTTGAGCTCACTGACCACCATGTCCCATTCTGAGGCCGCACGTGGGTCTGCCCCGGGCCCCAGATAGAGGGACGAGGGCCCAGGGCCCGGGTGCGCCCAGGTGCGTGGCTCCCCGTCCTCTCCTCACCTGGCTGGGCCCTGGACGCTGATCAGGCCCAGGTCCTCGGTGCTGTCGACAAGCTGGCACCGGAACTTCCAGTCCTGCAGCACCGTGCTGATGTGGGACCAGTTGTGCTGGGCCACGGCCCCGCCCACGGCCAGGTAGTAGCCGTCCCCTGGAGGAGAAGCACGGGGACTCAGCGCGGGACTGCGGGACGGAGGAGACAATGGGGGCAGAGGGCGTGGCCCGAGGCCTCGTGGAGAAAACAGACGTTCTTTCCTTGAAAGCGAACGACAAAGGCCCAAGCAATGGGGACACTCCCGAGGGGCCCTGGGTTCTCACCACCCGCGGGACGAAATGTGGGGAGGAGGGGCTGGGTGCGGGACCCCCTGCGGGCTGCACGTGCCAAGGGAGCGTTTTCTGGGGGAGTCTGAGGCCTTCCTCCCACTTCTCAAACGGTTTGTGATCCAGGAAAGCGTGAGAGCTCCCAACGCCGTCGCGCCGCGGGGAGACTGTGAGTCCCGCCCCAGCCACCAGTGCTGGGTGAGCTTGGACGAGTCTCTTTCCTCCTCTGAGCCTCAACGTCCTCACCGGTTCCCGTCTCTCTTCATCTTCCCGTGGCCCCCCGGTCTCTAGGGGCCCTGCCGTGGCCTTACGGGGGCTGGTGCTGAGCCCGGGCTTTACAGGCAATAATACACCGTTGATCGTTCTGAGGAGGCTGACACCGGCTACCACCCTCGGGTTTCGGAAGAGGAGACTGAGGTTCAGAGAGGTCACGCGGCGGGAGAAGTTTGGCCCCCGTCCAGCTCCGAGCCCACGGCCTGTGGAGCGTCCACTGGGCCGCACTGCCACCCGGCTACTGCCGAGTGGAGGGGAGCCCACCTTGGCCCAGCGTCCTGGGACAGCCACTGCCCCGGGGGGCTGTGACCTCAGACAGCTGTGTGGCCCTGGACCCCTCGGGCAGCCTGCCTGAGCCTCCGAAACGTCATCTGCAATTTGGGGTGAACGCACCTCATCCGCAGGGATGCTGTGAGATCCAGCCACTGTGTGTGCCCTGGGCGGGCAGGCTCTCACTGACTACTCCCCCCATGACCTGGTGGAGGTGGCAGGCCTGGAAGGGGCTTCGTTCCTCTCCATTTTCTATGCGCCTTTCTCCCCAGCCGGTTCCCTCCCTCCCTCCCTTCCTTCCAGCAGGGCTCCCCCAGCTCAGAGTGATGGTACCCAGTCAATCCCTGACCTCCAGCCTCAGTTTCTACATCTGTACAATGGGCATGAGGCCAGAACCCCCCTCACAAGGCTGCTGGGGGGACGGAAGGAGCTGTGGCGGCACCAGGAGCCCAGCGTGGGGCTCAGGAACCAGGAACCGGGATGGTTACGCCCTGGGACACTCATCTCCCTCCCCGGGGGTCCGGTCCTGCCCAAGGGCTGCTTCTCTCAGCTTTCAGCGCCATTCACTCTGGGCTCCTCCGGGGGCCGGCCTGGCACCAGCGCCCAGCCCGCTCTGGGCAGAGCTGGCGTTCTCCGTGGGAGGGGGGCAGCAGCTCTCGGGGAGGCTCCGGAGCCTGGAGAATCCTGCCTAGACGCCCTTCCGCACACTGGCCCCCACTCCCTGAGGTTTCCACGGCAGTGGAACAGAATGTCATTGTGATCATAGGTGCGGCCACCCACTATAATTGAAAGAGAGACACGCCCCACTTTGCTTCTCCGGCAGGGGAGCGTGCAGCTCATAGCAGAGCCTGGACGGGGACAGGGGACGGGGTGGGGGGGCCTGGGGCCTCTGCTCCATCCCCACGGGCACTTGCTGGCTGGGCTCTGATGGAAGGTCCTGGAGCGGGGACCGGCCAGGTCACCCCCCCCCCCCCGGAAGCGTGAAGCTGGGAACCCTTCCCTCCCTCCAGGCCAGGGTTCCACCAGCAGCAGCTGGCGGAAGAGCAGAAGATACCCTGGCTTTGCCATCAGCCCCCCAAGTGGAGACCCCAGCCAGAGCCCTGGTCGCCCTCCCGCCCCGTCCAGGTGACCTCTGGAACATCCCTGACCTCGTCACCCCACGCTCTGTGTGCCCGTCTGCGCCCTCAGTCCTGCCTGTCCGTCCAGACCCAACTCAAAGGCTAAACAGACGAGCTGATCCCCAAAGCACCCCCTGCTACCTGGGCTGGGGGCTCTTGGGACGCTGGACTGAGAACACCTCTGAGGACGGAGTCTCCAGCAGCATCCTCTACCCCAGCCCCCGCGCGGCCCCGCCCGTCTACCGCCGCCGTGCCGAGGCCCCTCCCAGGGGGACATGAGCGTTAACTGAAGCCACCTGGTTCCAGACAGACGGCAGCTGCTGGGCCTGGCCTCCTCTGGGCAGCCGTCTCTCGTGAAAAACATCCTGAAGTGCCAGGTCCTGAGGCCAGCGGTCAGCCCAGGTCCAGGTCCAGCCCACAAGGCGGACATGGCAGGGTGTGCGGTCAGAGGGCAGGCTCCAGGGCTCTGGCTCGGGCGGGGAGCCGTGGACTTTATTTTGTACTTTTCAGAATTGTCCAAATGTTCCCTACGGGTATGTACTCCTTTTATGATATAAAAGACTGTTCAAAATCACATTTAAGATGGACGGCTGCTTTATACACAACCCTGATCACATGTGAAACGCACATCCTCTTGTCTCAAAGGTGATCTGACCTAACAGGTATAAACACGCGTCCTGAATGGACATGCATGTTTATAGCAGGAACAGTACCGCTTTTTTAAGGCTGAAAATACAAGGTCCGTCTGTCAGGTTTCTGTGCTGAGCGGTGAAGCCGGGACCTTTAGCACGCTCTACAGACCACTGTGACTTCCTTGTCATCCGCGCGCGCCCTGGCAGATCAAGAACCCACCAAGTGCAAACCTCCCCACCAGGCAGCCGTTTAACTTGAGGCAGACGCCCCCAGAGTCCAGGAGAAACATCTCTGGGGCCCATTAACACCTCCCCTGACCCGAGTGCTACTCCAGGGCAAGGAATCCACCAGAATCATCGGGAAGGGCACAAGAAGCTGCCCCCTTGGGCCGTGGCTCAGCTTACAGAGCCCTGGTGACAACTCCCCCTTGCGACGGGGACTAGTTTCCAGGTGGGGAAACAAGCTCAGGGAGGCTGCTCCCCAGCCCTCCTGGCACCTCCAGACTCTCGCTCAACTCCCTGCAGCAGCTCGGGGAGGTGGGTCCTTTGTCTCCACTTCACAGATGGGGAAACTGAGGCTCAGAGAGGTGGGCCCCGAGCCAGGCAGTGGCAGAGCCAGGATTTCAGGGACCTGCTCACTCACTGGGGTCCCTCTGTTCTGTCTCCCCAGCTAGACTCGCAGTCTAAGGATGGCAGCTGTGGCTGGGCCGGGCCTCCCCTCTCCTGGGGGGTGAAGGCCAAACAAAGTTCCCAGCGGCCCTTGTCAAAATGCCCCTCTCCGCCCAGCTCCTCCCAGGCACCTCCCGCGTTCTTTCCTCCACACCTTTCTAGCAGGTGGCTCCTATCCATCCTTCGAGGCTCAGGCCGGATATCACCTCCTCCAGGAAGCCTTCCTCAACCTGGCTCACCTGTTTCCCATGGCCTCTCATAATCCTCGCTCTTTCCCACCCCCTCACAATCCCACCCAGTGTTCTATCGGGCTTTTCCTGCACCTCCCTCTCCCAGTGCCCAGGCCGGACCTCGCCCCCCTCCCCTGTGACTCAGCCCCACGCGACTAAATGGCCAGCAGCACTGAGCCAGGCCCGGAGCTGGGGCCGCCAGGTTTCCTGAATGGGCTGACAGCGACCCTTCCCCCGACGGTACAGTGCAGCCGCACGGAGAGCAGCACAGTTGAATCCTTTCTCCCCTGCAAATCCAGTGTCCCAGAGGTGGCAAGGGGGACATTTCTTGGAGAAAGGGGATGCTTCCCACGCTCTGTGAAGCTTAGCCATCGCTATTCTTCCCTGACAGAGACAGGCTGCAGCACTAGAGATTTGACTGCTCCCATGTGAACCAAGGGGTGGGTCGGGGAGTTGAACTGATGGGGGCAGATCTGGCTCAGTGCAGTCAGACCTGTGCAAACAAGGAATACGAGTAATGAGCTCCCTGTCACAAGAGGCGTGCAAGCAGGAGCAGAGGGCCTGCAGAGGGCAGTGTGGGTGTCAGCTTGGGCACAGAGCTGGTTATCTTCTTAGGACCTGCCCCAGTCTGAGACTGGGAGTTACATAGGAACCGAGAAAGCCAATTCAGCATAGATGCCGGTGTCAGAAAGGAGCGAACTTCTCCACGAGGGAGGCATGGCCTTATCCTTCGCTCTCTCTCTTCCAGGCAGGTGAGCTGAGCACTCGCACACTGCGGCCACTCGGAAACCCCGCGGGACGGGCAGGTTCAAAGGCATAATCACTGAGCGCTGGAAGCCCAGCATCTTTGCCTGAACAAAGGCGGCATTCAGCCTGAAGCGAGACCTCTGATCTGCCAGGCCCTGACTGCGGCGGGCACACACGTGATTCCAGAGCAGCCTCGGCAGCCCTTCCCAGTCCATCCTGCGTCGGCGGCCACCTCACCGAGCGGGGCTGCGTTCAGGGCACTGCTGGATCCTCGAGGCGTCTCTTACCTTCAAAGGCAGGGGCCAGCGGGGAGGTCTCGGGGCTGGGAGCAAGGCGGCTGACGGTCAGGTCGCTCTCGGTGCCCCCGCGGTGGTTCAGCATGCAGGTGTACACCGTGGAGCCTGCGGACAGGACGAAGACCCCAGAAGGTGGGAGCCACTTAGCAGGGGGGGCCCTCAGCTCAGGGTAACCCTTGGCCGGATGCCCTAGGGGGACAACCTTGAAAGGCCCCTCATCTCAGTGATGCCACCACGACTGAATGACCCAGAGAGGGATGGGCAGGTCACCCAGCACTGCCATCCCCAGAGGAGGAAGGATCAGGAGGGAGGCTTCTTTCTTCTAGAAATGCCTCGAAGGTGACTCCTCCCACCCACCCCACCCCCACGCTGGGACGTCCTTAAGGGCAGGATTTACATCTCATTCACTGGGTGTTCCCAGCACCATGCCTGGCATAGCAGGAGCTCCTTGAACGTCTGATGAATAAATGAAGATGCAAAAGGAAGTTGATGGATGGATGGATGGATGGATGAGAGAGTGCGGAGGTGGGGAGAGGGTGGGGGGAAAGGATGGAGGGAAGGAGGGGGTGCGTGGGCGGGTAGAAGGGTGTTGGCACGATGAATGGGACGCAGGGGATTAGGGGGAGGTGAGTAGCAGGTACATGTGAGGGGGTGGGCAGGTGGGCTGGCTGGAAAAATGGTGTTAACGGGTTGAACTGTGTCCCCCAGAATGGTACGTTGAAGTCCTAACCCCCAGTCCCTGTGAATGGACCTTATTTGGAAATAGGGTCTTTGCAGATGGGATCATATGCTAGGATGATCAGAGGTCATCAGAGTGGGCCCTAATCCAACATGACTGGTGCCTTTGAAAGAAGAAGAAGAAGGGCTTCCCTGGTAGCACAGTGGTTAGGAGTCCGCCTGCCAATGCAGGGGACACAGGTTCGAGCCCCGGTCCAGGAAGATCCCACACGCCGCGGAGCAACTAAGCCCGTGCGCCACAACTACAGAACCTGCGCTCTAGAGCCTGCGAGACACAAGTACTGAAGCCCGTGCGCCTAGAGCCCGAGCTGCACAACGAAGAGTAGCCCCTGCTCGACGCAACTAGAGAAAGACCGCGCGCAGCAACAAAGACCCAACGCGGCCAAAAATAAATAAATTTATAAAATTTAAAAAAAGAAGAAGAAGAAGAAGAAGAAGAAGAAAACGCAGGGAGAAGGCCACGTGACTCAGAGGCAGAGATTGGAGCAACGTGGTTGAAAGCCATGGATTGGTGGCCACGGCCAGAAACCAGGAGGGGCAAGGAGCGATTCTACGTTCTTGGGATCATGGCCCTGATTTTGAACTTCTAGCCCCAGACTTGTAAGACAACACACTTAGGTTGCTTAAAGCCACTCAGTTGGTGGTACTTTGTAACAGCAGCTCTAGGGAACGAATA
The DNA here is from genome assembly GCF_026419965.1 of Kogia breviceps. Taxonomy (NCBI): domain Eukaryota; kingdom Metazoa; phylum Chordata; class Mammalia; order Artiodactyla; family Physeteridae; genus Kogia; species Kogia breviceps. The sequence goes on from NC_081317.1 coordinate 2,212,217, forward strand.
CCGATGGGGCTGGGCGAGTCTGGGGTTGGGTGGATGGGTGGGCAAGATGGTAGAGGTATGCGTGATAAAAAAGGAGATGAATATCCCAAATATCGCACGGGACATACTTACACTAAGAACTTATTCATTCTTTATTTAGAATTCAAATGTAACTGAACACCCTGTGATTTTGTTCAATTCTAGAAACCCTATGTAGGGAGAGCATTCCTAGGGGGGAGGTGGACAGGTTCCCCAGCCCCAGGAGACGGTTCTGAGGACTTGCTGCCTAGAATCCTGTCTGGAACAAAGTAAAAGCGGGGGCGGGAGCGGGGGGGAGGATGGAGGAGGAGACAGAGGGTAGACGGAGGGAGGAAGGTGGAGGGGGCCTAGGGCCTGGGGTTCGGCAAGGAGGGCAGAGGAGTCTGGACAGGGGGACCCAGGGCCAAGCCCAGGGCGGGGCCAAGAGCCAGATGAGCCCAGAGAGGACAGGGTCAGCTCGCTGTCTCGTCTCAGGGCCCGGGGCTGCACTGAAGTGGGAAAGCGTGGCCCACCTGGGCTCCATACCTGGGGGCCGGCTGACATCGGCCGAGAAGAGCCAGTCTGCAGCCTTCCTCGCGTCCAGTCCCACCAGGTAGAACTTCCCGAAGTAGGACATGTCAAACACAGCAGCGGCCCCTCTGCAGGCCAGACACTCCTTCTTGATCTGAAAAGTTCCAGAAATGGGGTGCTGTGTGGGCTCTGGGACCTGCCTCTTCCCCAAGACCCTGGGGCAGTGGGCCCTTGGCTGCCCTCCTGCTCCGAGAGCCTCTCCTGCCTTCCTCCCCTCCAGCTAGGAACACACGGTGACCGGCCTTTGCAAGCACAGGGGACACTCTCCAGGGTAGACCAGAAGCCATAAAACAAGACACTAAATTCAAACGGGTTAAAATCATACAAAATATGTTCTTTGACCACAGTGGAATCAAATTAGAAATCAGTAGTGGAAGAAAAATTGGGAACTTCGCAAATAAGTGAAATTAGACAATGCAGTCCTAGATAACCGACGGATCAAAAAAAAAGGGAATTAGAAAACACTTGGAGTTGAATGAACATGAAAACACAACATACACAGACTGGCGGGACGAAGCTAGTGCTGTGCTCACGGAAGTTTTACCCCTGAAAATGCTCCCCAATCGGTAACCTAACTCTCCACTCTGAGAAGCTAGAAACGGAGAGCAAATTAAACCCAAAGCAGGCAGAAGGAAAGACATAATAAAGTTAGAAAGGAAATCAATGAAATCTTGAAAAATAGAGAAAATCAGCAAAATTGAAAATTGTTTCTTTGAGAAAAAGATCAACAAAATTGGCAAATCACTAACTAGACTGACCAAGAAAAAAGAGAGAAGACTCGAAGTACTGAAATCAGGAATGAAAGAGGGGTATCACTGACCAAGCTATAGAAAAGGATTATAAGGAATACTATGAGCAGCTGTCCACCAACAAATCAGACATGAAATGGAAATTTCTAGAAAGACACAAATTACCGAAGCCGACTGAAGGGGAAATAGCCTGAATCGGTCTATAATCAAAAAGAGACTTAATTAGTCATTTAAAACTCCCCACAAAGAAAATCCCAGGTCCAGATGGCTTCACTAGTGTATTTTACCAAACATTCAAAAACGAATTAATACCAATTCTTCACAAACTCTTCCCAAGAGGCCGGCATTACCCCTGATGCCAAAACCAAAGACCTCATAAGAAAACTACAGACCAATATCCTTCATACAAAAACCTCAACAAAATACTAGCAAGCTAAATCCAACAACATATAAAAAGGATTACACACCACGATCAAGTGGGATTATCCCAGGAATGGGAGGCTGGCTTACCACCCCGAAATCAATTGACGTAATGTACCATATTAACAGGATAAAGAACAAAAACCAAATGATCATCTCAATAGATGCAGAAAAAGTATTTGACAAAATCCAACACTTGTTCATGATAAAAACTCCAAGTAAACTAGGGCTAAAAGGGAAATTCCTCAACCTGATAAAGGGCATGAACAAAATCCCACAGCTGACATACTTAACGGTGAGAGACTAAATGTCCCACGCTAAGGTCAAGAACAAGACAGGGCTGTCCATTCTGCTACTTCTACTCAACATTGTACTGGAGGTCCAGGCCAGAGCAATTAGGCAAGAAAAAATAAAAGGCGTCCAGACTGGAAAACGGGAAGTAAAACTATCTCTATTTGCAGATGACGTGATCTTACATACAGAAAATCCTAAGGAACCCACTGAAAAACTATTGCAACTAATAAAATAGTTCAAGAAGGTTGCAGGATATAGGGTCAATATACAACAAACAAAAAATTTTTGTATTTCTATATGCTAGCCATGAACAATCGATGAAATTAAGAAAATAATTCCATTTACATCATCAAAAAGAATTTTTAAATGCTTACACATAAATTTAACAAAAGAAGCGCAAACTTGTACTCTAAAAACTAGAAATTATCTCTGAAAGAAATTAAAGACAAAGAAATGGAAAGACTTCTCATGTTTACGAAATGAAGACTCACTATTCCTAAGATGACTGTACCCCCCAAATCAATCTACCGATTAGACAGAGTCTACCGAAATCTCAGCTGGCTTCTTGACAGAAGTTGACGAACTGATTCTAAAATTCATACAGAAATGCAAGGCACCCAGAATATTCAAAACAATCTTGAAAAAGAAGAACAAAGCTAGAGTATTCTCACTTCCTGATTTTGAAACTTACTACAAAGCTAATGTACTCAAGACAGCGTGGTATAGCATAAGGATAGAAATATAGATCAATGGAATAGAACTGAGAGTCCAGAAATAAACCCTGACCTTTATGGTCAGTTGATTTTTCACAAGGATGCCCAGGTAGTTCGATGGGGAAAATAATCATCTTCGGCAAATGGTGCCGGAACACCTGAACAGCCGCCTGCAAAAGCACGAAGCTGGACCCCTTCCTCACGCCACACACAAAGCTTCATCATAATGAACCACAGACCTAAGTACAAGACCTAAAACGATACCATTCTGAGAAGAAAACAGAAGAGTAACTCGTTGTGAACTGGGTTAGGAAACGCCTTCTTAAATATGACACTAAAAATGCAAGGGACAAAAGAAAAAATACTAAGCTGTACTTCATCAAAATTAAGAACTTTTGTGCTGCCGACGGTATCATTAAAAAAGTGAAAAGACAACCCACAGAAGGGGAGAAAATGTTTACAAATCATAAATCTGATAAGGGACTTGTATCCAGAATGTACGGAGAATTCTTACAACTCAATAAGAAGACAAATAACTCAATTTAAAAATGAGCAAAATATCTGGATAGACATTTCTCCAAAGAAGATATACAAATGGTTAAATAAGCACATGAAAAGATGTTCAGCGCCATTAGTCATTAGGGAAATGCAGCTCAGATCTTTGAGATACCACTTCACACCCACCCGGATGGCTAGAGTCAAAAAGAGAACTACACGTGCTCACGAGGATGGAGAAACGAGAGCCTCGTCCGCCGCGGGCGGAGGTGTGAAACGGTGCAGCCACTTTTGAAAAGCCTTCGCAGATCTTCAAAACACGAAACGTGGAGCTACCACATGGCCCAGCAATCCCACTCCTAGATATTGACCCGTGAGAAATGAAAACATCTGTCTACAAACTTGCACACACATTTTCAGAGCAGCGTTATTCATAATAGCCCCAAAGCCTAACAACGCAAATGTCCATCAACAGATGAATAGATAAATGAAAACGAGTGTATCCATGTAATGGAATATTGTTCAGAATAAGAAGTAATGAAGTACTGACGACTTCCTAAAACATGGATGGTCCTTGAAAACATTGTGCTAAGTGAAAGAAGCCAGTCACAAAAGACCACCATTGTACGACTCCATTACGGAAATGTCCAGATGAGGTAAAGCTACACAGACAGCAAGTAGATTAGTGGCTGCCGGAAGGTGGGGACGCGGCGAGAAAATGGGCTAATGGGTGTATAGGGTTTCCTTGGAGGGGAGATAAAAAGGTTCTAAAATTAGATTGCAGAACCCTCTGAATATACTAAAAGCATTGTACACTTTAAGTGATTGGGTGGTATGGTATGTGAATGTATCTCAATAAAGCTGTTTTTTTTAAAAACGAAAAAAAAAAACAAACCACAAGGCAACGTCTCTCACTATTTCCCTCCAGGCTTCCCCCCGGGACAGCCGGCTGTTACACGGCCCCCGTGGGGTCTGCGCAGCTCCTGAGTCCCAGAGGCTGCTCCTCACCCCTCTCCAGACACCACGACTCTTTATGGAGCTCCCCCTTCACCCATCAGCCACGCGGTACCTTCGCTTACGCGGCTGGGGCTGCAGATCAAACCCCAAACCAGCTTCCAGGGCTGACTCTCGTCTAGCCGGGCTGGGGAAGTTGCCAAGGCTGAGAACAAGTGCATGTCTCACGCTCCGGGACTGTCGGGGTGCCTCTGCGCGGGTGGGATGCAGCCACGAAGCCAAGTTGGCATATCCCCTCCCAGCGCCCACATCCTCAAGAGGCCTTGGAAGCCGCGGTGCGGAGGTGCCAGACGGGTCCCCGTTTGCTCCCCGGAGAGGCAGCCCCCAGGGACTCCTGGGCTTTCAGACGCACACGCCTCCCCTTCCATTTCAGAAGCCCCCTCCTCCAATGCCTTTACCGGAGCACACTTTGCAGGAAAGCCTGCTTCCTTCCCTTCAGGACCGGGTGCAGAGCCAGTACACGATCAAGATGCGGGCCTGTTCAAAATGTACTAAGAGTTTCCAGGTAGCAACAGCAGAGCTTTGCTTCTAAGCAGGGGGCCCCACGTGCCTGCAGGGGTCCCACGCCCAGGAGGCTTCCCAGGCCACCCCTCCCTGGGGACCCGCAGGCTCAGGCCTTGGCCCCCCTCGCACAGATCCTGAAGGGACTTCGCTCCCTCCCCAGTCGGCCGCGTGCGCGGGGACACAGCGCGTCCTGCTAGGTAACAAAACAGCCGGCGGCTCACAGGGGAAGCTGGCATATAGTCTTCTCGGCAGAAGCTGTGCCTGTGGGACCTTCCCTGTGTGATGCAGACTCCGAGGGACCCAGCTCAAGCCCAAGAGAAATCAGGAGCCGGAACGGAAGGAAGGGGCCAGGAGCCGCCAGGAGCGGCCTGGGCAGCCTCACCCGCCCGCTTCTGGAGCAAGAGGGGCGGCAAGCAGGCCCCAGAGCCCGGGCCCTCCCCCAGCTCGGGCCTCCTCTGCTCCTCCCCGGGGGGCCCGGGAAGGAGGGGCTCGGCACCCACAAAGTCACACGCAGGCCTCCTCGGGGCAGCTCCAAGAGGCTCAGAGAGGTGAAGCCCTGGCCCGAGGCCACACAGCCAGACCCAGGCCTGGCTCCAGCCCCGCTCCTTGAGCAGCCCTCACGGCTGGCAGAGTCTTGGTACAGACGGAGGGCGGGGAGGGCAGAGGAGACCATCACCGATTCCTCCACGAAACTGAGTCAGCCGAAAACGGGGGCGGGGACAGCAGGGAGCCGGCAGGGCCGGCCAGCCCGCGGGGACGCCCGCCTTTCTACCCCATCGGGGCTGCAGCGTCCTACCACGTCGTGGTGGGGCGGGAAGTCGAAGGTGTACTCGCGGCCCAGCAGCCTGCTGTAGACGTAGTCCTGGTGCGCCGGCTTCCCGTAGGCCCCGTAGTAGTCGTAAGGGAGCACCTGGAGCATAGAAGAGGGGTCGTCACCGGCCCGCCGCCCTCCGCGCACAGCGTGGCCCGGTGCCCGCGGCCCGGCCGGCCCTGAGCCGGGTCCTGCGCAAACAGGGGTGCGCAGGACAGGGCTGGTGCCGCCCTCGCCCAGGCCCCGCTCTCGAGGGGCGACGCGCCGCGGACGAGGCCGGGGTGGGGCCGGGGCTCAGGCATGCCCTCCACGTTGCACAGGGGACACCACAATCTCTGTGGCGGTGGGGAGCGCTGGGGCCCCGGAGGGTGGAGAAGGAATGGGGTGCGCTCGGGTAGGGGGGGACGGCGAGAGACGGGGCCGACCGGGAAACAGAGGCGGGTTGACTGGGACCTCGGGGGCCGCGCCAGGGCTTCCGACTCAACGCCAAGGCTCTGGGATAAGGCCCGGGGGATCAGCTTGCGGAGGGAGGGGGTGGGAGTCGGGGGTGGGGTGGCCGCAGAGGTGGCTCCAGATGCTGTTGCCACGGTGATCCGGGACCAGGTCCTGCTGGGGCCAAGCCCTGCGCAAAGGGTCTCGCGCTTCCGGGAAGGGAGATCCTCTCTACAGATGAGGAAACCGAGGTGCCGAGAGATTGAAACTTGCCTCAGGCCACGGGAGAGTCCTGGCCGCGCCGGCGTGAGCCCGGGTGCTGGGCCCCAGAGGCTGGCCCTTCAGCCACTACTTGCCTTGGCTTCTCCTGCACTCGGTCAGCCGCTCTCAGAGAGGCCCAGAGCCCAGCACCCCGCGCCTGGTCCTGTCCCTGCCGATGGAGCCCCTCCCCCCCCCCCCCTCCTAACTCTGCGGCCACTCCTGGAGAGGCGTGAACAAGCCCGCCACTTCTCGCCTACCAGCACGGCCAGCCCTGCCCAGTCTCTTGTCACTGGTGAGAGCCGAGTGTGAGATTCTGAGTCAGGCCTCTTTGCTCCCCCAAGCACACCCCCCACCCCACCCGACTCCAGCTCAACCGCTGGTGTCCAGGGAGGGGCGTTTACAGGAAGTCATCTCCCTGGCCCGCCAGGTGGCTCCCCCTGGCCCCTGAGCCCCCTGCAGGAACATCCCAGCCCGCCGTAGCCTGGCCAGGGGTCAGGGATTTGGGGACGTCTCGTCACCCAGTGCCCTGGACTCCCAGGATGGCTCCCGGCGGGGGGAAATGCACAGCCTACCCATCTCGGGACCAGGGGTAGGTCGCCGATTCCCGCTCTGGCCTCATCGCCTTGCCCACAGATTCTGGCGGAGAGGGGCTTCCGGGCCAGACCAGGCTGGCTGCAGTGGGCTCTGCAGAGACCTGCTCAAGGAGGGGTCTACCCAGGCCCCTCCTCTCTGTTGACCCCAGAGAAGCAGAGGCAGAAGCCGTCAGGAGCTCTGGCCTCCATCCACCTCACCTAACATGCCCTGGAACTCGCCTCGGCACATAGCCGCCATGGAGATGCGAGATGGGTCGCACTGGAAGGGGACTGGTGAAACATAGCAACGGGAGAGGGGTTTCAATCTGTACAAATCTGGATCGAATACTATCCCCCCTGGTCGTATTAAAGCATCCCCTCAGCATCACATCACCTGCTCCAGAGACCGACCGCAGGCCGAGGGTCTCACAAGCAGGACGGTTTTGACTCTTTTCTCTGAGGACCCGGGTCCCTGAGAGGCACTGGGTGGGGGCTGGGCAGCGCCCAGGAGGGCACGCAGAGGCCAGGACGCTGTGAAATGCCAACGTACAAACGAACACACAGAATATGCATAATTTCGTGTGAAACCCTCCTACTAACGTTCACAGCTGCGGCTGCCAAAAATATATGAACAAAATTACGAGAAGACACTCTAATTTCTCCCGTAAACCTGGGGAGTCTTGCGCGCGGCCTCCTCTCTGTGAAACACCAGCTCTCCTGGCCCCTGGCCCATCTGGGCCGTGGAAGGCCGGGCACCGTGCGCGCTGAGGGGTGCCCGTGGGGACATCCCACGATCTCAGGCGGATCGGCCGGGGCTCGGCTTCTCCGAAGGCCAGGTGACTCCCCCGCCCCACGGCACCGAGGACAGGGAGACACACAGCCCCCTCCGGTGGGGAGGACGTGGGGGACACGGTGGGCAGGGGCCGAGCGCAGGCCAGGCCGGGGGCACGGCCTCTGGGTGCCGGGGGCCACTCACCGGAGCCGCGCCGTGGGGACTGAACCACCCCGGCCTCTCCCAGCCGTGACGCTCCTGGAACACGCAGCCTCGTGCGAGGAGCTCCTGGTTGTGGAGGGAGAAGAGGCCCACTCAGGCCTGGCCGGATGCGCAGAGCAGGGCAGGGAGGGGAGAATCCACCAGCCGGTACCGCAGGGGCCAGCGGGCAAAGAGGTGCCGGCCCTTGGAACCGGGACCCCAGCCCAGGCTCTGGCTCCAACTCTGCGGCCCTCCCGGCACCCCCGTCTGTAGAATTACCTTCTCTTATGGACAGCATTGCACCCCAAATTCCTATGCTGAAGCCCTAACCCCCAGTGTGACTGTATTTGGAGACGGGGCCTGTGAGGACGGAATCAGGGTGAAATGAGGTCCCAAGGGTGGGGCCCGAAGCCTCAGCAGGAGAGGAGGAGCCACCAGGGCTGTCCCTGTGCCAGGAGCAGACACAGCGGGAAGGCGGCCGTCCCGAAGCCAGGAACGAAGGGCGCCCACACCAGGGACCGGTCAGCGGGCACCTCGATCCTGACCGCCCAGCCTCCAGAACCGTGAGGGGTGAAGTTGAGCCCCCCAGCCCGTGGTGTCTGCTACGGCAGCCCAAGCAGCCTGGGACACCCAGAGACCCAGCGATGCCACAGCTAAGCGCACACCCAGGAGAAATGACACCAGGCACGCAGACAGGCCCGTGCGCACGTGCGTTCACAGCCACCCAGGGGCGGGGACAGCCCAGACGCCCGTCAGCTGACGAATGGATGACCAGGGCAGCCCCACCCATACGATGGGATGTTATTCAGCCTTAAAAAAGGAGGAACAGCCTGGGGCTCCCCTGGGGGCGCAGCGGTTGGGAGTCCGCCTGCCGATGCGGGGGACACGGGTTCGCGCCCCGGTCCGGGAGGATCCCACGTGCCGCGGAGCGGCTGGGCCCGTGAGCCGTGGCCGCTGCGCCTGCGCGTCCGGAGCCTGTGCTTCGCAACGGGAGGGGCCACAACGGTGAGAGGCCCGCGTACCGCAAAAACAAAACAAAACAAACTAAGCTCTAGGGCTTCCCTGGTGGAGCAGCGGTTGAGAGTCCGCCTGCCGATGCGGGGGACGCGGGTTCGCGCCCCGGTCCGGGAGGATCCCACGTGCCGCGGAGCGGCTGGGCCCGTGAGCCGTGGCCGCTGAGCCTGCGCGTCCGGAGCCTGTGCTCCGCAACGGGAGAGGCCGCAGCAGTGAGAGGCTCGCGTACCGCAAAAAAAGAAAAAAAAAAAAAAAAAAAAAAGGAAGAACATTCTGACACCTGTTACACCACAGATGAACCTCAGAAACAAGCTAAGGAAAAGAAGTCCGGTCACCAAGGGCCGCATAGTGTACGACTCCATTTATGTGAAATGCCCAGAACAGGCAAATCCACAGAGACAGAAAGTATAGATCAGTAGTTTTTCTAGGCTGGGGGGAGGGGGACATGGGGAGTTATTGCTTAATGGGTACGAGGTTTCCTCTTGCAGTGACAAAAACATTCTGGAACTGGATAGTGGTGATGGCTGCACAGCTCCGTGAACGTACTTAATCGCCCTGGGCTGTATACTTTAGAATGGTTAAGACGGCAAGTTGTATGTTATGTGTACTTTACCACAATAAAAAATTATAGCAGACCCAATAAAGTAATATGGTGGCAGATTTCTTTGAAAATAAATTGAGCCTGGAGGGAAGCAAAGAATCTCCACTCTCAGGTTTGGAAGGGCCCTGTGCCTGGGGCCAGCCCCGTCCAGCGCCCAGGACGAGGGGGCTTCGCGAGCCGAGTCTGGCGGGGCATTCAAGTGCCAAGACCGACGGGCGCCAGAGGCCAAGACGGCCCGCGTCTCCCCCTCCCCGGGGGCCACCAACCTCGACGGGGAGGGCGCTCCAGGTCACATGCTAACTGGTGACCCCCCGATGCGTCCTCCCTGGACATCCAAGGGGGTGGCAGCCAAGGACACAAAACCCGCTCCCCTCCAGTGAGCATGGAGACACCTCCGCCAGAGACACATCTCCCTTCCTGGGAGGGAAAATGGAGAGCAGCCTCCTCTATTTAACACAACACACGTCAACCGTCAACGGCTGGGAAGTGTCACCAGGAGGGTGCTGACGAGGAAGTGGAAGTGTGGGTGAATGCAGATTCCTCCCCGGGGGCAGGGCTGCCGCACCCGCCAAGCCCCCTCCGGGAAGAACTGTGCACATGTGAGCAACTTCCACCCAAGAGTCATCGAGCAAGCCCTGCGCTCCTTGGGAGGCTGCTGAGCTGCGGGGACGGTGCAGGCCCAGGGACAGGCTGGGGGAACCCGAGCCCACGTGGGGCCCAAGATCCCCAGCTGGCCCTCTAGGCCAGGCTGGAGGACAGGGCAGCCCAGGAGCCAAGGACATCTCTGTCCTGGGGAGGTGCCGTGGACACCAGCTCCCTCTGGGGTCCAGGCGCTGGAGCCCCAGATGAAGGAAGCTCCTCCTTCTGCTTCAATGCTACCTGCTCACTGCGCCCTGCCCACCTGCCTCCCCCCCACCATCCAGTCAACAAACATCCCCGGAGCACCTACCCAGAGTCAGGCTCTGCGCTCAGAGTGACTGGGGCCCAGCCCCCGTTGCCAGGGTCCTCGTAGACAGGTAAGCGAAGCGTGCAGCCCAAGATGGGGGCAAGGAAGGAGGGATGGAGATGGACTGGGGGTTGGGGGGGTGGGTAATGGGAGCACAGGGAAGGCACCTGGGTTGTCAGGGACCTGGGAGAGTGCCCAGGGGCAGGCCCCAGGAAAGGGCACCTGACGATGGGTTTCATCATATAAGTAGAAGCTTGCCAGAGAGGAAAGACATCCCAAGCAGGCCCCGCAAGCAGGAGCACGTCTTCCTAGCACGCCACTGCCTGGCCCTGCCCTCCTGATGGGCGACCGCACACGCCTGCCGGTGCCCCCGGCCCACACGACCCCTCACTGTGCTACGAGCACATTCCCTCGGTAAGTGCCCGGGAGTGAAGGAGCCAACGCCCGCCCTGCAGCTGGGGGGTGCTGCATGCACTCTGTCACCCCACACCCGGGGCTCCCCGAGAGCACCGGCAGCCGGCACGGAGCAGGCACTGCAGGGGGGTGGGGGGCGTGGCACCTCGTGTAGCGGGTCTGTCCTCATGTTGCGTCCAGCCAGGGGCTCGTCGTGGGGGAAGACGACCGAGTAATTCTTGGAGTAGGACTCGTGGCTGCGCTCTCGAATCCAGCGGCCGTGGTCCGTGAGCGAGTGATGGAAGCGCCTGTCGTGGATGCAGTGGCCCGTCACCGCCTTGGGGACCCTCGTCCCTCCACGGGAGTCCCCTCCCCAGGGCTCAGGTGTCAGGGGGGCTCCTGGCTCTCCGTCCTCCCACCGAGGGGCCTCGGGCAGCCCGCAAATCTTGGGGAGCTCAGCCTCCTCGCCTGCAACCCCCTACAGCTGTCGGGCGCAGGGAGTGGACACCGCAGGCTCAGGACCTCAGGTGACGGCCTCTCAGGTCTGACCCCCGAGAGGCGCGAGGAGCGGGAGAAATCCCAGCTGTGTCTGGGGGCCCCGCTCCCAGGGACGCTGTGATCATGATCCCTGCAGGTTTGTCCCCTGGCAGCTGGGGGGACACCAGGTGCGGCCACTCCACCCCCTAGTGGTGTCCAACTCCGCCCGCGGGTCCCACGCGATTTCCTGCTGAGCGAAGAGGCCCCTCCCGCAGCCTTCGCGAAGGGAGAACGGCCAGGGCCACCCAATAGCCCTTCCGTCTGGTCCCCAGACTGGCCACAGCTTCTGGGCTGCGTCACACGCTGCGTCCTGCAGCCCCTCCCGGGACAGCCCGCCTCTCAGGCGCCCAGCTCACTGCGGCCCCCGCTGCCCACTCCCTCACTCCCCACCTATTGGCGTCTCACGTGTCCCCCGGGGCCCACCTCCCCCCCGCTGTGTCCCCGTCAGTGCTGCTGTCCTCGGGGGCCTGGCCTGAGCCTGGTCAGGGCTAGTCTGCGTGGTGCTCTGATCTGGGCAGGGGCTGCTGCTGCAGATGTGGGAATTATCGTGACAGATATTATGCGTGGCGATTGCTGTCGTGTAGGGAGCGCTTTTCCAGGACAGGCCCGGGGCTGAGGGCCACCTGCAAGAACGCCTCGTGCAGTCCTCAGAGCGGCCTCAGGTGTGGGGCTCCTGGTTTGACTCAGTCCACCCGACAGGAACCTGCTGCACTGAGCCAGGCGCTTCCAGAAAGAAGGGGGGCCGTGGAGCACCGCCAGGGGCCTGGGGAGGGGGCCCAGCGGTGGCACGGGGGGCTGCAGGAGCAGCCGGTGAGGGGCTGAGCTGGGGCGGGAGAAGGCCAGGAGCCTCCCCCCCAACTTGGCACCAGGAGGATGGGACGTGGTCACCCACCCAGCCACGCTGAGAGTGGGGCTCCTGGGGGGCTCTCGGGGGGGGAGGTGGAGCCTCAGTTGTCCTCTCAGAGCCCCTGGGTGGCGGGGACCAGGGAGGGGGGTGGGCCTGAGGCTGGGCTGGGTGATCCCTGCACGGACGCATCCCGCCCCTCCGGACGGGCCCCCACCAGCCCCTCTGCTTGCCCCTGTGCACACCTGTGGCTGTCAGGGGCGGGGGCACTCAGCTCAGCCCAAGCACGACAGGGGTCCGCAGCGGAAGGGCCACTCCCCGTGGCCCACAAGGACCCGGCTGCCGTTTTCCAGCTGCCTACAAGCCAGCAGAGGGGCCTGCAGCCGGGGTCCGGCGTCCAGCCACCCTCCTGACATAACAAAGAGCGACTTCTCCTTCCCTGGTTGCCAGGACCCCAAGAGCTTTCTTTAAAAGCAACAGCCCGTGCTCTGGGCCCCACCTATGCCAGGCCCTGGGGGAGGCGACGCATCCCTACCGTGAGCCTCAAATGCACTCCACTGAGAGGGTGGATAGTTGTTCCCATTTCACAGATGGGGAAACCGAGGTCAGAGAGGAGGAAGGACTGGTTAATAGGTGGGGGGCCGGGACAGCTGAGAACCTGTTTGGGTGTCCAAAGGGGGTGCCTCTGCCACCATCCGTGAGGCAGCTGTTGTGGCCTGGAGGGCACCTGCTGCCAGGCCGGCCCTGGGAGCCTCACATGCAGGCCAGGGTCCAGGCACGCCCTGGACCGGGCCCTGGGCCCCGATCGCCTCCTCAGGCACCTCTCTCCCCGAGCCCGTCCTCCGCGTGTAAGACGAGGAGGCGATGTGGGTCAGACTTCCCCTCCGACCTTCCGAGAGTCTAAGCAGGGGGGCAAGGCTGGCGCTCCCTCGTCTGGGCGTTTTGGTGACTCCCTGACGCACTGCCCTCACTTCCTGGCTCTGCCTCTGTTGTGGGGCCTGGGTCTCCACGCCCCGCTCAGGACAGGGGAGCAGAACGTCCCATCAGTGCTGAGAGGCCCCGGGTGCCGGTGCCACAGCTGGTCCCGTGGTGGCAGCCGTCCAGTATGTGAGTGGAGATGGGGGCTGGCGGGTGCTGGGTGGACACGGACGCCCCATGTCAGTGTCCGCTCAGGCCCGATGCCACGAGCCGGTCATCTCCTGGGTGCATTGCCCGGGCCAGAAAGGCGGGTGGCCCAGATCACAGCCCCAACCCCTACCCACTGGGCCCCAGCACTCAGGGGCTCCCTCCCTGGGCCCTCTGCCTTCCAACCTGTGACGCAAGGCCCCAGCCGGCGCTCTGCCTTCCACCCACAAACCCGCCCACAAGACGTTCCCGCTAATGTCACAGCTTGTGAGAAGAGGTGGCTGAGGAGGGAGGCTCAGACCCATGCCAGGGGCCTCCACCAGCCCCGGAGGTGAGAGGCCACTCGACGAGGCCGAGGACGCACCCTGGTCCGTCCGATTCCAGTGCTGAGGCCTCAGCCCCCGAGGGAAGCCGGACGGCAGACAGCCCTGCAGGGCTGGGTCCCTGCCCACTCTGGCTCGCACGCGGGGTGACTTCAGACAAGATGCCTCTTGCAACGGCGCCTGTTTTGCTGTTTGTAGTAGGAGGGGCTTGGTCTGGCCCATCCCTGAGGCCCCGTGCAGCTTTATCATTTCTGGAACATTCCTCTCTTGGGAGAGCACGTGGGCACAGACCCAGACAGACTCGAAGGTGGCGCCAGAGCGGACCACGCTGTGCCAGGCGCCGTGGAGGCGGCGGCAGGGGGGGAAATCTCAGGGTACGTCTGTCTGTCTCTGTGGGGGCCAGACATCCCCCACCCCATGGACGCAAGGTCCCCAGCAGGCCAGGCAGGGACGAGGTGAGCAGAGGAGGTGGGGCGCGCTGAGCTGAACCAGCACCACCTCCAGCCCTGCCACCTCCAGCCCTGCCGGGCAGCTGGGGTCTCCCCAGTCACAGGGGAGCGAGCCGAACACCCACAGAGGCCCCTCCAAGCCGCTGCCTCGACTGCCACCTGCAGGGCTCGGGCTGCAGAACTGCCACCTGGGGGCCAGACCCCAGGCCCACCGATTGCCACCCTCCAGACCCTGCCTGGGGGCACCCGCAACCCTGTCCCGACTCATAGAAGTCGGTGGGCAACCAGGACACCTCCCAACTCTGATATCAGTGCCCCCTGGGCTCAGTTCAGCTTTGTTTAGTGTTTCCGTGTGCAGACCTGATGCCGAGCGTTTTACCTACACAAAAACGCTCGCTGCTCCCAGCGACATTGAGAGCTTATACTTCACCCCCCAGGTTACAGACAGGAAAGTGCTCGGCACAGGGCCTGACTGATTCCAGACCCGCTGTGAGTGAAGAAGGAGGGATGCAGCTGACATCTCGCTCAGGGCCGCCTGTCTCCCAGATACGCACACGTCCTAATAATGACCCACCAATTCAGCCCCACTTCCTGGGCAGCCTGTGCGGTCCCTCCTGCTCCCCGGGCCTCAGTCTCCCCATCTGCAAAGTGGGATGATAAGATCCCCACTGCTGATCCCAGAGCTGTCAGGCGACTCAGGCAAGACACTGGGACAAGAGGTCCTGGAAACTGTAGAGGGCCGTGGATCTGCCAAACCCAGGCACCCTGCGGCACTGCCCCCCGCTGGCAGGCTTCTTCCCTTTCTTCCCTTACTGCCACCTCTTCCAAGAAGCCCTCTGGATTTCAGGGAAGGCTCCTTTCTAAATAGCCCTGGATATTTACCCCACCCCACCCCATCCTAGGGCAGCCACCTCCTGCCCACGGGTCCCAGCGGGCACTTGCCTGATGTCGTAGCTGTGCATGTCCTTCTCCGGGCGCCCGTGGATGATCCAGTGGGCCAGCTCCTGCCCACAGCCACCTCCCAGCATCATCCCTGGCAGGAGCAGAGCTGCAGGTCTGCAGTCCACCCCCAGGGCCCTGCACCTCAGTCCCGTGCCCCTCCCACCTCTATGGGCAGCATCAGCCCCTAAGCCCTGGATCTCACACGAGGTGTGCCACACACCTCCTAACGGGACCTCAGCCCCTCCCGGCAGGCTTGTCCCATCTCCACCCCTGTCAGGGCCGCAGGGCTCCTAGGCCCAGCGCGCCAACCCAGGTGGGGGGCTCTGAGAATTGAAGGAGCGGCCCAGTTGGCTGTCCTCACTCGCAGGGATGCCAGGGAGTTGGGGGCGCACTGCTGCCCACGCTTACCTGCACTGTTGAAGCCGCAGCCCAGGAAGAACCCACGGAGCTCGGGTGCCTCCCCCATCAGGGGCTTGTGGTCCGCTGTGAATGACTCTGAAAGGGAGGGCTAGGCCTGAAGCTCCCTCCCGGCCACATGCTCCTGGGTGGGGTCTCCCAAGAGGGCAGTAATTGAGGCGGGGGTGTGTGGGTGCCTCCTTCATCCAGACCCTCCCTATCCTCAAGACCCAGCTCAATGCTGCTTCCTCCAGGAAGCCTCCCTGATTGCTCCTGCCACATTCCCCTGAATTCCTCAGCATTTACGACCTGAACTGGGTTCTGCCTTGGCAGGGGGGCGGGGGGGGCGGGGTCCTGGTGTGTCTCGTGACTATCACCATTCTCCTGCTGGTGAGGGGCCACTCCCTGAGACCGCATCACTGCACGTGGCTCCCGGTCACTGTCCCATCTTCCTGCTGTGTCACTGCAGGGCACTCTTGCCCACTGGACCACGAGTACCTTGAGGGCAGGGGCTGGGCTTGGCTCACTGTGTGCGGTGTCTCGTGGCCTATAGCACGGGGCCCAGCAAACAGTAGGTGCTCGACAAATGTTCACTGAGTGAATGAAGGATCGTAAGTTCTCTGGGAGAGGAGACCAAGTCTCTCGCTTCTGTCTGCTGCCAGAGTGCCAAGGACAGAGGCCAGGATTGGATGGAGAGGGAGCCTCGGGCGTAATGATAAAGAGCTGGACTTTGCAGCCACGGTCCTGGGTTCAAACCCTGCTTTACCCCTTCCCAGCTGTGTGACCTTGGCTCAGAGGAGCCTTGATTTCCTCATCTGTAAAATCCGGCTCAGGGTATTTACTTCACAGGACTGTGAGTCGGTCGGTCTGCAAATATTTGCAGCCCAACTGTTTGTGCCCAGAACTCGGCCAGGGGAGGTGGCCCCGAACAAGACAAGCCCCACCCCTCGGGGAGCCGACCGGAGAGTGAGAAGGACCGAGAGCAAATGGGTAAATAAGGGGAAGAGAGAATGCCCGGGAAGAAAACACAGTGGGATGCTGGGTCTGGAGTGACCGGAGGGCTGGCTGCTGCTAACCAGCCCCCCAGCCCCCCGGCGCCATCATAACCCCGGGTCACAGAGGAGGATGCTGCACGGCAGGGAACTGGGGCCGCCGGTCGGGGCTGCCGGGCTCCCAGCCGGGCTCCCAGCCGCTGTGTGCACCGGCCACAAGCGTTGTCCTTCTCCCTGCTGGTGCCCGGCAACCCCGGTCTCCGATCTGCAGCATCTGAGCTGAAGGAGGCCACCAGCCCTGGGAAGCTGGGGAGGCTTCCAAACAGCCACAGGGGAGGGTGGAGGAAGCAGGGCGGAGAGGAGGGCAGGGCCCAGGGTGAGGCCTTGGAGGCCACAGGGACAGGGACGCTGGTGAGCCTCCGGGGGAGGCGTCAGGAGGGGCGAGAGCCCCGTGAGGAAGCATCAGGGGCTTCCCCGGGGCCTCTGTGGAGGTCAGGCTGCAAGGGGCAAGCGGGGGGCGGGGGGGGAGGGGGGCCGGGGCGCAGGGGGCGGCTCCCGGGACAGTGATGCGGAGGCTGCAGTTATGTTCGGGGATGACCCGGTGAGCGCGCTCCGGGAGTGTTGTAAATGTTTCCACAATGCTCTGAACAGCCTTACAGAAAGCCAGCAGGAGGGAAGTTTGGGGGTCAAGGTCGCCTGGATGTTTAACAAATGACTCGAGAGGACGCAGGATGCACAGGACAGGGGCCCCCACCTTGGCTCTGACCTCCCGACCTTGGAACGAGAGGTCTCCCCGCCCCCAGCTTCCCCGAAGTCAAGGGGGCCTGGGACTTCCCTGTTCTGGTCCGGAGGCCAAGGGCCGTTGACCGGCCTGTCCTCCCTGGTGAGGAGAAGCGCTGATGTCCCCACGGAACCTCCCTCGCAGCTGGGAAACCAGACTCCACGTGCACCTCCCCCGCAGCAGGGCTTCCTGGGGGCCATGACCCCCAGTCCAATTAAAGCGAGAATGTTCCCCGGGTTACTCGTGCCCCGGGATTGCTTCGGGCCTGGGTTTCTCACTGCCAGCCCCACGCAGCCCCGGGGAAGCTGCCGGAGCAGTGAGCCCTCGGCCCTCGCCCCGCACCCTGTGCCCCAAGACCCTGTGGTTGGCCGGGGGACCCCAGCTGCCTCTCCCCAGAAAGCGGTCCTCTCACCAAAGGCTCCTTCAGGCGCTGAACAGATTAAAGCAGTCGGGGCAGCTGTGTAGGCGCCACGTGTGCCGGAACCAAGAGGGCTGGACTCCCCAGCAGTCCACAGGCTGGGAGTCGGGACCCCTCCCCTCCCCTGGCCTGGCCTCCGCCCCTCACTCCCTGCTCGGCCTGTAGGAATGGCTTTGCCTGCTGGCCTGTGGCATCCTTTTGCTGGCCTGGGTCTTGCCCTGCAACCTAATGTGTGGCTTCCTCGCCTCACTCCGCCTGTCACCCATTTCACAGATGCGGACACCGAGGCTCAAGGAACTCAGAGCCTCAGACACAAAGTTTCCCCTTTGGGCAACTGTATCTTTCGGAACCCCTCTGCACCCCTAGGTAGGCACATCCTACCCGGTTCTTGCCTCTCTTGAGGATTAAAGCGATCCCACCCGAGCAGGAAGGAGGGGGGATGCCCACGTGATTCTGCTGGAACCAGCATGGGGTGGCGTGTCTCGCCCGCCCGGAACCCTGGCCCCGCAGCCCCCCTCGGCACCCTCTGGGTGGCCCGCCCTGCTCCCACCACCCCAGTACCTCCCATGCTCAGCCCCGCAGCTGAAACGTCTGGGCCCCAGGGCCAGCTTGGGCCCCTCTACGCCCAGAGGCCACCGTCTGCCGGGACCCCAGGCCAGCAGCCTCACCCCTGCACCCCAGTGCCGTCACACGGGAACGTGCTGCCCCCTGCCCCGAGCCCACCCCCCTTGGGTTCCCGCTTCGGGAGCTCCGCCCAGCCTCCCACACAGGCTCCCCCGCTGCGCTCCCCACGTGCCGGGCGCAAGGCAGGGCTCAGCAGAGTCAGAAGGAGCTGAGCGGACGCTGTGCGAGCTCCTTCACACCTCGTCCCCGCTCACGTTGCCCCGGGCCTGAATCTTATTCTAGAACCTTCTCCATCTGCACCCAGCCTTTGAGACACTCACTCTGCGTGCCTGGGCCTCCCCCACCCTGGGGCCCCTGTGCTCCCTGGGCAACCCCAGGATGGCCCTCTCTCAGGCTCCGTCATCGAGCGGTCACCTCTCCCTGCTGAGCTGTGAGTGACCCGTGCCGGGACAAGTCACATCAGTTTGAATGGCCAAAGCCTAGCCTGGCCGGCAGGCCCTGAACAGTAAACTAGTGGCCTTGGCCAAACGCGTCAGTGCTGGGGGTCCGAGTCCGCCCCGCCTGGTGCTCGATCCCCGCGGGCACCGGCCGGCCGGGCAGGGTCAGGGGCTGCACCATGCATACCCGAGGGGGGCATCGGAAGCTGAGCCACTCCGTCCTCCCCCTTTCCCTCCGGCCTCCTGCAGCTCAGCCCTCCCAGGGGCCAGAGGGGAGGCACCGGCTTGGGCCTTTCCGTGCTGTGTGGGCGTGCGGCCCTGCTGGCCTGGCTGCCGAGGGCAGAGGGCCAAGGGGTGAGGCTGAGCCGGAACGGGGGTCTACAGCCCTGTGAGAACGGCCTCGGGAAGGAGCTTGGCCCTCCTCTCCTTGCTCAGCCTCACCAGGCGCTGGGAGGGGGCTCATCCCATCTTACAGATGAAAACACCAAGTTCCAGGGACAAGTCAAGGAGGGACTCACGCTGGGGAGGGCGGGAGGAAGCCTGGCCGTGTGCCCGCGGGCGAACTCCTGCCCTCGCCCAGCTCACGCACGGCTCTTGCCTGCGGGAGGGAAGCAAACGCAGCACCCGAGGCCCAGGACGGAGGGGCGGCTGCGCCAGCCTCAGGGGGCGGCCCACCCCCAGCTCCAGGCCGCCCCACTCACCTGGGCCGCAGACTGTGGACTTAATCCCCGTTTTCTCCAGCACGGGGACCCGGTTGACGGCACCTTCAATGTGCTGGCTGAACACATCCCAGTCCAGGTCGAAGAGGCCAAAGGCAAACTTGTCCGACACCTGGGGGGCGGGCAGGGAACCTGCCCTGTGACAGCGCCCCACGGGAGTGAGAGCCAGGCAGGGCCGGGCCGGCCTCTCGATTAGGTGGTGACAGGGCTGGGCTGGTCCCCTCACTGTGTCTCCCCTCCCCCAACCCCTCAGCGGCCCGTCTGCTCTGCCTTTGTTGCCCTGGCCTCTGCCCCGCCGCCTTGCTTCCTGCCCTCCTTCACCCCATTCACCTAAGTCATATCGGCCCTACCTGAGTGGACCCTGCCCACGTCTACCACCAGCCCACGTCCGCGCTGACCTTCCTTCGGGTCTTCGGGAAAAGCAAGCCTGATCTGACCTCAGGGCCTTCACCTCCACCTGGGGCAGCTCCTCCCCCGCCTTCTCTCTGCAGGGCTCTGTGCTCGATGCCAGCTCCTCAGGGAGCCCTGCCCGACCACAGTCCGAAGGACATCCTTCCACGCCAGTCTCGACAGGCTTATCCTTAACCTGCTGACTTCACTCAGGGCACAGACCACCATCCCCAATTGCATTACTTCTTTGCTTATTTACTCTGTGTCTCCCCACCAGAATAGAGGCCTCTGGGGACAGGGACTCTTATCTTGGTCTCTCTCCTTAAGTTAAACAGTATCTGGCCGAAAGGGGTCATTTTGTTGTTCAATTTGTACACTAAATGCATGAGTACGGGAGCTGGGGTGGTCCGTACATGCTCTAGGGGGCTGGGGGGTGCTGAGGGGGCCGCTGGCCCTGCATGAACCCCAGGAGCTGCCAGGAGAGCAGCCCAGGCCGGAGGGAGATACAGCTGCAACCACGGGGGGTGGGGGAGGGCATGGGACTGTTTGTTGATGGACAGAGAGCTTCAATGCTTTCATAATCTTCTAAAGTCATTATTTCACACGTTGCAGCCTCTGACTATTGATGTTTTGAGGCAAGCCCTCCGCCTGCCCCGAGTCGGGATCCGCCTGTGTGCCAGGTTCTTCAGGGGTTGGAAAAAATGGGTTTGACCTTGTGGGATGGGGGACGTGCCACTTCTCAGGTAAGCCCCCAGGGTCGGGGGAGCTCCGGGGGGACAGCCTCCGGAAGAAGGCTCCTCCGTGCTGAGACGCAGCCCCAACCCCTCCCTCGAGCCCTGGGGTCTCACCTCCTCCCAGAAGATGGGGTTGGTCTCGTAGCCGCCCACGGACAAGGCGTCCCCTTGGAGGCGGAGGTAGATGGAGGCGTCGTGGTCGCGCACGTTGGGCATGTTCTGCAAAAGGTGGAGCACAGAGGCCTCGGGGTCAGGGTCACAGACCCAAGCTGGGCCCACGGTGCCACCTCCTCGTTGTAGGACCCTGAGGACAGGGTGGACCTGGGGCCTCGGGTCACACAGTGGACAAACCACCCCACTGAAACCCCATAAAATAGCAGCAAAGATGGAAGGAGGGAGGGAGGGAAGAAAGAAGGATAACCCACAGAACACAGCAGACGGGGCATCTCAACCAACACTGGCGGGTGCAGAGTGGATGGGGGAGGGCCGGTGCCTTAGCTCAGGGCTGGGAGAGGGGCGACAGCTTGCCAGCCTCTGTCCAGTCCCCTCCAATCTGCAAAGGCCGAGCCTAGGGCAACCCCAGGTCCCTCCGCAGGAGACGGTGGGCCGAGTGTGTATGTGTGCAGGCTCGCACGCGTGTAAGGGTACACGTGTGTGTGTGTGAGAGTATGTGCGTGAACGTGAACAGGAAGTTGGACTAGGGTCTCTTCAAAGCAATTGGACCCAGATTCCTTCCATCCCCGCCGCGTGCCGCCCAGGGCCTGGCCCTACCCTGCAGGGGCCCTGAGGTCTGTCTCTGGAGAAATGGGTCCCCAGGGGCTCCAGGCTCCGGGGAGGTGAGCAGTGGGCTGCCATCCCCCCTCGACAACAGATTGGAGAGTCTTCTGTGGAGACACTGAGTGGTCTGGGGAAGACTCCAGACGCTGACATGGAGGTCCCTCACCAAGGAGAAGGGCATTCGACAGAAGGATTGGATAAGGCCAAGGACATCTTCCAGAAATTAGGCTAAAACAGATTAAGGCATGGAAATCAGGAAAGGGAAAAAAATAAGAAAATTAGAAAGTCAATCCTGAAGGTCTGATGTCCGCCTTACGGGGGTTCCAGGAAGAGAAAAAAAGAGAAAATGGAGTAGAAGGAAAGTCAAAGCAAAAATCCAAGATGATTTCTCGGACTGAAAATCGTGAATCTCAGTATTGAAGGGCCCACAAGTGCCCACCAAGCCCTGTGACTGGACCAGGCCTGCACCAAGGCCACATGAGGATGGAACATCAGGTGAACAGGTGGGTCCTAAACAAAGAAACAGCATTCCTGGAGGCTGAAGACCTGGAGCGAAGTCCTCAAAATTCTGAAAGACGATTTTAAATACAGAATTCTTGACCCAGTCAATTCATCAACTGACTGTAAGAAAGAATATTTTCTTCAGACATTCATGCACACAAAAACGTTTACTTTCCAGGTGCCCTTCTCAGTAAGTGGCCAGAGACCATGCCACGGATCCAGAGAGCAGCAGATCCAAACAGAAGGTGGGTGAGGAAGGTCCCAGGGTAGCAGCTGATCAGAGGCTGATGGAGATCAGAAGGCAAGGGGAGGGGTCCTTACAGGGGAGGAACGGGACTGACAGACTTTATGTGGTTTCTCTGCCATGTCTGAGTAGGCAGACAATATTACTGATAGGTGTCTGACAGATCCGTTGAGATGCTTGGGGGAAAATTGTGACAGTTATGAATATAGATGCAAATATCCTTGACACAATACTAGGAAACTGAATCCAGAAACATAGAAAAAGGATTATATACCAAGACCAAATGGGATTTATCCCGGGAATGCAAGGTTGGTTTAACATCTGAAAATCTGTGTAATATACCATTATCAATAAAAGACAAAAACCACTAATTATTTCACTAGATGCAAAAAAAAGCATTTGACAGATAAAACACTTTCATGATAAAAACACCCAATGTCTAGGAATAGAAGGGAACTTCCTGGTAAAGAGTATCTGAGAAACACCCACAGCAAATGCATATACTTATTTGCAGTGTTTCCTCTAAGACCAGGCCAAGAGAAGGATGTCCACTGTCACCCCTGCCATTCAACACTGTACAGGAGGTCCTGGCCAGGGCAGGAATCAGGCAAGAAAGAGTAATGAAAGGCATCCAGAGGGAAAACAAGTAAAACTATCTCTATGTGCAGATGACATGATCTTCCATACAGAAAATCCTAACGACCCCACTAAAAACTATTATAACTTATAAAATAGTTCAACAAGGTGGCAGGATACAAGGTCAATGTACAACAAACAGACAAAAACCACTGTATTTCTCTATACCAGCAGTGAACAATCAAAAATGAAATTAGGAAAATAATTCCATTTACGATATCAAAAATAATAAAATGCTTACAAATAAATTTAACAAAAGAAGTGTGAAACCTGTACTCTAAACACTAGAAAATGTCTTTGAAAGAAATTAAAGAAGATGGAAAGACCTCTCAAGTTTACAAAATGAAGACTTACTATTGCTAAGATGACAGTACCCCCCAAACTGATCTACAGATTCAACACAGCTCCCACCAAAATCTCAGCTGGCTTCTTGGCAGAAGTTGACAAGCTGATCCTAAAATTCATATGGAAGTGCAAGGGACCCAGAATATTCAAAGCAATCTTAAAAGAGAAGAACAAACACGGAGGACTTACACTTCTGATTTCAAAACTTACTACAAGGTTAATATAATCAAGACAGAGTGGTACAAACATAAGGATAGACATATATAGATCAACGGAATAGAACTGAGAGTCCAGAAATAAACCCTCACACTTATGGTCAATTGATTTTCCACAAGGATTCCAAGGCAATTCAACGGAGAAAAGGATAATCTTCAGCAAACGGTGCCAGAACACCCGAATAGCCGCCTGCAAAAGCACGAAGCCGGACCCCTTCCTCACGCCACACACAAAATTTAATTCCAAATGTATTGTAGACCTAATTATAAGAGCTAAGACTATAAAATTCTTAGAAGAAAATACGGGAATAAATCTCTGTGGCCTGGTTTACGAAATGCCTTCTTAAATATGATAGCACGAGGGACAAAAGAAAAAATTACATAGGTTGTACTTCATCAAAATTAAGAACTTTTGTGCTGCCAACAATACCAACAAGAGAGTGAAAAGACAACCCACAGAATGGGAGAAAATATTTGCAAATCATAAATCTGATGAGGGACTTGTATCCAGAATGTACGAACTCTTATAGGTCAACAGAATGACAATCCAATTAAAAATGAGCAAAGTATCTGAATAGAGGTTTCCCCAGAGAAGATAGACAGACGGCCAACAGGCACATGAAAAGACACTCAACAACATCAGTCATTAGGGAAATGCAACTCAAGCCACAAAGCACCACTCCACACCCGGTACGATGGCTAGAATCAAAAAGATAGACAATAACAAATACTGCTGAGAATATGGAGAGTCAGAACCTTCATACACTGTTGACGGGAATGTAAAACCGTGCAGCTTCCTTGGAAAACAGTCTGGCCGTTCCTCAGAAAGTTAAACATAGAGTTACTCTATGACTCAGCAATCCCACTTCCACCCAAGAGAAAGGAAAACATATGTCCACACAAAAACTTTTCATAGCAGCGTTATTCACAATAGCCAAAAAGTGAAAACAACCCATATGCCCATCAACACATGAACAGGTAAATCAATTGTGGTTTACAAGAGTATATTATTCAGCCATAAAAAGGAATGAAATTCTGCTACATGTACCCCACGGGTGAGGCTTGACAACGTCATGCAGAGTGAAAGAAGCCAGGCATAAAGGCCACAAACGGTATGATTCCATTTCATTCAAAGTCCAAAATAGGAAAATCCATAGAGACAGAAATTAGATTAGTGACTATCTAAGTTGAGGGTGGGGTGGGAAATGGGGACTGATAATGGGTATGGGGTTTCAAAGACTAAGATAATGTTAGGTAGATAGATAAATGACAGCTAGGTGATAGAGATAGATAGATAGATAGATGATAGAGAGATAGACAGATAGATACATAGATAGAGAGAGATAGACAGATAGATGAGAGAGAGAGAGAGAGAGAGAGAGAGATAGATACATAGATGATAGAGAGAGACAGACAGATAGATAGATGATAGAGAGATAGACAGATAGATACATAGATAGAGAGAGATAGACAGATAGATAGATGATAGAGAGAGAGAGAGAGAGAGAGAGAGATAGATGATAGAGAGAGAGAGAGAGAGAGAGATAGATACATAGATGATAGAGAGAGATAGACAGATAGATAGATGATAGACATAGACAAACAGATAGATATAGATAGATAGATACATAGATAGATGATAGAGAGAGATACACAGATAGATAAATAGATGATAGAGATAGATAGACGGATAGATAGATAGGAATAAAGAACCAGTCACAGCTACATAGGAAACTGAACAAGCAGAAAAAAACTATTAATAACTCCAGGAAACACAAAAAGTTGGACACTATTTGCTCAGGAGTTAACAATGTTCTCATTGTCATTATACTGCAAATACTGACTACTGATTTAACCAATAAATGAACGGATAAACAAAACCAAAGCATTTTAGAAAGTGAGCGGGGGGTGGGAAGAGGCCCACCTCCACGGGGGTCCTCAGCACTCGGGGAACTGCCTGCTCTCAACCCTGCTCTCCGTTGCCCCTGCCCTGGAGATGGACACATCTGACGTGACCCCTCCACCCCACCTTCGAGGACACGCAGAGACCAAAAGGGATAAGCTGGCAGATGGCCCTCCCTGCTCCTCCAGTCTCCTAGTCGCCTGGCTCCTCTGCAGAGCTGGACTAAGAATGCCTGCACTGATTTTTTTTTTTTTTTTGCGGTATGCGGGCCTCTCACTGTTGTGGCCTCTCCCATTGCGGAGCACAGGCTCCGGACGCGCAGGCGCAGCGGCCACGGCTCACGGGCTTAGTTGCTCCGCGGCACGTGGGATCTTCCCGGACCGGGGCACGAACCCGTGTCCCCTGCATCGGCAGGCGGACTCTCAACCACTGCACCACCAGGGAAGCCCTGGCTGCACTGATTTTGCCAGACATTTTAATCAATGTCTGCATTGAGTCTGCACATGGGAAGTTCTCAGTAACCGAGCACTTCAGGAATAACAATAGTGATATCATTACCTCTGTTGTCACTACTACTCTAAAAACAAAACCAACAGAATGCCAGAGCTCCATAGAGCAGGACAGCGGGGACCCCTGGTGGCCAGGGAGGCCCCTGGCTTTCGTCCAGCAGGATCAGTGTCCCCACCTCCCTGCCTTGCAAGGCCCCAGCTGCCTCAGACTGGCCAGCACAGGCTCAGCTCAGCCCCAAGGCATCCACAGGGTACCCTCACTGCTTCCTCCCTCCGGAAGCCCACCCTATAGGCGTAACGCCAATTGCACTGGTGTCTCTGCCTCCTAATCTCAGCCCGTTCCTTCCATCCTGGCCCCACCCCCATCCAAATCCTGTCAGCTGCTTCCTCCGGGAAGCCCTCCGGATGGCTCCAGCCTTCCCTGCTCTCTTCGTCTGAAGCACCAGCTGGCTGGAGCACCCCATGCCCTTGGTCACGGTCATCGTGGTCCCCCCCTAATGAGCACCTGCTCTGTGCTCAGCCCTTCAGCCCATCACTTGGTTCCTCCCTCAGCACGGCCCTAAGAGGTAGCTACAATTTTTACCCATTTTGCAGAGAAGGAAACGGAGGCTCAGGTGGCACCTCGACTCACCTGGCTCGTAATGGGGGAGTTGGAGACTCCCCCAGTTGCAGACCCTGAGCTTGGGCCCTTTCCCCTTGCTCCGTGCCCCAACAGAGCAGTTTCTGCAAAGGTGGGTCAAGGATCGTGGGGATGCCAGACCACAAGGGAGCATCTGGGCCACCACGTTTGATAGACGCGGAGGCCAGGCCCAGAGAGGAAAGGGACAAGGTCACAGAGGAGCTGGGGGCAGCATTCGGCTGGGACCCAGGACTGGGGGGACCTCTTCTCAGAGCTGGGGTCCCTAGGGCAGCACGGCCCTCTGGCCACCCACAAAGAAAGATAAAGGGCATGTGGTCCAGGTGGCAAAGCCCTGAGCCCTCACTGGCCAGCCCGGGGCCAACACCATGAGGCCCAGATCTGATCAGTCGGTGTCCTGCTGCAAGACTGTCAACCCAGGGAGCCTCCCGACCAGCCGAGGACAGGCCCAAGCGTCAGGGGCCTCCCAGCATGAGCCCCAGAGCCCCGACTACAGGAGCCGCCTTGGCCTAAAGGAGCTTGTTTGTTTTCTGAGCCACCCCGGCATCGGACCACGTGGGAGGTCAGGGGCAGAGGCCCGCTCTTCTCCCAGATTCAGGCTGCCCAGGTGTGGCCTCGGGAGGGGCTGGCATCCCAGACTCCCCACGTGGAGGGGAGCTGGGGAACTTGGCCCCCAGCCCCAGATCTCCTCTTCTCTCCTACAAAAGTCTCAGAGTTTATGGGGCTGGTGGCCCTTTCCTGGAGCTCCGCCTGCGGTTCCCAGAACACACAGGTTGCTGGGTGGGGGCAGCGTTTGTGAGTAACATGAACAAGCCCAGCTTGGCTCTGACCTTAAGATTCAGGGTGCGGGTCCCTGGGCCCACTCTGGCCTGCTTCTCCCTGAAAGCTGCCTCAAAGCTAGGCGTCACGTGCATCAGGCCGTGGAGAGCCTGAGGCCCCCGTCTTGGGCTCTGTGGATGCCCGGTGATCCTCCTCTGTGTCCCTCTGTGGGGACACAGGCCTGCTCTGCCCCCAGCCTGTCCCCAGCTTGAGCCCAGCCCCCGGGAGCCCACCGCGGCCTGAGGGCGACCCCTGGCGGCCACGGCGGATATTTCCCACAGAACCAGGGCCAGGGCCTCTCCGCACCGACAGCTGCCGTGACTCCTCTTTTCCCAGAGCCCCCCCCCCCCCGCCCCGAGTGCCCACAGCAGGCCTCGGAGGAGTGTGCTGGATTGTATTAAACTCGTCCACGAACGGGGGAACCTTGTGTGTTGGGGGGTGGGCAAGAGCGTTGGAGACGCCGGCCCCGCGCCAGCTTCCCCCACCCCTCCGCCACTGCGTCCACCCAGCGGCCAGCCTGGTGTCCAGAGGGAAGCCAGCCTTGGCCAGGGCGGCGACGAGGCTCCCAGGACCCTCTTTGCTGGAGCCCGACCCTAGACAAGGTCAGTCTGGTCTCCCACACTCTCCCCACACCCACACCCTCAAGCTTGCTTCTCTGAACTGCCTCGGCTGGCATGCTCTGTGCGCCCCCCCCCCCCTCGTCCTTCCTCTGTCACCCTTCGGATGCCTCAGAAGACCCTTCGACATGGCCTCCGCCAGGGCACCCCCCTGGTCCGCAGGCTGGGAGTCCCTAAAGCCCCTGTGCCTGCCCCCCGGGAGCCCCCATCAGCCTGTTTGAAAATAAATACTATCTTTACTTGCTTGTACCCTTCTCCCAGCTCACCGGGGCAAGAACTAGGTTCTTATCTCTGTTACAGTCCCTGTTTCTAGATGAGGGCTTGGAGCATAGCGTTTATCCAGTCAATGTTTGATGCAGAGAGGGGTGGGGAGGGAGGGTTAGATGGATGAATAAGTGGATGGATGATGGAGGAATGGGTGGAGGGGGAGGTGACTGGGTGGAGGGGGTGAAGGCTGGATGGATGCATGAGAGAGGGTGGACAGATGAATAGATGGATGAATGGGTGAACCAATGATGGAGGAGGGGCTAGAGGGAGGGAGGGAGAGAAGGCTGGAGGGAAAGAGGGGTGGTCAGTGACAAGGTGACAGGAAGCTACCAGCCACCAGCACAGGAGAGGGGAGATAGAAAGGGGGGAGAGGGGAGATAGAACGGGAGGAGAGGGGAGATAGGAAGGGAGGAGAGGGGAGATAGAAAGGGAGGAGAGGGGAGATAGAAAGGGAGGAGAGGGGAGATAGAAAGGGAGGAGAGGGGAGATAGAAAGGGAGGAGAGGGGAGATAGAAAGGGAGGAGAGGGGAGATAGAAAGGGAGGAGAGGGGAGATAGAAAGGGAGGAGAGGGGAGATAGAAAGGGAGGAGAGGGGAGATAGAAAGGGAGGAGAGGGGAGATAGAAAGGGAGGAGAGGAGAGATAGAAAGGGAGGAGAGGAGAGATAGAAAGGGAGGAGAGGGGAGATAGAAAGGGAGGAGAGGAGAGAGGTCAGGGGGTGCACAGCTCCCCTCCCCCCCCCACCTCCTCTGGCAGAGGTGTCTCCAGGGCTCCCTGAGAGCTTCTTAGGGCTGGGGATCAATGTCCTCTGAGACTGGCACCCAGGGCACATTTGGGAGCGTGCGAACATTCACAGGTTCCCAGAAACACCTGGGGCGCAGAACATGGCAAAAGCCAGACTGGCCGCCCCACGCAGGACGGGCTTGGGCATCAACGAGAAGCCGTGCTCCGAAGGCAAAGGGGGTCAGGAGCCTTGGGTTATGCCAGTGCTACTTCATTTCATTCTCAGGCCACCCCAAACCTCCAGTCATGAGGAGTCCCATTTCACAGATGAGGCCACTGCCGCTCAGGGCGATGAAGGAACCTCCAAGCGCTGGGCTTCACAGCCAGGTCCGTGCACCACCCACTTGGTGCCTGGGGCCGTCTCCTCACCTGGATCCCTTCGATGCGCTCGGTGACGACGTAGGCATGGTGCATGGCCACCAGCGGGACCTTGACGGCAGCCATCCGGCCCACGGCGCCTGCCCACACTCCTGCAGGCAGAGCGCAGACGGCTCAGCTCTGCTGGCACCTGGCGGGAGCCACAGCCAGCTGGGCGCCTCTGCAGACCTGTCTGCCATGGCGGTGACTCCCCAGGTCACACCCGGGCCCCCAGCCCTAAGAAAGGCCAGGTTTAGGGAGCAGCCAGGGCGGCCACTTGGGAGCCCAGAAGAAACGTGTTCCCACCTGCACAGTTGACCACGCAGGGCGTCTGGATGGAGCCGTGCTCTGTCTCCACAGCCTCGACCCGCCGCACCCCAAAATCATCCGTCCGCACACTGATGCCGGTCACCGGGCAGTTCTCGATAACCTGGGAGCGAGAGGGGCTGCTTCCAAATCCATGCGGGCGCTCTGAGCACTGACCACCTACCCTCTCACTCCCGCCAGCCCAGGAGGTACCCGGGACGCCCGCTTCTCCTCAGGCAGGCTTCACGTGACCCCACTGGGGAAATGGGGTGACCACAGGGTGGGAACCAACTCCACGTGTTCCTTGACCTGGAGAACTTGTCCCCCCAGACAAGGCTTTTTTGAAAAAAAAAGAAAAGGAGGGCTCATTTGACTGACAGATGCTTGCGGTAAAAAGGTCACATACAGTGCAGTTTGGCTCCATTTTATTTACGTATACATCTGCATAGAAAATTACTTGCAGTAAAACTACAGTGTCAACATTGGTTACCTCTGGGTGATCCTCATTTCTTCTTTCTTGCTTATTTGTCTTTTCTAATCTTTCCTACAACTATGTGTGTATTTGAGACAAAAGAAGATAAAAATTACAAGAAGAGATTTGGGGCGGGCTCACTCTTCTAGCAGGGCCAGACCTCGGGGAAGGGAAGAGAGCTGACATGGGGCATAAACCTGAGGCTGGCCGGCCTCTGCAGGATCGGATTAGAGGCTCAGGTCCTGTGTGGAGCAGAGAGAACGGCACGTGTTCTCTTGCCTTCTGGTCTTGGGGTTCTTAGGCAGGAGGGGTGGGCTGGGGGCAGGGGACCCAGGGCCGAAGGCCATCGTACCTGCGCTCCCCGGGCAGTGGCGGCCCTGGCGAGGGCGGTACAGGTGCCAGCGGGGTCCATGGTGCCGTCATGCGGCACGTACAGGGTCCCGTAGAGGTCATCCACATTCATCAGCGGATACAGTGCCTTGGTCTCTGCCGGGCTCAGCACGTGGGACTCCACGCCATAGGCCTTGCCCAACTGGGGGACCCAGAGGAAAGTAACTGAGCCCTCGAGGAGCATACCCCCTTGGCCACTCCCCTCCCCGTCTGGGCCTCCAAGGGTCAGTTCGGACCCTGTGTCCCCCAGGAACCCTTAGCCGGCCACCGTGCCCCAGCGGCCCCCGTCCCTTGGGCCAGCTCTGAGGAAGAGTAAGGAGCCCAGGTGTACTTGGAAGCAGGCTCTGGGGCCATCCCGCCCCCCCCAATCCAGCTCTAACATGAGCCATGTGACCTGGGGCAAGGTGCTAACGTCATCTGGGGGAATGGGGGTGATAATGGTTTATGTGGTTGACACCTTTAAAGAGCTTAGACCAGTCCCTGGCACATAAGGATTTACTATATAACATAAATAAAAACAAACCCCATAGGTCTGATATTTTGAGCTTCAACCAGGTTTGATGGTCAGACCAGCTCCTCAGACGAGAGACCCCTGCGGCCCTCTGTCCCAGGCCCCGGACTGTGTGACGGACCTCACCCCGGACACATTTGATTGGCCCAAGGGCAGCCAATCAAATGCCCCCAGGCATCCATCCATCAGGACAGGCTCCGCCCAACTAGAGATGAGCTGAGCCAATCAGATTCTCTCTCCGAGCAGGGTGAAGGAAAAGCGGCAGAGACCTCACTCAGCACTTGAGCTGAAAGGTTGCCTGGGCACCTCTGGAGCCTCCATCCCAGCTGATTAGTGAGCAAGGCGGAGGCGGGGCGAGGCGGGGCGGGGCGGGGTGGGGGGAGTAGGCAGAATGAGGCCACCTCCTAACCCCAGAGACCCAGCCCGTTCTGATGAAGCCAGGTGCCGCTGCTTCCGCCTGGGCACCCAGAGGAACCCGGCATCCCTGTGACAATGTACCTCTGCTACCCACACAGGCCGCTCTGCTCGCTGGGCCCTGAGCCACTCTTCAGCTGGTGCTCCATAAGGAATGAACTGCTGGAGGAGCCAGTCTCAGCCACGCCCTGGAATTTGGGGTCCGGGCCTGGCTGCTCTGGGTGAGGAATCAACCCTCCACCCCAGCAGAGGGCCTTCCACAGCGGAAGGCTTTCTCTGCCGTCTCGCCCACTATGGCGTTCCCTCAGCCCCGTCAGCGGTGCCGGGGGAAGGGTGGGCCTTCCTCCTGGGTAGTGCAGTTTCCCATCATTCGTCCTGATTCCTGTGAGCTCCGTGCATGCCGATAACTCCCGTTTATCGGGCCTCTCCCGCCCTGAGGCTCGGCAAGCGGTGCTGCGCAACACGGTCCCGTTTTAAAGGTGACGATGCCGAGGCCCGAGGCTCGGAGGCAACGCCGCTTGGCCCAGGCGGCCCGGCCAGCAAGGGCAGCACCAGGGCGTGAAACCAGATCTGTCGGGGCGCCTTCCCTGCGCTACACGCTGCCCCGCCCGCCACCGGCAGGGGGCGACACACCGACAGGAGCCACTCACTCGCCCGGGCGGGAGTGCACCCAGGACATGAGTCCCCGCCCTGGCAGGGGTGCACCCACCGACATGAGCCTCTTGTACTCATCCAGACGCTGCCGGTTGGAGGCGATGAACAGGCCCCCGTTCTGGATCCAGCCCGTGTGCAGCCCCGTCTCCTCCCCCAGGTCGCGGCTCACCACGCGCCTCGTGTGGGCCAGAAGCTCCACCTCCACGTCGCTGGGCCGCAGCTGCCACAGCAGGCCTGGCGGGGGAGGGGCGGGGCGCCGTCAGCCCCAGCACTGCGGTGCTGCACCCCGGCTCCTCCCTGCAGGCCAGGGCTCCTGAAGATCAGGCAGTGGGCGGGGAGCGTCTCTGCAGGCCATGGAGAGCCCGGAGAGGCTGAGGAGCAGGAAGTGACGGGCTCGAAGCTGAGTTCCAGGACATCGCCCTTGGGCAGCTCAGAGCGTGACAGTATCCAAGGGCTCCCCTTTATGGAGCGCCTCCTGTGTACTGAGCCTGTCACTGGGTGACAGAGCAGTCCTGGGAGGCAGGCATGACCCTTTTATAGTGAAATTAAGGCAGCACCAAACGGTTCTGTGCCTAGGATCACAGGACGGGTGAAGATGGGGCCAGGACCCCACCCCAGGCCTGACGTAAGTCCAAAGGCAGCCTCTTCACCCACAAAGCTGCTCCCTTCCGAGCAGAGTTTGGGGAGCGGGAGGCCAGGGCAGAGGTAGCAGTCGGGGAGAGGCTGTGTGGGCCCAGCCAAGACAGGACGGCGGGTAGGCAGGGGCAGTGGCGTGCAGGGCCAGCTGTGTCAGCTCTCAAGACACGTGATGCCTGAACCTCTTCCCAGCTCCACGCCCAGCGACATCACACTCACATTGGCCAAAGTGGGAGGGTTTTCCCCACAGAACCTGGCAAACTTCACGCAGGGTTAAGGCAGAAGGTTGGCTGCCCTGGGACATGCACACAGTAGGTGCTTTTACTATATGCCCACCGGTTAGTTGGCTGAGAATCATGGTGCCCGTGGAGGACACCGCCCTGCATCACCCCTGATGGTCCCTTCCCCATCCACCCTCTACACCCCATGCACGGCCCTCTTCCCGGGTGGCTCCGTCCAGGGAAAGGGCTTTGCTCTTTGAATAGACAGCTGCCTGGGCGCCCAGCTCTGGTCTCGGCTCTGCCCTCCAGGGTCCCCCAGTCAGCATCTGCTCTCCCTCCTCCCCTTCACAGCTCTTCAGAGGCTCGGGGGGCACGCAGGGTCACCCTCAGCAGGACCCCGCATCTTTTCCCCGTGTCCTCCCCCTCCAGCTCAGCTGCCACTGACAGGCCTCCGGGTGCCAACCCAGAGCCGGCCCCTGGCTGAGTCCAGACCCTCCCGCCCCCGCTTGCACCCAGGCCCCTACCCGCCGTGTGCCAGGTGGTCCCGGAGGTCAGCCGCTCCCGCTCCAGTAGCACTGCCCCGCTCATGCCCAGCTTGGCCAGGTGGTAGAGGGTCTGGCAGCCCAAGCTGCCCCCGCCGATGACCACCACATTGGCTGTACTGGGCAGGGGCCGGCTTGGGCCCTGGGCGCCTGCCCAGGGGTCCCGTGCCTCTTTCAGGGTTTGCTGGTAGGGCACACTCTTCTCAGGGGTGGGCCGGGCCCCGCTGGTCAGGAGTCGCAGCCCCAGGCCCTGGGCAGGGCTCCGGCGAGGACAGGTGGCGGCCACACGCAGGGCCCGGCTCAGCAAGGCCAGGGGGACTCGGCTTGAGCACGGCAGGGAGCTGGAGAGAGAGCCGGGGCGGCCTGGGGCACAGAGGGCTCTGTGCAAGTGAGACCCAGGGCCCCCGCGCTGTCACCCTCCGGCCGCCCTCCTGTCGCCCACCCACGTCACGTGTGCACCGGGCATTTGTCCACGTGTACTGAGGGCCCCGTACGCTTCAGGCTCTGTCTGGGCCCAGGGGAGACCATGGTGGGGGCAAAAGGGGGGCAGTTTGCGTGGTGGGGCAGGGCTGCAGGGCTGCAGGGCCTCAGGGCGGGTGGCGGGGAGCCTGGGGCAGGGACACCCAACCCTCCAGCCTGTACCCAACACGCCCTCCGGGGCAACCCCAGACGCAAGTTATTTCTGCCACGTTGGCTCCACAGCCCTTTGGGACCCGAGGCAGAAGGTGAGCACGGCAGCGGGGTCCAGGCCCCCTGCTCCCTCGGGCCGTCTCGAATCCAGGTGGGGACTCGGAGGATGGGTAACCAGCCTCCCTCCTCCTCGGTGACCTCCCAGTAGCCTGCAGGGCTCACCTTGCACCCCTCCCCAGTCCGAAGAGCCTCATAATTATAAGAAGAAAACTGTGACGGGGGCCCGCCGTCTCAGGAGACAGGATGCAGAAGAGGGGCCTCCCTGGACGGGAGGAACACAGACAAGAAAGGGCGCCTCAGAGAGGCTCCTGGGCCCACCTGTGGGATCAGCAGGAAAAGTAAGAGGGCTTTGGCTGTGGTTGAGGTACTGAGTCGCGCCCCTACGTTAATAGCCGCGATGGATATCGATTAGCCAGTTAATTCAGACCACTTCCATTTCCAAGCGAGTGCCACACGGCAAGCCGGGAACACGCGTTCTCTCTGCTCGGGGGTCAAGGTGACTGTTGTCCCCATTTCACAGAGCGGGGAGACTGAGGCCCAAGGAGGCCCGCCAAGGTGA
Source organism: Kogia breviceps (assembly GCF_026419965.1). Lineage (NCBI taxonomy): Eukaryota > Metazoa > Chordata > Mammalia > Artiodactyla > Physeteridae > Kogia > Kogia breviceps. The sequence goes on from NC_081317.1 coordinate 2,246,712, forward strand.
CCAAGGTCACAGGGCCGCCGTGTGGCCAAGCCTGCTGGCTCCCAAACTCGCAGTCCACAGACATCTCGGGGCCTGGTCTGGGGGAGGAGAGGCTGGGGGGGACCCACTGCCACACGCTTTCCCGCCCTCACCGGCCGGCACTGCCCACTGCACGCACCCCCTCCGCTCCCCCGCCGGCACCGGGCTCTCAGGTCGGTCAGGGCTGCCCCACCCTCACCACAGAGACCCTCCCTCTGTGCCCGCCCTCTGTAGGGCCAGACGAGGGAGTAGGCAGGGGGTGATTTGAGGGGCTTCGGGTCGGGGGTTCGAGGCTGGGGCCGGCACCCGTCCCTCCATCAGCTCTGCCCCGCTTCAGGTGCCCTGGGCATGGTGGGGGGGGGGGGCGGTGCAGCTGGCTCGTGTCTGCACTTACCTTTCGTCCTTGGATTTCCGATTTCCTTAACTTTCCAGGAGCCGCCAACAGTGAGGACCTACTGTCAGAAACTCAGCGTCACGTGGTTGCCCGGGAAGCCTTTCCAAGGCCGGGCATCTGCCCGCCCCCTCCCCCCCCAGCCCCCCCCACCCCGCCTCCCCCGCCCCCTCCCCACCCCACCCCCCTGGGCCTCCGACCCAGACTCCTTCTCCCCCGCCCCGCGCCAACGCAGGGGCTGCCACGTGCCCCTTCCCGGCCCGTGGCCAGTCCCGCCCTCCCACCCAGGCTGGGGGTGGGGGGGCACGGCCCGGCAGGGGCAGCCCAGTGCCCTCCTGCCAGGGCAGCTGCTTCCACATTGATCTGCTTCTGCCCCCTCCAACTCTCTCCCAGCCGAGTCTGCAGCCTGGCCATTCATTGCCAGGGTTCGGGGTCAGACAGACTGGGTTGGCCTCGTGCTGTTAAACGGGGCGGCCCAGAGAAGCCCTCCCCGCAGGCGGCAGGATGACGGGGGCGGGGGGGGGGGGCGGGGATGGAGGGAAGGTCCAGGCACAGGCTTCAGTGGGAGGCGGAGGGCTGGGAGGGTGCCCAGGCCCTCTGGCCTCCCACAGAGTGTCCCATGGTCCTGCCCAGCCAGCTCTGGGCCTGTCCCCCCACCGCCGGCCCAGGGAAGGGCCTGAGCCCTGCCGTCCCGAGGGCTGTACCTCCGGCCGGCCACTCTGCCCCTTGGCCCCGTGTGGCCTGCCGGTGCCGGGCCCGGTGGCCGCAGCAGTGCCGTCGCCTCCTTCCTTCCCAGCAACAGCCAAGCAGGAACCCGGGGCCAACGCTGGCCCCGCCCCCGGAGGCGGCGGGATGCACCGCCCACCGCCAGGCTTCTAGGAGGCGGGCCGGGCACAGCCAAGCGGGCAGATCTGAGGGAGGCAGCGCCGGGGCACGTGACGTCTCCTCCTCCTAAAACAGGGGCCACGGTGTTCTGCAGGTGAACCCGTGCACCCCTGCCTGCCTGAGCCCGCCATGCTCTCCGTGCCAGAAAAGAGCCTAGCACGGCCAGGCGGGCAGAAAGTGCTGGGTCAGCAGCAGTGTGGTGCAGGGCTGGGGCTCCTTGGTGGGGTGATCCAGGGCCTTCACACAGAGCCGCCTGTCCAGCCTCAGCTGCTCAGCCCCACGGAAGGGGTGCTCACTGCCCTCGGGGGCAGGTCAGGAAGTCTGGGTCGCCCGCACCACCAGCACTGGACAGCGCTCCTGACCTGTCTGCCCTCCAGAGCTCCCAGATCGCTCTGTCTCTGGGCGAGTCATCCGTGAGCCTCTGGCTTTCCCACTCCACAGCGACCAGTTTCCCAGGGCAGGGATGCCTGCCTCCATTGGACTGTTGGGGGCACCAGGGCCCAGAGAGGGGAGCCAGCTTGCCTCGGGTCACACAGCAAGCTAAGTGGGAGAGCCAGACCAAGCCTGCAGTCAGACAGACGGGGTGGGGCCTCGAGCTAGGTCTAAGGTGTCTGGTTTGTGCTCAGGCAGAAGATGCCCAGAGACGTCCAGAGGAAATCTGGAACGAGTAAGTAAGTACGTCCACCTCTGAATGTGCAAAGAATCAGAATCGGTGCTGATATAAAATAGGACCTCCTCCTCCTACTGGGTCAAAGAAAGTATTTAAATTTCCGTCAGTGAACAAAATAGCAATGCCAGCTGCTAATACAGGGAGTGATATAGGCACGATACTGCTGTGATCAATACAGACAAACAAATATGTGTGTTCTTATTCCCACTGAGCTGTCCAACTGTCTCGCTGCCAATTTGTCTGTCCTCTACATTTACTGAGCACCTACTGTATGCAAAGAACTGCAGGGAGACCCAGAGGCAGCTATGACCCATTCCCTGGGTCACTCCCTTTGAGGGCCTCAGGGTCCAGGAAGATGGAGACGGGGAGGGGCGAGGCGGCCACGAGGCTGGCTGTGTTGGGAGGTGGTCCTGAACAAGCTGTCTTTGTTTCCAGCAGAAACCCAGGAGGCCATCTCGGAGGAGGTGGCTGGGGCTCTGACCTATGTGCTGTCGCCATTGTCAGTCCCCATCATGGGGACGGAGACTGTCACTCACCCCCCCTTGGCCCCTCTGGAGGAAGGCTGGCTCCACCAGCACAAAGCTTCCCGGGGCAGTGCTGGGGTCCAGGGCAGGGAGGACAGCAGCCCGGTCACTCAGCAGATGGCAGGCTTGGCCTTGCGGCCTGAGGCAGGGCTGCCCTCCCTGGATGGGGTGAAGGACAGGTCAGAGAGGGCTAGGAAGGATCCTGACCATGTCCTCCTCAGGCCCGTAGACACGGGGTGCCCAGGCGAGGGACACAGCAGTCACTGCAGCCCCAGGACAGCAGCTGAGGCAGCCCAGAACTCTCTTTGCCCTCCGCTCAAAGCCAAGCAGCTGTTGCAAAACTGTCCCAAGCAAGCGGGCTGCACAGTCCCCTGGACTTTGGACGAGGGGTGGTGGCTGGAGGGCTGGGCTTGCCTGTGGGTCAGCGTTGTAGGGTTTGTCATCCATCGATTGGGTGCTGCTTGGGTCTGGAAGAGGGCCACAGGTCAGGAGGTGGGCATGCTCCAGCTGGGGACCCTGGGCCAGGCTCCTGCTGCCAGGCTGCTGTGCCATCTGGGCTGGTCTCCCCTCGAGGAGCCTCTTTCCCCATCTGGGAAGCAGGGATTATACCCCCCCCACCCCCCCCACCCACCCCCACCCCCACCCCACCCCCACCCCACCCCCACCCCACCCCTGGGCACTGTCAGTTTCAGGGAATTTTTGTAAGTTTCTCTGCATGTTAATACCGGCCCTGAGACACCTCCTTCTGGCCCAGGCTGGCCCTCTCCACAGCCCCGGCCAGCCCTCCACACCCACCTGCTGGCCAGGCTCCCAGGGCAGAGAGGGAGGCGTCTGCAGGCCGCCCTCTGACTGGGCAGACGTCCAGGCCAGGGGGAGGTTCCTCCTCGGAGCTCTGCGTGTGGCCCTGCAGAGGAGGGACATTAAGTAACCAGCCAACAATACCTGGCCACAGCTGACCCAGCCACACCTGGTACCGGTCCCATCTGCCCCCGAGCCTTTGCCAGCAGGGCACACCTATGGTGGGGGCTGGGGGGGGCAGCAGTGCGCTGAGTGCTTCATGTGTGTCATCTCAGGGGAGGGAGGAACACTGTTGCCCATTGTAGAGATGAGAAAACTAAGACAGCTAATGGGCACCAGACCCGGGCAATTCATGGACCAGGGAAGTTTCCAGAACAACTGTTGAGGGCTGTGTTTGCACTGCCAAGATTTTATTTTTCCAATAAGAACCTTAAAAAAAACCAATGACATCAACTCCCTGCCCAATGCCTTCGTGAAGACAATGTTTTATTATCTGGCGGTAAGTGGTGGTCCTTCCAGAGAGGCAGGTGGGTGCCCCTCCCGCTAGACGCACATGCCGAGGGCAGGTGAGGACGGCTGGGGGCTGCAGCCACCTGGGCCCTACCTCCACACACACACAGCGGGCGTGGGCGGCCGCGTGCCAGGGCTCTGAGGCTCCCACTCCACTCCGTCATTTCTTTCCAACGTTATTTGTGATGGAAACAAACGTAGGAATGGAACTGGTCGCTCCGGGCCGCTGAGCCCGTGTGGGCGGGGCCCGCACCAAGATCCAGACAGCAGAGGAGAATGGGCTTTCCCAGGAAACATCGTCCCCTGGTGGCCACATGGGAGTACGACACCCCCGGGAAGGCTGGACCCAGAGACTGGGGATGCCAGCCCCCTGGACAGGGACTGTCCCCAAAAGGGGACCTGCAGACGGGCAGGGAGGTGGATCCCTATTGGGAGTGACGGCCTGGGCTCTGGCTGGCTGCCCCGCTGTCTTCCACACGGAACACTCCCCCGGCAGGGAGCTTCCTTACTGAATACCGCCGGCTATCTCTGAGTGCCGTGTGAGTGTCCGCCTCTGCGACTGGGATGTGTCCACTTCTCCCCATAATTCGGTGTGTTTTTACTTTATGTGTTTTGAGGCTATGCTGTGAAGTGTATTAACCTCCAGGACTGTCACAGCTAACCGTTGTTAGTGAGCCTCCTTATGCGGTGGGGTGCTGCTAAACGTTTAACATTTGGCTCTCCAGGCGGGGAGCGCTGGCTGACTTCTGCCGTGTACATGCCCCCCCCCCCAGGGCCGATTTCAACCTGCCGACGCGAAGGATGCCACCAGATAGAGACTTGGGGAGAGGCTACACCCTCAGCTCCCATGAGCTGGCACCAGCCGGTTCCAGTGCGCCCACACAGGTTTTAGGTGCATGTGTGGGTTTTCTTTTTCTAGAGGAAGTAAAAGATCAGAACTAAATTGCTAAGAAAAATAAATTCATCAACTTGTGACTAAGGAACAGGAGTCTGTGTTAACCCACAAACGTTGTAAAACCTTCTCAGGAAAGCTCTCCACTGCCACCCCACCTAGAGCAGGGGGAACCAGCGGCCTCAGCCAGCCATCTGAGCCAGAGCTGTAATTGTAAAACCCTGTCATCTGTGCACATTTCATACATTTGTAATTTTCTAGGAAAATTTAGAAAAATTACTTTTCCAACTTGGAAAAATTACTTTTTTTTCTAAACAAATGGAGGCCACACATTTTATGTCTGAATATTTTATTTAATTTTGGCTGCGCCGTGCAGCCTGCGGGATCTTAGTTCCCCAACGAAGGATCAAACTCGTGCCCCCTGCAGCGGAAGCGCCGAGTCCTAACCACTGGACCGCCAGGGAATTCCAAAATTACATTTTAAATAGATAATTTGAAAATGCTTAAAGGAGACGTAAAACTTTTGTTCAAGGAATCAACGTTTTGTTCCAGCCTGAAAGAAGGACGATGTGTGAAAAGAACACCGACTTCCAGCCCTCTGCTTTTGCAATGCAAGCTATCGAGGTCACAAATTTGGGTTCAAGTTCAGCTTTAGTATTAGTCGACATGTCCTCTTACGGAGTATTTTTTTTAAATTTATTTTATTTTCGGCTGCGTTGGGTCTTCGTTGCTGCGCGTGGGCTTTCTCTAGCCGTGGCCAGCGGGGGCTACTCTTCGCTGCGGTGCACGGGGCTTCTCATCGCGGTGACTTCTCTTGTTGCGGAGCACGGGCTGTAGGCGCGCGGGCTTCAGTAGTTGTGGCTCAGATGAGACACAGTCAGAGAAAGAGGAGCCCCTCCCGCACCCCAGGATCTGCAGGGCAGGGCAGTAGGCATTCGCAGACCACTCCCATAAGCACTGGAGCGCAAGGAGTTCGCTTGCACTTCTCCCTCTGACAAGGCCATTTTCTCCTGCTCCTACTAGAGGCAGGTAGTCTTAGGGTAGGGGTGACGGTGTCATCCTCCGGAATGCAAACGCACTGTGTGTCCGCCAGCAGCACTGGCTTCTAGGCTCGCCTTGCAAACGTCTCCCAACAGCGCTTCCTCCTTGACCCACACCATGTCATGCCGTGGTGTCCAGTCTGAGCCCAGCTGCCCGAAGGTCCCAAAGTGTGATTACAGGTCTAGAAGTTTCATTTGATTGTCTAACTGGCTTGGTTATTTTTCATGGTCCCTTGGTCATTACAGACAGTTCCGATCCCTTTTAGACTGTTCTTAAGCTTAATTATTTTGTAGTCTACCTGTGGATCCGATTCAGTGGCCTGTGCTTTTTGCTACCCATCTCCTTGTGTGACCTATGCTTTTGGACAGACAGTGAGTGTGCATTTCTTGGAACTTTGCCTCAGGGACTATCTGAGGCTGAAATTGAAAGCGGATTCTTCCAGAGATGATTTGCATTTCCTTTTTCCGGGCACTCAGGAGTATCAACAACCTGTGATCCTACTCTACCCTCTCAGCTCCCGGTTTTTCAGACCCGCAGGAACTGCAAATCCAGGCGGCGATCTTAGGGGCCAAATTAGAGTCACACATGGTATGTGTTTCCTAGGGCTGACGTAACAAAGTACCACAAACAACAGCGATTTATTCTCACACTTCTGGAGGCCAGCAGTCCCAGATCAAGGTGCCAGCAGGGCTGGCTGCTTCTAAGGGCTCTAAAGGAGGAGCTGCTTCCGTTTCACAGCCTGTTCTCCCCGTGCGCACGTCTGTCTCTGTGTCCAAATTTCCCCTTTTTATAAGGATACCAATCATAGCGGATCAGGGCCCACGTTCATGATCTCATCTCAACATGACTACACCTGCAAAGACCCTATTTCCAAATCGGGTCACATTCACAGGTACTGGGACTTCATCGTATCTTTTCGGGAGGGACACAATTGGATCCGTAACGCATCCTCAGGGAAGTTTCTGCTTTTCCCTCCACCGTCAAGGTCCAAGAAAAAGAATTTTCTCGGCCGTCCCATGATGGCTGTGGTGGCCGCAGCAGCGGGGTGGGTACTCTTAGACACCTTGACATTTAGAGTGAGGCCCACTGGGGTCCCAGCTTTAAGAAAGGGCTCACCTATTAGCTTTGGTACTTTGGTGGGGGGCTGGGCTTTGTGCCCTCTCCTCCACACCCAGCCGGCCTCCATGAACTGGTACTCAAGCTCCCTAGGTTTGGGCAAATGCCCATAAGGAGGGAGCCAGCTGACCTCTCTGCACTCCTGCCTGCACTCACCTTTTGGCTTCTGAGTGTTTCTTCTTCGTTACCAACTCACTGATGAAATCAGAAACATCTCCCCACCGCTTCCGCTGTGCTTACCAGGGAGACCGGTCAGAGTATCCAACGTACCGCTGTAGGCCGAATAACGCCCCCCCAGAGACGCCCACATCCTAATGTCCGGCACCTGTGACCACGTTACCTCTCATGGCAAAAGAGACTCTGCAGATGTGATAACAGTGAAGGACCTTGAGATGGGTTACGTGGGTGGGGCCCACTTGATCACGTGTCCTTAAAAGTGGGGAACCTTTCCCAGCTGTGATCAGAGGGAGACAGAGAGACGTGACCCCAGAAGGGTCGGATATACAACCCTGCTGGCTTTGAAGACGGAAGAAGGGGTTACGATCCAGGGAACGCAGACGGCTTCTAGAAGCCAGAAAGGCCAGGGACAGATCCTCCCCTAAAGCCTCCAGAAAGGAACACCCCCACGCAGCACCCTGATTTCAGCCCACGGGGACCTGTGTGGGGCTTCTATAACCCACGGAACCCTAAGACGACAGCGTGTGCTGGTCATTTGTCATGGCAGCAACAGAAAGCCAATCCCCCCCCCCCCCGCACACCGCCGGATAACAGACACCAAGCCTCCTCTTTTCAGGCAGTGTCCATCACCTCTACCATGAGCCGTGATGCAATTGGACTATTTTCTCTCCCCTACCCTTCCTCTCTCATCTCCATCCAACTTTAGTTCGTTACCTTTCCTTTCTTAGCGTTTATCTCTGTGCTCTTAAGTATACTTACACCTCTATTAGTTTTCAGGTTTCAAGACCAGGTCTTGACTCCTACCTGGAAAAGATGAGAAAACCAGTGCACCTGTGCTGCCTCTCACCTCCTGTCTTTTTCTCTTCCCAGCGCTTTCCTGAAATCGTGTCGACATTCGTTCTCTCTAAGGGACAGGGTTTAGAATCGTTATATTAGGTTCTGAAACCAAATCTTCACCTTGTCTGAGACGCGTTCCTGCAGAGAGACGTTCGACATCCCCCGATCCTGTGGCGCAGCTTTCCCACGCCTCCGGCTCCGGGTTGGCCCCCGGTCATTTCTGTAAGCAGCGCTCCCACGCAGAACGGTCCCCGAGGTGCTGAGGGTTGGAAATGGCCTACTTGCCGCCTTACATTTAGACTTTGTGAGCGCGAAGCCCTGGGCACGCTGACGTGCTGAGGTCTAGGGCAAAGCCCCAGCTGTTCTCCGGGTTACGGCACTTGATCTTCTGCTTGCAGCCCAATGGATTTTATTTTCTCTTTGAAGCCCAGGGTTAACCATTCTGTGTTAACTCACTCTTTTATTTCTGGAAAGTTTAAAAAACACACATTGAGATATTCGTCCTGGTCCGTGATCTTGTTTTGATCCACGCGTGTTTATTAAGAGTTCCCTGGCCTGTGAGGACCTGTGGCTACTGCCACGTGTGTTAGAACCCCAGGTCCCGACCCCAGGTGGCCCGAGAGCCTAGAAGCTGCCCTGGCGTTGGCTCGCAGTACTGCTCTACTCCGGGTCTCTCCTCTCTGGGATGGGCCCCCTCTCTCAAGCTCAGCCTCGCATTCTGTGTCTTCTAGGGCGTTCCTGTCAGCAGTGGTGAGGTTGGCGGGTAGAGGGGTTCACGTCACCTCAGGATACGGGTTGTTTCCTCCTTTCACCCAGGGAGTGTTTCTCAAATTCTGGACACGAGAGGCCTCCACGGTGGCCCTGCCCAAGGGGAGGCTGTGGTTGTCAGAATCAAGGGGCAGGACACTCAGTGCCCCTGAGAGCCCGCAGGCAGCCACCCTGAGACCGGGAGCGCACGGCTCCCATCTGCTTCCCAGCGTCTGGGGTAAACTGGGGCAGGCAGGCCTGTCCCTGCTGGGCATCCCAGCCCATCCACAGGGATGGGCTGGAAGCCCCACGCAGGCCTGGGGCCTCCCACCCTTCTCCGGTGTGGACCCCTCAGCGTGTGCTGCTGGTACCCTCGCCAAGCGCCCCCAGCCCCCATGTTCACCCGCAGCCGCCCCTCAGGCCGTCACAGCTCTCTGCTCCCCGGCCTGGAGCTTTCTCCAGGGCCGTCCAAGCTCAGGGCAGCTGAGCGCCGGCCCAGGGGCTGCTCAGCGAGGGTCTGGGCCTTTCCATCCCCTACGTGTGGACACGAGAACTCAGAACTAGAGGCCGGTTCTCCGGGAGGTGGTGTGGGAACACCTGGCCTCTCGGCGGACTCAGGCCTGAGAGATTCTCAGAGAGGGGGCGGTCCCCCACATCTGGTTCTCGGGGCACCCGCTTAAGCCAGGCTCCGAGGCTCTGGGTCCTGGAGACCAGGGCTGCGGGCAACCTCCAACACTCTCCAGCTGTGTCATCTCAAAACATCTGCAGTCTCCTCCTCGGTCTGCCACAAAAACTGACATGTGCTGAGCACCAGGTGTGCGCCGAGCTCCAAGTCTCGCTTGGCCCTCACCACCCCAGGGTGGGTCCTGTCGGGTGCCATCTCTGCAGTAACAAGACCCAACATGCTCCAGGCTGTGCACCCAGCCCAGGTCCTGCATCTGCAGCCCCCAGTGTGGCCAGGAGTGGCCACATGCCCAAGCCCTGGGTCAGGAGAGTAAGGGGAAGTGCTGTGTCAGCTTCGGCACCTGCCTACAGCCTCGATGGCAGCAGCTCTAGCAGCCACCTTGGACCACGAGGTAACTATGAGGAGGGAAGTGCATGCTGAAGGTGAGGGGAGTCTGGGGCGGGGGGGATGGGGGCCTCAAGCCTCCCTGGGCCGCCACCTCTGCACTGCTACCCCGTAAGGGAGAAATAAGTCTCCACCGTACCATTCTGATTTTCTCTACCACAGGTCACAGAGTCAACCTCCGGAGAGATTATTTTTATCTCCAACACGTGTATATAAAGAAACATGCTCAGGAGGTGAAGGACGTGCCCAAGTGGCAGGGCTGGGGTTTGAATCCCATCCAAACAGAAGACAGTGACACCCGCCTCCGAGAGCTGCTGGAGGGGTCACAGGGCGCTGCATAGGAAGCCCGTGACCTGGGCCAGTCTGGAGGTGCCTGGTCGGTGGCCTGGCATCATTGTCGCTCCAGACGCCCAGCGGGTGCCTGAGGCCGAGCCACCCCAAGGCCCATGTCTGACCCAGGCCACCGCCCCCTGGGCCGACAGTATCCGGACGGGGCAGACCCTTCTGGACACACAGGAATCCAGCCAGTCCCTCCTCCCCAGCATGAAAGGCCAGCCACTCCTGCAGAAAAGAGCTCAGGTTTATTTGCGGTAGAAACCGTGGTCTGAAAAAAACCTATTGGCAAATGTACAGTTTGCGTTCTGTTTGGGGTCACCACCAGCTGCGGGACCCCCAGATCCCTGACCCGCATGCGTCGGGCTCCTAAGTGTTCACAGCTAATCTCAGGCCCCAGGTCCGAAGCACCGCCAGAGGGCGGCCCATCTCCTGCTGCAACCAGCCGCATCCCAGCCTGTGCCCGGCCCTCCTCCCGTCCTCCCTGCAGTGCAAAAACTAACCCAACCAAGACAGGTTTCCTAACGCACAAAAACAAAGCAAAACAGTCACAAGAACCGGGGTTCTAAATTACGTTTCCTCGGTGTCCTGCGTTATCGCGACGCCTTGTTTCACGATGACCTCAAATATACATTATTTTCTTGCTATTATAAAATCTCTTCCTTATTATCCACAGATATATAATGGGAGTTTTGGAGGAAATAACTACCAACTTCTTCTTCCCTTAAAAAGCAAAGGAGCCAAACCAAAACCCAAACGAAACGAAACGAAACCCTAACGACATCAGTAACAGAAACCAAAGCTTTTCTGACAACCGTAAACACGAAAGGCGCTGGCCGGCTGGTTTTCTCCCCTCCCGTCCCGGGCTCGCAGCTGGCCCAGCTGCGCCGAGGTCACGTGCAAAGTGCTGGGTGCACCCTGACAAGGATTTGGGTCTCTGCTCTCTCCGTGGAAGATTCTTCGTTCCCCTGCTTTGCCCACCGCCCCCGAATACAAGCCTGTGACCCTCATTTCCCAAGCCTCTGCCGGCTGCCTTGTCTTCTCCTGCACACGCCCTCTCAGACCCCCCTCCCCATCTCCTCCCCACGCCAGGATGCTGCTGTGTTGAGCTGAGGCTGGAGATCACAAGGCTGACCTCAGAGGAACCCCAGGGTGCAGTGCGGCCACCAGCGCCCACCCCGGCAGGAACCAGCCTTGGCGACGCCCGACCTCGTGCAGCTGACCAGAGGGAAAGGGGGACCCACGAAGCCCACGTTGCACCCGTAGCTTTGGCACGGAACTCGGAGGGGACAGCGTCCCTGGGTCTCATGCGACATCCGGGGCAGAGAGGAGACGAGGGTCCGGCCAAGCCAGCCAGAGGTCAAGGGCCGGGAGGAGTGAGGAGGGCGAGTTCGGGGGTGGAGCTACCCCAAGAGCACTTATTTCGGGCTGGCCGCAGGCCCTGTTTCACGGGCTGCAAGGGCCCTTGGAAGGAAGACTTGCCAAGGGCTAGAACCGACATCTGTGCAAAGGCTGGGAAGACCCTCGGGGACCCCCCCCTGCAGAACACGGGACACCCAGAGGGCCCGCCTGCTCGGGAGCGGTGGCGGGGGGCCTCCTCCTGGAGAGGGATGTGAGCGGTAGAGGCCGTGCAAGCGGAGAACCCCGTCTGCTTCCCGCCCACCGTTCGTCAGGGCTGACGAACGATGTATGCACCTGGCAGCAGGACAGGACAGACACACACCAAGGACTCAGGGCAAAGGGCAGGGCCCCTGACTGGGGAGCGGGGCCAGCAGCTTCAAGGCTCCTAAGGCGCCCTCCCGAGAGAGCGGCCACCCTGGGGTCTCTGCACGCCCCTGGCGCAGGAGGACAGGAGGAGGCCGAGGGGCTACACAGGCCCTGGCGATGCTTACTCCCTCCGTTCCCGAGCACAGCAGCCTGGCTCTGGTCCCTTCCGCCTCCCCCTGGGCACAGCAGGATACGGCAGGGCTGAGGGTCCAGGGGCTGAGCAGAAAGGACCACGGGGAAGGTCCCCAGCCCTCCTCGGGGCAGCATATGCCACTCAAACCTCAGCTCCCGAAGGCCATCTCAACAGGACAAGGGCAAGGTGGGCTCTGGCCTCAGCCGTCACCCAGAGCCTGGCTCGGGATGCCACAGGCGCCCCCTCTCCTCAGCACTCTGGTGGTGGCAGCCGAGCAGGGCTGGCCCAGATTTCCTGTATGTACAAGTGGCGTACCCAGGACAGGCCACCAAGGGCAGGCTGATGGTGGGACGGATCACATGACGGATTCTGAACACCCTCCCCATCCCCATGGGCTGTTGGAGACTGGAAGGTTGGCGGGCATTTCCCCTCTGAGTCTCAGAGCTGGAGACAGACTTCAGCACCGGAGCGACTCTTCCAAGAAAATCCGCGAGTCCCGTCCGCATCCTTGCTGTCACTGGATGCCCTCTTCTTCTACGTACGTTGAAGGAAACCAGCCAATCTGAGAAAGATGGCAGACTCATGTTAAGTGTGTGTGAAGGGTGAGGGCAAGTGGAGGTTTGTGGAGGTGGGCGATTCTTTAAAAGGCTGGCGTTCTAAGACAGGCCCACCCCCAAGGGAGGCCCTGGAGAAGAGGCAGAGAGCCTAGTGGAGCCGAGGCCCAGGAAGGGGGGTGACCCTGAAACGCACCAGCCCAGAGCAGTTCCAGATGACCTGCCCACCTGCTAACTGCCAGTCAGAAAAAAATTAAATCCTCTCTGCAGGAAAATAACATCATCCAGAGCCTCTATGGTGTTTTATATGCAAGCTCAGCATTTAATCAGGAACAAGTGACAGAAACTAAGAGAAGATGCAGACAGCGGAAACCAATCTACAGGTCATCCAGATATTGGGGTCATCCATCAGGAAATGTAAGTAACTCTAACCTGTCTGATGAAAAACCAGAAATTTTTCCCAGAGAACTGAAATCAGAAATCAAATAGAAATCCTAGAACTGAAAAATATAATGAGTGAAGTTAAGAGCAGATTAGACAAAGCAGAAAAGAAGACTAATAAACTGGAAGATAAGCCAATAAAAAAGTAATGAGATGGAAAACCAGAGAAAATGGATGAAACACACATAAAACAGTAAAAATAATATGTGGGCCAAGGTGAACAAGATCTACCCTCCATGTGAACAGATCCCCAGGAGAAAAGAGAGAAAATGGAGCAGATACACTCTCTGAAGAAATTTCCAAAACTGATGTAGGACATCAGACCACACGTTCAAAAAAGTCTCTGCAAATCTCAAACAGAATGAATATAGAGAAAACCATACATAGGCACAGTATAGTAAAAGTGATGAAAAACAAAGACTTTTTTTCACATGGAGCCCAGTGGGGAGTAGTGCAGACATTCCCTCCAAAGTAATCACCATAAGAACGCTGATGGACTTTTCTACAGAGATGATGGAAGCCTGGTGAAAATGGAATGACATCCTCGAAGTGCTGAAATAAAAGATCTGCCAGCCTAGACTTCTAAACCTAGTAAAAAATACCCTTCAAAAATGAACTCAATAAAATGGCTCACAAAAGGGAAGCAGGTCTCATTGGAGAGATGACTGATTGCTGGGGGAGAATGACCAAGCGGAGAAGAGAAAGCTTTTCCTTACAGTAGAATGCCCACTAATAAGCGTATAAAAAGATAGAGGGGCTTCCCTGGTGGTGCAGTGGTTGAGAGTCCGCCTGCCGATGCAGGGGACATGGGTTCGTGCCCCGGTCCGGGAAGATCCCACATGCCACGGAGCGGCTGGGCCCGTGAGCCATGGCTGCTGCGCCTGCGCGTCCGGAGCCTGTGCTCCGCAATGGGAGAGGCCACAACAGTGAGAGGCCCGTGTACCACACACACACACACACACACACACACACAAAAAAAAAAAAAAGATAGAAAATCACTATTCTCCACCATGGTAGAAATAACTAAATAGGCAAAATTCATCAATGAATGATAAAACTAGTAGGTGAAAGTTTGATGAGGAACAGCCTATTTATCTGATTTCAAAGTATTACCCTGCACATTACTTCAGAGTGGAGAAACTTGGCAGACACCACCTTAACCAAGTGATCAAAGTTAATGTCACAATAATGGGGCAAACGGACATCATAAACTTCTTGAAAGGACTCTACAGCACTGAAAAAGAGAAAGCATCTCCATTGTGGTGTTCCCACCAAAAAATACAACCTCAGTCTAATCATGAAGAAATATCAAAGAAACCTAAATTGAGGGATAGCCTACAAAAATAACTGGCCCATACTCTCCACATTGTCAAAGTCATGTAAGACAGAGAAAAGCTGAAGAGCTGTCCCAGGTTAAAGAGAGTTGAGGGTCATGGCAAGTAAATGCAATTCATGATCTAGGACCAGGGGAAAATAACTAGAGAAGACACTATTGGGACAGTTGTGAACTCTGAATATGGACTGGGGAGTAGATAATCATAGCAAAGGGAAATGTCCTTGATCTTAAGAAATACACACTACAGTTCTTTAAGAGTAAAGCGCTATGATTTCTGCAATTGATTTCCAAATGGTTTAGAGAAAAATAAGTGCACACACACACACACACACACACTTACAGAGAGAGAGAGAGAGAGAGAGAGAATGCAAATGAGGAACCAAATGAACAAACCATTCTTAATTGGTAAATTTGGGCATATGGGAGTTTTTGTAGGACTGCAACTTTTCTTTAAATTTGAAATTATATCAAAATAAATTACAAACATTTTATAATGAAAACATTTAAAAAAGAAAGTGAAAGAAAGGTGTGTTCAGATCCAACAAAAACTGAGAATCTGTAAGTAGCAGACTTGCACTAAAAATCATACTAAGAGGGAACTTCAAGCACCAGGAATGTTGTTTTGATTGTATGTATAACAATACAGAAAGAAATGAGGAACCCTGTGAAAGGTAAAGAGGTAAGTCTAAATGAAAATTAACTGCTTAAAACAAAAGCAATGTCTTATGGGGTTAAAAAATGTCAAATTAAAAACATGACAACACCTGCCCAAAAGTTGGAAGGAAAATGAATACAGTCAAAGGGCGTCAGGTCCTTGCATTGCCTAGTAAGTAGTGAAAGTACTAATTTAAGGTGGTCTGTCAGAAATCAAAGTGTACATTGAACCTCTAAGGTAACCACTTAAGTAATAGGAAAAGAATGTGTAACTAACTAACTAAGCAAGGGGGGTGAGAAGTGGAATAGAAAAATTGATGAATCCAAAAGTCGGAAAGAAAGGGCAACAAAGCAGGAATAGATGTGAAAAATAGAAAATAAACAGATGATGCATTTAAATCTAAATATCTCAGTAATTACATTAAATGTAAATGGTTTACCTATACTAATCAAAAGGTCAAGACTGTCAGATCAGACTGGCTTGTAAAAGTCCATTTAAAATAAGATTTTATCATCTCACTATCTTAAATATAAGAATACAGCAAAGCTGAAAGTAATACAAGAAAGAAGAAAGTATGCCATGCAAAACACTAATCCCCTCAGAAAGCTGGTGTCTCTCAAACAGCAGGTAAAGCAGACTTCACAGCAAGAAGAACAGCGACATTTCATAACAGGGTTAAAGCATCAACAACAGGAATATCTAGCAACACTCTAAACCAGTGGTTCTAAAACTGAACTCTGCATCGAAATCACCTGGGAAACTGGCTGACTTCATGACTGGGGTGAGGGCCCAGCTCCAGGCGCCTCTTGGCACTTTTGAGAGCTAGCGGTCCCAGCCCTCTAGGTCGACTGCCTAGGACTCAGTGGCCTCACACTTCTGAAGGGCTGTCAGATGGAAAACGCATCAGACCCAAGGGCCTCCAAGGTGGAGGCAGACCAGTTCCTTCCACCTGGCAATGGAATGGTAAGTGACGGGAGCCAAGTCTGTGGGAAGCTGCAGCCCCTGCAAAAAGTGGATGTTTCCTAATCGGTGCTTTGTGGAGCCCAGGCACCCTGTCGGGTGACTGCCAATGGAACTGGTCAAAGTCAGGGGGTCCAGACAGGGTACCAGGATAGGGAGCCGTGGGGTTCCAGAATCGCAGGCTGGCTGGGGACACTGTGTGTCCCTTCCCATCTCACCAAGGTGTAAATGGGGTCTTATGGAATGGCAGGAGCCCAGTGAGGACACCCCGGCCCTACTCTCAGTCCTGCAGCCTCCCGGCCTGCAAAGAGGGTTGGGCACGTGCAACGGACTTAAAGTCTGCACCCAACCCCTGTCCCCTGCCGTTTCCACAACGGACCGTAGAATAGGACCAAGCAGAGATACAGTGTCAGACAGGCCGGGGTCCAGATCTGAGCCAGGAGGTCGCTTCCCCACCGTGACCTTGGCTCACGGAGCCTGGGGACACCCAACCTCCTGGGCGCAGTCAGAGGGCACAGGGTCGGGGCGAGGTGGTGCTGCGGTGCCAGCCTGCCAGAGCCCCACCTTCCGAGCACCGCGGGGAAGCGGAGCCCCCGTGGGGCCCAGGAGCCGGGTCCCACTCACCCGGCCGTTTGTCTCGCCCTTCCACCAGCCCTGGTCCCCACCGATGCGGCTGTAGATCTTCACTACGTCGCCTTCTCGCAGCGAGAGCTCCCGCAGGTCCCGGGCAGCGAAGTTGTACCTGGCCACGGCCGTGCCGATGACGCGGGGCGTGAACACTGCTGGGGGGAGACGGGCGGCGTCACACAGCTGCCGGGCGGGGCCGCCAGGGCTGAGGGTCCTTTGGGCCGAGCTGGGTCTCTCCCCCGGGGCCCAGCCCTGTGCCCACAGAGGAGCCCATCGGGCGGAAAAGCTCAGGCGGGACAGACCAAGCTCCATTCCCAGGGCCCCTCGCTCCTCTGTGGGCGCCCCAACCTGCGGGCACGTGGCCCATCCGAGCTCCACCGCGATGAAGTCAGAGCTCCACCGCCCCACTGGGGGCCGTCACCGGCGGCGAGCGTGCTCGTGGGGATACGAGCAGATGTCGGCGCTCTGTCACAGCTCCCTCGGGGCCTTCCCCCCTGTGCCCAGGGCCTGGGCCTCACGTGGCCAGCGGACAGCTGAGTGACGGCTGCCCAGCTCCCAGCCCTTCACTCTGACAAAGTGCCTGGAATTGGACCCCAGGGCACTGGTGCCCGCCTTCCCTCGTGTCCCCAACTCCAGAGCCCGAACCAAAAACTGGAAGCCGGTTGGGCCAGCTTGGCCCGGGACCCATGAGTCCTGATGGACAGATGACAATGGCCCGGGATGGGAGGGGCGACACATGCAGCTGCCGGGGAGGGCTCTGACTCTGGCAGCAGAGGGCCGTGCGGTCAAGGCCGGTCGAGACCTGTCCCCCTGCACCCAAGCCCCACCAGTCCTCCTTGCCGTCGCCGAGTGGAGCCCGCCCCCGGGGCTGCTCCCACCTTCACCCCGAGGGGGTCGCCCGGCCGTCTGCTGCTGCCAGACGCAAAGCTCCCGGGGAGCAACGGGGGCCGGTGGCTGATGAGCTGGAGACGGGTCACGGGGGTGAGCACGGCGGGGGTGAGCGCAGCGCCAGGCCGGACCGTGTCTGCAGGAGCTGCAGCAGCCCCCCCCGCCCCCCCTCCGCCCGCCCCGCCGCCGCTGCCCTCTGCACACACCCGCCCCGCCCCGCCCGGGCTGCAGGCAGCTGCGGACACTTTCAGGCCGGGGCCGTGGCCCGCCGGGCGGCTGGCGGCAGGCCGGGCCCCCCACGCCCCAAGCAGCAGTGGTACCTGACCAGAAGGGCGCGGAGGAGCCCTGAGAAGCAAGGCTGAAGCCCTGAGGACTGAGAAAAGAAAAGTTGTAGGAAGCGCAGGAAGCTGCAAAGAGGCGAGAGAGACCGTGAAAGGGGGGCCGGGGGAGCATCCACACGCTGTCACAGGCGTCACAGGCGCGGTCGCAGACGGCGGGGATGGGGGCCCAGGCCCCGCCCGGGGCACCAGGAGGACAGCGGGACGGCGCGGGCTTGGGACCCACCCGGGCACGGGTGCAGCTGCCCTCGCTCCACCTCCTGCACCTGTTTCCTGGGCCACCTCCTCCCAGTGGGCGGGCTCGAGCGAGGATACAGGAAACTATGCGTGCGGGTGACAGCCCCTCGCCCGGCACACGGTAGGTGCTCACTAAAGGCCTGTCGTTCCTCTCCTGGCCTGCTCTGCCCCGGTGGGACCCGAGGTCCCGCGGGCCCCTGCGGCTGGCGGAAGTGGGGTGGCTCCGAGACAGAGCCCTGGGCCGGATGCCAAACCCTCTGGACCCACCCTGCCCCTCCCCCAAGCTGGCCCCCATCTGCGCTATGGAGCCCCATCTGCAAACAGAGGTACTGGCTCTGGCTCCCTCGTAGCTGGGGTCCCTGGGCGGGGGCGGCGGGGGGCGATGCTGGGGCACAGGGACGGACTTGAGGACAGAAGGGACCTGCCCTGTTCCCTCCCCACTCTGACCTCCAGGCAGAGGTATCAAAACTCGCAGCAGCAGTTCATAGCTGGCACCCCCCACCCGTCACATGGGGCCGCCCTGGCACCCTCCTGGTTCAGGAAGGTGCTGGTGAAGGGCTGGGGGGCCCGGGCCATTGCTCCCCGGGGTGGAAATAGGGAAGGGGCTCCTGGCCGAGGAAAGTGCAGCCCACCGGAAGCCTTCCGCGCACGGGCGTTACCTGGGGACCGGCTGGAGGCCCTAGAGGCCACGCGCTCCCGTGACTTGTAGGGGTACTTGAGCGTGGTGTCCAGCTGCTTGAAGCTCTCCTTGAGCGAGTGGCACTGGTAGTACTCTACCAACTCCTGCAAGACGCACACACTCACTGCTACCTCCGCCTCCAGGCAGTCCTCCCAGATGCCCTGCCCTCCCTCTCCCACCTCCCCAGGTTCTCACAGGGGACTCATCTCCTTAACCCCCGAAAACTACCCCTTCCTCGCTGCCCCTCCTAGCACCCAAACTGGGGGCAGGGTGGTCAGTATCGCAAACTTTTGATCCTGCAATTTCTCTCCCAAAAGTTTCTAAGGGAAGAAGTCCGGGATTGATGGACACAAATGCTCCCTGCAACACTTCGTAATGGAGAAAAACTCGAAACGCCCACACGTCCAACAGCAGGGAAGTGCCTCGAGAAATCCCAGCATATCCGTGTGACCGAATGCCGCGTGGCTTCGGCGGGGCAGCGAGAGGGTGGTTCCCCTGGTGAGCGTTCATTGTGTTGAGAGGTAAACTAAGAGTTGGGTCCAGTGTGGCCAGGGGCCTTGTTTGAAGAAGGAACCTATAAACCACCTCTCGGCTCTACTTAGAGGCAGCGGGGACTCACCCTGAGACAAGAACGTCAGATCTGGGGGCAGACTGTGGATACTCTCTGTTTTACTGGGTGTGTTTCTGCGGCCGCAGTGGGCAGTCTAAGAGCTCAGATGCTCCAGTGAGATGTTCTCCATGCACGGAACATGCGTAATTTAGCAAAGAAACACCAGGTCCAACTTTAAAATCATTTTAAGAAGGACTGGGCTTCCCTGGTGGCGCCGTGGTTGAGAGTCCGCCCGCCGATGCAGGGGACGCGGGTTCGTGCCCCGGTCCGGGAGGATCCCACGTGCCGCGGAGCGGCTGGGCCCGTGAGCCATGGCCGCTGAGCCTGCGCGTCCGGAGCCTGTGCTCCGCAACGGGAGAGGCCGCAGCGGTGAGAGGCCCGCGTACCGCAAAAAAAAAAAAAAAAAAAAAGAAGGACTATGCCTCTCGCGGCTTTCTGGCTGGGCTGGGACAGCTGCGGGTAGGGGCGTTGGAAGCGAATGGGCTGCGTGATGCTGGTGGCTCTACCGTCCACCACGGGGTTTGGGGGACAGAGGTCTGACTCGGGGGGCTGCGACGAGGGCACCTACGTGTCCCAAGGTGCCCTACAATCCAGTTTCCCTGGATCTTTCCCACACTGGGAAGACTCTGCTCCCCGGGGAGAGGGGACCCCCGCTGGGCCCTGCCCCTCTGCAAGCCCGGAGTGCAGGAGTGGGTGCGGGGGGCCGCTCCTCCGCGGTGTGGCTGCAGTGGGAGACCTGGGCCCTCCTCCCACCCTCGGGAACAGTCCGGCGGGAGGTGCGGGATCACATACCAAGAGGCTTTCAAACTTCTTGGCTTCTGTGATGTGTACCCAGCTGTCCTTCTCCACCACCTTAATGTGCTTCACCTCGTCATTGAATCTGGGCAAAGCACACGGAAGCGCCAGTCACCACGCAAGCCCCACGGGCCCTGGCCCCCCAGGGGTCCAGGCTTATTGCATGTTTGCTGAGCAAAGACCCTGGCCCTCGGGCCACACCTCCTGCTCCCGTGGCTGCAACCTCTCTCCCCGCCCCAGCCGGGGCCTGTCTCCTCTACTGCTCGCCCATCCATCCATCAGGCCACCCGTCTGAAGCCCAAGCTCCCGGGTCAGCCAAGGCCTCAGGCCCCGAAGCTCTGCTCCACTCCTCCATCCAGTGCCGCTGTGGTGTCCCGTCCCGGATCCCGCTTGTTCTCTGCACTTGGGGACGTCCCCCTCCCCATTTCCCCATCACCTGGTGAGGCTTTCACCGCATGGTCTGTAAGTCAGAGGTCTGACCTTGGCCCGTGAGGCCCGAAGGGAGCGGCCTCACCCCAGCTGTGACACCATCTCCTAAGATTCTCCTCCTCTGCACCCTCACCCCGGCCAGCCGGAGGAGCTCTTCCTCAGACACGCCAAGCACAAGCCCGCCATGCCCTGGCACTGGCTGTCCCCTCAGCCCAGAATGCTCACCCTCCTCCTGCCACCCTCACGACCCTGCCTTGTGTCCAGGTCTCAGTTCAAACGTGGCCTCGTTGGAGAGTGCGTACCCCCTGCCTCCGAATCACAAAGCCACACAAAGACGTCACAAGTAAAGAAAACGCCGTGCCAATGTCCCCTATGACGACAGAGGCACAAGTCCTCAACACGCTCTCTCCACGTGCACATCTATACACACCGATACATAAAGAGGACCTTACACCACGATCAAATGGGACATTCCAGGAACACAAGGTTGGTTTAACATCCGGAAACCAGTTAAGGGAACAAACAGTTGTTACATAAGCGAACGCCCAGCTGGCCAGCCTCCTCTCCCGTGGGGCCTTGGAGAACACCCACCACTGTTGCTCCTGGATTCAGAGTGAGCTCAGCAAGCTCAGCCCCACCCCAGCTCCTCGGACAAGACCTGTCTGAGCCCCACTCCAGAATCCTGCGGGCCAGGCACCCAGAAGGTGCTCCATGAATTCCTATCAGGCGAGAGACATCTCTGCCACAGACCTGCCAGCACGCCTCACGCGCCCCTGCTCTCCCAGGGCCCTACCGAGACTCTCACTGAGGGAGACCCCACCTGCACTGGGTCACACGTCTTACAATGCCCGCACCAGCCACAGCAGGTACAGCTGATCTCTGCTTGAGGGCAAGTCCTGTGTACCAGGTGACCCAGGCCGTGTCCAGCTGACATTCGCTAGACATCTGCCCTCCCAAGGCTGCAGCTCTTCTTCGGTTTTTGTATTTTAGAAAAGCCAGCGTGTTTGTTTCAGGCCCAAACGTTAGTGGAGCCTCTCGGAAAGCCCGTGGGGACCGTGGCAGCTTGTCCACCTAGGCGGGGGTCTCGTCCTCAGTTCTGGCTCCTCCTCGTCGCCCAGATCCTGACCCCTCCACCTCTTCCACCCCAAGGGTCCTCCAACGGCCATTCTGTACAGTGGGACCCCCTGCCCTGGACGACCAGGGGATGACCACCTGCAGGCCTCCCAGTAATGGAAGGAGGGGATGCGGGTACGTTCACGCATGGGCACACGTGCAGGCACGCTGGCTGGCGGCACGTGCTCAGGCCAGGACCGGCCCCCTGCTGCCGGGGCGCTCGTGCCCTCGGCCCCCACTGGGCACAGACGCAGAGGACGCTGATGCAGGGGGCGGGAGAACAAAAGCTGAGATGGGAAGATGGGAGTGGGCTGTGTGCTCAGGACCTGGGTGCGGCCCCACTGAGCCCGGCTCCCGCCTGCCCCTGACGGCCAGAGGCGCTCCTGCATCCTACCAAGAGGGCCTCTCTGCTCCCTCGCGCTGGCTTCTGTCACTCGGTACCAGAAGCACCCAGGCGGTGACTCTGTGGCCGTCCGGTGGCCCGGCCACGGGGCCTGCCCCTCCCAGCGCCCACCCAGCAGACCCGAGGGGGCCTTCCCTGGACACAGGTCACCCTGCTTGGGGCTCTTGACCCCATCAAGGTCACGGCAAACCAGAATCCTCTCTTCACCGACCTGAGACTCCTGTCCAGTGTGTGTCCTAGGCCGATGGTGACCAACGACCAATCAGATTCTGTCTCTTGAAGAGGAGACAGAAGACCCACAAGGGGGCAGAGTCTGAGCAGGAGAGGACCCCGGCCCGAAGGCCACGGGCTGAAGCCCTGAGCTGGCAGCAGCGTGACTGCCCGTGTTCTCCAAGGCCACCTGTGGGGCCGCTGGAAGGCCCTGACCTCTCACCATAGGCCTGTCCCCATCCCTGAGCTCCTCTGGTCCCCACCACCTGAAAAACGCCAGACCAAGCCCACGGGGCGGCTTCGGGGCAGGGCTGACGGCAGGCCGGGATCACTCACGATTGTCCCGGGCGAGGTGCACTGCGCAGACCCGCTGACGCCCTTTCGTCTCAAAAGTGCCCTGGCGAGGGCAACGCATCCCGAGGCCACACCCAACAAGCCCAGAATCCCGAGGGGATGTGGGCTCCTTGGTTCAGAACGGCATGGGGGGAGGGGTCTCTCAGAGCCCCAGCCTCCACGTACTTGATGCTTATGGCAAAGCGCTCGGCCTCGGCCGGCCGCTCCCTGATTAGGTAGGTCCCGCTGGCGTGGGATTTGAGCAGGTTGTCGGTCTGCTGCCTTTCCATGTTGCCGGCAAACCTGGAGCAGAGGGGGGAAACGGGGGCTGTTCACTGACGCGGCTCCAATCCGAAGAGCCTACTGGGATGCGAGGCCACGCCCCCCAGGAGGAGGGGCGAGCAGTGGGCGGGGTCTGGAGGCGACGCGTGGGGCGGGGCATCCACGTGCCGGCTCACATCCCCCACAGGGAAGGTGGCTGGGGGAGAGATAAGGACCCCAAACAGGCCCCAGCCACGCCACCGCAGCCTGCACCCTCCAGAACCTTCGGCCTGCAAGAGGCGTTCAGGGTAACAGACATCAGATCAAATTTCCTTTCCCAGTTGTCATTGTTCAATAAGCAGTAAATAAACACAAACTGCTCATGTGGGGTTTTGTTTTGTGTCCTAACATACCGGAGACCACCAGCATCTCCATGGGTGGGTTTCCGACACACTGAAAGCTTTTCTCGCCGGCTCTACGGAGATGAAGCCCACCCTGACCCCCAACCTCAAGAACAAAGCCTCACCCCATCTGCACCTCCCTGTCGGGCTGAATTGGGACTTTTGTAAACAGATTCATTAGAAAATTAAAGTTCTGTGCGTTACTCCATCAAGTGAAAATCACAGCTTAAGTCCTCCACCCTCCACATTAGACCCAAATGCAGGGTGAACAGCGTACTGGGACAGACCCAGGGGTCTCGGAGACCCAGACGGGGCGGTGCTGGGGAGGCCAGGGACACGGAGGGTGCAGGTATATCACACCACTGGGCACAGGGGTCCCGGGGTGGCTTCAGGGATCAACCCCAAACCGAAAACCACAAGGGCAGACCCTCCCGGGGCCGAGCGGCCCGCTGCTCTGGGGCTGCCACAGGGCGAGCTCCTGCAGGGCCATGGTCAGTGAAGGGCGGTCATCCTTCCAGGCAGCCGGTGAGCCGGCCGGCAGAGTGACAAAAGCTGGACCCGAGGCCGACCTGCACCTGAGACTCGTACCTACGTCACCTCCACGTTTTATTCATCAAACAGCCCCGCGGCTCTCATCAAGCCCGTGTGAGCAACTCCAATGATAATTTTGGCCTTAAATATACCTTCTATATGCTGATACTTTAGACAAGGCTCAAGTAAGATCACATTTTAAAAAGGGCTTCGTTCTCCCAAATGTTAGAACCTGATGATTTGTTTATAGACGGGGAAACAGCGGCCTCGGGGTAGAGAAGACTCCCCCGGGCTCCCAGCGATTCAGAGCCGAGGAGGGGATAAGGGGGCCGCGTGCAGCCGGGCCCCGCCGCCCTGGAGACACGAGCGGCAGCCTGGGGCCCCTTGCTGATCCACTCACCAGGGGTACGCGGTGTAGTCCATATCCCGGGACGGCGGCCGGCTGATGGGCGGCTGGCAGGAGAGAACATTCGGGTTGGCGTGTCCCCAGGGACTGTCCACAGAGCAGAGCCCAGCGACGTCCTATCATCAATGACCCCGGGGGCC
Organism: Kogia breviceps; assembly: GCF_026419965.1. Lineage (NCBI taxonomy): Eukaryota > Metazoa > Chordata > Mammalia > Artiodactyla > Physeteridae > Kogia > Kogia breviceps. The sequence continues at coordinate 2,270,967 of NC_081317.1, forward strand.
CCGCACTGGCCACCAGGACGTCTGTGGACTTAGGCCCAGAGCCACTGGCCTGGGAGGTCCCTGAGGGGAGCAGCCAAGACTCACCATCCCTGAGTAGGTGCTCAGTGGGTTTGATGGAGTGAATGATTGACTGATTGACCGAATGAATGAATATATAGCATCCAACTAACAGGGCAGTGTAAGGAGGGAGAGAGCAACCGGAAGGCGGCTGCAGCTGCTCAGCAGTGGACAGGCGCACACCCTACACCTCGCATTCTCCGCAGCAGATGGGCCGCAGCCCCAGGGACAGGCATGGGGCCGGCAGCAGTGCGGCCTGCAGGGGGAGAGCCGCGTCTGCAGCACACCTTGCGGCTCTCCAGACCCCACGCCGCGCCCTCGCTGGCCTGCCCCCCCCCCACTGGGCCACAGGCTGGGTAGAGCCTCCCAGGCTACCTGTCCCCTCCTCACCCCATTCACCATGCAGATGGGGAAACTGAGGGCCAGGGTTGGGAAGGGACCCCCCCCCCCCCCGCAGACCACCCAGTGAGTTAGTGACATTTTCTTCCTCTGCTGTCTGGTCCCTTTGACCTGCCAGCAAAGCCTGTCCTAAAATTCTTTCTCCTTCAACTGGGCAATGGCCTGCACAGAAGCAGCAGGCTGGGCAGTGGGGCCAGAGGCCGGGCAGGGCCCGGAAGGTGGACCAGGCCTCCCAGGGGGTCGGGCACCTGCCTCCTGCTCCTTCGGGGGAAGTTTCACTCTCGCACTTTTAGCTTTTTCTGGGGTGTGTGTGGGTGACGCCATTGATGGCTGACAGCTCGATGCCTTTTGTAGCAGCATTTGCTCCACAGGACTCAGATGAAAGAAATGCCATGTTGCCTCTTTTCTAAACATCATAACATCTAGCTCTGAGTACTTATGCTCGAGGGAGAAGACTTATAAAGTCCCTCCAGTTTGGAGAAAGGCAGCTGGTCTTTGGTCTATCACACCTGCTGCAGAGATGCCCATTTTAGTGTTTTTAAAACAGCCAAGCCCTCCCAAGAGGAGGGATCCCCTGCCCCTTGGCCCTCCGTCCCAGCTCCGGGGCCAGCTCACAGCAGCCTGAACAAGTCCAGGGCGTCCTGAGTGAGGAGACAGCTCTCAGCACCCACGGCCCCCTGGCCACCGTGCTCCAGAAGCTTCCATGGGAAGTACTCACCCTTCCATCCACTGGACAGGGCTTCACAGACGAGCTAGGGAAGTAACCTGACTTCCTGGTTTGCACCAACCGACCCTGGGAGAGGACAGATGGTCAGGGCCGGCGGGGCCTGGCCTGGCCAGTGGTGTGGGGAGGGGGAATTGTAGCATGCGCCCAGCTTGTCCTGAGAAGGACGAGGGGAGTCCCTGAGAAGCCCATCACAGCATCACCTCCCTGCTGTAATCTCAGCTGACCTCACCACCGTTTGGGGCAGGAAAGGTGAGGGGCGCCCTCACTTCACAGATGAGGACACTGAGGCCCAGAGAAGTTACAGGGCTTGCTCGGCGCTGGGACTAGAGCCCCCTCTCCTGGCTGCTGTTTCCTCTAATCCACACCGGCCCTTCCCAAACCGTGAGGAGCATGTGGACCTGGGGGTCTTGATAAAACACAGCACACAGTGTGGGAGGGCCTGGGGGCGACCGTTCACTCTCTCCGTTCCCTCTGCTTGGAATACCCTCCCGAGGCCTTCCCGGCAGCTCCTCCTCAGCCCCCACTTGCACATCAGCAAAGTGTCTCTGCAAGGCCACCCACCCCTGATGGCCCTGGTGGCAGCTAGGGAGGGGAACTGGGTGGCTGGGGGCAGCGCGGGGCAGACTGTACTGCAGACACCTCCTCAGCTCCTGAATCTCCAGTTACGCGAGGCCGAGTCTAGTGCGGTAAGTTCCTAAGTAAGTACAAGGACCACCACACAACAATGACGACGGCAGGAACAGTACTTGGCCACGGGCGAACACGCACGCACGCTAGCGTCAGCTCTAAGCAGGTCGCCCTGGTCACCCAGCCTGGGCAAGTGCCCCGGTTCCCTGTGGTGCCATGCAGACCCCGCGGGCTGGGGCTCGGGAGATCTCGGAGCAGCACTGACGGCTCCCCTTTCTCAGGCCTTATAACCAGAAGAGCAGGTGTCATGGCTCAGAACCGTAAACCACCACATGGACCTGCGTCCGTGCTTTTTGGGCCTCCTGGGGCAGGGCGGTGGGCGGGTCTCGGTCATGCGGCGCCCCCCTCCCGCCCCGTGCTGAGCAAGGTGGGGCTGGCCTGAACTGGGCGGGGCCTGGGGGATGTGTGTGTGCAGGACACCACCCAGGCGGGAGGCAGACAGGGAAAGGGCTTGGACGCCAGGAGGAGGCTCTCTTCCGTGAGGGGATGCTGCACTCCCTACCACCTCAAGGCAAACACCCCAAGACCCAGGCCCTGCTAACAGCCCACTTCTCTCGACCCCGACGGTCTCGCACCCCAAACCCAGGCCTGCCTGGAAACGCAGGACTCTCTGCTTCTACCCTGGGGAGCGGGGAGGCAGTTGCCGGGGGCCCGAGACCCTCCCGGGTCCAGGACGCACCTCCCACCACTGAGACTCAGGGTCGCCTCTCAGTAGCTCAATCACATCGCCCGTCTGGAAGGTGAGCACCGGCTTCCCGGGCGGAGCAGGGTTGCCATGGTAATTCTGCACGGCCACCATCTTGGGACCTGCGAAGGACAGGGCAGGAGAGGGCGTGGCTCGGTGACTTCATCCTGACTTCAGCCCACCCCAAGTTGACCTAGACCTCCCCGGCCTTCTCAGACCTCTCAGGGCTCTTGGAAGTGGGTCATGGGCCTGTATTACCCCTCCCTAAATTCTTCCCGTAAGGCTCCCACGTCCCTTTGTTAAATATCATAAGTAAACTATTTATAAGATTAACAGATGCAGGGTATCATTGCAGTAATAGCAACTTATTTTTTTAATTTTAATTTTATTTTTTTTGCGGTCCGCGGGCCTCTCACTGTCGCGGCCTATCCCGTCGCGGAGCACAGGCTCCGGACGCGCAGGCCCAGCGGCCACGGCTCACGGGCCCAGCCGCTCCGCGGCATGTGGGATCCTCCCGGACCGGGGCACGAACCCGCGTCCCCTGCATCGGCAGGCGGACTCTCAACCGCTGCGCCACCAGGGAAGCCCACAACTTATTTTTAAAGAGCACTTTATGTGCTGTCATCCAAACACCTTTCGAATCTGTGACTGAGAGTCAACAGCATGGAGTAGGAGACGGGCATCCATCCTGTTAGAGGCGGGGGCCGGGTCAGCGACCCGCCAAGGCCACTCGGCTACTCCGGGGCAGCCCTGGGCTGATGGGGGGGGCACGCCTGAGCCCCCCCAAGCTCGTAGGCCTCTCCCAGACCGTGCTCTGCTCTGAGCGGCCCAGCCCTGCATGGGCTGCATCTGCCAGGCCTGGTTCCTGAAGCTGGTGCCCCAGAGGCAGCAGCATGGTTTTTGTTTTGTTTTCATGATTAGGTTGGACTCTGTCCGCGGCTCAGGCCGCCTCATACCTGTTGCTTTCAGTTCTCCTGCTACCCAACGCAGAGCAAGGGGGGCGTGGGGGGATGGAGAAAATGGTAACGTGAGAGCAGCAGTGTCCCAAAGTCTGCTCTGCTCGGGGTCTCCGGGCTGTAGTTCAGGGCTTCTACTGGGCTGAAGGGAACCTGACTCTCTGCAGGCTGTGGGCCCCCTCCCCGTGCCTGGCGCTGCGTCGTCAAAACCTAAGGAAGCTCCCAGGGGGAGTGGCCGTGGAGGTGGGAGGGAGATGGGGCCGGAGGGCGGCACACAGCCTGGGAGCCTGGAGCCGAGAACACTAGACAAAGGCGGCAGAGTCACCGCGGCCAGGCCCAGGCTCGGCTCCCAGGGTGACCGCTGACAAGGACGACACCAGAGAAGACCCAAGTCCCACAGACTCACCTGGCCCCGCTCCAGAGGTGTCCTGTGAGAGCAAGGACAGAGGATAGTGAGGAGGAAAGGCTGCCCAAGCACCCCACACCCCCTGCCCCCCACACCCAGAGAGAAGGGTCAAGGCAGGAAGCGGGGAGGAGGCCAGGGGCATGTCCTGAACGCCCACAGACATTTGTGGTGGTGACAACCTACTTCCCTGTGTGACACGATTCTTACTTACACCCTCCACCTTTGTACCCCTCTGCAGCCCTGGGACATCTGTCCTCTTCCCCTCCCATCCCTTACCATTAACTTCCACCTCCTCCAGGAAGCCTGCCCTGACCACCCCAGCCCAGGGCCTCCCTGCTCAAAGCTTGGGGTTTGTCGTCTCTGTCCGGGACGTGTCCTGCTGCATACACTAAATGTTCTGTCTCCCCTCCTCTTTGAGGGCATCTCTGTAGCCTACGCAGGGCCCAGTAAGAGCCCATTATGTGCTGGTTAATTTGACCGGACCCCACGGCTGGGGAGAGACACGACGTCCACACCCCATAAGTGAATTCAGTGACTCCGTCCCCAAGTCAGCTAAAGAGAGGGCTCTACGTCCATCAGGATGGGTGGCAGGTGGGCAGACGCCTGTCACAGGGCTGGGCACCCACAGCCGCCAGCAAGCCACTGGGCAGGTGGAACGGGTGGGCAGCCAGGCAGGGGGACAGCCATCTGGGCCCAGGAGGCCACGCACAGGGACCCATTTCTACTGACGACCACAAAGGAAAACAAAGGCCCCTCGTAACCAACAGGGGCTCTGCAAGCCGGCCTGGCCCCAGAAGCATGAGGGCTGGAACGGTTGGGTCTTTCCGGCTCCAGGCACAGGGCGGTGTAGGGTGCAGGGCATGGGGAAGGGAATGGTTTGGGGGACTCACCAGGTCTGCAGGAGAACCTGAAAAGGAAGCACATCGGGGTCAGAGCCGCTGGGCGCACCTGAGTGTGTGAGCAAGGTGAGCTTCAAGGCCCTTCCTTTCAGACATGGATCATGGACATGCGTGCTTGGTGACCGCAAAAATCTCTCAGTTACTTCTGATGGCAACTTCTGAGCTCTGGTTTTAGGGGGCCCACGGGAGAACACACACTGGGTATCAGACCCAAGGGCAAACAGGTTTTCCTGCATGAGACAACTCTGCCCCAACGGCAGCAACTGCCTGATCACTGGACAGAACCTGGGCTCAAAGGGAAGATTTCCACAATTGATTAGTGATGCCTGCCGTGGGCAAATGACAGAAGATGTGGTAGTCGTGCTACTCTATTTGTCAGCACCTCGGATATGGGACACCTCAGCTCATCAGATGGAAGGCAAACATTCTAAAGATTCTTTCCACCTGCCCTGGGGTGACCCAAGGGGAGGACACAGCTCCAGGCTGGGCCCCAGCCATCTGACAAGCTGAGCTGCCACTCCACCACCAGACAAAACAAGCACCACAAGGGCTAACGTGTGGCTGATGTGACTTCAACACCATCTAACACGCGCAGTCGCAGCCTGCTTTGGGCAGACGTAGGATCTGACAGACCCTGCAGAACAGAGGTTACAGGCGTCAGGAATCAGGCACGTGCCCTTGGGGGAAGCACACGCTCCTTAAAATAAAACCAGGTGCCCACCACGGGCTCTCAGTGACACGGGGAGGATGCTGATGACTTCAGCTTTCGAAAGATATGCAATTGCCTAACTGGTAAAGGCTCAACTACACATATCATGAAAAACACAAAAACCTAAAAAGAGATGGGGGACGGGGGGTGGGGGCATTGCAAAAAAGGGAGAAGGCAGGTGATGGCTAACAGCAGCTGTTTTTGCCTGGTGTGACAAAAACCAGGACTGCTTTCATCTCCCTTACTTTTCTCTGTATCTTCTATGGGAAATGGATATTTAATAATCAGAGAGGAAAGGAAACAGAAAGTTATTTAAAAATAAGAAAACTTGACAGGAAATACACCAGAATATCACCTTTGGTTATTTCTTAATACGTTCACAAGTGATCATTATTTTCTTCTTTATTTCATTTCTTTTTTTTCCTCTAAGTTTTTGATAAAGAAGTATGTTACTTTTAAGATCAGGAAAAAAACGTCAAAAGAAATGAACTGTCCAGTTGCTTGACGCAAAGGACACATGGCCACAAGAGGGCGGTAGCCATGGGCAAAGCTGAAAAGCTGCGTTGGGGCCAGTGGGGGCCGGCAGCACCCTCTAGCCCGGAGGAGACTGGCAGGGTTGCTGAACTCGCGCCGGGCCGGAGTGGGCTGCATCGGGCGGGCCTTGGTGGGGACGAGGGGGTCTGGGCTGACCTGTTGGACCCTCCTCCCCGATCAGGGCACTGGGCCAGCAGTCACAGTAAATGAGGAATTAACAAACTCTCCTACTCTGGACGGTGGCGTCTCGGGTGACAAGCAGGCCCGGCATGTTTCCCTGTCTACCTGGAGCGTGGTTAATCCCCTCCGAGCACAGCTCCCCTGAGTGTGGATGTCAGCACAACAGCCCCATTTCACAGCGATGTGGGAGCATCTGGGCCCCATGACACAGGGCGAGCAGCGTGGTGCCTGGCGGGTGCCCCGTGCCCGGGTCCAGTGCTCAGCCAGCCCCTGACCGAGGCGGCTTTGAAACCTTCCAGAACCATCTCAGGCTTTCCGGCTGCCCGTCCAGCTGCTGTAGGCTGGGCCCTCCCCCAACTCATCCCCCAAACCAAGACGACTGACAGGAGCCTCAGGCTTTCCCCGTCTGAGGCGAAGGGGAGCACAGGAGGTGCGTGCACGCACGTGAACCACGTACAAACAGGGCCGTAGCTAAAGAGGGCCGGGCCTCTCCGGGGCGGGGCAACCCGGGGGTGAGGTGTCCCTCTGTGGTCGGAAACCTCCATGCAACTTGCCAGGAACGCTCTGTGCCCTCTGCAGGGTGGAGTTTCTAGAGGCCTACAGCTGCAATGCGGCGGGGGGTGCCCAAGAGGCCGAGAAAAGCCAGCCAGTACGCAGTTAGGAGGAGGGCTTTGCCATGGAATCCCAGCTCCCGCTACGCCTTTTTTTTTTTTTTTTGCGGTACGCGGGCCCCTCACCGCTGTGGCCTCTCCCGTTGCGGAGCACAGGCTCCGGACGCGCAAGCTCAGCGGCCACGGCTCACGGGCCCAGCCGCTCTGCGGCACGTGGGATCCTCCCGGACCGGGGCACGAACCCGCATCCCCTGCATCGGCAGGTGGACTCTCAACCACTGCGCCACCAGGGAAGCCCCGGCTGGGCCTTTTGACACAGTGTGAGCCGGGACCAGCGTCCTCCCCTCTCTGAGCCTCTTTTCCTCATCTTGTCCCTGCCCCACGGGGTCCCCATGGCAGGCAAGGAGAATGTGGGAACAACGCCAGAGCCAGCAGCGGCGAGGGGTGACGGGACCCTCGGCTCGGGGCATGTCGCGGGGCCCTGAGGACCAGCCCCCAGGGCTCGTGGCCGGGGGAGGGGGTGTGGGATGGGTACTCACTGATCTTGCAGGGAGGGGTCACCTCCAGGCACTCCTTGTGTGCCCCGACGCCACACTTGGTGCACAGGTAACCCTGGTAGAAGGTGCCTCTGCGCCGGGGCGGGAGAGGGAAGGGGCAGGAGGTGAGGTGGACCACCAGAGCCACCTTGCCTTCTGCCCCCCGAGCATCACCCCTCCAAGCCCTGGAGCCCAGGACCCCCGCCCTGACGCGCAGCCTGGCGCTGGCCCTCCCCTTAGACGGTCCCCGGCCTGGCTCTGCCATCCCCACAGGGGGCCCCGGGCACCCACGGGGACAGTCACCTCCCCTCCCGGCTAGATCCCAAACGTCCGAGGGCCGGCTGCCTCCCGCACGATGGGACGTCTCCCCGGGTCCCTGGGGCCCGGGCCGGCGCTGGCCGAGGGGTGCTCGGCGGCAACGGGGGCACAGGCGGGAGGCAGCCGCGGGCTCCCTCGGGGGCCGGGAGGGGGCGCCCTCACCTGAGAAGCATCCTACAGGCTTTGCAGTTGGTGGTCTTCTCAAACGTGTACATCTGGAAGCTGTGGTGGTTGGCGTTGGCTTTGTCTGGCTTGATGTTTGACCTGATGGGAGGGAAAGTGGGCTGCGAGGGAAAGCGGGCTCCAGGTTCCCTGAGCGCCCCCGAAACGGGAGCCGCCAAACCAGCCGGGATCTGGAACGCGGCCGTTGAGTCAGGAGGCCAGGACTCAAGAGCCAGGATCTTCCCCGACACCCGGGCAGACCGGAGGGGCCCTGACCCCCCGGGGGGGATGAAGGGTCTGAGTGGGAGCTTTCGAGAACCTTCCGGGGTGATGGTTAAGGGCTGTATCTGGACAGGGCTTGAGGATGGGCCGGTGCAAGCATTTGTGGTGACTCGGCCCCACCCGGGACGTCACTGTGTGCGAGCCTGAGATCTAAGAAGCTAAACAAATCGTGACTTCCTGACGGGCACGCTCACTTGCACTGATGTCCGCAATTCACTACAACACGTCCACTAGCAGACGGCACCGGGGCTGGGGGACGGCACGTGACAGAGAACCGCACGAGACGTGAAAGGAGGAGGCCGGGCGTTTACCACGACGTTCTTTCAACTTGGATTAATACTTGAAAATGTTCATGAGAATCGTGGGGAGAAAATCACAACCCCTAGAAAGCCTTGGGGCCACCGCCTGGCCGCCATCTATTCTGACGTGTCCCACGCGGGACCCCGTTGGATCCTCCCAATAATCCCAGAAGCTGGGCATCTATCTCACCAGGAGGAAGAGGCCAGGGAGGTGAGTGCACCTGCCCGGAGGCCCCCAGGACCTGCCACCCTGGCCTGAAGGCCTGATGTGGCCAGGGAGCCCCATGATCGCCTTTCTCTGTTGGGCTAATTGGGGCTCCTCCTAGATTTCACGGAAAAACAGCTCTGGGGCTTTTCCCCAAAGGTGACAATCCGCCGGCCTGTAAGGGCCCAGGGATCCGGGTCACCGTGAGTCCATCTGGCACCGAGGCCACTCCTGGCCACTCGCTGCCCTGCCGGTCAGGTGTGGGAGGCTCGGCCCCAGGGGGGAGGGCCCTCTGGCCGCTGTAGATTAAAGAGCGAGGCTGCCACCCGGGGGGGTGAGGTTCCCCGGGAAAAGTCCACGTGGCATCCCACACCCACGCCGCTGCCACGGCGGACTCACATGGCCATCTCAAACTGTTCCATCCACTTCCTCTTCATGTCTTCCGTCTTGCAGAAAAACTGGAAGCCTTGCTTGCCTTGAAGGTGAATTAGATAGAAGCCGTAGGACCACTGTGGGAGGAGACGGGGGACACGCTTGCAACGGGCATGGCTAGGTGCACACAGGTGCACTCGTGCCTGGGCCTGCACGTGCACACACGTGCGTATGTGTATGCAGCCTCTAACGAGGTGTCCTGGGACCCATCTCCGACCCCCTCCAAGGTGCACCCTCACCTCAACTGAGGTCTCTGCTGGTTTAGCCCAGGCCACCTCTAATGACCTGCATTGAGACGCTCACCTGGGGCCCCTCCAGGATGCCAGCCCACCCACGTTCACTTCCTAAATGTGATGCTAAAGAAGCTCACTGGTCTGAATTAGAACAACAGGAGAAAACAAGAAAGGCAGAGAGTCTGGGAAGTCTGAGCCCATCTGTGTTAGGAAAGATGGAGGGGAAAGGAAAAGAGGGAAGGAGGGAGGGAAAGAAGAAAGAGAGGACAAAGGGCGGCAGAGAGAGAACAGGCAAAACCCCAGTGGCTCTGAAACCACCCAGGTCCTTAACCTCCAGCCACGGGGAGTGGGTGGGGCGGGCGGGAGGGGAGGGTTCCCTTGACACCCTTTGCAGCCGGCAAGTCTGTTATCACAAATACACGTCTCCTCCTAATCCGGACACTGAGGGGAGGAAGGAGGAGAACGCCAGGAACCCAGCCCGGCTCAGGCCCACCCGGGGCCCCAGACCCCACTCCCAGCTCAGGAGGGAAGTGCCAGCGTCGGCCCGGAGGTGAGGAAGGGGGCGAGCGCATGAGCGTCAGGGGCTTACCATTTTCCCGTGAGACTAGGAAGCGTGAGGAGAGGAAAGGAAAAGGGGAGACGAGATCATCAAGAGGCCTGGCCCAGCCCCGCGGCGGGTGCCGCAACCCAGGACGCTGCCCACTGCCAAGTGCCCCGGGATGGGACCACCATGGCAAGGGCCTTCCTCCCAGAGGGGCAGGTGCCGGGGCGGAACTTGGGGGGCTTCGTCTTCAGCCCTCAGCCTGGGAGGTGGCCTCAGGTCGCTGCCTCTGGGGCCCCAGTGGCCTGTTTTGGACATCAGGGCTAGGCAGGTCACCCCCAGTAGCTCTTCCAGGTGGTACCTGCATTCTACCTGTAAGCTCGGGAGTCCAGGCTCTTTTAGCACTTTGGTTCCTGGCACCCACCCCCAGCCCAGGGCTGCACACGATCGGTACTCAAGCACTGGGTGCAGAAGCAGGACGGAACCAGAGAGCACGGCAGCCCCAACTCAGCATCCATTGCACCACCCGCAGCATCCACGGCCCCACCCCCAGCAGCCACGGCCCCACCCCCAGCAGTCATGGCCCCTCCCTCACCAGTCATGGCCCCACCCCCAGCAGCCATGGCCCCTCCCTCACCAGTTATGGTCCCACCCCCGGCAGCCATGGCCCCACCCCCGGCAGCCATGGCCCCACCCCCAGCAGTCATGGTCCCACCCCCAGCAGCCATGGCCCCACCCCCAGCAGTCATGGCCCCACCCCAGCAGCCATGGCCCCACCCCCAGCAGCCACAGCCCACTGGCTGGACATCAGAGTCCCACAAGCCACAGCAAGGCCCACCCAGTGCCCTCCTCCAAAGCAGGAGGGCTGGGGAGGGGCAGGAGGGTCTGCTTGCTGCAGGGGGCCACATGGGCCAGGCGGCCAAGGTCTAAGGCTGGGCTCTCACCAGCGGCCTCGGGCCAGGTGGCCAAGGTCTAAGGCTGGGCTCTCACCAGCGGCCTCGGGCCAGGGCCCGCTGCTCAGTGTCCTCACTGGGGAGCTGCGATCCAGATCGTGCCCCCCCGACCCCCGTCACACCCCAGGAAAGACTCAGACAAAAGGCCAGGGGGCTGCCGGGCCCAGCACAGCGCGGGCGGAGGCCAGCCCACCTGACCACGCTTTCTCTGGCCACCCCACAACTCCCCCCTCAGGGGGCGTCAGTGCCTGCCCCGCACCAGGCGGCCCAGCCTTAGAAGCCCCTCTGTCACCACCAGGAAGCAGGGGGCTCACCTTCTTGACATCCTTGTTGTTCATGGGGTCGTCGGTCATCTTGTGGAAAAGCAGCTCGATGATCTCCTTCAGCTCGTAGCTGTAGCCCCTCCTCTTGCAGACAATGACCACCTTGTCAAACAGGAACAGGTACCTGGCCCGACAGCACAGCCAGGGACCTGTCAGCACGGCCAGCGCACTGGGGTCCGAGGCCGCGGGACACTTGCGGGGGCCTGGGTGGTCACTGAGAGGGCTGCTCCCTGCCTGGCCCACCGGCTAACTCTGACCCCTCGGCCCGGTCCTGGCTCCTCCACAGCCCTGCCCCCACTGGCCTTCCGCACAGCACTGGCCTCTGCCGCTTACTGCCCGTTTACACGTCCATCCTCCACTGGATAGGGAGCCGCGTGGGGGCAGGGCTCACGTCTTCTGGGACCCCGGCCACGGCCCCAGGCCTTGGACGCAGCAGGTGTGCGTGGAGGACTGAACAAGCTGGGGCCGTGCCAGCTCCCTGGGAGCTTTCGCGTCACCCGCCCGCACTCCTGCCCAGTCCTGTGGCAAACGGCGCACACGGCCGCTCCCAGGCCGGGCCTCTGGCTGTGCCCCAGCCCCGCCGGTCCAGCGCCGGCCACAGGCAGGGCGGCCCCACGGGCGCGGCAGCCACTGGCCGTCGCTCTCACCAGGAAGGAAGGAAGCAATAAAAACGGAGCAACCCAAAGCCAAGTCCACACGAGAAGCTGTTTGCAGACCCGCCGGGGAGCGGGGTGTCTGACTCGGGGGCGCCACCCAGCCGGGCGCCCGCTCCGCGCTCACCTGTCTTGCTTGGTGTGGTTGACTATGGAGCGGACCTTCAGTTCCCCGTCGATCTTTGGTCTCCCGAATTCCTCCAGTTTCACCTGCTGCGAAAGAAAGGGCAAGGCCGTTAGCCCCGGTGCCAGAGCAAGTTCCCTACGTGGAGAGAAACGCAGGTGGGCACGCGTCCGGGGCGGCTGTTTTCCGCAGAAACCAAAGGCGGGAGCGACGTGAGACGAGCCCCCCTGGTTCCGGCTGGTGCTGAGGACAGAAGCGGGGAGCAGAGGACAGGGAGGAACTGGGCCTGCAGACTCCACGCCCCACAGACCCGGCCCTGCTGAGGACTCCCTCCAGCTCCGCGGCAACAAAGGGCGATTGAGGCTGTGGGTCGGTTAACCTGCGGCTGTTCTGTGGAGCCAGAGCGGGAGCCCGGTGGGAAACGCCAGACGTCCGACCCCGAGAAACCAAATTAAAAAGAGAACAAACAGCGCTTATCAGATAGAGGGCGGGCAGGGCGCGGGGGTCCTGCCGCTGGCTCATCTACCACAGGAAGAGCCTTCGAGTTGAACCCCCTCTCTGGTCTGCAAGGATTTCATTTTCGTTTTCTGCCTGGTTTGCATCTGTGCTCCGCTCTGATTCAGAGAGACGTCTCTGGGCGCGTTCCCTGCGCGGTCTACGCGGACCGAACAGGAAGGAGAGGATGCCGCAAAACACCATCGGGCCAGCCCGCCTGGCGCTACGACGGGGGCTCTCAGCATCTTCTTTCAGAGTTTTCTGCATTTTCCAGGAGCTGCCAGAGCAAAACGAAGAGCGCAGCGTGGGTGTCACCCAGGGTGGGACCAGCACCCGGCTTAGTGACTCAGGGCCTCTGTGTCTCATCTCCAAAGTGCGGGAAGAAAGGCACCAGCTCCACCTGCTGGGATGGGGTCCGGACAAAACCACATGCCTGGACAGAGCAGTGTGCCTGGCCCACAGGAACGCTCCACACCTGCTCACCCGCTGTTTAGCTTTTGTCATTTGATGAGCAAGAATTAGTCGTATGTAAAAACGTTAAGAAATAAAAGTCTTGGGCTTCCCTGGTGGCGCAGTGGTTGAGAATCCGCCTGCCGATGCAGGGGACGCGGGTTCGTGCCCCGGTCCGGGAGGATCCCACGTGCCGCGGAGCGGCTGGGCCCGTGAGCCGTGGCCGCTGAGCCTGCGCGTCCGGAGCCTGTGCTCCGCAACGGGAGAGGCCACAGCAGTGAGAGGCCGGCGCACCGCAAAAAAAAAAAAGTCTTCGTGTCACAAAAGTAGTGCCCATCCATCCATCGTATAGTGTGCAGAAAACATCCAACGAGGGGAAAACCGACAGCCCCAGGCCCCAGCAGGCACTAACACCACCGCTAACAGCCTGGGGCACAGCCATCCTTAACCTCCTCTGAAAGGAAAGACCCGTGGGGTCGGGTCATAATGCTGTTCGGCGACTTCTGTTTCCTTTGCTGGACGACACATCACGGTTGTTTTCACGCCACGTGCCTGCACCACGTCCTGTTTGGGCTCTTCTGACCCTGGTCGGCGAGGACCAGACAAGTGGGCACGAGGTGTCAGCCTGGGCACCTGGGGCTTCCTTTGCAAAAGCTGCTGTGCTGATTTGCTTCTGACAGACACTCCCCCGGACTCTAAACGTTCAGGGACCAGAGAGTGAAAATGCATGTAAACCAGTGGTTCTCAGCCAGGGGTGACTCTGTACCCAGGGGACATCTCGTGATGTGGGGAGTTGTATTTGGTGGCCATGACTTGGGCCCCTGAAGGGTGGGGATGCTACCAGCATCTAGTGGACAGAGTCCAGGGGTGCAGCTCAACATCCCACAATGCACAGGACAGGCCCCACAACAGAGAATGGTCCAGCCCCCAATGTCAACAGTGCCAGGGCGGAGAAGCCCTGTTTAGACACTCAGCAGATCAGCGAGAGGCTGGTACCGGTTGGCACAGGCGGGGAAGTGCCCGCTTCCTGGGATGGCCCATCTCCTCGCCCCGCAGGACACAGTGGTTCACCCAACGCCCCAAGGCTGAGCCTCTCTGATGGACCAGGATGAGGATAAGGTCCCATGAGGTGTCAGCCCTGCCTGCTGGAGGTCGAGGGGGAGGGGAGAACTCAAGGGTAACTCCTGGGCGGGGTGACCAAACCCTCTCTATTGTTCCTCATGGGGACAGGAGATGTGGGTGAGCCAGGGGTCCCAGAGCACAAGGAGCCTCAGGCTCCCCCGGGCGCCGCACCCTCCTCTTGGACCCCAGAGAGTTCCGGTCCAGGCCAGGGAGGGAGGGCAGAGCAGTCAATACCGTTCCTCTCCTCGGGCCCTCAGCCAGCGGCCACCTTTGCGCACAGGGCACCTGGGCTGGTCTAGATGCACAGCCTGGCAGTGCCAGGCCAGCCTCAGCTCCAGAAGCTGCTCCACCCCCTCGGCGGGTAGCGCTCAGCACGGCTGCACGTGTCTCCACCACCCGGACGGATGGAGCGTGTGGTCACCCTTCTGCTTATTCAATGCTGAGACCGTGAGAGTCATGTTTTAAAACGTGTACGTATGGTCACCATGATCTTCACTCTTTGGGGAGTCAACACACTTACCAAGTTTTCTATAGAACTCTGAAATTCGCTGATTTTCTTCAGGGTCTCTTTGTCCCGTTTAACTTCGTTTATGTACATTGCCAGGTCCTGGGACACACAGAGGCGGGGAGCGGTTAGCAGGCCCACGCTGGGCAGGGCGTGAGCGGGCTCGGCCCCGAACCCCTCGCCACCGTCCAAGGGCTGAGCATCTCCAAAGCACCGTCCACCGTCCCCAGAGGTGGCTGGCCCTCGAAATGACTGCAGGGGTGAGAAGCGTCACCCCACTCGACAAACGAGGCAGAAAGGCTGCACCCCACCGGCGGGCCAGGAAATCCCTCCGCTTAGAACAGCTTCCTTCTACCCTGTCACTCGGCCCCCTTCTAGGTCAGAGTAGAAGGGAAATAACCAGGTCGACGTGGACCAGCCAGTTCTTGGGCCTGCAGAGCCTCGGCGGAACAAGGGCAACCCCACCGCACAGCCCAGCTACCCACGTGCTGCCGTCTCCTGCTGGCCACCAGGGGGCGCTGCCCGCCGCGATCCAGAGGGCCCAGCGGGCCAGGCACCCAGAGCCCGGGGTGGAGCCCCTGAGACGGGCGGTGGGTAGCGGGTGAGGGCTGGTTCCAGCCTCCCCTCCAGTGCCTGCTGCCCGTCCACACAGGGGGCCCACTGGCCAGGCAGAATCTGAGACCCCGAGGCAGGAACATTACACGATGGGCCTGGCGAGCCGTGCAGCCACCGGGGCCTCCGTGGCACAGGCCACAGAGTTCGCACAGGACTTGGAGTAAGGCTCTCCGGGAGGACAGGCTGCTCAGAGAAGCCCCGGGAACAGACGGCCGAGCAGCGGGGGGGACAGAAGCCAGAAGAGGGGGCGATCCCCCCGGGAACGCGACTTCGCAAAGATGGAGGATGTGCGGGACGTCGCCAGGTGACAAGGACAGGTTCAGCCCGAGCCAACACACAGGCGGGAGGGAGCGGAGCGCCTTCAGGGGCCTGAGAGTGGCCACGCTTGCCTGGACGGCGGGGCATTAGGGGTAAACGCAACTGCGAAGCCAGCGCAGCTCTGGAGGCCTGCGTGCCAGGGTGAGGGTCTGGGCCCGACCCCGCAGGCAGCGGGGGCCACCGAAGGGTTCTAAGAGCTGGAGGGGCGTGAGCTGGGCTCTCCTTCCGGGGGCTGAGCTGCAAGGTGGGCTTCCACGGACGGAGGGAGGAGGGGAGAGGGGCTGCGCCTGGCTGCAGTGGGCGTTTCAGAAGCAGACGCCACACACTGGGCAGCAGGCAGGGTAGGGCCACATGGCCCAGCACTGAGTCCGGTGCCTGGATTCCGGCGACGGTCTGGCAGAGACGGTCAGGGAAGCGGGAGGAAGGGAGGCCCGGGGTGGGGGTGGGTCACTGCGGGCCAGGGGAGGCTAGAGAAGAGAATCCTTAGGGAAGCCCTCTCCACCCACCCCCTCTGCCCCTGGTGGGTCCCATCCACCGCCCTGACCCTGCTCTGCCTCCTGCCGTCCCGGGAAGATCTACATCTCCGATCACCGAGGTAAGGTTGTTAGCGGGCCCAGGTCCAGTCAAGGAGGGCGGGCGCGGTCCACGAAGCCCCAGGCTGGCCCGGCCTCACCTCTGCCTCGGTTTACCCACCTGCATGGCCTCCAGCGCTTCTTTGAGCTGCTGCCTCTCGGGCCGGTCGGTGGAATGGCTCAGAAGTTCCTGGGGGGGTGGTGAGGCGTGGGTGACCCCTCAGGGGTCCCAGCCTGGGCCCGCTCCCCACCAGGCCCCGGGTGTGCAGACAGGGCCAGGCCCTCGGGACAAAGCCCGCCCCACCCCCAGGCTCTGGTCCAGCCGCCCAACTCTGGCAGACAGCCAGCGAGCCCTCCCCCAGGGGACACACGGCTTCGAGGCGAGGTGTCTCCAACTCTTGTGGATAACGGTGTGGGGGTGGGTATATTAAGACAGCGCAAAGCCAGGGGCCGAGCTAACAGGGGACCTGCTGATTCACTAAAGAGCCTTGCCTGGCACCTCACAGAAACCACCGCCTCCCGCGCAGGTCTGTCTGTCCCGAAGGATTTCCTGTTTCCGTGGCTACCAGGAAGCTCAGGGACTGGGTTAAGAGCTCAGCCCCAGGAGCTCTTATTTCTGGCCTGAGGATGCTTTTCTGCCTCTCTCGGTTTTTCTTTTCTCTTACTGATTGAAATCATAATCTTCCTTGTACGCTAACTGACAAATATTCCTCATACGTACAAATACTGCACAGCTCCTGATACTTATTTTGCAGTTTTCAGGCGCTAAGCACGGGCTGCCTTACTCGACGTGCTTGTTCCTCTGTCGCCCCGGCCTGTCTGTGGGCTCCACCCTGCACCCCGGGGGCTGCCGGGCCCCGACCCGCTCCAGCCAGTCTCACCTTGATGAGCAGGTGGTACTTGAGCACCCTCTGCATAGGGACCACCAGCAGGTCCTGCAGCTTAAACTTCCCGTCTTGGACCTTCAGGGTGCACTCCTGGGCGTCGGGGGGGCAGCAGGTAGGTTCAGAGCATCCTTGCCCGGGGACACCGGACCCCAACACTCCCATCCCCCAGCCTGGGGACGGGGGCAGACCCAAGCCCTCAACTGGGGCCCACGTGTCTCGTCTTGCTCTGGTCCGGCTCCCAGAGACCCTCCCCAATCCAGGCGTGTGCAGAGGGGTGGGCTTCACGGCAGGCGGGCAGGGGGCCTGCTGCCTCTCATAGCCTCAGGGGTCCGCAGTGGCCACATGGGGGGGGGATTCTGAGCGACGCCTGGCCTGGGGTCTACCAGAGCCACTGGGGGAGGCCAGCTCGCACTAAGGGGGGCGCCGTCCTCAGGAACCAGGGGCTCCCCGCTGGTTGCCTGGACACAAGAGGGCATCGGGCCTCTCCCAGGGGCGAGTCACCCCCGACACTGCCGGAGCGAACGGACGTGGCACCGGGGTTCACCCTGGGAACCGTCTGAGCGGCCAGATACAACACGGGGGGAAGCCCAGCCTCTGGGGGGACGACACGGCAGGGGTGGGAGGCTCCCAGCAAACGTCCGTCACCTGGGGCCCCCGTGGGGTCCCGAGAAGTCAGGGTCAGGGGTCAATCACAGCCCCCCACTCAGCCGGAACTGGGCCTGGGGTCCTGCCACAGCGGCACCCAGGCTGGGCCCTGGCCTGGGGTGGTGGCCTCCCCTGCCCGCTCTCAACCCCAAAACAAAATGCGAAGGAAAAGAAATCATCTGCCAAAAACATCTACAAAAAACGTCCCATCGCTGCCCCGTCCCCAGCTTCGCATGAAACGGGTAAGAGGCCAGGGAGCTGGAAGCTCGGAAATGGCAAAGGGACGGGCCAGGCCGGGAAGCCCCAAGTACCTCGACTTTCTGTCTGAAGTCCTCCCGGCTGGCGAGGAGCTGGCTCAGCGTGTTCTGGGCGTGTTCCATGCGGCTGCAGTACTCCCCGTAGATCAGGAGCCTGGACGGTGGGTGCACGCGCACACACGCACACACGCACGCACGCACGCGCACACACGCACGCGCGCACACGCACACACACACACACACTCGGTGTGAGCCCGTGCCGTCTTCACGTCAGGCGCTCCTCACGTGTCGGCACATTTAACGGTTTTGTTCCTTCCCTGCCCTGCCCAGGGGGAGGGCCGCCAGCCGTGGGGAGGGAGGGGCACCCTGCCTTCCCCAAACCCAAGGAGGCCCTCTTCCGTGGTTCTGTTTTAGGTCAGGACCGGGTTTGGGGGTGCCGCTCTCAGCCCCCCATCCCGCCCCTGGAAAGGGCCAAAGCCAGACAGAAGCACCCCCCGCCCCCTGCCTGCCCCGGCGGCTCCTGCCCCAGCCCGCAGGCAGTGGGCACCAAGGCCCGGCCCGGCTCTGTGCTTGCCCTGGGGGGCCGGCCCCTGAGCTGACATTTCGAGGTGCGGGGACCCCGTGGGTCAGCCCTTGTTGCTTTTGCACGTGGCACCGATGGTCAGTGCCTGGGTTCCGGCCACCGGCCTCTCAGGGCAGGGTGACGTCAGCCCCCATCACCTGGGAGACGGGGGGCTGGGAGGAGCCGCGGATCCAGGGGAGATGTGGGGGGGTGGGCAGGAGCTCTCTCTAATCCAGCCCTGCCTTCCCCGCTTCCCGCCTCCCTGTGCCCGCGGCCTGCCTGCCGTCCTGGTTCTCTCCTAACACCTCTGCTTTGTCCCCCCCCACGACCCTCCAGGGCCGACAGACCAGAGCCCCCGGCACCAGGGCACTCTCAGGGCCTTGGGTTACTAGCCTGAAACGTCATCTTTCAAAATCTTGTCCCCCGACTACAGAGCAGGCCCCTGGGGAAGGACCAGGCAGGTGACGTCGTTGGCTGTAATAAGGACTCTGCAACGGTCACCGCCTCTGGGAGCCCCCAGGGCCAGAAGCTTCACGCACAGCGTCACGGCCCTTTCACCCACTTACAGAGGTGGGGGTGATGAGCCCCCCTCTCCAGCAGGGAAACCGAGGCCTCAATGAACTTGCTAAGAGTCACCAGCTAATAAAGGGCGACACCAGGAGGCCGGGCCCCGTGCACGATGTTCCACGGACGCCCTGCCAGACGCAGGTCACGCTTGTGTCAGCCAACGTCTCTCCCGGCCCAGCTCTGGGAAGCTCGGGTGAAGATGACCTCAGGCCCATTTCTCTGTCCTCCGCGGACGCTGCCTCACGCGGGGGTACCCGGCGAGGCGCTGGGGGTGGGCAGGCAGGCCTGTTGCTGGCTTCACTTTGGAGGAGATGGCAGTGCATCCCGCTGGGTCTGTGGGACTCCCGGGGCTCTCCCTGCACGGCCCAAGGGACCCACGGTGACCACACCTGGGCCGGGCATCCAGCACCCCGGCTCTGCCACGTGAGCCCCTGGGCAGGTCTCCCCTCCCTGGGGCCTTGGGGGTTTGGGACAGATGGCTGGGTCCTGAGTCCCAAGCCTCGGAAAGCACCCGGCCACACCTGGCAGAGGGTGACATGCTGACCAGGAGCCTCTTTGCATGAGAACCTAAGCCCTGGTTTCCACTTCAAGGAGTCTGCTATTAAATTCAGAATTTTCATATAAAAGTTGATTAAGGGGCTTCCTCGGTGGCTCTGTGGTTAAGAATCCTCCTGCCAATGCAGGGGACACGGGTTCGAGCCCTGGTCCGGGAAGATCCCACATGCCGCAGAGCATCTAAGCCCGTGCGTCACAACTACCGAGCGAGCCTGCGCTCTAGAGCCCACGAGCCACAACTACTAAACCGCATGCCACAACTACAGAAGCCTACGCGTCTAGAGCCCGTGCTCCGCAACGAGCAGCCCACGCCCCGCAACAAAGAGTAGCCCCTGCTCGCCGCAACCAGAGAAATCCCGCGCGCGGCAATGAAGACCCAACGCAGCCAAAAAGAAAGAAAGGGAGGGAAGGAGGGAGGAAGAGAAAGCAAGCCAGTTTCACGTACCAAAGTTAAAAAAAAAAACACACAAAAAAACGGAAACTTGGAAGTAAGGCAAGGTACACACGGAGGACTTGACGGTTCAAGGTCCCACTGGAGCTCCTGGGAACACGGGCCACCCGAGGCCCCGGGGCAGGCGGTCTCCCCGACCCGGCCTGACGCACACTTGCGTGACATTGTTCTGTACACGTGATTTCCGTCACGCTGGAGAAGCAACCCAAAGGTGCCAGCGCTCTTGCCACGGAGAAAATCGACCAGTTTGCATGTACCGTGGTCACCTCATTCCTAACTTCTGTCCCCGCTGACTCTGCGTGCCAGTGTCCCGGACCGTCAGCTGAGCGAGCTTCGTCAACCTCCGGCTTTCATGAGGGGGTGGCCACCAGCTCCGGGGTATGTTATTTAACTGCTTGAACTTTCAACTCCGACCCCATAAAGCGAGCCTGAATGCCTCTCACAGAAATACATCTGACGCCTTATTTCCTCACTGCGTCACTTCTGTCTCAGCCCGCACAGCCGGGGACAGGACGGAGCACGTCCACAGGATACAGGTGGTGCGCCCAGGTGTTCACCCGGGACACGGGAACACGCTGAGACCACGCGTGGCCAAGGCCCCGCCCCGCTCCCGCCCTGAGCTGCCCCATCTGGGAAAGGAGCTCCGGCCAGGGCGGGAGGTAAAGGGCTCTCCAGACGATGGTCCCAGGGCAGCCCTCCCGACAGGGCAGCCACGAGAACCCCTGCGGGGGCTCTAGGGGGTATGAGAGGGTTGTCTCCGTGCAGGACCACCTGACCTCGGGCTTTGAGATGAAAGGCCCCCAGAGACCCTGGTTCCCGTGAATGGAAAGCACAGCCAGAGGGCAGCGCCGTCCACCTAACCTAAGAGCAAGGAGAAGCTGCAGAGCCCTGAAGCCCTCACCTGCCCAGAGCCTCTCTCTCCACACTCACGGAAATCCCACGGGCTCCTGGGATGGGGAACCTGACTTTGTGAACGACGTTCCTCCTACCAGCACGTGTGCAAAGCCCCACAGACGGTCCCTCCCAAGAGCTGGTCCTCCCGCCTCAGCACCGGGCCACCAGCTCCCCAGCCCCCATCCAGCCCGAACCACGGACCCACGAGAAGTCAAGCTCCAGGCCCACCTTGGTCAGCCCCCGCGATAAATACAAGCAGCGTGACTTCAGTGCAAACCCTGCCCGAGAGCCAGCTCCCTCTGTGTGGGAGACGCCTCCTTTAAGCCCACGTGGCAAGGTTAACGGGAGCATCTGCCTTGTCTGAGGATCGAGGCTGCACTGATGGGAGAATAAGCTCCGGAAAGAGAGAGGTGACTGTCCTCTGCCCTTCCGCGCTGCCCGTACCACACCTGGATGCTACCCCATCCTTCATCAGTGATGAGCCTCCGGCATCTTGCCCCTTGAATTCCTCAACGGCTTCTCCTGCCCTCATTAAAAAAATTATGGGGTTCCCCTGGTGGCGCAGTGGTTGGGAGTCCGCCTGCTGATGCAGGGGACACGGGTTCGTGCCCTGGTCCCGGAGGATCCCGCGTGCTGCGGAGCAACTAAGCCCTTGAGCCATGGCCGCTGAGCCTGTGCGTCCGGAGCCTGTGCTCCGCAACGGGAGAGGCCACAACAGTGAGAGGCCCACATACCAAAAAAAAAAAAATTATGAATCCCTATCCTGGCCCACCAGATCCTGCAGAACCTTATAACTGCTCCTCGGAGAACCTCCCCTTCCCGCCCCCTCGCTCCTGCTTCTCTGGTCTCCGCCAGTTCCCCAAACGGTCAGAGCTCCTGGCTCTCCCTCAGCTTCTACTCCCCCCGCGTGGCTTCAGGGCTGATGCCCTCTCCCCCAGGCCCTCAGGAGGCCCCAGCCTGTGCTACAAGTCCCTTCCCCACATCCCCCTCCCCTTCCTTGTGCTCTCAGGCACCATCGCAGCCCATGGTAAGTCTCTCGCCTGTGGACTCATTTCCCGGGGAGAGCTGAGCCTGCTTCGCTCACCCTGATGTCCTTGGCCCGGAGCTCTGGAGCCGCACACAGCAGGCACTCCATAAACGCTTGCAGAATCGGTAAGCCGGCGAACATCCGGGCCTTAGGGGCCGACTCAGAAATCAGAAGGAATGTGCCAGAAAAGGCGACGCTGGGATGGACCGTGATTGGGCAAATGCGGTCTGGTGAAATGCGGCCAGCCCCTCCCCCAAAGGGACCCCAAGCAAAGTGCCCGGACCCCCGATGCCTCGCTGGCCGGGTGGCCGTCTGCAGAGCTCTCGGTGCCAGGATGCATTTTGCTCATCGCGGTTCTCCGAGGCGGAAACGTCCGTCACTCCCAGGGGAAAGGGGGCCCGGGGGCAGGTCCGCCCGAGGCTGTGTGTAGAGGACGGTGCTAGGTCCTGTTCACAGGCAAACTGGACCATGGGGACAGGCCGGGCAGCAGAGCCCTTGCACGGGGGACGTGGAGGGTCCCAGAAGAGGGCAGGTCATCCACGTGTACCTTGGCCACGTGGCCTTGAGCTGGGTTACTGGGCTTCAGAGCCCGTCCGACCCCCAGCCAAGGCGCAGCACTAACGAGGTGCTGGCAAGTGTCTGCCGTGCCCGTCACCCGGGCGAGGAGGCTCGGGTCTGACAGTCAGCTCAATCCACCAGCGGGGCGCCATGGGCTCGCCTAGCACGGTGGCTTGGCAGCCAGGTGAGAGGAAGAGCTTGCTGGGGGCAGAGGGCGGGTTCGGGAGCCGACCGGACCCAGACCGGATCCCCAGCCCCTCGCCTGGGCCGGCCGGCATGCTGGAGAAACCTCGTCTGCTCTCCTCTGGCTGCGTCCGCCGCTTGTACATGGGCACTGCCTTCTCTCTCATGGCTCCCGGGAGCCCCCGGACCCACGGCCCCTCAGAAAGCAGCCTTGAGGATCCCTGCCCGTTCAGGAGGCCACAGCTCCTTGCCCGGAGCTACAGGGCACCTGGGGGAGGCACGTTCAGGTGATCCTAGGAGGAAGGCGCCTGGGAATGTAGCTGCCTGTGCAGGGAGGGCTGTGAGCGGAGCTGAGAGTTACCTGACGGGCGATACAGGGGACCCTCCTGCAGATGAGGGTGACACGGACCCGGAGTGGTCCCCACCGGCCCCTGTGGTGCCTTCTACAGCTCCCAGGACCCCTTGTCGGACCCCAGGAATCGCGTTTCTTCTTTGGCTGTGTTGTGTCTTTGTTGCTATGTGCAGGCTTTCTCTAGTTGTGGCGAGCGGGGGCTACTCTTCGTTGCGGTGCACGGGCTTCTCATTGCGGTGGCTTCTCTTGTTGCGGAGCACAAGGCTCTAGGCACGCGGGCTTCAGTCGTTGTGGCACGTGGGCTCAGTAGTTGTGGCTCATGGGCTCTAGAGCGCAGGCTCAGTAGTTGTGGAGCACGGGCTTAGCTGCCCCGCGGCATGTGGGATCTAGTTCCCAGACCAGGGCTTGAACCCGCGTCCCCTGCATTGGCAGGCGGATTCTTAACCACTGCGCCACCAGGGAAGCCCCAGGAATTGGTATTTTTAACAAGCTCCCAGGCGGCTTCGGCAAGCAGCCAGGCAGAGGCACCGTGAAGACAGACCCTTCGGGCTCCTTCTCCAAAGATTCTACGAGGGACAGAAAGCCAGGCACCGTCTCCTGATGCAGCTCTTGAGATTTCAGTGGCTAAAAACCACCATCTCCTGGGACCCTGCAATGCTGGCATCCTGCAAGCCCTTCACGTCATCTGGCTTCGTCCTCGTCGGCATCCCGTCTTGAAGCGCCAGCTGCCAAGGCGCGAGGGAAAGAAGCGGGGGCCCGAGCTCTCCGCTGGGACGGCCGGGCCATCCTGACAGCTTCCCCCTCACACCTAGTTGGAAGCTTCCAGAATCCCAATCCCCCCTGCCAGGCTCCAGCAGGACATTCTGGAGAACAGAAGGCTGCCTCCGTACCCCTCCATCAACTGGGGTGACAAACAGAGGTGCTTAGAGCAAACAATCAAATCGATTCACAGGGGCCACATGATAGCAGTGTAATTTTTTTTTTAAAAAAGGTCCCTGCGTCGATTCCTAATGAGCTGTCACTCTCTCCCATTTGACAGTCTTGATTCTGGACCAGGGACCCCACTAACGGGCGTGATTATCACAGGTGACTTTCTGGCGGGGTGGAGGCCGGTGCCCTCTCTGCGTCTAGACTCAGCCTAACCACCTGGGAGGGGCCTGGAGGAGAACGGCCGCCTCGGATCCTGACGAGAGCATCTAAACCCCCTCGGGCTCCATGGACATTTGCCCCGAAGCTGCGGAGACTCGCACAGGACCAGGGCACCACCGGAAGATCCAGGGCTCTGCGCGTCTCGGTCCCGGAACCACGTCTCCCCACGTTCAGGCCAGTTTACGCCAAGACGGCCACGCATCCGTGTCCAGGGCGGCCGTCCACACCCCCTCCCGGCTGCCCAGGTCCGGCCCCTACACCTGCCCGGTCACCGCAGCCTTCGCTGGGTGAGGACCCGTGTGTCGGCAGCGCAGGCCTGACCTCCGCTCACCCTCAGGGCACAGACGCCATCGTGGCCCCTGAGCGACAGGTAAAGAAGCCGGGCCGTGGTGTCGTGTAGAAGCAGTGGCATGGCCTCAGCCCCGGGGACCCAGAGCCTGGGCTCTCAGCCGTGGCTCCCTGCGGCCCCTGAGCCCCTCACTCAGGCTGGCACAGGCGGGGGTGGGTGCAGCCGTAGCAGCAGGTGCCACCTGTGCGTCCCCCACCCCCAGGCACAGAACTCAGGGACAGACTCTCCCGGCGCCCGATTCCCCTGGGGTCTGCAGCACGGCAGGGGCATCGCGATGTCACCAGTGTCCTTCGGCCACCAAGACCCCCAAGAATCGAGGCAGAGGGGGCGGCTGGAGCCCCCGAGAGCCTCGTCCCATCCAGGCGGTGACGGCAGGGAGGGAGGGCAGGCAGTTTTCTCAGTTTACAAGTGAGGACAGGGTGAGTGTGGGAGCATCGACCCCCGCCTCGGGCACCACGCAGCGGTAACCTGGGTAAACTCACCCACCAGCTCTGCCCCGTCCCCACGACGGAACCGGAGAGGCGCCCGGCCGCCCCGGAGGCCCCGGCCGCTCACCTTTCCTTGAAGTCCAGGAAGACCTTGGCCAGCGTGCTGCCCCCTGCCATCATGGACACGTCGATGGCCCTCAGGAAGCTGTGATGCACCTTGATCAGGTCCTGGGACAAAAAGCAACCACGCATGAGCAGGCACGGCAGGCCGGGAGGCACGCGGGCTCTGCGATCACGTGAGCTCCTTCGGGGCTGCCGTTTCGACGTCCACGTGAGCGGCCGGGCGCTGGTGTACTTCCTCCCGTACGCACCGGCCGCCGTTCACCGGAAGGTGCCACAGCCGCCCACAGTCTGCACCAGCCTGTCCAGACACACGGTGCCCGACGCCAGCCAGCATCCTCGGGGCCCGCCCGCTGTGTGAGGGACCGAAGGGGCTCGGGGGCCCTGCGGGGTGAAGTCTCTCCACTGTGGAAGGGGGGGCCTTGGCCCTGGGGAAGTGTGTCCACACTTCAGAGCAGAGGGGTGGCTGGCAGGCAGCACCATCCCCCTTCCAGGGTCCCAGTCCTTCCGTGGCCACGTGGGCCGCTGCTCACGGCGGGGTGAACTCTGGGTCGGGGGGCGCAGGGGCCGCGGAGCCCCGGGGTCTGCGTCAGCCTCACCCAGGAGGTGACCGGCGCCCACCCCTCAAGCCGTGGGCATCCCGAGGAGGAACAGGGCCAGCGCTCCCCGACGGGGCCCACCCACACGCGGCTTCTGGCCCCGGCTCTGCTGACCACATCGAGGTGGAGCCTCCCCACGCGGGACGGCCCTCCGGTGCCCGCGTTCAGGCGCCGCGGGGCAGCGAGGGCGCGCTGTCTGCTCGGCGAGGGCGAGGGGACACGCTTCCCCGCACTGATGACGAAACCTAATGCCTCCTCCAGGGCGCGTGTACGTCCCAGGCACAGCCGCCAGCACAGTACCGGGCGGGGAAGCTCCCAGAAACCGTGTCCTCCGTCTCCTAAAAGCCAAGTCCCCGAGAAGAGGGGGCCTGCTCACCGCCCCCCGCCTGTCGGCCACGAGAACGCCCTTTAGCCGGGATCAACCATGGAAGCCCTGGGCACGGTCAAGTGGGGGCCCGCCTGACGTCCGAGCACGTTAGGACCCCCAGCCCACGTGCGGTGAGCCAGCGGAGGGACCCTCACCTCCAGGTTGATGAAGATGGCCGCCATGTCCGCCGGGCTCAGCGCCAGCCTCAGAGGGGTCACGTAGTTCTGCAGGAGAGAAGCTCATCAGCGCCTGAAGGACACCAGTCACCGAGGCCGCAGTCGCCGGTCGGAGGGGCTCTGGCGGCCTCAGAGAGAACAGGAGACTGCAGGCAGCACCCCGTTCCCCCGTCAAGGGTCCTGCGGGGCGGCCACCCCGCCCAGCACACACGGGTGCTCCACGCTCACTGGAGAAGGGGGGACCTGCGCGGGAAGTGTGGGACGGGGGGGGGCGGCGGTCAGGCCTAAGGACCAGCACGAACACCCGCCCCGCCAGGTGGGCAAAGCTCCGCAGAGGGCCGGCCCCTTGCACGAGGCGCTGGACTTCCACCCTGAGGCCAGCCGGTGGGGGGGCTCTGCTTTTTGAGATATTTGAGAAAGTGGGGTCCTCCCGGGAGGTGAGAGGCATATGACCCAAGGAAGCACCTGAGGACCGAGAAAGTGCCCTGATTCCCACCCGACACCAATTCCTGAGCCTCTACACCCACGAGCGCACCCCCAAATCCGTCATCAAGAGGCCCACTCCAGCCCCGCAAGTGCCCCAGCAGCAGGCGTGCGTCTGCCCCTGGCCTCCTGCAGGCCCCCGCAGGGGACAACCAGCCACCCTGCCCTCTCCCTGCCCCTTCTCCCACAGGGCCCTGGTCCCCCGGCCCTCTCCTTGGCCGCCGTGTGGCGCAGGGGAGACCCGTCCAAACGGACGAGCGCTGGTGGCTGCCGGAGGCACGCGGGCACTTCTCCCTGTGCCGTGCCAGCACCAGGCAGCGTGTGACGCGGTTTCCTCACCTGACGTGGGGATGGCAACACGGTTCGCGGAGGACGACAAACACCATCACCCCCACGAGCACTCGGCACGCGCACGCCCTGGCTGCGCCCGCCCCCAGCTCAGCCCCCGGCGTGCGCTGCGCCCGCCCCCAGCTCAGCCCCCGGCGTGCGCTGCGCCCGCCCCCAGCTCAGCCCCCGGTGTGCGCTGCGCCCGCCCCCAGCTCAGCCCCCGCCCTCAAAGCCCACGTTCCAGGGGTGGAGACGGGCCACAGCGGCCCGCCGGCTTTCTGCCACGAAACTCGGGCTACGTGAAGCCTGCAGGGCCCTGGAAGGAGCCGACCCGGGAGCTGGGACTCACAGGAATATGGAACTGCTGGGGGCGGGGTGGGCGGCTGGGACCGTGTGTCTGCAGAAAAGCTGGTGGTCGGGGCAGGGGAGGGGCTGAAGGGCAGACGCACGAGGGCTGAGTGGGGCGGGAGGAGGGGAAAGGTCAGAAGCCTGGGCCAGACCTGGGGCCAAGGGGCATCTCACGACTCCTGGCTGGAGGCTCCGCGGTGCCCTCAAGAGTGGAGACCCACCTGGGCGACCCCATATTATGTAGCTACACTTGGCCCTGCTCTGCGACGAGAGACGAGCCAGCAAGGGTCTACCTCAAACACCGTGTTGGTTCTTTCACACCCCGGCAAGCACTGCAGTTAGCAACGAGGGGGCCCAAGTGACAGGGAAATAGCACTGAGCCAGTGACCACAGGGGGCCGGGGCGGATGGCAGCAGAAGGCCCGTCCGTGGTTCCCTAGGAGCTGGGCAGCCCGGCAGGGAGACGGCACCGACCAGCCATTCAGGGGAGCACACAGGCCCGCCACGGGAGCTCCAAAGACTCACGTCACCGAGCTCAACTGCGTCCCAGGTGCAGGGTGCCCACAGCGGGTGGCACCGCTGTTATCGCAGCTTACGGAGGGCGAGGCCGAGCGCAGACAGCACCCCAGGGAGGAGGTATACATCAAGAGCTCACCCAGCGCCTGGCCTGGGTGAGAGTGTATGCAGACGGCGTCTAGCTCTGGGTGAGGATGCAAACGTGAAGAGCCTAGCTCGGCGCCCTCAGGAGCAGAAGCCATAACGATGCCCAGTTTAGGCTGGAAGGAGCCGCCGAAACAAGCTCAGGAACGGTCCCGGGTCCGAGCTGAGGCCGAAGGGTAGGGGGTGGGACCGGGGCCAAGGGTGGCAGCTGACGAGGAAATTGGTCACACAAACAGCTTGTGTGGGGTCAGAGGGCAGAGGGCAGAGGACAGGTGAGGGCGACCTCCGTTTTGGTGGAGGGTGCAAAACCGAGAGGGCCCCTGAGCCCCGCCTCCGTCACCGCTGCCCTGAGCGCCTGCCCGGTGACGGCGCCTCCCGGGAGGCCGGGGTCCTGGGTGGACCCGGCGGCCACGCCCACCTTCTCGATGTCCTCCAGGGTCCGGTAGTACTTGGCTTCCGTCTCCTGGATCTCCAGCAGGCAGCAGTTTCTCTTGTCGTCCTCCGTCATGCCCATTTTCTAGAGGGGACACAGGAGGTCAGCCAGGACCCCGCCATGCCCTCCACCTGCCGCCCGCCCGGGCTCGGCCGCGGGGTCACTGAGCGTGAAGGGGGCCGCATGGGAGACAAAAGGCCCTGCCCCTCCTTTCTGCAGACGGGCAGGCCGAGGCACAGGGGAGGGGACGTGGTGTGACCCGGAGAACGGACAACAGCGCAGAGATGGGACAGAGGCTTCTGAATCTGTCTCCTCCAGACTGGTCCCCCCGTCCAGCATATACAGCGGGCGTCGCATGCTTAAAGCGCCGACGATCTGCACAGGCAGAGGGTCCGACCAGCTCCCCGAGGACCCGTGTCCACCAACTGATCCACCCTCCCAGCTTCAGCCTGTCACTGCCTCAGAGAAAGAAGCCAGTTCCCCACAGGGCTGGACTTTCCAAATGTCCACTGCCTCTGACCAGGGTCTGAGCTAACAGCCCGTCGGCAGGGGTCACTGAGGACACGCCTCTGGGGTGAGACTCACCAAGAGACTGTGGGAACAGGGGCCGGGGAAGAGGCAGCAGGTGGGCTGCCTGGCGGAGGTCCTGTGGATGGTCCAGACAATCTCCTGAAGCCCTTTCAGGCCGACCGAGCAAGCAAGGCTCCGGAGAAACAGTGCTGGGACGTGGGATGTGCCACTTGGACTCATACCTGCCCTGACGCCATCCTCCTCCTCCTCCAAGAAATGCCCCGGGGCCCCGCGGGGGTCTGCCGGGGCCACAGTTCTCCAAAGTAACCTGCCAGGCGGGCACGTCACCCGGGCCCCCCCAGGCTCCTTCCCAAAGCCCGAATCCCCGCTCAGCCTGGGAATTCAGTGTCGAGGGTCCACAATTCCCCTAAAACTGTGTGTGAGAATGTGGCACCCAACAGCGTCTCCCTGGGGACAGGGTCCCGAGTTCCTCCCGGAAGGCAGAGGAAGACGGTGCTGGCACAACTGACCCCGGGCCTCCTGTCCACCTGCCACTTACCTGCATGTATCTAATCTGAAAGCATGGAGAAATAAATAGGGCAAAGAACCAGTTAGCAGTGCTTATGCTCATCCAAGCTGAGCTTGGGGAAGTCAGGGAGCTCACCCACATTAGCCAACAGCCCCAGAGGTCACATCACACCCTCTGCCCGCCCGCCCGCATGTCAGCCTGCCGGGGCGGCGGGGGCAGTACCAGGACCGAGCACACGGCAGCCTCCCCAAGGCCGGGCTCTGAGAGCGGCACCTGCCATCTCCTGGCTGTATCTTCCTTTAGAAACATCACTATTCCCAATACTTTCCACTTAGACCGTTCAGACAGCTCCAGACAGGGCAGGGGAGGAAATAAAACCAGCTCTTTTATTTCAGAGGACCTGGCGGGGTGGCAGGAGGCCCGCCCTGCCCGGATGCACAGGACAGCTCGTGAGCCCAGCGCCGAGACTTGGGACGCTAAGCATCGCTGGGCAGGTGGGACACTGGTTTGTCCCCGGGACACAGGCGGGCATCTATCTCCCCCAGCCCCGCAGGTCCTGCTGACGCCTCGGGTCCTGTCATGTGCCTTCAGCACCGGGGACAGCAGCGGCCTCTGGGAAGCGCCCACTCGAGGGCTCTGCAAGCCAGGTGCAGACGGGGTCTCGTGGGAGCTTGTACAGCCAGGGGGCAGGGGGGCCCCCCAGACAGACACACAGGCCACTACACCCGCATGCCCTCGCCTGACCCAAGGACACCCAGCTTCCACAGGGCTTGGGGAGTCGGGCGGCGCCCATCTCACTCGGCCTGCTGGCAATGCGGGAGGCCAGCCAGCCTCTCCGGCCGGGGCGGCTAAGCAGAGCCCTCCGGCCCCCTGAGCCCACTTCCCTGGAAGGTCCAGGAGCGGAGCTGCCTACCGTAAGGCTGCCCGGGGCGGGGGCAGACCTGGGCTCACAGACCCACAGCTGACTCTGCAGAGTGAGATGTCTGGTAACCGTGGGGACCGAAACCCACCTTCTGACCCTTGAGAGGCAAAATGAGGAACCCGTTCTTAAAGGCAGCATCTGGGGCCGCGAGCCACTGCCCGGCATCTCGGCATGTCTCCCGGCAGAGAGAGCGGGAAGGGCCTCTCTGAGAGGCCTCGTGGCGAGCTGTGTCCTACCCTTTTGTTCCTCCACCACCAGCTGGTGGCTCCCACGCTGAGGGAAAAGGCTGAAACCTGCTTTCAGAGGAACCTCCCCCATTTCTTTGGTGAAGGCAGATGGCATCAAAAGCCTTCACGGTGGGCAACTGCCATCGCGACCGCCCCCAGGAGTCTGGGGTGCGAAAAAGGGCTGCGGTCCACGCCACCAGGCCCCCGTCTCCCATCCTGGTCTGGCCGCGGCTGCGGGCAGCACACAGAGCTGCAGCAGACGAACATCTGAGACGTGATTAGCCGACGGCGGTCAGAAATAAACATCCTCGCGCAGGAAAGACGCACGGCTGGCTGAGGGCAGAGGAACGCAGGCTGCCCGAGACCAGCACCGCGTCTCTATCTAAGGCTCCCCGGGCAGGAAGGACTCGGGGTCCCGCACGCCCTCCGGAGGAGACTTCCAGAGCAACACGTCCAGGGAGGTGGGGAGGCAGCGGGGTCACATCCCGGCCTCCCTAGAACATTTCGTGGGGAAGGAGGGACCTGGCCGACTGGCGCAGGGGATGAACCCCGTGGGGGCCAGGAAGGACCGGGTGCGGCTCCCCCCCGGTGGCTCGGGCGGCGGGGTCCGCGCAGAGGCTCTCAAGGAGGCGCGGGGGCTCACCATGGGCTGCTGCACCTCCACCTTGATGATGTCCTCGTAAATGTCGTCCCCTTCGTCCTCGCACGGGACGCAGTCGTAGATGTCCTCTCCCACATCATGCTCACTGCACAGGAGGGAAGCAGGGGAGAGGGGTGGGGGGCTGAAGCCACGTCCACGAGGGGGCCCCCCGGAGGGAGAGGCGGCTGGGGCCACCGTGAGGCCCTCCCTCTCGGCCTCAGTGTCCTGGCCCAAGGACAGGGCACCTGCTTCCCGTGGTTTCTGGTCGTTTAACCCAGGCAGGCTGGGAGCGCCTTGTGCTCTGCCTGCCGCCCTTCTGGAAGCTCCCACCACGACAAAGCCCACCTACCCCAGCCCTTCTGTAAAAGCAGGGACACACGCTGGGGCCCGGGGCCGAGATGCTGCCTTCACGGGAACCTCTGCATAGCTGACGGACAGGCACGCCCAGCTCTGGGGACCAAATGCCCTCTCCCGGGCCCACGCCTGGGACCTGGAGCCCCGAGGGCTCTCGGCTCAGCCCAAGGTCTCCCCAGTCCCGGCGGTCGACGCGTGAAGGTCAAAGTGCGGGGCTCACAGGCACGGGGACATTTTCCCCACCAGTCAGCAAGGAAGCAGAGCAGAGAGGGACGAGGCATTTGTGAGGCACCTTCCCAAAGGAGCAAGGAAGTCACCGCTTCACTTAGGACTCAGTACGCCTTTGTTTTCCGCTCACGATCTCGCCCACAAGTTATCCCCCTCTGATCTGCAAGACTCCGGTCAAGGGACACCTCCTCCAAGAGGCCTTCTGGGATACCCCACCCAGTCTGCCATCCAGGACTCGCCATCTGGAGCCCTTGTACCAAGGGCATATCCCTCTCACTGCACCCCCAATTAGCTTATAAGTGCCTGTGGATAAGCCTGTCTCTTCCCCAGACGAAACCCAACTTCTCACTCCCTTCTGATCCCCGCTCCTGACACAAAGTAGGTGCCCGGCCAATATTTCACTGAATGAGCCAACAGCAAGAGAGCCAACCCGACTCGTCCATCAGTTCCCACGGGCCCCCGGCCCCCAGGGGTCACGCTGGCCTGGGGATCGGGGACAGGAGTCACCCTGGGCCCAGGGCAGCCCGCTCTGCAGCCTGCCGTGGGCTCCGTCCTCGGGGCAGGCCGTGCTCAGAGGCCAGCCCTCCCCCGGGAGGCCCACGCCAGCCCCGAGTGCCTCTCTGTGTGAGGACACATCGCACAGGCTGGCTCAAAGGAGGCCTGGCAAAGCTCTCTTCTGAGAGGCGTCAGCAAGAGGTGGGACCACATCCCGTTCCCACCGCACAGGGTCCGGGAGGCGGGAGGGGAGGGAGGCGCTAGCAGAAACGATACCCGGCGGCTCTGACGCGTGGCTTCCTGGCCCCGTCCCAAACCTAGCTTTTGAATATTAGCTGTCACTCTAGAGGCTGGGGCAGGGGAGACAGATGCCACAAACCTACTGGGGAGAACGTGTCGTGTTCAAGGGAGGTCGCGGCAGCCGCTCTCCCCGGAGCCCCGGCCGGCTCCCCCGTGGGGCTGAGCTGCAATGGGACGGCGGGCAGACGCGTCAGACTTCCCTCTGCGGGGGCGATTCCACGGACAGGGCGAGCCAGCGTCCACCCGGGTGAGCCCCCCGCAGGCAGCTGATGAGCAAAGGGCCGGAGAGGAAGCTGCCGCTTCGGGGGTATATGTCACTTGCTGTTTTGCCACCACCACTCGAGGCGTGAGGAGGCAAAAGCTGGCCTGAGGACAAAGGCGGGTCACACGGGGCTCGGCCAGCTGACGGGCCCCCGTAACCGCGCCACGAACAGTCACCCACCCACCGGGATGCCAACGCGCGTGTGGGCACTTGCAAACCATGTAAGCTCCTCGGCTTCACACCCCCTTGGAGGTGGAGAGCGCCGAGGCCCTTTCACAGATTAGAAAACCACACACCGAGGCCCCCCAGCAGCTGCGGGGAGCCGTGGGGCGAGCTCGGCCCCAGCTCCGTCCTTTCTCCCCTCTCCCGCCCGCCCTCCACTGCGAGACGAGTGTCTGGACGTCGGCAGTGCCGAGAACTGGGGTGCAGACGTCACCCAGCTCCTGTCAGAACCAATGAGAAGGCGGAGAGGGGGTTCTGTCCCCCAAGGCGGGCCTTGGGAACGGTCACTCATGTTGACACAAATCACCCCCGCCTCTCCAGAGGCCGCCTCCAGTTCCCGCGGCCCTGCCCCCCAGATTACCGGGGGCCGAGGCAAGTACCTGCAGGGGTGCCTTCCAGAGGATGCCAGACACCCTGGATTTTTGTCGTGCAGCCAAGCGAGGCTGGTGACAAAGGCGCTGTCGAGCATTCTGACAGCGTGGAACAGAGGGGAGACAGGGGGGCCCCCGGGCTGCCCAGTGAGACACCTCGAAGCCACATCAGCCGGCTCATACCGCCTGAGGACAGCCATCGGCTTTGCTCCGATGGGCCGGTGGGAGGAAGTGGGGTGGACGGGGGGACCTTGACAGTGAAATAGTCTACGAGCCGATGAAATGAATAAAATGACTGAACGTCAGCCTGGAAAGGGTACTCGAGGCCATCGGGTGCAGGGAGAGCAATCTGCCAGCCCAGGAGCCCCCTTTCTCATCCCACATTTGGGGCACATCCTAACCGACCCCAGGACTCTATCCCATCCAGCTCAGAATCTTTTATCAGCAAAGACCCCCGTGCAGCTCCCACCCATCAGTCAATCGGAATCAGGGCTCGAGACGCAACTGAGCCCAAAGCTCTGTGTCGTGCGGACGGGGAAGCCGGGGTGCACGGGCGGGGAACTGGCCACACGGTCTTTCGGAAGCCGCGTTGTGCTCTGCTCTCTCCTGGTAGGTGGTGGACCGGTCAGAATGCTTTCATTGGCTGAGGACCTGATGGCGTGGGCACTGAGGGCTCTTCACAGAAATAGAACCGGCGAGCTGTCGATCTTTGGGTGATGCAGGCACCCGCCCCATTAGGACCCCAAGCAAGAGCTGTGCTTGACGGAGAGGACAGTCAGAAGCTTCCCAGACGGGTGGGACTTGAAGGACGCTCGGACACCAGTGTGGACCGTGGGCTCCTATGCAAGGTGCTGAGGGGCAGAGTCCCTTCCCTGCCACCCTCTTCCCCGGCACCATCCGCATATCTAGGCCTGCACCGACGTCTACGTGCACCTACCGTGTCTACAGAGCACCTACTGCGTTTCGAGCATGGGGCGGAATGCCTTAACATAGGCTTCTCATCTGGGGGACAGGATTTACGTAGATCGAGATGTACCCTTAGCTCTACCATTTTGACAAGGGGACGCCCCTGTGTAATTCTCACCCCGTGACATCACAGAGCATCTCATCTCCCCTGAAAGTCCCTCTCCTCCCTGATCGACCCCACCCCCTCCCCTAGTAACCCGCCTCTGACTGTTCTTCACCAGAGATTCCCTTCGTCTGTTCTAGAACGTCCGTCAACTGCATCGTCTGTTACGTTCACGTCTATGTCTGGCTTCCCCTCCTCAACATCATGCCCCGGAGATCCAGGCTGTTGCCTCCGTCAGCAAATTCATTCCTTTTTATTGCTGAGTCCTCAACCCACAATTTGACATCCATTCTCCTTTTGATGAATATTTGGGTTGCCTCCAAGTTCTGGTTATTGTAAATAAAAGCTGCTATGAGCATTTGCCTTTTTTTTTTTTTTTGTGGACATGCGCTCTCATTTCCTTTGGAAATGAAATTCCATGAAGAGTGGAATTGTTGGATCAAAGAGGAGGTGTGTGTGTGTTTATCTTCATCAATAACTGCCAAGCATTTTCCAAAGTGGCTGCAGCGTTTACTCCACCACCAGCAGTGTACAGGAGTTACAGTTGTTGCGGTTCTCTCCAGCTCTGGCGGGTTCCAGCCTTTTTAATTTTAGCCCCTAGAGCGGGTATGTAGTGAGGTAGAATTGAGGTTTTATTTTGCATTCCGGCAAAGATTAATGATGTTCACATTTTTTCTGTGTACTTATGGACATTTGTGTATCTTCCTAGGAGAAAGGCTTGCTCAACACTTTTGTCCATTTCTAAAAATTGGTTGCCTTATTCTTACTGAATTCTAGGAGTTCTTTATATACGATGGATACAAGTCTTTGGTCAGGTATGTTTTTTGAACTTTTTTTTTCCCAGTCTCTGGCATGGCTACTCGTTTTCTTAATGGTGTCTTTTGATAAACATTCATTTTTCATTTTAATGAAGCTTAATTTATTGACTTTTTCTTCTATGGTGTCCTGACTCTATCCTGTGTTGCACCTACAAAATCTTTGTGCCTTGTGTAAGAAATCTCTGCTTTCTTCCAGGTTGCAAAGGACTTTCTCCTGTATCTTCTTCTAAGACCTATATGGTTTCAGTGTTTTTGTTTAGGTCTCTAATCCATCTGAAATGGATTTTTGTGGATGGTGTGAGGTAGGGATCAAAGTTCATTTACTCATCCCCCCCCACATGGCTATCCAGATGTTTCAGAACAATGTGTTGAAAACTTTCTTTTCTCCATTGGATTGCTTGGATCTCTTTGACAAAAACCAATTGACTATATATGTGTGGGTCTGTTCTAGAATGCTCTATTCTAGCCCATCAACACACTCAGCTATCTTTATGCCAATACCACTCTGTCTCGATTGTCAATTTTATAGAAAGTCTTGAAATCAGGCAGTGTAAATCCTCTAGCTTTCTTCTTATTTTTTTTTTTTTTTTTTTTTTTTTTGCGGTACGCGGGCCTCTCACTGTTGTGGCCTCTCCCGTTGCGGAGCACAGGCTCCGGACGCGCAGGCTCAGCGGCCACGGCTCACGGGCCCAGCCGCTCCGCGGCACGTGGGATCTTCCCGGACCGGGGCACGAACCCGCATCCCCTGCATCGGCAGGCGGACTCCCAACCACTGCGCCACCAGGGAAGCCCTAGCTTTCTTCTTTTATAGGACTGTTTAGACTATCCTAAAGTCCTTTGTATTTCCATATCAACTTTACAATCACCTTGTCAATGAAAAAAAAAAGTCTGTTGGAATTATAATAGGAACTGTAGTGAATCTACAGTTTAATCTGGGGGAAAACTGACATCTTAACAATATCATCTTCCAACCCACAAACCATAGTATACACTTTCATTTGTTTAGGTCTTTAATTTCTCTCAGCAACATTTTGTAGTTTTATCATAGAGGTTTTAGAATTTAGGAAACTTGGGACTACTGTTTTTTTCATTTTTTTTTTTTCTGCCTTATTCTCTCTTTCTTCTCCTTCTGGGATTCCAATTATACCTGTTAGACCACTTGATATTGTCCCACATGTCTGAGGCTCTGTTCATAGTTTTCAATCTCCTTTTCTCTCTGTAATTAAGAGTGTATAACTTCCATCGAACTATTGAATATTTTCAAGTTCAATGACTCTTTCCTCTGCCGTCTGCAGTCTTCTATTAAACTGATCCAGTGACTGCTCATTTGTTATCATGCTTTTTGGTTCTAAAATTTCCATTTGGCCCTTTTTATAGTTTCTATTTCTCTACTGAGGCTCCTCATCTGTTCACTGATTTGTTGCATATTTTCCTCGAAGCCCCGACCATATTTATAGAAGCTGCTAATTGTGACTTCTAAGTCATCTCAAGGTTGGTTCCCCTCGACGCTGTTTTTTTTCTTGAGTATGATTCACTTGTTCTTATTTCTTTGTAACTTTGATGATTTTTTTCATTGGACGCTGGACGTTATGAATGATTCATTACAGAGATTCAGATCCTACTATTTCTTCTGAAGAGTAATACTCGTTCTGACAGTTAACTCGGTCGGTTGTACTTAAACTTCAAACTCTATCTTCCCTGCAGTGGGCAGCAGCTGCAATGGCTGCTAAATCCAGTTTCCAGCTGTGACATTTTTTGCTGGAAATCTTAGGGACTCTCCTGTGTGTGCGAGGTTTAATGGTCAACCCAGGATTTAGGTGGATTCTGTGAGCAGATTTGAGCCTGTGGGGTCCCTCGCTTCCAGCATTCCCTGCCTAACTTTCTGGCTGTTCTACCACCCCCAATGTCTTTCCTCTGGCACCTCAAGCCAGCGGATTGGGGATGCCCTCATACAAAAGACTACACGCGCTCGGTCCCATCCACAGTGAGCAGCTCCTGAAGAAACAGTGGGTTCCTCCGGGTAACAGTAAGATGATACAGTCCCCCTCCCCCTCCCCCCGTTCTCACAGAAGGAACAGGACCACAAGGCTGAGACACTGGGAATACACCCCTGGTGGTTCCCCCAACACATGTCCACCACCATGATCTCAGCTGCTCTTCTTTCTCAAAATCAATAAAGACAAGGAACAGTCATTCAGGCAGGATCCATTTTCACCACATTCATCTCTTCTAATTGACGCAGGGCACTGAGGTTAAAAATAGGCAGCCAGAAACAGCAAGAGAGAGAGAGCTGTGCTCTGGCACCTGAACTTGGGACAGAAAAATCTCAAAAATGCAGACCCAATCACTTCTCTCTATTCTGCAAAATGTCTGTTATCCAGAGCCTGTTGAAAACTTGTGGGGGAGGGAGGGACAAATTGGGAGTTTGGGATTAACAGATACACACTACTATATATAAAATAGATAACCAACTAGGACCTACTGTACGGCACAGGGAACTCTACTCAATATCCTAATAACCTATACGGGAAAAGAATCTGAAAAATAGATATAGATGTGTGTATAACTGAATGACTCTGCTGTATACCTGAAATTAACACAACATTGTCAATCAACTATACTTCAATTTTTAAAAAAAACACCTTGAATAGTGAATGGTCAGCTTCCTGCCTGTAATGTCCTAACTTTACCGCTGTCTGCAGGGCTTCATTATAGAGCCATGAGGGCACTCATAATCCTACTCTCTACATTTGCAATTCTTTTTAATTGTGAAAACACTCCCCAACCATTATTTAATTCAGGTCAATGAACACTAAGAAATACAGGTTCACGTATATTACACAAAATTATAAAACAGTAGCGTTACAATTTCATCTTGTGCATGTTCCACAGAAAGGGAAATAAAAGAAAAAGCAAAGAAGTGGGGTTTTTTAAAAAATGAAAACAGGGCTTCCCTGGTGGCGCAGCGGTTGAGAGTCCGCGTGCCGATGCGGGGGACGCGGGTTCGTGCCCCGGTCCGGGAAGATCCCACGTGCCGCGGAGCGGCTGGGCCCGTGAGCCGTGGCCGCTGAGCCTGCGCGTCCGGAGCCTGTGCTCCGCAACGGGAGAGGCCGCAGCGGTGAGAGGCCCGCGTACCGTAAAAAAAAAAAAAAAAAAAAAAAAGTCATAAAAGTAAAGTTGCATATATTTGTTCAACTCGGCAATTAAGATGAAAAGACTCTCAGATTTGATTGGTTTAATCGATACTTATCCCAAGACCAATTCTGTGCCGGTAGGTAACTTGTGGAATCTGGGGGGGACACAGAGATGACACAGGCACCAACGGACTCTGTCCCGTGGACCTCGCAGTCCAGACGGGGAGACAGACAGGGCAGCAGTTATGGCTGAGATGCAGAGCCTTCTAAACTGGAGGAGTGTCGTCTGTGTGGGGTGACAAGCTCTGGTTCCCAGTAGCTCTGTCCCTTTGGCGAACATCACATGGACATTCCACTGTCACCCAAACTCTTAGCTAAGGCATCGCCTCCAAGTGCGAGTCTTCTGAACAGGGCAGGGGATAGATTACAGGTCTTAGGCATCCGCTAAAGCAGATGAGTTAATGCTGTGACCAGCTGTGCCCAGTGCATCTGACGGCCGTGGCTGTTGGATGGAGGAAGAGGAAATGACAGGTGTGGGCTCAGGAGTGGGGGAGGGGTGCAAAAGGAGGTCCCCCGAGTGTCTGAAGTGCCCTGGAGCGCAGGGCGGTGACCTGGAGGTGGATCCCATGGGGCATGGGTCCTGGTCTGTTTCCTCCCTGCAACACGAGCCCGATGACCACCCAGCTCTGCCCTCAGAACTGGCGCCAGCCCCCCCGGCAACCCCTGCACACCATCCCACGGCGGAGAGGCAAGGAGTCTGTAGCCCCATCTGGGCCTGGCGCACTCACCCCAACCCCCAGCCCAACCTCCCACAGTCCGTGAAAAGGGCCCCAAGGCCCTGAAAGAGCCCGAAAGGGCCTCTGAGTCACCCCAGCAGGAGTCCATCGTGGCAGGTTGTCTCGGCTCCACCCCGGTTCTTTTCCCATCATCACTCGGACCAACAGAGCCTTGTCTTGGGGTTTCAGGTCCTCAGAGGCTGGGTTTCATGGACAAACTGCACGTCCCCGCCGTGCTGGAGCCATCTGTGTGCGTAACCGTGCTCGGTCAATGCTGGACCGCAGGGCTGGTGGGTCCCCTTCTCCTTCAGCTCAGGTCGGGGGGGCTCTCGTGGTGGGAACTTGACTCTCCCGAAAGGGACCCCCGTCGGGGGAAGCAGTCAGGCGAGTCCGAGATGGATTCTCAGCCCTGCCCGCCTCTGACTCTGCAACTCTGGGCAGGAGACACTTAAGCCTCAGTCTCTCCATCTGCGAACTGAGAATAAGGCCAACCCCCAAGTAGGGTCCCTGGAAGGACCAGCCTCAAAGGAGGTGACCAGCAGAGGCCCAGCATACAGCAGGTGCTCAATAAGTGACCGTGGCCCGCCACCCCATGGGTGAGAGGGGAGGGTCAATGAGACGATACTTAGCTCAGGGGTCCATGCTCGATAAACAGACACCGGCAGCCTTAAATACCTCGGAGGTTCTGAAACGCATCAGACTGGACAGTTGGGAGCCGGGTGTCCGCACTGATGTGTCCTTGGTAGGTTTCAGAGATCGCCCTCCTCTGTCCAGTTGTCCGGGAGAGGGCAGAGGACGATGTGAGCGGGGGAGTCCGGGACCACGGTGGGGACGTGGATGCCCGCTCGCGGATGAGCTTCCCGGCCAAGCCCGCAGCAGCTGCGCCGCCGACAGATGCTAAATCCCGAAATTTATTCTGGTCCTCACAATGGCCTGAGATCCTCCGGGAGGGCCCGAGCGCGGCCTGCTGCCCTCCGGAGACGGCAGAAAGCTCCCCTCCCGCCGAGACCCCACGGCCCGCTCCCCGGCCCAGAAGCCTCGCCTGCCTGTCCCAATTTTGGTACAGAAAGTCAGCTGCTCAGAAGACCCCCCCCCCCCCCGCCACCTATGGAAAATCAAAGAAAAGCCAACAAACCCTCCACTGTCTGCCTCTGGCGAGCCCGTATGTTTATGATGGACATAAAACATCGCGACTGACAGGTGCGATATGCATTCTGGCCCCAGGCTGTCTGATGCTGGGAAGCCGGATCCCAAATCACCAGTAAACTGTTACTAGGAAACCACACCTGACATCTCCCGACCTCCGTCCGCACCATGCAGTGCGGGCGGCAGGGAGAAGCCAGCTGTCGGCTGGATGGGCTGCACGTGGGGACAGACAGACAGACATAAGGCGCTGCTAACACTAGGGAGGTCGGCCTCACATGCCCTCAGCGGACCCTCCCCACAACAGCTGAGAGAGGGGCTGCTCTCCCTACAGATGGGGAAAGCAGGGTCCAGAGGGGGCAAGATGGTCCCCCAAGGTTGTAAAGCCATTTAGGGGCACACCTGGACAAAGATGTGGCTACCAGATTCCCAGCGGGGGCCCGGCTCGCCCCGCAGTGTGCTTCCTGCCTAACTCACTCTTTTCCAGGGACTCTTTCTAAGCAGTAGAAGAGCCTTCCCAGCAGCCAGACTCAGTCACAAGGATGAGGCCCAGGGGAGGGTCCTAGCCAAGCAGCAGCTGGCTCGGGTTTCAATCCCTCCTCTGTCATGTAAAGTGTGCTGTGTGACCCCAGGCGAGTCACTTACCCACGCTGAGCCTTAATTTCCCCAACTACACAATGGGGCCAGGGCCACCCACCTTGCAGGGTCCAGAAGGCTGAGATAACAGGGTGAAACTCAAAGCTCCGGGCCTGGCACTCAGGGGGACCCACTGAACGGTACCTGGAACCATGCTTGGATCCTTAATATAAGAATAGCAGATGTCCAGGGCCTTGCCATGGTGTGCAGGGCCCAGCTCAAGTTACCTGCCTTTTCTGTGCTCTGTTCCCTTCAGAGGACCCTCTGTAGGGAGCTTGCCTCTGGGGCGCGGGGGACAAACGCAGGAAAACAATGACAACACAGTGACAAAGATAATCCTGGTGGACTTTTTCATCTTCTGGGGAAGGGGCACACGTCACTCGGCTTCTTGCAGGAGGTGACCTCTGGGCTGGGTTATGTAAGAGGAAGAAGGGATTGGTAGCCAATACAGCAGATATTATGTACATGACAGGGTTTTTTATAGTTAAATCCAACGTGTTACGCTTATTCATTTTTTAAAGGAATATTTCTTAAGTGCCACCGTGTGTCAAATCTGTGTTGAACACATGGGAAATAATGTAAAAAGGGCCCAGCCTTTATCCTCATGGGGTCCTGGAAGTTAGCATCAGGAGGGTGATTTGGAGAGGCCTTTATTAGACAGACTCTTGGCCACAGCCCAGCTGGTCCCTGCTTTCTTCCTGAAAACAGTCAAATGAATGTGTACATCCTTCCACACTGGTCTCCCCACCCTACAGAGACTGGGTTAAATCAGACCCCAGAATCGCTGTGACAGCCTTGTCCTGAAAGGACCCGGGGTTAACTAGGTATTAAAACTAAAAATTCATGTTAAGTCTGTGTCGTATCTGCTGGCCTGCATAATTTAAATATTTAGCCAGGGCAGAGTGGCAACTGGGCATCTGCTCTGCATCCGTTCAGAAGGGCCCCAGTGCTCTCTCTAGCACAGAGAACGAACAGGCTTCTTTCTTGAAGTGCTGCAGGTCGGGGTTTCAAGGTCAATGAAGCCCTGGGCCCCCACAGCAGCCAGGACCTTGCAAAACTGCACAGGCCCAGGTACCAAGGGGCGAGATGTCCCTGGAGGGCAGGGCAGGGAGCCTCAGAGCCGCGGGGTGGGGGTGGGGGGGCTGTCAGTTGCACCAGTTGCACCGGCTCCTTCTCCTTCTCCATCTCCATAAACAGAAGAGGGAGGAGCTACGAGCCTGTTTACCGCTCAGGGTGAGGACGGGCTGCCCTCTGACCTACCGACACTCCTGCAGCCAGCTCTGGGAGGGCGGGGGAGCACTGGGCACCTTGTCTAGCCCACAGGGGCAGGAGAGCCACTGGGCTGCACACACACGGTGACTCTGGGGCCGGCACGGCTAGCCCTCAGGTCCTGAGTAACAGACACAGTTGAGACCCAGACTCTCCCAGGACCCCAGCCCCAAATAAGGCAGTGGCAGGCCTGGTGGGGGCGGGGACAGGTTTGCTAAGTCACATTTTGGCAAATCCTATGTACCCTCCATCCCCTTCCAGCAACACCTCCTCCAGGAAGCCCTCCAGGTGTCCTGGCCTGTCGAGGTCTGATCCCAGTGGACACTGCCTGGATAGCTCCTGCGGGGCTTAGAAGAGCTGTAAGAATGAGAACCGCAGGGCCCAGGTCACCGCAGGGCCCTACCAGACAGCCCTGGGGCGGAGAGGGCGGTCAGGCAGGTGGCCTTCTGAGTCAGACCTGCTTCAAATCCCCTCTACCCCTCAGCCACAGGGCTCAGTGTGGGGACAGACCCCCGTGTGCTCCGTGGAGGCTGGATTCATTCCCTCCATCCGGCCGGTCCCCAAACCGGGCCGGGCCTCCCAGACTTCATGTGAGGATGGAGAGCCCCTCGACAGGGAGGCACCAGCCGGCAAAGGATAACTTTGAGGCAGCCCCTCCACGCCGGGCACCCCCCAGCACTGAAGCACACCCAGTTGGGGGGTCTCTGCAGGCCTTCTGATGCAGGCCGTGCCTTCCTTGGTATGAGGAGCGTGGTCCTCCCAGCGCGTCCCAGGGTGCTTCGATAATTCTGATTTCTTGCAAGCACCTTGCGGTGTCTCAAACCTGCCGCGCCTCTGCGGGGGCAGGCCTTGGCAAGGCTGCTTCTTCCACTGGGACGCTAGCCCTGCCCTTCAGCCGCTTCCCACTTGGGCTCCAAGACTCAGGGGTCACCTCTTCTGAGAAGCCT
Source organism: Kogia breviceps (assembly GCF_026419965.1). NCBI lineage: Eukaryota > Metazoa > Chordata > Mammalia > Artiodactyla > Physeteridae > Kogia > Kogia breviceps. The sequence goes on from NC_081317.1 coordinate 2,314,183, forward strand.
TCCCTGATTTCTGAGCTGGCATTCACCCGGCCCCGCTCTGGACTCCCGTGGTGAACTGTCTCATGAGTGTCATTTTTCTGTGTGCAAATCTGACTCCCAGCCCCGTGGGGGGGGCTCCCCCAGTGCAGATGCCTAAACCCTGGCCCACCCAGGAGTCGGGCAGGTATGAGAAGGTAGGGGGGGGCAGCTCCAGGTTCCCGGGAGCACCTGGAAGGAAACAAGGGGTAGCGGGAGGGACGAGCCATTAGGCAAATGCAAAAGGTACTAATCGTCAGGGCAGTTTAAAAACAGGCCTCTCCTTTGGGGCTCAGTTTGCCTGATGAAGCGTTTTTTAAGTGGCACGATTTTGTGTTAATTTTTTCAACCAGCTGCTCTATTATCTGATTATACATTATTCAAGGATCTCAAAAGTGAGCTCAGAGCGCCAGAGAACATAATCTTAGTTCAACATCATCCATTCAAACGCAGGGGGCTCTGCGCTGGCCCCCGGAATGCTGTTCTGGATCCGAGACCCGGGCTGCCCACACGTGGCCGCAAGCTCACAAACGTGGCCAGTGGGCTGACCGGACTCACGTTCCGCAAGAGAATGTCAGCTACTTCATTCGTGATCTGTTACGTTAATGATTATGTGCTGAACTAGATGATACACTGGGTGCACTAAAAATACATTCTTAAAATTCATTTCACCTGTTTCTTTTTTCTCTTTCTGGTGCAGCTACTAGAAAATTAACAATCGCCCGGGCGGCTCATGTTTGATTTCTCCTGGACAGCGCTGCCACGGCCATTTGGAAACCGGAGACAGAGGCCGCATCCTCGGTAGACCGGGAGGATGGGAGCCGCTTCCCCTGCCTGGGCGCTCAGGGTGTGCCCGCTGGGCACTGTGCTACCTACCGCAGCGTAGCTGACGACCGACACCGCGTGTCACACACAGGGGAGCCGGGGCACAGAGACCGGGTAACCCGCCAAAGCCCAGGTGGTAGGACACGCCAGAGCCGAGGCTCCAGGTCTGCCCAGAGACGCCCTTGGCTGCTTTGGGAACAAGGCAGAGGCTCCTGCACGGCCCAGTCGGTGCTCCTGCTTTAGGTGGGTGGAAGGGGGCTCTCAGAGTATGGCAGCATCTCGTGGGCTGAGGCTGCAGGGCCCTCAATGACCCGCCGGGGCGACACTGGGCGGCTAAGACACGCCCGGTGGGAACGGTGCCTCTGGCGAGGATTCTGAGGGGGGCCCACGCGGGAGAGCCGTATCTCTCCTGCAGAGATGCCCACGCTCACCCCTCGCAACCCAGCACGCTCCCCACTCCCCGCTCCAGCCACGCGCTGGCGGCTGAACACATACACGACTGACCCAACTGACCGAACGGAGGCGTTCTTGGGGCCACGCGCAGCTGGCGGCCCCCCACTGGTGCCCAGACCCCCCGCCAGGCTCGCCTTTCCCCAAACAGCTGCGGAGCGTCCGAGGTCTAGGAGATCACGAGGGGCCCCTTAGAAACACGAGGTGATCATCCTTTCTGACACCTGGCCAGAGCCCAAAGGAAAGAATTAGCCAGTTCTGCTGGAAACGTCACTCCCTGGCTCCCTGGCGCTGCCTGGCATGAGATCCAGGCCAGTGCCCCGTTCCCTGCCCCAGGGAGGCCGGGGAACAAATGACATTTCTGTTTGTGTCGTGTCAATTGCCATAATGGATACATATGAATCCCAAGTCTGCAGAGACAGGATGCTAGGAAATCTTGATTTTCAGTAAAAGGAGAAGGGGGATAAAAGCATGAAAAATTTATTAACCTGGAGCCTCTGGGACCAAACCGCAACTTCAAGGCTCAAATTCATTCCCCTCCCCTATTAATGTATGATTTACGTTTGCAATAACTGCAGTCATAAGGAACTCATCGGATTAAGGAGGCTCACTCTTAATGTCATGGAATAATATTATTGAACTGTGTGCAAAGCCACACATCCCCCAGACTGGCTTCTCCACGCGAGAGGAATTCCATCCTGCGAGAGGTCAGACACATGCAGAATAGACCAAGAAAGGGGAAAATGGGCACCCGGGGTCGCTGGCCAACTCACCGCCCAGGAATCCTCCAACCTGAACGTGGAAGAGCCACTGGGACAGGCTGAGCGGGGGACCTGGCTGGTACAGAGGAAGCCGCACGAGGGCGGCGTGGGTCCCATCATCCTGGAACCCCCAGCCTCTGCTGACCCCTCATGCGTGTCTCGGGAGGGCAGAGACCCCCAGCCTCAGCTTGGGGGTGACTCGGGAGAAATGGCAGATCAGGACCCGACGCTCAGCACTGGGCAAGGGGCTCCCCGGACCCTGGGCGGGGGCACTGACTTTGCATGGTGGGGAGGTGAGGGTACAGGCTCGGGGTAAAAGGGCAGCTCTGCTGCTCCCTCGCTGAGTGACATGGGCCAGCAGCTTCCCTCCCGAGGGCTCAGTTTCCTTATCTGTAAAGCGAGGGCCCCCCCTAGAACACACCTCACAAGGAGACTGGAGTGGCGGATAGAAGGAGATGAAGTACCAGCAGTGCACCCCTATCACCCCCAACGCTATCGCTTGGGATGTGCTGTTAGGCCGCGGGCACGGGGTGCCAGCTGCCGGGGGCTGGGGGGTGGCAGTGACATGGAGACGCAGGGACTGACCTCGGGAACCTTCCGGTCTATCACAGTGCGCCCCACAAACGCCCCAGAGGCCAGACAAGGAGAGTGGGTGCTCCGTGATGCGTGGGGTCCGTGAGGGAGGACGCCGGCTGGGCGGGCGGATGGACGGAGGGTGAGAGGCTCCCCAAAGTGGGGGGCATTTAGGCCCGGACTTAGCAGACAGGGAGAGGCTCTCCAAGGCGGAAAACGCCGGGAAGGGCGGGCGGGAAGCCGTTCCAGCGCAGAGCTCAGCCAGCAAGGGGGCTGCGGGCGGGTGGGGACCCCTGGGGGCCTCCCTCCGGCCGTGCCTCTCTGAGCCTCGGTTTCCTCACCCCTTACGGGGGGCGGGGGAAGGTGGGCAGCCACTCATTCAGCCCCGCACCTCGGGAGGCCCCGTGGGTTGGAGCGCACCTTCCTTGAAACTTTCCCAGTCCTCCTCTGATTCCTGGGACCGGGCAGTAGCATCCAGGTAGGGCCCCAGGCCCTGGTTGTGACTCGTGTGGACCCTGGGCCCCACATGCCCCCCCCCAGGGTGCTCTCCACCCTCGGACCCACATGGGGTCGACCAGGTGTCCCGAGGGTCGCCCCCATTCACACAGCCCAGTTTCCGGAAGATGGGCTGGCGGCGGCTACGCCCACTGGCCATTGAGCGTTTCACTCACAGATCACATAATGTGATCCGGCTTGCTGCCCACATGCTGAGTTTTCAATGGCTCAAATTATTTAAATGGGTAGAGATCCTGCAGAGAATATCTGCCCAGGCCCCATATCCTAGAGGCAGCCTGGATGGGGGTGGGGAACCAGCTGGGGGCTTTGACACAGCAAGTGCACAGCAAGTCCCGGCTCTTACTCTGATTGGGATTCTTATTCTCAGTCTGTGCTGTAAGACGGAGCGAGAGGCCACTAGTCTTCCCATCGGGAACAGCCGTTTATCCGGGAACAAAGACAGGAAAGAGTCCCCCAGGGGCAGGAATCCGGGGAAGAGGGTCGGCCACCTGCCTGAGGGCAGTGGGCCGGCCGGGTCAGGAGCCACGTGGGACCGCCCCGCGGCCTGGGCAAGCCCGTCATCTCCCGGGCCCCGGGCCCCCTCCCGCAGGATGGGGCGGCCCTGCCAGCTCCACCCCGCCGCCCCTTCCCCGCGCAGCAGGTCACACGACCCCACCCCCGGCCACAGCTGACCGCGCAGAACCCAACCATCTCTTCTGGAAGAGCCGCCACCCAGCGATTCCTGCCAGTCCCTGGGGGGCTCCAGGGCCATCAGGTGAAACGGCCGGGGAGGGACAGCTCGACCCAGGCTGCTGAGATGGTGCAAGAAATCCTCGCAGAGAGGAATCGGGGGGACCCGGGGCAGGCAAAGACGGGGCCTTGGGAGAAGGGGAGACGCCCCAGCGGCTCCAGGTGGCCTGGCCTCGGCCCAGCCCCAGCCCGCGTCAGGCCAGAGACAACCGGGCATCACCAACTGCCTTTGCCTGTGACCTGTGCTCCGGGGGCCCCAGCCTCTGGAAACGCCAGCCCTCTCCCATCCGCAGCACAGCCTCCAAGGGCCGAGCTAGGACACCTCCCCAGCCCCACCGCAGCTTCGACAGAGAAGCCCGGCAACAGCCAGCCCTCCTCACGCCTGAGCCTGGGGAGGACGGCCGCAGCCACGCCACCGGCAGACACGCCGGGAGCCTCCCGGAAGGTGGGCTGAAGAACTGCGCATCCTCCCGGCAGGGGAGCCACGCCACCACCCCCGCGGGGCCCGGGCCGACGGCCGAAAGCAGCGCCGTCGAGGGGCCCGTGTGAAGCCCCGCCCACCCCACCCCCCGCCACCCCGCCCGGCTCCTTACTCTGCCAGCTCCTCCAGGCTGCGGTACACGTCATCGTCACTCTCCGCGGTCTCCTCCGACGGGAAGGGCCTGTGGGAGAGGAGACGTCAGGCGGGGTGAGCAGGTCTCGGTGGCACCGCCCCCCCCCCAGGCCAGGCCCCCGGAGCGCGCGCAGGAGCAGGCGGGCTTCTGTCCGCTCCCCCGTGGAAGGAGACGGGGTGCACGTTACGCGGCTGCGTGATGCAGGACCTCCCAGATGGAGGTGCCTACAGTGAGGACCCCACGCCCAGCTCGGGCCCGGACACCAGAAGTCGGTCCCCTCTGCCCAGGCCCCGGCATCCCTGTTGGCAAACGAGGGAACCGGGTCAGGGACAGCAGGAAGCTTCCGTCCGTGCGACTATCCCGCTTCCACACACCAGGGGGACCCCAGGCACGGGGAAGTGGGCTCCCCTGGGCATCCTCGGCGGGGAGCACGGGGACCTGTCTTTAGGAGACGGAGAGCGTGGCCCACGAGCCCCAAACTTATCTGGACTTGAGACCCTTACTTTCCATGAAAATCTCCCAGTTCTGTCCTGGGGGGATGCCCAGGGTCCCCGCCAACTCTGTCCCCTGGAAGACGCATCTGGGAGGACTAAGAGAAGGGCCCGGGCGTCAGGAAGCTTCCCGGCCGGTGTGAGGAGGGCGGCACGGCAGGGTCGTTACCTGCAGACAGGCGTCTACCTGGGCAGCTCAGAATCCGTGGGAGGGGAGCTCACGGGGAGGAAAAGGGGCTCCCTGGGAACGCGGGGTCTCGGGCCGCACCTGTCGCTACTGCAAAATGAACCTGGGCCTGACTCCCGGGAAAAGGGGCGGAGCCGGCACACGCTGCCCAGGTGCTGGGGGCCGGCCAGTACGGGTGAGGAGCATTAGGGCGTGAGATGCAGGTGACACAGAGCCCGGGCAGGAATGCAGGCGCAGCACCAGCCCCAGCACCGCCTGCACGTGGCACGTGCTCGCGGGGAGGGCGGGTGAGCCCACCGGCTCTGTCGCCCCGCACTGGGATCTCATCTGGAGACTGATAGGAGATCCCAGTTCACAAACTGGAGGAAAGGGGCAGGTCCGCAAATGGAACAGTGCATTCTGGGTAAAGAAGCGATTGGGGTGGAAATGGGAAGGGCAGGCGGTCGGCGCCGTACCCACACCTGGCCCCCCAACGCCCGCCACCAGCACAGGGAACCCATGCAGCAGCCCCTCAAGGAGATGGGCTTCCGACACGCTCTCCGGGGCTCCCCGGGGTCCCCCGCACACCCACGTGCGAGCGCCCACTCCTGCCTCTCCCGCAGGGACCTGCAGACGAGGTGCACGGTCCCGACTAGGTTGAACCAGCCCACGCCGGGCACAGAGGCCAGCCTCCAGGAGGACGGGGCCGCAGGGGGGTGAGTGCTGCCAGGAGGAGGCGGCTGCCAGCCCGTTCAAAAGCAATGGGCCCAAATTAACCAACTCCATGGAGACGAAAACGCCCCTTTGGTCGAAACGAGCATCTCCCCATGTCCTAGAGCACGTGTTCTGGTAGGAAGTCTGTTCCCAACGATCTCACAGGAGACCCGGCTGGCAGCCTCCTTGCTGCGGGTCAGGCTGACGTGCTCAGCAGGGCAGTCCGGTGGGGATGGACGCCTGGACCCTGCAGCTTCCACTCCCAAGGCTCGGGGCCTGTGCTCCATGGGGTGGGGGCCTGGGGAGCCCACTGAGCCAGCAGCTGGAGGCCTGGGTCCTGCCCAGCTGTGTCACAGAGTTGCATGGCCCTGGGTCTGAGGTCCCAAGGCAGACCCACCAGACCAGGGGTCCCCATCACCTGCGGCTTCATGGCAGTAGCTCGCGGCATGGCCCAGCTTGACCTCTCTGTGGTGGGCTCCCCCTCCTCCCCGTGGCTCTCCCCCGCTTCCTCGTATCACCATGACAGTGGCATCCCCCACTGGGCATCACGTGGCAAGAAAGAAGGAGGACAGATGTGTGTCTTTGGGTCACAGGGAGAGCTGCAGGCCATCAGGACGCCCTGGCCCTCTGCAGACGAGGGACCCTCGCTGACCCAGCCTTGCTCCCGGCCAGGAAGTCACTCCCACGATAACAGGAGAACGGGAAGCTGACCCAGATCCCACGTGGTTGACGGGGTGCTGGAACCGAGCTCTGGTTTCTTAAAAGTCAGTCGAACGTCAGTCACCCTGACTCTGCCAAAGGTTCCGGCCCCCACCCTACCGATCACAGGAAATCTCAGGCCCGGCTGAGATGTGACTGCAGGACCCAGAAGCGGAGGGTTCCCCCAAAACCACCCCTGACCAGCTTTCCACCAGCCTGACCACTCTCTCAGCCTGGGTCCACTTCTGCCCAGCACGGTGCCTGACGTTAGAGAGGCACGGATGGATGGACGGACGGACGGACGTGTGGGTGGGTGGATGAATGGCTGGATAGATGGATGGATGGGTGGGTAGATGGATGGACAGATGGACAGACAGACGGATGGGTGGGTGGGTGGGAGAACAGGTGGGTGGGAGAGGGATGGGATTTGTGGGTTGATGGACAGATGAATGGGTGAGTGGGTGGGGGCATGGGGGTGGAAGGATGGATGGGTGGCCAGGAGGACAGGTTGGGGTCGGGGGGTGGATTCGTTGGGGAACGGATGGGTGCACAGATAAATGGATGTCAGATATTCTCAAGCTGTCCCTTCCCCCCAGAACAACAAGTGACAGCCCCCAATTAGATACAAGGAAGCATTTTCAAGAAGCGCTTATGAGAGTCCACGCAGAGGTACCCAAGTCAGCCCTGAGCTGTGCCTTTACACCACTGACCCTGACTTAACCCCGAGGAGACACATTTGCACAGAGGGCGTTTCTGGGGCCACATTCCAGCTATAACTTCAAGCCCCAGTGGGGCTGGAGCAGGTGTGACTCTGGGGCCACTTGCCACGAGGCCTGGCTCCGCCCTTCTGTCTCAGGCACCGGCTGATGATCCAGGCGCTACGGTGCAGCATCTACCACCCCCGCCATTCATTTCCCCCTCCCCGGCTAGACCAGACATCCAGACGTTCATGGTGGAGTTCCTTTGTTCCTGAAGAGGAGGGGATGCGAACCGAGTAAGGCAGAAAAAGGCACAGAAATGACGGTGGGCCAGACACCAGAGTGCGGTCATCTGGGTCCTCGGGGCTGGGGGGGCCGGGGGTCAGGGCGGGGCTGGGTTCCTCTTATCCCAGCAGACCCTTCCTGAGGACGCGTTTCCTTGTGCCGCTTCTGGGAAGCCAAGTTTCCCACTCGCACCACTGAGGGAATCAAGGGGATGCCCGAGCCGGAAGCAGAAAAGCTGCCACGTGCCAAGAAATCCCCAACAGAGCCCATGCGTCAGGCTGCGTCAAATCCACGCCAGCACCCCGTCCTCCCAGGGGAGGGGCGCGGGGCAGGGATGAGAGGCTCAAGCTACTGCGTCAAGGTCCCACCAAATTACGCCTCCCACCCCGAGGTCAATGTTAGCATCCGGCTGCTTGGCCGGCGTGGCCGTGTGTGGGCAGGACAAGGACAGCCCCGGTGCCAGAGGCTGGGGGTGGTCCCCCGCTAGAGGAAGAAGGCCCAAAAACACGGCACCCTAAGGGAGTGGCTGAGCCCAAACCCCCGAACATAGAGCAGAGGGGGGCGCAACTCTTACTCCAAGCCACGCCTTCCTCTCCTTCCCCCAGCCACTGGGTAGTTCCTGGACACCTGCTCCGAGCTGGGCTTGGGGGCTGCCATTGTCACTGCTTGGACGCAGCTCTGGGATCAATAAATCAGGCTCTGGTCCTTGTCCACGGGACCTCTGTAAGAATCTGCTGTAAAACCATGGCATCTGAAAAGTGCCCGCGTGCGCAGCTGCGTGTACGGCTGCGTGGGGACGGGACACGTGGTTGGGAAGGGGGCAGACCCGATGCTCCGGGGTCACGGCATGAAGGTGGCAAACACAGGTGCGCGCCAGCTGGGACCCAGGAGCAGTCGGATGGGGACACCGGAAGACCCTTGCACGGCGGGCAGCAGGTCTGATTTATAGGACAACCCAGGAGCCAATGAGAGGACCCCTTGGGAGGAGGTGCCAGGTCTCCGGGTTCTGCGGGGGGCAGGGGAACTCATCCAGCTTCACCTCTTCCCATGCTGTGCTGAGGGACTTGGGGCCTGGACACGGGGTTCCAGGGCAGTGCGACCCACTTGTCGGCGCCGATTTCCTATTTTTCCAGGCAGCAGCTGATGACCCCCCCACCCCCGCCCCGGCCTGATTTTCATGCACTTCAAACCCAGCTCCGGCGCAGCACTCAGTGTGCTGACCTCTCCTGCTATCTGGCAGCGGCCTCCCCTGTGTTATCCAATCCAACCCAGGGCTCCACCAGGCAGGGCTATGGGGTGGCTCCCGGGCCTGCTTCCCTGGGGGTCCCTCCACCCCAGACCAGGGAGCTCCTGGCACACAGCGGTGCACATCTCATGACCGTGCTGTCTGCAGATGGCCCACCAGGACGGAGAACGTTGCTTCCTAGAGCCATCGCTCTACACCCTGGCAAGAGGCCAAAACAGAGACCCCACTGCCACTGTCACCTTCATTTCCGGGGAGACCTTGTGGGGGGAACCAAGAGCCAGGCCTCTGCGGGTAACAGATCTGGGTTCAAGTCCTGGCTCTGCTGTGGACTCACTGTGTGACCCTGAGCAGGAAACCCTCCCTCTCTGAACCTCAGTTTTCCCAACTGTAGAATGGGGGCAGTAGTCGTTGTTAAGATTAAATGAGATAATGGCAGGGACATCTATACACTACCAAATGTAAATTAGATAGCTAGTGGGAAGCTGCCACATAGCACAGGGAGATCACCTCTGTGCTTTGTGACCACCTAGAGGGGTGGGATAGGGAGGATGAAAAAAAAGCTTAAATGAGATAACACAGGTAAGCCTCTCAGCCCAGGTCCTTGCTCCCAGCAAGTGTCCCACATATGACAGCCTGAGTCACCTTCCCTCCCCTTCTCGGGGGCTCATCCCAGGAGTCCACTTCCAAGTCCAGGGCCTCGGACTCAGGCAGTCCCCACTGTCCCCACGGCCTCCTGAGCAGCAGCCCCAGCGGGCCCACCCCGGGTTGCCATGACAATTAGGAAACGCCCCTCACCCGGGTGCCTCCAGCCCTGCCCCAGGCTCATGGGGTCGGCAGGGCCCTCCAGCCCACCCTGCTGAGCTCTTCCTCCCCGGGGGCCTGGAAGAAAAAACGGCATCCAAACAAACACTCATATTCGGGAGGTAAGAAAGCTTCGGGTCCAACCACCTAGCGCCACTCAGGGAATCTAGGACACAGCGTTTACTTTTCCACACTTCAGACGAAAGCGACCCGGGCCCAAGACGGCTCTTCGCTTCTCCATCCTTCACTTGGCGTGTGCAGGGAGGAAAGCAGAAATTCAGCTCACAGAAAAGCGCTCCCTGCAAAGTGACCTCCAAGGTCCACGTTCACCAGCAGCATCACGGAGCAGCCCCACAGGCAGGGGCCGCTGGCCCTCCTCGGCCGGCCCGGGGCGTCCGAGAGAAGGGGCAGGGCCTTGGGTTCCCACCCTGGAGGGCGAGACCAGCCCACGGGCCCCCAGAGAGCAGACTCGGCCCCTGGCGAGGGCGATACCAAGGATGCGGGAATTCCGGGGCTGAAACTGGGACGAGCCGGCCGCCCCAGTCGGGCGTGTGGCGGACAGTGGCGCCTCATTTACGGCGCTGGCACTAGCTGGGAGCCCTCAGAGGTCACTCCCCCAGCCGGGCAGGACACAGTTTCCGAAAGCGGCCTGAGAATTAGGTGCAGTGGGCCTGCGGAGGGCCTGGCACGGGGCCCGGCCCCGGGACACCGTGGGGTTCAGCCTCACCTCACCAGGTGTGATGGGGGCCCAGGCAGGTGCTGGGTGAGCAGAAGGGGGCAGGGTGGGCGGCAGGCACCGGAGTACCCGGGCCACAGGGCACTGGGCCACACCCCGCGTCGTACCAGTTTGCCAGGGAAACGGCAGCCGGGCGGACTTCAGAGGCCCATCAAACCACAGCCCGAGGCTCTGGCGGGCCCATTTAATTATTCAAAGAGTCACCTGGGGGCCGCCTGCTAATTGGCTGGAAGGCCTTGAAGCACCGGATTTTGCTTATTAAAAACGGCTCTCCGGCTCCGCAGCCCGACAGTCCAGACAAGCAAGGGATCATGTCCCTCTCTCCAGCCCACCACACTTCCATGCAGATGGGCCACCGTACCAGGGGCTGCGCGGGCCAGGGCCCCTCCACCCACTCCCACCACGAGGGCCACACGGGGCTAAAGGGCATGGGGACGGCCACAAAGGCACAGACAGCAGGAGGAGGAAAGGGAAACCGGGAGGGCTTCCCGTAGGAGGTGCCGGGGAGCTGACCTGGAGAGCAAGGTCTAATTTGAGTTCAGAGTTCCAGCCCTGCGTCAGACAGGGGTGGGGGGCTGGCATCGGCCACACAGCTTCCTGGCCCCTGAGCTGTGGCCAAGGGACCTGAGTTAACTCACCCGGAAGGCGGGGGTAAACCACCTGCTTCACACACAGGCCGCGTGTGCAGCTTCGTGGCACGCGGTGTGGCTGTGCGCTCCCGCAGGGCCTTGGCCCGTAAGGAGGTGAGGCGACGGTCACGATTCAGGGGCTGGAGGAAGCGGCCTGGGCAGAGGTGACCACACCCTGCGCGCTCGGGGGCGTGCGGTCTCAGAGGGGCTGGGGCAGAGCCGGGGCGGCTGAAGGGCCAGTGGGGCAGGAGTCCGACGGGGACCAGGGCCGAGGGAGGGAGTGATGGACGGGCCGGCCCAGGTGCCACCACCAGGACCTGAAGCCCAAGTCGGCACAGAGCTAGGAGGTCTCGAGGTCCCCCTGTGACGTCTGCAGAGGCAGGTCCGGCAGAAGTGCAGGCGGGGGAAGAGGTGCGGCTGGCTCCAGGCGACTGGGGGAGACCCAAGTGAACCCCCAGATGCCAGCCAGGCAGTTTCAACCCTTGCTCCCAGAAGCCTAGTGAGGCAGAGGGGGACACTGACCTTGCGTCAGGAAGGAATGGTTTGTTTCCCGCCATCCCATTGTCTGAGGGAGGGAGGGGCCTGGAGCTGCTGCTGAGACAGAGGAACGCGCGCGGTTTCTCAGCAGCTTCGAAGCTCAACGGAGTTTTCTGACTTTCCGCCCGCTTCTCGGAACGGCAGCAGTTTGGAGCGGAAAGGCCAGCGGATCGGCGGGGCCATCTCCGCCTCCAAGCGGGGCCCAGTCCCCTGCAGCCACTCGGCTGTTTTCCTTTCATGCCACCTTGACCTCTTCCCAGGGGACACCTGGCCGGCCTAGGCGGGAAATCCCGGCGGCCTGCCAGGGCCCTGCCCGGATGGAATGCTCTAGAAACGCCCATCGGGGAACGAGGGGCATCACAGAGAGGCCACACAGCCAGCACGGGGGCTTCCCAGGGCCACAGCCGGCACAGCCCGCCCCCCAATAGCCTCTCTTCCCAGCCCAAGGCCCAAGGCCTCCTGCAGCCCCGTTTTCACCAGCAGACTCTCTGCACAAAAAGTTTCCGCACTGCGCTCGTGGGCCAGAGTCCCTTGGTGGTGGTGGTTGGGGCGGGGGGGGGGGGGGGAACCGTGCCCAAGCGCAGTCGCCCTGGGGCCGGCCGGGCCCCCAGGGGATGGACGGGGCAGGCTCGGCTCCAAGGAGGAAGTGGGCCAGGCAGGCGGGTGGCTCTGCCCGAGGCTCCAGAGCCCATGGCTGCGGGGCAGGGATGGGGCCCTCCACCAGGGCAGCTCTGAGCTTGCACGGAAAACCACGCCCTGGAACACCGGGGGCGGCTACTGGAAACGCTCTTCCCTTTTCTCCTTCTCCATGTCCAAAGCCGTCTACTCCCTGAAATGCCCCTTCTGGCCCTGTGAGGCCTCTAACAGCTGAGCAGGGCCCCAGCTGCCCCCTGACCCTCCCCCTGCTCCCCGGTCATGGCCACACCGGACACGGTGACAGTGGCCCGTCCGGGTCACATCCGGGCACAGCAGTGAGAGTCAGAAAGAAAAGAACCGGCAGTTTGGCTGTGCCCGGTGGGTGTCCAATCCACACTGCTGGCTCTGGACGATAAACCCACCGTGACGTGTCAGAAAAGCAGACCTTCCGAGCTTCCCTGGTGGCGCAGTGGTTGAGAATCCGCCTGCCAATGCAGGGGACACGGGTTCGAGCCCTGGTCCGGGAAGATCCCACGTGCCGCGGAGCGGGTAAGCCCGTGCGCCACGACTACTGAGCCCGCGTGCCACACTACTGAAGCCCGCGCGCCTAGAGCCTGTGCTCCGCAACAAGAGAAGCCACCGCAATGAGAAGCCCGTGCACCGCAACGAACAGCAGCCCCGGCTCGCCGCAACTAGAGGAAGCCCGCGTGCAGCAACGAAGACCCAACGCAGCCAAAAATAGATAAATAAATAAATTTATTTTTTAAAAAAGCAGATCTTCCTCGTAAATACATGGAGGCTAGGAGACTAGCTGGGGACCCCCCTCAGGGTTCTGGGGGGACCCGGGGGGGCGTTCTGAGAGACCACCAAACCGCTGTGTGACCTCAGGCAAGACCCCTCCCCTCTCTGAGCCACGTTCTCCCTCCTTCAAGAACAGATGGTGGCTGGGGGCTGGGGTGTCAGAGCTGAAGGCACTCGTCTCCCCTCCCCCCACTTCCTGCCAGTCTGCTGGGGAGTGAAGGGTCAGCCCTGGCCCTTCCACCATGTCCTAAGAAGGCCTCTGTAGGCCCGCAGGGAGGGTCCCTCCCCTTGGTGGGTCCTCCAGGACAGAGAGGGCAAACCTGGGCCTGCCTGCAATCACCCCCTACCTGCCCATCCCCTCTGGCCAGGGCAGGCATCACTAGTCGATCTCGGTGTTCTCTGTGGCGCAGCTGGGATGGACGAGGCTCCAGGTGGAAGGCTGGTCTGTGGACTCCAGTTAGAGAAGCAGGTCCTCTTCCTGGGGGAGTTCTGGCCAGCCCTCCACCTACTGCCCAGAGGAGGGGACTGTCCCAGGGCCATCGGGCCAAGCCCCTACCGCCGGGCTCAGGGTCTGGGGTCGAGGTAGGAGCACACACACCCTGCTGAAAGGACACAAGTGAAACCCAAGCCCTCCCCCCAGTTCACAAACGAGGGGTCCAGGGAAGGCCTCTGGATGGGCGTGTCCACAGGTTTCCCCGTCAGTCATGACAGCTGCCCACAAGATGGGGGTTTTACCATCTCATCACAAATGAGGACACCGAAGCTCAGAGAGGTAGAGGAAGTTGCCTGAAAGGACCAGCCAGGAAGTGACAGAGCCGGGCTTGGAGCCAGGACTATCCCCAGGAGGGGTCAGAGCAGGGAAGAAGCCCCGGCAGGAGCAGGCCTGCACTCCTCAACGCTGCCCAGGCGTCCGGCAGCATCTGGGCCGCAGCTCTCGGTCATCCCGAGGGACTGACCTGCCAAGCGGGTGGGTGGGGTGTCACTCCCTGTACCGCCAGCACCTCCTGTGGCCTATCAGGCTCTCGCTCCCCTCCCCCCATGACCCCTCCCAGAGCCACCATCTCTCCGGCCTGGACACCCACGGCAGCCCCTCACCGGTCCTGGCCTCCACCCTGGAGCCCCTGCAGTCCACACGGGGCCAGCAGTGTCTAGACAACATCTCAGAGGCCACTGCCTGCTGAAACCCCCCCAGGGCTGCCCCCTCACACTCAGAGACCAGAGACGCCCCCACCCTGCCCACCCCTCCCAACACGACCTTCCTCCCACCCCCTGCCCCTCTCCATCCCACAGGGACACCAAGCACAGCCCCTCCCCGCCCCCCCAGCACCTCTGCCTGGGCCTCCGATGCGCAGACCTGTCCACACTGGCTCTGCTCACTCCCTGGGGGTCGGCCAGATGGAGGCCACCTCCTCGGAGAGGGGCACTGACGACCGCACCCGAGGCCCTCCGTCCCTCGATCTGCCACCCTAGCCTCAGACTCCGGTGCACACGACTGGTGGCGGTGCGGGACAAGGTGCGTGCCAGCGTTTGGGCACCAGGCTGCTCTGGGCTCATGTGAGGACAAGGACAGGACTGCCGCCCCCCACTGCGTCCCGGGGGGTCCGGCTGGGCTGCTTCAGAGCAGAGAGCTGGACTGCAGCCCTTCTGGATGGCGCCAGCCCTGGGTCCGGAGGTGGCCCTGGGCAGGGAGGGCTGGGCTCGGGCCAGCTGTCCAGCCCGCGATGCTCACCTTGGAGTCTGCGGGGCCGGGGGCCCAGCCGAGCCTCAGGGCCGGGCTCCAGGCCTCGGCTTTAATCAGAACCACCGGTGCCTCACCGCTGCCCGCCTGGGAGGGGCCGGAGCCGGACGCCCATCCCAGCCAAACCCCCTCCCAGACTGCCAGTCGGATTCCCAAGCTGGAGAGACGTGCAGGGCCCGTGGGTGCTCAATGGCGGGGCACCCAGCCTCCTGCAGCCACCAAGCCCACCAGGGGCGGGGCCAGGACCGCGCCTCGGCTGTCGAGCAGCCCCGCATCACGTCGCATGGTGGGGGGCCGGACCCTCCAGTGCCGAGCAGGGTAGAGGCCTGCCTTAGTCTCCCTACCAGTGACCCCAAAGGGGAAAGGGAGGCTCAGCTGCCCCCAGGGTCAGCAGGTGGGACCCGAGGCTGCTTTCCCAGCCCCCAGAGGCCAGCTCCGCCAGGACCCGAGGCTGGAAGGGCCCGGAGATGCCCTGGGCAGCGGACCTGTGTCTGGGCCAGTGCTGGGCCCATGCCCCAGGACCCCTGACCCCCAGATGACTCCCATGGGAGTATGGGAGGATGAGGTCCCAGTTCCACCCCAACCGGCTGGGCAACCCTGAGCTAGAGGTGCCCTCTCGGGGCCTCAGCCTCCCCTGAAAAATGGGGTTGAATCCTGACTCCCGGGGTCCAGGTGTGCGTTCAGTGAGCTGACCCGCGGGGAGGGCTCCGCCCCGTGTGTGTCGCTGCTGCTATGATGGGGGGGACGGGAAACGGGGGGCAGGAGGAGGGGCAGCTCCGGAAAGGCCAACGTGCCTCAGAGGACAGAACCGCGCACCACGACCTGACCGATCACGAGACGGCCGTGTCCCCGGCGTCGGCTCACACCGGGTGACTCTGTATTAAAGGTCTGAAACAATGGGGACTGCACAAAACTACGCGTGAAATACAATAAGACTAATTTTACAGGAGGCAGGAGGTGGAAGACCCGCGCGCGGTTAAGGATGGCGGCTACTTCCTGCTGGGGCCGCCGGGGCCAGGACCCGGGAGAGCAGGGGGTGGTCACACGTTTCCTTCTGTCCTGTGAGCTAGAAGGTTCTAGTCTGGGGGTTGAATGTCGGGCTCGTGAGACTTAAAAATAATTAAAAACTAAATAAATGAGTCCATAAAAATAAAAGCAGGAAAACTGATAACCAAGAGAAAATAAGCAGGGAATGTTAAGGGAAGCCAGACAGGCGGTCAGTTCCAAGAGTCCCTTCTCTCCTGTCAAAATATCACCACAAGCTGCCTAAAATCGAGGCGTATGCTGGTGGGGACCGGCGGCTGGGACCCCGTACCTGAGCGTGAAGCCGGAGGTGAGGGAGACACGGCGGGCGGCGGGCAGGCTCAGGCCGCACGGGCTCGCCCACCGAGGGCTGGACGGGGCGGGGGCCGTATCTGAGTTCACTGCACCAGTCCCTCAGTGCCTGACCTCAGGCCAGCGCCCCAGGCTCTTGGCCTCAGTCTCCGCATCTCTAGAATGGGACACAAGAGTCCCTCCTCGCGGGGACGGGCGGCATCACGCGGCGGGGAGGGTTGGATTCCGGTCGCCAGACGTCCCGGCTTCACCGACGGGGCAGAGGCTGTAGGAGCCGGTGGGTGACCCGCGGGGTCTCCTTCCGCTGCCGCGGGGGCCACTCTGTCCCAGCTGGAGGCCGTCCGTCAGCCCGGCCCTGGGGGCAGGTGGCGTGGAAGGGAACACGGCCGACACACACGTGTCGCTGCGGCAAGTCGTCGAGACTCGGGGCCGTCTGACGGCACTGAGTGTAGCCTGGTCCGTCCTGTGGCGAGCACTGCCCTCTGAGGAAGGCGCCATTAAGACCCCCATGAGCCTCAGGGCCCGACTGTACTCTCCTTGGTCTGCATCCTGGACTTTATGGTACGAACGTAAAAAAGGAGATGGCCTTTGGCCAGATCGCTCCAGGGACCTGCTCAGTTACTGGGAGTCCCTGGTTGTTCCCTAAAGCCAGGAAAAGCAACCCTGGAGGGGAAATTGGTGCCTTTGTGGAACAAGCGATAAACCCGCTGATGCAGATATGGTGGCGACTATAGCCCAGATGGAAGCCCAGTTCTATAGAAAAATGTCTGTGCAAAGTCCCTGCTTTACAATGACTTTGCGAAGTCCCTGCTTTACAATGACGGTGCAAAGTCCCTGCTTTACAATGACCGTGCAAAGTCCCTGCTTTACAATGACCGTGCAAAGTCCCTGCTTTACAATGACGGTGCAAAGTCCCTGCTTTACAATGACGGTGCAAAGTCCCTGCTTTACAATGACGGTGCAAAGTCCCTGCTTTACAATGACCGTGCAAAGTCCCTGCTTTACAATGACCGTGCAAAGTCCCTGCTTTACAATGACGGTGCAAAGTCCCTGCTTTACAATGTCTATGCAAAGTCCCTGCTTTACAATGACGGTGCAAAGTCCCTGCTTCAGGGGTATGTATATGGCTATGCTTTGCTATTACACTTGCCTTGCAACCATCAGTTGTCTGTACCCTTCTGATCCCATACCTTGGTGCTTTCCGTTCCCTACCCCCTCTCGTCGATTGTTGCTGCACTTTGAGGACCCGCCGCGGCTGGCGGCACCATCCCGACCGCAGCAGCCGCCGGCACAGAGCAGGGACGCGACGGAGGCGACCCACGGTAAGAAGGTGACCCAAGTGACATCGGGGGGACTGTCCCTTCATTAGCAAAGCCCCCGTCCCGACAATGAGAAGGGCGGGACTCAGGCTTCTCCGGGCGCCGCCCTCACACTGCGCAACTGGATGCGCCCAAAGCCCAGAACACCTTTTGCCCTAGAGGCTGCATCTCAAGGCGGCACGTCTGATTCACTGGCTCGGCCGTCCTCCTGCTACGGCGGAGACTTGGGCCGGTCCCTTCCCAGCGGCCACGGCTGGGAGCAGAGCTCAGGGCTGCACAGAGAGCACCGCCGACCTGGCCCCAGAGCTGGGCTTGGGGGGCGGGGGCTGGTTGCCAGCAGGGCCACATCCCCGAATACCGCCGGCCACACCGCGACGTCACATTCTGTTCCAGAGCATTTTTAATGACCTCACATCCCTCCTGCATATGGATAAATCCCGCTGCAAAACAGGACAAGATTCCCTTCTCCGCCTCTGAAAACGAGCCGATAACGTTACACAGCTGGCCGATAAATGTTTAATGGTGGTATTTGCTGAGAAGGCAGCCTTTGATTGCTTTGCCTGTTACGGAGTGAAGCAGTCTTCGCTCCCTAGAGGGGAGGACAGGCTGGGGAGGGGGGCGGAGCTGGGGCTCCAGTGCCCGAGGACATTCTCACAGCCCCCAACACTGAATGCTGTTGGGGACAGGGCACCTGCCAGCGAGGACACCACCGTCCTTGGAGGCCCACCTCCCATCCCTGATAACTGGAGGGGGTCTCTGAACCCCAAACCTCCCTGCCGGCCGCTGGCCTCCCCCTCGGCATCCAGGTCTCAGGCTGGCAACGGCTGTGCGAGGACCGGGTCAGGGCTCCTGGGGCTCTTGCCCAGCTTTCGGGAGTTGCAGCTTTGCGCCCCCACGCACCGGGGATGCCAGAGGCTGAGGGACCCCTGCCTGGGCCCCGTCCCAGAGCTCGCCGCCCATGAAAACCCACATCCCCGGGCTTGAAACAATAGAACTTCATTCTCTTGGTGCTGGAGGCCAAAAATCCTGAAATCAAGGGGCAGGCAGGGCCACACGAGGCTCTGTGGGGAGCCCTCCGGCCTCTCCCAGCTCCCGGGGGCCCCAGACGGTCCTGGGCTTTGCAGTGTCACTCCAGTCTCTGCCTCCGTCTCCACGTCCCTCCTCTGTCCCTGGGTCCCCGCTCCGTGCGCCTCTTATAAGGACACCTGCCTCTGGATTTAAGGCCTACGGGGTAGTCAAGGATGGTCTCACCTGGAGATCTCTAATTTAATTACACCTGCAAAGACTTCTCCCCAAAGCTCCCGTGCACAGGTTCGGCGGCGTATCTCCTTGGGGCCGCCACTCAGCCCATGACACCTGCCCTTCCGCGGGCTCACCGGGGGCCCCATGGGAAGCCAGGGCTGGGAGGCAGAGTCCTCGGGCCTCGCTTTGAGAACTGTGCCCGGGCCACTGCGCAATGGCCCCTGCTCCACCCCGGCCCTCGCCCCGGGCTCGGACCAGCAACCCTTTCCAGAGACCAGGAGACGGGCTCGGGGCTGAGAAACCTGCTAAAAAGCACACCGGCAGCCCAGACCCGGGTCTCTTAGGCCCTTAACCCCACGCCCGCGGTCTGAGGTCACGCTCCAGCTTCTCCCCGCACCCTGCCCTGCACACGGCTGCAGTGCTTTTGCCTGCCTGTGACCGGGGTCCGGTGTCCATCTCCCCACCTGACAGGGACCGGTCCCCCACGTGTCCCAGCACCTGTCCAGGGCTGCTGGCGCCCCCAAGCACTGACAGAAGGAATGAATGAATGAATGGGCAAAGGAATGAATGAGTGAGCAGACGACTCCCTGGGCCCCGTCACCACCTGCTCGGGAAGCTCTCTGGGCCTCAGGTTGCCCCGTGAGTAGAAGTGGGAGATGAAGGGCCAGGTGTGGGGGCCGAGGAACAGGAACGGGGCAACTCACCCTTGACCTGCCTCAAGCCTCAGAGCCTCCCAGACAGGTGCGGGCAGATCTCCCATGCAGAAAGGCTCCTTCCCCTCCTCCTGTCCCTCGGCGCCGGACCTACTACGTGCCAGGCACCGTGCTGAGACCGTCACGGCCACCTTGTGAATCCTCACAACCACCCAGGGAGGGGGTTCCAACTCTGACCCCACTTTACTCGGGAGGCCATGGAGGCTGGGGGCGTGCAGAAACTGACCCAGCACCCCAGCACCGCCCCTAGTGGGCCGGGTCACTTCCTCACCCGCCCTCCACGGCAGCACACTGTCGAGGGCCTGCTCTGTGCTGGGGATCACTGCCAGGCCACCGAAGCTGTGACCCTGACCACCTCAGAGCACCACATGGGGGCCGACCGACGTTCACCTGAAAGAGGACAGGTGGAGGAGGGGTGGCAGGACGGGGTGTGGATGGAGGAGCGGAAGGACAGAGGGGTGCCTGGATGAGGACACAGGGGACGGGGCAATTGGAAGAATGGACGGACAGACAGATAGTGGGCTGCATGGACAGAAGGACGGGCGGGCAGGTGGGTAGGTGAATGGGAGGGAGCGAGTGAGGGTGGGGGAGGGGAGGGAACAACGATAAACATCCACTATGGCTCAGCCAGATGCACATTTTCTGTGGGCAAACTGACAGCACAGGCACGTGGCGCTGACAACGAGGATACCGATCTGGGAGCGAGCGGGGCAGAGAGAGACGCTGGGCTGCACGGTGTCTTTTTAAAGAGCCCCGCCCGCCCGCCGCGGAGGCTCCAGCTGGCTGCCCTCGCCCCTCCTGCCGGGCTGCATCTCGCTTCTCCAGACCGCCTCCAGCACGGATCACCTCCCCACTGCCCCGCGGGAAACGGCCGCTGAATATATTTTTGAACCAACGTGTCCCTTTCCAGCTCTCGTGCCCACAGCGGTAGCGTCAGAGAGAAGCAGACACAGCGCTCCTTCAAAATTCTGCACAGGGGTGAGTGACGGGTGAAAGGAAGCGGCCCTGCCGGTGTCTGCGGTGGCGATGGACTCAGAAAGAGTCAACCGGCCACCGTTGGCCACCGTTTGTCAAGCACGCGGCCCACCTCCTCCACGCTGTCCTCCCGACAGCCCCGTTCACAGATGGGGCCCAGGCTCAGCTGCCGGCGGCAAGCACTCAGGTGTCCAGGGAAGGACGCTGCAGGCCCTGGATGGTGGGGAAGGCTCAAAGGCTCCGTGGTGCCTCCCGGGAGCTCCGTCCCCGTGGCCAGTGTGGACAGGACACGGCCTTGGGGTCGCCAAGGCCAGCGTCTGCTTCTCCCCGCTGCCCCAGGGCTGTCCCCTCCTCCCCGAGTGTGGGTCACTGTCACCAAGTGGGGGCAGAGGGTTCTGGGCAGGAGGTTTAATGCGACAGTAGATTCCTTCCCGGGAGGGGCCCTGCATGGAAGCAGGTGTCACTTTGTTAGGAGAAAGCAAAAAGAATCCACACGCTGGGACCATTCTGTTCGCCAGGCGGGGGCCCCGCCCTGGCCTCAGCTGGCCCCTCCTTATTCTGAGGTGGGTTCTGTGTGATGACACCTGCGAGGCCAGAGCGGGGGGGCGGGGGGGGACAGGCCAGGCGGAGCCCCATCCACACCTGCTCCCTCGAGCGAGGGCCTGGCCCACACACCGTGCACCCTTTTGAGGCAGGAAGCACCCCACCCCACCCCACCCCACCCAGTGACGGCCGGTCACCAGCCTCGGCTGCCACATCACACCAGCTCCGGGGTCCTTGAAACAAAGGAAACCAAACTGACCAGGCCTGACTGCCCCCCCTCCCCTGCCCGCACGCCCTCCTCCAACACCTCCCAGACAGGAGCTCCCTCCCCACCAGCCTTGCCTCTGCCATGAGGAGCACCCTCCCCTTCTAGAACCTTCTACGGAGCCCAGGCAGGATCAGGAACACTGCAGGCACCGCTGCCCCAGCTGGTGGGACCCCTCCGTTCAGGTGAGAAATGCTTGGGAGCAAGACAGGGGTGATGGCGGCACAACACCGTGAATGTGTGAGCCGCCACTGAACCGTACACTTCAAAGGGATGAAGCTTACGTGAAGTTTAGTGCAACTCAATAAAAAGCCAGACAGCACAAGACAGGGTGGTGGGGCTGGGCTAGGACCAGGGAATCAAAGACGGAGGCTGGTCCCTGCTCCCAGGAGCACTCAGCCCAGCGAGGGCCCAGAGCTGAGCCTGCCACCCGGACCCAGCGCAGCGTGTGTGCAGACGTCCACGCGCCGAGGGCGCCGCGACGGCCCCCCGCCCGCCCCTAAGGCTCCTGTCCCATGCCATCTGCATTCACTCCCACTGCTGCTGTCACAAAGCGCCACAACAGTCGCCCCAAGCCACACGGGTTTACTATCTTGCAGTTCTGGAAGGTCGGAAGTCTGCAATGGGTCTGACGGGCTAAAATCAAGGTGTCAGCAAGGCTGGCTCCTTCCGGAGGCTCCAGGGGAGGATGCGTTCCTCTTCCAGCTTCTGAGACGGCCCGCGTTCCTTGGCTCGCGGCCACATCACTCCAACCCCCTCTGTGTCATCACATCTCCTTCCTCTGACTCTGACGCTCCTGCCGCCCTCTTACAAGTACAGGTGTAAGTACATCTATAAAAACGTAACCTGCGGAGAACCGTTTCCCTGTCACACAGGGTCCAGGAGTTAGGAGGTGGATGTATCTTTGGGGGGGCCACCTGTCAGCCCACCACCCAGCCAGCAGCCCGTGGGCGTTCACAGAGTGTCAGGGGCTGCACTAAATCACGCTGCACAGTGTACGGGCTCACGGCAACCTCGCGTGGCAGGTGGAGCTTTCCCAGCCTACAGAAGAAGAGACAGAGGGTCCAAGAGCTTCCCTGCCTAAGGTCACTCAACAAGCAGGTGGCCGACAGATGAGACCTCTGCCGGCGGGGGGGGGCGCCTTGGCTTCACCTTTCAGTTCCAGCCGCAGAGAGGCTCTCACCGCCTCCTCCTTCCCAGCCATTCCCAGCCCAGCCGTGATCATCCCTCAGTCTGGATCCATCCGGCTCCGGCTGCTACAAGGACCCACATCCCCACACGCTGAGCTGGGTGGCTCCCCAGGGATCACCCCAACCGCACACCCACATCACTCCTGATCCCCCAGCCAGCACCAGGGTGCGGCTCTTAGATTAAGTCTCCTATTCATCAGCCTCTGAGAAGCATGATTGGGGCTTTTGTGGAAGATCAGCTCATTATGCACAGAGCAAGTGTTGTGAGAACGATCGTTTTTCTGAAGGAGCATGCCGGGCTCCTATCCAGCCATGAAAGAAATGAGGAAGAGATTCTTCGGGGCTGCAGGCTCGGGTCTGTGGGTTTTCAAGGCAGAAAAGGGTTTGGCTAAAGGAACACCTTCTGCTAATTAACAACACTGTGAAATGCTCTTAAGGGAAGACAGCATAGCTGGCGTTTTGTGTTAGCGCCGGTGGCTCCCAGGATGGTAAAGTGCCCGCGAAAACTCGGCCTGTGCGGTGCACGAGGAGAGATTATTCCAACGCGTCGCGCTACAGGGGCGGTCGGAGCCCGCCTCCCAGGCTCAGGGTGGGTGAGCTGTGTGAGGTGATGGAGGTCCTGTCCCCAGGGGGCTGCGGAGGGAAAGGACCCTGGGAAAGTTCTGGATTGGGGCTCAGACAAGGAGGGAGAAACACAGGGTGAGGATGGGGCACAGGGGAAACCAAGAGACATGGACTGAGGAGGAGACGCAGGTGAGCGGGGCAGTTCTTCCTGCAGAGGTGTTGCTCCTGCCGGGAGGCCCTGCCCCTTCCTTTTGTCTGCAAACACCTCCCCCACCCCCTTCCTCTCCCCCTCCCCCGTGTGCAGTAAAGGGTTAACTCAGCAGACCTGGGCCGCCCACACCCTGCACATTCAAGAAAGATCAGGCCCTGGCCCGGTGGTGGCTCCCGGCGGGGACCTCTGTGCCCTTGGGATGTCCTGCCGATAAGAGCATCTTTGTCGACCTGGGGGGCCCTGGGCCCAGCCACAGAGTCTGGGATACGATGGGGTTTATGGGGGGCCTAGGGCCTCACGGTACCAGCTCGACCTCTGCAGGGGCTGGAGGCTAAGGTCACCCACGTGGGCAGTCAGCCGTGTCTACATGACCCACCCCAAACGAGAACCTGGGCGCCAAAGCTCAGGGGGGCTTCCCTGGCTGGCGACCCTCACCCATGACATCACACCTCGTTCCAGGAGAATGAAGCACTGTCCACGCAACTCCTCGGACAGAGGAGACCTGGAGGACTCGTGCGTCGTCTCTCCTGGACGCCAGCCTATGTGCCTTTTGCATTTGCTGATTTGCATCTGGCTCCTTTTGCTGGAATCTGGACTGTAGCGGCTCTGCTGAGTTCTCTGAGTCCCAGCGAATCGTCAGACCCGAGGGTGGTCTTGGGGGCCCCCAACACACCGTTACGTCACTGCAACAAACTATAATATGTATTGAGCCCTTCCGTGGGCCAACCCTGACCTCGGGGTTTACGTACCTCGTCTGAATGAACCCTGAGGAGTCCCCTGGGTGAATTCCCATCCACCACCTCAGAGAGGAGCCTCCCACACAAGACACACAGCCAACAGCATGCAGGGTTTGCAGCCGGGTCTCACCAACTCCGCAGCCCAGATCGCAACCCCCTCTGCTCACCATAGCCCTAGGGGGGGGCCACCTTCAAGGCTGGGGTCTTCATTCCCCACCCAGGGGGCCACTGTGCCCACACCCTGCCCGGGAGGCTCCCGGAATAGGGAGGAGAGAGGGCAGGTTTCCAAGCTCACCTGCCAGCCTCGGAAGCAGCCCGGGAGGCCCCTGGATCGTGGGGCGGGGGGGCCCTGGGACCATGGGGGCGGAGAGGTAGGGGGAGACGGGGGGATGGGGGCGAGAAGGCCAGGAGGGAGGGCCCCACCCCGTCCCCCAGGGGCCTCCGCACTGATCAGAGGTCACACGCCCGCTCTCAGGCCCCTCACCACCTTCTAAGCCACCAGCAGACGCTACGGCTGGCTGTCAACCCCCAGGGAAACTGAGGCTCCAGGGGCCTGTGGACAGGGCGGTCACAGCCTCGGTCACGGGCCTCGGGCCCGGCAGGGCACGGCGTGGGGAGCCTGGCACGGCGCTCAGGCCACCGCAGGACCGAGTCCAAGCACAGCCGGCTGGCTCGCCCGCCCCAGGAGCACCACTGAGCTGCCTGGCAGCAGAGGCCCCTGTTTGGGAGGATGTTTAATGGATTGAGAGAAAAGCTCACACTCTCACGTTACGTGACAAGGCAGACAAGATGACCAAGTTCGGTGGCAGGGCTTCACTCCTGCCTCTACGTGTACGTGCAGACACGCACGCAGGCGGAGAACGTGCTGGAACGGGTAAGAGGCAACCCACGGCACCGCCTGCCGTCCCGGGCTAGCGGGGGAAAGAACGGACGACCGTTTCTGGGAAGATCACAAAAAAATCCACGTACTGTCTTGGTATCCAGAAACAACTCGCTTTTCTCCGTTAGTCATTTTTAACGTGTCCCCATTACAGACAAAAGCTACAGTGAAAACCAGCCCGTGCAACTGGGGGCCTCACAGCTGAAGCAATGTTCTAGAACGTAGGCTGGGCGGTGGGCACAGGGGTTTCGTCTTAATGTTATTCCTTATGCCCTAAACGTATTATAAATATTCTCGAATATGTGTTTAATAGCAGCTTAAAAACATTTTTCAACAGCCTGTCCTTCAGCTGACATTAAAAAAAAAAAAATCCTCAATTCAATGAAATTTCTGAGTCCTTGGAAAACCCAACAGAAAAAGAGGTTCTGGGTGGGTTCCCTAATATTTGCGTCTGTTCCGGTGACCCTCTGGACCTGGGCAAACAGCCCCACCCAGGGTCCCACTGCAGTAGGCACCCTGGTCCTGGGACCCCCAGCCCATGCCACGTGCAGCGTCCCCCTCCACGACAACACCAGGGTGAAGCCCCTCCGTAGTCCCACCACCCTCACAAAGGCACCTGCACCCAGCCAGGTGCGACCCCATCCACTCCACCCTCAGGAGGAGCTAGGTCTGCCCCCCCAAGCTTCTCATCCCCACCCTGCTAGCCCACAATCCCCAGGGACATCGAGGAAGGCAGGCTGTCCTCACCGGATATGGAACCTGGTCTCCCTGACCCCAATCCATGGGTCAGAATCCACAACGACCAGTCCTCAGCTGGGGCTGCCCCCCCATCCCCCTCCTCCGTGGCCGGCATGCCCCCATCCCCCCATCTCCCCTGACCCCTCCGCCCTCCCAGTTCCAGGGCCCCTCGCCCCACGACGTCCACGTGTCAGGAACGAGAGATCAGACCGCGGGGGCCATGGGATTCTCTGCAATCCAAGCAGAATTAAAGCTGAGAGTGGAGAGATTCCTGCCGGGAGGGCTGCAGCCCCAAGGAGGCAGGTCCCCTGGTTCGGCCCCATCACAGCAAACAAACGCTGCTACTTCATGCGAGGCAAAACCCACTTCTGATGTGTGGAGAGTGCATTTAGGTAGGCAGTGATCCGTGAAAGGATTAATTTGCTGATCTTATTACCTAAATCGAGAGAGATTTTGCAGCCATCAGTAACATGCTGCCAGATTTCCCCGGTGTGAGCTGAAGCCTCTCCCCTCCTCCCCGCCCCTTCCAGCCGCTGCCAACAGGCAACCCGACAACACGCTGAAAATGCATGAGAAAGACACAGGGCAGAGGGTGTCTGCTCAAAACTCCAATATCTGTGACAGGGCACGCGGGTGGCGGATGAAGATGAAAGGGCAGGCACTCAGCAGTGCGCGCTCCGTGAAGCTCACCTGATCCCTTTGTTCTGAGCCAAGTTGTGCAGGGAGAGTCTTGACACGGCCGAGATGACCTGGGGGGAGACGAAAAGATGCTTCTGTAATTTCACCAGAAAGCCTAAAGTCATCATAAAACTGTAACGAAGTGTTTTGTAGGTGTCGAGAACAGTTCACTGAGCCCGTTTCATCTTGGTAAACAAGAACAAAAAAACACAGCCTAAGATTTTTGAGGCAAGACACCTATTTTGTATTTGTCGTGCAAAATATGTCATTTTGGTGCACTAATATTTGCTGAGGGCTGCTGCACGCCCGGCGCAGCGCCCTGGAGAGGAGCAGGGCTGGGCTCACAGCCCCCCCTCTGCCGTCTCCTGGGGCTCCAACATCAACCACGCCCTGAGTCTCATTCTCCCCCAGGAGCAGGTCTGCCTCATCGGGGCCACTGAGAGTCTGCTCAGACATCATGCCATCACCCCAGACTCCTGTTCTGGAAGTTACCGTATGATTTATAACAACTGCTGTTCCCAGTAGCTGCTGATCCATTTCAGAGATGGGGAAACAGTGGCCCAGAGAGGTCAAGAGATTTCCCCAAGGTGACACAGCAGCCGGGGCACAGCGTAGACGCAAACATCGCAGCACAGTGCTCCCTTCCCTTCCAGCCCCTTCTCTCTCCAGTATGACCATTTAAACAGATGCCCAGCTCCCTGGGGGGCGGGGGGGCGGAGTCAAGGTGGAGAGGGAATACGAAGAAGCCCACGTTCAGATTTCATGAGGGGATCCCAGCAGGCTCTCCGCAGACCGACAAGACTTGTCAAACTCCAATGCCTGAAGTGCTCGGCGAGGAGCCGTGGCTACTCCTTCCATCTGCCTCCCCTGCCCCAACCCGGTCCTGCCCTGTGTCCAGCGCCACCCCCCCCCCAAGATACACAGGCCCCACCCAGCTCCCAGCCTCAGAGGCCTCAACGCGGCCCTTCCACAGATCTCCAAAGGCACCCGTGGCAAGCAGGGGTGAGGCTCCACAGACGGGCACGGGGCAACGGAGGCCAGGAGAGGGCGGTGGCGACTGACCCCGAACACAGAGCGTAACGAGAACGGCTCACAACTCGCACAAGCTGCTCACGACGCCCGGCAGGACTGCTGGGGCACCTGCCAGGCCGGACCCCGAGCACTGAGGAGGCGGGGCAAAGCCTCGACTCGGAGAGCCGGCCGCGTGTGCACGGGTGTGGGTGGGGGGGGGGCGTGGGGGCGCGTCTGAGGACGGGGACCGTGAACACGGCCCGTGACAACCGCTTGCTAAAGTCACAGACACCCTCTGCTGAGCACTGGCTGCCTCAGAAACTGAGTCTGATGGGCCTTTCACGGGTATCATGCCAGCCAACCCTCACACCCCTGAAGGCCAGGCCCGCCGTACACACTTGGGAGACGGGAAAACTGAGGCTACGTCACCTTCCCGAAGTCCCCCATCCGGGACACATGCCTCAGACTTCCTTGTGGGCGGCTCTCCTTCTAGCAGCAATTTCTTTTTAAAAAAGAGGGGGAGAGAACCCCAACCCATACAGAAGGGCCCTTTCTCAGCTGGCGAGACGGCAGGTTCGGCCAACAAGCTGAGTGCTGTGAGCTGTCTTCCGGTCGGGGTTCTATTTCAGGGGCCGGGACGCACGGAAGTTATGAATGCAAAGAATGACAGGGTTCTTCTGTGTTTTCTCAGACAAGACTCAATGGGCTTATTGTGCAGCTGGCCCAGCCAGGGCTCCCACCCTTGTGTGCTCCAAGAGGCCTTTCACAAATAATGAGCGACTTGGCTTCTGCTGTTATTCTTGGCTTTTAAGGGCTCTAAATATTTAGGAAGAAGAAAAATTTAAGCAATATTGCTTGATGTCCTTACAGTTACTAGATGGAACGCTGGAAGTGTTAGGGCCGAAGGGCTTAGCAACTAGAGGGCACACATGCCACCCCTCTCCTACGCCTACCGTGGCAGACATTGCTAATCAACTGCCGCACTCCTCCGCATGGAGCCAGACACAGGCTCAGAGTCCTTCCCGCAGGGTCCACACAAGGCACCAGCAGCCGGTCAGCGTCGGCACAGGAGACGAAACCTGTCTGCCAACCTGCAGTCAGGGCCGAGGCCGAGTCTCACACAGTCTCTCACAGAGCCCAGGACAGGGAGGAGCTGCCACAGGTGGGTGAGCTGAAGCCGGGAGACCGGTCCCTGTGTCCACATGTCCACGGTCCCAGCGGACAAAATGTGGCTTCTCCTGCTGCTATGACCACAGCAAAGCTCAGCCCTGAGCTCTCAGCCGCTTTGCTCCAGGCTGGCACCTGTCACTAGCAGTCTGTACAGGGCTCTGCTCCGGATTTGTATCACCGGACAGGAGCAGCTTCTTAAATGGGGCAAACAGGGTTAACTGTCCCAGCTCTGCCGGAGGTGCCCTGCCCCCCGCTCTGCGTGGCCTGCGCATTTCTCGGCTGGTGTCTGTGCAAGAAGGGAAATCTCGGGTCTCACCAGGGGGAACCTCACTCCGGCGACCAGAGGCCCAGGGCAGGGGCTGCCGGGAACAGACATGGGACACCCCTCAGAGCCGTGGGGTCAGATGAGGGGCACTGGTTAGGTTAGGGGTGCGGAGGGGCGTGAAACACCTCAGTGGCTTCCCGAGGCGCCTCTGGCCGGTGCCTGCCCCACTCCCGCCATGGAGGAGCTGGGCTTCCGCAGAGGCATCACTCTCCCGTGATGATCAAAAAACTCCTGCCCACGGTCCCCGCCAACTGCTCTGAAAACGTAAATGTCAAAGGATGACATTTCCCCAACTTTTATCTCCGTTTCTCGTCTGCATCCCTGGTAATGAATGAAAAGACACAGCACCTGCTCCCCTCCTCCCTCCCTCTTCTCCTTCCCTCCACGTACAAGCGGCTCAGACCTCTGGGCTCAGCGATCCACCCACTGTTCCAGCCTCTGGGCCCACGGAGCCTCAGCTGCAGGCAAACAAAGAAACGTGTGTGCAGGGGCCAGGCAGGGGACTGACCGGAGAAGGGTGTGCACCCACGGGGACCAGTCCTGCTGGGAGGAGAAACGTGCAAGGCCAACTCCCCAAAGCCACGGCTGTCTGTGCTGTTCACGCTCGCATCTACTTCCTGCCTTGACTGTGACCTTTAATGTTTCGGCTCCTTTAAGGCTCGGGGAAGGAACAAGAATGGGTGTGACGGCCCAGAGGCTGGGAGGCCGGGGTCCGGGGTCTGGGGTCTGGATGGCAGTCTTGGCCCCGTCCCCACCAGGCGTGGCCTGCTCTGACCCTGAAGCTCTCCACCCGGGCCTCCTTCCGGGAGGACAGATTCCCAGACACTGGTGGCCAATCAGCTTCCACATGTGCATGGGAGGAGCTTTAGAATGCAGACCCCCAGGCCCAGCCCAAAGGCTCGGACAGAGGTGGCAGCTCCTCCTCAGAAGGTGGCCCACGCAGAGCGTGTGTGGGGTCCGGTGGGGGGGCCACCTGAGCGGGTCTGGGCTGCAGCCAGGTGGTCTGCTGGGGAGAAAGAGCCCAGACAGCCCTGGGTTCAAATCCGGACCCCTGCCTCAGTTTGCCTGTCTGTGAAATGGGGGAGAAAAGCGTGTCTCTCACGTGACTCTGCTGGACTCGGGGGAACGTGTGTCAGGAGGCTGGCCTGCAGCAGGTGCTCACAAACGGCCCACAGAAGGGGCTTTTGCACAGCCAGGGGAGCGAGGAGATCCACGTGGTGATTAAGGGTTGCCTCACCCACCCCCCATTCGGATGAAACCACAGGAAGAGGGCGAAGCTCCTGGCTTCAGCCTCGAGCCTTCGTGACGACTTAAAAAGAGGAGTTCAGGACGAGGGCTGAAGAGGCAGACAGAGACCAGAGGCCGAGGGAGAGATGGAGAGACGAAGAGACAGAGAGAGAGGGGATCTCGGACTTCAAAAAGCAGCATCATTCAGGGGTCTCCAGGGGGAGACAGGGAGGACATCCCGAGGCCTCCGGGCAGCTCTGGACCCGTTACCCCTTTGCTGAAGCCCCTGCTGAAACCTGCACGGAGAAGCAGCCAGACAGCGCCTCGAGTGCCTGGCCCCGAGTGGGCGGAGACAGCTGTGGGCTGCCGGCTGGCCCACCCTCCTCTGCTCGGGTCGTCCCTGGGCTGCAGGAGGTCCAGCCACAATCAGCCTCCTGCCCAGCAAGGGCTGTAACTCAGGTGAGGTCTCACCTACTGCTCCGGCCCAGAGTCTGCAAACTGCAGGTGTTGACCCACTGGTGAGGCGTAAACTTGGACGGGTCCTAACGGCATTTTTTCAGTGAAGTAGGATAGGATGGGATGGAAAAGGATGGGACGGGAAGGGATGGGAAGGGATGACATAGGATGGTAAGGGGTGGCGGGGATGGGATGGGATGGGACAGGACAGACAATACCAGAAAAGAGAAGTAAAGTAAGTATTATCTCATGAAACTTCTGTTTCAGTCTAGAGGACTTGAATGATTTTAGCTTCCCTGACTCAGTCACTCGTCAAATGTTTAATGCGCCCTGCTAAGTGCAGGCACCGTGCCTCGTGGTCGGGACGAAATAGAGGGTGGATCAGATTCAGGGACACGTTGCTCCCCGACGGGCGCCACCTCAGAGCTCCAAGAGCCCCAGGAGGCTCCCTCCCACGAGATAGGCTGGACTGAAATTGTGGCCCCATCTTACAGACAGGAATTCAAGGCCCAGTGCCCCACGGACTCACTCAAGCTTACGCCGTCAGCTGCGGCTCTGAGAGGAGAACCTGGTGTTGTTCACCCCATTGTACCTTCGGTGGGACGGGGCGGGGGTCCGTGACTCGTCTCTCAGCCTCCATGCTCTCCCCTTTCCCTGCAGGGCAAGCAGAGGCCACGGTTCCAGGGGCTCCATGCAGACAGCTTCAGGCATCCCGGACAATTGACACCGTTCATGTCCCATGGTCAGCTTCTCCAAGCTCTTCTGGGGCTGTGGCATCACATCTGACCTTCAAAACCAGGCTCTGAGCTGCCTCTTCACATTTCCCAGGTGAGAAGAACTGCAGCTCACCAAGTTTAGATGACGGCCTAAATCACAGAGTGACTTTGAGAACGCTCAAAGTATATCTGGGGATTTAGATGGGTGGGTGAATGGTGGATGGATGGATGATCCGTTGACTGGATGGGTGGACAGATGGACAGACAGACAGATGGGTAGGTGGATGACAAACGGTTGAACGCACGGATGGATCGACAGACGGGTGGATGGGTGGATGGACAGATGGACAGACAGGACCAACAGCAAAGGTTCCAATGAGGACCAGCCTCCCAATCTCCACCTCTTAATTATGAGAACATGAGCTACCATTTATTGAGCCCTTACTAAGTGTCATGCACTAGGATTAGCATGACACAAACATGGTTCCTATATGTATTATTCTCTCCCCCAACTCTCCACTTACTAGATGCAAGCACTGGGGACTAGAGGGAAAAAGAACCCTACCTCAGGTCACCCAGCAATAAATGGCTGACTCAGGAACCGGACCCAGTCTGCGCCAGCCAATCCCGTGCTCCCATCAGCTGCAACACACTCCACACGGGAGCCCGCAGGGGGCAAAAAACCCCGAACTCCTCTTCCAGGCCCAACCGGACCACATCTTCCAGCCTCGCCTGCAGTTACTGGGAACAGACATCAATCAGGCAGGCTGCTTTGCAGACCTAGCTCACGAAACCTCCCTGCTCCCGGGGTGACCTTGAAAGCCCCACTTAAAGGTGGTAAAGCCGCCATCAGCCTGGATCCCAGAAGGTCTGCGTGGAGCAGAGGCCACGCACGCACGCACGCACGCACGCGCGCGCGCACACTCTCTGTCCACCGGGAAACTCTCTGAACGGTTCCGCCACCTCCCGTGTAAGCCAGCCCAGCCCAGGTCTATCCGTCACGGCAGCTCTGCTGTCATCACACAAAACGTCACTGCCCTGCAACTCAAAATGTGAGCCTAAGAGTGGGCAGAGGCGATCCAGAGCAAGGACAGAGGTGGCTACAAGTCGGCCTTTAAACGGGCCCGGCTGCCCAGTCAGCTGACAGGTGGGCGTGTCCACCGGCCCCGCTTGGTCAGGAGGGCTTCCTGCCCCAGCTCCCCCCGGACATTAGGAATCATTAAACAGGAACCGTGCAGACCAGGAAGACTTTCTTATCAGCCAGGACCACTCATCTGCAAACACACCAGCAGCTCCGAGGAGACAAACGGGCCAGATGATCAAGCTCATTCAAATACGTTGCCCCGGAAACTCACCTATCGGCGGGGGAAATCTACAGCTAACTCGACTGCATATTTAGAAGCAAATCGTTATAAATCGTATTCTCCAGCTCAGCCTGCATTGCCCTTCCTTTTTTCTCCTTCCGCATCGAGAGCAAGGTCAGAAACACTTGCGCTGTTGCCTTCGGAATGCCAAGCAGTCGGCAAGGAGTGCTTCATCACGAACCACGGGCAACCACAGCTCCGGGTTCAAGCTCTGCCACCAGAAGGCAGCGAAACAAAAGCAAGCGGGGAACACGGTCACCTCTTAGCCACCGCCTTCTGCACAGCGGTGCCACAGTACCTAACAGATGGGGTTTTCCTTCAAGGGAGCCAAAAGGATGCGGGGAGATGGGAGGGAGCCAGACCCCACGCCCCAAGATAGCGAAACAGCAGAATGAAGAAAAAAAAAATGTCACTCACAGAGCCAAGTGACCTGCAGCAACCTGGGAGGGGAGTGCTCGGAGGGAGGGTCTGGTAGCCTTTAGAGGGTCGGAGCTTGAAAGTGATTTAGGAGGAAAGAAAAAGTTAGGCTAAGAAAGAAAAGACTATGGATATCTCAGAATTGGCCCACTGCTCCTTCGTGCCCTTGAACTGAGTTTTCAGTGAGATGTGAAACAATTCCCCAAATCTAGCTGCGCTTTTCCTCGCTCGGTGGGTCCAGATCCAGACCCTCAAACGCAGGGAGAAGAGACCACCCCGAGCCTCAGGGACCAGCAGCCCAAATCTTCACACCTCGGACTCTGTGGCTGCTGACGTCTGTGACCCAAGACAGAGGATCCCTGAGCCCCGGGCCCTCTCGGACCTGTGACGGTGGCCTCACTCTGCTCTGCCTGCAGAGCACCTCCAGCGGAGCCAGCGCCTGGCATGCCCTCAGCCCCCTCCGTGCGTGGACACTCCTCCGTCTCCACGGCCACCCACCACGGGGGCTGCCCTGATCTTCCTTACAAGTTGAAAAAACTGAAGCCCAGAGAGGTACGGTGACAGGACCAAGGTCTCACCGCTGGAGGCGGGGACCGCACCGGAGCCCGGCTCCTAAAACACATAGGAGGCCCCACAAAAGCAAGGACGCTGGGCATCTGTCCCAGCCACCTCCCCCGGGCCAGGAGACAGCCCTGGCCCCCACCTTACCCAAGGTGGGTGCTCAAGGAAGACAGGCCGGACCTTGCCTCTGCTCTCTGTTCGGCCCCTTCTCTGAGCGTCCGCCCCACCCCTCGGGCCTCAATTTCCTGCTGGGAATGAAAGGCTGTGACCTAGACTGGCGTTCCCCTGGCTCTGATCACGTCTGAGAGTCCCGGGCCACGGCACACAGGACAGACCCAAAGGGCCTGGTGAGGCCCCTGGTGAGGGGGCCAAGCAGGAGCCCCCAGGGACGTCACAGCTGTAAACGGCCCAGGGCCAGGAGCCTGGAGGATGGCACGTGGCCCGGGGCCTCTGAGACCAGCTGACCGCTACACTGAGCCCAAGAGGGGAGATGGGAAGGGGGCAGGGGCCACCCCCGTTCCTCCCCATGTTCCCTGCCGCCAGCACCCCTGCCTTCTCTGTGTCTCCGAGGCTACGCTTGGCGGCGGGGTTGAGATTTAATATCCCCTCCGTCCTGACACCCTCGGGAGAGCTGGAAGAGGAGGACTGAGCAGCGGCCCCCGTCCCCCGGCACCATCCCCTCCCCACTGCAACCAGCTAAGGTGGCCAGCTGCCCCGGCCAGTGTGTAAGGGTGACGGCCCAGCCCCCATAGCTCCAGAGGAGAAGGAAGCCCAGGACCCAGCCGGAGCAGCAAAGGCCGGGGGCAGCACTCCCTAACCCTGGGAACCAGGAAAGAAGAGGCCGCAAGGGAAGCTGGATCCACGTGTCCTCGCGGATCACAGTGAGGGGTACCCAGCCGTGAGGCCCAGGGGCGCCCGCAACAGACGGTGTCCGTCCAAGAGCCCCTGGGCGCCGGCCGCCTGTGGCCCCTGACCCATAACACGGGGGCGAACGGCCCATGATCACAGGACTGGGAGAGGACCAGGGGAGAATCTGAACTGGAGCTGTTCCCAACTAGGAGGGTTTGCGGGAATCGGTCAGGGAGACGTAAAACCCTGAGTGGAAGGAGCTTAGCGACCATCTGGTCCAAATGCTTCAGTCTGCAGATGGGAAAGCTAAAACCCAGCGACGGAGATGTCAGTGATTTGCAAAGGCCACCCGGCAGCTTCCAGGCAGACCCAGCCGGGAAGGCAGGGATGCCATTTGGAGCTCCAGGTCCCTATCTGACTGGCTTCACTGACAACCTCAGCCAACGTGCATCCAGGCCTCCCCCCGGCCGAGTCTTTGCCAGGCTTATTTCTTTTTCTTTTTTTTTTTTCTTTTGCGGTACGCGGGCCTCTCACTGCTGCGGCCTCTCCCGTTGCGGAGCGCAGGCTCCGGACGCGCAGGCTCAGCGGCCATGGCTCACGGGCCCAGCCGCTCCGCGGCACGTGGGATCTTCCCAGACCGGGGCACGAACCCGTGTCCCCCGCATCGGCAGGCGGACGCTCAACCACTGCGCCACCAGCGAAGACCAGGCTTATTTCTGTTTATTCCCCCAAACGCCCCCTCCACCAGCAGACACTCCTGTCAATCTTCCCATTTCGCGGAGGAGCAACTGAGGCTCGGGGACTCACGGCTGACGAGTGGTGAGCGGAGGTGGACCCAGGTCACCCATCTAGCTGCGGGGCCCCAGATCTTCACCCCGGCCCCGCCCCGGCAAGGCTGTCTCACGCCACCCCATCTGAGGCCAACAGGCAGCAGCGCAGGCTCGTAAACCCCAGAGGAGCAGGGCTGCTAAGTGAGGCCCTGAGGCCAGGAAGCCCATTTACCACAACGGTGGCTTTGGGAGCCTGTGGGGTGGGTCGTCCCAGGCCACCACCCGCCGTCTGTGAAAGCGGCTCACCATCCCCCTGGACACTCCCTCACACCCCCACACCCCCACCACCCCCACCACCCCCACCCCCCGTTAGCACAGCTGCCATGGAGCCGCCCCGGCAGCAGGAGGGGAGCACAGGCCGAGGCCTCCCCTCCCCCATCTGGCAGGTAAGAAGTGGGTTCAAGGTGTGTCCAAACGTAGGAGGCATCTCAGACCCAGCTGCAGACAGGCCGCGACACAGCTCCCCGCTGATCCGAGGCGAGGCCACGAGCCGAGACACAGTTCTGCGGCCCAGCGTCACGAGTCACTGCCCCGAAGGCAGGAGCATCCCAAGGGCAGCCCAGGGCCGGGATGCCCACACACTTTACAGAACAGCCCTGGGCAGGGCGGAAGGAGCCCCCATCCCAGGAGGAGGCCTGGCCCTCCCGAGAGGCCCCCGCTACGCTTTTCCCTTCCCTCTTCCTAGTGGCGGAGACGGCGAACCAAGGGGCCAGGCAGCAGGCGTCTACAGGGCCGGCTCCCTGAGCAGGTCCCCGGGGCCCCCACCAGACACACCTGCCTCTGCTGTTGCATCGACTCCCGCCTCTCGGCACGTATGGTTTGCCTCCAGCACGATCCCGTGGGCTCAGGACCATCTTCCCCAATTTCCAGATGAGGGGACTGCGACCTCACTTGCCAGGGACCCAACTGTAAGAGGCGGCTCCAGGCTGTCTGACCCCAAGCCCTTTCTAAGAGGCGTCTTCTGCATTTTCACAGCCTCCTCAGACGTTACACGGGCTGCTGAGAAACAGGGAGTGGATTCGGTTTTTCTCCATCCCTCCCTAGAACTGCACTGGGGGACACCGGGTACCGAGGTGGTAGCGGTCTTCTAGCACACAGTTCCGAGGGACGCCAAGCCACACCCCCTGGGCAACCTGGCAGCGCTGCTGAGTCTCAGCCCGTGAGCAGCGCTCAGAACATCACAGCGACCAGGGGCCTCGCTGAAGAAGCCGACACTCAAGTGAGCCTGAGCCCTGACCATGAACCCGAGCTCCGACCCCCAGCCTGGCGCTGGGCTGCCGAGTGACCCCACTGCCCCACTGAATCCTCAAGCACACGAGGGGGTGATAGCGCGCCCCCCGTCGGATAACGAGACTGAGGGTCAGAGTGGTCACCTACACACAGTAGTAGAGACGGCTAAGAATGACGTGGATGGTCTGATTAGCACCTCAGCCTCCGGTCTGAGCCTCACCCGGGAAACACCCCACCCCCACCCCGCCCCAGCATTTCTGGCTCATCGGCTCCCTGGGCCTTCCCCATCTGTCGAACTCCCAGCTTGCTAATGGGGGCGAGGTCACAGCAGCCATTACCTGGTGAGGGCCGATGAGTTTCCGAGCTGCTTTACTGCCCTCCCTGATTAATGGCCGTTTTAATGGGAAGGGGAACAAAAGTTGTATCTTTTACACCACGGCAATAATTTTTCAATACACACACTTGTCTCTGAAGTGATGACTCAGTAACTCAGTTATTAACTGCAAGCACAACCCCAGTGTGCCGAGCAGCATGAATCTCTCCTCTGCTGGATCAGCCCCCGCCCGCTCCTTGCTCCTGACGCCAGCACCCGGAGAGCCTTTGGAGCTCTGGCTACCCTGCAGCCCTGCACTGTTTTCTCTCCTTTCTCCCTGGGCTTTCTGATGGCAAAGCGGGTGGGGAGGGGCTCTCTGACCTGTGTTCGCAGTGCCAGGCGGAGCTCAGCTTGTGCTGTGTTCACACGCTCCCGGCTCTTCTGACGTCCCGCAGGAGAGGGATCAGGGACGTCAGGGATGACCACTGGCACCACAGCAGCCACGGGGCTGCGTGAGGATGGCCTCGAGCAGCTACACAAATTACAGGACCAACTGCAAACCCAAGCACGTTCATGGCTGGGTGGGTGTTTCTGGAAAGATCTGACAGCACTGAGCATGAAGAAAGGTTGTTCTGGGGCTTCCCCGGTGGCACAGTGGTTAAGAATCCGCCTGCCAATGCAGGGGACACAGGTTCAAGCCCTGGTCCGGGAAGACCCCATATGCTACAGAGCAACTAAGCCCATGCACCACAACTACTGAGCCCGTCTGCCACAACTACTGAAGCCTGTGCGCCTAGGGCCCATTCTCCGCAACGAGAAGCTACCGTGATGAGAAGCCCGCGCACGACAACGAAGAGTAGCCCCCGCTCCCGGAACTAGAGAAAGCCCACGCAGAGCAACAAAGACCCAACGTAGCCAAAAATAAATCTTTTTTTTTTTTTTTTTTTTTAAAGAAAGGTTGTTCTGAGTCTGACAGACAAGGGTCCCCGTCCATCCCCAACCGAGGAGGCAGTGCTCAGTGCAGCTGAGTCCCAGTCTCCTTGCCCGAGAAACAGGGGCAATACACGCCCTGGTGGTTGAGGAGGTCCACCCACCCTGTGGGTTCACTGTCACAGTCATAATCATCATTTCTGCCCTTCCTGGGGGAGCAGCCCCCCACTTCCACCACCTCCAAGTCTTCTGTGGTTGTCTGTCACTGGACACTGGCTAGCTAGCGTTCGCTGTGGACTGAATGTTTGTGTCCCCCCCAAATTCTTTTTTTTTTTTTTTTTTTTCGCGGTACGCGGGCCTCTCACTGCTGTGGCCTCTCCCGTTGCGGAGCACAGGCTCCAGACGCGCAGGCTCGGCGGCCATGGCTCACGGGCCCAGCCGCTCCGCGGCACGTGGGATCCTCCCGGACCGGGGCACGAACCCGCGTCCCCCGCATCGGCAGGCGGATTCTCAACCGCTGCGCCCCCAGGGAAGCCCCTCCCCCCAAGTTCTTGTATTGAAGCCCTAACCCCAGATGCAGTTATCTTTGGAGGCAATTAGGTCATGAGGGCGGAGCCCCATGAAGGGGACTGGTGCCCTGCGAAGAGGAAACTGGAGAATGTTCTCTGTTTCTCTCCAGCTCATGAGGACGCAGCGAGAAGGTGACCGTCTGCCAACCAGGAAGGGAGCCCCTGCCAGAACCCGACCGTTTGGGGGCCTCTGATCTCAGACTTCCAGCCTCCAGAGACGGGAGAAATAAATGTGTGTTGTTTCAGTCACCCCGTCGATGGCGTTTTTGTCATAGCATCGCTGGCAGGACAGCCCAGAAGAGGGAATTCTGCAGACTCTGCCCACCACCAGTCGCGGTACCACTCCCGGGAACCACACCTGGGAGCTGGGGGGAGACCCCCACGCGGCAGGCACAACGCACTGCCCTCGGCAGGAGTCCCCATCCGTGCCGGGGACGGCGGGGAGGTTCCGAACGGGTCAGCAGAGCGGGAGGGTGGGGAGACGCTGAGGGCAGCAGCTGACCACGGGCTAGGGAGCGCCTGCCTACCTTGTTCACGGATCCTGGGGTCCGCCTTTGACCCCCTGCGCGAGGGAGCAAGGGTGGGGGACCCTGCCCAAGCTCCCCCCGCTGCCCTGGCCAGGCGCCTGCCCACCCCCACCTCAGGGGCCTGTGGCACAGCCTTCCACGGAGCGCCAGGCTTGGTGTCGCTAAACCCGGCGTCACGTCCAGCAGCAGGGTGTCCCCGCCGTCTCGGCCACGCCCCGAGGTCTCGGGGTCTCAGGCCCTCATCTGTCACGTGGGGATGATAACAAGCTGGAGGCTCTCCCCTCCTCACCGACGTGTTCAGCGGGGTTCAGCGAGCCTCAGGACACGCCGCGCACTGTGCCGCGGACGAGAAGCCAGAAGTGACGTCTGGAGCTCACGGGCTCCAGTGCGTGCTCAGCGTCACGAGGACGGGAGCGTTAGCGGGGGACCTAACCAAATCGAGGGGCGGGGGCATCGGGGAAGGCCTCCCGGATGAGGCGCCTCTGCCACTCCACCTCAGCCCTGAGGTGAACTGGACTCGCTGGGGGAGCTGCCAGCCTGTGTCACAGTGCTGGCACGTGTGCGGCAGGCTCTCCGTAAGTGAGGGCACCCTGCCCACGGGACGGCCTCAGGAAGTGGCGTCCCCCGGCACCTGACGCTGCAGAGGGTGGCCGGCTCACACGGACCACGGAGAACCTCTCTCCTTTCCGAAGCAGTATCAGCCCAAGAATCCCTGCTGCCCGGCAACTGCAAACCCCATTTGTGCAAAGGAAACCCTCGGCAGGAAAGAAGTCTAAAGTGATTTTTCCTCCCCGGCACGTTGTGATGAAGGAAAACGGCCACAGACAAAGCTCCGGATCGCTCCCCGAAAAGCGGTTTCATCGCCATTCCTGCTTAATCCCGGCCCGTCAGGGGCCTTCCCGCACCAGCCACTTCATGGATTTTCTTCCTCCTTGAGGGTAGACTTCAAAGATGCATTCTTCCCAGAATAGATTCTCCGTGACCACAAGGGAGAGGCCGGCCCGAAGTGGAGGAGAAAGAGCCGCTGCCTGGGGAGGGTGGCAGAGGAAGGGGCCCTCCCACGCCCCATCCCTGGGCCCCCGCCCCCTCCCCCTCTCCGTTCCTTCCCTCCTGGGTCGCAGGGAGGGACGTCCCCAAGGCTGCACGAGGCTTCATGCCCCCGCTCACCACTCCTCAAGCAGGTGGACCCTGCTTCGTTGCTCCCCCAGTGATCCAGAGAGGGTCCTGGTAAATGACAGTGACACTCTGCAAGAAGTCCAGATGGGGGCTGGCGACATGACCCCGAGGGCAACACAGCAAGAAGTGTGGGGGAGGGGGATAGCAGAGCCAGCTGGTGACCTGCTGGGGCAGCTCAGGAACGTGAAGATTAACAGGAACGTATCGAAACAACCCGCTGTGCTGACCCCACGCGGTCCCCACCACGGCAGGCGGGTGCCAGGGAGGCGGGCCTGGGTGCCGTGGGAGCAGTCCCCAGGGACGTGGGCTGCCACCGGCGGTAGTGAGCACTCCGTCACGAGAGGCATACAAGAAGCTGGTGCTGGCACTGCACAGGCGATCAGACCAGAAGACTTCCCAGGTCCGGGGCCACTCTGGAGGTCGAGGGCACCGCAAAACCCTCACCTGAGGCCCGCGGCCGACTCTGCTCACATGGATTTTGCAGCGGCTCTCACGGCCGAGGAGCGGGCACTCGAAATGAACGGTGAGCAGTCAGGACACCAGCACCAAAACAGAATAAAACCAGCACGCGCACACGGGCACGCACACACTTGACAGGCCACCGGGGTGAGGCCCCAGAGGCACACGGTGAGCAAAAGCATCGATTCTGTGCCACCTCCCCGTGCCGTGACTTAACGCTCCACCGCGCCTGAGCTGCTCCCTTGGCCGGGAGTGCCCTCACCTGCCTCCTGCCCGACCTTAGCCTCCTCCAAAGCTCCCTCAAAGGTCACTCATCCAAGGAGCACTTCCTTCTGTCCCTGGGCCCTCGCTGGAGTCAGCCGGCTGCCCTCGCTGGGTCCCGCCATACCCTGCGGACCGATCCGGGCAGCCTCTCCCACCCCACGGGGTGTGGTGGGAACTCCCCAGGCGCCCAGTAGATGCTGGCTCCATCCTGTCTCTCAATCCTGGTTACCTGGTGCCCTGACTCTGTGAAAACTCATCGAGCTGTCCCCTAACGACAGACTCCTTTTTCTGTATGTGCAGGATACTTTGAGAAGTTATGTTCAGGAAAAAAAAAAAAAAAAAAAAAAAAAAAAACCCTCTAGCTTTAAATCTAGAGATTTCAAAGACATTAAATCAGCTTCACTCATTCAAAAACACACAGCTCAAGGCCTTCTGATGAGATTGACACTTGGTGAGAACATGGAACACAGAGGAAGGAAACGGCCAGAGACGGGCAGGGGTCGCCCAGGGACACCGCGGCCCTGGCCTCGGATCCACACGCGCCCCCAGCCCCAACCCAGCCAGAAGGAGCATATGAAGGAGGCCACACCGGAGGGGCTCAGGGCTGTGTCGCCAGCTCGTCCTCGTCCCTGTAAAGGCAGAGACTCCACTCCTTCCAGAAGGGCCCCGTCCACGCTGCGTCCACTGGCTCTGCCCGTGACACCCACGCAGACAGGCCGGGCGGGGAGGACTCCGGCCCCCGCGGAAGCCTCTCTCCAGGGGCTGGGAAGGCACAACCATATTCATAAACGCCTGTGAATCTTTTCCGAAGCAGTGGCTTCCTTTGCTCCAGAGCTCCCTGCGGTTCTTCCGAACCCCCGAGCGCACGGGCCGTGGGGGACGCGTGAGGTCCAGCGGCCACCTGCTCGGCCCACGGCCGGCTGCCCTGCAGACCCCCGCCTCCCGCCCTGGCTTCTCCGGCGATTTCAAGGTCTGTGTGTTCAGGGGTCCCCGTCAGATCGATGGCAGCCGCGGCCCAGTGACGTGGCTTTCTCAGGGCTCTTTAATTCCGAAACAAGGCTGGACCTGAGGACACCAACTCGTCTGCAGCAGAGCGGCGGCCCGTGTTCCTGCAAAAGCCCACTGTGCGCTCACGAGGGCCTCACGCAGTCACGCAGCACGAGGGCGGACGATCCCCTTCACACTGTAAAGCAGCCCGCGCGTCCCAGGGGGGCCAGAGAGACGTGACCCCGGGGCAGCCCTCCTCCCAAGGCGTGGCCCCAAGGTGACGGGTGACATCCCCGTGGCCCACACACCCCGTCCCTCCAGAGCCATCCAGCAGCTCTGAGACGAAGGGCCTTCAGTAGCCCGTCACCCCGGGATGCTCAGGACCCCCGAGGTGGAAGCAAGCCCATGCTCTGCTCGGCCCCCGGGCCGGTCCCCAAGCGCCCCCCCCCACTTCTCTCTGGGCCAGAGGGAGCCACGGCTCCTTGTCGGGCTCCCACCGTGGGTGCCCGTGCATGACAACCCAGCTCAGGTGTTCAAAGCTCAGAGCGCAGCTCTGGCTTTTCTGGGGACCCACCTCTGAGAAGACTGTGCTGGACGACAGGACAGAGCCTCGGTTACAAACCTCAGATGAGCTCGCACGGAGGCCGGTCCACCAGAGGTGGGCGGGGAGGCCCAGCGGGCCCGGAGCAGAGCCAGCTGCCCGGGGAGGCCTCAGGAAGCAGCTGCCCGGGGAGGCCTCAGGGAGGGCGGGCTGGGGGCATACCCAGCCCCCACCACAAAGAGCCGGCCCAGGAAGACCCCAGTCATTTCGTGCCAAACCCAGCGGGGCTGTCTTAGGTGTTTCGTCCGGGCCGGTTCTCACATAGCGCCTCTGCCCGCCCGGGTCTGCCCGCCCCGCTGGGAGCGCGGACCTCCCCGTCCCAGGGACCCTTCAAGGACCTCACAGCGGGGCGGGGGGCAGCCTCTGGGCACAGCCGACTACGGTCCCAGGCGGGACCCTGCACAGTCCAGGCTGAGTGCCAGCAAGACTGTCCCCAGGCCGCCGGGTCAACTTTCACATCGAGAACCCTTCTGTTTTCCATCACCCTGACCGCCTGCGCTCCCGGCCTGGACGCGCAGCCACCACGGGGCACCTCCCCCGGACGCGCCCAGGCCCCTCACCCCCAGGTCCCCACCGCGAGCTCCCCACTCACTTCAGCCCACAGACCAGGCCACGACACAGCCCACCGGCTGAGCCCGGCGGGAGCCCGGCAGGAGGATTCAACCCGAGGCCTCCGCTAACATCCACATACTCGCTCCTCCGCGCCGTCGAGGGAAGGAAGGAGGGCACAGGCGCCGCGTGCAGGCCCAGGCAGAGGCTCGAGCCAGCACCCGCTCTGCACCAGGCATGGTGCCCACCCCACCCTGGCCCCGGCCCGGGCACCCAACGCGCCTCCAGACGAGCGCTGTGTACACCAGGAGCCCTCGGCGTCGGTAATGACGGGAATGTAACTCCTGCCTGACACGCAGGCCCATCTCCACGTCAGACCTCGCGCAGGATCCCCGACAATTGATTACCAGCCCTTCAAAACCCATCACAGTGCCCGCGGCGGCCAGACTGGAAGCTCACTGCATGGACACGGCCACGAGGGCCCCTCACCAGCAGCCTGAGTCCAGAGGGCGAAGAGGCCCCAACGGGAAAGGCACCCTGTCCTACAGCTCCTTCCTGAGCAACCAGGCCAGGAGTCTCTGCTGCGAGGGATCCACCGGGCACAGCCCCCCGCAGACACTGCCCCCCTTAGGGCTCTGGTCCCCGAGGGCTCTGTCCCCCAAGGGCACAGCCCCCCTAGGACACTGTCCCCCAGGACGCTGCCCCCCCCAAGGACACCGCCCACATAGGACATTGCCCCCCAAGGGCAAGGGCTGCGTCTCCCCAAGGCCTCAGGGTGGGGGGGGGGCCTGGCGCAAGGTCTAATC
Source organism: Kogia breviceps (assembly GCF_026419965.1). Lineage (NCBI taxonomy): Eukaryota > Metazoa > Chordata > Mammalia > Artiodactyla > Physeteridae > Kogia > Kogia breviceps. The sequence goes on from NC_081317.1 coordinate 2,357,570, forward strand.
TTGGGGCCCCGACGGTGGGTGGAGCAATTCACAGGCCCTCCCGCTCCAGGAGCCGTCTGCACCCAGGTGGGCACCTGAGCTCAGGGAGAGGCACCTCCGAAGCCCCTGCCTCACTCTCTGACATACCTTCCAATCAAAGGGTCCCAGGCCCTAGCACCTCACGTGGGATGGGAGTCTGAGGCTGCTCGAGGGGCCTCGGGGACCCTTGAGGGGCACCCCAAATGGGAACCAGTCCTCCCGTCGGCTTTCAGGGTCCACCTCAATGTCCTTCTGTCCAGGAGCCGTCACCAGGGGCCGCCCGCCCCGAGCCCCTTGGGGTGCCGTCACCTCCCTCACCATCACGGGGTGAGGACGACATCGCCAGGGGCTCATTCTTCACGGAGTCCCTGGGGCTTGGAATCCAGGGGTGGGGTTACAGCGGGTCTGGGGGCCCCGGGCAGGGCTGAGGAGCCCGTGTGGTGCAGGCACCCAGCAAACTCCAGGAAGCACAAACGTAAAGCGTCAGCCCGGCACCCGGCAGGCACTCAAGAAATGCCCTCCCACGAAGGAAAACTGCAGCCAGCCTGTCCAGGCTCTGCCAGCCCGGCCGTGACTCGGGCAGATGCTCCCCTCTCCCTGCCTCGGTTTCCCCATCTATTTAAAGAAAGCTCATGGGCATAGCTAATTAGTGCCCGTCTCACTGGGTCACCGTGGAAACTGAACATGCACGCTGGGCACACAGAGGGCCCACCGCCTGCACGAGGAGGTGTTTACCATTGTCAGCAGGGCGCTGTCGTGAATTTCTAGTCTCCCCACGTGCAGCTAAGGAGGCCCTTACGAATGATGGAGAGAGAACCCTGACCAAAGGAAGGACTTCTCAGAACCCACGTCTGCTCGGGGGTAGCCCCAAGGGCCACTGGGCTCCCCCCGCCCGTACACTGCAGCATTCGGCCCCCATCACCCACCTGCCTGCGGGCCTCCACAACCCTCGAGGCCTCGCTGACCCCCTCCGAGCCACCCACCCCCTCAGCAGGCATGGCGATGACCTCCCGAGACAGACGGCAAACTGGGCCAGAGAACGGCCGGGCCACGGCCCCCTTTCTGCTGCGTAGAGAGGCCAAGCGGGCCTGGGACTCTGGCCTGCAGAGGCCTCCCCTGTGATCTGCACCCTGGTCTCCCGCTGCCCCGTGCAGAGGGCTCCCCTTCCCAAGGCAGGCCCTCGGACCCTGGGAGGCACGGAGTCCCCCAGGCCGACACCTGCACCAGGTCAGCTGGACACACAGGGGAGCAGGCCTTGTGCTCTGCGTCCTAACAGGCCGGGACCCGTCTGCAGAGGCCCCTGGGTGACTGCAGTCGCACATCGGCGCCCTCTCAACCGCAGGCAGTGGCCGGGCCGCCACCCATCTCAGGCCGAGATCTGCCCCGCGTCCCAGCACATCTCGGCCAAAAGCAGGAATCCGGGACAGGCACAGGACGGGGCACCCGGCTCGCGGGCCGGCCTCCCGAGGAGAGGGCGGTGGTGACCTCACGTAGCGTGGCGGGGCCAGATTCAGAGAGGCTCAGTCACCTGCCTGCGGTGGCCCAGCTAGAAAGCGGCGTGTCCGGGACTCACAGCCAGCTCAGGCCTGAGCAGACAAGGAGCAGCCCCGGACTTAAGGAATCCTCTCTCCCCTCCGGGTTGGGGTCCGTGAGACCCAGTGTCCGGTGGGTGCAAATCCCTTCCCCTACGGGAGACACGGAGAGAAGACAGGATGTGGAAGCGAGCGGAGCCCGCTCCTCTCCTGGGGCCCCCGGGCGCTGTACTCGCCCCTCCAGAGGCTAAGCGCCGCCCGTGGCGGGACACGTCTCTACGACCTGGCAGTTCCACCCACAGGGGGTCAGGCTTTCAGCTACCCAAAGAGACATGAACTCAGCAAGCACAGAAGCCTGCTTTCGTGCAAACACCCCCGGAAACGTACCAGGCCGACCAGCCACTTGGGCAGGGGACAAAGGCGGGGTGTGGACGAGCTTTCCAAAATGCAGGGAGAGGCTCAGGGGCTGACGCTGCCCTGCGGGCACCTTCTCGGTGTGTCCCCGCCCAGGGGGTACGACTTTCTTTCCAGGTCACACGAGGGTCAGGGTTGCTCTTGGCGGGACCAAGGCAGGACTGAGGAGCCAGAGGCTGGCTTTTCTCCCCTGCGGCAGCGGGGCGGGGTGGGGGTGGGGGGCTTCCTGGTGGAGGCTGGTCTTTATCCCAGGGTGGGTCTCTGGGCTCAGGCCCACTCGGAGGAGGGCGCCAGCAAGCAGCCGCGTGGCATGACCGGGGACAGCAGGGCCCGTCACAAGCCACGCCGTCTTCTGGGGTGGGGCAGGCTGGGCAGGGGGCCATCTGCTGGGCCCATTCAGGGGGAGGTGACCGCTTCACCCCGGCGGAGCCCTCAGGGATTCCCTGCAGAAACTCACTGCCGGGAAGCATAAATAACGCTGCCGCCCAGGGATGGGGTGGGGCGGGGCCGCTGAACGGGGAACAAAGCAGGCCTCAGCTGCTCGGAGCCCACCCACCACTCCCAGGGAGGGCGTGCGTGCCCGGGGAAGCAGCCCGGCTCTCAGAGGTGTGGACAGCTGGGCCCCGTGAACCCCCCTCTCTAAAACCATCGATCACCAGCCAGCAGCCCCGCCCCCCGCCCCAGCCGACCCCCCGCCAGCCTCCAAACACACACACAGGACCCACACGCATCCCAGGAGGCGCCAGGAGAGTCCGCTCTCCTATCTGACCAGCACCCTCCCTGAGGCCAGCGCCCACGGACGGACGGCAGGAGGGAGCCATGGGACTCGAACTAGCCACAGCCACGGAGGACACAACGTGCTCGTGACAGCCGCCCGCCAGCCCACCTCCGCTTTCCCACGGTGCACCCATAAGCCCCAGGGGAGGTGGGGCGAGCCTGCCCCCCCACTGAAAGATGAGGGATGGAGGCCCGGAGGGGAGGCGACTACCCGAGGTCACGCTGGTGACAGAGCATCTCAGCCACCTGGGGACCCCCAGCTCCCCGCCCACGACGGCCCTGGACGCAGGTGGAAGGGAAAGCCAGGGTGCTGGATCAGCCTCCTGCCACCTGCCCCCAAGGGAAAAGAAAGAGAGAAACCCTGGAAGCAGAACAACGAACAACGCCCTGGAGAGAAAGCAGCTGCTCCCGGGGCCTCCACTTCAGAGCGCGGGCTGAAGGGGGCACGCACTCACCCCGCCACGCCCGGCTCTCGAATGGGGAAGGTGCTGGGAGTTCAGGCCCGCGGGGAGCCGAGGTCAGACCCGGGCTCAGGTCCCGGCTGTGCCACTGCAGGCCGCTCCCCCCCTGCGTATCGGAGTCCCATCCACGATGGGGTGAACCCATCGGGGGTCCCCGGGGAGACACCTGGATGTCTGATGGGCTCCTCATGCTCACCCCCCCCCCCCAGGGCATGTCTGGGTCCCCTGGCCTGCCTTCTGCAAGCATCTTGCTAGGTCAGCTCAGCCCCCAACCTCTTCTTAGCAACTCTCCTCCTCCGCAGCTGCGATCCCCCCACCCGCACAGGCTGCGGCTGTGTCCGGCATAGCCTCTTTCCCCTTCTGCAACAGCTCCGACCACAAGCCGCTTTTACCACCATAACTACTGCCCGGGTCTGGTCTGCTTCACCAGGAAGCGGTGAAGGCTGCACGACAAGGTGACTGTCCTTAATGCCACAGAACTTACACTTCGAAGCTGTTGGGAGGTAAACTTTGTGTGCTTTCTACCACGATTTAAAAAAGCCGCAGCGAGTACAGACAACCGCCCCTTCAGCACATCTGCTCTGGAACAAGGTCACGGACGCACCCTCCCGCTCCCTCACAGGCCGGCTGGGCCCACACGACAGTCCGGGTCACCCTGAACACGTTCTGCACAAACGACTGCATCCGTCCCCCCGGCCTCGCTGCGCCCAGGCGACACCGACGTCCTCCAAGGTGTCGAAGCAGAACAATCCGGGATGTTACCCCAATTAGTATCATAAGCCTCGGCTAATTGATTTGTTCCAGAGGGTGTCATGCCGTCAGCTGGCTTCAATATACTTAACGTCTAATTTCCAGATCCAGAGAGGCTGCCATTAGCGAGATTAATTGCAAGCACACGCAATTTCATTTTCCCCCTCTCCGCAGAAACGAAAGTGACACTTCTCCCAACCAAAGGACGGGGTCTGGCAAGATGGCCAGTCATTCAGGAAGATGATACATCATCACCGTTTAAATGAAGTGCCCATCAAGTACATCCCTGCCGGGCACCACGCAGGGGGTCAGATCTGAGAGCCCCTGGAGGGCGGGTTTTGGGGATGCAGGGACTTGACCTCCGGAAACCTCACCTCTGACCTTCTCCAAGGTGAGCTGGGGGAGGCCTGAGATAGCACGAAGGGAGAGAAGGGACTTGGATTCTGAGCTGGAACGGGTGTCAGCCATCGACCTCTGTTCTGCCCTTGACTTGGGAAGTTGAGGCCCGGGGAGGCCAGGCCTTGCCCAAGATCATACCCAAGGTCATAAAACCGTGGACCAGAGGCCAGAAACGCGGGGACAAATGCAGTGTGACCCTGGCCAAGTCGCTCCTATCTCTTGGCCTGGGTTCCTTGTCCAGGAGATTAGGATAATCCCGGCCCCCACCCTAGCACGAGTGCTGAGGACCACAGGGGCTCGGGGATGTGACACCCAGAAGAGCCCCTGAGGCCTTCAAGCACAGCTCTCTGTTCACAAGCCATTACACTTAGAAACGTGTATTTTCTGGTTTCTTCCCTGTCCCCCAGTTCAACCGAATCAGGCTTTCCAAACGTGATGGTACTTTACGAACGCTTCGGATGTTAATACTGATATAAGACGGGGGACCCCGCGGCCTCCGCCGAGGAGGACTCGGGCTGGATTATTAGCGTTTTCCATGAATAACACATGACCCAGAGGGGCCACTCCTGGGGTGACCCGGCGAGTTATTGTCTCTGCGGCGGGAGGAGCCGCAGACCCGGCAGGGGACCAGCAAAGGCTAATTAACAGCATCCGGGCGCACATGGGTGTGGAGGACAGGGAGGCCCAGAGCCCTGCACACGGGCTGAGGTTTTAGGGGGTGAAACCAGGGTGTGAGCCAAAGACAGGGCCTGGCGGACAGCTCCTCCCATGGAATCGAGCAGCTTTGGCCTTGAACCCAGCCCTGCAAGACCACACAGGGCAGTCTGTGCCTCGGTCTCCCTGTCTGATGGCGTCCACCTCACAACGGCCGTGGGGACTCAAGGAGTAATATTTGCAGTGAGCCCAGCAATGCAAATGCACTGCGGTTCCAGCTCCCGATCAGATTTCTCCCCCGCAAGAAAAGCTGAGGAAAAAAACCCCAAGAGAGGGAGGGAACGGGAGCTCAGCTGTCCCCACCTGTGGCAAAGACTCCTAGCCACCCCGCCCCCAGATCCCTCTCCCTCTTCGGTGGGAGATGAGTTCCAGATGAACACAGGGCTGCCGGGCTACAGACCCCACTTCCCATCCACCCTTGCAGCCAGACGTGACCTTGTAACCCTGTTCTAAACATCAGGTAAGAAAGAAAAGGCTGCGAGGAAGAACCCCTACTCTTAAAAGAAAAGTGCTGCCTCCCCCTTTTTCTTCCCTGATGCACGGAATAGAGCGTGGGTGTGATGGCAGAAGCCAAGCAGCCATCCTGCACCACGAGGAGGCCACATGCTAGGGACGGAGACGGCAGAGCGCAGGATGTTGGTAGCCTGAGCCGCGGGGTTCTGTGGTGTTGCCTAGACTTCTGCCCTAGAGACAGAAAGCCTCTGGCTTCTTCAGCTGCTCTTACAAGATCTCCTGTTTCAGCAGCCGCACCCATCTCACCACCGGCCAACAAGGACTGCCCATCTTTTAGAAGTGATGTACAAAAAACAGTCAGACCTCCTAATACCCATTTGGGCATTTTCTGGTCTGAAAGAAAAAGTGAAAAAGAAACGAGCCTTTTCTCGCCAAGGCTCTTGTGGGTGAGAACCAGAATCGTGCCCAAGGTGGTGGCACCAAATAAGGGCTCACAGGGAACAGAGGAACCTCGGCGACCCACGGGCAGGAGTGGCCTGGGTGCAGGGAGACTGTCAGGACCCCCCCGGGCAACCCTGGCTCCAAACTCAGCTTCTCCAAGCAGTGGCCCCTCTCCTCGCTCACACCAGCTCTCGGCCGCACTCTCCCACTCTCTCCTGCCCTCTCCTCCCGTCCACCAACAGTCCAGCAGGACCACCGGCCAGCCGCCCTGCTCCCGGAATCGGGCTCCAGCCAGCACCCTTGACCAGCTCCGGATCCAACCGCCCAGGAGAGGGGTCAGCCAGGCCCTGCTCAGGACGTGGGACACAGGACACGGGGCAAGGACCCAGGACACAGGAGAGAGGGGACAGGGCACGGAACAAGGACACAGGACGTAGGGCATAAGACACAGGGCAAAAGACACGGGGGACAGGACCCAGGTCAGAGGACAGGAACACAAAGGCACAGGGCAAGGACTCAGGACACAGGGCACAGACCACGGGGCCCCGGCCAGCCTGAGGCATGGGATGGGACGTCCTAAGTCGAGTGCCCACCCCCAGCCCAGGCAGCTACGGCCGCGCCAGGGGCGAGGCTCAGTGGGCAAGAGCGGAGAACAGAACATCCGACCCCAGGCAGCAATCGCGCTGGGATGTGAAGCCACGCCTGCCCCCACGAGCCTCAGTTTCCCCTCCACAAATGGAGGGAGCACCCTAGGATTCCTAACAGCCTCTTCTGCGCCAGCACTGCTGACTCTCAGCAGAGAGAGGAAGGAAAGCAGAGTCCTGGAGACCGCCCCTCCAGCCCCCTGCACGCCAGGCTGCAGGGCCGAGGCTGGTCCGGCTGCTGGACCAGAGGCAGGACCCTGGCAGGACCAGAGGCGATTCTTCCAGGGGGGCACCTGAGCCCGCCAGCCGCCCTCCTGGGGTCTGGAGCGAGACTCACCCAACCCACTCCCCCAGGCTTCCCTGGTGGTCAGTGTGCCCGTGCTCTCAGTCTAAGGGGCCCAGAGGGCCAAGGAAGGCAGCCTGTCCTCCCACCAGCAGAGAACATTCCGGGCGTGGGCCTGATACCTCACACACGGACCAGCCCTCTCGGGGACAAGGAGACGAAGCAGAAGCAAAAGAAAGAAGCAGGAGGAGGCAGGTGAGACAGCCCTACCCCATCAGCCTGTGCCCCCGACACGTGGCTCCTGCCCCCCAGCTCCAATGTCCTCACCCGCAGAGGGGGGGGGGCAACGGGGTAACGAGGGGAGACCCAGCACGAGGCAGAGCGTGGGGGCGAGGGAGGTGGTGTGTTGGATGGAGAGAGGACGGAGGGAGGGAGGGGAGGCAGGGGGGGATGCAGGAATGGGGTCCAGGGGGAGGATGCAGGGACGGGGTGGAGGGGAAGGATGGCGGGGGGAGGGAGGGAATCTGTAAGACCTTGTGTGAGGGTCCCCTAGGGGCCCCCCGGGTAGCCACGGGGAGAGGCCGACTCCCAGGGCGAGCGTGTGGGGCTGTGCAGACTGGATTCAAGGCCACCCTGGCTCACGCGGAGGCGGGCGCTTTGTGAGCCGGGGAGCGTCCTCTGAGCACAGACGGCGTCCTCTGTTTATTTTGGAAACGTGGGCCGGAGGCTGAGGGGGCAGGGAAAGTGGACACCCTGTAGAGAAGGCTCAGACCACAGTCCATCAACACACACTCATGCTGAGACAGAATTAAGTCACCTGCCCAAGGCCGCCTGGCGAGCCGGCCCTGGGGTCCCCAAAAGCCAGCCCGCAAGGATTGCAGACGATTCCAGCTGCCTGAGGTGGGGTCTGGCCAAAGGGCAGCCAGGAGGTTGTCCCGAGTGGACATCGTCCGGGGCTGAGGCCTGAATCAGACATCAGCACGGATGGAGCTGCAAGGGGGACAGGCAGGGCCCCCAGGAGTCCACGGCGGGGGGAAGCGTGGGAGGGCCACGGGCCTGGCCACAGGAGGAGGAGGAGGAGGAGGAGGGCCAGCCCTTCCCACTTACTCCAGGCAGAGTCTTAATCCCAGGCCCTCGGAAGCCCCTGAGAATCTAAGGAAGGCCGCGAGCCTCTCCCAGAACACAGTGTACCAAGGGGGGCCTTGGACCCTGGCACCCTGACGCCAGTGTCCAGGGCAAGAAACAGTCAGTGCCCCGGGGGGCCCCAGAGGAGAAATGGCACCTGCCGCCCACCTGGGCCTGCAGCGACCCTCCCGGCACTGAGCACGGCCCCGTGGCTCTCGGCTTTCGCACCGGCCCCCAAGGCCAAGGACAGAAGACACGGTGGTCAGGGCAGAAAGCAATGCCATCGGTCTTAAAGCAGTCGGCCAGGGGCGGGCAGGAAGTAGGGGGCCAGGGAACAAAGGGCCGGTGGCCAGTGTTCTGGAGACATCGAGAGAGAAGAGGGAAACACACAGCGTGAAGATTACAAGGGCGACCGTGGATGAAGAGAAAATACTAGCATAATGATCTGGGGAAGGGAGGCTATTCAGTGACTCACTACTGAGAAGCTCCACCTGCATAATAAATAAACTGTCCTCCTGTTTAAAAAAAAAAAAAAAAAATCAGGGTAAGGGAGGGAGGCAGAGGCTGATCTTCATAGCAAGGAATACAGAGACATTTAAAGCCAATAAATCAAGAGCTAGGGCTATGAGTGTATCACGCAGAGCCGCAAAGGTGACCAAGGGAGAGTTAAAGACACAGTTTTTAAAAATGCGGCCCTTGGGCTTCCCTGGTGGCGCAGCGGTTGAGAGCCCGTCTGCCGATGCAGGGGACGCGGGTTCGAGCCCCGGTCCGGGAGGATCCCACGTGCCGCGGAGCGGCTGGGCCCGTGAGCCATGGCCGCTGCGCCTGCGCGTCCGGAGCCTGTGCTCCGCGATGGGAGAGGCCGCAGCGGTGAGAGGCCCGCGTACCGCAAAAAAAAAAAAAAAAAAAAAGCGGCCCTGGGAGGGGGCTGGGTGGAAGGGGACGGGGCAGGAGCTGCCGCTTTCCATTCCAAGCCCATTGGCCTAGCTTGACTGCTTTTTCGTCGTGTGCATATATAGTTACTCGGACAGAAATACATAAGAATTAAAATGATCAACCCAAACATCCATCAACGCACGGATGAACAAAGTGTAGCACATCCAACGGAACGTTATTCAGCCACTAAAAAGAACGAAGTTCTGGGCTTCCCTGGTGGCGCAGTGGTTGAGAATCCGCCTGCCGATGCGGGGGACACGGGTTCGTGCCCCGGTCCGGGAAGATCCCACGTGCCGCAGAGCGGCTGGGTCCGTGAGCCGTGGCCGCTGCGCCTGTGCGTCCGGAGCCTGTGCTCTGCAGCGGGAGAGGCCACAGCGGTGAGAGGCCCGCCTACCACAAAAAAAAAAAAAAAAAAAAAAAAAAAAAGAACGAAGTTCTGACGCAAGACGGATATAAACCTCCAAAGCATCACGCCCGGCGAAAGAAGCCAGACACTGAAGGCCGCTTATTACATGATCCCATCTATACGAAATGTCCAGAGGTAAATCCACGGAGGCGGAAAGTGGATCAGCGGTTGCCCGGGGCCAGGAGCGGGGGATGGGGAGTGACAGTTAACAGGCACAGGCTGTCTTTTTAGGGTGATGACAGCGTTCTGGAATCAGACAGTGGTGGTGGCTGCACAGCTCTGTGAATATATGCACTAAAAATCACTGAACTGTACACTTTACAGGGGCGAACTCCGTGCTATGTGAATTATATCTCAATAAAGCTGTTATCTTTTTCTTTAAGTGAGAACGTTGGCTTCTACATGTTGGCCAAAGAGGCAGCTTGGAAAGGCCAGAGATGTCGTCTGGAGTTCATGCCTCCTTCCTCAGAAGCTGCACTAAAGTCTTTACAAAACTCAGAGCCATCCCCAGTGTGGAAACGGGATCGTGGTCTCACCACTGTGTCAGTTACAGCTACACACGCGCCTCCCTCACTGCTCACAACCACGCGAGTTTCCCTTGGCTGCTCTAGGGTAGCTCTCAGAGGCTGGTTGCTAATTTAACCGTATGTGCACACCACTGCGTTCCTGGAGACGACGTTTAATTTCAATTTAACACTTTAATTCCATTTTGGTTTTATTCCAAAACTTTCTACACGCCGTTTCTCCCTTGCAGATTTGTATTTGAGAGGTCTGGCAGCTCACAGAGGTCACGCCATAGGTTTGGTTTTGAAAAGAAAGGCAAAGAAATTCAGCACAGAGCCACTCAGGGTCTGACCTCAAAGTGTGGGCGTCGCTGAAAACCAGCCTTTGAAGAAGGCTCTCGAAGGAGGCGTCCTGGCGAGGGCCAGGGCACCCGTGCGGGGGCAGCCCGCGTCACCCACACAACCACCAAGCCCAAGGTGGGGTGTTCCCAGGCGGTGCAGGAAGCTTGGAGACAACGGGATGAGTCTAAAGAAGTACATTTCATGAATCGTGAACAGAAAAGTACAATTTTATAGTAACGTCATTTTTATCACGTGTTTTCTGAAATGTAAGTAAATCAAGAAATTAAACATTTAAGTAAACGTCTGACTGTTTCATCTGTCTCTGAATGCTTATAAAATCATGGTGACCAAGAGATGTAAAATCCTCTCACTGGGAAAAAGGCGGGAGCAGCTTGCATTTGGGGTTTCTTCCTCTCGGGGCATATTCTGCGCCCCAGATCACAAGGAGGGCCCAGGGTACCCTCTGCCACACACAGCTTTGTTCTCCTGGGCCGACCCCTCCATAGAACTGAATACCAAATGCTTTTTCTAGATGCTCCAAGAGCTTGAAAAGGCAGACAATATCATCCCAAATCCCCCCTTTCAAAACCTCAACCCATCTGATACACCAATAAAAGCAACGACGGATGCCTCATTATCTGAGCTCCTGTCCTCCGGGGTCCCATGAAATCCAAACCAGGAAGTACCTCGAGCTGCTCTCGACTATCAGCCGCGTGGATCTGGATCAGCGCCCACCCCAAGGGCAGCAGATGCCCTTTGCAGGGACCAGACCTTGAAATGCACCAGGGCGCAGGGCACCGACCCATCCCAGCCTCTCGCGGCCACAGAACACGCGCTCCCGGTGGGGTCGGGCCAGGAACCCACTCGCTCAGGGTTCTAACTGCCAGGAGAGGTCCGTCATCTCTCCTGCCCATCACCATACACCCCCTCAAGTTCCGACGGCGGCTGTGGCATCCGTGGGCACAGACTGCGTGCCGGGCACCGGTTCCACTCGGCTCCATCCCTGCCTGTGCCCACCCAGCTCTCACGGCGCCCCATGGAGGGCACAGTTGTACCGTCCGGCTGCTGGTGAGGACACTAGGGCGGCTCCCTCACCTGCTTCCGGGCTCGCAGCTGCAATTCAGGGCCAGGTAGGCGCAGGCTCCTCCCCCCATGCCAGGCCCTGCCTCCCGAAGGGCCATCAGTTGCCACGTCTGCAGCCAGGACCCTTCTGGGGAGAGGGTCCTTCTCCCACACGTGTGTCCCTTACTGTCCCTGGGTCTCGGGGCCACGGATTTCATCCAAGCCACCGAGTCAGCCCTTTGGAAGGCCCCGTGAAGCCCACCTCCCCGAGAAGCACCCCCAAGCACTGAGGGGTGGAAAGAGGCCCTCTCTGAGCCTCAGGGTGTTAAAAATCTGTACGTTAAAGGACCTAAACACTGTCTGCGCTAAAAATAATTGACATTTCCACCTGCGTCAATGAAGGCGCCCTCGGCCAGCATCCAGGGCCGACACGCCAGCGCCCCTGTGCTGAACGGTCAGGCGAGGGGGCTGGACACAGCATGTGCTCACGAAATGGGGGAACGAGGGGGCGGGGGGAGGACAGCACAGACTGGAAGCTTCTCCTGGCAGGGGGGCCAAGCGCACAGTCACCCAAAAGCCCCCAGGCTCTCAGTTCATGCTCCGCACAGCATCAATGGCTGCTCGGGGGGTTGGGGAGTGGTCTCCCGAGGACCAGGACCCCGTGTCTGTCCCCCTCCTCCCGGGTACAGCCACCTGGGCCTGCCCGCCTGCCATTGCCCTGCCCGCCAGCCCAGTCAGCGGTCCAGCCCCCGGCTCTCCCTCAAACAGACCACGTTCTTATTACTCCCAAGGGTGGACTAGGTACACGAAAATGCTGCTGCGACCACGGCTGGGGGCTGCGAGGTGCCCCCCCACCCCGAGACCAAGACACTGACCCCACGGCCCGGGGCTCTACACACAAATCCAAACCTCCCCAAATCACCGATGATCTCATGTCACAGAATCCCGGGACAGCTCAAAGGTCAAACCACCAACCTCAAATCCACCAGTGCCTGGGAGCTGGGGGCAGTGGGTCCCTCCAGAGCCCAGGCCTGAAGTCCCCCAGCCTTCTCTCCTGACATGTGGAGCCCCAGCTCTCCCACGGCACACCTGGAACCCACCCGGATGACGGTGGCTGGGACACATCAAGGACCACGTCCTCGTGCCTTCAGCACAGACAGACACAGCAACCTGCAGGAGCGGGGGCCCCAGGTCTGCCCATGGGACCAAGGGAGCCCGAGTCCACCCTCCCCCACCAAGGCTGGCTGGTCAGCTCCCACGAGGAGGGCGGGGCTTGGCTCTTGGGCATCCAAGCCGTCACCCACACCTCCTTCCACCAAGGCACCAAATGTGCTTCCAAGGACACTGGGGAGAGAGGACACCTGCCCAGGACCCACGCCCAGCTGGGAGACGGAGCCATGACGCCGCACCTACAACATCCTCATTCAATTACCTGAGAGCAAACCTCACAAGCCCTCCAATCATTAGGGCCGGTGAACCGCCAACGGGCTTCCAGACCCGAGAGCATCATTCCTTCCCCGGGGCAGCTGAAGACCTACTGTGTGAGGCTAGTTACGCATCCCCAGTCGCTGCTCTGAATTCAGGCTGACTTTGGCCGTTCACTTGTCCCCCGTACAGAGGACTGAAGGGGCCCCCGGCCTCACCCATCTGACCTTGAGGACCAGGAGGCACGGGGTGGGGAGAAGACTCTTGAATCCAACGGGTCCGACAAAGCCAAGAGACTGACGAGTTCACCAGGTGACTGACTCCAGGCTCGGCAAGTTGCAGATCCCCTCGGAGCAGATTCACCGGACAGGAGAAAGCCTTGCCGGAATCAAAACTGATTTACAGACTCTGGAGGGAGACGCTGACACTTCCTAGATGGCGCCGCCATCCTCGTAAATCAATTCCTGTCCTCTGCTCGGCTCGGGCTGCGCCAGCCTTTGTAAATAAACGCCCAGCCTAATGAGTTTCCAAACAACCAGGCTGAAAGGGAAGAGAACGACAGTGGCGGGCGGTCCCCAGCTCACTTCGGATGCTCGCAGACGCACAAACGGTGCAGGAGGCAGGGGGCACGATGTACCCCTCCCACCACCGGCACCCCCCCCACCCCCTGCTTTGCTGCCCACCCCGGAGAGCGGAGGAGGGCAGAGGCCAAAGACAGAGAGGGCAGAAGCTGAGCACGCCGACCCTCCTGGTCCTGCCGGCACCATCATCCTTACGGTCACTCGGGGCAAGAGCCCCCGGGCCGAGGAGGTGGGCGGGGAGGATGGGGAGCCCGGCGCGACAGAGTGAAACGGCAAAGGCAAGAAGCCACCCTGAAACGGGAGGTGCAGCCCCTTGGCCCGCCCCACCCTCATCTCCAGCTCCCCGGGCTAAGCTGGTGGGCGCCGCATCCCCCCCCCGAGAGGCTCTGTCGGGACGCCCCCCGACTCCCACACCTCTCAGACCCGACGCCCCTATAGCAGACGAGGACCTGCAGGGTCCACCGTGGCCAGTCCCCCACGGCAGCCCTGCATCTCCCGCTCAGAGCTCCCCCCGCCCCGTGAACCCAAACTGAGACCCAAGGAGGGGAAACGGTGGAGGCTCATCCTTGTCCCCGGGGCCTGTGGCCGCCGGGAGCGGGGGAGCTGTACGGATCCACCTGGAAGACCGGTGGCAGAGGGTGAGGGTAGCGCTGCAGGTTCCACTCTCAGAGAACGCGGACAGCCCCTTGAGGGGATGGCGCCCCCCAGAGTTGTGGGACGAGGAGCCCCGGGGGCAGGAAAGGTGCCAGGAGGGCCCCGGGTTCCACCCGGGCCGTGGGAAAGCCCTGCTCCCCCTCGGAAGGAATCGGACCGAGAATGCGTCTTTCTCGTTTCACCTCAGCCTCCGGAAGCACAGACCCCAACTGTGGACAATTAGGGTCCCCAGGGACTGTGCTATCTGTTCCTGTGTGATCTGCACCGTCCCTCTCTGTTTATCGCGGTCCTGGTCACGGTTTTTTCGTTTTACAATATACGTATTTCTTGGCAGCCGCCCGAACCCCGTGTGTAGTGAAGGAGGCTAATTAGTGAATTACTGGGTCCCACTTTTTTCCAGAAGCCATGCCCGACTTGCTGCGTGGGCACCATTTACTTGGTATCACAAAGAAGCATTTGCTGGCGCTTCCCCAAAGCAGAAACGGGGCCGGATGGAAGAAGGGATTGCTGGCCCCTGTCCCCGCAAGACGGGCAGTCATCACCTCCCCAGAGGGAAAGCCAGCCCCCGACTCTGTCCCCCACAGACCACAGAGGACCGCGACAGAAACGGCAAATACCTTGAGGTCGTGAGAGCTGGGCACCTAGACCAAAGCCTCCGTGGAAAAGTCTGGAACCTTTGAACCTAACGGCCCAGGAAAACTCGGGGATGGGGCGGCAGCTTCAAGTCGATTCTGAAGCCCTGAAGGGGACCAACCGGAGAGGCCTTTTCTGCTCTGGGTCTCCGAGGCAGACACATCTACCAACCGCGTGGCAGGAGCACACCCCTTGCCTGGGTGGGGTTTGCAGCCCCTGCAGCTCTGAGAACTCCGTGCGGGGCGCAGCCACCAGTAACGTGATGGAGGCGAGAGCATCTCGGTCCAGCAGAGCCAGCCACGGAACTCGGCTCCCAGGAACCCAAGACAAACCTGCACACCTTCCAGTAAGGACAGGGGCGCACAGGGAGTAAAGGAGAACCACGTGATCTTTAAGTTACAAAACCGCGATGTACGGCCCAAACCCAGGCCCACAGAGCAACCCGTGATGAACCACAAGTCTGCCCAGCCCCATCCCTGCAGAGAAAGCTCACTGAGAAAGATGGTTATGGAATCATCCCAACAAACCCTCTCCCAGTGGACACGGTCTGGACACTTGGACGCTGGGCTGGGCTTTCTCGTCCCCTCTGCCTTCCCCCGGGACGGGGTGGACACAGGTGCCGCCTCTTCAAAGTCCCTGGCCTGAAAGTCACTCCTGGGGCTGAGTTTGAGCCCCAGGGCCCACCAGGCGGGTCAAAACCCAGTCCCTCCAATGTTGAGCTGCACGGTCATATACAACCGGCAACTTCTGTGAGCCTCGGTTTCCTCACCTGCAAAATGGGTCAGGGCAAACCAGCTGCCGTAGCCAACAAGACTTCGGTGCCCAGGCACAGTCCAGTTTACTGCTCGCCCTTGACATGGTCGAGGGTGGCAGAGCCTCCCAGCTCACATTCCGCCGGCCAGTCCACGGCCACGCATATCTGCAAAAAGTCTAGATCGGCTGCTCGCTGCGGGTCCCTCGCTAACACAGGAAGTGCTCAGGATAGCGCCTGGCACAAATCGGCACTCACCAAACGGCAGCAAGGGATGGCGGGAGGCTGTCCGCAAACACAGCCAGTGGCCGCGCCGTCTCCTCCGTCCCTGCCAATGTCTGGCCAGAGCTGTGCAAACCAGACGCCCGGACTGGGCCAGGAGGAAGAGAAAGCCTCGTAGAAGACGAAGGACACAGGTGCACGGGGCCAGAGGAGACACCCAGACCCGACCCTCCTCTCCTCAACTCATTTTTTTTTTTTTTTTTTCCGGTACACGGTCCTCTCACTGTTGTGGCCTCTCCCGCTGCGGAGCGCAGGCTCCGGACGCGCAGGCTCAGCGGCCACGGCTCACGGGCCCAGCCGCTCCGCGGCACGTGGGATCTTCCCGGACCGGGGCACGAACCCGCGTCCCCTGCATCGGCAGGCGGACTCTCAACCACTGCGCCACCAGGGAAGCCCCTCTCCTCAACTCTTGAAACCTCACCTGAAGACCGTATTTCTATTTATTAATGTGTCCCCTTAAATCCCCAAATGTGCATTAACTTCAAATTCTTTGTGCACGCCGACAGGGATGAGCTTACAGGCTTGCTCTCCTCAACTCGGCTGCAGGACAGCTGGTGGCCTCCCATCCTCCATCCTGCCCTTCCGCTTCCCCAGGTGCACTACCTCTTTATCAGGGACAGCCCAATACCAAAGACCACATTTCCAAGGCTTCCCTGTAACTGTACGAGGCCACGTGACTACAATCTGCCCAGGAACGAGGAACCAGAACGGTGAGTGGAGCTTCCACAAAGTCCGCTTAAATGAGTCTCCTTCCCCTTCACCACCCTCCCTACTGCCTGGAAGAGAGAAGCAATGGCTGGAGCTCTTGAAGCCATTTTGGACCAGGACCTTGAGACTGGAAGCCAGGGACGAGGGGACAGAAAGAAAGATGGGAGGTGCCCGGGTCCCTGATGACTCCGTGGCAGCGTCACACCTGCCCTGCATTGCCTGCTTCCAGATTTGCTTTACGAGAGAGTAAACGCCTGCGAGCTTAGGCTACTATTGTGTTGCGTTTTTTTGCTATGTATAGGCGGCCGAGTCTAGTCTAACTGGTGCGGGCTCGGGTCTTGCACGTGAAGACAGAGCACCAGAGGAACGCCGTGCTGAGAGCTCCCTGATGTACCCAGAACTGACCCCACTTTACAGATGAAGGACCCGTGAGTCACTTTCCCACAGTTGCAAGAAAATGGGGGGAGGAAGTAGAGCCCAGAGCTGTCTGACAGGAGCATCCGTGAGTGCTTGGGGAAGAGGACTTGGCCATCCCGAGGCAGCCGGGTGTTTATTTCCACGTGGGGCAGAGCCAGAAACGAAGCTGCACCTGGGAGGTCACGGTCACCTGGCTGTCAAAATCCCTGGCAAACTAAACAGGCCGTGGAGTGTCGGGCTGGGCGTGGCCGCGTCTCAGGAGCACAGGTCTGATCTCTACTATCTCGACGTTTAATGAACGGAATATATTCACTCATTCACAGTGTACCTAGAACTGTGGGGTTTTTTTTGTTTTTTTTTTTTTGTTTTTTTTTTTGCAGTTTCCTGGCCTCTCACTGTTGTGGCCTCTCCCATTGCGGAGCACAGGCTCCGGACGCACAGGCTCAGTGGCCATGGCTCACGGGCCCAGCCGCTCCACAGCACGTGGGATCCTCCCAGACCGGGGCACGAACCCGCGTCCCCTGCATCAGCAGGCGAACTCCCAACCACTGCGCCACCAGGGAAGCCCTAGAACTGTGTTTTTAAATAAAGAAGAACAAAACAAAAAGAGCACGCCTCACTCCAGGGCAGGTCCCAGAGCAGCGCTGTCCCACACAACTTCCCGCGGGGACAGAAATGCTCCACGTCCCCAGACACACGTGGCCACTAAGCACTTGAAATGTGCCTGGTACGACTGAAGAACTAACGGTAGTTACCACTACAGCTCTATTCAAGTATGATCCACATACAATAAGCTGCATATAGTTAAAGTGCGTAACCCGATCAGTTCTGACGTTTGTATGTACCCAGGAAACACAGCCATGACCCCACATGTCCCCTCCTGCCCTCCTCGGGGGCCCCACCCCCACTCTATGGACAGCGTCACTCCTGAGGGTCCCCAGCCCCAGCCCAGGGCCAGCAGGCACTTAGCTGACTCTTTGCCCCCGGCCAGCCTCCTGGTAGAGATAAAAACCTGCAGCCCGAGTCTCATGTCTGGGTTGCCCAGGGCGTGACTGTCAGGCCCGACCTGTGGCACCACCTGGGCACTGGGGAGACGTTCAGAACCCCGGGCCGCCATCCAGACCTGCTGAATCACTGTCCCCTGCGAGTGGCACCCGGGACTCTGCATCTGTAAACACACTCTGCTTCGGTGCTCCACTGCCAACTGAAGCTTGACAGCAACGGTCTGCATCACTGCCCAGAGGAAATGCATTCAGGCGGCTCCAGACAAGTTTGCAGGGACTTATTTTCTCCCAAAGACACCGTAACTGACAGATCCTCCCAGTAAAGCCGGGTGACAGAGTGACACACCTGTGGGAAAAACTGTGCACACTGGAGGGTGGGCGCCCCCCCCCGACCTTCTGTCCCTGTGCCATCAAAAGAAATATAAATATTTGGTCTCTGGTCCCGGTCACTGACACAGAGCTTCTAAGACCCTTGGGATTTCAGGGGTCGTGGGAGCGTCATGTGCGGGGTTGTACGAGCGTCTCTTTCTAACGAGGTGACTCTGGGTGGGCTCGTGGGTAGTCCAGGACGGGGGCTGGTCACCAGAAAGACCAAGCCAGGATCAGAAACTTGGAACTTTCAGCCTCGTATCCCATCCTTCAGGGAAGGGAGAGGGGCTGGAGATTGAGTTACTACTCGGTCACGCCAGTGGGATGAAGCCTCCACACAGGTCCCTGAACCGTAGGGTCTGGAGGGCTTCCGGGCTGGTGAGCACACAGAGGTGCTGGCAGGGAGATGCGCCCACGGAGGGCATGGAAGCCTCGCCCCTCCCCCATTCCTGGCCCTATTTACCCCTTCATCCAACTGTCCCTGACCTGCATCCTTTAGAACAAACAGCTAACAGGAGGCAAAGTGCTTTCCTGAGTTCTGTGGGCTGTTCTAGCAAAGTATTGAACCCGAGGAGGGGTCGGTGGGAAGCCCCGACTTGCAGCCGGTCGGTCAGAAGCACGGGCGACAACCCGGCCCTGTGACGGGCGCGGGGCTGAGCCCTCCACCTGTGGGGTCTGTGCTAACTGCGGGGTCAGAGTGGCTTGGTGCGGAAAACCCACACGCTTGCTATCACAAGTGTTCTGAGAATTAAGAAAGGGTTTTCTTTTAGTCCCTAATTCACACCTTTCTGCTGAGCAATGCATACACCTGTGGGAACAGCTGTGTGCACTGGAGGGCATGCTGTCCCCTCTCGGGGACAGTCTGTCCCCATCACACTTTTCTATTGAAAAGTATCTCCTCAAAGTGCTGGCACATTCGTGCTGTACTTTGGCCCCATAACCAAAACCCCAAAAGAGGAGACGCTGCACAGGTGCCCCGGGCCGCCCAGCTGGGTTGGGTCAATGTTCTGGCTCCGTGCAGAGAGCCGTGTCCACCCGGAAGGGCTGCTCGGAGAGCCCCCACTAAGACCTGCAGAGTCACTGACTGCTGCAGGGACACAGTCCAGGCAGGGGTCCTCTGAGAACGCAGGCTCTGAACACACTGCTCCTTGGAGGCTGGGCACCCTGACCAGGTCCTGCCCCTGCGAAGCTGCTTTACGCTCTCTAGCAAACGGAGGGCACAATCCAGGCAATTCTGGGAGGTCCTGGATGGCTCCTGAGTGGGGTGTCTGCGCAGCACTCAACACGGCATTAAGGGCTCCAGCTGGCCGGTCCCCAGAGTCTGACTCCAGGGCAAGAAGCAGAAGTCAATAAAAGGGTTTGCTTGCGCTTCCTGCTTCCAGAGAGAGCACAGGAGCTGCCCCGGGGGCCCAGCCCCACCCGCTCAGCAAACACATCACCATGGGGAAAACTGTTCTGCCTGCAGCTCTCTGGTCTGTTCAATGAGCCCAGGGGATGAACGGTAAAAACTGGTGGTACTCCAGAAAGACGCAGGCCCCCAGACAGAGGTCCGCGTGTATGTGGGGAGGAAAGAAAGGATGCCTGCGGCCATCTCCAGAAACTCCTGCCAGGCGGGGCTGAATCATTTGTTCAGTCTGCAAACATTTACGGGGCCCGAACTGTGTGCCAGGCCCTGCTCTGGTTTCTGTGATTCGGAGGTGAACAAGACAGACCCCTTTTCTCATGGGACCAGCCTTCTCCAGGGCGAGTGACAGGAGCTTATTAATAAGATGCTTATCAGCATGCTGGAGGACACAGGGCAGGGGACGGTGGGGCGTGTGGGGAGGGAGTGGCCAGAGCTGCCAGGGGACCTGAAGGCCGTGAGGGAGGGGCCAGGAAGGGCCGGGTCGGAGGGGAGAGCAGCCTGGCTTGATGCAGCAGCTGCAAAGAGGCCAGCACAGGGCTTCCCTGGTGGCGCGGTGGTTGAGGGTCCGCCTGCCGATGCACGGGACACGGGTTCGAGCCCCGGTCCGGGAACTAGATCCCACACGCCGCGGAGCAACTAAGCCCGTGCGCCACAACGACTGAGCCTGCGCTCTAGAGCCCGTGAGCCACAACGACTGAGCCCACGGGCCACAATGACCGAAGCCTGTGCACCCAGAGCCCGTGCTCCAAAACAAGAGAAGCCACCGCAGTGAGAAGCCCGCGCACCACAACGAAGAGTAGCCCCCGCTCGCCGCAACTAGAGAAAGCCCGCGCGCAGCAACGGAGACCCAACGCAGCCATAAATAAATAAATAAATTCATTTTTACAAAGAAAAACGTCTCGAGAATCACCACGTGTTTCCTGGGGGCAGAGTGGCGCCGCTGAGAGCTGCTGGGCTGGATCATGGGGGCAAAATGGTGGGTGTGGGGCGTGAGGGGGGAGCAAGGAACAGCAGAGAGGTCTGGTCTGGACGACCCCCCAGCTCCAGGTGGACTCAGCACAGTGTGGCCTCCGGCTCCTTGGCTGGTCCAGGGACCCCCAGCAGCCCTCCACCTCCCTGCCTGCTGGACGACACCCGACCACAAGGAGATGCTCAGATTCTGCACCTGCGACGTGGAGACCACGTCAGGGAGCCATGGGGAGGCCAGCTGGACAGTCACAGAGATGCAGCAGCAGGCTGCCCTTTGGGGATGGCCATGGAGAGATTATGGGGGAGCAGGAGGTGGGCCCCCCACAGAGGAGAGCATGCAGCGATGCCAGCAGCTTTCCCCAGTCAGTCCCAGGGGAGAACGTGCCCCCCACCCTTGGGAAAGGCCTGCCCCACAGGAGGTTTCTGTCCAGAGCCCCATCACGCCATAAACATCCCGGCTCCAGTGGCAGGGATGTCAGCCCTGTTATAGGTCAACGTTAATCCTGAAACACAAACACCACCCAACCAAAAGTGACAACTCAGCCTAAATACCTCAGGCCCTAAACCCCGGGAGGTGCCCTGGGCTGTACCGTCAAGTCAGAAAGTCAGTGGCCCCTGGTAAGTCAGACCCAGGATCACCACGTAACCCGGCAATTCCGCTCCTAGGCGTGTACCCAAAGCACCGAAGCAGGCGGTCAAACTAACACCTGTACACGAGTGTTCACACAGCTCTGTTCACGGTAACCAGCAAGCCCGTGGCCATCAACAGACGAACATGCAGATCCCACAATGCGATATTCCTCAGCCGTAAAAAGGATAAAGTCCCGACGTGTACAATGTGGATGAACCTTGGAAACATCGTGCTGAGTGAAAGAAGCCAGACACAGAAACAGGAGTCCACTTCCATGAAAGGCCCGGAAGAAGCAAATCCACAGAGCCCAAAAGCAGACCACCAGGGTGCCAGGGGCTGGGGGAGGGAGGAGTGGGGTGTGGCTGCTGACAGGTGCAGGGTTTCCTTCCAGGATGATGGAATGTTCTGGAACTAGACAGTGGTGGTGACTGCTCTGCACTATGAATTTCTTTAATGCCGCAGAATTGCACACTTTCAAGTTGTTAAAATGGTAAATTTTATGCTACGTGTGTTCGCTCTCCTTCCCTTCCTGGCACACACGTGTTGACAAGGGCCCCCGGATCTAGTCCTCAGGGGCCCTGCTGACATCAGGAGATTCTCCCCAGGTGGACACAGGGGGCCCCTCACTGACCAGCCGCCGCATCCTGTCCCTGAACTTCCTTCCCTGCAGACACACCCCCAGGAACCAGGAGCAGGGCTGTCACAAGGAAGCTTCTTTGGAAGAAAGGCCAGATGAGGGGCTTTGCGAAGCACCCCAAGAACACGAGCCTTCAGTGAGTCCCTTGTCTCCGGGGAAGAGCCCAGTGGAAGCCCTGAGGGTGCAGAACTCACGTGCACCACGTGACACACAAAACACGTGCACAGAGACACACACCACACAGGCACGTGGACACACACGCGCACATGTACACACGTACACACACCCACATATGTGGACACACACGTGCACATGTACACACATCACAATCACAGCACACACACAAGTGCACCCACATCTTGCCTTCCCAGGGCCTGCCAGGAAACGGCCACAGGGAGCGGGAGGAGGGAGGAGGGAGGAGGGTCTTCTCCCAGACGCGGCTGTGCTGCTCAGGGGTTATCACCTGCTCCTTGGAGGAGGCTTGGTCTTGCGCAGATAAGGCGGACCAAAGGAGCACGATGGATGGATGAACCGCGCTGAAAGCTAACTGACAGTGATTCATGGGGGAAGTTTCGCTCCTCGGGATAAAGCCCTCTCTGTAGAGAGGGAAGGGGGTGGGCACAGACAAAGGCAGTGCAAAGTTCTGGGAATCCATGTGACTTTTAGTGGGGACTCTGGTGCTCGAAGAACATGGGTGGGTGAGTGGGGGTCTCAGCGGCCATGAAGAGGGCGAAAGGGGGTCGGGAGGGAGAGCAGGGGGTGGGGAGAAGCACCTCTGTGGATTCCAGAATCGGAGTAGAAGGAAAGCCGGCCCACTCTGCCCGACAGACAGAGGAAGCTCCATCTCTCCACTCCCGCTGGGTTTCCCTGACTGGCCGCAGCTTTGTCTGTCCTGGGCTTCCCTCCTTGCCTACTGCGAAAAGTCTCTGTCCATCAAAGCCAAGCAGGCTCCAGACCATCCCTCCCCACCCAATGGCCAGTGACGGGCCGGCCCGAGAGCTCATTCAATTATCCGGACTCTGCACCTCTCTTCCCCGGGGGGGGCCCCAGCACTGTTCTCCCCTGTGCTGGGCCCAAGGTCTCTCTCCGTTCCTGATCAGAACCCAACCCCAAGGGAGGACCTGCAAACTCCTCGGCACTGACAAGCGAGAGATAAAGCCTACCGGGTTACCTATATCAATAGGAACTTAAGTCAAAGGAATGACTCTCTAATGGTGGAACGTCAAGTTGAATATTCTTTATGACTTATCAGAGATCTGGGAACCTACCACAAAAGAAGCAGAAAACTCATATATTTGCTAGAAGGGTTTTTTATGTTCACAAAAGATAGAGCTGTCGTCCTCAGTGAGCTGCAAAGACATAATCCCCAAAGTGCCATTAGCAACTCAAAAACAAAATACCCGCCCCAGTGAAACGGTAAACACGGCCCAGAGGGGCCACTATTCCAATCAAGTCAACTCAGACCTCACAGGGACTGGCCCCATGGGGTTTCACTTGTTCCCTAAGTCCCCCCAGAGGCAGGTGTCACCCTCCCTTTTATGGGTGAGGAAACTGAAGCTGGGGGGACAATCTGCCAGGTGAGCATCCGTGAAGGGCCGAGTTGGTTCTGTCTCCCCGCCCCCCAGATGAGAGCCCAAAAGACCCCAGAGAGAGAGAGCCTTGGAGACAGAAAAGGCTGGGTGGACCCTGTCTCAGTCCATCCAGGCTATAACCGAATGCCACAGACAGGGTGGCTTGAACCCCAAACATCTATTTCTCACAGTTCTGGAGGCTGGAAGTCCAAGATCAAGGTGCCGGCAGATTCGGTGTCTGGTGAGGACCCGCCTCCTGGTTCACAGGCCGTCTCCTTCTCGCTGTGCCCTCACGTGGCAGAGGGTACAAGGGAGCTCCCTGGGGCCTCTTCTTATAAGGGCACTAATCCCATTCGTGAGGGCTCCACCCTCATGACCTCATCACCTTCCAAAGGCCCCACCTCCTAACACCATCACCCCGGGGATTAGGTTTCAACATATGAATCTGGCCGCGGGGTGGACACACACCTTCAGGCTACAGCAGCCCCACACCCTGCCTGCAGAGACTGGCGCCAAGGAGAGGATTTACACAACACTGTGGAAAACGCTGGTCTGCCGCCCACCCTGCAGCCCTCACCCAGCTGAGACCCCCACCCAGACCCGCCACCCGCCACTCCCAAACACTCCTGAGACTCTCCTTTCCCCCCCACCACCCCACCTCCTCCAAAAGGCATCAGCGGTGTCTCGTTTCCCCGCCTCACCAAGCCCATTTTCCTAAGTGACTGAGATTCTGTAACACCATTAAACATGAGTTAATTTGCTTTTCCTAATGATACCTCCACCGCGGCAGGACATCTCTCCTTTTCCAGTTGAAAGACATCTTGCGGTGATTTCTCCAGTTACATTAATAGGGAAACCATGAGACAGGCTGAAGAGGAACGGATGCTTCCAGCTTCCAACACAGAGGATCAAGGTCTTAGCCGTGGTGGACAGACAAACAGGGCAGAAAGACTGCCAATGTTCAGGGTCTTCCTTCTGAGTTGTCCAGTGCTTCTAACCCATGCCCAGCGCTTACCCCCCACCCCCCCAACCCCTACCCCCCCAACCCCCCACCCCCACCCCCACCCCCGTCACCACACCACCAGAAACATCTAGGAATCCAGGCCAGAGACGGGAGCGCCTGGGGGTGGGACCGCTGAGCCCTCACTGGTGCGGGGACCATGCTGGAACTCCACGCCCCCTCCTCCCAGCTTCACGGGGCTGATGGAGGGCGCTATCATCCTGCTTCCCATTTTGTAGATGAGGCCAGCGAGGCGGTGCCGATGACCACCAATGTCACACATTTAAGGAGCACAGAAGCAGGACTGAAATCGGGTGGGCCTGACTCCCTCCCCGCCTTCTCAGCCCCGGGGACCCACAGTGCCCGAAAGGCCGCCACGGCCCTGTCACAGCATGCCCACCACCTCGTAGCCCCACCTCTCCCCTCACATCCAGGCCCGGCTCGGCCCTCGGGGTTTACCTCCGCTTGACTCTCCGCACCTCCTCCCGGACCCGCCTTGCTGCCGTGTCTCTGCATTTCTGACACGCACCCCGCTACCCACCGAAGGCTAAAACTACCACCACATGCTGCTCCAGAACCTTCTGTGCGTGGGGCACCATCCTTCCCAGGTGCCCACAGCCCACCTGTGGAACAGCTACAAATGGGAAACAGAGGCAACATCCCAGGCCTCGCCACCAAAGCGGGCCCAGCTGGGCTCTGCAGTCAGGCTCGAAGGCCCCAGGCCTCCGCGTTCTCTGCTCGGCCACGGAGCCGCGTCCCGAGACCCGCCCTGAAGCCGCGCAACCCCAGTTGAGGGGTTCCTGGAACCCGGGTGCCCAGACTCCCAGCCCGGGGCCTCACGGACCCCAGTGGCCGGGACAGCTGGCTGATCTCCCCGCCATTCTACTCCACGGGTCATAGGCCGCCTGCTCAGCCAGGGAAGCGCCAGGGCGACGGAATTGCCTTGAACATTCCTCTCGTCCTGGGAGGGAGAAAGGGCGCTGGGCCATTTTTGCCACCCGCTAAAATATTTCCGTATCAAAAAGGAATGCAAGCTGGAAACGGCACAGCAGCCGGAGGCACATGGATGTGGTCTGTTTCAGGGAAGCAAAACCAAGAGTGTGCCCTCGGCAGCCCCGGGCCAGAGGTGGGAGGCCCGGCCCATCCTGCCCTGCCATCCTTCAGCAGAGCCCAGAGTCAGCTTCAGCTGGCCCCAGACCCCGGGGCAGCTTTCTGTGTGCTCAGCCCTGCCCGGCCCGGGCGCTGCCATCTCTGTGCCAGGTGCTCTGGGGAGGCCAAGGAGGCCCGGTGTGGCCATGAAGAGGGCGAAAGGGGGTGGGGAGGGAGAGCAGGGGGTGGGGAGAAGCACAGAAGACGTACCACAGGCCGGACCCTACTACCTGCCAGGAGCCAGGCCTCCCAGCTGGGAAAGCGGCAGCTCGAACAGGTAAAGGGATCTGCTATAGACGTTGAGCTGAGAGCCTCATCCCGGTCGGCCCCTAGAGGCCACGCCCGGCCCTCCCATCACCCGGGACCTGGGCTCCAGGGGCCAGGAGACAGAGCCTGGGCTCTCCTCAGACCCACAGAGGGCCTCCGTGTCCCCACTGGCACAACAAGGGCTCTGGCTGGAAGACTGCCAAGGCCAGCCATTCTAGCATCTGTGCTGGAGAAACCCAGGGTGGCTTCACAGAGGAAGAGATGCCGGGCCGTCCCGGAACCCTGTCACGGGGTCAAAGAGGAGAGTCTGGGTGGTTGGGCAGAGAGGTGCGCAGTGGCCCCTCTGCCTGCCCACTCGCATGGGCGTGGGGGCCCACAGCCCCGTGCGGACCAGGCTGACACTGGCGGGGAGCCACTCCTCCCTAGACACTCGCCCTCCGTCATCCCGGCTGACGGCACAGGGGAGCCTGGGGTTGGCCCGGGACGGGGGTGCTGCCTGTCCCCCTCCAAGCTCCCTCTGGTCTCCCCACAGCAAACAGACAGCCTCCAGCCACCACAGCTGCCTGTTGATGACCCGCTGTGTCCTCCACAGTGAAAGGCACCCAACTGGGGTCCTTGATGGTCACAGTCCCAGAGCTCTCCAAGTACCCTGACACACCCAGACCGAATGTCCCAACTCATAACTTCCCACCCGCACCCTTTCTGGCCACTGCGCCCTCCACGGGGGGTACGGCTATCGGGGTGCATCAGGTGTAACGCATAATTAGTCTCTAATTTAAAATAGGAAAAGTGGGCTTCCCTGGTGGCGCAGCGGTTGGGAGTCCGCCTGCCGATGCAGGGGACGCGGGTTCGTGCCCCGGTCCGGGAGGATCCCACGTGCCGCAGAGCGTCTGGGCGCATGAGCCGTGGCCGCTGAGCCTGCGCGTCCGGAGCCTGTGCTCCGCGACGGGAGAGGCCGCGACAGTGAGAGGCCCGCGTACCGCAAAAAAAAAAAAAAAGGAAAACTAATGACTTGTCATTGGTTTCATATGTGTACTCTTTGAAAACTCAAAGGCCTAGGAGGAAACACGGGGACACTCAAAGGGTCCTTGGAGGACCCGAGCTGGGGATGCAGACCCGGGGTTCTCCCGAAGACCCCAGCCCTCGGCCTCCAGGCTCAGGCATGCCAGCTGGAGAGCGGGGACAGTGGCAGCTGCCTCTCACCACGCTGACCCCTGCACCTGGCAGTGGGCACACCACAGTGTTTGCTGAATGAATGAAAGACCACTGAATGTCCGGAAGGAAAGCTGTGTCTCGCTCTAAGGAATCCGGACCCCGAGTCTTGAGCCCAAATACACCAGGACCCACTTCCCTGACCCCAATCTCTGCAGCCCCACAGACCCACCCGGGGCTGCGGCCGGGGACCCTCCTCTCAGCCCATCCCTTCCTGCCCTGTGACGCTGACCTGTTCCTCCCGGTCTAAAAACTCTTCACTCTAAGAGCTTCAACAGAGTGAAGTCATTTCGGCCATACCAAATTTATTTATCGTATTTTTATTTTTTAATTTTTTTTTTTAAAGTAAATCTGTAGTTACTATTGCGAAAGGATGATTGTTGACATTTAAGATTCTGGCCTAAATTCAGTTTAATGATTTTGTTTTCCACAGCACACAATGCTGAATAAAACTCCAACTAGTTATTTATATTTCAGATGCGTGCTGGTTATTTGTCTTTGATATGCGGGATTTTTTCAAATGACAAAGTGGAATTCCCTGGCGATCCAGTGGTTAGGCTTCGGCCGGCGCTTTCCCTGCCGTGGCCCCGGGTTCAATCCCTGGTCAAGGAACTAAGATCCCACAAGCCGCGCGGCACGGCCAAAAAAAAAGGAGAATTCAGAATTTAAAAAATAAATAGAAGGGACCCAAGAACACTCAGCTCGCCTGTGCCCACCTGCAGCGAAGAGATTCGAGCGGGTTCGGGAGGTCCGCAGAGAATGAGGCCGCACACCGGCCGAAGCCAGGGGCCATAACGGAGGTGTCACCGGGGTCGAGGTCACAGCCGCCTCATTCCCGGGGGGGGGGGGGGAGGCTTCATGACGGCCACCGCGGTGACACGGCCGCACCGAGCCCGGTACAGCCACAGCCCAGGCCAAGGGCCTGGTCTCCCCAGGACGGCTAGGAATGGTCCAGTCCTCCCTGGACCAGTGGGCCGGGGACCGGCCACAAGTGCCCCCGTTAGGCTCTCTCGTCTGTAATCAGCCCAGCGTCCGCCCGTGGTCACGCTCTCCATGAACGTCACGCCCGATGCTCCTTTCTGTGGCTGACTCCTAGTCCTCCTCGAAGGAGCATCTGCCCTCTCAGACGCCCAGCGACCCCTCCTGCATCTGAGAGGAGCCCCCCAGCATCCCCCGAGGCCGCCCTGGGGACCGGCTCTGACTTCAAAGCTGCCTCCCCACGTTCCCACCCGGCTCCCCGGCCCGCGAGGAAGCCCGGGGCCTGAGCGAGTACGAGAAATCAACCACTGATTAATACAAATCTCCGCGGAGCCCAGCTGCCCAGACGTTCTTTCTTCATGGAAATTAAGCCACGAGGCCTGGACGTGAGGGCTGTTCTAATGACGTCTGCAGGTAGCAGTTAGCCCGGGCGCGTCCCAGCGCTGGCAGGTTTAGTGGGCCGGGTGATGGCATGCAGGTATGCTGACTGATACCCACAAGACAGGACGGACACCATCGAGAGCTACTGAGGGGCCCGGGAGCTGTCTGGTTTCAGTTTGCTTTGCATGCCCTGGAGGCCTCTCTCTACCCCGTTCCTGGGAGGCGGTGGGACAGCCCCAGCCTGCCCTACCTGGCTGAGCTGGGGGGAAAAGAACGTCCACCCTTGGCTCTGTCACAGCTGTGACCCCAGAAGTGTCTACCTGCCTGGGTTTCCCAGCCAGGGAAGGGGCCTGATACTCAGTGATGGGGACGGAGACGTGCCTAGTGACCTGGTGGCCTGGTAGGGAGAGCACTGGGGTGGGGCGCTTTGGAAGGTGGGGTTCCGGGAACAGGGGAGAGTCGGGCTGGACCGGGCAGACCCTGGGCATTCTGTGAACATTTCACCAACTGTCCATCAGCAAGTGGAACCTGGCTGCTCCTCCCACAGAGGCCCTGTCCTAAAAGCTGAACGTCTGTCCTCCCTCAAATATATGGTCAAATGAAAAGGGAAAAAACAAGCCAAGAATATGATTAAAAGATGAGCAAAGACTTGAATGAACATTTCTCCAGCGGAGATACACAGATGGCCAATAAGCACATGAAAGGATGGCCGACATCACTAACCACTAGGGATTGCAAATCAGAACCACAATGAGAGACCACGTCACCCCCATTAGGGTGGCTATTATCAAACACACACACACACACACACAGAAGATAACAAGCGCTGGTGAGAAGGTGGAGAAATTGGAACCTTGTGCACTGTCGGTGGGATGTAAAATGGTGCAGAAGCTGCGGAAACCATTATGCTGGTGCCTCAAACAATGCAACACAAAACTACCACCTGATCTGGTAATTCCACTTCTGGGTATATAATCAAATGAAATGAAAGCAGGAACTCAAAAAGATATTTGCACACCTGTGTTCACAGCAGCATGACTGACAATAGCCCCCAGCCTCACCTTACCCACAGATCTCATTTGTAAACAAACCCCGCATTCTACAAGGCCTGCCCCAGAGCCTGGATCCATACAGGTGAGACTGGAGACCAACCTCCTCCCACGCGTCCCCTCAAGAGCGAGAGCCACCAGGCTGGGGGTGGGGCACCTCCTCTTTGGACCGAGCATGGGCTTCACTCCATAGTGAGGCTGCTCAGCCTTCCGGGGCCCAGAGCCCTGGAAGGTGAGAGGGCTGCAGGTTTAGGAATTCAAGTATAAAAGTGGTGAACGAAGCTTTGCACACGCACGGGCACAGCAGCAGTGCTCACAACAGCCAAGAGGTAGCAACTGCCCAAACGCCCGGCAATGGGTGATGGATCAACAAGATCTGGTCCAGCCATACAATGGAATACGATCCAGCCTCAGAAAGGAAGGGAGGGCCTCCCTGGTGGCGCAGTGGTTGAGAATCTGCCTGCCAATGCGGGGGACACGGGTTCGAGCCCTGATCTGGGAAGATCCCACGTGCCGCACAGCAACTAGGCCCGCGAGCCACAACTACCGAGCCTGCGTGTCTGGAGCCTGTGCTCCGCAACGAGAGAGGCCCGCGCACCGCGATGAAGAGTGGCCCCCGCTTGCTGCAACTAGAGAAAGCCCTCGCGCAGAAACGAAGACCCAACACAGAAAAAAGTAAATAAAATTAATAAACTCCTACCCCCAACATCTTCTTTTAAAAGGAAAAAAGGAAGGGAATTCTGACACATGCTACAGCATCGATGAACTTGAACACATTATGCTGAGTGAAAGAAGCCAGAACAGAAACTAAAGGCTACATCTGTATGATTGTGTTTATGTGAAATGTCCAGAATAGGCAAATCTGTAGAGATAGAATAGAGACTAGTGGTTGCCAGGGGCTGGGGGATGGGAGAGGAGGAACTGGGGTTTCCTTTGGAACTTTAATCAAAAAATTCCGGGGCTTCCCTGGTGGCGCGGTGGTTGAGAGTCCGCCTGCCGATACAGGAGACGCGGGTTCGTGCCCCGGTCCTGGAGGATCCCACGTGCCGCGGAGCGGCTGGGCCCGTGAGCCGTGGCCGCTGCGCCTGCGCGTCCGGAGCCTGTGCTCCGCAACGGGAGAGGCCACAACAGTGAGAGACCCGCGTACCGCAAACAAAAAAAAAATTCCAGAACAAGACAGTGGTGATGGCTACACGGCACTGTAAACATATGGAATGCCACTGAAATGTATACTTTAAAATGGTTAAAAAGGTAAATTTTGCATTAGGTCCATTTTATGACTGTAATTTTTTTTAAAGAACGGCAGAGTCAAAAAGGACGATGCAGGGTGAACACCCCAGGGCTCCAGCCGAGACTCCCTAACCCGCATGTCAGGCGGGCAGGGCAGGGAATCTGCGTGCTGAACCAGCACCCCTGCTGCGGAGGACCTGGGGTAAACGGGCAAAGGTCTGAACCACAGCGGGGTCTCTCCCCCAACAAGGTCGCAGCCACACACCTTGTGATTCAGAGGCACTGCCCATAAACCCCGAAGGTCTGACCGGCCACAGACCCCCACCTGCCATGTGCCGTTTGAAGAAGCAGCATTCCTTGGGAAAGGCCTTCCAGGATGCCAAGGAAGAACACTGTGTTACAATTAATTTATTCTGATCTGTTTTCTTCTTTCCTTCTTGGTCTCATTCAGCTTTTTTGCTGCAAACATCAAGTTGTCAGGCTTCAATAGAAACAATGTCTTGGGGCGCTAGGGAGAAACAATTAGCCAATTAAAATTTAATTAACTGTGGACACAGACCAAAAAAAAAAAATAATAGCATGCACGAGTGATGCCAGGACTAGTTGAGAAAATTGGAGCTCCCAGCCCCCTTGGGTGGGGCCCTCAGGGTACAAGTCGCGGATGAGAGTGATAACCACGAGGTGTGCAGCTTACCCAACACCCACAGGGACCAGAAAGGCCCCCCCCCCCCCAACGACCACCGCCAAGAGGTCAGCCAGCCAGTCCAACCCTCTGTTCACAGATGGGGAAAGTGAGGCCAGAGGGGAGCACAGGAGCCTGCCCACGTGCCAGGAGGTGCAGCGGCCGAAGCAGGGCTTGGACGCAACTCTCCTTATCCCCCACCCCGACTTCTCCATTGCACGTGTCTGCTGCCACCATCGGCACCCGAGTCCCCTCTCCCCAGGAATGATCCTAAGTGAGAAAGGAGTCGACGGGTAGGACTCGCCCACCAAGGATCATGGAGCCACCTCCTGGCCATCAGCCCCTCCCTGAACCCCTTCCAGGGGTAGAGGGGCCAAAACAAAGGCCCAGAGCCTCCCGGGCCTCACACACAAGACCTGCCCATCTCCCACAGGGCGGTGGACCCAGATCACTCACAGCTCCTCAGACCTACAGGGACTCAACCAACAAAACGGAAACTTCCTGGCCTCCCCTGGTGGCGCAGTGGTTAAGAATCCGCCTGCCAATGCAGGGGACACGGGTTCAAGCCCTGGTCTGGGAACTAGATCCCACATGCCGCGGAGCAGCTAAGCCCGTGCGCCACAACTACTGAGCCTGCGCTCTAGAGCCCGTGCACCACAACTACTGAGCCTGCGCTCTAGAGCCCGTGCGCCACAACTACTGAGCCTGCGCTCTAGAGCCCGCGAGCCACAACTACTGAGCCCACGAGCCACAACTACCGAAGCCCGTGTGCCTAGAGCCGTGCTCTGCAACAAGAGAAGCCACTGCAATGAGAAGCCCGCGCAACACAACGAAGAGTAGCCCCCGCTCGCCGCAACTAGAGAAAGCCCACGCGCAGCAACAAAGACCCAACGCAGCCAAAAATAAATAAATTAAATAAATAAATTTATAAAACAAAAAACGAGACTTCCCCAACCCTTGTCCACTATGCGGGCGATGACGGCCAGTGGCTGCCGCCCAGAAACGGAAGCAGAGAGAAAACCACTCCCAGCACCAGTGAGAAAACGTGGGGTCAGCATCTGAACGGCTTATTTGACTCTGCGTGTGCCTGCACGCGTGTGTACACGTGTGTGCCCGGTGGTGAGTTCCTCTGAAAGCGGACGGGCTAAAAACATCCTGAAATGACAACCCGCAGTTAAAAGGAGGAAATGTTTTCAAGAAGCTCAGAAAGCCTCAGCCAAAAGGCCTGCAGGCGGCTCTGCGGGGCCTGGAGGCCGCCCCTGCTCCAAGGCAGCCGCATTTTAATATTTTAATCAGTAGTTAGCACCCAGTGGATGCTGAGGAGGCCAGCCTGGATCGCCTCCTGCCGACGTCGGGGGTGGGGGGTGGGGGGGGTGCCGATGAACTCGCCGCAGCCTGGGCACCAGCAGCAGACAGGCCTCAGGTGAGCGCAAGGCAGCCGCGCTCAGCAAACGCATGAACTAACGTCAGGGAAATGAGCGAACGCGGGGAGATCGGGCTGTCGGATGGATGCCCCAAGGCTGCCGGCTCCTTCCCGGAGCAGAGCCCCGGGAGCTGCCTGCATTCATCGAGGAGGAGGAGGAGGAGGAGGAATTGACATCTCGATCCCGAACGCAGGACGGCGGGACAAGGGTGGCGGGTGAGGCCGGGACTCCAGCAGCGGGATGGGCTGTCGGCCACCCCCCTGCCCCGCTGCCAAGGCCACGGCCACCGGCTCCGCGCGGGCTGGTACAACGAGGGCACCACCCCCGGGACTCGCGCAGGCAGACACGCAGCCGCGCCGTCTCAAATCTTCCTCCAGCAGCCGAGACGGGGCCCATCTGCAGGCCCATTTTACAGATGGGAAAACTACAGCCCCCGGGGGTGAGGCGAACCGTGGGTCAAGCCCACTCGCCAGCGTCACACTCTGTCCCAAGCCCCCGAAGGTGCCTCAGTGGGTCCACTTTTACCTGGCTTCCCGAAGCATCAGCACTGTCGAGAAGTCCGGAGGGCAGTGGGGTGGGGTGCTGAGTGTTTGCCGGAGGGGCCGGGGCAAGAGAAGTAGTCATGGCAATAGCAGGACAAGTGGGAGGTCTGGCAAAGCAAACCGGTTTCCTCCCACGTGTCAAATCCAGTAGACTCTCGGGGTACAGGGGTGCGTGCAGAGGGGCTCGGTGGGAAGGTGCTGGGATCGATAAGTGATGCCTGCCCAGGGCTCTGCAGGGGGTGGCAGCATGCGCCAGGCGCTGCCAGGCCAGGGGGACGGAGAAGGGGAAGGACAGGCCGGTGATAAAAGAGGGTCCCAGGCAGAGAGGACGAGTGGGACAGAGGGCAAGGAGGGAGGGCACCTCTACCGCAGAGACAACCGCCGAGGGGCCCTGCGGCTGGGCCAGCAGATCCAGGCTCTGGACGCAGCCAGAGCAGGTGGCGGCTGACCCGCGGACAGTCGGAGGGTCTGGGATGCTGGGGGACAGGGCCTGCTTCCCACATCCAGGACAGCTGTGACCAGCCGCCCCACCACCAGGGCCCTCAGGCAGCCCGTGAGGCCCCAGCCCTGGCCCCCCGCCACTGCCTCCCAGAGCCCTGATCCCAAGGAGGTGGGTTCCCTCAGCTGTTACGGACACTTAGTTTCAAACTATGCTTTTACCCTCTTCAGAACACTTCCCGTAAGCAAGATGTCAGGCAAAATAGGAAAAGAGAAAACAGATAAAAGTGGACTCACTCCGATTCAGCAGGGCCCTGCCTTCTGCCTCCTCCTGGCCTCCAGAGACAGGCCCGGATGGTTTAAAATTCACTGCAGGAGGGAACGCACCGCCTTGTGCCCTTTGAAAAGCTGATGGTCAGCCCTCCCCTCCTGAGTCGGGCCTCTCGTGGCCTCTCCCCAGACAGCCCTGCCAGCCTCCATGCTGCCTCCCGGCCCCCATATCGCCCTCCTGGCCTCCACACTGGCCCCCGATTAGCTTCCCAACCCCCTGCAGATGGCAGAATTCCACAGAGCTGAGCACTCCTTGCCCCTGCAAACAGCTGCCTCACTTGGCAGGGGGAAGGGACGCGGGAGAACGCAGAGCTCGGCCTCCGCCGTCCGCAGGACCCGAATCGACCCCCCAGTTCCACCACCGCCGTGGGACACAGGCGAGACATATCCTTCTCTCTGGGCCTTGGTTTCCTTCCCCACTTCCCGAGGCCCCTGAAGACCGCGGGAGCTCACGGGTGCGGGCACACAGAGCGCGGGGCTCCGCAGGGGGCGGGAAGCGCGGGCGGGGTGCTGGCGGGAGGGCTCCCGGCAGGGCCGGCACTTGGGGGAAACGCTGCGCGCCCCGCCTCGTGCACTGACTTAAGGAGAGGCCTGTCGTCCGCCCCCGGCCGTGCTGAGGGCCAGGTTGAACCACTTCGTAAGTTTCTGAGCCCAACAAAATGTTTTCATGGATAATAAATAGAGGAGAATTCAACCCGTTCACTAGAGGGTGTGCTCTGCTCTTTAACTCAAATGACAGAAACAGCCTGGCAGACCTTCCTCCCGGGTTGTTAACTGCACTCAAAACGGGGGGCTAAAGTGAGCCGAGCTGACCAGGTAGGGCTGTGGGTCCAGGGCGGCCCAGGCAGGGGACACGCAGGGAATCGGGCCCCCGACGTGGGCGATGCCCCACCCCCCGGAGAAAGATCCTGGAGGGGACCCCGGGCCCGCCTGGGCCTCCTGACCCACCGAGGGCACCAGGGCCTTCTGCAAGATGCCTCACCCTCACCCCGTCGCCACCAGCAGCCTCCAGGCTCCTCCAGTGAGACCCACAGGCTCTCGCAAAGACAGACCGGTGCACCGCCCCCACCCCAGGTTGGATTCTAGGCACGGGAAGAGAGCGTGAACGTCCCTACCGCCAGGCAGCCCGTGGTCCGGTCAGGGCACTGTGACCCGCAGCCCTGGTAAGGAAGGAAACCGCTTAGACGGTGCACACACTGGGCCCAGGGCGCAGCCCCGCCGTTTCAAATCGCGCGACCTGAGCCGAGGCCCCTGGGAGGTGAGGGCGGTGGCCCTGTGGTGCGGTGAGAGCATTACAGGCCGAGGGGCAGCCTGCAGGAAAGCCCGCGATGAAAATGAGGGGGTGAGCTGGCAGGAAGCCGGGAGCGGGTCCCAGGAAAGACGGCCCGGGGCCACCCCGAGCCAGAGGCCGGCCATGGCCTCCTGGAGGCTGGGGTCCACCCCCCGGGCCCCCACTCCTTCCTCCTTCCCTGCCTGATGCCCACCCAGAGGACAGACTCGCCCCCTACAAAGCTTTCTCGGTCCCACCCCTGGCTTCACGGTGCAAGTAAACGCGCCCAGGGGGTGGCTGGTCCACAAAGGATTACAATGAAGAGAAGGATGGCCACGGGGTCCCAGGCCACACGGAGAGCTGTGTCCCCAACACAGCGCCCGTGGGGCTCCGATCGACAGGGGGCAGCTGGTACGGCCACATTCGCGATTAAGTTCCGGGAAAGTCGGCAGCCCAGGGTCACTGCCTGGACCGACCCCAGCGGCGATGCCAGGCAGGACCGGAAGTGTTGGCAAAGCCACCACTTCGCCACCCTACTGAGGAGGCTCACGACGAGGAGATGAGGCTGTCCTTCCATGGTGATTTCTATCCACAGTCCCTGGGACCAAGACACCAGAAGAAAGCCACAAAAACCCTGCAGCCTCACCAGGATCCTCCGTCCAAAACTGCCAACCAGATTCCACGCTAAGGCATCCCGGGGAGACCCAGCCCACCCCGGCCACCCACTCGGCCCTCCCACGCTCCGTCCCTTCCTGGGCCCCGTGCATCTGACGGACGCCCAGAACAGGACTCGGATGCCCAGAATGGGACTCGAGGGTCCACAAGAAGGGTTCACACACGCCATCGGGGAGGGAGCAGGGCCCCGGTCTCAGCAGCAAGCCCCTCCAGCTCACGCTCTCCACACCAGGAGGCTTGGCCTTAGCTCCCATCTCAGGCCCTTCGCTCAAACCTCCCCTGACAGGACTGGTTTGAGCAGAAACCTAATACCTTTAATGCGACCATTCGGGAAAATACCAGGAACAGGGGCCAAAAAAAACAAAGACTTCCGGAACCAACTTTCCGGATCCCTCAGCTCCTGCTGGAGCTTGCCGGATAGGTGAGCAAGAAGAGGAACAAACTACTAGCAAAAGTGATAAGACCTGTATGTTTGCTCCCTGGCTGAGGCCGCCTAACACTACCGCGCCCTGGGCAGTCACGTCCTCGTTCTATCCCTGCAGAAACAAAAGCTCAAAGAGTCCAAGTACACGCAGAGTGCGATCCACACTGGGTCTAGCCGACAGGAAGCCCCTCTCCCCGCCGCCCACCCCCTCCGTTGCCGTGCTCTGGACGGATGAGAGAAGGCTGGCTGCACCCGGGGTCCCGCAGCCCCCGAGTGTCTCCGGGGGCCCACCTGCCTGCCGTGGGCCGGGAAACAGAGGGAGTGCAGTCTGCATGAGCTGCCCCTCCCAGGGTCAGGAAACACCTTCTGGAATTTCATGCACCCCAAAACATCAGCTCCTCTCCACACCCCGCCCCGCAGGGAAAAGGGGAAGCCCAGGGGCCAGGGGGCAGGTGGAGAGCCCTGCTGGTTCTGGAAACAGGAAGAATGCTGGCGCATGGGCCCAACTCCGCACGGTGGCTTCTTGGGGAGAGGGGTGATGACTCCCCTCCGATGCCGAGCTCACACTGCACGTGACCCGCTCCACACCCACACGGCAGAGGAAGGGCTCCAGGGTCTCGGCCACGCGGTGGGCCAGCACGGCCAGCTCCAGGGGCGGAGCTCAGAACCTTCACTTTCCCACCCCTTTTTTCTACCGTGACCTGCACAAGAAGGCAAAGGTCATGCAAGTGTCTCCCTTTGATCTCTGCCACAGGAAGTGTCTAATAAATTCTTGGTAAATTGAATGCTTATCGGGCGAATGGGTGGAAGGACCAAGGAATGAATGCCTTTTCGCTTCCCAAGGAATGACTCCAATTTGAGAGACTTGGGAAGCTGAGAGGCAGCTGTTTAGAAAAAGAACACCACCACCCAGAACCCAGACAGGACCTGAAAGCCTCCTTCGATAATAGCAAAGAAAAAAAAAAAAAAAAAAGACCTGGAAATTTCTAAACCATCCTAAGACTAACTAGCCAGCTATGCCATGAGGATCCTTTCTGCTCCTGAATCCTATGTAAGTGGAGGACGCCCAGGCAAAAAGGGTGAAAGAAACCTTGCCCCTCAAATCCCCGCCCGCGTCCACCGCCATGAGAGATCACAGCCACCCCCAAGCCCTTTCCCAACCATCCAAGAATCGGCCTCAGTGTCACCCTCAACACGGGCTCCGGGCCGTTCGGGCCGGCAGAGACTGGACTCGCCCCTACTGATCGATCCTGCCTGAGCCGGGCCAGCGGTGGCAGTCAGGGGAGAGCAGGATAAGTGCCCCGTCTTCATGGTCTGACATCGCTGAGCACCGCCAGGCACGTCGGGGCCGGCCTGGGCGTCCCCACTGCATGGGCTCCTGGAGGGCAAAAGGCGAGTCTGGACCGTGGGCATCTTGGTGAGTGTGTGCTGTCTCTGTGCCCAGAGCCAACTCTCACACGAGGACGGCCTTCCCAAGCCCGTCCCAGGAAGTCCCACCTGAGTGAGGAGCCCGACCTCCCCAGGCCTGCTCCCTGACCTGCAGCCTGGAGCCCCAGCTCTGCCTGCCCATCCACAGCTGAGGGAGCCGGGGTCTTGCTTACGCGTGTGCTTTCCAGGGGATCCTGTCCCCGGATGTCGGGGAGAAGCTTCTCCCGGTGCCCCAGCCTCTGCTGGCCCCATGTCACACTCAGCTCGGGATGCTGACCACGAGTTTACCACGCTCAGAAAACTAGGCAGGGAAGGACGGACAGATGGACCGGGAGGACGGCGGGAGGGCCAGGCTGGGCTCCAGATGTCTGCACGAATGAAACGATGGAGAAAAACTGAGAGAGGGGAGGCTGCCGCCAACCTGTGCTGGTCCAGTTTCATTTCCACCAAACCTGGGGGTGGCGAGGGAACAGGAGCAGCGGCACCGCCGTTTAATGAGCACCTACTACGGGCCGGGCCCCATGCAGAGGGCTCCCCGGCCCACGTGGTCCTTGGCAAACCGAGGTAGGTCAGAGCCACTGTGTCACCGGCCGGTAAGCGGACCCAGGTTTTGAACCAGGTCTGTCAGACTGCACGTGAAGGGGAGAAGTAGAACCAGGGCGGCCCTGCCCTTCCCAGAGCCCCGGGGTCTCCCTGCGGGTCGCGAGGCTGAGCCCAGGCCCCTGGGCTCCTCCGGTGCATTCCCGGCGCCTACACGGCGCTTCCCAGTCCAGACCCACTGCCCGCTCCTGGCTGGCCCTGAGCGGCCCCTCTGCAGGCAGTCGGCACGCCCCGCCGGGGTCAAACCACCCCACTGGAACCGCCGACGACCATGAGGGGTGCCCCCTTTCGGAGTGTTCGGCCGTGGCTGGCAGGTCACGTGACGAGAGGTGAATGCAAATTTACGTACGTCTTACATCACTGCACTCGGCTCAAGCAAAGTAATGAGCGCGGCTGCAGGCCGGGCACTCCGTGCGTCACAGCTGGCCAAGAAATGGGTTTGGCCAGGGTTCATCCTGTCTTTTCCTCTATGCAGTTATTTTAAATACCAGTTGTGTGTCTGAGTGTTTGTGCGCGCGTGCGCGTGCGTGTGCGTGCGTGCGCGTGCGTGCGCGTGCGTGTGCGTGCGTTCGCGTGCGTGTGCGTGCGCGTGCGTGTGTATTCCGAAGGCTGTTCCCCGAAGTCCAGAGCCACTGGCTTCTCGCCTGCTCAGGACACTGCTGGTCACAAGGATAAATAAGAACAGGAGAGAGGTTCTAATCCATCTAAAAGCAAGACTGGGAAAACTGAGAGGCCCACTTATGGGAAAGGACACCAGCACAGCTCCATGCAAGCTCCCAAGGCTCCTGCCCCAGCAGACACGCCCCCAGGCAGAGGGGAAGAAGGCGGCCTCAGAGTCCAGGGCAAGTGCCCTACAGCCAGAGGGACTTGGGTGCGTCATTTAAGAGAGAAAGAGAAACCTCTAAGAGCTGGGTGTTGACACAAAGAGACAGGCTCTCGAACAGGTCCCCGAATGAATCTCGTTTCTAGAGAATTTCAGAACTGAAGAAGAGGACCATCAGGCCCAGGTGGCTTATGGGAAAGTCCTAGTTATTGATGCTAATTTGACACTTTACAGCACTTCAAATAAGGGCTCCTCTTGGAACTGACTTCTCAGCATTTGCAAGTGCAAATACAAAACCCTCCTCGCGTTTCATAAATCATGTATTCACAGAACTCTTCGGCAAACACCAGGTCCCTTATGATAATGGTCCTCAGATAAAGCAGGCAATAAATAGCCTCTGATATTTCCCATCAGCAGGTGGAAATGCCCCCAGGTAGTCCTGCACGGGGTGGCAAAGAGCCAGGCCTGACTCAAGCCCTCGGCCCCCGATCCATCAACAAGGTATCACGTCCTGACCCCATCTTTTAAAAGGAGGGACCTTGGAACTGTCGGCTTCCAGATGGAACGGGACACTCTGAACACAGGCTCCCCAGGAAGCCACAATGAGCCACACCCTCACCTGGCCTTTGCACCTGCCCGACCTCACGTTTCCCTCACCTGTGCCAGCAGGACTCCCAGACAGCCGCCAGGGACACTTTCTGAGAACACGGGGAGACTTCCCGGGTTACTTGCCACGGACCTAGGGGGTCACCTCCAGGGACCAGGGGGTTCAGGTAATCACCCCCGCCCTTGCCCGACACCTGCTCAGAGCCAGACGGCCCTGCTTGTTTCAGTATAACCTTGATGGCTCCCCTCTCGGAGCACCACGGTAAAAGCGGTACCTGCATCACCTCAGCCGACCCACGACGGAGCTGGTGCCCTTTCTCCCACAAAGAATGGGAGACTCGGGGCAGGAAGTAAACGCTTAGGGTCGCTCAGCTAGAAAGGCAGGGCCAGGGCTGTGTCCCCGGTACTGGACTCGTACTGGACTCGTCCAGGCCCGGCTTTCACCCCCATCCTCCTGGATTCAGGATGCTTGACTTCACCCTGGACAGCTTGAGAGGCGGGAGGGGCCGCCCCGCTATCCCAGCCCCCAGTGCACCCCCTCCTGTTGGTAACACAGCCAGGCCTGCACCTGCCCACCGGGCTCCGCGAGGAGGGGCCAGGCCCATCCCAGAAAGAGGTCACTCACCTTCCCAAAGTCCCGGACGTCGAAGAGGTCGAAGGGGTCGAACAGCTCACTGTTCCTGAGTCCGAATTTGTCATGGCAGACTTTAAGGAAGGTGCGGATGTTCTTCAAACACAGGAACTAGAGGAGAGAAGGGAAAATTATTCAACCTGCACGGTCTCTACGGGCAGTAACGCTAACAGCTGCAAACTCCGCTTCCGGGCGCTGACCTGGACCCGCACTTCCCTGCTCGGAGCAGACACCACGGCCATCCCACTGGTCCTGGCCGTTCCTGGCCATCTGCCCCGTGCCCCTGCCCAGGGATCCACACGTTTCAACTCCGACAATCACGGCTGCGACAAAGTACGCTGAGTTTTCAGTCTGCAGGCACAGAGCGGGCACTCACCCAAGCGCACGCTGCCTCCCCCACACAGACACAGCCCCCGTTACTTTACACAGGACAAAGAGCAGGGACTTGAGGACACCGGGAGGGGGAAGGGTAGGCTGTGACGAAGTGAGAGAGTGGCAGGGACATATATACACCAGCAAACATAGGGTGGAGAGCTAGTGAGAAGCAGCTGCACAGCACAGGGAGATCAGCTCGGTGCTCTGTGACCACCTAGAGGGGTAGGAGGGAGACGCAAGAGGGAGGAGATATGGGGACATATGTATACGTATAGCTGATTCACTTTGCTATAAAGCAGGAACTAACACAGCAATTATACTCCAATAAAGATGTTAAAATAAAAAAGATAGATAACCAACAAGGACCTACTGTACAGCCCAGGGAACTCTGCTCAATATTCTGTGATAACTTACATAAGAAAACAATCTAAAAAAGAATGAATATATATATATATGTATAACTGAATCACTTTGCTGTACACCTGAAACTAATACATCGTAAATCAACTATACTCCGATAAAATCAAAATTTTAGAAATAATGTTTAAAAACAAACAAAGCCCTACAGCAGCCATGGGGACCCCTGGAGTAGCCCAAGCCAGACACAGCAGGGGGGCCGCCGGGAGCGTCAAGACCCCACGTCAGCATCCGGGGCACCTCCGCCACCCAGTCACCCAGAATCTGAGCTCCCAGCTTGCAGTGGGCTCGGCAACACCATCGGAGGCGCGGGGCGGGGGGGCAAACAGGGTCGCCGGCTTCAGTCCCCGTGGAGGAAGCTGGTGAAGACTTGGGGGCGGCAGACGGGGGGGCCTGGAGCGCAGACCCTGGAGTCACAGGGCCCCGGGTTTGAATGCCGTCCAGTGACTCTAGCGGGACCGGGGAGAGTGGCGTGGGCTCCTGAGGCCTGGTTTCCTAGCAGGACGTGCCTGGCTGGGTTAAGTATCCACCCTGACGGCGCAGACTGGGCATCAGGTAGGTGGGAGCCATCAGCCCACCCAGTCCGGTTCGGCGTGACCGTCCACGAGGTGAGGACCACGGTGCGCGCAGCTGAACGCTACCCCGGGGTTCAGACCGGTCGTCCCCACGGCCACCACTCACTAAGGGCCCAACAGCTCAACTTCAAGAGACCTGCAGAGAGCCTGGACTCTTCACCGGAAATCTAGACGAGCAGACGGATTTAGATGAAGGACGGGTCAGAA
This sequence comes from Kogia breviceps, assembly GCF_026419965.1. Lineage (NCBI taxonomy): Eukaryota > Metazoa > Chordata > Mammalia > Artiodactyla > Physeteridae > Kogia > Kogia breviceps. Next base: position 2,399,580 of record NC_081317.1, read on the forward strand.
TCAGAAGCTACGCAGGCCCAGGGTAAACCAAGACGTGCTGAGGACGCCCACGGGGTACACGGCGCCCCAGCAGAGACGCGAACCTCCCCGCGCAGCCGCGCCCAGCGGGCATTACCCCCGGCTGGGGGCAAACCCCCCCGTATCGGGCCACTCCTCCCTCCTGGCTGGGGCTGGTCACTGGTCAGAGACGACCCCGGCTGACGTGCTTGCAGTATATTAGCTACTCTCTATCTGGGTGTGTGGGTATCTGGGTGTGTGGATCTCTCTGTGTTTATCTGTGTGTATCAGGATGTATCTGTGTTTGTATCTCTGTGTGTTTATCTGTGTGTATCAGGATGTATCTGTTTGTAACTCTGTATTTATCTGTGTATATCTGTGTGTGTGTGGTTCAGTGTGTATCTCTGTGTGTATCTCTGTGTGCTTATCTGTGTGTATCAGGATGTATCTGTGTTTGCATCTCTGTGTGTTTATCTGTGTATATCTGTGTTTGTGTTTCAGTGGGTACTTGTGTGTGTATCTGTGTGTATCAGGATGTATGTGTGTTTACTTGTGTATATCTGTGTGTTTGTGTGTTTCAGTGTGTACCTGTGTGTATCAGGATATATGTGTTTTTATCTGTGTATCTCTGTGTGTTTCAGTGTGTATCTGTGTTTGTATCTGTGTGTTTATCTGTATATCTGTGTGTTTGTGTGGTTCAGCGTGTACGTGTGGGTATTTGTGCGTATCAGGATGTATCTGTTTGTATCTCTGTATATTTCCATGTGTATCTGTGTGTTTGTGTGTATCAGTGTGTATCTTGTTTATCTGTGTATGTCTGTGTGTATGTGTATTTTTTCTGAACACCTGAGAGTAAACTGCAGACATGACCCCCTTCCCCCAAACGTCTGAGCGTGTATCTCCTGAGAACAAGAACACCCCCTCCACAATCACAGCACCAACGTCAAAATCAAGCAATTGGGCTTCCCCGGTGGCGCAGCAGTTGAGAGTCCGCCTGCCGATGCAGGGGACACGGGTTCGTGCCCCGGTCCAGGATGCCGGGATTCTTAATCCTCTCCTGCTGCGGAGCACAGGCTCCGGACGCGCAGGCGCACGGCCACGGCTCACGGGCCCAGCCGCTCCGCGGCACGTGGGATCTTCCCGGACCGGGGCACGAACCCGCGTCCCCTGCATCGGCACGCGGACTCCCAACCGCTGCGCCACCAGGGAAGCCCTGTTAACCCGTTTTATTGTGAAGCATAACACACACAATGGATCCCCAGAAGAAGAAGGTAGATTTTTGGTTTTGGCCGCACCCCGCCCTGCGGCATGTGGGATCTTCGTTTCTCAACCGGGGATCGAACCCGCGCCCCCTGCATTGGAAGCGCGGCGCCTTAACCACTGGACCGCCAGGGAAGTCCCAATGGTAAATTTTACGTCTTGTATACTTCACCACCATAAAAAATTTTAATTCACAAAACAGACCCACAGGGAGGAGGCCATGTGACGACGGAGGTGGAGATTAAGGTGATGCTTCCAGGAGCCAAGGAAGCCGCCAGGAACTGGGAGAGGGCCTGGGACACATTCTTCCACCAAGACCCCAAGAGACAGCCCACCCTGCGGTCACCTGGATCTCAGATGCCCAGAACTGCGACTTCAGCAGCTTCAACACCCCCCACCCCACCCCCACCCGGAGGAGAGGCCTGAACCAGAGCTGCCCCGGCCCCCTCAACCCTGCAGCTCCAGACCCTCCTCCTCCCGCCCGCCCTGCCAGCTGCGGCCTTTCCTGCACCACTCGCCTCTGATTTCCACTAAGCCTCTATTTTAATTCCTCCTCAGCCTCCCATTTTTAGAGTTAATTACACAGCTCCTGACCATAATCGCAGCCGGCAAGGCCAGGCTTCCTTTGGGGGCTCAGGCAGGGGCAGGCGACCCGTGAGCACAGTGTCTGCCCGGCCTGGTCCCACCCCCACTGTGGCCACTCGGGCCCCTCACCTTCCAGAACCGCTCCCCGTGATGCTCTGGGCCCACCCCAGGCTGGCGGCGGACAACAGCCGCACAGACAGACTCGGACCGCGGGCAAAGGGGCACAGCAGGACTGGGAGAAGGCACCCGGGCCGGCAGCGGTTCCGGGTGCCTGTACGCCTGGCACTTCGCCGCTGCCTCTGCCCTCCCTCCGGGAATTCACCCCATTTCACAGGTAAGGTAACTGACACCCAGGCAGTGGAGAACTCTGGCTCCAGCTTAGAAGGTGGCCAAGCCGAGATCTGAACCCGCGTCTGCTTCCAGAGTGGCGAAGGCCCTTTGAGGATGGGGCCTGCCTCCAGGATGCCCTGCGTCCTGGGTCCCCCGCGTCCGGTGTGCCTACCGACAGCATCCCTTTCACTCCCATAAGTGGCCCCGTTCGAATAACTGATATGGTCACCGTCGCCCTCATTGTACAATTAGGGAAACTGAGGCCCAGAGGCTCACCTTCCTCCAGTCCCCTCCTTCCCCACCACCCCCGGGCCCGGGAGGGTGCGCGGTCGGAGCCTGGCCAATCAGAGCAGCGTGGTCCCTCACTCCCAGCAGGATCAGCTTCTGAGTCTGGGACAGAGACTCCGGAGGGGTGAGGGCGAGGGGACCAGCACTGAAGCGGCTGCAGCCACGTCTCAGCCACGGGCTGGGTGACAGTGCGCGGGGGCCGTGGCCAGTGTGAAGCCAGAAGCTGCCCATCCTTGTCTTGTGGCCAGAGAAGGCCCGACAGCCGGCCGCGTCCCTGTGGCTTCAGGGGCAAGTGGCATTCTTCTGTCTCCCCGGCCCGCGGGGCCCTCTATGAAGGGCGGCCACAATGAGGGTCTGTCCCGGGAAAACCGGCCCCTTGACAAACAGCCCAGACCGGAGGCAGCGCCGTTGCATTGCATGAGGGCATCCCGTGGGGCGTGGGCTCCCCCAGCCCCAGACACGGTGGTCGGGGGGTCCCAAGCAATCCCTCATTAAGTCCTGGCCCCTGCGCCGAGAGGCGGGACCGCCTATGTCCTCTAGTCCCAGGCCCTTTTCAGCCTCCTCAGACCTGATCAGGCTGAAATCAGATTAGCGTGAGGACACAGGCTCCACCGGCAGCCGCCCACCCCCCCAGGCACAGCCGGACAGGACAGCCCAGGCCTGCTGTCACCTGTCACTTAGCTGTCCCCAGGCCCCGGCGCAGGGATCCTGGATGTGATAGGCAGAGCAGGGTCCTGAGAGCCAGGGGCCGTGCCTGAGCCTCATGGCCCCCATGCACCCTCGGGGCGGGGGGGGGGGGTGCGGCTGGGTACTTGCTGGCCAGGCTCAAGCGGCTCCACCATGGCCTCCTAGTGGTCAACCCACTGATCATGGAGATACCGCCAGGGACAGCCCCCCCCCCCCCCCCCCCCCCCGTGGAGGAGACACAGAGGCCCTGCCCCACTGGGCGGGCAGCCTTCAGGCCACCAGGGCCCCTCCTGTTACCACCCCCAGGCTTGCCGTCCCCCAGGCAGTATTGGGACGGGGCCCCCGGAGCTCACGTCCACCGCTCAAGCACCTCAGCACCGAGAGGCTGGTGCAAGAGGGGGAACTGAGGCGCAGGGTGCTGAAGCCACTTTGCGTGAGGTCACATGGCAGCAGGGAGCCCGGGAGGATTTGCGGTTTGAATGCAGGCGGCCGGGGAACCACCCACAGGGCGAGGGAGGGACGTAACCACGGCTGCCTGCGGTCCTGCTCCAGCGACAAAACTATTACCGCCTGCGGCGGCCTCCTGAGCTGTGCACCCCATTCCACAGATGGACAAAGTGAGGCTCAGGGCAGCTAGACCATGGGTGGGTCCAAGTTCCTGCCAGAAACAGTGCAGCTGGAAGGATGACCACAGGCCCCTGCCTGAAGGCGGGAGGGGAAGCCCTGTCAAAGCCCAGGATAAGGGAAAGGGGCGGGGTCTGTGTGTTCAAGGCCCGGCTGGCTGCCCGCCCTGCCCCTTGGAGCCCCCAGGGAGCTGTGCTGGGCCGCGAGGGAGGCGCCCGGCACCCCGGGTGCTGGGCTCTGTGGGATGTGACCACCCCTCTGTGTAGACCTGGATCCTGGTTCCAACCCCCCTCCCCCACCGTGTGTGCTTGGCAAGTCTCACTGCTACAGTGAGGGGCTAGGCTAGGGTCCGGGGATCCCAGACATCTCACACTGGCTCGTAAGAATCTCCAGAGCTCCCATGTAGCAAGTGTCTCCATGGCACCAGGCTCTGGGCTAAGGGATGGGCTGCTCACAGCATCCCAGAGTCATTACAGCGATTCCTAATTCACCGACGAAGAGACTGAGGTCCCAAGAGGTGACCTAGCCTGCCCAAGGTCACTAGCAAGGACGTGACAGAGCTGGGAACAGATCTGGGTCCGTTTAACCTCCAAGGCCAGACTCTTGATAGTTTATAGGTTTCTGAGCAGGGAGTCAGTAAGATTTTTTTTTAAAAAAAGAAAATAATACTTGCAGGGAAATTAAGTCTGGTCGGGGTGATGGGGAGACACTGAAGGTAAGAGCCCAGCCTTTGGGCTTGACAGGCAGGCCCCACACACAGAAATCATGGCTCACGAATCGGCCAGTGGGGTGGGGGAATTTCGAAGGACTGCTGCGCACACGGGAACCGACCAGCATGCCTTACTTCACTGTTTACTGAGACCTTCTGCTTTTAGGTCTGCGTTCGATCCATCCCTACGATGGACTTTTATTTTGAGCCCTAGTTTGCAGGTGTGGAAACCGAGGTTCAGAGATTTGGCAAGGAGGGGTGACCTCTCCTGGTGCCCTCTTGCCTCTTACAGGGCTTGTCCCAGGGGAAGAAGTCCCTTTGGCTGCCCCCAGGCTAAGTCAGGAGGCCAGCAGCGTTCGGCTCCCAGAAGTGATTGGGACCCACATCCCTGCCAACATTCCTGCCCCCCACCCCCACCCCCCGCACGTGGTCCCCGACACGCAAAGCTCCCCTGGGCACTCTGGCTGGCATTCCCGGCCCACCCACTCCACCACGCAGTGCCACCGCCCCCGGGGGCTCCAGGGCAGGGCAGGAAGGCACAGACGCACATTCCAGCCCAGACCCGGGCCCGGCCGCTGGGCTGTGCCTGCTCCTACTCAACAGCCCCGTCTCCTCCTGCCTCAGTTTTCCCATCTGTAAAATGGGGAAGCCTTGCCCACTGACTCCTAAAATGCTGGGCCCCTCACTCAAGAAACCTGCTTTACGAAGCGACAGTTGACGCTGGGACCTCCCAAGGTCCCTGTGTCCAGAGCTCCCCTGGCCTACCATGCCCTGCAAGGGGAGAGGTGGGGTCTGGCCCCGACGGCCCCTCCAGGGCCATGTGATCTGCACTCCCTCCTGGACATGGTCAGCGGGAACTGAGGAGTGGCCGCACCCCAGGCGGAGCTGGCCCTTCGCCCACACCTCTGCCGGCCTCTAATCTTACCAGCCTAACTCCTCCAAGCTGATGCTCAGGGGCCAGGGGAGGAACCAAGGCCTCCGGGACGTGACGTGCCTGAGGCCCTCTGCCCACGGCCACAGCTGCGGGACAACAGCGAGGTGACGAGAATCCTCGCAGCACACGCCACCGCCATAAGGCAGACCCCCCTGGGCCCCCGGAGAGGGACCCGGGCATGCCAGCCACCCAGGTATCTCGAGAACAGGAGCTTTGTTTTAAAACCCCTGCATCTTTCTGCAAGGCGGGGGTCTCCACATCTGAAGTCCACGCTCTACAACACAGGCTCCAAAAAGTGCCCATGGACAGCACTGAGTCTCTTGAAATATTTCAACAAGCGGCACGAAAACTGCACTTCACGATGACAGGTCGCTTTGCTGCAGCTAGAGCGATGTTAACCGCCGCCCCCACCCCCACCCCCGCCCCCACCCCCACCCCCGCCGCCGCCCCGCGCCCAGGGCCAAGGTGCTGAGCCTGCCGATCAGACGCTCTGACGGGCAGCTGACGTCGAGGTCTTTGATCAATAAAAAAGTGGGAAAAGGAATTAATTTCTTGTTTAATTTATGCCACGCTCATTCCAAAAAACATCTTAAATGACTTTGTTACTATTTAATAGAGGCAGCTTACTGGAATGGGTCTTTGAAAGTTGGGGCCCTTGGGGTAAATAAACGGGGGGCCTGGAGGTGACAAGCTGGCCAGATACTCCATGGGGGGCAGGGGCCAAGACCCTCTTCTCCCCCTGGGTCCCAAATACCCTGAGCAATGACCCCCCAGCCAGGGTTCAATGTCTAGTGAATGAATGAATGAATGGACAGATGACCGTCTACAGAGCATTAACTGACATCTCGGAAATGGCCCAGCTGTTCCCCCAAGCAGCAGGGATTCCATGACGGCGTTACAGGCATCTGGGGCCCCTGGACGGCTGCAGCTGCGCCGTGGGAACCCTCCCTTCCAGAAGCATCTCTTCCAAAAATAAAGGGGCAGGTGGAATGTGGGGGTGGCCGTGACCACTCACTCCCGCACCTATCAGTACCATCCTCGGGCCTCCGTGCACCAGCCAGGTAGGGGCCACCAAGTGCTAAGCCCAATGACACCTCCGGCAGGGAGGGATCACTTATCACCCATCTTACAAAGAAGGAACCAGGCTCGGGAGGTCGTGATCTGGGATTGGAATCAGTCCTTCCAACTCCACAGCCCCGGCTTCCCACACCGTCGGGGGCCGAGCCTCCGTGACCGCCCCCAGCCCTGAATCCAGGGGGAGAGGCCGGTGCACCTCCAGCTCACCCGCTGCACCAGGCAGGGAACGCACAGGCCCAGCCGGGCATTTACTGAGGAGCGTGGGGGACTCGATTATGTCTGGACAATTTAACAGGAGCGCTTCCTCCACTCAGGCCTTTTCCTCAGCCACACACGCACCAGGAGACGGGGGTTCACGGGGGCGCCAGCAGGCTGACGGATGAACCCCAGCGGCCTCTGTGCAGGGCCCGCGGCAGGGAGCGAAGGGGGTTTTCTTTGCGCACCGAGGTCCTCCAGGGGCTGGCCTCGCCCCACATCACGGGCAGGCCACGTGCGACGGCTGCACCGGGCCCACCGCTATGCCCGCCCCTCACCGTCACATCGAGTGGCTTACCCCACAGCCGCGAGATTTTGGTCCAGAAAGGACCGAGTCACCCGCCTGGCTTGAAGTCTAACACTCACTGGTGCTGAAACACCATCGGATGGAATTCCACTTTCTCCAGTAACATATCAGCTGCCGGGCCCGCGCCGGGAGCTCCAGGGAGCTCTTTCCGTCCACGGCCTGCGCGTTCCTCTACCCGACTCACGAGCTATCACGCGTGCCCGTTTCATGGCTTGAGGTCCGCCCGGTTCAACCCGCAGCGAGAGGAGGGCCAGCTCTGACCCATGTGGTCTGGTCCAGCCTGGGCCACGAAGCAAGACACCTCCCACGAGGGACCCCCCCCACCCCCACCCCCACCCCACCCCCCGCAAAGCCATGGGCGGGGGAAGCCCCTCTGGGAACGACGTCGGAGGAGGCCGGGGCCAACCTGTGGGGGCGACAACAGCTGCACTGATCTCCGTGAGCTGGGGCCTCCCTGCCTGACCCCAGCTCTCCTGGGTGGAAGGGGCTCCCCGGTGATGCTGGCCCCTCCCCTTCCCCGGGACATTACCCTCCCGCCATGACCACCAAAACGTGATTCAAAACGCACCCTGCCTCCTAGGTGCTGGAGGAGGGGGTGCCTCTAAGGCAGACCCCAAGTCCGGCCTCGGCAAGCTTCCTGACCCCTGAGCCCGGACCCTTCTCCCACAAGAATGCCCTGACCCATTTCCAGTGCCCGCTGGCCACTTCCGGGAGCGCTGGGCGTGGGCCTTGGCCTGCCACCCGGCCACCCCCTTCCCCCTTTGGCCCATGAGAAGGCGGTCGCCGCACACACAACGCTGACACCCGCTACCTCTGGGGCTCCCGGCCCTGCCGCGCTCAGTCAGCTCGCTCCCTCCACACAGCCTTCCACCGCCGGGGGTCACGGCTGCGCGGGGCCTCCGGCTCGCCACGCTCCGGAGGGGGCTCCCCAGGGAAATGGGGAGGGGGCTCAGCTGAGCCACGGGGAGCAGCTTCCGAACGGTGGGGAGGTCAAGCCCCAGCAGGAGGGAGACGCGCCGGCAGTCAGGCTGTACCAAGCTGGTGACAGACGTAAAGCCATCGCTCCCCACCCTGATCTCGGAGCACTTCCTCATCAACACCTGACGGGAAACTCACCAGGAAAACCCATCCTGGAAAAACACTAGGTTGGACGTCCGAGCAGAAGAGGAGGGGCGGGGTGGCTGGGGAGCTCATCCTCAACTCTGTCCGGAGTCAGCAGACACTTAACTAGGCACCTACTGTGCGCCAGGCCCTGCCGCGAGCCCCAGGCTCAGGGAACACAGACAGGAGTGCGGCAAGAACTCCTCTGAGCCCTCAGCTGCCCAAGGAAAGAATAATCTGTGAATTCCTCCCGATCCCTGGGTGGCAACTGTTCCCAGCAGTCCCCCAAAGATCCGCGGCTCCAGCTAATGGCCTGTTTGAGCCTGGCGGGGGCGGGGGGGGGGCGTATAAAAAGTAGCCCGCCTTATCAAGACTTCAAGGTCAGGGTCAAACTAAAGGTTTTCTACAAAGCCGGCAGGAAATTGCTTTTCTAGTGTTGTCTGTGTGCGACCACCTTCGCTTGAGCCAGGGGGTTCAATTCCGCCTTCCTGCCGCTCCAGTCCTCCAGGCAGGCACGGCGAGAGCTTAGCTCGGCCGCTGCCTGGCACGGTGCCCCCCCCCACCACCACCCCAGCACCCAGCCACCCCTCCCTCCTGCGGCCCCGAGCCAGGCCGTTAACGCTGGCCCACGAGCCCCGTGAAATCGCCCCTGGTCTCTGCCACATCAGCGTCTCCATCTCTACTTCCTGCCTGAAAGTGGCCTCAAGGTCAACATCAGAGCATCCTTCTCCACACGCCTCCAAGCTCCTCTTCCCCAGTCCGACTCCAGAGGCAGGTCAGCTCTGCGGACGGACGTTAACAGTATGGTCCAAAGCACAGACGCTACACCCCTTTTCACAGATAAGGAGGCTGAGGCTTGGGAAAGCTGTTTGCCAAGTGTAGCGGCTTGAAAGGTAGTCCCCCCAAAACACGTCCATGCCCTGGAAAAAGGGTCTTAACAGATGGAATTAAGAATCTTGAGACCATCCTGAATCAGGGCGGGCCCTATGTCCAATGACTAGTGTCCTCATAAGAGACAGACAGAGGAGAGACACGGGGAGGACAGGAGAGGCCAGGTGAGGCCAGAGCAGGGACAGGAGTGAGGTGGCCACAGCCAGGGACGCCTGAGCCACCAAGAGCTGAGGGAAGTGGGAAAGACCCTCCCGCAGAGCCTCCGGGGCTGGGGTGGGGGTGGGGGTAGGGGGGAGGGAGCTTGGCCCTGCGACACCTTGATTTCAGACATCTGGCCTCCAGAGCTGGGAGAGAAGGAATCTCTGCCGATGCCAGCACCCAGTCTGGGATGCTACAGCACTTGAGGCTCCTGCATCTGGTGGGAGGCGCCTTTCAGGCCTGAACCGCCTGCTGCCAGGCCTCAACACGACGGACGATGCCGCCCCCGCAGGCCCTCAGCAAAGGTTTGTGGGATGGATGGATGGATGAGAAACAGAAGCAAAAATCCTGGTTTCTTCCACCGGTCGTCCCAGCTCGCGACCATCCTGCCCCTTACAGGTTCCCCGACGGCCCCGCCTTGCTGGGAGTCCCTGGACCCTGGACCTGGCACTCTGGGGCCCTCAGTAAATGTGGTTTGGACCCCCCAGGGCCAACCCAGGGCTCTTTGGGGGTTAAGGGCCCCAGAGAGACTCCCAGCCAGATGGGGAAGTCAGAAGTAGCTGTGCTGGGCCCCAGACCCACCTCCTCTTGCTGCTTCTCTGAATATCATGGGGCTTTGCTCCAGCTTCAGACCCCCTAAATTGGGGTGGGGCGGGGGGTGCTTGGCAGGTCCAGCCAGCTTTCAGGAAGAGAGATCTAGGTTCAAATCCTGAACCCTCCCGCTGCCCTCCCTGGGAACTCCGCCCCACCATGACTCCAGCTCATGACCCCAGCTCACCACAGGCCTCAGGCCCCCGCCCTTGCCTCCAAGTCTCTTTGGGAAGGTGCCCAGCTCAGGCACCCCAAAATAGAGCACCCCAAAACAGGCCTGTGGTTCTCTAGCCCCAGTGGGGAACCCTGCTCGGTGAAAGCCACCCGCCTGCTCAAGCAGGGGCTGGAGGGGGCACCAGGAGGCAGTGGAGACCCTCTCGCAAGCCGCACTTCCAACCCAACAGGCGAGTGGCCTCCACGTGTGGGAAACCAACATATCACATGCAGCGTTTTTAAGGTCCCGTCACCACGGACGCCAGGGACATTCATCCTTCTCCAAAGTGCCACAAACGCCGCAGAAACTGTCACTCAAGGCAGCACGCCGGGCACTCCGGGGCCTCCCGCCTGGGTCAGCTCACAGCGCTGTGAGAAGGGCGGATAAAACGTCATGTTGGGTTATCGTCCCCACGGCTCCTGGCGGCTCTGAGAAGCGGCGTGACAGACACACACCGCAGCCAACATCCCTCTGTCCGTGGCCACCTGCTGAGGGCCTGTCGTCCCCACCCGCGTGGCGAGCCCGCTGAACCAGCTCTGTCGCCCTGTGGGGATGGGGGTGGCGGGGTTACTGCAGAGCCGCCGGGGAGCTTCAAGAAGCATCTCTCCTGAGATGCTGGAAAGGACCCCAAATGCCCAGGGCAGGGTCGGCCACAGGAGGCGCTCAGTCAAACCTGAGCCAATACGCACGTGCCTCCTGGGAAGGCTTCGGTGGAGATGGGGACCCTTCCCCATCCAGGAATGGAAGGCGCCTGCAGGGCAGCTGGGGGCTTCCTGGGCCCCCCAGGCTCATCTCCTCCCACACCAGCCTTGGGGGGCGCACAGCCCTGTGCAAATGGGGCAGGGGTGCAGGAGCCTATGCGTGAGGGGCTGCCCGTGGGCGTGCGTGTGGCGTGCGTGTGATGGTGTATGTGTCCATGTTGTAATCACCGAGGCCAAGCACGGAAACGTCTTCAGGTGGACACGCAGTGACGGAAATGGTTTTTGAAGTCCAGGCAGGGGGACTTCTAATGGGACTTTATTTTCATTGCACTACGGTCTGTGAGCCATAAACGTGAGTTTTTAGCTAGATGGGGAAAGAAGGCATTTCCCCGCCCCCACCGCCCCAGCAGACACCCACACGATGAGAAGGGGACGCTCGGCCAGGCCCGAGTGCAGAGGCCAGGCCGCCTCCCAGCCTCCGTCTGCGGGGAAGAAGCGGCCTCCACGGTGCCCAGGCCTCCCCGCACAAGGGATGCCCTTGCAACAGTAAATCTCAGGCTTGGCTTTCGAAGTCTCTCCTCCCCCACGTGGGGAAGAAACTGTCGTTCCCAAAGTCCAACTCTGCTGCCAACCACGGGCTCAGCGGGGCAGCCCTGGCCTCCAGTGGCGAGAGCGGCCTCTGCTCTCCATCTGGCTACAGGGCGCCACGGAACTCTCCGGAATCGGGGCCTCGTCCCAGTCAGTACCGTCCGCCTGGGTGGGCAGAGCATCGACAGTGGGCACGCAGCTCGCCGGGTGGCCCGGGACAGGACGGCCCGTCTCAGAACCTCGGTCTCCCCAATTCAGTGAACGCAGTCCTGGAGCTCCGAGGAGGCAGACCTCCTCACGAGGTCACGGGGCAGAGGGGGGAGGGAGGGGGTCCCGCAGCATCACCACTGGCTTGAACGAGGTACCCCCGACCCCCGTCAGGGTGCCAACCATCAACAGAACAGAAAATAAAGTGTCAGCGAGGATGTGGACAAACGGGAACCCTGTGCACTGTTGCCGGGAAAGTAAAATAGTGCAGCCACAGTGGAAAACAGTAGAGCAGTTCCTCAAAACATGAAAAATAAAATTATCCTATGATCCAGGGATTCTATTTCTGGGTATACACCCAAAAGAGTTGAAAGCAGGGTCTCAAAGAGATAGTTGTACACCCGTGTTCACAGCAGCATTATTCACAGCAGCCAAAAGTCATGGAAGCTGGGCTTCCCTGGTGGCGCAGCGGTTGAGAGTCCGCCTGCCGATGCAGGGGACGCGGGTTCGTGCCCCGGTCCGGGAGGATCCCACGTGCCGCGGAGCGGCTGGGCCCGTGAGCCGTGGCCGCTGCGCCTGCGCGTCCGGAGCCTGTGCTCCGCAGCGGGAGAGGCCACGGCGGTGAGAGGCCCGCGCACCACACACAAAACAAAAAAAAAACAACAAAAAAAACAAAAATCCTGGAAGCAACCCATCCATCAACAGACAAATGGATAAACAACACATGGTCTCTCCATACAATGGAATATTATTCAGCCTGAAAAAGGAAGCAACTCCTGACATACGTTACAGAATGAACCTGGAGGACATTATGCTCCGTGAAATAAGCCAGACACCAAAAGACAAATACTGTATGATTCCATTTATACGCGGTCCCTGGAGTGTCCAAATCATAAAGACAGAAGGTAGCATGGTGGCTGCCCGGGGTGGGGGAGGGGAACAGGAAGTTGTTTAATAGGTAGAGTTTCAGTTTTACGAGGTGAAGAGAGCTGCCGGGTGGACACGGCGTGGATGGCAGCACAGACGGTAAACTTGGTTACGTGTATTTTACCACAATTAAAAAAAAAAAACTCATTTGAAAACTTCAAAAACTGTACGGTATTCAAGGTCCCCCCAGCATGAGACCCCCCACTGAGGACCATGTGATTCCTCGCGGGCCTCCCCTGCGGTCCACCCACCCCCTCCCCAGCCGCATGCCCTCCACCCAAAGCCTCTGCCCTCGTGGGAGGGTCTCTGGCTTTCCCAGCAGGAGAAGCAAATACAGCACGGGTGATGGACACGGGGTCTGGGGGCCTCAAAGCACCGGTGACACAGCCCCTGCGGGGAGCGGGAGTCCAGGGAGCTTTGCCTTTCTAAGGTGTTTCTTTTTATTTTTCCCATGAGTAGGCATTACTTTCAAGACTCCTTGAAGAGATTCCTCCACTTTGGATGGGGCCTGGGAGGAGTGGTTCCCACGAAAGGACTAAAAACACAGCCGGGCAGCCAGCAGAGCAAAGCTTCCAAGGACGTCACCTTCTGAGACTCAGAAAATGTGAAGATCAACTCAGAGGCTGCACTTTCTGGAAATTCCAGCCGCACCAGCGCCAGGCCCTGAGCAGTGCAGGGAGGGGGGGCACGGGGAGTGGGGGCGGGGCCTCCATTGTTTGCCAGGCGAGCAGCTGGGCTCTCTCTCCTGAACTGTGGGTCAGGAATGTTCGCAGCTGCAGACTCCCCGCCCTCCCCCTCCCGGCCCCAACCCGGCCCCAACCCGTGTGGGAGCCAAATGGGGGAGGGAGGCTGCCCGGGCCTGAGGACAGAGCCCGTCCAGAGAGGACTGGGAGATCTGTGCACAGAGAAGGGAAGCCAGCATGCAGCCGGGCCCAGGATGCACGGGGAGGATGCACGGCTCACCTGCCCACAGGTGCCCAGGGCCTGGAGTCGGCCGGGGTTCAAGCTGCAGCCCGTCCCTCTGGCCCTTTACCTTCCCGAAGGCCTTGCCGCCTCCGCGGCTCCCGAGCTGGAATAACCCTTCCCCCTTGGGCAGGTGGAGAAACTGAGGCCCAGACTGGCACTGAGGGGCCCCTCACCAGCTGCCAACAGGTCCTGTGCAAATTTTTTTTTTTTTTTGGCTGCGTTGGGTCTTCGTTGCTGCATGCGGGCTTCTCCAGTTGCCGCGAGCACAGGCTACTCTTTGTTGCAGTGCATGGGCTTCTCACTGCGGTGGCTTCTCTTGTCGCGGAGCACGGGCTCTAGGCACGCGGGCTTCAGCAGTTGTGGCTCGCGGGCTCAGTAGTTGCAGCGCACGGGCTTAGATGCTCCGCAGCATGTGGGATCTTCCTGGACCAGGGCTCGAACCCGTGTCCCCTGCACTGGCAGGCGGATTCTTAACCACTGAGCTGCCAGGGAAGTCCCCCTTCCTGTGCAATTTTAACAGAGAAGGAAACATGCCTGGGGGGCACCACTCCATGCCGGGCGGGGGGGGGGGGGGCGGGGGTGCGACTGAAATAAAGCCAAAACCTACAGGATCTCCCGCCCTAAAGCCTAAAGCACCACTGACCACTTAGGATCTTTTTCTGTCCAGCTTCTTGACTTTGCTTTTTTTTTTTTCCTTCTTTGGATTTTTTTAATCGAAATATACAATATTGGGGTGGGAGGGAGGGAGACGCAAGAAGGAAGAGATATGGGAACATATGTATATGTATAACTGATTCACTTTGTTGTAAAGCAGAAACTAACACACCATCGTAAAACACTTATACTCCAATAAAGATGTTAAAAAATATATATATGTGATATTATACTAGTTTCAAGCGTACAACATAATGATTCAATATTTTTATAGATTATCCTCTTTTTCTTTTTTTTCTGGCCACCCCGCGTGGCTTGTGGGATCCTAGCCCCCCGGGCAGGGATCAAACCCGTGCCCCCTGCAGTGGAAGCATGGAGCCCTAACCACCGGACAGCCAGGGAAGTCCCTATCCTCCATTTAAAGTTACTATACAATATTACCTGCTTTTTTTTTTAATCAAAATTGACTGCTGGGAATAAGGGGCAATGCTGAGTCCTGGAACTTCCTCACTTACAGCATAAGCGTCCGGCTCACAGCACTCGGGGTCTGGAATCTCCCCCTGGCCTGGCCGCTCTTGCACATCCCATGCCCTCCCACCCCCTCCCGCGGGGCGCTCCGGTTGTTTCCACAGTTTCACTATCACATCTGCAGGGCAGTGAGAGGCTCTGTTCCTCGGAAGCAACTCTCTCTTGGGGCCCAAGGCTCCACCTCCACTAGAGCTGTGTCACGGCGGGACCGCCAACAGAGGACGGCCACAATCCACGGCCTTCGATCCAGACGGGCTCCACCAAGCGGAAATGGTGGCGCCCAGGAGGACCTCAGACAGCTCCAGGCAACAGTCACCCACTTCCATCCATCCATCCATCCGTCCGTCCGTCCATCCGTCACTCAAACGCCAGTCAGGCCCAACTCTGCGCAGGCGCAGGGGCCCCAAGCAAGGACGTGAATGCCTTTGCCCGCCCCCCACGGAAGAGACCCTTAGTTAAACATTAAACCGAGGCTCTCAGGCCAGGTCAGCAAGGTACCCAACCACCTGCTGGCCCACCCCCACCCAGCCACCAACCCCGGTGTTATTTTCGGGAGGAGGGGGCGGGGGCAACGGAGGGAAGTGAGAAGGCAGCAGAGCAGCTCAAGGGGTTGAGAAATGAGTGCAGGCCGGCCAGCTGCGACCACAGGGGCCCCGCCAGCCCACAATCTCCCACGTCCACCTCCTTGACCTCCTGCCTACCATCTTCACCTGGCCAAAATGGACCTACTCCCAACACCTGCCAGCCCCTCCCCTCCTGGGGGCACCACACCTCCATGTGCACCTCTCCTGTAGCCTCAACCACACTCCATCCCCTAGCCCAGCCATTCAGCAAGGTCTGAACCCCATACCCCCTCCCCACCAGGAGTCCAAGTACCTGGCCAACATCTGGACAGAAGAAACAGGAAGCAGGGTGGGTGCAATGGGTCGAACTGTACTCCCCCCCAAAAATACCCAAAGAGATGTCCATGTCCGTACCCCCAGAACTTTAGAATGTGACCTTATATGGTACAAGGCAAAGGTCTCAAGATGAAATCATCCTGGATTAGGATGGGCCCCACGTCCAACGAGCAGTGTCTTTTTAAGAGACAGGAGAAGAGAGACACACAGAGGAGAAGCCACGTGAAGCCAAAGGCAGAGACAAGCCAGGGACCACTGGGGTCACCAAAAGCTGGGAGAGGCAGGAGGGACCCTCCCCTGGAGCCTCCGGAAGGAGCACGGCCCTGCCCACACCTTGATTTCCAACCTCTGCCCTCCAGGACTGGGAGAGCGTGTATTCTGCGGTGTAAGCCCCCCAGTCTGTGGCGCTTTGTTAGGGCCACCCCAGGACAGGAACGCACAGGGAGCGCTGGGGAGCCCGGCGCCCACCTCTAGGCCCTCACTTGGAGGCCCCTCCTTTGCCCTGGTCCTGCCACGGGGCTGTTGCTCCTTGCTCCACTGTCACTGGGAAGAATCGTATGGTTAAACCTGGCTGGGTGCCCTGCGCTCCTGAGGCCTCTGCCATCCAGCGCTTTGTGACACCACCACCCACTCCGGGATCACACTGCCCGCGTCGCGGTGCACGGGGGTCAGGGCCGCCTCCCAGGCCAGAGCAGAGCTGATCTGTGAGGACTTCCATCATCTCACAGTTTAAATTGTAAATCACGAGACTAAAGACTTACTTCCCTGCCTCCCCCAGAGTCCTCCATCACTGGACAAAGGCCGGGGCGGCCAGGGGGCCGCTTACCCCGAGGCTTGCCCTGAGTGATGGCTAAAGGGACCTGCAACCAGAGAATCGCCGCACGAGGCTTCGCCCAGCCTGCCCTCCCCGAACGGCTCAGCCGGGACACCGAGCACCCGCCTGCCACAGGGCAGGGGAAGCTAAGGGCCTTGTGCCCCCTCTCCACCAGGAGGATGCTGACGCCAACGGCACAGAAGAGGGAGGCTCCCGGTACGAGGGCGAGGCCGCTTCCTCTCTCCAGACAGTTTACGTGGGACGTTCCGCCAGCCCAGGCCTGTGAAGCTTCCACAACACTCTCTGTTCAGCACAGGGATGTCAGACTCAGAGAAAAGAGGCCCCTGATCTTGGGAGAAGGGGTCCCAGATCCACGGAGAAGGGGTCCCAGACTCAGAGAAGAGACCCCAGAACCTGGGAGAAGGGGTTCTACCTAGATCCAGGGAGAAGGGGTCCCAGACTCGGAGAAAAGAGACCCCAGAACCTGGGAGAAGGGGTCCTACCTAGATCCAGGGAGAAGGGGTCCCAGACTCAGAGAAAAGAGACCCCAGAACCTGGGAGAAGGGGTCCTAGATCCAGGGAGAAGGGGTCCCAGACTCAGCGAAAAGAGGTCCCAGACCCTGGGAGAAGGGGGTCCCAGATCCTGGGTGAAGCGGTCCCAGACTCAGAGAAAAGAGGCCCCCAATCCTGGGAGAAGAGGGCCCAGATCCAAGGAGATCGGAGGGTAGCGACAACTCCCTTAGAAAGACAGGCTCTTCACATGCCCCCACTGTGCCGGGCCAGGGAATGAAAGCCCCCCAGGGCCGGCATCAGCAGGCTAGGAGTGGAGCCAGGCACATGGAACAGGAGAAGTGGTCTGGGGGGCTGCTTGGGCTGGCCTTGGAGGAAGCCGAGGAGGCGGAAGCGCACACGGAGGCGGGGGCTGTCACACGGCTGGGTACCCCAGGGCAGGCTCCAATGTTGACGGCGTTCCCTTGCACCAGGGAAGGCAGGTAAGCAGAGTGTGTCACCCTCCATCCCCCATGCAGACATCACTAATCCATCTACACGCCCCAGCAGCCACGCCTAAATGCCCCTCCCCACCCTTCTCAGCACAGGCAGGCTGGGCCCAGGACTGAGTGTGGCATCCACTAGCGAGGCCGAGGCTCAGCCTGTGACCACGGCGCCAAGGGCAGCTTAGGGAAAATGCGGTCCTTCAATGGAGAGTCTGGCTCTCCATCACATGGCTCGGCATCCAGAGGTGGTCCAGGCTCCTCTGATGAGACCCAGGTTGGGAAGCGCGGGTTATCTGAAGCTGCAGACCCCACAAAAGGTCTGGAATCCCCTCTCTCTGCTCCAGCCAAGGCTCAGGAGACCTGGAATCAGGGGCACCAAGGGGGGGGGGTGCCCGGCCCCTTCCCCGAGCCCCACACTCAGGCTGGCGCAGCAAGGCTCCTTTTACTGCTCAAGGGTCTGCGACAGCTAGTCACCCCCATTCCTGACCCAGAGCCGGGGCTGCCCGGGAGAAAACCGGCCAGGAGGGCACGGCGAGGCCCGGCTGGCTGACCTCTGGTCTCCACGGGGCGCACAGCTGCGGTCCGTTTTGTCTCCCATGGCCAACCCCCACACCGGCCAGCTCGGAGGACCGCTCGGCCAGCAGTACCTTTCTCTTTAAGAAACGAGGACAGGGCTTCCCTGGTGGCGCAGTGGTTGAGAGTCCGCCTGCCGATGCAGGGGACACGGGTTCGTGCCCCCGTCCGGGAGGATCCCACGTGCCGCGGAGCGGCTGGGCCCGTGAGCCATGGCCGCTGCGCCTGCGCGTCCGGAGCCTGTGCTCCGCAACGGGAGAGGCCGCGGCAGTGAGGCCCGCGTGCCGCAAAAGAAAAAAAAAAAAAAAGAAACGAGGACAAATCACACCCGAGCGGCTTGGGGACGGGTCACTGAGAGCCATGCAGAATCAGCACGCCACGAATCAACGGGTGTGAAGGAGCGTGGAAGGGCAGCCGCGGACCCCCAGAAGTCACCCATCGCTCTGCAGCTACCCCTAGGCCTGGAGGGGGAAGGGGTACCCTCAGAGGACCCCCACCTCGACTCCTTGTGCAGAGCCCCAGCATCGTCCCCCATCTCCTGACAGCTCGGTCCTGGGACACCCCCTCCTAATAGCCCTCAGTCACCATCGCCCCCACGCGGGGGTCCTCATGGAAGCCAAAGTTTGGGCAAAGACGCAGCAAAATGAGCCGGCCCAGGACTGGAGGGTGGGGGGAGCAGATCACAGGGGAGGCCACCAACCCCAACTCTACCTACCCGGCTCCTCCCCCGCCACCTCACCCCCCCACCCCCCGTGTGTGCTTCCTCCCTCCTCGGGCTATGTCTCCTCCGCAGGGAAGTCACACGGCCCAGGGGCGCCCACCCAGCCCCGCCTCCTGAGCACGGCCTGGGAGACCACGCCCACCCGCAAGGCTCCGCCCACGCGCGCCGTCTCAGTGACTTTATCCACGGGGAGGAAACTGGAAATACCAGTTGGGGTGAGCTCTGCTGCTTCGATTAATTCCTTGACCAGTTTCTAGAGATCGCTGTTTGATTTGTTTTTGTTTCAACTTCCAGTTTTCTTTCGCTAAAGGTATCTTCCCTGCTTCCCTGTGACCCTGGAGGCTGGACTCTCGCGTCGGGTTTTCCCTGCACTTCCGGCACCTTCCTGTCATCCTGAGGTCCTTTCCATCAGCTCTTATTCCTCCGGATCTCAGTTTCACCCGCTTTAGTCAATAATGAGTGTTAACGTGTGCGGCTTTAATGACGGTCACTTTTACTTTGGGGACCGATCATTCCCACCCATAAGGATCCCATGAATTATTTAGAGGTGAGACTACCCATTTCTTGGAGCAATGACCCTTCGAGGGATTCGAGGGCGACGGGAACACGGAAGGGCCGGGCTGTACCCAGCGGGCTGGCACCCTCCCAAAGTGCACGCAGACACCCCCCCCCCGCACAAACCCCAGGGGGACACGGGCGAGCGGGGCTACCTTCTCTCCAGACAAGCACCATCAGGTACCAGCACCCAGAGGCTCGGTGAAAAGAGCATTTCTTTGCTGAGTATTAATCAACGATCCATCAGTCAGAGACCCGACCCCACAGAAGAGTCAGAGCAGCTCGGGCTCACCGGCACGGCCAGGACGACCCGGGAGATGGCCCTGGCCGGGGCCAAGGACCAGTGTGCGGGGAGGGTCCGGGCGCCTGGGTGGGCCAGGACAGCACACCCCCCGCCTTGTGAGGACAGGCTCTTCAAGGGAGGGGCCTTGTCTCAGACATGGCCTCGGAGACACACCCCCGACTCAAGGATACCACCTGGACGGAGCCTTTGCTCAGGGAGCTCTCAGAGTGGCCGTCCCCGGGGCAGAGGGGTAAACAGGACAGGCTTTCTAAAAAGGAGGGTGGTGAGCATCCAGTCACGGGGGCGCTGGTGTCACCTCTGGAACTTCCATACACCAGGCAGCCCTGAAACACCGGGGTGTACAAATGCCACGTCTAGTCGCGTGGAAGGCACGGTCAGGTGGAAGCCCGGCAGATTTCACGTCTCACGCTGCTCAGGAAACTCCAACCCACCCTGATTATAAGGCCACGCTGACGTCAGAGAAGTGAGAACATGAGAAAATCCCCATCTTGGAGCGGGTGAAAGAAGGTGCATGGAAAGATATTTGGGGCAGGTGTGGACATGGGAAAAGCAGATTCGCCCAGCCCAGCCCAGTTCCACGACTAAAACGGGGTGCGCACAGTTGAACAGAAGGAGAGTTCCTCTGGGTGGGTGTAAGCAGACCAGTCAGCCTGCAATATACATGCGTATGAATATACCTGGCACCGGGCCTGCAGAGGGGGAGAAGCGTGCTTCTGGGGGCGCCCCGGGATGCTCCAGGGTCCCTACCCACGGGGTCAACCCCAGGGCCCTGGATAAAGCTGCATCTGTCCAGACGTTACAGAACCTGGTGACCCTAAGAAACAGAGGAGGGGTGCCCAGGAGAGGTCCTCCTCCTCGATCTCTGATTCCCGTGTAGTCAGACAGAGGCTCCCCATCCTCTGACACCCCTGGGCTCCCTGCTGGGTCGGCCCCCACCCAAGCTCTGGCCTTGAGGACGAGACCCCAGACAGCTGGCTCATGTGTGGCAAACGCCCCCCGATAAAAAGTCAACGAGGCTGTCATGTTACCCTCCACAGAACCCACTGTGCGGTCGTTTCCTGATTAAAGCTTCACCGCGTCAATAGCAATAAAGCAGTCCTAAAGAAACCCATCTGAGGCAATGCCCTTTTTAAGAAAAACCACTCTTTCCACGGGCAAAAACCACTTAAAAATAACACACAACTATTGCGGGTTTTGAGGCAGTTTCGCTGGGTCTCTGCAAAGGCCATCATGTTACCTGGAGATGAACCGTGTGCTGGGGGTCCTGCCTGTCCCCAGAGAGCTGGGATCCTGCACGCCGGCCCCACGCGTCTGGGGGAGAACGTCAGCACCTGTTTGTAACCTTCTGCATAAACTGTGTGCTTCGGAAGGCAAAGCTGGTAGCATGGTGAGAATGGAGTTACAAGGCAGGAGGGGTCTGGAATCACGTCCTGCGCTAACCAAAGCTGTTTCTCCCCGTGGGATGGCTCTGCGGGAGGATGCAGGGTTTGGTACACAGAGGCCAGACCAGCAGGATGATCTCCCCCGCCCCAAGTCCAGCCTGGACACTGATGTGGTCAGTCACACAGACACCGGAAAGGAGGCAGGAAGCTCAAAGCCAAACAGACAGCACAATGGGGGTGGGGCTGAAACATCCCCCAACTCCGGTCAGGGCAGATCCTGGACCAGCTGCTGGGAGAGCCCAGCCTTCCCTGGGCCCTCGGCCAAAGCCGACCCCAAGCCCCGAGGGCCGCATCCGGACAGGCCCCACCACCTACCCACCAGCCCAAGCCCCACAACAGGGCGCCCTCTTCATCATCCCACGTCTGATGGATGGCCAGCCCTGCCCACCCTCCTCCTGGGCCCTGAAGCCCTTGTTTCCCTCCCTCCCCCAACACTGCATCCCCCCCCCCCGCCGGTGCAGGCCCGGTCAGTTTTCCTGCAGGAGTGACCACATCCGCCTCCTCCCCAGCCTCCCAGACTTTAGGTCTGCCCTCCGATCCACTCCCAGCACTGCAGCCACAGCAGAAGTTTCTGGAGCCAAATCCAGGCACATCGTGTTCTCTCCAACCCCTTCCGGGATTCCTTGGCACCCAGGATGAAGCCACCCACACACCAACCACACCCCGCCTCCTGCAAGGCAGTGGCTCTAAGTCCCTGTCACTTCCCCTAGAGATGACCACTGCTCCCATGGTCTCTCCCTGCCCCCGCTCTCCCCCAAGACTTTGGACTCCTCAACGGAGGCACAGAATCTCACCCACCTTTCCCTCACCCTGAGGGCCGATCGCTCACAGGCTCAAAAAATGTTCCCTAAGAGCTAGAAGGCCCAGATGACCTGTGCCAGTTGCGGGAAGAGCTGGTGAAATCCAGGTGGTCTCCCTGGAGGAGGTGAGAGGTCTAGCAGACCTTAAAGGAAGAAGGAGTTCCAACAGGTGGTCGGGAAGGAAGACTCTCTAGAAAAGAGGCAGCCGCCCCCCCCCACAAGAATCCAACTACAAGTGACGTGACCACCATTCGACTGACGGGCACAGAAAGGCCCGGGGCCAGGTGTCCTCCGCCAAGAGCCCACCTGTGCCCCGGCACGGTCCCGTCACACCACACGGTGACTCAGATAGAAACCAGTGCCTGCCGGGTCCCCAAAGTGCACTTCACAGTGATGGCAGTTTCCAAAGCGGACGAGGGGAACCGGCTCACGATCCAGTGCCCACTGGGAGCCACAGTCACACAGCAGCCCATTTTACAGACAAGCCAAGTGAGACTGGGTGTGGGGAGGGTGATCAAGAAGCTCGTCCAGGGCACACACGGCCACGTCAGCGGTGGGGCAGGTCTGACTCCGGCCCCGCCGGGCTCCGGACCACGACAGGGTGCCCACCGTTCTTCCCCTGAAGGAGGGAACACGGCCAGGACGGTGTGGGTTTAAAAGTCCACGGGCGGGCTGCAGACACGGAGCAGCCTCTCCCCGAGTCCTGGCCACCGCCAAGCCCGCACATCAGCAGGAAGCCCAGCACCGTCTTCAAGGCCCACCACCAGCCCCTGGCCTGGCCACGACCAAGGACGCTCCTGCTGTCCTCAGGGACCCAAGGGGGCTGGGCACGAAGGCTCCAGCCCCCCCCTCGCCCCATCACCGTGGCCTCAGGTGCCAGATGCGCCTGCACGCGGGCGGCTCTGGCCGGCGAGTCCCTGCTCCTGCAGTAAATTACTTCCCAGGAGCTCTGGTGCAAATCCACAGCTCTGCTCGGCCTGAGCCTGGCTGGCTAACAGATGTTTCATTTAAGCCGTTAAATTACCACAAATACACCCAAAGAGATGACACGCCAATTTCTCCCAAGGTTTATTTGCATGAGGAGGGAGTGGTGTGTGAAAATTCTATCTTCCCTTCTTTTTCTGAGGGGGAAAAAAAAATTATTACACACACGAGTTAAGAAAAGAGAGGGGGTGCCAGCACATGAATTACCGCGGGGAGTGTTCAGACGGATATAAATCCCACATGTCAGGAGCCCGCTGGCGCCCTGCGGGAGAGGATGCTGAGGCCACGGGAGCGCGGAGGCCACGGGGACGCTGTCTCCATCTCCCACAGGTAAAGGCAGACAAGGCCCTGCGTTCTGGGCCTCGGCTTCCAACGCCGTCAAATGGGTGACAGTGACTCCCACCCCACGGGGTTGCCCTCTGCCTCCAGTCTTGTGACTAACTGTGACCATCTCAGCATCGCCAGGTGGCCCTGGGAGCAGCCCGGAGCAGGCACAGCAAGACAGGTGGCTCCATCACGCCCGAGGAACATCAGAGGGGGCTGAGCACTGCCGCGCGAGACACTGTCCCGGCCGGGGCCACCGCCACCAAGAGGCAGCCCGGCTGCCCGCTTGCTCCTCCCCGAGTCACCAGATGGCAACGCGGGACAAAGGCTGAGGGCCAGAGCCGCTCTACTGGGCAGGGTGAGACATGTCCATGACACTCTGGTCTCCTGCCCGGGCTGACCATTTCCCACCACCAGCAGGAGGCCCAGACAGGAGGGAGGGGGCAGGATGGGGGCCCCAGAGCTGGTCCAGGCTGCGGCCGAGCCACAGCCACAGGTCTCCAGCATCAACAGAACCCACTGTTCAGCGGCCACCTGCACCACCTGTTGCTGCCCGATGGCCGGGAGGTGGCCAGGGCTCCCCGCAAGCAGCTAGGGTGGACAGAGCCCCGTGGGCCAAACCCCAGAGCCCTCACCCGCTTTGAGGAGAGTGGACTCGGGTCCCAAAACTATCCAGAGGAGGTGGATGGCATCACCCAGACGTATCAGGGATGCAGACAGGCGGAGACAGGGCACAGCACCGACGGCAGACCAAGCCTGGCCTCCCGACTACAAAATCAGCTCGAGGGGCTTCCCTGGCGGCGCAGCGGTTGAGAGTCCGCCTGCCGACACGGGGGACACGGGTTCGTGCCCCAGTCCGGGAAGATCCCACGTGCCGCGGAGCGGCTGGGCCCGTGAGCCGTGGCCTCTGAGTCTGTACGTCCGGAGCCTGTGCTCCGCAACAGGAGAGGCCACGGCAGTGAGAGGCCCGCGTACCGGGGAAAAAAAAAAAAAAAAACAGCTCGAATTTGTTCACCCGCACCTGGTCCCAGAAATGAGCCCTCCTGCTCCCGGGAAGCACAGCTGTACAGTCCACTGCAGAGATAAGCCAGACGGTAAACACATACACACGCGAGGGCCGCGGATGTGAGGTTTACAGCCTGGATTTACTGACTCGGTTGTTCACTTCCGACAAGGCATGCGTCCTCCACGGTCTCCACCCCTCAGCTCCGGCCGCGGGAACGACCAGGAAGCGCACTGCCCCCGTGCGACCCGTCAACGGGTCATCCTGCAGTGCTGGGGGCGGCGGCGGGGAGGCTCCAGGAGCCTGGCGTCATCAGCCAACTCAGGGAAACCGAGATGCTCCCAGACACCACAGAAAACCCACTTCGCTCCAGGAAGCAGACGCTGCGTCCACACGCTGCTTCCTGGAGATGGTCGCAGCTCCCGGGACACCCCTCCTTAAGAAGCGTTGGAAGAGGAAGCTTGTCAACCAGAACACAGAGACTCACGCAGCCAAGAGGATTCCACACGCACAGATCCCACGCTTCCCCTCCAGACGCCCAGAGGTGGGCGGCCCTTCAGGGACCTCAAACGCCCCAGAGCCCGCCTCCCTTCCACCCTTGGATGCACCCGGGGCAGAAATGATGGCCCCATTTTACAGGTGAGCCAACTGAGACCCAGGCACAAAGCAAGCGGCCCAGGATCTCCCGTGCTCCCTGGGCCCGTCTTCCCTCATCACCTCCAGGAAGGTACGTGGAAGGCACGTGGGTCACAGGAGGTTAGGACAAGTCCCTTCTGCAAACGGAGCTACAGAGGCCACCACCTGTCGGGTGTCGGGCCCTGCCTGGTCTGGAGCTAGCAGGCCCCGGGCGTCATCTCCCTTCAGCCTCACAACCCATCTGTGGAGGAGGAAGCGGTGTCACCCCAAGAAACTCGGAGACAGCAAGAAACTTGCCTAAGTCATACATCAGGTAATAACGGCCCTCAGGTGCCTGCGAACACCTGGCTCCCTCCCACGCCCCCGGCTGGGGACTGTCACCCGAGCATCCCTGCCTACGACCCAACTCTCCAGGTGCACCAGCCCCCGAGGCCATCAGCAGTGCAGAAAATCCCCCAGTTCCATTTTACAGGTAGGAAAGAGACTCAGAGAAGCTGACTGGGCTCAGCCCACCAGAGCAGGAAGATGTGCCCAAAGAAACACAATCCAACCATCAGTTAAGGGCCCCAGGCGTCCCAAGAGCGGGCCCCTCATCCCCTGGGACCCCAGGGACGGTGCCAGCCCACGGCTGGTGAGACTCACCCAACCCACCAGCGCCCACATCAGTGTGCCCCCTGCAGAGCAAGACCGATGCAGGACATCCCCAGTCACTGGGGTGAGCATCAAGTTCCCACTTGGCTTCTGCAGAGAGGTGGCAGCCAGGCCGAGGGGACAGGCAATCCAGGAGGAAAACGAGAAAGCAGGAAACAGCCTCAGAGCCAGTGGCTTACCCAGGCCTGGCCTGGCCTGAGATTGGCAAGACAGGAACGGGGGCTGGGAAGTTGTCCACCTGTTCTAGAACGTCTCCCCTCCCCACCCCCATCTGGCTGACTCCTACTCCTTGTTCAAGGCTCAGCTAAAAGGTTACTTCCTGCAGAAAAGTTCCCTGACTCCGCCTAGCCTGGGGAGCGCCCCGCACCACCATAGCGCTGGCTCTCCAACCCACTTGACGTGGAGCCCCGAGCAGTGATGGAGGGCCATGCTTTCCTCCTCCAAAGCCTGTTAGGTCATTCATAACTGTTATCAGAAACCAGCCCTTCGCAGTGGTTAAGAATCCACCTGCCAATGCAGGGGACACAGGTTCTAGCCCTGTCCGGGAAGATCCCACGTGTCGCGGAGCAGCTAAGCCCGTGCGCCACAACTACTGAGCCTGCGCTCTAGAGCCCGCGAGCCACAACTACTGAGCCTGCATGCCACAACTACTGAGGCCCGCGCGCCAAGAGCCCGTGCCCTGGAACAAAGAGAAGCCACCACAATGAGAAGCCCACGCACAGCAACGAAGAGTAGCCCCCGCTCGCCGCAACTAGAGGAAGCCCGTGTGCAGCAAGGAAGACCCAACGCAGCCAAAAATAAATAAATACATAAATCTATTTTTAAAGGAAGAAAGAAACCAGCCCTAGCTACTGCCCATACACACAGGGGTCCCAGTCCATCTCCAGGCCCTCTGCCAACAGCGACTCAGATGAAAGCTCCCTGGGCCGTTTCCTAGAGCCGAGAGAGGAAAGGTCTCGTGTCATCATCTCCCACCCAGGATAAAGAGCCACCTTCCTTAAGCAGCTGCGGGCACCCTGCCGACGTCCCCCAGGGCTCGCCACTGCAGGGCCTGCCCCAGCACTGCCCTCTGTGCCCGAGGCTGCTGCCCGGCCCGGGACCCAGGAGCGGTGACAGAAACCCCGGCTTCCCCTCCCTCGGGCCGTGCCCCTCGAGGACCGTCTCGCGCCCAGCGCTCAGCGCCCACGGCAGAAGCTGCTGGAGGAGGAGGGCCTCGGCCTCCGTCCCTCCCTCCCTGGCCTCACTGGCTCACCTCCCCTCTCGGGGTCTGCTCCCCGGGGCCCAGCCTGAGACCCTCACACTGGGAGGTGGCAGGGGAGGGTGGGGGGTAAAATGGGCCGGACGTCGGGCAGGGCCTGCCACTCACACGCCCCCGGCTGGGGACTGTCTCCCGACAGTAAGGGCACCCTTACCGTCAGCATCAGCACCTCCAGTTTACAGAGGAAGGAAAGTAAGTTACCCAGCATCACACAACAGATCAATGACAGGCACCAAAGTCCAGGCTCTCACTTCCCTGTCCTGCCCGGAGTGGCCAGAGAAGGCCACGTGGGCCTGACTCCGCTGCCGGGCGCTGCGGGCCAGCACTTCTAAGAGCCCAAGCAAGTGTCTGAGATCGAAGACGATACTTACATATTTCGACATTTAAATACACTATTCACATATTTGCCTTTACACCAATGCAGGAATCAAATGCGACTTGACATTCCTTATGGGGGAAGAACACAGGGGCAGATGTCCGGGCCACTGCGGTCCCAGGCCACAGAGCTGCTCGAATTCCTCGTGCAATTCTCCCAGTCCCACAAGGGCGGTGCTACTTGTTTATTCCGGTAAAGTACACATAACGTAGGGAATCCCCTGGCGGTCCAGTGGTTAGGACTCAGCGCTTTCACTGCCATGGCCCGGGTTCAATCCCTGGTTGAGGAACTAAAAATCCCATAAGCTGTGCGGTCGGACCAAAAAAAAAAAAAAAAAGCTACACATAACGTGAAATTTAGCACATTCCCCATGTTGTGCAACCACCTCCACTATCTAGTTCCAGAATTTTCCATCACCCCTAACAGACCCCGTATCCGTTAGCAGTTGCTCTCCCCTTTTCCCCCCAACCCCCCGACAGCCACCGACCTGCTTTCTGCCTCTGTGGATTTGCCTATCCTGGTCATTTCATGTAAATGGAATCGCGTAACACCTGTCCCTTTGGGTCTGGCTTCTTTCACTCGGCATAACGTTTTCGGGGTTCATCCATGTTGCAGGATGTCAGTGCTGCGTTCCTTTTTACGGCTGATAATATCCCATTGTCTGGATAGACCACATGTTGTTTATCCATCACCCGCTGAGGAAGATACTATTTTTATCCCAGTCCTACAGAGGAGGAAACTGAGGCTCCGTGAAGGTCAAGCTCAAGGGCCCACAGTGGTCAGTGGCAAAGCAAGGGCTCCAGCCCTTGGCCCTAACCACACAGACTGTGCCGGGACATCACAAGAGATGGGGGTGTCTGGTCCCTCTAAGCTAGGAACCCAGAGGCCCAGAGGGGAGGGGGAGTGCGGCAGGTGGGAGGAGGCCGAGGGAAGCCAGGGAACCCATCCATCTCCAGGCCCAGGTCACACCCCGCTGCCTTGCCTCCCGCCTGCTTCCTTTGAGCCCTGGGGTGAAAAAAAAACAAAACCGGCTTCAGGCGGAGAGAGAGACCTCTGGCATCCAGACGGGTGCTCAGAAGGTGCTCAGAATCCGTATGTGTGAGTAACCCGTCGTGTATAGATGAAAACAGCTCGGATCTGAAAGGTACCTTGTTTCTCACCCAAATGACTAATGGATGTTTCTCCTCCTGTCCCAGCAGCCAGATAAGCCGGGCGAGGTGGGGGAGGAAAACACAGATGCCCAGTCTCTGGGGTGGAGGGTAGCTTAAGGATGGGAGGAGCTTAAGGGCAAGGGAGGGAGGGTCTCAGGATGTGACTGCCATGAGCATAAGGGACCAGAACCTTCCACCACCCCAGGGGTACCTGGAACAGACTAAACCTCTCCAGCTGCCCCGTGCGCCAGGGACTGGGACCCAGACGCCCCTCATGCAGCTGAAAGGTGGGACAGTCCATGCTGCACCCACGACCACTGTCCCAGGGGGCACCTCGCCATTCCTGGAGGGACACGGAGGCCAGGTGTGGAGCCCCGCCTCCCCTACCGGGCCAAACCTGGCAGAAACACTTGCGCCAACCAGAGTCAACCCCGAGGGAAGGAAAGCAAAACGTGGGCCTTGGACTCTGGCGTCAGGAAGGCCGGGGCGAGCCCAGGCCCAGCCTATCGCAACTGCGTGGCCGCGGCAGGTGGCTTAGCGACTCCGGGCCTCCGCCGCCAACGGGGCTGGGGTCGTCCACACGCTCAGCACGGCGCCTGCGCCCCGCTCCCCTGACGGCATCCTACGCCTGTGAGACAAATACGACCATCGAGCGAATGTGGACGAAAGCTGGAAATGCGTGGACGGCACGTTTAGGTGAGAGGCCAGGTGGAAGCAGGGCTGGGGCGGGGGGGTGAGGCACGTGGAGCAGAGAAACATCCGGAACCCGGAGCCGCCCACCTGCCAGGTGACTCCGGTCCCGGCGACGGCCCCCCAGCACCCCACCCTGCCGCCCTCCACATCCCGGGAGACACCTCTCCTGCCGCAGCCGTGAAGCCCCCAGCAGAGCGGATGAACTTGGCCGGCGACAGTGGGGCAGCGTCTCAGAAAGTCCTCCGACAGCACGAGACAGACAAGTGCCCCCCACTCCGCACAGACGACAACCGGGCCTCCGGGGGGGGGGGGGCTCGGGGGGGGGCCTCGGGAGTGGGCCCCATCCCTGGAAAGACACGGAGGCTACCGAGCAAACGGAGGGATGGGAGGCCAGGCGGCCGGCCAGCAGCCGGGGCGGCTGCCTGCCCGGACCAGCTCTCACCAGACACCGTGTGCGCACGCTGCCTTTGAAACCAAAAGCACAAAACAAAACAAACCAACGGGAGTATTTATGGCCTGAAGTTTAAGTTGGCTCAGGAGGATGAGGAGAAGGTGTGTTAAAAATAAGTGTTTTAATCCTTATATAAACTCTGCAGAAACGACTAACAATCCCCACAAAACAGAGATGTCGTGCGTTGCTAGCAACACTTAAGCTTCCAAAGGCAGGGAGCCTCGCTCGGGGGACACCCCTGTTCTCCCATCCCGGCCGGCAGGCACCCCCACGGCACGGCCCCGCCCCCTCGGCAGCCCTACGTTGTTATTCCTGTGTTTACCACTTGGGTCCAGAAACCAAAACAGTCACAGCAGCCACAGGATGCTGACCGGAGCGCCCCCGGAAAGCGTGGAGCCTCAGAGGACTGAGAACGCGGCCCGAGCAGAGGCTCAGGGGGGCCCTCCTGGCCGAGCTTGAAGCTTCCCCGGCCGAGCGGGGCGAGGGGTTCATCCCACACACGCGCGGTGCCGGCTGGCTCCTGATCCAGCGTTGAGGCAGGTCTGCAGGGCCTCTGCCATACCTGCGCCCCTGCCCTGACCTCTCTCCCGGGTCAAGCTCAGGGGCAGGCGCTAGGGGAGGGGCATCTGCAGGGAGAAGCAGACAGAGCCCCAGGCTTCAAAGGGCCGGACCGCCCAGGGTGAGGGTGAGGGTGTGGAGGGGTAGGCAACACCCACTGCGCACACATCACCTCCAGATGCTGGGCTGAGAGCTTTGGGTCCCCTCTGTCCGCTCTGTCTTCAGCCAACCCCCAGGAGGTGGCTCTCAGAAACCCCCTTTCACAGCAGAGGAAACAGGGGCCGGGGCAGGGGTGGGGTACAGCACACAGCCGAGAAGCGGCGACTGGGATTTGAACCCCGGTCCGAGAGGGTACCGCGCTGCACCCGCCTGCACCCCAGGGACGAGTCGGCGGCCGCCCCACTGCCCAGCAGCGCACGAGGCGCAAGGCGGGAAATGGGGCCGGGGCGGGGCAGCGCTGCCCCCAGACGGCTCGGCCAGAATGAGCGGCCCAGGGTCCCCGGGTGGGTGGAGGAGCGGACGCCACGCAGCCGTCGGGAACCGGACGGAGGGCGCGGACGGGGCGGGAGGAGACACGGATGCCACGCTCCGCGGCCGGGAGCCACAGCTGCTCACAACCGGACGGCGCGGAGCTGGCCTGGCCCGGCGGCTGGGCCTCGGGCACACAAGGAACGCCCCGAGACCGCGGCCTGGGGCAGCCGCCCCCCACCGGGGGGCTGAACTTCACTTACAGGCCACGTGCCCCGTTCCAGCTCAGAGCTGAGACGGCACCCGAGGGGAGCCGGTGTAGGAAGCAGGCTGCAGAGGGGCCCCTGTGGCACCTCCTCGGGGAGCCTGCCTGGGCTTCCTGAGCCCAGCGGCCGGCCTTAGGCCCGCTGTCTTTCTCTGCATCCTTCTCTCCATCTTAACCCTTCACGAACCCCTTATTCTGTCTCCCCTCCAGAAGGTCGGACACAGGTCAGGGGTCTCTGCCTCTTCTGCCCACGGCCCGCTGGGGAGGAAAAGAACAGGATTTCGTGACACGTGGAAAGTGTATGCAATTCACGTGTCTTTCTCCACGAATACACGTTGGCGCGGAGCCCCTCGCGCGTTCACAGATCATCGGCACTGCCTCGGCCCCATGAGGGCCGAAGTGAGTTCCTGCGACAGGACCGTCTGGCCCACGGGGCCTGAAATATTTACTTTCTGGCCCTCGACAGAAGACGTCTGCCGAGCCCTGCTCTGGGGGGGGGGGGGGGGTAGCTGCCGGCTGGGCGCCAGGGGAGAGGCAGTTGGATTCAAAGGGCAGTCTGGAGGGAGGGAGGCCCACCTGGCGGGGGCATCTTCGCAGCAGCACTGCCCTGTCCTGGGAAGTTGCAGCCACAGACGTGGCCTGGACACGGGGACAGGAGGCAGGGGCCGGAGGGCACCGCCCTGCCAGGGAGGCGACATCCTCGGTCACGTGGGCCTCATGGCAGCAACGGGCTGAGATGAGGCACCAGGGTGGGGTCACCTTGTGACTACTCACCCTTGTCAGGCCCTGGGCCCATTCCCGGCACGGAGACGCCCCACGTCCGGGGCCCGGACCACAGACAGGTGAGGGTCGCCCCACCCAACACAGCATTCTTGGCCGTTTCGCCCCGGCCAAAGCCGGGTTTCTGTCATCAGCACACACGGCACAAACAAACCACGTTCCGCCAACGCCAGCGTGCGCCCACCCGCGACCTGGGCAG
Organism: Kogia breviceps; assembly: GCF_026419965.1. Classification (NCBI taxonomy): domain Eukaryota; kingdom Metazoa; phylum Chordata; class Mammalia; order Artiodactyla; family Physeteridae; genus Kogia; species Kogia breviceps. The sequence continues at coordinate 2,431,099 of NC_081317.1, forward strand.
GTGATGCCCGACGGCCTTCCCTGCCAACTCCAGACCCAAGCGTCGGGCCCTGCCCCACCCGGCCCCGCAAGTGACCCTCCAGTCAGCAGGTCTGCGCTAAAGACGAGACCCCTGGCCCACCGGCCTCTGCTCTCCCCTCCCCCATCCCCACCCCCGGCTGCACAAACTGGGTGCCACAAACCCTGCCGCCCAGAAATGCTAACATTCGGGAAATCAGCGTCTCTCACCCTTCTCGTCAGTATCACCTCCCCCCACCCCCGGCAAGGAGCCTTTCCAGGCATTGTCCTAACCGCCCTCCCCGCATGAAATTTTAATACCACAGATGTACCGTACACCTGTACTGTGCTGTTCTTTTCTCTAGGTACATTTGTGCTTGATGCATAAAAAGAATATGATTTCTTTACCCCCACAGGTCTGATTTCTGCCCCCTTGGGCATGGATTACATAAAATGTATTATTAGAATTAACGTTACACAGTTCTTTTCACTTTTTTAACGTGACCACCAGGAATTTTAAGAGACGGACGCGGCTGCCACATTTTCTACTTGACAGCACTGATGCAGACAGAACTACACATGTGAACACGCGCAGCACAAGGACAGAGACAGACACACACACACATACACACACACACGTCTCTGTTAACTCAGAGGCGCACATTGCCCAGGTCTCAGCACTGAGACTCCCCAGCACGGGTGCGCCCGCACCCAGATCTACACATGCCTCTGCCCTGCGGACCCAGAGCTCCTTCCACAAACGGCTGGTTCTGGAGCTGGACAAAATCAAATACAAGATGAGCTCACACATCTTGTGCCAGGAAGGAGACCGAGCTCACAAGATGATGGGAACGTGTCAAGAAGACACACGGAAAAGCAGCTTGAAGCAGTTGCCCCTGGTCAAACCTGAAACTATCTGAGCGTCAAAATAGAGAGACGGAAACAGATGAGAATCCGTGGAACAGAATAGGAAACGACAATCCACAGTGGTAGACAGAGAGAGGAAGGAAATGAAAAGAGGAAGAGAAGAAAGAGGGAGGGAGGGAGGGAGGACTGACCCTGTCACTGTCTCAAAGCACCTTCTCAAGAATATTCGTGCCCTGCAAGGGGGATCGGAGGACCTTCGCGGCAGAGCCGTCCGGCAAACAGCGCCGGCGTCAAGTGACTAAAGCCAACACCCCCGGCAAGGGGACACTTGGAAACCACGTGCCACCTGCTAGACAGGACGCCAGGAGAAGGCAACAGCGCGGTCACTGCACCCGCTCCAGGCGCAAAGCCCGGATCCAACGCGAGGACGCGGCAGATGAACCCCAAGGGAGGGACGTTCTGCAACAAAAGGGGCCTGTCACCTTCAAAAGCATCCACGTCGGGAAAATCAAGGTGAGGCGGAGGGGCCGCCCCAGCCCCCAGGTGGCCCATTTGCTGAAATGGGCATTTGTGGGGACACGCGTTGAAGCTCGAGTGGATTCCAGGGTGGCACCATCCCCGCTGTTTTCCGGGTTCGGGTGGCTGCTCTGTGGCTGCAGAGGAGACCCTCTTCTGCAGGAGACACGTGAGGGTGCAGGGCACCAACTTACTCTCGAGCGTCAAGATATGTTCACACTTAAAACGAGACCTGGGGCTTCCCTGGTGGCGCAGTGGTTAAGAATCCGCCCGCCGATGCAGGGGACACGGGTTCAATCCCTGGTCCGGGAAGATGCCACATGCCGCAGAGCAACTAAGCCCGTGCGCCACAACTACTGAAGCCCGCGTGCCTGGAGCCTGTGCTCCGCAACAAGAGAAGCCACCGCAATGAGCAGCCCTCGGCAACTAGAGAAAGCCCACGCACAGCCACGGAAGACTCAAAGCAGCCAATAAATAAATAAATTAAATAAATCTAAAAACAAAAACAAAAACAAAACAAAACGAAACCTGACTTGAAAAGAAAAGGCATCCTAGTTTCCGCTGGAATCGGCCTCCGTCTCCCTACTCCCCGGCAGCCCCAGGTATCACACCCCTTGGCCTCGGGAACCGCGTCCCCCGGCCTGCACTTGGGAGCTCTCAGGACACTTAAAGGCCACTTCCTCATCCACAGGCACCTCAACCACCTGCTGTGTGCCCTGCTCACCTGAAAGCATCGCGGAGCAGGGACTGGGCCCGTGCCTGGCAGCGCAGGGGCTCGGCAATTATTCCTCGAAGGAAGGACCGGAATGACACAGCAGCAAAGGGAGGCCCGGCTCGGCAGGACCCGGAGACCCCTTGGGAGGGCTCACACCAGTCGGGGGGTGGGTGGGGGGGGATTCACTGTCCTGGGTTCAGAACAGTGAGCAGCGAGTGTGGCTCCGAGGGACGCTTGTTTACTAAAGCAAAGTGTGGAACACACGGGGTTAGAGGTACACACCTCTAAGGGGGGGTGGGGGGGGTCGAGGGCCAGGCTCGCAACGCTTCAGGATGGGAGCAGAGTGAAATCAGAGGAGGCTTCCTAGAGGAGGCAGCCACTAGACCAGCTCCTACAGGAAGAACCAGGACAAAAGGAGGGGTAGTCTTCCAGCATGGGCCCGGCACACGATGGACCCTGATGGAAAAGGCTTAGGGGAGGGGGGCGCAGGCTGGAACGTCGGCACAAAGTAGGGACGGGAAGGACTTGAAGCTGGAGGTGTGGGCATGGGGGAGCCCTCTCTGCCGTGTCCCTGCAGACGGGCTTCCCGGCCTTGTCCTACGGAGAGGAGGCCTGCCGGGGTGGGGGGCCAGAGGCTGGGCGGATGGTGCCCTGAAGATTCAGACTGAAGACCGAACACAAGGGCCGTCTGCTGGCATCAGCAACCTCAGGACCTCATAACTGAAGCTGTTCCAGACACACGCGGTCTCTTATTAGGATCAGCAGATTTGGCCCTACCGAATTACTTTAATTAAGCCCAACGTGGCTGCCAGGCATTTTGGATAAAAAAAAAATAAAGCACAGCCGACCAGATCCAGAAGGGCAGGACGAGGGGCAACTGGGATCTGCCTGCGAAGCCTTCCTAGTACCTGGCTCTGTACACAGCAGGTGCTCAATCAGTGCACGTGGCTATTACGCGCCTTTGGGGCCAATGAGCCAGCTGAGAGCCACGCAAACGGGAGGGGCACTCGAAGCGCAGATACTTGGAAAAGAGGATGTCACCTGTCACAGGAGAAGCCAGAGCGGCATTCGGGAACGAGGGGACGTCAGGCAGGCCTCTGAGCTGGACGGGTCCACGTAAGGGCACACGGTGACAGCAGGAAGAAGGAAGGGCCCTGCCCACTTGCCAGCAAAGTATCCCGATCCCCCAGGGAACAGACGCACACCTTTTTGCACAACCTGAGAAGTGGGCCAGCAGCACCCATCAGAAACTCAGCAAGACAGCAGAGGGAAGGCTCCCGAAGTCAGAATTCGTTTAAACAGCCCTGGAGGGGAGACCTACGTCCAGGTTTTAGTTTTACCTCTTCCTACCTGTGTGATGGGGGGTAAGTCACGTGACCTCTCTGAGCTGTAGCTGTCTCATTCATGAAACAGGGGTGACATATGCCTCCCAGGATCATGACTAGCTCAGGGCAGGGTGGGTTAAGAAAAGGCAGCTGTGATTTTTCTTGTGATGCCACCGCCATGGACCAAGAGGACCACGTCGTCTTCCCTCCTCCACTGGAGGGAAGTACCCCAGACAGCAAAGAACAGCCACGCAGACAGACCACCACGGTCCTCTCCCAAACCCTGCACAGCCACACCTGGTCAAGACAATTGTTTCTTTCGTCGTGAATACACAGATGGGGCCATGCGGCTAATCCAGCCACCCCTGTGCCAGCCAGAGACATACAATGACGGGTGTGACCAGCCCCACCCTCCGCGAGAGGACAGGCAGGGGAGAGACCAGCCCTCAGCCGCAAGGGGCCACACCTGCCCAGATAAGACCTCTGACGTTTGCTCTAAGGAGGTTCTCTGCCCTTCCCTCATCAAACCCTCACAACCTGGCTATGAGGCAGCCACTAGTTCTGTCCTCATTACACAGATTGGGAAACCGAGGCCCCCAAAGTGGTCACTACAGGGAGGTGACAGTGCCAGGTTTCAATAAGAGCCTATGGCCATGAAGACACAGACGCTAGCCCGTCAGGGACTCCCTACCGCTCAGCCCGCCTTGACACCCCTTCACCCGAGCTGGAACAGGGCGGCTCGAGGAGACTGTGCCGTGTCAGCGTTGCTGGCCCAAGGATGGCTCCAGGGACCCCAGGAAGTCTCTGCGCTTCCAGCGCAGGGGCTGAGCCAGGCCACCTACCACAGCCAGCGCGCCCTCTCCCCGATCCTGGGCAAACACAGCTGGGAAGGGCAGCTCCAGGACCCAGCCAACGCCCCCAGCCACCCCCGGCCGTGCCCTGGGCCCCAGCCTCTCTACCAGTCAGCCAGGAGCCAGCAAGCCTGGGCAGCCCCTGCAGTTCACAGCCAAAGGCAGACACTCCCGCTCGAGGCCTAGCTCTGCCCTCAGCAGCTCCTCCACCCTCAACTCCCCCAGCTGTAAAATGGGGTAAGTACGTCCCGGCCCCCAGGGGGGTGAGGGCAGAGGAGAGAACTGGATCTGAGGGGGACCTTGGGTTACTTAGCACTGAGAGGGCCCAGGATGGTTCTGGCTTCAGAGGGACCTGGGGACCAGACCGGCAGGCCAGGGCTCCCTCCCTGGGCTGTCCACCTCCGTGGAGTGGGAGGGTGGCCCCCTGCCCCCGTCCCCTCAAGACTCCTCTTAGTTAGCGGCCACCCCCATCCTCCCTGAAGGGGGGGGGAATGCCCCCATCTCCTTGGAAATGCGGTCACAGCCAAAGGGCAGAGGCCATGCAGTCTAGGCTGGAAAAGCAGTGACTCACTCCATCCCCCCTCCCCCCAGCCCGTTTCAGCTGTCACACTGGCTTGTGAAGGCCAGAGGGTCACAGAAGAAGGGGCTGTGGGGTGAGCAGGAAGGTTGCTCCTGGGCAGTGCTGGCCAGACCTGGGGTGGCCCTTGGCCCCGCTGGGCACCCAGGGCCCCTTCAAAGGTGCTGGGGTGGGGGTCGCGGAACCCGGGGGGGGGGCACAGGACAGCAGCCTCCCCTCTGCTTAAGTCTTACCCAAGTTCCCTCTAAGGGGGCAAGAAAGGCAGCGCCTGCCAGCCAAGCAGACATTTTCCTGCCTGCCCGGCAGCCACATGCGCCGCGGCCGCGACAAAGGCCACACTTGAGGGTACAGGGGAAGCATGAGGGGTTCCTGTTCCCACCAAGTCGCGCGACCCTGGGGGCCTGGCGCCGCTTGCCCCCCCCTCAAAGGGTTCGGGAGGAGGCTGAGGCCGCCGAGGGGGCGGTGCCCCCAGCCCAGCCGCTCCCTTGCGGACCAGGGCTCCCGGCTCCCAGCCCCGCCGGGCCCCTCCCTCCGCGCCCCGAGCCCCTGTCTTCCAGGGCGTCCAGCCACCAGGCGCGAAGCCAGGGACACTACGCCTGACGAGGCCACCGGCGCGGCGGGATCCTGGGGTCGGCGGCGGGGCGGGGGGGGCCCTCGCTGCGTCCCGGGGCCCAGGCCCGGGAGAGGGGGCAGCAGTGGTGAACGCCCCGCCGGGGTTCGAGCTCCCCTCACCCCGGGAGGCGCAGGCCCAGCAGCGGGTGCTCCCAGGCAGTGCCCGGAGGCGGCGGAGGCGCACCCCGGGCTTGGGGGACTTTGCCAACTTCGTGCCTACCGGGGTCGCCCCTCGGAGGAGCCGGTTCCGAGGCCCGGGGCGCGCCGCCTCTCCGCTCACCGTCCCGCCGCCTGCCGGCGTCCCCGAGCCCGCCGCTCCGACCGGGGTCCCGGGGCAGCGGACCAGGGCCCCTCCCGGCGCGCCCGGACCCTCACCTGGGACATCTGCGGCCGGAAGTTGACGTCCTTGAGGTCGATGGAGCCGGGGGAGAGGTTGTGCAGCAGCTGGCACAGGAGGACGCCGTCGCGCAGCGCCTGGGCCAGGTCGAAGACCACGGCCGAGGGCCACACGACCCGGTGGTTGGGCGGCAGGACCTTGCAGTCGATGAGCCAGCGGCCGCACTGCCGCCACTGCTCCATGGCGCCCGCGGCGCCCACCCGCCCGCCGCTCGCTGGGCCGGCCGACTCAGGGCAGCGCTCCGGCCGAAGTGCAGCGGCCGCGGGGCATCCCGCCCGCCCGCGCGGGTCTCGGCGGCCGGGGCGGGGCTTCGCGCGGGCGGCCCCGGCTCTCCGCTGCGCCGCCGCACGTCCCCTCCTCTTCCTCCTCCGGCTCCTAGCGGGCCGCAGCTCCCGCCCACGTGCGGTCGTGGGGCAGCCGCCGGGCAGCGCGCCGGACCCCCGCTTCACACACACAAGTGCCCCCGGGCCCCGGGCCGGGCTCCGCGCAGCCCGCCGCCGAAGCGCCCCGCGATCCGCCCCGCCGGGCGCCGCATTCTGCGCTCGGGGCGCCCCGCGGCCGCCGAAGCTTCTGCCCCGCCCGAGACAAAGGCCCGGCGGGTCGCCTGCTCCGCGCGTCCGGGGCCTGGGCCGCCCTCGCCGCCGCCACCGCCGCTTTGTTCGCCCCGCCTTCGCGCTCAGCGCTCCACGCCCGGGGCTCCGACTCCGCGGCTCCGCCGCTCCAGGGCGCGGGGGGCGCGGGGGCGCGGCCACTGGCGGGGTGGGGGCGGGGCCGGCGCTCGCGCCTGGCACCGCCCCCGTCCGCCCCCATCCGCCCCCCCCCAACTTCCTGCCCAGCTGCGGCTCACGAAAGTTGCGGAGGGCGGGGGTTGCGGCGCGGCCGGAGCCCGGGGTCCGCCGACTTCTGCGAGGGGCACCAAGATTGTGAGGACGCTATGCGCCCGGGACGCGCGACCTCGCCTGTGGAGTGATGGCCGGTCGTTGTCTCTGCGTCTCTCCTGCGTTTCAAGAGGAGCTCAGGAGGTGGCCCCTGTCGCGCTGGGGGCCTCTGCACGGTCCTTCGGGAAGGACAGACCCTGGAGGTGGCACCGACTGCGCGGAGTCGTCCTGCGCCCTCTCGGTCCACCAAGCGGTCCCCAAGGGAGAATTCGAGGCGGGAGGCACACGGGCCGGGGACTCGCCCAGATCCCCTTCCTATCCTGTGCGCTGGCTAGGGACCCGCAGGAAGCCCCCCGACCTCGCACAAAGGCCGGGATTCGCCTGTTTTGAAACCCAGAGGCCTGCCACTCGCAGCTGCCCAGAGGGCAAATCCTGGCGTCTGAGATGGAAGATGTGACATAAGTTAAGTGGGAGAGAGGGAAAGAGATGTGGCCAGACCCGGCCCTGGGTAGCGGCCCGCCTCCATGCTGGCTGCTGGGTCCACTGACCGTGCCTTGAACTCCTTCCTGGGCCACGCCCTCCGGGAGTGGGTGGGCAGTGTTCTCTGGCCTCCTTTGACAGTGGGAGGGCTTCTAGAACATAAAGAGCCCATCTGGCAACGAAATGATGTGGGTCCTGGCTCAGCTGTTGGGAGCCCTGTGCTCTCAGCCCGGTGACCCTGGGCAAGTCTGATGCCCCCTCTAACACTGGCTCAGTCGTAGGTTGAGCCTGGGGGTGACCAGTCTCTGAGCGTCCCCACACACTTGGGTTGAACCCTGGGGCAGCACCCGGCAGCCGCCCCTATGGCCCAGTTCCCCTCTTCCTTGGGCATTCCTGGGGCAGGAGCCAGAGCAGGGTGACACCCCACCTCATTGCGAGTCCAGTGAGGGTCCCCTGAGCCCTCTGTTCTGGGCAGTGGCCTCTGCAGAGAGTCAGGCTGGCCCCTTCCCAAACTGAGGAGGAAGCATGGGGACCCAGGCCAGGTTCTGGCCCATGGAGAGGAGTGGAGGAGGGGCTGGGCTCCCAGGGCACACCCCAGACCCTGGCAGGAGTAAAATCAGGCCAAGTGACTGGTGAGCTCCAAGTTCCCGTCCGTCCAGGCATCCTTCCTCCGAGGAAACGGGTGAGGCACCTTCGTGAACACGGACAGGAAGGAGCCTGCCTCTGACCGGTGAGATCGAGCCTGCCTTGCCCGAGACAAATGGAGATGACTCCGCGGCAGCAGGCGGCCTCCTCTAGCATCACCCTGAGAAATCACACAGTGGGGGACAGAGCCTGACTCCCGGCGCCTCCAGCCGCCCCTGCCCCCAGGGCCTGCACAGGCACCTTCCCTGGCAGGACCCCCCCCCCCCTCCGTAGAATGGGGAGCGCCCCATCCCGTCAGAATCGCTGGTGAGGACTGAACAGAAGTAATTATCCAGGAGCTTTGCACAGTGCTTGGGGCAGAATGGGGCAACCTAATCGTGTCCTCACTGTTCTTGGCCTTCTTGCCTGGACGGGGAACCCACCTAGAGGATAAGCTCGGGCTGGGATGCATGCAGGCAGCCACCCTCCGGCCATCAGCACTGATGATCGTCTGCTGCCCCCTGGTGGGTGCGGAGGGCACTGTCGCCCCCTGGCTGCCCCTTGGCGGGCGCCGCCCAGCGGCAGGAAGATCGGGTTTGGCCTGGAGAATAGCCGAGTCAGCAGACGCAGGCGTCACTGCTGTGTGTCCGCCAATCACAACACCTTCCTGATCCTCAGTGTCCTACCGGGGACACTGACCCACCTGTGTACCTCACAGGGTTTGGGAGAGGCTCCGCAGGGTGGCTGGATGTGAGTGAATGAATGACTGCACGCATGGAACCTGATAGGAACTCTCCTCCAAACACTTGGCGTGGGTGTCCTGAGCAGCTGCGGACTGTATCAACTCAGAGTACACATCAGGAAGAGGGGACACCGTTGCAGAACATCCTACCACCGTCCGCATCTCAGACTCAGAGCTGTTTGCCGGGACCGCCCGTGGCACACCTCCAGGGGGCTCAATTCCCGTCACACGCTATAGAGATGGCACCCTGGAGAGGAGCCCACAGGCCACCAGTGAACGGTACCCTCTGGGGATTGCCTCTCAGCTTGGCCCACCTTTAGCGCCATGAGTGGCGGCAGTTTTCCTTAGTGAGAAAGGCCCACACGAAGCACCGGGACACTCCACAGGAGAGGCGGGAAGCTGGGCGTCCCAGTTCAGTGGCACAGATGAAACCCATGGGGCAGGAAGTCACATACCCCAAAGTAAGGGAGGAGGGTCACAGGCCCCCACTTACTGGGCCCCTCAGCCTCCCCCTGTGCCACCCTTGCCCCCTTCAGTCTGTCCTCGGCAGCCAGCAAGGACCCAGTGAAACCTTGGTGAGGCCCTGTCACTCTCCTGCCCAGACGGGGGGCCCTTCGTGGCTTCCCCCTCCCCAGAGATAAAATCAAATCTCATCGCGTGCAGGTCCCGTGTGGCGCATCCCCTCCCCGGATGACCTCATTCCCACAGCCCTCCAGCCACGCCCAGTGGTGCCCCCACCTCGGGGCCTTTGCACCTGCCACCCCTCTGCCTGGGATTCTTGCCCAGACGGCTACATGGCTCACACCCTCACTTCCCCTGCTGACCCTCTCCCGCTACGAGACTCATTCTTCTCTGCCGTTTCCGCCACGGTGTCTGTTACTCGGCCTCATCCCTCTAGACTGTCAGCTCTGTGGCAGGGGGGCCCATCTCTGTCCTGTCCCCAGTTCGCTCCCAGCACTGCAAACTGGGCTCAGCCCGTCCTGGCCGTCCAGTGGTTAGGACACGGGTTCAATCCCTGGTCCAGGAACTAAGATCCCGCGAGCCGCGTGGCGCCGCCAAAAGAAAAAAAAATTGAAATGCCAAATAAATAAACCAACAGGTCAGCAAAGCACTGCAGCTACGACTTTAGAATCCAGTATCTTCTTTCGTAGAAGTCACAGAAATGGGTAAAACTGATACAAAGGTTTAAAAAATAGGCTATGTAATCTTTTGGTTTGTAGCATATCTCACCATTGTTATGTGAATCTATATAACAATACACCCTGTGAGATTTGCACTGACTGAGCGTATTATTCTAACTATTCATGACTAATAGCCACTCCCACTTCTTGAGGGCTGCGTGGCTGGCCTGGGGGCTTGGTATGTGTCCCGTGGCCTCCGTTAAGCCTCACAGTGAGAGCAATAGTCACTGTCCTGGGTGGTTAAACACAGAAACCGAGCACGCTGGGAGCTGCCCAGCGTCACCGAGCAAGGTGCAAAGGAGCCGGGTCCAAACGCCGGGCCTCCCCGGCACCTGCTCATGCACCCAAATCTTGCTGTTGCAAAGGGTTTCCACGCCTGGAACCGAAAGCTGGCGGTCGACACGCTGGTTTGGGTGGACAGGAGACCAAGGAGACGGGAAAATGCTGTGGGGTCTAAAACACGGAGATCCTGACTCAGCACGTAGATCCCGAATGCAACAGCCTTCAACGGCCGGCACGCACACGCCCACTGCAGCAATGGGTGCAGGCGCAGGCGCAGGCGCAGTCAGGAGCAGCAGAGCTGGCCGGGAAGGGGCTGCTGGGGACACGGCCTGTGTCTGAACTGAAGGAGGACAGGCTGTGGAAGTGCTGCCACCGGCCTCGATCTCCTGGAAGCCTGGTGGCTGCAGGGTCCGGGCGGGCCCCGAAGGAGGCCTTTGGAGGAAGGTCGGCCGACAGGCTGCGGCCGCTTCGTGGGAGCCGCCCCGCTTCTGCCTCGCAGGGAATGCCCGTCCAGCTCCAGGCCATGCGCGCTGTGATTCTGTTGTTAGGGGATGGTCACGGAGCTTGAGGACCCGCCGGGCCCTGGACTGAATCCTAAGTCTGTCTCCTGGGGTGCCTCCCGCTGGCGACTTTGCTTCTGCTTCTGGCTGATGGTAGGTACGATGGTTCCAGCGCAGCAGCACGTGGGGGTGGGGCGGGGGTGGGGGGAATCGGAGTCCACAGCTGCCCCACAAGGCCTCCTGGGCTCCCGCAGAGTCCCCTCATCTGTAGGAGTCCTCATTGCTGGGGCAGCACTGGGAATTTGCTCTGAACAAGAACACACGTGCTTCTTCATGTGTCGGGCGTGGTGCGGGCCACAGTGGACGGGCTGGAGAGCTTTCTCTGCCCATCCAAACATCCCAGACCATTCCTTTCCACACAGGCCTCCTCTGAGAACAAGGGGGTTCCTCAGCCCAGGTTTCCCCCAGAATGCCAAGGGCTGCTGCGAGGTCTCCGTGCTTCTGAACAACAGGGCCCTTATTCCATAGCCAGGGACTCAGGGATGCGCTGGGAGCTTCTCCTGCAAAGGCCCTCCCCAGAAGCTGCAGTCCACCCATCCCCCCCGCATCTCTCTATCCATCCTTCCTTTATCCTTCCACCCATCCCTCCTACATCCTCCCCCCAGAATGCAGTTACGAAGCACTGGCCTTGTTCTTGGGGTAGGGGAAGTGAAAGTTTTGACTCTTCCCAACATGACTGGGTGAAGGAGTTATTCTCAAGTCCAGACAACAGGAACACACACATTTTGCAAATTCCATTTGTAGCTACATCATGCAAATTCAGCTGTCACAATTTCCTGGGAAACCATAGGTGTAGAAAAAGACCATCTGGCCCGCCGCCGTGGAGTCAGATTACACCCCACTGAATTGCTGGGTGTGGGCTTTTTACGTTTTGTTTGAAAAGGCAAAATACAGAATTATTCACTGCTTGTGCTTCGACTTTCAACATTAAGTCAAATGCCATGGTCCATGGATTGTACCCCTGACCGTGACCTGTGACATCTCACCTCCAGTGGGGCTTGTCGTGGCACTTCTACCCCTTGTTCCAGGCCGCTTCCTCGGAGCCCCGTTCAGGGCTTGGGTCTCTTCGAGAGGCGCCTGTGAGGTCAGGGTGCAGGGTTACTTAGGGCTCTAAGGAGGGGGGAGGGTCTCCAGGACTTAATTCATTTGTAGGCGTGAGGCTGAGAAGCCGGTATTTGGGGCAGATCCCAGATTTCTGCAGGAGCCCCATCAGTGTGACCCCAGCAGGCCACCTCAGCGAAGGACAGAGCGGGGAGTCCAGTCTGGCCAAGGGGAGCCCCGAGCGCCACGCGGCTGGTTGTGCTTTACGGGAGGGACCCGAGGGGGGGGCCCGGGTGCCGCTGCCATTGAACGTGGTCCTGGGCCGGCTCAGCCTTGACACTGGCTGCCAGGAGCTCGGGCTGTCATTGAAAGGAGGAAGCACACCGTGGTGTTCAGAACACAGAGCCGGGGAGAGCCCTGGTCAGGGCAGGTCTGCCCCTGCCCTTCCTGGTGTCCAGTACTGCCCTTGACCTGGCCAGGAGGGAGCCCTCCTGGGGCAATAAGTCAGCACAGTCAAGGGAGTGCCTGCTAGACCCTGCTTCTGCACCCCAGCACGAGTGCCCTGACTCCTAGAATGTGCAAAAAAGACACCCCATGCCCCACCGCTGCCATTTCAACACCCTGCCCGTGCCAGACCTAGCAACCGCTAATCTACTTTCAGTCTCCATGGCTTTGCCTGTTCTGGACATTTCATATCAATGGAATCATGTAATGCATGGCCTTCTTTCACTCAGCATAATGCCAAGGTTCACTCGTGTCTATCAATAAGTACTATATTCCTTTTTATGGCTGAATGATAGCTCCCTGTAGGTGGGATCCATTTTAATAATTCATTTTATTTTAATCCACTATATCTGAAATATTATCATTTCAACATGTAACCAACCTGAAGACTTTTTCATGATACATTTTACAGTTTACTTTTCGTGCTAAAGTCTTCAAAATCCAGTGTGGGTTTCACACCCCCAGCACATTTCAGCAGGAACAGTAAATCGTCAGCAGAAATGTTTGATCTGTATTTAAAGTTCAGAAAATGTACCGTTGGAAAAAGTACATTCATGTACACAAGTTGCTTCAAGTATACTTGAAAGTTTGCCAAAAACTGAATGCGTATCCGATTTTAAGTTAATTAAAACTTCGGCTCCTCTGTCAGGCGAACCGCATTCAAGACTTCAGGAGGCACACGTGGCCCGTGGCTGCAGTCACGCCGGGCGGCGTGGGGTCTGTCTGAGCCTGGCCCTGCTCCCCCAGGTGTGACACCGCACAAGGCACATGTCCTCTGCCTTCTCACCTGTGAATTCACGAGACCTGCCTCCCCACGGCGGGGGCTCCCTGGGATCGTGAATGTGAAGGATTTAGCACTGGGGCTGCCATTCACTGCATCAATGAAAGCAAAGACGTTACGACGGAGGTTCTTCTCCTCCGTCACGTCAGGATCGGGCAAGTTTTGCCTGTTCCAGGAAACCGTAACAAAAGCAGCCTCCTCCAGAGTGTATGCTGCGAGCTGAGGAGAGCAGCTGTGTATCACACTTCCCCAAGGCTGGGAGGTGTCTTTCTAGTCTCCCTCCCCCACCTGACCCCTGCAGACGCCCCACCCCTTGCAGGAGCGACCCTTCTGAGCCACGAAGCTGGGCAGGCTCCCTTCTGGTCAGCGCTCCCCCACTGTGCACACAACAACTCAAACACCCACGTACACAGCAACAGCCGAAGGTGGACACAGCCCGTGTCCATCCACGGATGATGGAGAAACCAAGTGTGGTCCATCCCTAGAATGGAACGTTATTCGGCCATAAAAAGGAGTGAGATTCTCACACCTGCTACAGCACGCATGAACTCCTTTCTAAAACCTTGTGCTGGGTGAAGAAGGCCAGACACCGAGGGTTCTAAGTTATATGACTCCATTTATATGAAATGTCCAGAATCGGTCAATCTGTAGTAAGAGAAAGCAGAATAGCAGCTACTAGGGGCTGGGGGCGGGGATGGGGCGTTCCCGTCGAATGGGAAGAGTTTCAGTTTGGGAAGATGAAAAAGTCCTGGAGGCGGATGGGGGTGACGGCTGCACGGCAATGTGAACGTACTTAATGCCCCTGAACTGTACACTTAAAAATGGTTTAAAGGGGCTTCCCTGGTGGCGCAGCGGTTGAGAGTCCGCCTGCCCATGCGGGGGACGCGGGTTCGTGCCCCGGTCCGGGAGGATCCCACGTGCCGCGGAGCGGCTGGGCCCGTGAGCCGTGGCCGCTGCGCATGCGCGTCCGGAGCCTGTGCTCCGCAATTGGAGAGGCCACAACAGTGAGAGGCCTGCATACCGCCAAAAAAAAAAAAAAAAAAAAGTGGTTTAAAGGACCAGCTCCATGTTATGTATGTTTTGCCACACGCACACAGAAAGGAATGAAGTGCTGGGATGAGCTACCACACAGACGAAGCTAGAAGACGTCACGCTAAGTGAAGGAAGCCAGACACCAAAAGCCATATACTATGTGATCCATTTCTATGAAATGTGTCCAGAATAGGCAAATCGAGAGGCTGAAAGTAGATTCGTGGCTGTCTAGGGCTGGGGGGACATGGGCAAACGGGGTGTGACTGCTGACGGGGACAGGGTTCCTTTATTTTTATTTTTATTTTGGGGGGCCGCGCCACGCAGCATGTGAGATCTTAGCTCCCCAACAGGGATCGAACCCACGCTCTCTGCGATGAAAGCATGGAGTCTTAGCCACTGGACCGCCAGGGAAGCCCCGGACAGGGTTTCCTTAGACGAAAATGTTTTCAAGCTGACTCTGGTGATGGTTGCACGCCTGTGAATATACTAAAAGCCGTTAAATTGTGCGCTTTAAATGGGTGGATTTTATACAATTGTATCTCAATATAAAAAACAAAGCAAAAGAGCCCTTGGCTCCCACGGCCCTCTGAGCACAGCCTCCTAGGCACGATTTTGGAGTCCCCTGCACCCCATCACAGTCCTCTCAGTGTAACCCGTGCCACTTCCTAACCCCCACCCCTCACCCCATCTTCATCCTTCATGTACCTGCAATTCTGAACTGCCTGCTCCTCAACTAGAGCTGGCTCCAGCCATGGGCTCACAGGAGCCCGGTCCACTCGGAAAACGTGTGTGTTTCCTAAAACCCTTCTCAGCCGTCTCCTCCTTCAGGGACCATCTCCTGCTTTCTGAGTGTCCCTCAGTGTTTTGCTTGGAGACATCTGCTGGGAGTGGGATGGACGGTGGCCTCCTCTGGGCCCGGCCTGTGGTCTCACCTCCCTGTGTCCTGCCTGCATCCAACACAGTGCCTGGCATGAATTCATTCCTTCATCCGACACCCATCCATCCATCCACCCATCCATTTATCTACCCATCCATCCACCTTCCATCCATCCACCCATCCACCCATCCATCCATCCATCCATCCATCCATCCACCCATCCATCCATCCATCCATCCACCCATCAACCCATCCATCCATCCACCCATCCATCCATCCACCCATCCACCCATCCATCCATCCATCCATCCACCCATCCGTCCATCCATCATCCATCCATCCTTCCATCCATCCTTTCATCCCTCCCTCCATCCATCCATCCATCCATCCATCCATTTATCTACCCATCCATCCACCCATCCATCCATCCATCCATCCATCCATCCACCCATCCATCCATCCATCCATCCACCCATCCATCCATCCACCCATCCACCCATCTATCCATCCATCCATCCACCCATCCATCCATCTATCCATCCATCCATCCATCTATCCATCCACCCATCCATCCATCCATCCATCCATCCATCCACCCATCCATCCATCCACCCATCCACCCATCCATCCATCCATCCATCCACCCATCCACCCATCCGTCCATCCATCATCCATCCATCCTTCCATCCATCCTTTCATCCCTCCCTCCCTCCATCCATCCATCCATCCATCCATCCACCCATCCGTCCGTCCACCCATCCGTCCATCCATCCATCCGTCTATCCATCCATCCACCCATCCACCCATCCGTCCATCCATCATCCATCCATCCTTCCATCCATCCTTCCATCCCTCCCTCCCTCCATCCATCCGTCCATCCATCCATCCCTCCATCCACCCATCCATCCATCCATCCATCCATCCACCCATCCCTCCATCCCTCCATCCATCCATCCGTCCATCCATCCATCCACCCATCTATCCATCCATCCATCCATCATCCATCCACCCACCCATCCATCCATCCCCCATCCACTCACCCAACCACCCACCCCACCCATCCAACCAGAAAACACTTCTGAGCACCCGCCCTGCCCAAAGCTCGCCCCTTGCTGGGGAAATGAAGCTGGCTGAGGATTATCACAGTCAAGACGGAGGTCTCAGGTGGGGGCTACAGAGGCCACACCAAGGCCTCCTGCCTCCCAGGGATGTCCCTGGGGTCCCAGCGGTCAACGTGTTGTTTTTCTGAGCAGAGCTCAGTCCCCCCACTGACATAGTGAGCCCCCATCCACCCCCAACACACACTCCCATGCTTCATCCTGATGTAACGTGATGATGCCTCCACCCCAGTAGAGGTGCCTGTGACTGAGTGACCCTGCAGGTCCCCCAAGTGGGCTCAGCACTTGAGGGACCTGCAGGATCAGGAGGGGCTTCACTACGAGGGCCCTTGCGGGTCTCTTGGCTCCAGCTAGAGGGAGAAGATTACGGCCCAACCCTGCAGCCAGGAGGCCAGGCTCCGTAGGAGGTGCCCCTCACAGACCCCACCCTGGGCACACGGCAGAGCTGGGGCGGGAGACGGCCATAGGGGGACCTCCTGAGACTTGAAACCCCTAGGGAGAACCCCGAGATCTCACCTCTCTAGCCTTTCTCATGTGCTTGAGCTGATAGGAGGGCTGGGGGCTCCCTCAGAGAGAAAGGCCACGAGTGAGGCCTCCCGAGTTCCATGCAGCCGCTCTGTGCCCTTTGGCAAGCGATCTATGTGTCTGAGACTCAGTCTCCTCATCTGTGAAGTGGGTGCGACGGGGAACCCAGGGCAGAGGCGGCGCTGCATGTGAGTCAGTGAGATCGACGCGCACACCGCACTCAGGACAGGCCTGACCCGCCACCGGCTCAGAGTCAAAGGCAGTCCCAGCTCGTGTGTTTTCCCAGCCACTAGCTTCATGCCTCACTTGCTTTGACTCGGGAAGTCAGGGCTTCCCTCCAGTGACGGGCCTCCACGTCCCTGAACTGTCCCAGTGCCCAGAACGCAGCCCCCTAGGGTTCCCAGTGCCTCTGCCACACGGGGCGGAGGGTGCTACGGGGTGCCCTCCCCAGCCCCCTGCCAGGTACCAGCCCCTGCGGGCCACAGGCCATTTCTACCACCTGCACCTTGGCTCAGAGCGTGGCCCAGCTGGCCTCGTCCTCCCAGGCCCCGCTGTCCCTGATGTTGCCCTGCTCACACCCTCAGCCACTGCCGCCTGAACAAGGGTCTGTCCCTGGGTTCCGGCGTGTCCACCAGGACAGAGCGCTGCCATCTCACACTTTAACTTGAGCCTCACCAGGCACCTGGTTATGGTATTCTGGTCACCCACCTTCTCTCCTGCCTTTGGCCTTAGGTCTCCTCTCCACCATCCCTCCAGGGTCCAGAGGCAGGTCAAATTCTCAAGGTCCACCCTGCCTCGGCAGCCTGTGACATCATGAGCCTGGCTCACCTTGGCTTCCAGGGGCCACACCTTGATTTTCTTTGCAGTTGCCAGCGTGACAGGTCTTTGCCAATAGATGCCAGCCCCAGCCACGCCCGGCCTGGCTGTGCTCCGCTCCTCCTGCGGCCCTGGCCAGAGGGGGGCAAGTAGGACCCCCAAGCCGGGGTCCAGGAATGGCCCGATGACTTGCTAGCCACCCCACCTGCCTTTCCTTCCAAGCAAAACAGACGCTGCTGTTTCCCTGAAGCCCGGATCCTTCCTGCTCCCCGACCCCCACTCCCAGCCCTGGGTGTGTGGAGGGGTCCCAGGAAGCAGACCCGAGCAGCTATCATGGACTGGTGTCCTCGGCCAGCCAGCAGCAAGAACCCCACTGCCAATGGAAAGCAGGGCACGGAGAGTGCCTGGTAGGGGGCAGTGATTGTTAGAACGTTCCTCAGAGTGTGTAAGCTGGAGAGCAGCCCATAAAAGGACATGGTATAAGGGGACGTCACCCCCTGGAGCTGCAAGGCAGGAAAAGCGGGGAAGCTGCCGGGAAGGCTCCAGCCAGCGGGTGTCCTGGGTCAAGATCAGGGCCCTGACTGAGAAGCTGTGGAGCCACGAGATGGAGGGACGGGGACACTTTAGTCAACTCCCTGGGAACTCGTCCACCCGTGCCCCCTCCGGAACCTCTGGGCGCCGCCTGAGCAAGTATGAGTCGGACCACCATTCCAGGGGAACGTGCCCGGTAAGACTTCTGTGACAGACACGGCAAAAGAAAATACTGCCTTTAGGGAGAGATGAGTCTTCCAGTCCTGAATCTGTTAGGATCCCGGTTGCTGCAGAATCAGCCCGCTACCGGGAAACCTTCAGATTTCTGAGGCTGGCCCAGAGGCTGGAGGCCCAGAGGTGGCTTGTAGGGGATCTTGGCATTGCAGTGTTCATTCTGAATGATCATGTGGTCACCTTCTGCCCCTGCAGAGTGGCCATTCCCCCCTTAAAGGCTAGCCGTCGCCCAGCCTGAAAACCGCCCGGAGGCCTCTGCCTTCTGAGCTATCACACCTTAGCTTCTGGCCCACGGCATCCTTGGCTATCAGTCTGCATCTGGGACTAAAATGGAGGAATCTTAGCTTTTCATTCTCTTTTTTGATGAGCCATTTCAAAAGTATCCCACACCGTAGCCATTCACTTCTTGTATGGGCACCATTCCATGGTCTTCCAGAGCCTTCCCCTGGGCCTGTCACTTCAGGCCACCACAGGAAACGGTTTCCTCAGCCGTGTGGCCCCTTTTGTCCCATCTCCTAAGAAAGCTGTATTTTCACCGCTTTTAGCCACAGCCTGGCCAAATAACCAATCCTAGATTCCCTCCATCTTCCCTGTACCTGTTTCCCTGTTGGGGTTCGTAGTGGGTTGAATGGTGGGCCCTACAAAGAGGGCTGTCACATCGAACCCCTGAAATCTGTGAATTGTGACCTTATTTGGAAAACGGGGTTTTGCAGCTGTAATTAGCTATCTTGAGATGAGATCATCCTGGATTAGCTAAATCCAATGACAAGTGTCCTTATTAGAGGCACCCAGCGGAGAGACACAGGAAGAAGCGGAGACGCCAGGAAGAGACGGGGGGGCTCAGTCACAAGCCACGCAAGCCAGCGTGCCGGCGGCCACCGGCAGCTCGCAGAGGGGCCTGGGACGCACTCTCCCCCCAGAGCTTCTAGACCGAAGGGGCCCGCCGACAACTTGATTTCCTTACTGGCCAGGCGTGGAAAATCCTGAGACTCAAACACATAATCAGGCCATTCACTGAAAGACATCAAATACGTTCAAATTCATGATGTCATATTGATAATATATTTTTTTTAAATCCCTGACTTTAAAAATATCCTTTTGGTGAGACTTCCCTGGTGGCGCAGTGGTTAAGAATCCGCCTGCCAATGCAGGGGACACGGGTTCGAGCCCCGGTCCGAGAAGATCCCACATGCCGCGGAGCAACTAAGCCCGTGCGCCACAACTACTGAGCCTGCGCTCCAGAGCCCGTGCGCCACAACTACTGAAGCCCGAGCGCCTAGAGTCCGCGCTCTGCAACGAGAGAAGCCACCGCATTGAGAAGCCCACGCACCGCAATGCGGACCCAACGCAGCCAAAAATAAACATTGAAATCGAAAAAAAAAAAATTTTAAAGAAAAAGCAAACCCATACCTAGCAGCCGTTACCCTCCATTCTCTCCCAATCCCTGCCCCGGCCGTAGGCAACCACTAATCTACTTTCTGACTCTACAGGTTTCCCTGTCCTGGACGTTTTATATCAGTGGAGTCATACAATGGTCTTTGGTAAGTGGCTCCTTTCACCTTGCATACTGTTTGCAAGATTCATCCATATTGAAACATGTCTCGGTACTTCATTTTCTTTTAAATTCCTGAATAGTCTTCCATTGCATAGATCTACAGTGATCCTCAAGCAGTTGCTACTGGTTTGGCTGGATGGTTAAGGGCTCTGAAAGAAGAGGATTAGGAGCTGGATGACAAGGAGCTCTGGGGAAGAGGCATTGGATGGACGGGCTTCTCAGAAAGGACACAGAGTGTGACAGTATCTGTATCCCAGGCGGAGAGATGTCTCCAAGGCCCATCCAATGCAGAGGAGACTCTCAGTATCAGCAGGAAACACGGACCATTCTGTGGAGGTCTTCAGCCGCTCCATCGAGCCGCTGCATTGCTTATTTGACGGTCCCGTGTGCAAAGTGCTCT
This sequence comes from Kogia breviceps, assembly GCF_026419965.1. Lineage (NCBI taxonomy): Eukaryota > Metazoa > Chordata > Mammalia > Artiodactyla > Physeteridae > Kogia > Kogia breviceps. Next base: position 2,451,116 of record NC_081317.1, read on the forward strand.
TGGAGGGAGGGATGGAGGCTCCACGTGGACGACAATCGAAAGCTCCACCACCGAAGCCGCCCTGCCCACCACCACCGCAAGCCAACGCTGAGCCCCCAGTATGGCACCATCACCCGGGGATCCAGCCAGCCAGGTGGTGGCACATTTATTACATGCACTCATCCATCATGGAGGGGACAGAGATGCAGTCTTGCTGGAATAGACACGGATTCTGGACTTGCTTTTCCTGCCAGCGCCCCCATCCACAGACTTGGGGGGGGGGCTCGCTGACCATCACACTATTCCCACAGCAGCACTCTGAGCAGGGACCTCGTTGCTGAGAAAAAGAAGGGAAACGATAGGCTCTTGCTCATGGAAGCCACTGGCTTTATATACGCCCCATCACCCAAAGTGCCCACCTAACAGAGAGCAGAGTGGCCTCCTGAGGACGTGGGTGAAGCACCCATTGGGAACATGGCCGTGAACAGAGTTACAGAGTCAAGTGTATGCTTTGAACCGGAGAAAAATATACGGTGCTGTCTTCCCCAATGCCAGACCACAGGCGTCCGGGAACCAAAGGGTGGAGGTGGGAGAGGCCCTCCAATGATGCCTCACGTCAGTTTTAATTCTGCCCCATGTCCTTGAGCTTCGGACGACTTGGAAGGCTTGGCTCTAGAGAGAGGAATGGGCTCACCAGGGAGCACAGCAATGGCTTCCTTGATTTGGGAGATGAGACTCTGCCACTTAGAAACCAGGGGCTCCTGATACCGCTGGATCAAACCACTGAGAAGTGGGTTACCTTACCAACTGGGGTGATGGAGAAAGTGAGCTGTTGCTTCACGTTGAGGTTGAGGGCGGGGAGAACTATGTTTAGAACCCAAGGGATTCTCCCTGGTACATTTTAGTATTTCTACCACCAAGAGCAAAGTTCACGGAAAGCTGCAGCCACCAAAGACGATGGATGGATGGATGGATGGATGGATGGATGGATGGATGGATGGATGGATGGATGGATAGATAGGTAAACAGATAGATAGATAGCAGGATAATTGAGGGTTTGTGCCCTTCGGGAATGAAGGTGTAAGTCACCCCACTAGCTAAAGAAACCTCGACCAGCTGAGATCTTGCTGAGGGCAAAGAAAACCCCATCTGACTGTTACAGAAACAAGGATGGCACCAACTCTCCATATTCCCCCCTGCCTGTTAAGCACGTACGTGTTTGTATCTAGCTCTTCTTTTCTTTCCTCACTTCCCTTATGACTCTCAGTACAGTTTTGTTGGAAGTTAACTTTGCAGTTTAGTTTCAGGTAAAAGAATATTCAGACAGAAGGAGACTGATAGGAAAAGTAATTAACCTAACCCAGAAAAGGAGCCCTCGACTGGTGGGACTTTGTATTGGGGAAAAGGTGAGACTGTCTCACTCTTCCTTTTTCTTATGTTTTTAATTGAAGTATAGTTGATTTACAATGTCTCAGGTGTATAGCAAAGTGATTCAGTTATGTATATATACGTGTGTGTATATATATATATATGTATGTATGTATGTATATATATATTCTTTTTCATATTCTCTTCCATTATAGTTTATTACAAGATATTGAATATAGTTCCCTGTGCTACACAGTAGGTTCTTGTTGTTTATCAATATTATATATATATAGTAGTGTGTATCTGTTAATCCCAAACTCCTAATTTATCCCTCCCCACCCTTTCCCCTTTGGTAACCATAAGTTAGTTTTCTATGTCTGTGAGCCTATTTCTGTTTTGTAAATAATTTAATTTGCATTACTTTTTAGATTCCACACATAAGCGATATCATATGATATTTGTCTTTTTCTGTCTGGCTTACTTCACTTAATACGATAATCTCTGGGTCCATCCATGTTGCTGCAAACGGCATTATTTCATTCTTTTTTATGGCTTAGTAATATTCCTGTGTGTGTGTGTGTGTGTGTGTGTGTGTGTGTGTATACACCACATCTTCTTTATCCATTCCTCTGTCAATGGTGAGACTGTTCCACTCTTGTATGAAAGATAGTTGCATCTTATTAGGCAGAAATGGAGAGTTGGGTTTTTGTTTGTTTGCTTTGCTTTTGTTATATGAAAGCTCAAGTGTGTGTAGAAATGTACAGATGGAGGCTGAATAAACAGATGCCAGTGAGGACAGTTTTCCCTGCTGCCCGTAAACCTTTTACATGAACCGTAGATCTAAACGTCCTTTACCCTCTGCTTTGTGATGCGGGGACCAGTGGGCTCCGTGAAGGAACCTGCTCCTTCCTCTCGGCTTCCCGCCAGCCTCCCATCAGCTTGCAGCTCCCCCGGCAACAATTCTTCACGTTTTTCCTGAAGTGGCAGCTGAATCCAGTCTGCAGTTTCTCCAATGAGCACAAAATCCACTTCATCACGTTTCTACCACTCAGGGGCAGCAGCTGCTGGCACCCCGTCCTCGGGGTCTGGGTCCCTGCCCTACTGGGACCCTATTCTTGGTGCAGAGACACCAGCTCCAGCTGTCAGCACCCCCTCCTCAAAAGTCTGAGTTTCAGCTCTTTGGTGTCCCTCCTCTGAGTTTCCAAATGTTCACAATTCCACCCTCTTCTCTTTGGTCCTTTTGCTTCCTGCGGTTACCACCTTTGAGATACTTTAGAGGTCTTTATTTTAACCTGAAAGTTACCTAGTTCACAACTTTGTACCTAATGAACAATCCCTTCTATTAATCTCTCTTCTGGTCAAATCATTGGTGTGATTTCTGTCTCCCAGCTGGACCCTGACTAAGTCCCTCCCTCATCAACTATACATATTTCCAATTTCTTCTCACCTCTGTGACTTTCCTTTTCACTCTTTTTAAAAATAAGCTTTTACGTTTTAATTTAGGACAGTTTTAGATTTACAGAAAAATTGCAAAGACAATGCTGAGAGTTTCCATACACCCCACAAATACACCATACATGCGTATATTTTCTTGTATATGCATTTAAGACAATAAATTTCCCTCCAGGCATGATTTTAACTGCATCTCACAAGTTTTGATATATTGTATTTTTATCATCATTCAATTAAAATAGTTTAAAATTTGTACTGTGAATTTCTCTCTAACCCATGAGAAATTTAGAATTTTTTTTTGTATCCCTGGGTGGGCTCGAGAATATATTTTAAAGTAATCAAATATAGGAGTTTTCTTCTAGTATCTTTTTATTGTTGTTTTATAGACAAAGTTTCCTGTGACCCTTTTCGCCTAGGATTTAAGTGCTTTGAGATGTATCGAAACTGATTCTTGGACTGGCATGTGGTCAGTTTTGGGAGACGTTCTGTGCCCTTGTAAAGAACGTGCATTCTACCGTGGTGGGTTCAGTGTTCTTGAATGTCCCTTATGTCAACCTCCTTAATTCGCGTTAGGGGAAACCGTAAAAATGAAAGTTCAGTAAGGAAAGGGACAGATACCAAACGAGAGTATTATTGCAAAAGGATTTGGAGGTGGGTGCGGAAGGAAACAGACCTAATTTTCACAGCAGGATGGGGACCTGGCCCGGCTGGGTGACATGGGTTAGTGGGACACCTGGTTTTGAGAGGGTACGTACGCCCGGGACAACATGAAATTATCCAAAACAACGCTATAGATTATTAGGGGTAAGAATGCTAATAGCAGTAGCAACAGCAGTGGCAGAAGTGGCAACAGCAGACGCAAACAGCAACACAAAGCCACGACCTACACCACGCTACGATCCACAATAACGCTCACACGGCTCCCGCGGCTGTCCCACCCCCAGCGGGAGGCCCCGCTCCCCGGCCCCGCCCCGCGGAGCCATCGATGGCTCCGGCTCGTGGCGCCCGCCTGCCGGCCTCGGCGCTCGGTTCGGCATGCCTGCGGCGCTGCCATGGCGACGCGGACCCGCAGCCAACTGGCACCGCCCCGCCCGAGGCGCCCGCCCCCGCGACCCGCTAGCCGCCGAGGCCCCAAGGCGCGGGCGGCCAGGGCGGCGACGACGGGGGCCGCGGGACAGGTGACGGGGGCGGGCGGTGGGGGGACGCGGGGCGCGGGCCGGGCCAGGGGGGACCCGGGATGCCGGAGAGGCAATGGGGACGCGCACTGGGGGCGTCCTGGGGGCGGGCCGGGCCGGGCACTGGGGGCTCAGCGGCAGCCGGTAGTGAGGACTGGGCAGGGCGATGGGAGCGCGGACCGCGCAGAAGGAAAAGTGAACTTGCCTGGCTGGGAAAAGCATGGGCGGGGCTGTTGTGGATGCTCCCGTTTGGTTTTCACCTGACGTCATTCTTCTTTCTGGTCCAGAGGCCTCCCTGATGCTTGGAGCAGAAAGAAGGCGCGGGTGGCTGGGTGAGTACCAGCGTCCCCAGCATGGGCGGGTCACTTCTGTGCCCCGTCAAGTTCTTAGGACTTATTTCGCAGATCTAGACACTAACGCTCCACCAAGTGGCTTCCCCAGGACCGTCCCCTTAGTGAAAAAAAGAACTAGGATGAGGCACAGGTCTGCCTCTTTAAACCCAGGCTCACTGCGTCACCTCACCGGAGAGCAACCGAAATACTGGAATGTGTCTGTCGGTAGCGTGGTTTGACGCTCTGATCTCAAGAGTTAAGGAGGAGTCTGCGCCATATAACCTGCCAGTTCTGCTGGGGCCCTTTTCTCCCCAACACCTGACAGCATGTCCATTTCTTTGTAGCGTCACCTTGGAGAGGAGCTGAAGACGAGCCAGATAAAAAGCACTGAACAAATGCTGGTTCCAAATCCCCGGCAGGGATCAGAACGCCTCTGCTGTGCTGAAAGCCGACCCAAGCACAGGTCAGGAGCGGGCAGTTACAGGAGCTGCGGCCAGTTTCTGTCTAGTTGTACGATGTCCTTTCATTCGGGACACCAGATACACCTTTTCAAACTTAGTGGTCCAAGTCGTGGGGTCAGAATCGCTGTCGACACAAGTCCCCCCTGAGGTGGGCGCCTCGTCCCTGTCCACTGCACACCTAACACGGTGCACCCAACCATCACCAGGAAACGCTGCGGCCAGGGCGCTGCAGACCTGCTTGCTGACTCACGGGTGGCTCCTAAGTGTCTTCTCAGAATGCTCGGAGGCTCCTCTCAGGTTTCCTTGCAAAGAACCCTCACAAGGGTGTTGCCTGTAAATGGCCTGAATTTCTCATTTGTACCAGTAGGTTAAAGAAGGAATCCTCAAAACCCAGCAGCTGAAAACCCGGTTCATCCGGTTCATTAGTGCGTTTAGCGCAAAGCACGGGCTCAGAGGCCTCCTGCACAGGAGCCCAGGAGAGGGGAGGTTCCGGCCAGCGATGAGCGGCCGCGTCCCGCTGGCAGAGAAAGCCCTGTCCGAAGGCTACGCCCGGCTCCGGTACCGGGACACCTCCCTGCTCATCTGGCAACAGCAGCAGCAGAAGTTGGCATCTGTGCCGCCCGGGACGTACCTGGGTAGGAGCCGAAGCCTGTGGTACTCACAGTATGGAAATGAGGCCATCCTCGTCCGGGACAAAAACAAGCTGGACGTCTCCCGGGACACGGGGCAATCCAAGTTTTGCTCTGTTATGTAATTCTGGTGTGAAAACCTGAGCCCAGGCACCCAGCCGCCTTGCTGATCCCTAGTCCTTACTGGGCGATCCGGAACAGTGACCGCGAAGGTTGAGCTGTGGTAGAACCACCCCAAAATCCCAGAGATGGCGCCCCGGCCCATTCGCAGTCAGGCTGATGGGTGGACTTGGCTCCTGGACTCCATTCTGATCTTGCTGGCGCTGTAGGCACAGGCCAGCTCCGGGGCCCGGCTCGATGCTGTTTTGGTTATGCTTCTGAATAAGTCAAGCGGGAGGGACACCCCGGTTACAGACCACCTCTTCACATTCTTACAGGCTCTTCTTTAGGATTCCCTTCTGCCTGGTAAAGAGTGGGTCAGATCTAGAAAAAGGTGAAGGAATTGGCATCACGCCGGGTCGCAAAACCACGCGCGGGACCAAGATGTGCAGGGCCAAGATGGATTCACCCTAAATGGTCATCGGCAGCAGCATTTCAGCAGGGACTTTGTGGCACTTGAGTTTTGAGTCTAGTAACCAAAACGATCACTGCTGCGTGTGATGCACTGTGATGGCTCCTACACTAGCTTCCTGCTGGAGGTTTGTGGGGCAAAGGCATCCCCCAAACATTAAGGAAACCCCCAAATTATTAAGTTACACAAAAGTTGCTAACAGTGATTTCAATTTTAATCACAGGGCTGAAATAGGCAGGTTCTCAGCCGACAGTAGTTCAGCCTCTACTCGGAGGCTGCAGCTCCCGGCCACCTGCAGTGTTGGATGTGCGTCGGCCGTGACCACACTACAAGCAGTCTCGGCCCACCTGTGTGGGCAGCTTTATGAGTCACTTTTAAAGGATTTGCTGTCTGCTGTAATTATGGTCTGTGTGACGAGGCAAACGTGGAAGTGTCTTTTTGTCAAAGCTGAGTTTTCTAAGTAAATCTCCTTTAGGAGCCGCCTTCCTTCCTCACTCCTTATTTTGATCTCTTTGCTCCTAATAGCCTAACTTGGCTTTCAGGTTTTTTTTTTTTTTTTTTAACAACAGTAACATCTAACGATTGCTAAAAACCCCAGTGCAGAAATGCACGAAGCGCCCTCCCCAGAGGCGGCGGCCGTCAGCAGCTCGGCGCACGCGTGTGCCGGGGTTCCAGAGGCGGCGTCCCGCACCGCGCAGCATCTGGTTCTGTGACTTTCTGCTCAGCTGTACAGACGGGGCGATTACATCACGCTCCCAAAGGCCTGCTGGCAGCGCTCCCGTGAGCGCACAGGTGGGCAGAGACCTTCCCGCTGTCCATGCACACGGCACGTCCCAGGCTTCCCTTTGCATGGCTCCTCCTGAAGGCGTGCAAGCTGGTCAGCAGACAGCATCCGGAAGGGAGCTGCTGGGTCAGACTGCTTTCCCCCAATGTCACGTGTCCAGCCAGAGGCCTGGTCCTTGCGCAGGGAGCCTCGGCTCGCTTACTGCCTCAGGTGGGGAGGCTGGAAGGCAGATTTCCTTAAGCACCTCCCCGAGGTGAAGAGGGAAGCCTGTCTCGTCGACACAGTCAGGAAGGACTCTGCACTAAAGGCTCGCCCGTCCAGGCGCCCGGACACTGGAACGCCCCAGTGGACAGGCCTTGTCAGCATCTCTGCGCTCCTTCGACTTCAGTTCAGTTTGGGAAGAAGGCAGACTTCGGACTTGGCTGGAATGCCTCTGTGCTGCATGCTCACTGCCCCTCAGACGAACCTAGAAACGGGCCGTGGTTGGCTCAGCCGCAAGCACAGAGGTGGTGGCCGGGGAGGCAAGCACGGGCCACGGCCGCCGTCGGCACTGGTCGGGTGTGCAGGTGACCGACGTGCCCGGGGCCGCTCGCACGCGGCACTAAGCTGCTTAGCGAGCGGGGAGGTCGCGTCTACCCTGGGGACGCCTGGGCGGCTGGCCTTCCCGGCTGGGGCTGGGGATGCCGCAGTGGACGTGCCCAGTTCCCGTACTCGGGGAGCTCAGTCTGGCGGGGCGGGGGGGGGGGGGGTGCGCCTCCGGCCTGGCCTCGGGCAGAGCCTTCTCCCGGGACGGCACTGTAAGGCGTGGCTCCTACAGCTGTGACTGTTTTGAAAACGGCGTCAGAACTTGCCATTTGTCTCGATAACTCTCCTTCATTCCTTGCTGCCGCCGCCGCCACTGTGTGCCAGGTTCCGGGCCGCGTGGACGAAACCTCAGCGCGTACAACGTCTCGACGTCATTTCCTGGAAACGTCCGTTGGGCCAGCTGGAACGAGCGTTTGATGCCTCTGGTCCCGGAAAGCACCTCGGTGCAGACTGAGGGCACAGCGGGGACAGAGGATGGATGACAGGGCAGGCGGGAACCGAGGCGACCGAACCTGTGGGTCATGGAGGGGGGCGGCCCATCCACAGAGCTACTGACCTGAAAAGGTGACAGAGACGCTCCCTAAATCCCGGGGCCTCCCCACCCAGGCTTTGGACCAGAGCCACTGAGCTCTTTAAGACCCTCTTGGATGCTTCGGGTATTCCTGCCAGGAGCTATATGGGATGTCAAAACGAGGGGCTCCCCCCCCTCGTCGCACGCCAGCAGGGGGAGAGCTGGGAGCCCAGAAAGCACAGGAAAAAGCACCTCTTTTTTTTTTTTTTCTTTTATTATGAAAACAAAACAAATGCCCCAGGAGAAGGGTCCATGATTACCAGAAACATCAAAGAGTACTTTCTACCACTTTTATTCTGTTGTGTTGAGGCCAGCATTGCAATAAACAAGCTAAAACTACTTACATTGGACTCATTTTCAGTAACTGACATTTACAGGAATATACTAGAAACGGCACTAAAAAGTTTAAGAAAAGTTACGGTAAACTTGCATGCACATCATACAGAAAAGTAACATTTTAAATATAAAAAAGAAAAACCTCCTGGAAGTGTTATGCCAGTATTAGGGAACAGCGCTACACCAGGTGTAACAAATCTTTTATCGCGGGCGGTGTTCCCCCCCCCAAACTGTAAAAGGCGTGAATGTTTAAAAAAGAACAAAAACCAAAAAACAAACAGAAAAGGAAAACGTATCTTAACAGTTTGTAAGCCAGACGAGTGAGCACGGGCCTCTGGAATTCAGTTAACAGCCCAAGCCGCCCCCTCGACCCCCAGGGATCACAAGGACTGTTGGAAAGCCATTTCCGTGCCCTGCACGAGGCCAACCCACTGAACACAGGCCCTAAGCCTCGACAGGCTGCCCTCCGGTTCTCGGCACTGTAACTCCGCTTGCCCAACGCAGAGAAGTGGAAATGGCGAACAGCCACAGGCTGACCTCGGGGTTGGGGGTGGTTGTGGTGGTGGTGGTGGAGGCGGTCCCCCCAAAACTCTGAAATCAGTTTTGAAGTCTGGACAGAAAGCCTTAAAAAAACCAATGAACTACAACCGCTCAGCATGGACTAAGCCCTCCGGCAGCGTCAAAGCCAACAGATCTTTCAGAGGAAAGGAGCACAGGTGGCTGAGACGCCACATCTCTCCCAACACAGAACCAGCAGGTAAGGAAATGCTCCCGCTGTGCTCAGCTCTAGGGCCCGATGTCCCCCGCTGAGTGGCTGGCACAGGTGACCCTCCCCGCTCGCGGCTGGAGGGGCGCCCCCCGGCTGGGGTGTGTTTGTTACTCAGACGCGTGCCTGCTGCCTGCTGCCCATGAGACCCTGCTTCAGGACCTTCCATCGCGTCGTAATTCCTTCAAGTCATCGCTTATTTACTCCATTAAAGATCTGCTTAGAAAACACCTTTGAAAAACAGGGCAGCTTTAAAAAACGGCAAGTCTAAAATCCATTTATATTTTTATTACAAACAAAACTTAATGAAAAGAGTTGAACAGACTGGCTCAAAACTCACCCAAAGGTCAGAATCACCAGCAGTCAGAAAAATGGCAATCCACCATCCATCGCCTCATCAGAATTCTATACCCATCAGAGGTATCCTCTAGCCATAAGTGTTAGTGGAATCCAAGTCGACTTTAGGATTTTCAGAAACCACCGCCTGTTAGGATACCAACGACTAGTCCCCCGATCCATCCAGAAGTGCTGGCAGAAAGAACTCGCCACCAGACAAGAGGCCGGGCCACCTGCGGCTCCACCCCCAGCACCCCCCTCAGTAAAGTCTCGCGGGGAGAGAGATTACTGTGGTCACTTCTGTGCTAACTGGAAAATGCGTGAGCAGGGAGCCCCGCGCCGCCACTGCTGGCGGCTGGAAGACCGCGTGGGGCAGCGGGGGCCGCGCCCCTCTCCTGGAGGTGGGGGGTGAGGGGTGCCCCATCCGGGGGCCCTTGCATTCCCGGCCAAAGCCACAATGGTCAGAGCGTAGGCAGGCAGTGTGGATGGGGCATCCCTGCACTCAAAGGCCGTATGGCGGCCTCTGGAGAAAACAAAACCAAAACATAACCTTCTGTTAAACTCTGTATATTATTATTATTATTTTTTACAATAGAAAGTTAAAAATCAAGACTTAGATTTACTATACATTTTTCTTCTCTCAGATTACAAAGTTTATATTATATAACTGGGGTTCCCTAAATTGAAGTCTTTTAAAACAGTCCTAAGAGAGACCAGAAGTGAATACAAAAGAACTAAACAAACGAAATAAAAAATCAGAATGTGCTGCAGCTGGAAGTCGTCTACACCTGTAAGTCTCCAAATTTCATACACACACGGAAAAGAGCAAGAACAAAAACCCCAGCAGCCCCGAGGCGAGAGCAAGCGCACGCAGACGTGATCGAGCACCGGCACGGGGACAGCAGGCTGTAGCACCTGGAGGTGAGAGGCCCGCCGGCCAGCAGGGTCTGGGGCTCCCCTTCAAACCATTTAAGAGGCCTGCGTCTCTGCCACTTTTTTTTTTTTTAATGTGTTTCTTTTGCAGTTTTGTTTTTCTTTTTTTTTAAAAAAAAAATGACCAATGATCTTAATAAATAAAGTATTCATATATACATGAAACTGGGACAATGGTTCCGGAGTGCGTGGCAGCGGCTGGGCTGGGGACATACGCGGGGGCTGGCCTTTTGTAGAAAACTGCTGAACCTTACAAAAAAGTCTCCTTCGGTAATTTTTTTTTTTTTTTTAATCTTTTCTTCTTTTTTTTTTTTTCTTTTTCTTTTTTTTTTTAAGTTGAGGTAAAAGTTTCAGTGTTTGGGAACCCGCGCGTTGCACACGCAGCCACTGTGTTCCCTCCCGGGAGCTCCCGACGTCACAGAGATCAGAAAAACTCGGCTCCCTTCCACGCCCACCCTCGCCGGTCCCTCACCCGTGCGGGAGCTCTGGCTGCAGTGACGATGACCCCTCCCCGCTTGGGCCCAGCCCCGGCCCTCACGGCAGGGGCAGGCACGGCTGTCCTCAGCCCCTGCAGAAAGAGGTGACCCCCTCGGACCTGAGGGTCAGAGCCCAGGCCCCCAAAGACAAACGCCTGTTCGCAAAGCTAACAGCTTTCAACGTACGGTACCATTTCTGAGACACCCCCTTTGGAGAAATTCTCACTGGGGCTACAGACCAGGTCGGGCGTAAGAAAAGGGATTTTGCAAGAACCTCCGGATCACACCTTACGTGTTTTTCTACGGTCATCAGGTTAGCGTTTGAAGTTGTCATCTCCAAGGGACTGAATTCAGTTACGAAGGAAAGGCGTTATGCAGATTCACAGCTTCTCATAAAGTCTAATGGACACACACGGAAAGATCTTTGACCTATTAAAGCCAAAACTGGAAGATACCATAACACTGAATTTAAAAGAGAACCTGCACACCATGGAACGAAAATAGTATATTAACCATAGAAGGGAACACTGCAGAGTTTCGGCGTGGGCGACGTCCACTGGTTTTGTTCCGTCCCGTGAGAGCCCAGAGTTTATTCCGAGTCGCTGCTGTCGGAGCTGGAGCCGCTGGAGCTGCTGCTCCCGGACTCAGATGAGCTGCTGCTGCTGAGCCGGGAGGGCCCTCCCGAGGGCGCGGAGCCTGACTTCTCTGGGGGAGACGCGTGGGTGAGAGGTGCGCCCCACACGCGCCGGCCGCCCCTCCCTCCTCGTGAGCCCGTCCGTGTCCTTCCCGTCCCACCCGGATCCTGACCCGGTCACGTGATAAACGTTAAGAGACTTTGTTGAAATGCAGCAACGCGTTAATGAGGTGGTGATGGTGTAAGAAATGCGTCTGGTGCTCGTACCCTGTTTCCGGCACAGAGCTCCTAAATCCCCTGCAATCTCCCGAGTGGCAAGAACGTCTTTTACTGCTAAGGAGCCCCTTTAGCTCACACCTGAGTTTACGCTCAGCTCACGAGTGACTTGGGGGCGGGCCCCGCCCCCGCCCCCGCCCCCGCCCTGGGCCACCGCCCAGAGCTGCTCACCAGGAAGACCATGTGACCGGGGGCGGGGACTTTCAGATCGCCCCGCCCCCATGGCCGAGGAGGGGCGGGGACTGGAGACTGGGCTCCAGAGAGAACTCCGGGTTCAGGGGGCCTCCAGCTGCTGGGAGGGTGGTGGCTGGAGAGGCCCGGAGGCTCCACGCCCCCGGCAGCCTGCCCTGGGCCGCTCGTCCACCTGGCTGTCCCTGAGCTGTGTGTCAAACCACAAGGGGGTTCACTCATAATTCCGGAGTTCTGTGAGCCATTCTAGCCAATTTTCAAACCTGAGGAGGAGGCTGTAGGATTCCCCTATTTATTGCCCGTCAGTCAAAGGCACGGGAGGCTTGGGACGTGCACCTGGTGTCTTGGGCGGGGCGGGGGGGCGGGGGGCTGAGCCCTTAACCGAGCAGACAGCGTCAGCACGGAACTCAACTGCTGGACACCCTGCTCGTGTGGGAGCTAGCTGGAGCACTGGTGTGAGAAAAACTCGCACGTCTGGTGTCGGAAGTGTGCGCAGAAACAGCTCAGAGGTCAACAAATCTAAATATACTTAGAGGCTGGGAAAAAGTGAAGGCAATCTACCACGAGAAACTGACGGGACGTGCGGGGACGCGGCCGGCCATATGAAGAATCCCCGGTCACACGCGCTGAGCAGTAACGGTGCCCTCCCCAGGGCTAACGCCAGGGGGCCCCCTAGCCCTCAGTGGGAGCGGGCGGGGCTCCGAGCCCCAGCTTGGCACTGGGCAAGCGGGGCGAGGCAAGGCAGTGGCACCTGGCCGCTGCATGACCAAGACCGGACCTAGAATCTGACGGCGCCACCTGGGCCCCACGGTCCCTGGGGCCAGGACAAAGGTGTTTGCCTTTTCTTACAGGCCCCGGGGAAAGGAGGCAAGGAATCAAATCACCTGCTCTCCTAAAATAAGACCCCCGAGTCCACAGAGCACAGGGCCTGGGGCTGGAAGTGAGACCCCCCCCCCCTCCACCTGTGATACTGGCTGGCTTGCTGGGAACTCGTGTTCCTGTCTGAGGGCAGCCAGAAAGCCCACTGCTGGGGGCCGGGGCCCACTGAAGCTGCGGGGTAGGACCCCAGTCCCTCCCAAGTCATGGGGTCCAGCCCCCCAAGACCACAGCTGGGCCCTTCCGAAGAGCCGTCTCCCAGGGGCTCTGCAAAGTGGCGCTTTCACACACGCCTGTCATCTGCTCGGCCTCTCTGCAGGGCCGGGCTCTGGTCCCAGTGTGCAGGTAAGGAAATCAGGGTTTTTGGGGGTCAACAGCTCGTTACGAGGTGGAGCCACAGGTGCAAACCCAGGTCAGCTGCCCGCCCCCTCCCCCACCCCCACCCCCCGACAGAGCAGCACGAGGGCCACGGGTACCTCTCTTGGCGGGCTTCTTGCTGTTGTTCAGCTGCCCGCTGACATCCTGCAGCCGCCGCTCGAGCTCCTTCTTTTTTTCCTGAGCCAACTCCTCCTTCGACTTGGCCGCCTGCTTCTTCCCGCTCGTGGCTGTGGAAGAGCACGGGAGCTGAGGCCACAGGCGGGAAAGGGCGGGCGGCCCCAGGGGCAGCCCACACGTACGGAGGCCCCGCCACACGCGGAGCTCTGCAACTGTCACAAAACTCCCGAGGTGGGACAGACCGCCCCCACTGCAGACAGAGGCACAGATGGCAGCACCCCCGGGTGAAGGGCAGCGCTGCGGCTTGAGGACCTGACCCCCCAACTCGTGGTTTTCCTTCGCCACGGCCGAGGCTCTCCCTCGGCCTCGGTGAGGCCCAGACTCCGCCCTGGAGCCCAGTCCACCACCACGTGGCACGCCTGCGCCAGCACCTCTGAGTCCACAGGCGACTTACCGAGGGGCTTAAATGTACCGTGACTGCAGGGGGGTCACGCCGTGCTGCATCCAGGAGGAGGCAGCTTCCCCCCTCAGAGCGAGTGAGGACCAAGCAGCCCGAGGGGGCCACACACAGCAGCAGGTGCACCCTGGGTGTTGTTCCTCGGGGCCGTGGGGCTGCCTGGGGCCTCCTGCCCTTCCTCTCACTCCCCAGGACCCACCGACCCAGGCAGCAACTCGTTCCCGTCCAGTGAAGTCACCTACTTCCAGGGTGAGCCTGAGCCAGTGCAATCGTCCGTCCTGGGAGGCCTCTGGACCTCCACCCCAGGCAAAGGGAACTGGTCTGCCCAGGCAGGGAACCATCGACAGGTCGCCTGCAGCCCAGGCCCCAAACGGAGCCTCAGGAAGGCTTGTGGTGAGGGCCTTAGCCAGCATTTGAACGACTGGGGCTGGGGACCGACCCAGGGGTCCTGCCTGCTCTGGGGAAGGACGAGGCATGTAAGTGCTGCCCACCTGCCCGGGAGCAGGGGGAGAAGGGCTCTGGCTGGGGTGGGGCCGCAGCTGGTCTCAGCTAAGCCCCCGCCCGCAGCTGAGCAGACAGAAGCTGTGTCCTTGCATCCTCAGGGCAGGAGCCTGGCAGCGTGCGACCCACCCCCACTCCCGGGGCTGCCTGGCTGTCTGCTCCGGGACTGAAGGGGCGACGGGCAGGGGCAGCAGCAAGGCACCCCGTCCCGAAGACTTACAGAATGGCTTCCTTTGCTTTTTCTGTAAACAAGACTTGACATATCTCTCTAGTTCCCGCAAAGTGGTGGGTTTTAGAGTCTCAAAGTCAATCTCTATCTCGTCGGGGTTGGAGTCCCTGAGCGAGGGCTCCCGCGACTGGATGATATGCACCACCCGGCCCAGCTTCTCCCCCGGTAGCCGGTTGATGTCCAGGCTGAGCTGGCGCTTCTCATCGTAGCTCATGGGCAGCCCCTCTTCCTCCTCTTCCGAGTCATAGGAGGCCGACGCCTGCTTGCCGCCCTTCTTCGGCTGTCTGAGGCAGAAGGCAAGGAGCATCATGGCACGGAGCCCCGTGTCCCCCCCATCCCTGGAGCCCCCTCCCCCACCCAGCCCCTGCCCCACAACCCCGAGTTCCCCCCGCCCCGCCCCCTCAGACCCTGACCCCTTGCCCGCCGGCCCTCTCCCTCTCCAGGACCAGGCTCTCTTACCAAGGAGCAGCACAAAGTGGTACCCCAGACAGAGAAGCCGGGCTACTGCCTGGAGACGCACATACATCTCCAGGGACGCGGAAGACCCTGCTCCAGAGGTCAGAGCAGGGGCTGCTACCGGCCTAGGGAGGCCTTGGCCAGGAAACAACCGTGGTGGTCAGCTCCCCTCAATGCCCCACAGGCATCTCAAGCACGACAGGTCAAACTCGTCTCCGTATTCAAATAACCCAGAAGAAGGCAGGAAGGGGGACAGAGGAATAAACAGCAGGGACAGACAGAAAATAATGGAATGGTAGGTGGAAATCAAATTGTATCCACAATTACATTAAATATAAATGGTCTAAACACAGCAGTTAAAAGAAAGGGGTGGTCAGACTGGGTAAGAACCAAGACCCAATTTATATGCTATCTAATCTACACAACCCCCCTTGAAATTTAACGACAGAGGTAGGTTAAAGGTAAAAAGATTAGGGGAAAATATTCCGTGTAAATACTAATCAAAAGAGAACCGCAACGGCTCTTAACAATTTCAGACAAAGTAGACTTCAGAAAAAGGAATGCTATCAGGAAAAAGAGGCACACTGTATAATGATAAAAGAGTCAACTGACCATCACAGTCCTACACGTGTGTGCATCTAAAACCATGCTTCAGAATATGTAAACAAAAGCTGATGGAACTGAAGGGAAATAGGAAAACCTGCAACTTTACTTGCAGAATTCAACGATTCTCTCTCGGTAATTAATAGAACAAATCAGCAGAAGAGAGACGATCCCAACACCACCATCAACCAAATTAACTTATTAATTGACATGTTTTTGTCTGTTTGGGGTTTAAAGCTTTTTTTTGTTTTTTATATACATGTATCTATTCTTTTTCAAATTCTTTTCCTATTTAGATTATTACAGAATATTGAGCAGAGTTTCCCTGTGCTCTACTGGAGATCCTTGTTGGTTATCTTGTTCTAAATGTAGCAGTGTGTCCCTGTCAACCCCAAACTCCCAGTCTATCCCTCCCCCCCACCCCCACCCCCATCCCCACCCCCATCCCCCTTGGTAACCATAACTTTGTTCTCTAAGTCTGTGGGTCTGTTTCTGTTTTGTAAATAAGTTCACTTGTGTCTTTTTTTTTTTTTTTAATCTTCTGACATTTATACAACACTCCACCCAACAGCAGGATACACGTTCTTTTCAAGCATACATGGCACGTTCACCAAGACAGACCGTACACTGGGCCATAAGATCTTAACAAACTTAAAAATGTTGAAAACATACAAAGTGTGTTCTCTGACCCTAGAAATCAATAACTGAAAAATATCTGGAAAAATCTCCAAATATCTGTAAACCAAACGACACACTTCTAAATAATCCATGGTCAGAAAGGACGCCTGAAGGGAATTAAAAAGTATTTTGAACTTAAATGAAAGCACAATATATCCAATTTGTGGGGAACATTCAAAGGGACTGTATTCGTGGTTAACAACCTTCCAACAGTGAAACTCCGGGCCCAGATGGTTTCGGTGGTGAATTCTATCACGTGTTTAAGAATTAATATACCAAGGCTGTAAATCTCCCCCAGAAAACAGAAGACAAGGGAACACTTCCCAACTCATTTCTGAGGCCAGCATTGTACAGACACCAAAACCAGACACAGAGACAGAACAGGGAACCTGATTTCTGCCTCCCCCTGCAAAAGGGAGGGAGGGAGGAGAAAACCCCCGACCGTTCTCACTGCCCCTCTCGATGGTGGAGAAAACCCCCGACCGTTCTCACTGCCCCTCTCCATGGTGCCACTGCCCCCGCCCAGCTCTGCGTGCCCCTCCTCCTACATCCAGGGACCAAGGCCTGTCCACTTTGCCTCACAGACAGTTCTCGAAGCAACACACCTCCACCCCCATGGCCACACCGGCCTCTCCTGCCTGCACGACCACAGCAACTCCAGAGGGCATCCTTCCCCCCATTCTTGCCTCTCGCTAATCCATCCTCCACACCGGCCAGGATCCGACCACTTTCACTGGACAATAAACCGCCAACACCTCAACCGAGCCGGCCAGCCTCGGCAGCCTGGACCCTCCCCTCTTCCCAACCTGGCCTCTGTTCTTCAGCAGTGCCCACCTCGTCCTCATTCCCACGAGGAACACATTCCACTGGCCTCTACAGCTTTGTGCCCGCTGTTCCCGATTCTCGGAACCCCATACGGACACTCTGCGCAGCTGTCGCCCCCTCCTCCAGGACGCCCTCCTTCCACCCCGCCGGGAGAGGCGCCCGGCCCGGCGTGCCTTCCCACCGCCCTCACCTCCCCACGTTGTCCCTGCTCTGTGCCAAGGCACACCTCCACCCCCGACCCTCCGCCGACCAGGCCAGCCGGGGACGGGGTGCCAAGGGCCCAGGACACGGCGCCAAGAACCCCCCCCCAAAGCAAATTCCCGGGCCCAGACCAGGAAAATGTCCCTGAAGCCTCTGGATGCTGAGGTCTCCAATGCCTGTGACTGAGGCTGGCCCCACGGGGAGCTGAGCGCCGCCCTCCGGAGCCCATACTCTCCAGGTAGAGATCTCGTTTGGTCCTCGCAATCTTCCCACCAGGCGGGCAGGACGAGGGCCACCAACCCCCCAGACCGTCTCCCCGTTAACAGCCCAGGGTCCAGGTCACCAGGACAGAGCCCCGAATCCAGCATCCTCCCGCCACATGGGTGTCCAGGACACAGGGCGCCGGAGCCCACCTGCCAGCCACTGTCGTGCTGTTGGCCTTCTTGGCGGGAGCCTTCTTCTGCTGGGCCTGCTTGGCGGGCGGGGCCGCCTTGGCCTTCTTCTCCTCCTCGGACTTGGCCTTGTGCCTCTCCTTGTCCTTGTCCTTGTCCTTCTTCTTCTTTTCCTTCTTCTCCTTCTTCCTCTTTGGCTTGTTCACTGGGGCCTGAGACAGGGCGGCCAGCTGCTCGTGCACAGCCTTCAGCTGGAAGAGACAGGCAGCTGAGCGGGGCTCTCCGGGGCTGGCCCAAGGGGGCCGCGGGTGGGGGGCGCTGGGGTGCCCGGGAGCTGCCGCCACCGTGCGGGGAGGGGAGCCGGGGAGCCGGACGGGTCCCGGAGGGCGGCCGAGCCCTGCCTGGCCCTCCCCACCCCTGCGACGGCGGGCGGGCCGCTGGGCCTCGGTCTCCCCACCCGAAGTGCAGGGCAGGTGGCACCCGAAGGGCTCGATAAGTGGTGCCTCCTGGTTTTCCTGCGAGTTTCTGTTTTCCAGATGAGGGAGACCCTCTAGGGAGAGGTTTAAACGCCTGCGCAGAGGAGACCTCCCACTCGTGGGCAGCTGCTGGGATGTTACACGGCAGTTCTGCAGGGTCAAAAACGGTCCAGTGCCGGCAGAGGACGCCCATCTCGTCCAGCAAGTGGCTGCCGGCGTGCTACGTGCTCTACACGCTGCTCACCTCAGCAGACCCCAAGGGGAGTCTCGTGCCGAACGGGCGAGGAAACGGTGCCCCCAGCCTCTAGCAGGTGGACGGGCCGAGACGGCACCAGGCTCGCACGCGCCAGCCACGTCACGTGGCGTGGGAGGGACCCCGGCCCGACAGCTACACCTCAGGGCCACGCTCCCTGCACCGTCACGCCTGACAAGGCTCAGCTCAGACGCCCAGCCCCACTGGGGTGCCGGCAGGGTGGTCACTGCTCCTCCACTGTCCCCTCCCTGCTGGAGGCCCCCCACACCCCCGGGAATCCAGCACCCCTTGGTCCCATTTTGCACGTGGGGAGCACGAAGGGGTGGGGAGGGCCGACTCACAGGCGGTCAGAGGCCGAGGCGGGACAACCCCGCTCCGGCAGAGCTGCGGAGCCCGCGCCCGCCCCCAACCAGACAGGCTTGTGGGGCCCCACGGCTGCAGCTTCTGCAGGTGCCTCCCAGACCTCTCTGGAGCGGAAGGAGGCTCCCGGGCTCCAGGGACGGCCCGACCCAGTCAGGCTCACAGGGCCCCGGGCCTGCAGGCACTGCCAAGGGGGCCCTCAGAGCCGACACCTTCGCCGGGTGCCCTGCCAGCGACGCCGCTGCGGAGGACGGCTGTGGCTTGCAGGGCGGTGGGGGGGGGGGGGGGGCAGGCGACCAGGGCAAACATCGGGTCAAGGCCCGGCCGGGACTGGGCCCCCCGCGGTCCCCGGCCCGGCCGCAGCCGCTCACCTGCTCCTGCAGCTCCGCCAGCCGCGTGGCCCGTTCCTCCTCCGAGTCCGAGCTGCCTGTGTCCGAGGAGCTCTCCTCGCTGCTGCGGCTGCTCTCCGCGCCCTTGCTGACCACAGGGGCCGCGGGCACGGGCAGCGCGGGCGCCTCCACCGGCTCGTCCGGCATCTTGGCAAACCGCATCTCAAACACGTCCTGCGGGACAGCGGGGGCCGCCTGGGTCCTGGACGCCCGTGGGCAGCCCCCGGGGAGTCGGGGAGACTGGACCCAGCCTGCCCAGGGCGCTGGGCCGCCCCCACTCCGCCCACTCCACTTGCTCTCTGTCCCTCCCTCCCCAGGCCCTGAGCGCGGGGTCCAGGGCCAGAGGGCGCAGAGTCAATGGCCGCAGACACGGCCTTTTAGGAGCTGGCACACAAGCTCCTTTATTAGACACCCCACCTCCTGTCGACAGCTTGCAAGTCTTTTCAGCATCCAGGTCCAAGGCTGCCACCTACTGACAGACAGTGAGAGGGCCTTCCTTTGAGCTCCGACCCTTTTCTGGGGCCCCCCAGCCACTGGATCTGGGAGCTCGTTTCGCCTTCCCATTCCTTTCCCCTGTGATGTTACTGCAGTATCACATCTCGTTCTGAGTTTGGGTCCAAAAGTTGGCTCAAAAGGCAAAACTCTTGTCCTATCCAAACTGCCAGCTCCTACACAGCCTCGGGGGCACGCGCGACAGAGGTCCCTCCCCCCCGTGGCCCAGGTTCATTTCAGACAGGATGAGCGGCCACGAAGGGAGACCTCTCTGCTACCTCAGACACCTGAAGCCACATACACCTGGTTTCCACGCAAAAGATGCAGCCCCACCGACCAGGCGTCTGGCTCCCGTAAGAGCCTACTCTGGGTCCTGGTCCCCCAGAATCTCCTCCTGAGGTAAAGACATCTCAGAGGTACGCTGCTACGCAAGGCCACGACCTGGCCTGCTCTGGGCAAACGGGCCCCCGGCGGGGGCGGAGGGGGGGGTCTACATCAGGCTGCTGCAGCGTCAGGCTCGAACCCCACCCAGCTTGACTTGACATGATCAATAGCCAATCACTAAACAGTCACATCAGTAATTAAGATTCCCAACCTCCGTGGCCACACTGCGGAGACCACCTTTTGCCGGAACAGAACCAGAGCCACTGCCCTCGGCCCGTCTGCTGCCAGCGCCGCCTGGCTTCCTCGTGGAGCTACTCGCGAGGTTTAGGAGCACCCACAGAGCAACGACAGCACGGGGCTCTGCAACGCCTTTCAGCTTCGTGGTCTGGGTATGAAACCGTGGGTCCTGGTGGCTTCCTCTGGGTGTACTGGGACCACCAGGACCGCTCTACCACATTCCCCAGTGGGAGCCAGTGCACAGAGGGGGCAGCCCGCAGCAGCCAGGGCCCACAGGCAGGAGGAAGGCCAGGAAGGTCAGCAGGACACAGAGGTCTGGAAGGAGGCTCCCCCTGCGGCCCCAGCCGGGGCCTGGGTGATCAAGGACGCTCCCGAGCGGGGCTTCCCCGGTGGCGCAGCGGCTGAGAGCCCGCCTGCCGACGCGGGGGACGCGGGTTCACGCCCCGGTGCGGGAGGATCCCACGTGCCGCGGAGCGGCTGGGCCCGTGAGCCGTGGCCGCTGCGCCTGCGCATCCGGAGCCTGCGCTCCGCGACGGGAGAGGCCACGACGGTGAGAGGCCCGCGTGCCGCAAAAGAAAAAGAAAAAAAGAAAAAGGATGCTCCCGAGTCACCGTACCGGGTTTTCCAAAGGGTTCTGAGAAAGGGACCGGGAACGTCTTACAGGACAACATCCCGGGTCCTGTATTTACAAAAGCAACCGGCTGCGTGACGGCAAAGAGAAATAAGAACAGGCTCGGCGTACCGGCCCGTACAGAACCCCGCGGCAGCCCCCAGGTTCCGACAGATAATCACACACGGGGGTGCGCGCACACACTCAGCCTGTCTGCGAGATCCGCGTGCATGTGCGCAAGGTCCCACCGCTGAAGGCCAGACTGCGCTTCCCTGCAGGCCCGCTTCTCCCACATGCCGTCTGCCTTGTGGTCGGGAAAGCAACAGGCTGCACAAACAGCCGCCCCCCCGCCCGCTACGACACCCACGGGCCTCCCCGGCAGGCTCCTGACAAAGGGCCCCCGGCACGCAGCCAAGTGCAGGGGAGCAGGCGTCCGCCGTCTCGCCGCCTCCGCCCTGGCTGGAACACCTGCCGGCCCCCACCGGCCTGCCGCTGCCCACCTGAGCCTGCAGCTCCCAGGAGGCAGAAACTGGCCTCTTGGCCACCACGTCCCTGGGGGACAGGCTCGGGGCCTGGCCGCCGCTCGGCCACCGCTCAGGGGAGACGTGCCCGTGGGTGCGGTCCCCAGACACCCCACCCCTCAACCCCGCACCTCCCCTGGGAGACGTGCCCTCCCAGACACCCGTGTCTTTCCTGGGTGCCTGCCCTGAGCTGCTGATCCCACCTGGGCCCGGGCGGCCCCTCCCCACCCAGAGCACCCGGGGTTACCTGCAGCTTCCTGGCCATGGCCACCACCTCGTGGTCTGGGGGGTTGTACTTGTAACAGTTGGAGAACATCAGCCGGACGTCGGCTGCGAAGCCCTGCGCGTCTGGGTACTCGCGGCCGTCCATCTTCTTCTGCAACACACGCGCCACGGGGCCGTGAGGGCGCCGCCGCGCCCGAGACCTCGTCCGGGGGCCCGGGGAGAAGGCGGAGGGGCGGCCCTGAGGGCCCGGAGGGGAGGGCCCAGGACCCCGCACACAGGCTGACACTCAGGGAAAAAGAAAAAGGCGCTCCCCAAAGTCCCAGCTCCCGCAACCAAAGTTCCCGGCTCTACGTTTTGACCAACTGTTCACACGCCGACATCCCCGCTGGCAGGAGCTCCGGTGGGGAGCAAGCAACTTCCGGCGAACAGTCGCTCTCTACCAGTGTAGGGGGCTACTCGGTTATCAGAATGAGACATTTAATTTTAGCTAGCCTGCTTCACAGAGCACCAGGTCGCCCCGCTGCCCCGCCGGGAGCACGGGATGACTGGCTCTGCGGGGGCGGCGGGGACAGACGTGCAGCCAGCCAGGGACCACGGTGTGGCGGCTAAGATCGGGGCAGACGGGGCAACGGCTCTCGACGGAGAGAGCTCCCCATGCCTGGATGGGTTCACACGGATATGAGCTCATCAGTCAGGGACCTCGTGTCGGGCGTAGGAGATGCCCGCTCACCCTGGGGGCCATGCTCTACTGCAGCAGGACATTGTGGGCTGGAGCCTAACCACCTACCTCGCCGGCACCTAGACTAACACAGTCCTGGCCTCGGTGGAGGGATTGGTGGTGGTCAGACTCCAGGACCTGCAGCCTCTGTAGCCTAGGACACACGGTCCTCCTCTGCCTCCCACTGGAGAGCTTCCAACAGCACTGGGGCTGCCTGGCTCCAGCCCTCTGCACAGCCTCCCCATTCTGGGGTAGCTCAGCCAGGAAGGAGAAATGGGCACCCGAGCCCCTCTCAACTTCTGCAAGATTCTCAGACTCCAGCCCTGATTTGACAGCCGGCCACTTTCCTGGTGCATCTGGGAGCCCAAGTACCGCTGCCCCACTGTCAAAACCTGCTTGGAAAGAGCCGGCCTGAGCCAGGAGCTAATCCAGAGAGATGTAACCAAACCATTAGCTGGAAGCATCTCTGGAAAGGGCGGCTACGACACCAGAGGTTAGGTCTTCTCTCCACCCGCCTCTGCTTTGCTTGGATCCTTGACCCTCTACTCCTATCTTACTCACACAAATTAAAAGAAAAAATCAGTCAAAGAAAAGTAGCTGACACTCCCGGGCTCCCAGTAGGAGCAGGGCCACTGCAGCACTGAGCGAGTCCAAGAAAGCCGGAGCCCTGCCCTCGCAGTTAGGAGGAGGATCAGAGAAGGTGAGGAAGCTGCTCGGTCACCCAGCTCAGCCAGGCCCGCCTGACTCAGCCAGTTCCCCGGGAACCACTGTCCTAGATGGCCAGGTCTGTCCTGTCCCTTGGCGGGCAGGAAGACTTCCATTAAGGAGAGTCTGCCCCAGACAGGTACACGAGGCAGTGTCCAGGTACACGAGGCAGAATGACGGAGCCCAGCGGCTCAGGGCCCAGACCCCATCGGTGCAAAGAGACCACCTGCCCCTTTTGTGGGGTTACCTTTCCAGGTGACGGTCCAACGGCCAGGGACGATCCTCAGACCGTCAGAGACCGATCCAGACCGAGGAAGGGCAGCTGTGCTGGGGCCCACGCCCGACGGGGGCTCAGGAACCCCTCCTGCATGCACTCAGGGAAGACCCCAGGTCTCCTGCCCTCGCGGCTGCTGCTGCCAGCCGGGGAATTTTCTCCATCTCTGCCTGGCCCAGACCTGCTCTTCTCTGCTTGTACACAAGTGACCTGACCCGGAGGAAAACCCACAAAAGCCAAGGGGGAAGCCCCCAGTGCAGGGAGACCCTGCTGCGGGAATCGGGAGGCCGGGGCTCCCGGTCTCAGCTCCGCCGCCACCCCCTCCAGCGCCCACTTCTGTCCAGGGAGGGGCTGGGCCACGGGAAAGGGCCTCCTCGCCTAACGTTACAAAGACCTGCAAACGCGCCAGGATGAAAACGAACGAGATGACGAAACCGGCTCAAGAGGAATAGATGAGGAGGAAGCCGCCGGTTCGGTGAGCGGCGAGCGTGCGTAGGGCAGAGCACACCTTCCTCCCTGACCCTGCCAGACCCACGCCAGGGCCCCGGGCCAGCCCTGAGGCCCAGTTTGCTGCTGGAGGGCAGGCCAAGGGAGCCGGGCAACGCCCCAAGCCTGCTGAGTTGCCCCCGGGCCGGCACAAGACATCGGCACCACGACAGCCCCTCGGGACGTCAGGCCGCCCTGCAGACGCCAGGGGCCGCCCAGACAGGGGAAGAGGGCCCGGCTGGCTCGCCACCCCCGTACCTTGACGGTGCTCAGGTCCATTGGGTGCTTGATGATGTCGTGGTAGTCGTGCAGCTCCAGGGCCTCGGCGTCCACCGGCTTGTAGAAGGGCCAGGCGTAGGCCGCGTGCTTCTTGGACAGCATCTCCTTGAGGATGCTGTCGCAGTGCCGCAGGTGCTCCGAGAGCCGGCCCTTCTTGCCCGCGTGCTGGGGCACCTCGCCGTCCTCCAGGTCCTTCTTGGGCGGCTTGATGGGGCGGCCCCCGCTCTCCCGCCGTGCCACCACCTTGGCCTGCTTGGGGTCCGACAGCGGCGGGGGCGACTCGCTGCGGCTGGCGGTGATGGCGGACGTCGTGGGCGTGGTAGTGTCTGCTTTCCGCTTCACGCCCTTCTTCTGCGACAGCAAAACAACAGTGAGCCCCGGGATCCGGGATCAGAACCGCTGCGGTGGCGCCCCCGGAGCGCGGACCAGCTGCCAGGCACCGAGTGAAGCAAGGACATGCATGGCCGTGGCCATCCTCCCGGGGCCCCGCGCCACGCAGGACGCCGAGGCTCAGAGGGGCCACGTTGCCGGCCCCGAGGTCACACAGCTGGCGGTGGTGAGGCTGGACTCCGAACGTACCCCCGGGCCGTCCCCGAGCCTCGCCCAAGCCCCCAGGCCCCGCGCGCGCGCACGCACGGTTGCGCTAGGCGCTCTCACCACCCCGAGAGGCGTGAGGTGCAGCACGCGGCCCGCCACGCAGCCCACCCGTGACCGGGATTGGGCCGCGGCTCAGGGACTCGCACAACCGAGGTGGCACCGTGACTGGGACCGTCACCAAGTGGGGCTGGGGCTTGGGGACAGCGGGGACGAGAGGACCCCCCCTGGGCAAAGGCCAGAGGGGCGTCCCAGACGCGGGCCTCAAAGCTGGCGCTCCCAGGACAGTGGCAGCCACGGGACGAGGGGGTCAGGAGGAGCATGCGGGGGGCAGGGCGGGGGCAGCGGCCCAGCCGGGAAACACAAGCAGCAGCACGAGGTCTAGGACCAAGGACTCCGGGGGGCTAAGTGCCTGGGCAGGGCTGGACTTGACCCTGAGGGCAGCAGACGTCACAGAGCTACTTCCTGCCGCGGGGGGGAAGGAAACACTGAAATGACCAACGAGCACCTGGTGGGTGTGTCCAGTGCGTGAGAGCGCGTTTCTAGTGCCTGGGTGGCCAGGGTCGCCGTGACCCCGAGGCCAGCCCGGGGGGCTCCCCTCCCCTCAGCTCGGGCGGGCGGGCGGAGCAGCCCCCGGGAGCCAGGCGCACCCGGGCCGCCGGCCTCACGGGGGTCTGCTGTCTGAGAGCCACCGAAGTCACCGCCCCAGCCAAGCCGCTGCCCCCAGGCTGGCGGGCGCGAGCCAGCCACCCACACACACTTCACGGGCGCCCACGGAGGCCAAGCACGTGCCACGGGGCCCGGGGGCTCACTGGGCCACGGCAGACGGGACATGCTCCAAGACAGCCGGGCGCTGAGTGAGGCGGCCGGGCCAGGCGCCGCCCGAGTACAGGCAGTGAAGGCCACGGGGGAGAGGAAAGCGACGGAGATGGCATTTTACCTTGGGGGAGCCATTTAACCCCTCTGAGCGCCTGCTTCCTCATCTGTAAGATGGGGGAAATACTGCCTGCCCCAGAGGGTCGCTCGCTGTGAGGGTCAAATCGGAGAAGACGATACACATCAGTGGCCGGCACGGGGGCCCGCTCAGAGCAGGAGACTCAGCCGTCCTCGCCGGCCCCGGATCTCGCGGGGAGCACCCGCTCCGAGCCCAGGCCCGGCCGTGGAAAGCCCCAGGGAGCCGGGGGAGGGGCGTGCGCTCACACTCACGGGCCGCCCTCCCCACGCCAAGGCAATCCGAGCGCAAGCGTGGGCGGGGAGGGCCGGGACCCGCCTCCTTTTCTGCACCGCCCTCCCTCGGCCCACGCACTGCAAAGGCCGGCGAAGCTGGGGCTCAAGCGCAGCCGCCCTCACCAGCTGTGTGACCTGCCGCTCCGAGCCTCGGGCTCCTTGTCCGTGTCAGGAACCGCGGCCCACCTCGCGGGCGTGGCGCGGGGAGGGGACCCGTCCAAAGTCACATACGCCCAACGCCCGACGAGCGGGCGGTCGAACGAGCGGTTGGTGCCAGGGGAAAGCGGCGAGCGCCCTCCGGCCCGCCCCGCACCTGCCCGCGTCCAGGACGCCCCGGGGGGAAGCTCACCTTGACGACGGGCGGCGTGGGCGGGACCACGGGGATGATGGGCGTCGCGGGAGGGGGCGGGGCGGCAGCCGGGGGGACGGGGGCCGACGTGACGTTTGCAGTGATGGTTGGCACGGGGGTGGCAGCAATGACGGGCGTCTGGGAGACCGCGGGGGGCACGCTCTGGAAGGGGGGCGCCGGGGAGACAGAGGACACGGCCGCCACTTGCTGCGTACCTTGAGGACAAAGGAAAGGAGGCTGAACTGAGCCGGCTCTACCAGCCATGCTCTGGACGCTGCCAGGACCATCCCCTCCAGCCAGGGCCCGCCGGTGCCAGCAGAGCCCCCCCCGCCCCCGGCCGAGACCCCGGCCCTCATCGGGGCTGCCTCCGTGGTCTGAATGAGTGAGCCGGGACCAGGTGCACAGCCCAGCAGGAAGAGCCAGGGGGCTGACTCGGGTTCCACAGGTGACCAGCCTCAGCCCCGCCTGTAAGTGGGAAACACCCTGACCTCTCTGGGAGGCTGGGCCGCCCAGGAAGCTCACCATCGGGACGCACCTCTGTTCCAGGTTCCCGGACCAGGTAAGGTCACCCACCCCTGGGGCTCCCCGTGCTGAGCTTAATCCCCACCGCTCCCTGACAGGTCACAGAGAACACAAAGCATGCTGAAGAGGCAGCCTCCTCGGAGGGGCCAAAGGGACAGCGTGGCCTCCTCAGAGCTGGGCGGTGAGGGGGGCGGGAGAGAAGCAGCGCAGGGACAGAGCAGGAGCGCGAGATCCCTGCCCGGAGCGAGGCTCCGAGGCGGGCGCAGCACGGGCCCCAGGCCTGCAGGCCACACACAGCAGAGGCCCGGCTCCGGAGCTCGGGTCGTCACTGACCCGGCCCTGCAGATGGGAGAACGGAGCCCAGAGGGGTGGAGGGACCCTCAGAGGAGCCGCTGTCATCGGCGCCCTGCCCACCCGCCAGAGGTGGCGAGGAGGACCGCACGAACCACCGCTTTACCTGCACTCTGGGTTCCCGAGGCTGGTTTCCGGCCTTTGCCCTTTGGAGCAGGGGGTAATAACTCAACTTCCTCCTGGGGCATCTGGGCCACTTTCTGCAGAAAAATTTTCTCTAAGGCTTGGGCCATGAGCACTATGTCATCTGTGGGCTGAAGACACAGGAGAGGTAAGGTTACCTGCTGGAAAGGAGCTGTGTGTCTGCAGCAGAGAAACACGTGGTGGTCGCTCAAGAAAAACATTTAGTTAGAAAGCTGTGATGTGGCGGGGCAGGAGGGAGGCGAAAAGAATATATTGTAACGTGGAAACTCTCGGAAGAATTCAAAAAACACGAAGGATAAAAACCACCCTTTATCCCATCCCAGAGAAAAAAAGGTCCAAGCGTGTGGACGTTTTAAAGCATCTGGTATATATATCGACGCCCTCCGAAAAGGCTGTTCTAACGTTCCCTCCTTCGAGCAGGGGACGGGGCGGGGCGGGGGGAGGGCGGTCCACACACAAGGCGACCGCTCAAATGTGTGGCCTGTGGGACCCGCACGGGGGGATCGCGGCCAGACAAGGGCCGAGCGCGAGGCTGGGACGCACCCTGGGCCTGTCTGCGAGCTGCTGCAGAGCGCCCAGCCCGGCGGGCACCGGCCAACCCCAGCTGGCCCTCCACCCCAGGCCTCCCCGGGGCCAGGGGCAGCTCACGGGGGCACGTAGGGCCCACGCCACACCGTCTTCTTACCTTGTTATAAATATAACAATTTGTAAACATGGTGTTGAAGTCCTGCATACATTCACTCGCGCTCCAATAATAATTATTCTCCAGTCTCTTCTTAATAGTCCCCATGTCCATTGGGTTTTTTATTATCTTATGATAATCCTAAGAAAGAAATGTTCAGGGGTGTTACTGTTGGATTCAAATTCTTGACGACTTCGCGATTCCCAAGCACAGAGATCGTGCAGGAGACAGTCTCCTCAGGGATCTGGGTACCGGGCCTGGACCCAAGTTTCTGCTCACCTGAGGGCAGGTGGGCGTGAGGTCTGGGGCGAGTGCTCGGCCAGCATAATCCCTGACCGGCCTCTGGCCTGAGCGGGGTTCTGTGTGGACGCACAGACCCGCAGGGCTGGGGCAGAGCCCAGAGCTGTTCTAGGCTCCGGAGGTGGGGCTGAGACCCCTCGCCAGATTCCCAACTTCACTTGGGGGCCCGCAGTGCCGGGGGGCCAAGCTGGCCCAGGACCCAGGCCGCCAAGTGCTAGCCCAGGGCTTCCCCTCGCAGGACTCAGGGGCTCTCTATTCGGGTCCAAAAGAGAAAGCCGTCAGACGGGCAGGTAGGCGCCGGGCACGCAGCTGAGGAGCTATCCCTGGCAAAGTGGGCCGCACCCCCCTTTTGAGCACAGGGTTTCAGCTGTGGACGCGTCACTCCACAGGACAGTGCCGGGCACAGGATGAAGACACAGGTGAGCTCTAGGCCTGAGCCCCATCGCCGGCTCCCCCTACAGCCACCCACAGGCCACGGGTCCTCCCTGCTTCCTGCACCTGGGCAGCCGCCCTCCACTCCCCCACCCGCCTAAGTATCCCCTGTGCTCCTTGGTCATCGTGGGTCCCGAGCTGTGCCTGGCTTATCAGGACCAGCCGCCTCCAGGCGCCATCTCTGCCAAGGCCAGGGGGACCGTCCTCCCAGGAGTCGGGGCCGCGGAGGGGCAGGGGCGGCGGGTAGGGGGCCACTCACGGGCAGGTTCAGCTTGATGGCGTCCACGGGCTGGTAGAAGGGCCAAGCGAACTGGTGTTTCCAGAGCGTCTTCACCACCACGTTCTGCATGTACTGCAGCTGGTTGGTCTTGCGGCCGGGCTTGGCAGGGTTGGAGACCTCCGGCGGGGGCGGGTTCACAGGGCCCGGGACCGCCGGGATCCCCGCAGGGGCGACCGTCGTCGTGGTGGACATCCTCCGGCTGCTGGCTCACTGGCCGTCACGGCAGCAGCTCGGCGAGGCCCTGGCTTCCTCTGTGCTCCCCGCCGAGGTGCGACATCCCATGTCTGGGCCCAGTCAGGCAGCACCTGCGGGGGAGGAGGGACGGCAGGGAACGGCCGGTCACCCCGGGTCCCCGAGCACAGCCGTGCGGTCACGTGAGGCCACGTCGGCGTACTCCCCCCGCTCGGGCCAACCCTCGCCTGTCCCAGAACCACGCTCCCACTGCTGCCCTCAGGCTGGAGCAGGGAGAGACACAGGTGACGGGCCAGAAGGCCAGCAGCTGCCACCCGGGCAGGCGGGGAGGCGGCCGTCCAGGTGGGGGCCACTGTCGGCTCACTCCCCCCTCCAGCCGCCTGCTGCTCTCGACCGTGGCAACGTTTGAGGGAACGATCCGCACGTAGCGAGCTACGACGTGGACCGGCAGGAGGTGCGTGGAACCACGCGTGGCACACGCGGCCAGGGCCCTCTGAGCGAGGCCACCGACGGAGGTTCTAACGTAGCCATGAGAACGGGCTCTGGTTTGTGATGGTGGCTGGGCCGTGACAGGCCGGCCCTCGGCCAGTCGGGCGGGGGCGGGGGTGGTGGGAGAAGGCGATGGGAGCCTGTAGCCGCAGCGAGTGAGGGGCTGCAGGACCACACCCCGACTCTCGGAATGTTCTCTGAGCGTGGAGCTGGGAAGGAAGCGGCCGCCGCTGCCCCACGCGTGCCACCAGGAGACCGACTGGCACCAAGAAAAATGTCGTGCGGTAAAGGGTGAAGGGGCCGCCCCTGGTATCAAAACCCCACCACGTCTTGGGAGGAAGTCGGTGGCCCCAACGTCACTTGAGGACGCAGAACGCGCTGGGGGCTGCACAGGAAATCTGGACCCGGGCGGCGTCTGTGCCCGCTGTACCCCGTAGGGGTTTACGTGCACCTGTCACGGGGCTGAGCCGGGTTGGGCTGCGTGGCAGGGCCCGCGCGGGGGCCAGCCTTCGGCGAGGACAGAGCAACGCGCGTCAGCCGCTGGAAGCAGGCCCTCTACGACTTGCAAAGGCAGATCGTTAAAACTGGGGAGAGTTTTCGAGCTGGCGGACGGACGTCCTGCAGGCAGCCTGCTCTGCCACGTGGGCGTGTTTACACCACGGTCATCGGCACGAGGTACAGACCGGGGGCCCCCCGTGCCAGCTCGTTAAACCCCGGCCACTGCCTCCTCAGCGCCCCCCGACCAAGAGGGAAGAGGACTCAAAACAGACGTCGGGCACACCTTGCCCACCGAGCAAACCCGTCCCGCTTGCCCGCCCTTCCTCGGAGGAACGCTCTGGAGCACACCTGGGGGCCCACCCGCCCGCCATCCTGGGGCCTTCAGCTCCTCTCCTCCACGCTCTCCCCAGGCGAGCGGGCGCCTCTCACGCGCCCCCATCTCGCCAACCCGGGGCGGCGCCCTGGCCCCCAGGGCAGCTCCGTACAGAGGGTGGCCGTGCCCGCCGGGCTGGCGGCGCCGAGGCTGCAACACACCACCAGACGGAGAGGCGCCTGAGTGCTCACCCTCGAGCCCCACCCCCAGCGGGCCTGACCCCTTCTGGCCCAGCACCACCGCCTCCTGCTGGGGTCTCTGCGAACCTCCCACGGGCCTGCCCTCCCCTCGATGGCCTTGCCCTACACGGGGCTCCTGTCCA
The DNA here is from genome assembly GCF_026419965.1 of Kogia breviceps. Taxonomy (NCBI): domain Eukaryota; kingdom Metazoa; phylum Chordata; class Mammalia; order Artiodactyla; family Physeteridae; genus Kogia; species Kogia breviceps. The sequence continues at coordinate 2,481,846 of NC_081317.1, forward strand.
AACCAGCACTGCGTGTCCCGCTCTGGCCAGTGACTCGTCTCCCTGTCCTGGATGCTGTGGCCACGCAGGCCCGCACCCTCCCTCTTTCTCCTCTGGCTCCTCTGCCCTAACGCCACCACCCGCCAGGGCCTCCCGGACCCTGCCGGACCCCGGGCAGCTCGGGGTGCAGAGCAGATGCCGGGGCCACAGGCTCCTGTTCGCAATCCCAGCTCTGCGCTTCGCCAGCCATGGCATCTGGTCCCCGTGTCCCCACAGGGCTCCGTGAGACTAAAGGGATCCAACCCAGAGCGCTCAGGTCAGTGCTGGACACGTACCAATCGCCACACGGTGCTGCCGCGATCGCTGTGGCGGCTCCCTACGTGGGGGGACCCAGGGTCCGTGAGGGAAGGATGCACCCCGTTCCTGCCACCCCCCACCCTGGGCCTAGACGCCGGCCCGGTGCACCGCGGGCCGCCAGATGTGGGGTGGGCGGGCGGGCAGGTGCCCAGTGCCCGGCGCTGCTGCTGCACGGTCCAGGGAGCAGGGAACGGGTGGGACGCGGCACACCGGCCCCCTCCGAGCGCAAGGACAAGACAGACACAGCTCTCCGCGGGGACGTGCGGGGGCTGCCGTCAGGACCCTCGGCCTGGCCTCTGCCCCGCCTCCCTCTTTCTGACCAATGACCAGCTACCCCGTACCCACAGCTGAGCAGGAAGCCGGCCCCCGCAGCAAACGCGGGACACACATCCCCATCACGGGGTGAGCACCCAGCGGCCGCGCGGCAGAGCCGGGGGGTCCCAGACAGCGTGGCTAAGCTCTGAGCCCAGGGCCTGGCCCGGCACACGCTCCCCGGACGCCAGCGTTCACCCCGGGCCACAGGGAGTCCCGAGGTGTGGAAACACTTGGGACCCCAGCAGGGTCTGTGAGGTCTAGAGGGGACACGTGCAAAAGGTGCTGGATGCCCCAACGGGCTGGGGGATGGCACGTGGCAACGGGACCTCCCCCTCTCTGCAAACAGGAATGTTGCCCCGAGCAGCTCCACTGGAACGAGGCGGGGTGGGGGTGGGGGGGCATGCACTCAGAACCTTGCAGGAACGTGCGGATGACCGCGGGGGTTGTGGTGTCCCCCGTCAGGTGGTGCCACATAGCACCCCCCACGGCGGAGGCAGGCACCTGGCTTGTCCTCTGTCCCCGGCAGCCTGGGCACCGGCTCAACCAGGGAAGAAGGAAGGGCAGCTAGAGCGTGAGAGGTTGGGGGGCACCCCCCTCCCCAAGCCCCTTCCATCCCAGGAGCCAGGACCCACCTCCTCGGGAGGGCTGCGTGGCTGGGGAGGAGAGTGGCAAGGGACAGCCGGGGCGCTTGGGCATGACCCTCTCCGGTGGGACATACGATCGCACGGCTGTCCCCTCTGGGTGGCGGGTGGAGTAAAGGGGCCACGCGGCTCCCTTCTGGGGCACAGCCTTCACTCCTTCACACGCAGCCCAGACCTCAGGGCCAGCACGTACGGGCCGAGTGGAGCCACAGCGAGAGCCTGGCCTCGCCTCTCCCGCAGTCCCACAGGCCCGACAGCGACCCCGAGGAAACCAGACCCCGGCTGAGCACGGACAGGAATGCAGAAGGCCACACTCCGCCTCGGGACGCTCCCACGAGGGGCAGGAAGATGACGGAGGTCCCCAGCACTCAGGACCTCACACCCACAGCACACGGGCCCCAAGGCTGCTCTCTCCCTTTCTGCTTGCGGTTCTGAACTGGTGGATTTTTTTTTTTTTCTCTATAAGAACGTGTTACTTTTGCAAAAAGAAAAAAGTGTAAAGGGATTTCTTATTGGGAAAAATGTACAAACGTGGCCAAGCATCTCAGAGCTCGTTTCCCTTCCTCTGGGGCCTGGGGACAGGCCAGGCAGCCCCGTGTGCTCCGCCCGGGGGGAAATTCGGGGGCTGCGATGACCCTGAAGTCTTGGCTCGCCCTCGGCAGGGCCACCGGTGGGAGGCGCGGTCGGCCACCCCCGTGTGGCCCGGAAGGCCGAGAAACCCCTCCCCCCAGCGCCCACCTGTCGGGGCAGCAGAGGGCACGGGGATGGATGCCAAGGGTGCCGTCTGTGCTCCCCGCCGCCGGCAGCTGTGCTGTCCGTCAGCCTCCCGGTCTGGGCGGGGGTCAGGGCCACAGTCTGAGACCGGGAAGGCACAGGCTGCTTCCAGAGAGAAGCTGGAACTTCAAGAGTCTACCAGCTGACCCTCTCACAGGGCTCAGCCCTGAGCCGACATCAGTAACGGACAAGAGGTGTGGAGGGACGTGGGGGGTTGAAACAACAGGAAGGGGAGACTGCGGGGGAGTCCCCCACTACCCGCGCCCGGGGTCCCCCGGCCGCACAGGAACAGACTCTCACCGTGCTTCTCGGAGAAGCACCAAGAAATACAGCGGGCGGCCGGCCACGGCTGAGAGCCCTTCTAACCTCTGCTGAGGGTGAGACCACGTGATCCTAGGAGGTCAGTGACCGGGCCCGTCGCACAGATGATGAAGCTGAGGCTCCTCCATCCCTGGGCTATCCCCTGAGCCTACCCACATGGAGATTCGGGGACATAAGCCCAAGACCCCGTGCCTCCCCAACCTGGCTCCCGGCATCGCGGGTGACACAGGGTGAGAGGAGGAGCCGGGCAGCTAAGGAACCAGATGGCCCCACCGCAACCAACGGCAAGCCCTGGGGGCAGGCAGGCACAGGCCAGCAGTGCCCCTCCAAGTCCCTGGTGTGATCCTAACTTCCGGCCAGAGATGCCAAGAGGGCCCCCGACACGAGGACCACGCAGAAGGGCAGCGGGGAGTGCCCACTTGGGCCTGCCACACCGGGGTTCATCCCAGGCCCCCTCCTGGCTGAGCCCCGGCCGCATGGCCATCAGCTTGTCTAGCGCCCCCAACTCAGCCCCACGGATGGAGGCACGGCTCCCAGCCACGACGACGTGGGAGGCCAGGGACATCACGGAGAGCGGTGAGAGAGCTGGGTGACACTGGCCCCCCCAGGTGGAAAAAAGGAGGTGCCCCGCGGTTCCCAAGCCACGTGGGGAGGGGCCACAGCAAAGGGACAGGGGCAGAGCCCGAGGATCCCTGGATACCCACCTCTGCGTGCCATGAAGACACAATGAGGTCACACTTGGGATGGATCCAGCCTATGCGATGGGATGGACCCGTTTAAAACACAAACGCAGCTTCCCACGTCCCCCAGCCGCCACGCCCCAGCGCATCAGGAGCAGCCCGTCACCCTCCTCCTGACTCCACGTGGTCCTGGCAGGGAACCACAGGCCACCCAGCGGAGCCGCCCTGGCCGGAGCCGGGGAGCCGGGCAGGAGACGACAAAGGTGCAGACAGAGGCGGCCTGTCCATCGAAGAACAAGGAAGCGTCCTGCTCCTCTCCCCACGGCGCCCTCCGGGCCTGTCCCCTCCCGGTGGGTGCTGGCCCCTCGGGTGGTCTCCTCGGCCCAGCAGGCCTAGGCTCCACGTGGGAACACAGGCCATGCCAGGCCCCACCCAGGACAGAGGCCTCGTCACCCTGCCCACCTGGCCTCACCAGCTGGGGATCCAAAGTTGCCATGGCCGCCTCCAGGCCTCCGCCTCGAGGGAAGTCCAGTGGGGTGCCCACAGGCCCCCAAATCGAGGGAAACAAGGCAAATTCAAGGCAGGGGGCGGGTACCAGAAGGGCCTGGCCCGTTCCCATGTTCCAAGCCATTGAGGCTGGGCGGGGACACCAGGAGGGGCCACAGAAGGAGCAGACAGAAGGTCCAGCTGGGACCCCACCCCGGGTTCCCAGGTCAGCCCGTGGCACCCAGAGCTCACAGGTAAGCGTGCCAGCTCTGGCTCTCAGCACACTGTCGAGCTGCCCCCTGGGGGCGGGAGCAAAGCCCCCACAGATGCCCACCCTCCTGGGACAGCCCGTGAGCCCCGGGGACACCTGACGTCCCCTCACTCCAGCACTCGGACACGAGCAGGCCTCGCCCGCCGGGAACGGGGGGAGCAAACACTGCCACCCGGCCTCACGGGACAGGCCAGAGCCTGACAGCCGCTCTCCCCGAGCCAGGTGTGTCCTGAGTGAACCTTTCAGGTCTCAGAACCCAGCGAGTGCACCATTCCGTGGGGCGGGCGGAGGGGGTCTCCCAGAGACACCCCCGGCCCCCTGGGTCTGAGATAACATAGCAAATCAGACACGGCATTCTGCAGGGAAACACACAAATGTTCAGTCCAGGAGTAAAAAAGGACCACAGACAGCCTTGTATCAGCGGTCAAGGGTCAGCTTTCATCGCAAAAAAATCAGGAGAAAAGCTCACCCGCCCCGAGTCGTGCTCTGGGGTCACAGCTGGAGCGGAGGAGGGCGGCCCATCACAGGGGTCGGATTCCCCGCCGAGCCCGGGACCCCTCCCGGCCCCCACGTGGCCCGGAGGGAGGACGGCCGGGGCAGGTGCGGTGGTGGCGCCCGACCCCAGCGCCTGTGCCCTGGGCCACTTTGTGACAAACACCTGCCGGGCAGTGAGGCAAGCGGCACTTACTTCAACACTGTCTCTCTGGCCATCTTTGGGATCCAACGTCAACGCGTTGGGGGTGACGGCGGTGCTGGGGCTTTTTACAACTCCTAAAAAGCCCCCGCCTTTTAGACGTGGGTACCAAACGTCTTACGAAGGAAACATGCCTGGAGCTTGCTTCATGATAACGGGGAGGTGGGAAGGAGGTTGAGATGAGCGGGGCTCCGGAGGAGACAGGACAGGGCAGGGGTGCTCGTGCAAGAAGCTGAACACCCCGGGGCCTCTACTGTCTCTCGACTGGCCACACTGGGAAGCCCCTCCCCCACCACAAGAAGAGGGCGACCCCCCCTTTCCCTGGGCGCTCGGGACCCTGCGTTGCCCACCACCACAGTGACAGCGAGATTTGGGGGACATGACCCTGATCCTTGTGGCCGCTCGCCTGGCGGGGAAAAGGACGACAGGTCGGGGGATGGGGGAGACGGACTCAGGCAGGATAACCCGGCCCGGGCGGGGCAGTGCAGGTGACAGGGCCCAGCGCCCTAAACCCAGACGTATAAAACCCCCCGCAAGCTACCAAGTCTCCCCTTCACCACCCCCCAGAGGGATGGGGGTGTCTCATGTCCTGGGGGCAAAGACGTGCCGTCCGATCTCACCGGAGTCCAAGCCCACCGCCCCCCCACACACACACCGCGGGGCTGGAAACCAGCCTTCTAGGAGGTGGGGTTTGGAGAGGAGCCTTGAGGATCCGCTGGCCTGGCCGGTGGTGTGCACCGCACGGGAACACCCGGGCCGAGGGCAGGGACGGGGCCCCACTCCTCAGAGGGGAAACCGAGGCTCAGAGAATCCCCCCCCCCACCTCCCGGGGCTGCCCGACGGGGCGGGAGGCGGCACCACAGACGGGCGCGAAGGTCAGAGTGAAGACACCCCTCCCCCAAAGCGGGAGGATCTGAAACCGCCCAGAGAGGAAATGCTCCGACAAACCGCAAAAGCCCTTGAACAGCAAGAGAAAACGCAGAGACGGGGGTTCTGGCGGGATCCCGGAGAAGCGTCCAGAAAGCCAAACGGCCGGTCAGCGGCAGGCGGGGGACACTGGCCGGTCACCCCACCCTCCAGAGTCACCCACACGCCACTCCGCGAGGGACTCTGAGCCGGGCACCCCTGGCTGCAGACCGGCGGAGGGGGACCCGAGTGTCCCCGGCTCTGGGGCAGGTGGACCCGGAGGTCATGGCCATCTCCCCGCCCCTGGGCTCATCCTCTGGGACCCACCTCATTCCTCCCTGGGGAACTGGAATCCGAAATAAAGTGCAGAGAACAGGCCCCTGTAGGCTCGCTCAGCCCAGAGGGACACATCAGAAGAGCCAGGACACCAGGGCTATTCAGGGTCCTGGACAAACAAGGAGAGAGTGGGGACCTCTGTCCAGGTGCCACTGTGGGAAACACCCTGAAAACGCAGCAGCGGCAGCTCCGGCGCTCCCGCCACAGACAGGACCACAGCAGGCAGAGGAGGGCACTCCTGAGCAGCCTGGACCCTGACAGGTATCGCGGGGTGCCAGACGGAGGGTGCCTCACTCACCAGCAGCAGGGGAAGGACCTCCAGCCACGGGGCGGGGATGAGGCCGGGCTCAGAGGAGGAGGCAGGTGGAGGGGGTCCTCCGCAGGCTCCTGGGTTGGCGGGCGTTGGGCCTGAAGGGGGAAGTCCTGAGCCACGTTCAGGAAGGAGGGAAGGCTTGTAGGGGGTGCTGACGTTCAGAGGGGTGGTCAGAGGTAGGAAAAAAGCCAGCGAGTGACTCCTCTATCCCAGGGGGTGGGGGGGCAGGGCCTGCGTTCCCTCCGCCTTCCCTCTTGCCCTGCTCAGACCCACCGGCCCTGCCGGCCACGAGAACGGCCTTCCTGAGTCGGGTGACTCAGGTACCCCTGGGGGGCCCCATGCTACACGGCCCCGACTCCCTGGGCCCCATCCTGGCGTCGGTGGGGGTCACGTGGGCTCCACTTTCCAGGTGGGGGGGCAGAGGCTCAGAGGTCAAGGGGCACGAGGCCATCCAGTCAGAAGCAGAGCCAGGCTGTGAGCAAGGCCGTCCACCCAACCCCAAAGACTCCTCCACCTGACCTCCCTGGTGGCACGGTGGTTAAGAATCCGCCTGCCGGCATTCCCTGATGGCGCAGTGGTTAAGAATCCGCCTGCCAATGCAGAGGACACGGGTTCGAGCCCTGGTCCGGGAACATCCCACATGCCACGGAGCAACTAAGCCCGTGAGCCACAACTACTGAAGCCTGCACTCTAGAGCCCGTGAGCCACAACTACTGAAGCCCATGTGCCTAGAGCCCGAGCTCCGCAACAAGAGAAGCCACCGCAATCAGAAGCCCGCAGCCCGCGCGCGGCAATGAAGACCCCATGTAGCCAAAAATAAATAAATAAAACAAATAAATTTATTTTAAAAACCCACTCCCCCACCGCCTCCCGGAGCTCCTGCGACAATCCCGCAGAGACAGGGGGTGGCGAGCTGCAGGAAGGGGCCAGGCCCGCCGCCCCAGCTCCTCTGCCCCCCGGGCAGCCGGGCCTCAGGAAACAGGATCCGTGCGGGCAGGGTCGGCTTCAGTGACAGACAGAGCCAACTGCCTCCTCCCGTGGGGCCCCAGGGGACGTCAGGTGGGCGAGCCGGGCCCCTCCGCACACTGGGCCCTGCTGGCCACCACCCCGCGCCCAACCCCCGCCCGGGCAGGGAGCAGTGCCACCACGGCTGCCCCCGAAGGGGCTCTGCCTGGAGCGCCTTGGCCCCGACCAGGGCCCCAAGCCCACCGTTGTTCTGGATCACTCCTGCTCCCCACCGGCAAGGGACCCCATCAGTCCCACGGAACGTCTGCAGCAGCCCGAGGTCTATGGGGTCTCCTAAGGCACCTGGCCTGGACCACTGAGGGGCCGGCAGCCACGGTCCCCGTTCCTGACGCCACCGTGTCCTCTCGGCTCTGCACCCCCGGCACCCAAGCACCTAAGGCTCCTTCTCAATCCAGTTTTCCCTGATGCCCCATGTTTCTCCCCAGCCCGCCAGCCCTGCTCGGGGAAGCCAGCCTCTGAAGGTTTCCTTTCAGGCCAGAACATCGGCCTCACCGTGGACCCGAGATACCGGCTCTGGTGGGCGTCGCCAGCCCTGCTGAGTGGGGCTCACTGCTCACAGGCGGCGGAGTCAGGCCAGCCGCCCACCCCCTAACCTCTGTGAGGCTCTGTCCCCTCCCACCTTTCAACCAACCTACCCCAAAGAAAAACCAACTGAAAAAACCACAAGGAGCTGCTGTACCAGCAGTGTGTGATATGTGTGTGTTGGGGGGCGGGGGGCTTGTGAAGCTCCATGGGGCTTCTGGGAGGGGGGTGAGGGACCCACCACTCGAAGGGGAATGTCCTCAGGGGACACAGTGAGTGAGGACAGCGTGACCGGCGCCTCACTTTGTCTTGGAGAGGGAAAGGGGGGACCATCCTCTCTGGGTCGGTCAGTCCCACAGAGGATGCTAGGGGTCAGGCGGTCACCTGCACTCACAGGGGGACCCGGCCCTGCGAGCACCAAGGCTCAGCGTGCTGTCGTCACCCACGGGGGGTGTTCTGTGCCCGTCCCAACAGAACACCCCCCATTCGACGCCCAGCGCCTGCGCATTAGCAACCCCGAAAACCCCGAGCCAGGCACTGTATCCCAGACCAGACCGAGGAAATGGCTGTCCCCCCAGGTCCCTCTCAACCGGAGACCCCAGGGAGAAGCCCTCGTAAGGAAGCTCTGACCCCATCACCCCACCTAACAGATGGGACGTGAGGCGGAGAGGGCCTGGGAGGCCACGGAGCCCAGAGGCACAGCGGCAGGCGAGCAGGCTGGGAGCCCCCGACCACTGCTGGATCCTGATGTCGAGGGGCAGCCAGCCCTCCCCACCCCTCACCCTAGCTGCCCCTCAGGGTCAGTGGCAGGAGGGGTAGCCCGCCGGCGCCAGCCCAGAGCGGGGCCAAGGAGGGGATGGTCCAGCCTCGGTAAACCAGGGTCCGAGTTAGGCTCTCACCTCCCCCACCCTGCCCAACACAAACACATCACCCGGGTGCCCACGCCTTTCCAGAACAGCAGGTGCTCCCATGGGACGGCTGTCCGGAGCCTGGAAGCCCTGGAGAGGGACCGGCACGCATGCTGAGCACAGGGAGGCGGCCCTGCCCTGGCAACCAGCACCAGGCTTAGCTCAGGCTCCCAAGGGCTGGACACCCTGGCCCGCCGTCGCTGGGACGTTTCCCACAGCCCGAGTGCTCGCATGCTTACCGATCGCATCCTGGGCCTCTCCCAGCCTGCGGGGCGTCGGGGGGAGGGAGGGCGGGTCTGTCATCCCAGGGAACAGTCACACGGTCACTGGTGTCTCCCTACCGGTCACTGGTGTCTCCCTACCGCAGACCTACAACGGCCCGGCCAGGACAGCCTGGTGGCAGCTAAGACAACAGAGCACAGGGTGTGTGTGTGTGCCTTATCTGGGGTGCACAGCCAGCAGGGCTCCAGCTCTTAACAAGCAGCCTCCAGCACCGGGCTGGCACCACCACGGCTCTGTCCGACGGCGCAAGCGGGCTTGGAGCTGGGCAGCACCCCGTTCCTGCCTTTCCTTTCCCTTTGCACCCGAGCTTCATCCCTGAGACACCCTCAGGCCAGGCTGCCCCCAAGCTCTTCCTCCTCCTGATAATGCGTCACGAGGGTCCAGCCACACGACACACATTCGGCCTCACAGGAGACGAGGACATTCCTGCCCCCACGTACCGGGGACCTCGGCTGGGCCCCTGGAGCCCCAGCTCCTCACAACGTTTTGGCACCTGTGACACAGGTACCCCCAGCCCTCCCGAACACCCTCCTGAACATCACTGTGGAAACGCTGCCACACGGGTCACCAAGCCCAGCTTCCAGCACTGGCAGAAAAACCCCACCGGGGCACCTGAAGCGCCGCCCGCACCCCAAGCAGCGGCGAAAGGACTCTCCCAGGCACCTCGTTACCTGTGCACTCTCCCAGTACTGCAGCAGGGAGGGAGGGGAGCTTCCCCCCAGATGCACCTGCCGGCTCTAACTCGAGGTTATAAAGGCCCTAAAAAAGGAGTTAGGTTGAGAACTGATTCTCCTGCGGGATAGTTAAAACCTGGCAAAAGAAATAAACACTCACCCACAGCACTGACACAGCAGAGCCTCCGGCCTCTGGAGAGACACCCCAACACAGGTAACCGTCATCTCTGCTCCAGACCCAGAAAGTGACGCTTTGCCTTTAAGAGGCCCGTGCTTCTCAGAGGCAGGACCACAGGCACCGGGAGCAGGGGTGCCGGTGCCAAAGGGATTCACAATGGGCGGGGCGGGGGTGGGGTGGGGTGGCTGAGGAGGTGCACCAAACCACTCACCACCTGGATACCTACCAGCACCCCCGAGCCAAGCACACCGGGCCGCTGCGTGCTGCTCTGACACCTGCTGCAACCAGGGGGCAGAGCCTCGGGTGGGACGGCGGGCGGGTTCCCAAGCAGGGGTTCCCCTGACAAGTTCCCAGCAGGCAGGTATACGGCAAGCAGGATGCTGCTTTCTGCCACAATTCACTAAAGTCTCCTTCGGAAGCAAGGAGTGGCTGACTAGATACTGACCTGCTAATGCAGGGTCTGTGGGCCCTGCCTGGGGGTTCCGTCGCTTTACAGCTAGACCATCACGTGGGGAGACGGGAAAGGCGGAATAGGCTATTCACCCACCCACACGACCTCCCCGAAAATCCTGCGACCCGCAGAGAGGCTTGAAGCAAGTGGCCAGGTGCAGCCGCTCGCTGGGGGGCGCTGGGCCCCCCACTCCCGACCCGGCCTGGACCCACTGGATGAGATCCGCTCTCCGGAGGAGAACAGGGCCCACCAGCGGCGGACGGAGACTCAGGCAGACGCTGGAGGCGGCCCGCGGAGGTGGCCTGCTGGTCCCGAACCAACCACTCCACTCAGGGCCGCGGCCAGCACTCCCCAGGGAAAGCTCTGCCGCCGAGAACCAGGAAATGGCCGTGCACCTAGCCGCTTGCCCGGCGCAGGGCTCGGGCAGCTGGCAACTCGCCAGCCTGGAGGAAGAGGGCGCAGGAGGAGCCGCCGGCTGCGGCGGGCGGTAGGCGGTTCGCTTTTTACCCCGCCACCACCCCCCACTTTCACTTTCTGCCCGTGACCGCTCTGCTGGGCCAGGGAGGCAGGAGCAGAATATTTACAAATCCTCTCCCTTTATTCAGAGCTCACTTCCCAAGCACGCGCGGGCTGTGGTGGAGAGAAAGCAATTACTCCACTTTCTAAAAACAAAACAAAAATTGACCTGGTGCTGCCCGTCCCTCCTCCCCGGACGTCCCCGTGGCAGGGCTGGGACTGGATCGAAGCTTCTGAGAAGCTGCTTGGGGCGGGATTCCAGAGTCCTGGGGCCCCCGAGGTTACCAGAAAGGTCAAAGCGAAATGGCCCACACCGCCCGCCCCAGATGCCGTGCGCCCTATCTCTCCCGATCTGTAACCACCAGCACACATCAAGGCCTCAAGACAGAAAAGGGCAAACACAGAGCTTTATTTGCAAATGAGAGGCCGCACTCAGGGCTGCCAGAGGACGGAGGGAGGGAGGGGGGGAGGGAGGGGGGGAAGGGAGGGAAGGAGGTCCCTAATTCCTGAGGACTCAGCCTTGCAGGGGCTCAGGCCTTTTCTTGATACCCTTGAAAGCCAACTACTCCCCCAGGAGACATGCCGCCCAGGCAACTTTGCGTAGATTTCAGGATCTCCCCAGGGCCACTCCATGGACCCAGGAAAAGAACCCCCATTTTAAAGAAAGAGTCAGGAAGAAAGCCTACAAAAGCAAGCTTTAAAAAGAAAAACAAACTTTCTTCTTCGTCTTCAGTTGGGGGGGGGGCACGAGGAGGAGGGGCCAGAGCGACTCCTTCATTTACTTGCCTTCCGCCCTCCAGCTAGTTTGCCCACTGATACCCAATACCACCTCCCCATTAACTCTGCAGCCACAACCCAGGGAACACACGGGGGCAGCCCCAGTTATGCACTTCTGGGTAGAAAGCTTTCAGCCAACATGAAGGATCACAGGATGGTCAGGGACTGGGCCCAATGGCGGGAACCCTCAGGATGGACCACGGGACCGCCCCACGTGGGTCTCCAGGCGGACCGGTTCCGTGCCCCCACTTTCATCTTTCCAAAACTGCCCCCTAGCCCCGAGGGAAAGGAGGCGGCCCAAGACCTCCACCCGGGCCTGCCCCCGGATGAGCAACCGGTGGGGCAAGAGGACGCCCCCGAGCCCCAGCTTTATTCACGGGGAGCCCACGAGGGCCGGGGGGGCGTGTGAGGTTTGGGGTGAGCATTTCTCCCCGATGGGCTTGTGCCGTGCTGTCAGGCCGCAGCCCACCCTGAGTGGGAAGGAGGGCACGCACCCCCGCTCCTCCCGCAACTCAACCTCGCCAGGATTAAGCGCTTTTCGGGCTGATTTCAAAACGGGAACTGGGTCTCCTCTTGGCCGGGCTGCAATCACCCAGCAACTCCAAAGGGCTCAAAGTCAGCTCGGGCCCCTAACTCTGGAGAAAGCGGCCTCCACGCCACGCCGCCCGCTCCCGGGCCCGGCCTCGCCCCACGCCCCGGCCGCGGCGACGGCCCCCGCGCGAGCCCCGCGGCCAGGAGCCAGGGCGGGCGGGACGGGCGCGGGGAAAGTGGCGCCGAAGCGCACCTTCTCCTCCACGTCCGCCCCGATCCCCCCTTCGAAAGATGGCGGGCAGAGGAAAGGGGGAAAAAAATCCTTTCCGTGAGGGAGGGCGCGCAGGAGATCGCTGGCGCGGGGCGCGCGGGCCGTGCCAACTCCGGGCTGCGCGCCCCGGCCGCGGCGACGCCCCCGAGCCCGGGACGCGGGTGGCCAGGAGGGCGCGGGCGGAGGGGAGGGGGCCCGCGCCGCCGCCGCCGCCGCCGTCGCGACCCCGGGCCGCCGCCGCGCTTTGTTGCATCGTGGCCGCGCACAAAGGCGGAGGCGGCGACGGCGGCCCGGGCGCCCGGCTCCCCGGACGCGCCGGCTGCCTGCGCGGGGCTTACGGGGCCGCGCTCCCCGCCCCGCCCGGCCCGCCGCCACCCGCGCCGCCCGCCGCCCCGCGCGCGCAAGGAAGCAAGAGAAAGGCGTACTTGGCCTCGGCGGCTCCGGCGGCCGTCCCCTCCCGGCCCGCGCGGCCGGCTCCTCTTTGGCTCGCCGGCCCCGGCAGCATAATAGACGCGCCGGAGCCGAGCAGGGCTCATGCGCTGAGCCGCGGCGCCTGGCGGGAGTCGTAGTCCGCGGCCGGGCCCGCGCCGGGGCCGCCCAGGGGAGGCCGTGGCGCGCGGACTACATGTCCCGGCCCCGCCGGCACCGCGCCCCGCCCCGCCCCGCGCGCCCCCGCCCGCCGCCCGCCCCCCGCCCCCCGCCCCGCCGACCCGGCCGCGAGCGGGCCCGGGCCGGGAGGCGCGCGGGGGCGGGGCGCGGCGCCGACCGCGACTCGGGGGCCCGGCGCGGCCCTCCCGCGCGCCCTCCCGCGCAAGGGACGTGCGCCTCTGGGCGTATTTCCTGGTGCTCGGGGAGGCGCGCAAAAGGGCGGAGAGCGGCCAGCGCTCGCCCGCCGCTGCCGCCCGCACCGGAGGACTCCGGAGTCCGGGGGGCCGCCCTCGAACCTCGGGCGCGCACGGTCTGGGCGGCGCGTACCTGCCGGGCGCCCATGTTTGTAAACAAACCGCGTGTCTAATTAGCTTGGCGGGGGCGCGCGCCGGAGGGCAGGGGCGGGGCGTCGGCGCGCGCGCAGGGCCGGCCCCGCCCGGGGAGGAGTCTCGCTCGGTCGCGCCCCTAGCTCCCCCAACCCCCCACCTCCCGTTCCCACATCAGTCCAGGTCCTGGGCACCCGAGTTCGCTGTCGTGGGAGAGGGCGCCAAGTCCCAGGAGCTGGCGAGGAGCAGGGGATGTTCCCGGCTCTCCCCGGAGACCTGGCCCCCCAGCCTCTTTTCCCATCTGCCCAGTGAGGGGCAGGAATGAGATCAAAGGTCCCTAGTCTGAGGTTCCAGCAGTGGGCCACAAAGGTAAAAACTGGGGACTGTGGCCCTTTTTCTGTATTTTTGAAAGGCTCAGCTCGTGGACACGTTTCAGATCTTTTCAGTGGCAGTTCCTCCTGTGTGTACATGAAGTTTTTATCCAGCTGTAACTTAAGGTGGAAGCACGTTGTGTATATTAAACCCCCATAAAAAGTCAAAAACAAAACCAGTTTTCCTTGGTACCCACTGAACCTGCCAACTACAAGGTCGAGTTTCCTCGTGTGGGCTGAACCCCTCCCAAGCCCCTGGGGTCACTGGGTTTATTTTAGGTTGAGCAAGAGCGCTACTGCCGCAAACACACACGTCTACTCGGCTGAGCCCATGCAGCCCCACACCCACCCAGCACAGGCCTTCTGTGCCCGGCTTGCAGGTGAGGCAACTCCGGGAGGTGAAGTGGCCCTGGGTCACAGAGAGCTGAGATGCCAAAGCCTGGGGTCCTGGGAAACACAGCTTGTAGGAGAGGCCAAAGACTCCACCCCGCACCCTTCCCACTGTGCCTTTCTTGGAAGCCCAGGACTTCCTACACCCCCGGATGCCAGACTCTGGCTGGGGAAGACCTTTGCCTTTTTCGTTTACAAAGTGGGAGAGAGTCGAAAGAGGGAAGCGTGGACGGTGAGGACCTGCAGGTTGGCTCCTTTGGAACCATCATCCTGGTTGCATCCTTCCCGAAGCCCGAGTTTGGTACTCCAGTTTACAGACTTCTGTTTTAGTCACCTCCAAGGCTACATCCCCTTCCTTCCACCTGGGTCTCATTCTCTTGGACATTCTGGGGTCTCTGGCCATCAGCATGGTCCATCTCACTGCTAGAAACGATCCCACCTCTCTCCTCATGAGGCTGAAACAGAGAGCCTCTTCACCTGGTCTTACATTGCAGGGCTTGGATGGAGCGCACACGGAGGCCACCCAAACCAGCCAGGCTGGCAAGGCTGCCAACCGAATGCCCAGGACCCTGATAAGCCTCCTCTGCCCTGCCACTGACCTGAGAAGTCCCTCCCAGGAGTAGAGCAGGACCCTGGGCCACCCTGGGAGCCTGGCTGTGATGGAAGGACCTAGGTCCCTGCCTCTCCCTTTCCGGTGCCCACTGGTCCTGCATGCCCACTCACCCGTACCCCAGGGAGCTCAGTGGAGTGATCTTCCCTGAGGCTGGAGAAATCTCTGGAGGCAGACTCTGTAGGAGAAATGTGACCGATACTCACATTTGAGCATCTCAGCCCCTGGGCTAACTACCCCTCAAGCCTAGTGCAGGAGCCCCTCCCGGGGGCTTCTTGAGAAGCCCCAGGCTTCCCCAGGCTGCCTTGGTAAGGGATTTGGGTGGCACTGACTGTCCCCACCACCACCAGCCACCGTCTTCTCCCTTCCCAGGCTCTTGGAGCTTCAACGCCAGAGGTTGGGCCTCCGTGGACTGCTGTGTGCCTGGGGTACAACCACTTAATCTCCCCAACCAGCATTTCCTCATCTGTCAAAGGAGGATTAAAAATAGGACGTCATCCTGCAGCTGTGGGAGGGGAAACGCAGTGCAGGCTGGGCCTCTGGCCCCTCTTGGTCGTGGCTCACCTCTCTGCCTTGGTCTCTTATCACTGGGCTATTTATTGGCTGTCTCCACCCTCCAGCGTGGCAGCTCCCTGAGAGCAGGGCTCTAGACCCCCAGGGCCTACAATAGGTCTGGCACGTCGTGGGTGCCCAATAAATACTTGCTGAGTGAATAAACTTTCTCTTCTGCACATCTGTCCCCCTCTCCAGCCTCCATCTGCAAAACTTGGTGTAGCCAGACCCCTACCAGCTAAGACAGCCGCCCTGATCTCCCCCACTGGAGCCCTGCAGACCTTAAAGCCATGGCCTTAAAGCTTGCAGTTGGCCTTAAACCCTTGCTCAGGCCAGCCCAGGGCCCAGCCTCGGCTCCCTCCTGCCCCCTCATTCAGTCTTCACCCACGACGCCCCTGGAGGCACAGAGCAGTTATGTTATTGCTTTATAGTTAATACATGAGTCTCTTAAAGGTTTAGTTCTCGGGCTTCCCTGGTGGCACAGTAGTTAGGAGTCCACCTGCCAATGCAGGAGACACAGGTTTGAGCCCTGGTCCGGGAAGACCCCACATGCCGCAGAGCAGCTCAGCCCGTGCGCCACAACTACCGAGCCTGCGCTCTAGAGCCCACGCACCACAACTATTGAAGCCCGCGCGCCACAACTACTGAGTCTGCGAGCCACAATTACTGAAGCCCGCATGCCTAGAGCCCGTGCTCCGCAACAAGAGGAGCCACTGCAGTGAGAAGCCCGCACCCTGCAACGAAGAGTAGCCCCCACTCACCACAACTAGAGAAAGCCTGCACGCAGAAACGAAGACCCAACACAGCCAAAAATAATAAATATATAAAATAATTTTTTAAAAAAAGTTTAGTGTGCATGAGTCCTTGCCCCAGAGGCTCATCAGCACTCGCAACAGCTAAAAAGGAATTTCTGTCTCCACCAAGCAAAGGCTGCACCATGGCTGACGGGGAGCAAAGGTTTCTACTTATATCGGTACAATCACATATTGACCATTTACTGTGAGCTACGCACTGTGTCAAGAGTTTTGTATACATAATTTCCCTGAATCACCAATTTTGTGAAGCAGGAATAATTCTGCCCACTTTTTATAGATGAGAATGAAGGCACTGTGAGGTTAAATTACCAGCCTGAGCCGTGGTTTGAACCCAGGGGGGTGGGGTTTGCATTTCACCTGCAAAATACGTTCCAGGAGCCTGCATTGTGGTGGGAGAGATGAGGTGAGTGTTTGAGGCCGCAAACACCCAAGTACGTTAGTTGGTTCTCTTATAAAAGCAGGGGGAGCCCCTGGGATGGGATGGAACTTGGAGTGAGCCTTCCCACTTCCCTGTTTTTCCTGCTCCCAACGTGGAAGATCACTATTACAAAAGTAATAATAAAGTCCTTAGAAACACAGTGTGGAAATGTCTTGGACATGACTTGGGGCTCAGGTGAACAGAGAGAGAGTGGGCTATGCTGCAGCTGCATAAATATGGCCGCAGAAAGACGGCCAGCAGGAGGCAGGGCAAGAAGACAGGTGGTGGCCCCCAGGGTTTCAGTCTACCCGTCTGTGAAATAGGATAGTAAACACCTGCCTCGTAGGACTGTTGTGAGGGTAAATGCGGTAGACGTTTTCATTCGTAAGACGGCACGTGCATTTGTTCGTGCACCCCAAAGGTGCTGATGGAGGGGATGGTGCCCCACGCTCCTGCTTCTTGTACCAGCTCTGCAGGTACAAGAGGGAGCAAGACAAAGTGCCAGCTGCCGCAGAGCTGACACGCTCCCGGGGACGCACAGACTATCAGAAATAAGTAAGATATGCAGTGTGCCTGACTGCTCAGTGCTATGGAGGAAAATCAAGTCAGGTAGGGAGCTGGGGAGCTGGGCTGGTTGGCTCACAGCAGCTAAATATGGGAACTAGGATTGTGGGTGACTTTAGTTTATTTTTCTTCTTGATCATTGTTTTCCCATGGCAAACAGATTGCTATGTAATGAAAAATGAGTTTTGTTTGAAGAGGCGATCATTGTGATACGATGGAGAGAGGGTTGGCCTCTCAAGTGCTTCAGTCTCTGGGTCTCCTGGAATCCTCGCTCAAAGTTTAGGTGCCCCTGGAATGCCTGTGACTCTGATGGCTTAAAAGATGATGTAACCAGCCCTTCTTGGCTTTGCATCCACAGGAAAGCTTTCTGCATTGATGTCCTGTGACACCATGGCCCTGTCTGTGTCCCCTCCCTACGTCCCCTGCCTCTGAGAAGGAACCCCAAGGCTATGAAATAAGTGTGTTTAAAATGATTGAAGGCGTAAAATAATTTTTTTTAAAGACTACCAAAAAATCTGGGCGTTTGGGGAAAAAAAATCCTAGAACTGCTAGAAATCAAAAATCTAGGCTGCATGGAAATTTGAAACTCAGAGGAAGGGTAAATAGCAGCTTAGACAAAATAGAAGGAAGAATTAGTTCCCTGAAAGGTAGATCTGAGGAAACCAACCAGAATAAAAGTCAGAGAAGCAGAGACAGAAAATATTGTAAAAATTGGAAAATTCAGTTAAGAAAGAGGGAAGAGGTACTATGCCATCCTCCCAATAGGAACTGCAGACAAAGAGAATTAAGAAAAGGCGGTGAAGAAATATTTGAACAAATAAGAAGTGAAACTTTAACAGAATAGATGGAAGAAATTAATCCTTGGATTCAGGAAGCACAGGTCACAAGTAGGATGAACACAAATGACTCCACACTTGAATGTATCATCAAGAAACTGAAAAAGCATCAAAGACAAAGAGATCTGAAAAGCAATTGGCTGAGGTGAAGTCAGCAAAAACAGCAGAGAAGAGCACTCCAAGGGCCCAGGACTCCACAGAAACAGCACATAAACTGGCAAAAAACATCAGAACTAACTTTATTTGAACTCTGGAAACTAACTGGAAAGACAATCAAGAAAAAGGTGGCTTCATCTCAGTAACTGAAGAAATCTCTGTTGACTCCCTAGCTGACCACCAAGCTAATCAAACACACTGCAGTGGCCACACAACAGAGAATCATGGCTTTACAATATTGGTTCTGAAAAGTCACAAACAAACGGCAGCAACAATGTACAGAGGCAGCATCAACAAACCTCTGAACAGGAGG
The DNA here is from genome assembly GCF_026419965.1 of Kogia breviceps. Lineage (NCBI taxonomy): Eukaryota > Metazoa > Chordata > Mammalia > Artiodactyla > Physeteridae > Kogia > Kogia breviceps. The sequence continues at coordinate 2,500,054 of NC_081317.1, forward strand.
GAATCTGATTTCCAGAACTGCCACATTATAATATTAAAAATGTCCAGTTTTCAAGAAAAGTGGACATGCGGAAAAACAGGAACGTAAGGCCCACACACAGGAAAAGAAATCGAATAGAATCAATTATACATCAATAAAAAAGAAAGAAAGAAAGTGAATAGAAGCTGCCCCTAAATAAGCCCAAACACTGACTTACTAGACAAAGACTCTATATCAAAGCCGTTAATATTCTCAAGAGCTAGAGTGAACCATGTACAGGAAATAAAGGAACCATGGACACAATATCTCACCAAGCAGAGGATAGCAATAAAGAGAGAGGAATTATAAAAAGGAGCCAAAAAGAAATTCTGGAGTTGAAATGAGCAACAATTGAAATTTTAAAATTCACTAGAGGGGTTCCATAGCACATTTGAGCAAGCAGGAGAAGCAATCAGAGACAAGTCAATTGAGATTATCCAAACTGAGGAACAGAAAGAAAAAAGAATGAGGAGAAATGGAGAGAGCCTAAGAGACCTGTGGAATGCTATCAAGCATATCAAGCATAATATATGTGCAATGGAAGTCACGAAAGAAGAAGGGAGAGAGGATGGTGAAGAAAGAATATTTTAAAAAATAATGGGCCAAAACAGCCCAAATTTGATGAAAGACATGAGTCTGCATATCTAAGAAGCTCACAAAGTTGATCCAAGGTGTGATAAACTCAGAGTTCTCCACATTATAATCGAAATTTCAAAAGACAAAGAAAAAATCCTGAAAGCAGAAAGAGAGAAGTGACTCACGGTGTACAAGGGGTTTTCCCAATAAGATTAACAGCTGATTTGTCATCAGAAACTCTGGAGGCCAGAAAGTGGCAGGATGATGTATTCAAAGTGCTAAAAGAAAAAAATTCCTGTCAACTGAGAATCATATAACTGGCAAAGTTATCTTTCAGAAAAGAAGGGGAAAGGGAATTCCCTTGTGATCCAATGGTTAGGACTCTGTGCTTTCACTGCTAAGGGTGTGGGTTCAATCCCTGGTTGAGGAACCAAGATCCTGCAAGCCACGTGGTGTGGCCAAAAAGCAAAAAACAAAAAACAACAACAAAAAAAGGGAGAAATAAAGTATTCCCAAACAAACAAAAACTGAGAGAGTTTGTTGCTAGTAGAACTTCCCTTTAAGAAATGCTAAGTGGAGTCCTTCAGGCTGAAATGGTTGGACATTAGACAGCAACTTGAATCCACGTGAAGAAATAAACAGCCGTAAAGGTAACTACATAGATAAATATAAAAGTCAGAATTAATGTATTTTGGTTATCAACACCTCTTTTTCCTCCATCTGATCTAAAAGGCAACTGCATAAAACAATAATTATAAATCTATGACAGTGGACACACAATGCTTAAAGGTGTAAATTGTAATGGTAAACAACCTGAGAGAGGGATGGCCCAATATAGGAGCAAAATTTTTGTATACTATTGAAACTAATCTGAAGTAGTTTATTATAAATTAAGATGGTAATTTTAACCTCCAGAGAAACCAATAAGAAAATAACTAAAAATATATATCATAAAAAAGAGAAGAAAATGGTACAGTAGCAAATATCTATCTAACACTAAAGAAGACAGTAGTGGAAGAACTGAGCACAGGAAAAATGTAACATACAGAAAATCAATTGCAAAATGACAGGAGTAAGTGTTTCTGTATAAGTAATTACATTAAATGTAAGTGGATTAAATTATCCAATTAAAAGGTAGTGATTGATGGAATGGATAACAGAAAAAAAAGTAATCCAACTATATGCTGTCTACAAGAGACTCACTTGAGAACCAAAGAAACAAATAAGTCGAAAGTAAAATAATTTTAAAAGATATTTAATTTAAACAGTAAGCAAAAGAGAGCTGGAGTGTCTATTCTGATACCAGACAGTGTAGACTTTAAGACAAAAATTGTTACAAGAAACAAAGAAACACATGAACTAATGATAAGGGCGGCTCAATGCATCGAGAACATATAATAATAAACATGTATGCACATAATAACAGAGCCCCAAAACATATGAAGCAAAAACTAACAGAATTGAAGGGAGAAATAACAGTTCAACAATAATAATTGGCGACTCCAACACTTCACTTGCAAAATGGATGTTACAACTAGACAGATGATCAGCAAGACAATAGATGACTTGAATAACAATATAAACCAACTAGACCTAACAGACATCTATAGATCCTGTACCCAACAACAGCAGAACACATAGTCTTCTCAAGTGCACATGGAATATTCTCCAGGGTAGACAATATGTTAGGCTACAAAACAAGTCTCGGTAACTTTTTTTTTTGTTGTTGTTGTACGTGGGTCAGTAACTTTTAAAAGATTAAAATCAGACAAAGTATCTCCTCTGACCACAGTGGAATGAAGTGAGAAATCAATAACAGAAAGAAAATTTGAAAATTCACAGATATGTGGAAATTAGAGAACATACTCTTGAACAACCAATGGGTCAAAGGAGAAATCACAGGGAAATTAGAAAATACCAAACAAATGAAAAAAAAATCCAGACATACCAAATCTTACCCATAAAGGACCACAGCAAAAGCAGTACTCAGAGGGAATTCCCTGGCGGTCCAGTGATTAGCACTGAGCACTTCCACCACAGGGGGCATGGGTTCAATCCGTGGTTGGGGAACTAAGTTCCCACAGCCATGGTGCAGCCAAAAAAAAAAAAAAAAAAAAAAAAAGTTGACAGGCAACTAATGTAATACACTATATTAAAAGAAAGAAAGGAAAAAAACACACACGATCATGTTATAGGCTGAATTGTGTGCCCCGCAAATTTATATATTGAAGTCATAATCCCCAGTACCTCAGAATGTGACTGTATTTGAAGATAGGGTCTTTAAAGAGGTAATTAAGTTAAAATGAGGTCATTAGGGTATGCCCTAATCCAATATGACAGATGTGCTTATAAGAATAAAAAATGTGGACACTAACAAGTATAGAAAAAATAATCTTTTCAACAAATAGTGCTGGAATAACTAGATATCCATATACAAAAGAATAAAATTGGACCCCTACCTCACACCATATACAAAAATTAACTCAAAATGGATCAAAGACCTAAAGGTAAGAGCTAAAACTATAAAACCTGGGACTTCCCTGGTGGCACAGTGTTTAAGACTCTGCGCTCCAAAGGCAGGGGGCCTGGGTTTGATCCCTGGTCAGGGTACTAGATCCCACATGCATGCTGCAACTAAGAGTTTGCATGCCACAACTAAGGAGCCTGCCTACCGCAACTAAGGAGCCCACCTGCCACAACTAAGACCCAGTGCAACCAAATAAATAAATAAATAAATAAATAAATAAATAAATAAATAATAAAACTATAAAAACCTTAGAAGAAAATATAGGGTCCTGGTCAGAGAACTAAGATCCCTCATGCTGTGCAGTGTGGCTAAAAAATTTTTTAATAGAAGGAAAATAACCAGTGTTGGCAAGCAGGTGGAAAAATTGGAACCCTCATACACTGCTACCGGGAATGGAAAATGGAGCAGACCCTTCAGAGAGCAGTTTGGTAGTTTCTGAAGAAGTTAAACATAGCATTACCATATGAACTAGCAATTCTACTCCTAGATATGTACCCAAAAGAACTGAAAACAGATGTTCAAAAAAATTGTACACAAATGTTTACAGGAGTACTATTCATAACAGTCCCAAAGTGAAAACAAACCAAATGTCCATCAACTGATGAATGATAAGTGAAACATGGTATGTCCACACAATGGAAAATTATTTAGCCATGAAAAGGAGTGAAGCACTGACACATGCTACAACACGGATAAACTCTGAAGCTATTGTGCTAAGTGAGAGAGGCCAGAAACAAAAGATCACATATTGTATGATTTAATTTACATGAAATATCCATAATAGGCGAATCCATAGAGACAGAAAGCAGATTAGCGGTTGTTGTGGGCGGTGGGTGGGGGGAGTGGGGAGTGACTGCTTGACGGGTGAGGGGATTTTTGGGGTGAGGAACACGTGCTGGAATTAGGTAGTGGTGCTGGTTGCACAACATTGTGAATATACTAGAAGTCATTCACTTCAAAGTGGTTAAAATGGTGAATTTTACCTCAATAATAAGAATACTTAAAAGCTACTGGCTGGGCTTCCCTGGTGACGCAGTGGTTGAGAGTCCGCCTGCCGATGCAGGGGACGTAGGTTCGTGCCCCGGTCCGGGAAGATCCCACGTGCTGCGGAGCGGCTGGGCTCGTGAGCCGTGGCCGCTGAGCCTGCGCGACCGGAGCCTGTGCTCCGCCACGGGAGAGGCCACAGCAGTGAGAGGTCCGCGTACCGCAAAAAAAAAAAAAAAAAAAAAAAGCTACTGGCTGACCCTCATTTTTAAAAATTGTTTATTTATTTATGGGGTGCCTCGGGTCTTAGTTCCGGCAGGTGGGATCTTCATTGTGATGTGCGGGCTTCTCTCCAGTGTGGCACACTGGCTCCAGAGCTCACGGGCTCAGTAGTTGCAGTGCATGGGCTCTCTACTTGTGGCTTCTGGGCTCTAGAGTGGGCGGGCTTAGTTGCCCCGCGGCACGTGGGAATCTTAGTTCCCCAACCAGGGATTGAACCTGCATCCCCTGCATTAGGAAGGCAGATTCGTAACCACGAGACCACCAGGGAAGTCCGTTTTTTTTTGTTGTTGTTGTTGTTTTTTTTTGCTGACCCTCATTTTGATGGCTGGTTGACAGGGAGAAGGAAGAAAGGGAAGGGGATGGCTCCACCCTTGGGAAATGCCTCTGGTCTGGAGCATGGCTCTTCAGAAGCCATGGAGTCCTGGGTAGGTTGGTTTTGGTGAGGAGGAGAAGGGCATGGGGCTGGAGGGCAGTTAAATAAGAGAGAAAACAACCAGCGGAAAGGAACGTGTCACCTACGAGAGTGCGGCAATAGAACAGAGCAGGGCTCCCAGCAGCGGTGATGGAAACGCTGGGTAACGGCGACGTTCGGAGAGAGCACAGCTGTCAGCCCCAGTTCTCTGTCGCTTACAGGTTGGGGCAAAGGAAAGGCTTGTGCAGATTAATGTTAGAGCCCTCGGCACAAAGAGACCTCGACCTCGCTCAGCAGACCACTGAAATTTACACTCCAGTGAGAGGACATTGCACTCAGAGGACAGAGGGCTGCTACAAGGGATGGTGAGCCAGGAAGTCGACAACATGTGGGTAACCACTGCTGAGCGTGGACTGACCGGATGGCGGATGGCGGGGTGACCTCAAGCGCCCATGCCCCCGCTTCCTGGGGCCACACGTTGCCCTTGCTCTGCCATCTGCAGGGTCCCCCCCATCCCGCCAGCCCTGGCCATTCCCCCCGGACTCTGCTTCCACGGGAGAGAAAGAAAGCCCAGTTCTGTTGAAGGTGTGCTGCCTTGGGCTTCTCTCTCCGGAAGTGGATGGTAACCCAACTCATCTAACGAGAGAGATTTGGGCGCGGCAGGGGAATGAGAGCAGAGCGTTCTTCTGAGTTCTCTCCACACTCGGGAGGATGACAGAGAGCCACTTTCGTCTCCAAGGAAGTAGGTCTTTAAAATGCCAACGATAGGGGCTTCCCTGGTGGCGCAGTGGTTAAGAATCCGCCTGCCGATGCAGGAGACACGGGGTCGTGCCCCGGTCCGGGAGGATCCCACATGCCGCGGAGCGGCTGGGCCCGTGAGCCGTGGCCGCTGAGCCCGCGCGTCCGGAGCCTGTGCTCTGCGATGGGAGAGGCCTCAACAGTGAGAGGCCCGCGTAACGCAAAAAAAAAAAAAAAAAAAAAAACCCAAAAAACAAAACAAAAAATGCCAACGATAACTGCTAAAATAATAGCAATAGGATGGGTAGCTCCCAAGGCATCCCAGGACACAAGAAAATAAGTGATCCTCCATTGCTTGCAGGCGCATCGCCCGTGCTGCCTGGGCAGGAGGTCACAAATAAATAAATAAATTTATTTATTTATTTTTGGCTGCATTGTGTCTTCGTTGCTGCACGCAGGCTTTCTCTAGTTGCAGCAAGTGGGGGCTACTCTTCGTTGTGGTTCACGGGCTTTTCATTGCAGTGGCTTCTCTTGTTGTGGAGCACAGGCTCTAGGCACCCAGACTTCAGTAGTTGTGGCAGGCGGGCTCAGTAGTTGTGGCACGTGGGCTCTAGAGCGCAGGCTCAATTGTTGTGGTGCACGGGCTAAGTTGCTCTGCAGCATGTGGGAATCTTCCCGGACCGGGCCTCAAACCTGTGTCCCCTGTGTTGGCCGGCAGATTCTTAACCGCTGCACCACCGGGGAAGTCCCTCTCCTCCCCCATTTATTCAGTCATTTCCTTTTATCAGTGTGGATTCATGTACATCTATTTTATACTTTGGGTCATAATCCAATGCTATGTCATTTATTTACTTACTTGCTCAAGTCACTCCGGCTCTGGCCTGCGGCATCTCCTTCAGGTCCCCCCTCCCCACCGTATCCCTGTGACACACCGCCATCCTTTTGTTTTCCGAGCAACTTCCAAACCTTCTGGCACCACAAGGTGCTCCAGACTTGTACCAAAAGCTGTCACACCCACTTTCCGGCCGATTGACTAAATCTTCGGTAAGTTTATTCAGCACCTGCTGTCTACTGCTGCTGTAATGGCACCGGGAAGAAAGTTGGGGTTCCTAAAGTGTCCTCCCGTCCTCCTGCTCGGCAAAGAGCAGCTCGTGAAGCCGCTGCTTCATCTCCAGGGTGGCACCCAGCTCGGGGAGCTCCAGAGAGCATGATGAATGTAGCAATAACTATGTAATTAGGAGCGTGGTGAGGTCGAGGCAGGAGGAAGTCATGGGAAAGTTTGGAGCCCCTCAAGGAGATGGAGACTGTAAATCTATGACTCTTTGGAGCCAGCCACCATCCCACCCTCTTGGCAACCACGTGGCACACGACACTGTGCACAGCACCCTTCCAGAACCCTCTCTCATTCTACAGGTGGCTCCTTGGACACAGAGATGGAGGGAACCTGAACACAGGTCTGTCTGAATGGCCTGGGCACAGGATGGCAAAGCTGGCAGGTATCACCATGGCAACCAGCCTTCCATCCCTGGCAGCCCTCAGCCGAGGGCACTCTGGTTTCCCACACCTGAGTGGGGAGCAAGGGCTGCTTAGCTGAGCCACATGCAGGGCAGGTGCTCTCTCAGGCGCTATTGTGTTATGACCATAGCTGATGCTGTGATGTTTCACCTGCACTGTGTACCGGCCTCCCGATGGCCTCTCCCGTATTCTGTTCATCCATCCATCCAACGTTGATAGCCTACAACGCGCAGGCATTGGGACGTTGGTTGTGTCCTGAGCCCATTTCTACGTTTATGTTTCTAAAGCAGCCTCAAGGTATGTTATTTCCTAGTTCAAGATGAACCAGCAGCATTTTTGGAGGGCTGCTTTATCAAATTTATATGGTTTTATATGGTTTCTGCTTCTGGGAAGATGGAATGCCATGGTGGAGAGTTCCTTGGGTTTTCCTTTTGCCCCTTGAATTATAGTTGAAAAGCCAGCAACCTGGGCATGAACAATGGTCACAGACACCAACGCCCAACAAAAGCCTGCTCTACTGAGACAAAGGACCACAAAAGAGGCAGCCTAGCAAGACAGAAAACTTTTAGATAATAACAACTCTTCTGTAGCCCAACAACACAGAAAGCACTGTTGTGGCACCACCCCACCCAGGCCAGCAAAAGCCAAGTGGCGAGAGGACTTCTACCCTCTCCAGGCTGTACTGGGCACCTAACACTCCCCCACACCCCGCTACACTGCTGGGGCAGGGTCAGAGAAGGACAGTTAGGAAGCTAGGAGTTTCATCCCTGCTGGGTGGAAACACCCCTGCCCCAACTGCCAGTGTCCCTGGAGGCCACATTGGGGGCAGTAATGAGGTATTCCTACCCCTTGCAGCTGGGAAGGTATCAGTGGAGGCCCACAGGAGAGCTGGAAGCCCTCCCTTCACATGACTTTCCCATGACTTCCTCCTGCCTCGACCTCACCACGTTCCTAATTACATAGTTATTGCTACATTCATCATGCTCTCTGGAGCTCCCCGAGCTGGGTGCGACCCTGGAGATGAAGCAGTGGCTTCACGAGCTGCTCTTTGCCGAGCAGGAGGACGGGAGGACACTTTAGGAACCCCAACTTTCTTCCCGGTGCCATTACAGCAGCAGTAGACAGCAAGTGCTGAATAAACTTACTGAAGATTTAGTCAATCGGCCGGAAAGTGGGTGTGACAGTTTTTGGTACAAGTCTGGAGCACCTTGTGGTGCCAGAAGGTTTGGAAGTTGCTCGGAAAACAAAAGGATGGCGGTGTGTCACAGGGACACGGTGGGGAGGGGGGACCTGAAGGAGATGCCAACATTGAAATGACAGAGATCTTAGAATTATTTGAAAAATATTTTAAATCAGCTAACATGAAAAGGCTTTACTGAGCAATTGTGAACACACCCAAAACAGGCAACAACAACAAAAAAGTCTCAGTAAAGATAGAGAATATACAAAGAAGAACCAAATGGGAATTTCAGAATTGAAAAATAGAATAACTGAAATTTTAAAACTCAGTTGATGGGCTCAACATCAGAATGGAGAGGAAGAGGACTTCCCTGGTGGCGCAGTGGTTAAGAATCTGCCTGCCAATGCAGGAGACACAGGTTCATGCCCTGGTCCAGGATGATCCCACATGCCACAGAGCAACTAAGCCCGTGTGCCACAACAACTGAGCCTGCGCTCTAGAGCCAACGAGCTACAACTATTGAGCCCATGTGCCACAACTACTGAAGCCTGTGCACCTAGAGCCCATGCTTCACAACAAAAGAAGCCATTGCAATGAGAAACCTGCGTACCACAACGAATAGTAGGCCCTGCTCGCCACAACTAGAGAAAGCCCATGCGCAGCAACGGAGACCCAATGCAGCCAAAAACAAAATAAATAAAATTTAAAAAAAGAATGGAGAGGAAGAGAGAACAATAGAAATTATACATTCTGAACAACAGAGATGAAATAAACTGAAAAAAAAAATAACAGAGCCTCAGGGACTGGTGAGATTCTAACAAAAGATCTAACATTAATGACACTGGAGTCTTGGGGGGAAAGTAGAGAGAGGGCAGAGCTAAGAAGGCACCCAGAGGAAAAAGAATGGCTGATGACTGCACGAATCTGGAAAAAGACACAAGCTTGCCTAGAGATTCAAGAAGGTAAGTGAACCACAAATAGATTAAACTTAAGGAAATCCACACCAAGACACATCATAGTCAAACTACCAAATATTAAAGACAAAGAAAAAAATCTTAAGAGCAGCAGGAAAGAGACAACACTTATTAAAAAATATTGAAAGGAAATTGAATACTAGCAGATTTCTCATTTGAAAGTATGGAGGTCAGAAGGGAGTGGAACAACATTTTTAAAGTGAAAGAAAAGAACTGTCAATCCAGAGAAAAAGAGCCTTCGAGAAGGATAAAGACATCTCATATGAATGGTAACTAAAAGAATTTATGGCCAGCAGATGTGCTCAGGTAGGAGGGAAATGAAGCAAGAAGGAAATTTGGAATGTCAAAAATGAAAAGAGAGCAACGGGAATTGTAAATATCTAGGAAAATAGACTATTTTTCTTCTTTTTAGTTTTTAGAAATAGATATGATAGTTGAAGGAAGAAGCATCATGTTGTCTAGTGGAATTTTTCAAGTATTTAGATCTAATATATACGGCAACTGCAACACAATGGCAAGTGGGTAGGGGGATCAACATGCTGGTGAGGTTTCCACATTCTACTTGAAATGCCTACCATTCTACTTGAAATGGTAAAGTAGGAATATGATGTAGAGTGTGAAATAAACTTAGAAACATACTTATTTTAACCCCTAGAGAATCCACTAAAAACTATACACACAAAACATATAGGCAGAAAGTCCAGTTGATAATTTAAAATGGAACACTAAAAAGTATTCAAATAATTTTTTAAAAAGCATGGAAAGAGAAAACAGAGGAAGAAAAAAGAAGACAAATAGATAATAAATAATGAAATGGTAGCCAAACCCAAACATATCAATAATTACATTAAATGTAAATGGTTTTTCTAGAGTCAGCAAGAATATATTGTACACTCAAAAATCTGTTAGGAGGGTAGATATCATATTAAGTGGTCTTTACACAATAAAATGAAAAAAAAGTCCTAAACACACCAAAAAAGAGAAAAAAAAAAAGATAAATTGTCACAATGGATTAAAATCCATGACCCAACCATAGGCTGTCTACGAGAGACTTACTTCAGATATGATATAGGTGGGTTAAGAATCAAAGGATAGAAAAGTATATACTAGGCAAACACTAATCAAGGAGGCTGGAGTGGCTAAATTAATACCAGACAAAGTAGACTTCAGAGCAATGAAAATGACTAGGGATAAAGAGGAACTTTACATAATGATTTAAGTGACAATTCACAAAGAAGACATAAAAATCCTAAGGGTCTATACACCTAACAACAAAGCTTTAAAGTGTTTGTTGCAAAAAAAATAATAAAACTGAAAGGAAAAATGGACAAAACTATGATTATAGTTGTAGACGTCAACATTCCTCTCTCAGTAATTGATAGAAAAAATTGACAAGAAATAAAGGAAATAAAAAACTGAAAAATACCTCAAACTGACCTGACCCAATTGGCATTTATAGAACATTTCACTCAACAACAGTTGAATGAACATTTTTCTAAAGTGTCTTTTGAACATTTTCAATATATATTATAACCTGGGTCATTAAACCAAACCCTGAAGCAGTTTTAAAACTTGAAATTATACAAAGTATGTTCTCTGACTATAGCTGAATTAAATTAGAAATATCTAACTCACACATATAAGAAAATCCCGAAACAGGAAATTAAACAACACACTTCTAAATAACCTATGAGTCAAAGAGGAAGTCTCAAGGGAATCCAGAACATAGTGTAGATGTAATGAAGATGAAAATATATCAAAATTTGTGGAATGCAGCTAAAGCATAGCTTGGAGGCAGGAACTTTAGAGCACTAAGTGCTTATATTAGAACAGAAGAATGGTCTCAGATAAATAATATAAGCTCCCTCCTTAAACTAGAAAAGGAAAAGTAAGATTAAGCCAAAGTAAGCAGAAGGAAGGAAATAACAAAAACAAGAGCAGAAATCAATAAGATTGAAAACAAAAGCAATAGAGAAAATCAATGAAACTAAGAGCTGACTTTTTGAAAAGTCCAAAAAAATAGTAAAACTATAGCTAGGCTGACAAAAAAGAGAGAAAACACAATTTACCAATATCAGGAATTAAAGAGAAGATATCATTACAGACACCCCCCCCCCCACACACACACACATTACGGGGATGATAAAAGAATACCCGGAACAACACTATGCACATAAAGTCATCAACTTCAACGAAATGAATGAATTCCTGGAAAAGCACAACCTTACCCAAACTCACTCAAGAAGAAATAGATAACATGAATGGTCTCATATCTAGTAAATAAATAGAATTTTCAGTTTAAAATTTTATGAAAAAGAAAATAATCTAGGCCCAGACAGTTTCACTAGAAATTCCACTCAAATTTAAAGAAGAAATAACACCAATTCTACATAATCTCGCCCAGAAAATAGAAGAGGAGGAAAGTCTAGCCCCTATTATGAGGTCAGCATTAATCTGATACAAAACCTGACAAAGGCAACTCAAGAAAAGAAAACAACAGACATATATCCCTCATGAACATATGTGCAAAATCCCTAATATAATATTAGCAAGTGAACTCCAGAAATAAATTTTAAAAATAACACTTCATTACCAAGTGAGGCTTATCCTAGGAATGCAAGGCTGGTTTAACATTTGTAAGTCAATGAATGTAATCCAGCCTGTTAACAGACTAGAGAAGAAAAATCACATGATCATACCAACTGATGCAGAAAATGCTTTTGACACAAATTCAATATCAATCCCTGACAAAACCCTTGAAAACTAGGAATAGAAAGAAATTTTCTTAACCTTAAGGGCATCTGAAAAAACCTATAGTCAATTTCATACTGAATGGTCAGAGATTGGATGCTTTCCACTAAGATCAGGAATAAGGCAAGGTAGTCCACTCTCAGTTTCCTGCACTGAGAAGTTTCTTGCAATAAGGCAAAAAAAGCAGGGGGGGGGGCATCTTTTCAAAGAACAAACTTTTGATTTCATTGATTTTCTTTATTGTTTTTTCTATTCTCTATTTTATTTATCTCTGTTCTAGTCTTTATTATTTTCTTTCTTCTGCTAGCTTTGGGTTTAGTTTGCTCTTCTTTTTCTAGTTCCTTAAGGTGTAAATTTAGATTGTTGATTTGAAGTCTTTCTTTTTTTAAATGTAAGTCTTTATGGAGATAAATTTTTTTCTTAGTGCTGCATTCACTGAATCCATTAAGTTTGGCATGCTGTGTTTTTGTTTCCATTTGTCTCAAGATATATTCCAAATTCCCTTGTGATTTCTCCTTTGATCCATTGGTTGTTAAATAGAGTGTTGTTTAAAATCCACACACTTAAAAATCTTCCTTCCTTCTGCTATTGATTTTTAGTTTCATTTCATTGTGTTGGGAAAAGACACTGTATATTTCAATCTTTATAATCTTTTAAAGCTTGTTTTGTAGCCTTACATATGGTCTATCTTGGAGAGTATTCCATAAGCACTTGAGAAAATGTGTATTCTGCAGTTGTTGAGTGGAGTGTTCTGTATATGTCTGTTAGGTTCAATTGGTTTATAGTTTGCTTCATATATTTTAGACCACTGATGTTTGGTGCACATACGTTTATAACTGTTACACCTTCTTGGTGAATGATTTCTTCTATCAGTGTGTAATGTCATTCTTTGTCTCTTTTAATAGTTTTTAAAAGGTTTTAAAGTCTATTTTGTCTGATACTAGTGTAGCCACCCTTGGTCTCTTTTGGTTGCTATTTATATGGATTGTCTTTTTCCATCCTTTCACTTTTTTTTGGCTGTGCCACAGGCATGCGGGATCTTAGTTCCCCAACCAGGGATTGAACCCAGGCCCCCTTCAGTGGAAGCACAGAGTCCTAACAACTGGACCACCAGGGAATTCCCCATCCTTTCACTTTCAACCTATTTGTGTACTTAGATCTGAAGTAAATTTCCTTTGCTTGAATTTTGGCCAAAGTCCAGAGACATTTCAATAGGGAAAGGATAGTCTTTTCAACAAATGGTGTTGGAAGAATTGTACATTTATTGCATTAAAATATACCTACACCTCACACCTAATACAAAATTTAACTCAATCTGCATCATAGATCTACATGTAAAATGTAAAATTATAACTCTTTTAGAAGAAAGACCATGCTAGACCAAGAAAGACCAACTAGGCAGAGTTGCTAGATACGACATGACAAAAAAAATTCATAAAAGAAAAAAATTGGTAAATTGAACTTCATCAAAAATTTTTTTTGAACCCTTTATTTTGTGAAAGACACTGCTAAGAGAATGACGATAAGTACAGACTGGGAGAAAATGTTCGTTAATTACATATCCTGCAAAGGAATGTATCTATAATATAGAAATAACTCTCATTACTCAAAAATAAGAAAACAAACAACCCACATTTAAAAATTAGCAAAATAGGGAATTCCCCAGCAGTCCGGTGGTTGGGACTCTGCGCTTCCACTGCAGGGGGCACAGGTCCGATCCCTGTTTGGGGAACTAAGATCCCGCAAGCCCATGGTGTGGCCGAGAAAAAATTTAAAAAAATTTTTAACTAGCAAAATATTTAAACAGAATAATTTAAATACTTCACCAAAGAAGATATGGAGGTGAAAAATAAGCACAACAATAGCCAAAAGATAGAAACAAACCAACTGTCTGTCAATAGATGAATGGATTTAAAAATGTGGTATAGACATATGATGGGATTTATTCATCCATAAAAAGGAATGAAGTAGTGACACATGCTACTATGGATGAACCTTGAAGACATTATGCTAATAATCCAGACTCAAAAGGAAAAAGAATTCATGATTCCACTGGTATGAAGTACCTAAAATGGGCAAATTCAGAGAGACAAAAAAGTAGAATAGAGATTCTCGGGGGCTGGGTTGGGGGAGGTGGGAATAGGAGGTTTATGTTTAATGGGTACAGAGTCGATGTTTAGGATGTTTAGGATGATGAAAAAGTTCTGGAAATGGATAGTGGTGATAGTTGCAACGATGTGCTGAAGGTACTTAATGCCACTGAATTATACAGTTGACCCTTGAACAAGATGGGTTTGAACTGCGTGGCTCCACTTACATGCGGATTTTTTTCAACAGTAAATACTGCTGGATCCACAGTCAGCTGAATCCACAGATGCAGAACTACAGATACAAAGGAACTGTGTATACGGAGGAACCATGTGCAAGGAGGGCTGATTAAAAGTTCCAGGTGGATTTTCAGCTACATGGATGGTGGGCACCCCTAACCCCCGAGTTGTTCAAGGGTCAACTGTATACTCAAAAATGGTTCAAATGGTAAATTTTATGTTCTGTGTATTTTACCGCAGTAAAAAACTGTTGGCAAAAAGCCCGCAGTGAGAATTCACTACACATCTGTTAGAATGCGGAAAAACCTGATCATACCAAGTTCTCGTGAGGCCTCTGAACAACGAGAGCTCTTACACACTGCTGGTGGGAATGCAAAATGGCCCAGTTACTCTGGAAAACGGCTTTGCAGTTTCTTTAAAGTTAAACACATACTTACCCAAAAGATCCAGCAATCCCACTCCTGTGTATTGACTCAAGAGAAATGAAAATTTGTGTTCACGCCGAAACCTCTGCATGGGGCTTCCTTGGTGGTGCAGTGGTTAAGAATCTGCCTGCCTATGCAGGGGACCCGGGTTCGAGCCCTGGTCCGGGAAGATCCCATGTGCCGCGGAGCAACTAAGCCCACGTGCCACAACTACTGAGCCTGCACTCTAGAGCCCGTGTGCCACAACTACTGAGCCTGTGTGCCACAACTACTGAAGCCCGCGTGCCTAGAGCCCATGCTCCGCAACAAGAGAAGCCACCACAATGAGAAGCCCGCGCACCGCAACAAAGAGTAGCCTCCACTTGCCACAACTAGAGAAGGCCGTGCACAGCAGCAAAGAACCAAAAATAAATAAATAAAACAAAAAACAAAAAACCTCTGCATGAATGCTTATAGCAGCTCTATTCATGATCACCCCAAACTGGAAACAACCCAACTGTCCTTCAGTGAGTAAATGGTTAAACAAACAGCAGTCCATCCATGCAGTGGAATATTACTCGGCAATGAAAAAGAACAGACTTGAGACAGCAACAGCACGGATGACTCCTACAGGCAGTATGATGAGTGAAAGAAGCCAGTCTCAAAGGTTACCTACTGTCTAATTCCGTTTGTATGTCATCCTGGAAAAGACGGGACTGTAGGATGTAGGACACATCTGTGATGGCCAGGGGTTAGGGATGGTGGGGATTTGACTGCAAAGGGCAGCGGAAGGAATTTGAGGGTTTGGTATTCGACAGTCCTGATTATGGTGGTGGTGGCACAAATGTGCATACGTGTAAAACTCATAGAACTGGAGAGCACCCCTCCCATTTCAATTTTACAATGTATCAATTTAAAAAGAAGCAAAACACTTGCAAACACCTGGACCTCCTGAGTGCTCACTGGGGTCTAGACCCTGCACCGCATTCCACGTTATTACATAAGAATCCTTCACACACTCACCAGTTGGGCTTACCATTCCCATTTTACAGATGAGGAAACTGAGGTGTAGGGAGGGTCCTGGGTGTGTTTGACTGCAGAAGTCACGCTCGTAGTGACTACACAGTTGAGAGCCTTGTAAAAGTCAAGTCCGTGTTCAGGCCGTGGGGGCAGCAGGCCTGCTTCACAGAGCCTTTGGGGAGACTGAGAAGATGCCCATGGCTTCCTCGGGGATAAACCTGGACTCTGACACTGGACAGACCACCCAATGGGAGGGGGACAGAGGCCGAGAGTCAAAGCGGGTCACCCGGGCCGGCTGGCTGGGCGAGCACCGCAGGCTGGCTGGAGCTTTCTGGACACCGTGCCAGGCAGGCCGAGGTAGCTGGTCACACCACGGCCGCTTCGAAGCTCCCGTCGGCCAGCACAGGCCCTGCCAAAGGAGCAGCCCTGGGCCAGGACACTCCCCAACCCCGAGAACGTAGCTGAAGAGGGGGTACTGGCCAAAAGTGGCCTCCCCCAGGCTTGCCGTTGGAAAGGGGATCAGGAGAGACTGAGGCCCTTAGAAGGACGAGCTGAGGCTGAATGGGGTCTGGATTGGGGGAGAGTGCCGCAGGGGGCCGTGGGGCAGCGTCAGAGGGGGCAGAGGCTGGGAAAGCGGGGGGGACGGCAGGCCTGACCGGGGTCTCAGCCCCAGGGACAGATGGCGGGGGTGGACTCGCCCGACGGATGGGTACGTCGGAGCTGGCCCCAGAACCGCGTTCCTCCAAGCGTGGCCAGGATGCTGCAGGGGGCCAGCTGGAGCCGCGGTCACCCGGGCTCCCGCCAGGCACACGGGGTGCCCCGAGTCTGAGAGGCTCTATGCCCAGTGAGGGGCCCAGAAGCCAAGGTGCCCTGCGGCCTCGCTACCTGCGGCAGCTCTCAGAGGGTCTTCCCCTGCTGCCGTTGCCCCCGCCCGGGGTAGCCTGGGCCACTGGGGGCGGGGGGGCTCTGCACTCAGGGCCCCGAGCGCCGCAGACAGCAACCCTAGCCCCTCTAAGACTGAACCCCAGCCACTTTGGTCTCCTTGCCTCGGGCTCCCCGCAGGCTGCGCCATCCAGGCCCAGGCCCTCCTCCTTCTCCCAGCATTTCCTGACGAGGGTCGGGCTTCCCGCGCGGCTGAGAGCTGGGTCGAACGCCTCGGGCTCACAATGGCTTTGCTCTGGCAGCAGCCCTACGAGGCAAGTCCGCCCTCACAGCACCCGCATTTTCAGGGGAGGAAGGAGAACCCATGGAATGAGTGTGCAGGCCACGCTGGGTGACCCAGCCAGTCTCTGGGTGCCACGGTCCGAGCCCAGAGCCCTGCTCTCAACCCCGTTCCTACTGCTGTCCCAGGAGGGTTGCTTTCTTCCATCCTTGTGTCTTCTGGACCCTCTGCAAGCTCGGGGCAGTCCCCGGGTGTGGGGAGCTGCAGGCGCGCCTCCCTGCCAGGCCTCATCCTCGGGCTGAGCTTTTCCCGTGCCACTGTCCACACCCCGAAGCCCCGCTCTCCGCAGCTTTGTGGCTGGGCCCCGCCTGCCGCTCCAGCCTCACGCCCTCACTCCTCCACACTCACCGCTGGCCTTTGTTTGTGTGGCCCGTTCTCCCCTCCCCGACCGCCCTCCCAGACCGGCCTGCATCCTGACTGTGGGCCAGCCCCTGCGCTTCGGGTGCCTCCGGTCAAACACCATCTGGGAAGGCCTCCCTGACCTTCCACCAACCCGTCAGCAGCCTATTCTAGAACCAGGCACCACGTTCCGGGACCACTGGCTTGTGGGTGTGACTCCCTTTAGACAGAGAGCTCCCCCAGGCTGGGGCCCTGCAGGGTCAGCTTCACATCCGCGGCCCCTGGCAGCACGAGGTACGTGGGCCCATTCCGGGGGTGCTGGTGGGTGAGAGGGGGCCGGGGAATGGGCTGGATGGAGGGAGAAATGTTTGTAAGGGCCTACCTACATCGTATGTCATTCTCCTACTGTGGAAATGAAGGAAAACCAAGACCCATTATTACTCCCTTTAATCACAAAGAACATCCAATTGGAAGAATCTCGGGGGGGGGGGGGCGGAAAAGGAAAACTGAAGGGTGCCCCCTCCCATCCGTTCTAGTCCCCTCCCCCGGGCACCTGGAACAGGGATGAATCCTCCAGAGACTGTGCCCGCAGATTCTCACTTTCTCCCTACCCACAGCTTTATTTTACTACACTTGTATTGTCCTGTGCACATTCTCTTTCTCCATGCGCCATGGCGGCCGTCCCTCCATTCACGATGCCCCCAGCTACCTCATTCTTCTGGAGGCTGCAGAATGTTCCAGTATCCAACGTACCATGACAGATTCACCTCTTCCCCTAGGGATGGACATTTACGTTGTCTCCAATTACTCCATCCTTATAAATGATGTTGCTGTGGGACTTCCCTGGTGGTCCAGTGGTTAGGACGCCGTGCTTGCACTGCCGGGCCCGGGTTTGCTCCCTGGTCGGGGAACTAAGATCCCGCAGGCCTTGTGGAGCAGCCCCCCCCCCCAAAAAAAAAATATTTGTTGTCGTGAACTTCCTTGGCAGCCTGGAGCCTTCTGCAGCTGTTTCCGAGGGAAAGATTCCCCGAAGGGAACCGCAGCAGGGTCTGTGTGTTCTAAACGGCACTGAGGTCCATCTTTCATTTGGGTTTTAGGGACGACTGTGTCTATTATTTAAATGGCATTCCTACCCTTGTATCCCCTCCTCTTTGGTCCCGGACAGCTTTAACGTGAATTGAGGTCTGGGATTAGAACTGGCCAGAACACCCACGCCCCACTTCCTCTGCCCCAGACTGGGCCAGTCGGCCCCAATTTCGAGTTTGCTCCAGCTTCCCAAAGCAGGCCCACAGTGGGGAACGCCTGTCCCATTTGCTGGGAGCTGGAAGCTCTGGCAACGGGTGTGGGTGGAGTGGGGTGGCCCTCCCTTTCGCCAGTTCCATCCCCCAAGGTCAGGCTCACACAGGAAGACAGCTGCAAGGAAGCCCTGGCTGCTGGCCAGCCTTGGAGAAGCCTTGTCCACGGTGCCTGCGGGTGCGAGGCCCTTCGCTGTTTGCAGGGGAATTTAAAGGCCCGGAGGATGGAGGCAAGTGGGGACACAGACGCAGGGGGCACCGAGGCTCCTCCAGGGAGCCAGGGCTGGAGGGAGCGTGCCGGCAGCTGCAGCCGGAGCGCCTGGGCACAGACTTCGGCCCCTGGCGTTTCCCCTGTGTCAGCTTTTCTATTTTAGGCTGGTGGCTCCTCGGCAGGGAATTCTCAGCGAGCCGTGGGAAACCCAGAAAGGCGGGCGCTGGGTCTGCGCGGCTCCCGCGCGCCCTTCCGCGGCCCTGGGGTGCCCTCCAGCACCCGGGCGAGGGGCGCACCCGGGTTGTCATGCTCGCTCGCCCACACGAAGGTCACCCTTTCCCTGGGTTACGTGTCCCGTCGAGAACGTTCCCAACTTGCGACCCAGTCGGGCTCCTGGATCTTATCCCACGGAAACAATTTGCAGACGTGAAGCCCTGGCAACGGCCCAAGCGTGCAGCCCGGGGCTCGCCGCGGCCGTGGGAAGGGGGTGGAGAGCGCTGCGCGGGGTGACGCGGGAAGAGCCCGCGACAGGCGCTGACCAGGAAGGGTGACTGCGGGGTGGCTGCGCTTACAGTTACGTGGAGACCGCAGCTGCGCACGGAAAACGGCGGGCGGCTGGTGGCTCGCGCGGGAGACTCAAGGCCGAGGGCGGGGCCGAGCCCCAGCTCTGCCATTCGCTTTGGCCTTGGGACCCTCTGCGCCTCCATCTTCCGTATCTGTGAACCTCAGAGCAGCTTACCACCACGTTCGGGGTTTAAGGGGACCGTGTTTATAATCCTCGGGCCAGGAGGACTCAGAAGGGCACACATCAGGGGCTCAGGAAGGGCAGCTGCCGTGGGTTTTATAACAGGGACAAACGGAAATAGTTTGACAGGACCGGGGAAACACCTGTGGGAGACCAGCAGCCAAATTCACATCCCTTAAAAAGGGCCCCATAAGCCGCTGCTGCGCAGTCCATACTGGCTCCCTCCCCCACCCCACCCCCCCCACCCCGCCAACCCGGAAAAAAACCTCCAACGCCTTTGAAAAAAATCCCCTGGCGTTTGGGGCCTCTGATTTCCATCTTGCCTGTCTCAGGAGCTGTTTCTTTTCTCACTGCTGGGACCCCCTCTAACCAGGGAGAGTTCACCCAGGCCGAGGCGGGGAGGGGCATTTGCAGACCATTTGCAGACCGGAACAGGTGGGGCCTGGCTTTGGAAGTGGCAGCCGCGTTCCGCGGATTCCTGCCGGGCGCTCCGCCCAGCCTGCCTCCGGGCCAGACCGGTGCCCGCAGCACCCAGCTCCACCTGGAGAGGCCCACCCGGAGGCACCCAGGCCTGGAGCCAGGCGGAGCCTGGCGGCAGAGGGCTTTCGTGCTGGGGGACTTTCCAACAAGCGAGGGTAGGTTTAAATCCAACTGGAAGTGAAATCGAACATTCCAGGATTCGTATTATCTGGAGGGTCTATCCCCTACTGTGTCCCCCCCCTCCCAGCAGGCATCTCAGCCCAGACGGGCCACCCCAGCTCCTATGAGCCCACAGGAGTGATGGAAGTGGAGGTGGCTTCAGGTGACCGTCCCCGCTTCCCTGAGACGAAGGGGCTGCTGGGGGTGAGAGCTCTCAGTTCTGAAACAGGACAGTGCCAGACAAACAGGATGGTCAGTCTCCCTGGGGAGAGCAACCTACACGGCTGACCTCAGGGAGGGTGGCACCAGGAGGGGAGGCCATGCAGGGGTGCTTCCTAGCCAGTGGGAGGGGCAAGGGAGACAAGGAAGGATACGTGGGGCTGGGGGCCACACTGGGCAAAGGCCATGGAAGGAGGGAAGCTGACATCAGGAGAAATCTTGTCAATGTCAACAGCTGGTATTCTTGCTGTCTAATCTGCTCTTTCTGTACCCAGGAAAGTGAGGCCAGGGGAGGAAGAGAAGGAGGGTGGCACAGTTAGGACTAGGAAGTGGCTTTCTGGGCACCAGGGTTGAGAGCTGGGGGCCGCTGGGCCCCAGGGGTCGAGGGGCAACTGCCTGTCCTGATGGACTGTGGGCAGGTGTGGGGAAAGGGAGAGCAGAGATCAGGGAGGGAAAAGGGGGACCGTCTCCCAAACCAGCTGCCCTGGCGTAGTTACCAGGGGAAGAGGAGTTTTAACACAGAACCCCACTGACCTTGGCTGGCAGGAGCCTTGGGGTCTCCGGGCAGTATCAGCAGCTCCCTGGAATGTGGCCCAGCAGAGGTGGCCCGTCCAGTCCGGAGATCTGGTGAGCAGTGCCTGGAGGCCCTGCGTCCTGGGCGTCTTCCACGACCCTCCCTCATCAACTGCCATGGAATCTGGAGCTCTGGGCCTGGCCATTAAAGGGCCAGTGTTGCCCACCCAGCGTCCTGCCTGCCGTGGGGAGCATCACAGCCTTCCTGCCACGTCTGCCGCCTCGTCTGTTCCTCTGTCACCTCCCAGCAAGCCCTGATCGAGTGCTGTCCCTGATGGAATATTTATCACTAGGTGACAAAATATGGTTTTTCAGAAGCTTCAAGTCCTATAAGAAGGTGATGTTCTCCATTTCAGCTCTGTCACTTCCGTAGACCCTTGCTGACCGCTCCTGTTGACATCGGTTGCTCCTTTGCTGTTCATCCATCCATCCACCCGCCCACCCACCATCCACCATCCACCATCTATCCATCCATCTGTCCGTGTATCCATCCACCCACCATCCATCCATCCACCCGTCCATCCGATAAGCACCACTGAGTGTGTATTGTGTAGTATGGTGGTTGCCAGCGCAGCCTCTGCCTCGCCAGCCCTGAATTCCACGGTTGCGCCTACTGCCTATGGGTCCTTGGGAAGCTTCTCAACCTCTGTATTCTCAACTTCAGTTTCCTCATTGTGAAAAGGAATAAAGGCACTTACTTCACAGGCTTGCTGTGAAGGTGCAGGTGCAGGCAGGTCACATATGCAACAAACTTACTAAAGAATAAAGCACGCAGGTGCTTCTCTCATCCTGGGCCACCCGCCCAGAGTGTTGTGATGAGGACCCCGACGCAGCTCAGCCAGGAGACACTGAAGAAGGAATTCCGATGAAAGAAGAGTGTTTCTGCAGGCGGGGAGCTGGGAGCCGTGAAAGTGTAGCCAGGAAGACGCACCAGGTTTGGTGCTCGGGGGAGGAAGCCCAAGTGGATGGACGTTGGCTGTCGGTGGGAAGGGTTCCCTGAGGAGCAGGAGAGCCTGGTGGAGGGGCCTGGGTGAGTCGGGAGGGTGCCCAGACGTGCTCGGGTTGTCTGGTTGATGAGACAGCCTGGAGATATGTTGTATTTATAAAAATCGTTCACGGGGCTTCCCTGGTGGCGCAGCAGTTGAGAGTCCGCCTGCCGATGCAGGGGACACGGGTTCGTGTCCCGGTCCAGGAGGATTCCCACATGCCACGGAGCGGCTGGGCCCGTGAGCCGTGGCCGCTGAGCCTGCGCGTCCGGAGCCTGTGCTCCGTGGCCGGCAGTGAGAGGCCTGTGTACCAAAAAAAAAAAAAAAAAAAAATCGTTCACGGAAACAGGTTCATTTGCCAATTAGCTCCCGCTGGCCAAAGCACAGTTATAAACGTTCTAAAAAAACAAATCTCCAGGCCTTCCCTGGTGGCGCAGTGGTTGAAAGTCCGGCTCCTGATTCAGGGAACAGGGGTTCATGCCCCGGTCCCGGAAGATCCCACGTGCCGCGGAGCGGCTGGGCCCGTGAGCCGTGGCCGCTGAGCCTGCGCGTCTGGAACCTGTGCTCCGCAACGGGAGAGGCCACAGCAGTGAGAGGCCCGCGTACCGCAAAAAAAAAAAAAAAAAAAAAACAAAAAACGAGTTTTCAAAATGTTTTCTCCTTGTCTAGTTTTAATTCTCCCTTCCATTTCCACTTGTGATTTTTCTGAGCCTGACCGCATTTGGGGAGGGTTATAAAAGGTTTTAAAACTTAAGACAATAAATAAATCACCTGCTTTTGTTAAATTGCTTTACTTGCTATGTTATTTGGTTTCAGGATTTTAGCTATTACCGCAAAAACACTCAACAGATTTAGAAGATTTTCTCATTTTAACTGGAAGGCTCTATCTCCTGGGGCGGTGGGGGAGAGGAAGGCAAGACCAATTTACCTGGGAGCCTGGTTTGAGTTGAGTTCCAGGGTCAGGAAGGACTTCCGATTTGAGGCTGGGATCCGGGGTGCACAGTTTGGGGGTGGCATAGGCTACAGGGGGAGGCCAATCTGGTAAACCCTGCCAGCAGAGACTGGGTTTGGACCCGAGGGCAATAGGAAACGGGCTCTGAGTCGTAAACTGGGGAGTGACAGACCAGACCTGGGGTTTGTTTTTTTTAAACTTTGGCTAATTTGAATAATTTATTGCTGTGCATTTTATTTTTTAATTTTTTTAAACATCTTTATTGGAGTATAATTGCTTTACAATGGTGTGTTAGTTTCTGCTTTACAGCAAAGTGAATCAGTTATACATATGTTCCCATATCTCTTCCCTCTTGCGTCTCCCTCCCTCCCACCCTCCCTATCCCACCCCTCTAGGTGGTCACAGAGCACCGAGCTGATCTCCCTGTGCTGTGCGGCTGCTTCCCACTAGCTATCTATTTTACGTTTGGTAGTGTATATATGTCCCTGCCACTCTCTCACTTTGTCACAGCTTACCCTTCCCCCTCCGCATATCCTCAAGTCCATTCTCTAGTAGGTCTGTGTCTTTATTCCCCTCTTACCCCTAGGTTCTTCATGACCTTTTTTTTTTTTTTCCTTAGATTCCATATATAGGTATTAGCATACGGTATTTGTTTTTCTCTTTCTGACATACTTCACTCTGTATGACTCTAGGTCCATCCACCTCACTACAAATAACTCAATTTCATTTCTTTTTATGGCTGAGTAATATTCCATTGTATATATGTGCCACATCTTTATCCATTCATCCGATGATGGACACTTAGGTTACTTCCATGTCCTGGGTAATGTAAATAGAGCTGCAATGAACATTGTGGTACAGGACTCTTTTTGAATTATGGTTTTCTCAGGGTATATGCCCAGTAGTGGGATTGCTGGGTCGTATGGTAGTTCTATTTGTAGTTTTTTAAGGAACCTCCATACTGTTCTCCATAGTGGCTGTATCAGTTTACATTCCCACCAACAGTGTAGGAGGGTTCCCTTTTCTCCACACCCTCTCCAGCATTTATTGTTTCTAGATTTTTTGATAATGGCTTTTCAGACCTGGGGTTTTATAAATTCTTCTGACAGTGCTTTGGAGAGGTTTGGAAGAGGCCAGCTGGGAGGTGGGACTGGGATAGGGTTGGAGGGAGGGAAGAGGACGGCTATAAGAGCTGAGAGGTGAGGGAGGGGTCTACGTAATGGGCTCTGTTTCCAGCCCAGGCAGCCAGGTGGATGCAGACGCCCTTCTTCATCCGGAGCTGATTTTGTTACCTTGGGAGTCAAGGCCTCATGCTCCAGGGCACCTGGCCCAAGATGACTAGGGCTCCAGGGCACAGAGATCCACATCCGGCCAGGCGGGGCCAGACTGGGACTTTGTCCCCCCCCCCCCCATCCTTCTTGGGAGGGGCACTCCAGCCGGCTTGTCAATCGTGGCTCCTGTATCTATGACAACCATACAACTCATTTTCCCTGGGCATTTCCATTTAAAACGCTCTGTCCTTTTGTTTGCACGGGTTCCTGTGTCATATTTGGTGTTCCCAATTTTAGTTGTGAAATAAGAGACTGCATGTTATTCTACCCACGGGCCTGAATGGGGCTGCGGAGAACATCCACGACTCTAAGACCTATGTGGGTAGCAGAAGTAGGGCAGTGGGGTGAGAATGCGCAGGCTTTGGGGCCAGGACGCCGGCTCCGGGTTCTCCTTGTGCCCCTGAGCTCTCCTCTCCGGGCCTCCCCTGCCCCACTTGTAACTGGAGGTGATAATACCCGTCTGGGCCATCACCCTGCAGACAGCAGAGCAGCCCGCACGCAGTGACAGTTCGCATCTCCGCGCTGGGGGCTCAGGAGGGAGCAGGTGCGCCCCGCGGGCCCTCTGCACGGAGGGATCGGGGAGACCCGAATAACCCGGCCGCCGGCCTTGCGGGAGAGCTGGTGAGCACACTGCGGGGCACGCAGCTCCCAGAGCCCGGGTTCTGAACCTTCTGGAGCTCAGGTTCTTCGCTTCAAACTTGGAAGGTAAGGGCCCCTGTACGGGGGCGTCCCGAAATTAATGGAGACGCCACGCGGAGACACCGCCGGGGCCGCTCGGACGGTCTGGACGCGGTAGCCGCCGCTCCCCAGAGTGCGCGACGACGGAGGGACGCGACCGCACAGGTGCCCCAGCCCAGGAGAAACGTTAGGGCCCCGCCGCCCCGCGAATCTCGGGGGCGGGGTGCTCTCTCCTCCCTGGGCGCTGCTGCAGGGCGAGCTCAGGATGTGAACAATCGAGGGGCACATGAGCATTTCCTGTAGGTATCTTCTTCCTACTTCAGTTTTCAGAAAGTGGAGGAGAAGGGCCGGAACCGGCTACCTTTGGGGTTAACGCCTGTAAGCAGGAGGCACGGGCAGCACACTGTCCCTTTAAGGCGTTGAGACGGGCCGAGGCGTTCTGCTCCTCTCCGCTCCCCGTAGCTGCCCTCCGAGAGGCCGGCTTTATACGTTTGCCCCGCCCCGGCAGCGCCCACCCCGCGCGCGCGCGCACGCGCACTGTTGCTCCCCGCACCGCCTAGTTGAGCTCGGCCCGGCTCCCGCCCAGGCGGCGGCCGACGCGAAGGCTTGAGCGCCTGCCTCCGTCCCACAGCCGCCCGGCAGGTAAGTGGGGACCGCCCGGCCGGCAGGCACGCCCCGGGGGCGCGGGACCGGGGCCTACGCTGGCTCCCCCCGCGCCGCCCTCCGCCGCACGTGTTCCGGCGGGCCCGGCCCGGCGCCGGTTCAACCCCGCCGGGCCTCCCGGCGCAGAAGCCCCGTGCCCGCCGCCTCGCCTCCGGGCGCTCGCTCTGCGCCCCTCCTCGTTGCCGAGCGACCGGGCCCCGGCCGCTCCCTCCCCTGACCCGAACTCGCCCCAAACGGACCCGCACGGGCCGCCGAGCCCCGGGGACCCCCGGCTTCTCCCGCCCCCAGCGGTCAGGTGACAAGCCCCCGGCCCCGGGACTGCGACTTCGTCCTGCAGCCGGCGTGCGTCCCCCCTTTACCTCCAGAGAAAGACCTCTGAGCCACCGAGCCATCCAGTGCCTGGATGTGGCGCGCTGTCTGCTCTTCTCTGCTGCAGAGGCGCCCTCACCCTAACCTGCTGCTCACCCCCAGCCGAGGGCAGCTAGGCCCCATCTCCCCCCGCGCGAGCCTGGGGCCCCAGGGGTGCGGGGCTGCCGGCATGAAGGGAGAGACCACCACGCTCTTGCTGTGGAGTCTCAGACCCTTTCTAGTCTGGCCTGCGAGAGCCATTTTGGGGGATGTGGAAGGTGCTCCCTGGTAGCCCTCTCACCCCGTTTCTACCCGCCCAGGTCCGCTGTCGACACTGCCGCTGAGGTTGGCCCAGCCCCGTAGGAGGCGGAGAGGTAAGCCAGAACGCCCGCGTGTCTGAGAACCCAGGTGGGGTGCGGAGAGCCGGGTTCCCACGCTCTCAGTGGGCCTCGTTACCGTCCGTCTTACCGCACCCAGGGGCCCAGTCTCTGGGGTGGAGCCTAGTAATTTGCATTTTACCGGCAGTCCGGGAGAGCACTCCGAAGAAGTTCGGACGCTCAGCCATGGGTGGTGTGGCTCACCTAGGTGCCAAGAGGGAGCAGGTAGCAAGTGATTTGAAGGCCGGCTCCAGACGTTGAGTCGAGGAATTTTATTTCTAAAAGTTTGCTGATTTTTTTTTTTTTTTTTTTTTCGGTACGCGGGCCTCTCACTGTTGTGGCCTCTCCCGTCGCGGGGCACAGGCTCCGAACGCGCAGGCTCAGCGGCCACGGCTCGCGGGCCCAGCCGCTCCGCGGCATGTTGGGATCTTCCCGGACCGGGGCACAAACCCGCGTCCCCTGCATTGGCAGGTGGACTCCCAACCACCAGGGAAACCCTGTTGAATTTTTGTGTTGATGTTTTGTGGGTTAATGTTTTGCTGGCCGAAGTGTTGGGCAGGGGTTGAGCTGGGAGGGGTTGGGCACCTTTTCTGTAAGACCACCTATCGTATGTATTCCCTGCTCCTCACCTGAGGGCAGCAAGTTTGCCTGAGTCACACCACACCTCCTGGTGGGTCTTGATTTTTACTCTAGAAGGAGCTGCTCAGGCCTCTGGGCTGCCTTTTCCACCCCAGATGGAGCCTCTTCATTTCCCACTGGTGTTTAGGTTGGACGGGCCCCGGGCTTCCCTCCTCTCAGCCCTAGTTGTGGTCTGCCTTTCTCAGATGCTAGGTTCTGTGAAACAGACCATCCAGCTCTCGTCCTTGGCTCCTTTCCCCCGATTTGTCCAGCCCACCCAGGGGAAGGCAGCACTTGGGTTAATTGGCACGGCCTGCTTGCGCTAAAGATAATCACCAGGTAGGCAATGTTTCCTGAGCACCAGCTTTGTGCTAGCACTTTGCCCCCCAGCAGCTTTATTGACCTGCCCCCCCCTCCCCCACCCTACTGCTCGGGCTTTGAGTGCTGCCGGATCCATTCCTGGGCCGGGATCCTTGCTGCAGGTAACCAGCTGTGGCCTCATGGGTGCTCTGCACAGCTGTGTTGCATTGTGATTTCGCTCCCCTCCTCTTGGATGAAGACTTCGGGATGTGCTCTTTTTGATGGTTTCCGTTCCGCCTTGGTGCCACGAGGAGCCCATGCAAGCTTCCAGTTTTAAGTGCCGAGCTAGACTTTACAAGGTGTGAATGCGTTGGATTAACGGTGGTGCCAGCTTCCGGGAGTTGGCTGGCCAGTGATGCTTGCAGGATGTCTTGGTGGCTCTCCTCTGGAAAGGAGCCTTCCCTTGTTTCAGAGCCACCTGGTGTGCTTTTGTGCCACGTGTCCAAGTCGCAGAGTCTATTCCTGTGATAGAGAAAACCAGTCTCACCATGCAGCATTTGAGGGGTTCCCGTT
Organism: Kogia breviceps; assembly: GCF_026419965.1. NCBI lineage: Eukaryota > Metazoa > Chordata > Mammalia > Artiodactyla > Physeteridae > Kogia > Kogia breviceps. Next base: position 2,527,831 of record NC_081317.1, read on the forward strand.
TTCATGCCGAAACCTAATTGCGCTGCAGTCTCTTTCCCTCCTCTGCAGTGAGTTTGCTTGCAGAGCGTCCTTGCGTACTTTAGGTTGCTTCTAGGAAGGCCAGCGCTGGTGACTCCAGCAGGCAGGGCTGGCTCCAGTCTGTGCTTTCTGGCTGTGTCTTGTCGTTGCTTCACCAGGGACGGAGAGCCTCTCGGCTGTTAGCGTTTTGGAAGCAGCTTTGTGCCTGCAGCCTACACGTGGCGACCTTGGAGTCCCCGGGAGGTGTGGGCCACTGGGGCCTGCTCTTGTGTTTTCAAACGTGGCTGGTAGCACTTTTGCATCACTTGGGATGCATTTAAGGATTTGGATGAGTTCCCAAACTTCTGCACCCTGTAGCTCAGTCTCCTGTAATTTGGCGTGTTTGTTTCCTGACGAGAAGTGTTTGGTTGATTTTTTTTTTTTTTTTTTTAAATGCATCAAGGGCTCTTTGAAGAGAATTACGTTTTGTCTGCCTGGACTGTGCTGCATTTCAGACATGCGGGTAACAAAATAGGAAGCACCCCTGAAGGTGGGTCTTGGACTCTGATCACAGAAGGGACAAGAGCAGCACAGTACCTGCAAAGGACTAGCGAGGAGTTACGTGCAGAGGATGCGTCGTTTGGAACGGCACGCGCTACAGGGCTCAGTGAGGTGGTCAGATTTTTAAAATTCTTTTTCCTGGAAATTAATTTTTGAAGTGTGGTTTGTCTGTTGGCCTCGGTGCCCCACTGTAGGTTTGGATTAGCAGACAGCCCTTGGCACTGTGCGTCCTCCACTCGGAGCTGTGAACTCTCCACCCGCGTCGCCCTGCCTGGTGGGCTGCAGAGCCATGGCAACCGAGGAGAAGAAGCCCGAGGCCGAGGCCGCCCGAGCACAGCCCACCCCGTCGTCATCGGCCACGCAGAGCAAGGCACGTCCCTGAGGGCTCCTGGGGAACCGCCAGGGCACGAAGGCTGGGAGACCCTCGGAAATATTTCAAGCCCGGAACTCTGTACCCCCCCCCCCACTTAAATATTGCCAGTTTTCACTCCAAACCACATTCCCAACCAGTGCTGATTGTGGGCCGTGTTGGAGATTCCCAGCCTGTCACCTGGGGAGGGGGCTTCACCAGCAGTACACGTCCTTGGTCTTGATCGTAAGAGTCTGTGTGACACCCGGGAAACGCCTCTTGTTCAGCACCTCGCCCCTGGCCCGCACAGTTCCCTGCGGAGGGCGGTGTGCAAACCCCTCCTGTAGATCCCAGGAGGGCCTCTCACCAAGGGTGCAGGCCTTCAGGTGTGCTTCGGGGAGCCTGACCTCGGGGGGGTGGGCTGCCGAAGCAGGGCTGGGGCTGCTGGAGGTTCCAGCTGCACTGGCAGGGGACTGCCTGGAGGGCGGCCTGGGAGACGGGGGCTTCAGGAGAGGCAGGGCTAGCGAGGGGACGTGCGGAGCCCGGGTTTAGGTGGGTGCACCGCGGTGGACGAGGGCTCTGGGAAGCGCCGTCACAGGGTAGGTGTGAGCGTGAGATTCGGCCTGGGCGCCAGCTCCACGCTGGCGATCGGGGGGTTTGGACAGTGGCGGTTACTCTTCCACTGACTAGTACTGTCTCTTCAACAGCCCACGCCCGTTAAACCAAACTATGCTCTGAAGTTCACCCTGGCCGGCCACACGAAAGCCGTGTCCTCTGTGAAGTTCAGCCCGAATGGGGAGTGGCTGGCGAGTTCGTGTAGGTGCCCCTGGGGCTTCCCTGCGTGTCCCCTTGATGCTCCTGTGCCGGTTGGGACTCTGAAGGGACGGGCCCGGGCCGGGGGGCAGGTCTGGGGGTGGGTGCCGAGGACCGTGGCTCCCTAGGGGAGGCCTGTGTTGTGGGCAGCCCAGATTTTGGCCCCTGGATGACTGGAGAGCTTGGTTTCTTTTCATTCCTTTTTTTTCAGCTGCAGATAAACTCATTAAGATTTGGGGAGCATACGATGGGAAATTTGAGAAAACCATCTCTGGTCACAAGCTGGTAGGTCTCAACCCTGGGCCGAAGTTGCTGCTGGACGTGGGTTGGGGCCCATCTCCCGGGCTTGTCAGGTTAACCTCCCTGCCCCCATTTTTTTGGGATAGTTAACTTGCCTCTTGGTTTTTTAAAATAATTAATTAATTAATTTTTGGCTGCATTGGGTTTTCACAGCTGTGAAGGGGCTTTCTCTAGTTGAGAAAGAGCGGGAGCTACAAAGCTAGCTACAAAGCTACTCTTTGTTGCGGTGTGCAGGCTTCTAATCGTGGTGGCTTCTCCTGTTGCAGAGCACGGGCTCTGGGTGCGTCGGCTTCAGTAGTTGTGGCTCTGAGGCTCAGTAGTTGTGGCTCTGAGGCTCAGTAGTTGTGGCGCACGGGCTCAGCCGCTCCGCGGCATGTGGGATCTTCCCAGACCAGGGCTCGAACCCATGTCTCCTGCGTTGGCAGGCGGATTCTCAGCCACTGCGCCACCAGGGAAGTCCGCCTCTTGTTTTTCAAGCAAATAGTTTTGACCTCCCCAGATGAGTTTCTGCCCAACTCTGAGGCCTGGCAGAGCCACGGAGAACAGGCTTCTGGGCCCGGCCTGCAGGTTCAGTCCATATGGTCAGCACGAACTAGAGAGAGTGACTTGCTTAGTATGTTCAGTCGGACGGTGAGGATGTGACTTTTGCTGGCCTAATCCCATTTTGCCGAGGTAGTGACTGTGTGTTTCCTCCCCCAGGGAATATCTGATGTGGCCTGGTCCTCAGATTCTAACCTCCTTGTTTCTGCCTCAGATGACAAAACCCTGAAGATATGGGACGTGAGCTCGGTAAGCCGCACGGGCCCCTCCTTGGGGAGCGTACGTGTTTGGGGAAGGGGCTTGGGGTGGGACTGCGTTTGGGGAGCAGCCGTGCTTGTCGTCAGAGGGGCTTTACAGCTGTGCTGGGTCAGGTGCTGATGGGTTTAGCCTGACGGCCGATATTTAAAGAAATAACCACTGGGCGTGACTCGGTCTCACACTACTTCCTCTCAGGGAAAGTGTCTGAAAACCCTGAAGGGACACAGCAATTACGTCTTTTGCTGTAACTTCAACCCCCAGTCCAACCTCATCGTCTCGGGCTCTGTGAGTTTGGGGCCTCCCCAGGGCCGGGGGTGAGAGTGGGGCCGTCCTGGGCTGCTCTGGGGGCTCGGGGGCCAGCGTGTCCGTCCCCTCCGTCCCCCCGGAGAACCACTGCCACCTGCCCCTCTGTCTCCAGTTTGACGAAAGCGTGAGGATATGGGACGTGAAGACGGGGAAGTGCCTCAAGACCTTGCCCGCGCACTCGGACCCCGTCTCAGCCGTGAGTGCCCCCCGCCCAGCCAGTTCGCGGCGCTCGCCCGACAGCAGGGCCGTGAGCGGAGACTGCGCTCGGGGTCCCGTGCCCATGGAAGGCCGGGCGGGGAGGCGTCCCTGCGCGGAGGCTTACAGAACAGGCGGGGGCAGCGTGGTGTTGCGTGGAGCGTGGGTGGGCAGAGGGGTCCGGGAGGCGCAGTCGTGGGTGAGGCGGTGGGAAGGCGGGGCCCCGCGAGCGAGCCGCACAGGCAGGGGGGAAACTGCACGCGTGTCATAAACGGCTCCATTTACAAAGGGCCAAAGTATTTCTTTGTCAGCAAAGAGCCTGAAGTGGTTTCTTAGCCAAGTTGGCCGTTTGAAAAGTGGAAGGGATCACGTATAAACAGTTTGTTCGCTGTTACCGAGCAGGTGGTCCTCCTCAGGTTCTAGAATTGTGGAGGTGAGTGACTTTAAGTGGCTTCAGCCTTGGAAGGCCTTTGTCCAGCGGAGGCCGTGGGCAGAGCCCTGACCCCTTGGGGGACGCATAACGTGTGCTGGTCGAAGCTGCCTGGCGCAGTGCTGGCCCTGCGTCACGGCCGGTGCCTGCGGCTGCGGGCTTGGCGCCCCTGCCGTCTGGGCTCTTGGGCCCTCGCGAGTCTGTGCCGTCGCTCCTCTGTCCTCCGCGCTGGGGTCCTGGTCTGAGCCGAGCTGGCTTCCAGACAGGCCGCAAATGGGCACGTGTGAAGTGACCAGGAGACAGTCAGAGTGAGGGCCGTGAGTCGAAAGAGTTCTGTCTGTGTTGCAGTGGTCAGGGGTGGGGCTCTGATCGCCAACGACGGTAGGAGCTTTAAAGTCTTTGCTTCTTACAAAAGTACCGTGTGCTTATTTTTAAAAAGGCAAGAGGCAACGTAGCGCGTATCAAGTCAGTCTTCTGAGCTCCCATCCTCAGAGGCAACTGAGCACAGCTGGCAGCTACTGTCTGGGTGTTTTGGTTTTCTAAGCGTATGTGTTTTCCAGCCCACCCCGCTTGTTGGATGGCGGTGGCGCTACGGGACAGCGGCATCCTGCACCGGCTTGCCCACCGCGGCAAGGTCTCAGACACCTGCCGGCTCTGTACCTGCAGGGGGTCGACACTCTGTCGTCCCCCCACGGACGCTGGCTTGTGACTTGCGCTTGACGGAGAGACGTGCAGTGCACGTCTGTTGAACAGCCTTGCACGCTTGTGCCACAGCGCCCGCGGGCCGGTGTCGGGGGAGCACCGGGTCTGCGAGCGGTCAGCCTTTGCGAGGCCAGGCCTGGATCAGAGCCCTCGGGGCGCGCGGGCTTCCTGCGGTCTTCCGCCCCCTTGAGTCCAGCTGCTGTCCCCCTGCCTGGGCTGCCCCGTGTCAGTGCTTTCCTGAAGTCCCTGCTGTCCCCTTCATCCATCCCGCCCCGTCTCCGCAGCTGCTGGCCTGTGCGTTTGCCTCACTGGCCCACTCTCCCCCTCCTCGGTGCGCCTGCAGGTGTCCCCTCCAGAGAGCTCAGTGGCTGTCCGTCTGAGTTGAGACTTGGTAGCCCCAGTGGGGTCTGTCTCGCCCCCCCTTCCTTCTGGTTAGCGCGGACTTTCTGGCCGTCTTGCCCCTCACACCCGCGTGCTGGTCTGCCCGCGTGTGCCGGCCGTGCCCTCTGGACGTGGCTGGAACAGAGCGGAGCGCGGCCCTGGCGGGGCAGGCTTCGGGGCCCCGTGTCAGCTCGTCGTCACCCAGCGAAGGGGCTGCGGTCAGATCATAGTCTGCAGGTTCAGGGGGATGAGCGTGATGAGATCCGCTGCTGTGAGTTTCAGGGAAAACGGCTTCGGGCGGCTGACGGGTGCGCGGCTCCGGCAGGGCGGGTGGGGGGGGCGCCGTCCGCACTGCGGGGGGAGCAGGGCGAGGACAGTGGCAGCGGCTCTTCACGGGCCACGCCGGCCGCGTGGCGGTACCGCAGGCTGAGGCGCGCAGGGCTGGGCCATACGCGGGCTTCCAGCTTCTGGAGATCCCGTGCGACGGGGAGAACAGAGTGTCACGTTTACAACTTTCAGTGTTGGTTACGTGTTGAAATAGCATCTCAGGTATGTTGGGTGAAGTAAAAACCCGTTCGGTTTGTTTCACCTGTTACTTGCCTGCTGCAGTGGCTACGAAGTTTAAACGGCACACGTGGCTCCATCACGGGCCCCTTGACGGTCTGGACAGTGGTTCCCCAAGCGTGGTCCCCCGACCAGCCTCTGCTGGGAACGTGCGAGACGCGCAGCTTCTCAGGGCCCAGCACTGGGCTTTCACAAGCCCTCCAGGTGCTTCTGCTACACATGGGTTTGTCCCTTGGGGACGCCAGGCACCGTGTGGAGACGTTTAGGTTGTCAACAGCCAGATGCTGCTGGCATCTCGTGAGTCAAGGGCGGGGGAGCTGCTACACGGGACGGCCCCTGGCAAAGGGGCGTGTGCCCCGTGTGTCAGTGGTGTGGGACCAGACGCTGGTCCCGAGAGGTTGCCCCGGGGCGCGAGCCCCCAAGGCACAGGCATCCCACGTCACAGGAGAGAGGGCGTTCCAGTGGGGCGGGGGGTGTTGTAAAAGGCTTTTCCTGCCCAGGACTCAAATGAAAACGACGGGAATTTATGACGGACTCTAACTTCTGACGTTGCGATCCCTTCTGTATACATTGAGACTCAGCTGGAAAAAGGAGGAGGACAAACCCAGAGGCAAAGCACTTCCGAGGAGGGGCCTGCGCACGCTGCCTTTCTTTATCAGAAGGTGTATCTCGCCTGTCTCTGTAGTGGGCAGAGTTAGGCGTTCAGACAAAATAACTGGTGTGGAAATGTCACAGGTCGGCTTCTGGGCCCGGCACCTGACCTGGACATCGCACCTCTTCCCAGGCACAGAGTCTGGAGCAGCCTGGATCTTGTTCCTGCCCTGTCTGCAAAGCTCGAGTGTCCCAGGGGTTGGTGTCCAGGCCCTCGGAGCAGTAACCCGGCCGTCTTGTGATTCGGGGGGTGCTCAGCAGGCAGGATTACGCGGGTGGGAAAGCCCCAGAGTTTCTGAATAAGTGGGCATCTTTCTCCTGACTTCTCTGCCTCGTTCGATGGAAGTCGGGGAAGCCCTGGTCCTGCTGCCCCCACGGCCGTGCGGGTCCACAGACACACTCTGGGCAGCGGGGCCTCTCCACGGAGCCAGCAGGTCTGGGTTGGTCGAGTGTGTTACTCTTCAGTGGTGGGTTTTGTAGTAAGTGATTTAAATACTCAAGACGTGTTTCAGGGTTTGTTTTCTTTCTACGGTTCAGTCTTCCGTCGTGAAACAAACTGACGGTTGCTTGAGACGCCAGATAAAAATGACCGTTTTATCCACATTGCTTGTGGTCTACGTTAGACTCCTTGGGAAATCAGAATTTAAAGCTCGCTCAGAACGCAGCAGGGTGTGTGTCCCTTTGTCGGGGGTCGGTGAACAGAAGGCCGTCCAGGTGAGACGCAGTCTGTGTTGATGCTCTGAGAGTAAGTTTCTTTTCCCTCTCCCGCTCCTTCATCCTCAGGTTCATTTTAATCGTGATGGATCCTTGATAGTTTCAAGTAGCTACGATGGTCTCTGGTAAGTGAAAGAGCTTTACTTCGTTGAGTTAGCAAGCGTTTAACGGCCTCCCCTTGCACTGTTGTGCCTCTGGGCGTCCGGCGGAAGCCTCTGCCTCGAGGGGCTCGGGTGGGCGGGGGGGCAGTGAGTGTGGCCGGGGGAGTGGGGCTCCTGTCAGCGGCGAGGCCCCAGCCAGAGACACGGGGAGGCGCTGCTATCCTGGACGTGGCTCCCCGTGGACCCGGAAGGGTGTGCGTCCCAAGCTCGTGGTGCTGGTGGGGAGGTGGAAGAAAGGTGCACCGACGTGAACACCTGAGAGGGTCCTGTCGGGGCCGTCAGGGTCCTGAACAGGCGGATGAAAACAGGCGCCGTCACGGAGGGTGAGGAGGAAGGGTGGGGGGGGCACTGTCTCCTGCAGAGCATCCCGTGTAAGCGGATCATGCTCTTGGCCTTGGCGCTAGTAGTGTAAGCGCCTTCTGGATTCTTCAAGAGACACGAGGGAAGATGCGGAACTCGGCACACGTGGGTATAAAGCATCAGGAGGTAACTGGGCTGGAGGGCTGCGCGTCACAGCTCACCTGGCTACCGGGGAGGGGAACCTGGGGAGGGGAGGGGTCGGCAGCAGCCACCGGCCGCACCGATGGCCCGAGGACTTGCCGGCTCCGCGGGGGAAAGACGGTGTGGCTAGAAATGTGTCTACGTTTAGCGAAAATGAAATAGAGAAACTCAGGTAACATAAGTCATAACGTGTAAAAATACCGTGGACGAAACGGAGCTCAGGGTACTTACTGGGCGCTACCGTGGTGGGGCTGTCAGGTTTGGGTTAAAAGCCCTTCTGACTCTTGTTGTTTTCAAGAAACACACCTAAGACAGAGCGATGAGTCAAGGCTCGGAAAAGAAGGGTGGGCAAGTGGGGTCGGGCAGATGGGAAGCAGAGACAGAGTCAGCCTGGGGGACGGTGACGGGAATGAACCAGTAGAGCCGGTGGGAAGGCTGCGAAGGCTCAGGCCCCAGGCCCCACGGCAGCGCAAAGCTGCCTCGGAGAGACTAGAGATGCAGGGAGCTGAAATGTCTGTGAGCGAGTTCCGCCTGCGGCTTTGGCTTTGACAGCAGGGGGCTTGGGACTTAGCGGGGCTCAATGATGCCACAGGCTGTGTATTTGCTACCTGTGAGGAGCAAAGTGTGTCCTGTGAACAGAAATGCTAGTTTTCTTAAGCGTGTGGCACATTCTCAGAATTGCTCGTGGACTGCCTCTAAAAGCCTTCTAAAGAAATTAGGAGGAAAAAAAACATGCCAAAAAAAGTAAGAGGAGAGGAAAGTTGTAAAGTTAAAAGGTGGAGAAAGGTGAAAATGACAGGAAAATTTAAATAAGCTGTATTCTTAATAAGGCCAATAAAGTGGTTAGCCTTTATAAGCCTGAGTAAGGAAAAAGAGCAAAAAAGCACAAGACTAAATCAGAGAGGGGATGGGAATTCCCTGGCGGTCCAGTGGTTAGGACTCCGCGCTTCCGCTGCTGTGGCCCGGGTTCAGTCCCTGGTTGGGAAGCTGATATCCAAGGCGCAAGGCCTGGCCACAAAATAAAATATAAAAAGGGGCTGGAAAAGCGGTTTCGGGGGGATGAGGGGCGAGCCGGAGGGAGCCTGGCCCACCGCTGAGCAGGATGTTTAGACGGGGAGTAACTCGTACCTTCCTAGATTGAGGAAGGGGGTCAGCATGGCAGAGATTGGAAAAAGTGATTAAAGGTCTGAAAACTATATGGGCCCTATGACTTTACACTGGAATTGAGCTAAATCGCAGAAACTTCTAAGGCTGTTGGAACTGGACCACAGGACAAGATGGGGAGCCCCTGGTTCATTTCCGGGTCCAGCATGACCTGACTCCCCAGCTTGATTGCTAGTCCCCAAAAAGACAGCCACGGAGGACACTTCACTAGTGAATCTTGAGGTCACAGTCCCCAGGAACATGTTACAAACTGAGTCCACAGTGTGTGGGAAAACAGTATTTCGTGACCAAGTGGGTTTTTGAGTCATGAGACGATTGTAGTAATGTACCAACCAATAGGAAATGGAAAATCTAATAATTACACCAAGAAATTGGAGGCAAAGATCCGTATAATTTCTTACCGGTATAAGTCAGGTAGGCGCCTGATAAAATCCAGCTGCCATTCCTAATAAAAACTCCAGCAAAATAGGCCCACGTCACAGACTGTTTAACAGAAACTTAGTAACCACGTTTGTAACCAGTGGTGACGTGCGAAATCCATTTCTGCTGAAATCGGGCAGAAGTCATGCCCGTCTCCTTCAACATTTGGTGCTACTTGGAATTTCTAGCTAACATGGTAAGAAGATAAAGTAGTTGTGTGAAAACTGGATAGAGACTTATCTCTTTGTAGGTGGTACATTTGTATGTTTTTTAAAAGTTAAAAATCACGTTTTTGTACTTTACAAATAGGGACTCATTTAAGCCGCGTAACCGTCCCGTGACTCGGGTGGGTACTGGGTGGTCGCCGTCCGCGATCCTCATTTGGGAAGCTGAGGCGGGGATAAGCCCCAGCCCACCGTCCCCCAGCTGGTCAGCGACAGAGCCAGGGTCCGGAGCACGCCTCGGGCTCTGGAACCCAGGCTCTGAGCCACCCCGCCTGCTGGTTGCAGAACATGGACAAGCATTTGGTGGGGTCACTGTTTGCACGTTGACAGTTTTTCGCTGTCCTGGGAGCTGCCAGTTAGTGGATGAGAAGAAGTTCCCCCGTAAGAGTCACAAGCACTGGGGTACTTAGAATGTGATTAACGAGAGAGCAAGGCCTGTCTGCAGGCAATGGTAAAACGTGACTAGAGGGACACAAAGCAAAGAGGGAGGGACGGGGGGCCAGACGCGTCCTCATCCTGGTGGTGGGGAGCGCCCGTTTCCTGGGCTGATACGCTGTAAGTGGTTCGGTTTAGAACCCCTCCAGCTAGATAAAATGAATTTAAAATTCTTAGAGAGGCGTAGACTGAGTTCTCTGCCAGTAGAATTAAGAAAACTAACAGTGATGGGGAGGGGTGCTGTTTCTGGGTGTTAAAACCTGAGACACAGTTACCGCGGCCCCCAGGGTGGGATTGGCTCAGAAGGGCTGCAGGTGGGACAGTGAACGCTTGGGCAATAACCCCTGCATTCCCGTTACCTGTAAAACCCGCACGCCCCCGACCCAGCGCCCGCCCCCATCGCTGGGCATCTGTGCTCCAGAAGCGTCCGCACGAATACGCCGCCGTGGTTCCCAAAACAGGATGTTGTGTTGGCAGAGATCACAGAAACGCTGAGACTGCAGTGGCGGGGTACCTGGTGTGTCCCGTTGGGGAACGGCGGCTCTCTGAGTGGGTTCTCTTGCTCCTGAACTAGAGGACGTCCAGAAAAGTGCCAACGATATCCTGTTTTTATAAAAAGCACTCTGCCCCGGGGACCGTGTGCTTGGCGTGTTTTCGCGTGGGGAGCCCCGCAGGGATGCAGGTCGGGCTGTGGGCCTCGCGGCCGTGGGTGTGTGTGGAGAGGGCCAGTCGTTCCCTCCTTGGCTGACCCACCTGTCGCGCTGAGCACGCGGCTCCATGGTGAAGGCAGCGTGAGCGCACACGTGCAGTCTGCACCTGCCGCACCTATTCTGGTCCCCGGGACTCAAGGGAGTGGTTGTGAACGATGACTGGAAAAGCGAGATAGGACTGGCTGTGGATTGGTCCTGAGACATCTGCGCTGAGAGCCGTGGATCGTAGGAAGCCGCTTGTAGTCACCTGCTGTGCTCGTTGCTTTGCAGCCGGATCTGGGACACCGCCTCGGGCCAGTGCCTGAAGACGCTGATCGGTGAGTACTGCCCGCTCTTGCAGGGGGGCCGTGTCCCAAGGGACGGTCTGCCGTGTTGGCCGTGGCGGCTTCTCCCACGCTTCCTACCCTCCGCCTGTGGTTCTCTGGAAGCCTCCCTTTCTCCCCACTGGACCTGCTCCCTCTGGGAGGGCTCCTCCTCTCCTGACCGGTTCCGTCTCCCATCCACTCCTTCTTGATTGGCTCTGCCTTCTGGCCTTGTGTGGCGCTGCCCGGCGGTGTCCTCTGAAGGACCCGTGAGACCCTCGGACTCTGCCCGCGCTCAGCAGAACGTTGTCTTCCTCCCCGGCCTTGGGGACCCTCCGGCTGGGTCATTCCTTGAGCGGATGGGGTCGAGCCCCTGCCTTCAGTGAGCCCTGTCTGCTGGGGGTGCAGAGGTGGGGGGCGGGGAAGTGGGCAAGGGTCCCCGAGGTCTCTGCACGTGTGGCTGGGCTGTGCCTTGGGGAGGAGGGGAGGGCGGCACGGAGTGGAAGGACAGCGTGGTCTGGGCAGCAGCTGGTGCTGCTGGGCGTGGGGGGGGTGTGGCCAGAGGGTGGCCTCGGCCTGGGAAGGCAACGGGAGGGATGGAGCCCTGGAGGGGTCGGGTCACTGACTCGGGGAAGGGCTTTGCAGTGTTGCGTTGAGCAGGCAGGGCCCCAGGGCGGAGCACCTACCTGGGCCTCCTGCCCCGGCTGTGCTGGGAACAGGCGTGGCTGTGAGAGTGCGCTGTGGCCACCGTGACAGGACACCGCGGGCTGTGTGGCTTCAATAGCAGAGACCCGTCGCCACTCCCTGGAGGCCGGAGGGTCAGGGCCGGGTCGCTTCTCCCAAGGCCGCTCCTTGGCCTGCTCGGCCCGTGCTCGCGTGGTCGTCCGCTGCGTGGGCTCCTGCTGTCCCCACCTCCTGCTCTGACGGGGACGCCCCCTGCGCCCCGCCTTATTTTAACTGAGCCCGCCTCCAGGGCGCTGTCTCCGAGGTGCCGGGCTAGGGCTTCAGCAGGAGGACTGGGGAGGGACACAGCGGCCTCTGTGGTTTTCCTGCTCTGCAAGGGGGGGGCCACCCTTCGGACGCGCGTCCTTCCCCCGACCGTGGCATCCCGCCGAGGCCTGGGTGGCCTCTGCCCGGCGGGAAGTGTCCTCGTGCCCAGACAGCCGAGCGCGGGCAGTCCCTGCAGCCGGGCGGGAAGCCGAGGCTAGAGAGGTTGACAGCCGCAGCGGCCAGTGGTCCGGGGTCGGGCTGGGAGGGGTGGTGGGGAGCGGGGTCCCGTTCTGACCTCGGGTCTAGGGCGTTAGAACCTCGGGCCGTTGACGGGCCAGCCCCGCTGTGCTTTGCCGTCGGAGCCTGGTTAGACCTCTGGGCATTGCCTCCCGTCATCCGAGCTGGCGGGGGGTGGGGCGGCCTTCCGTGTGGCCCGGCGACCGGGTGGCCCTCGCCTGCTTCTCGGCATTTTCAGGGTCTGGGAGCAGTCGGAGGGAGCAGAGGTCCGCGGTGCGCGGGGGGCAGGCCTGGGCCTCCCGAGGTGGTGACGCGCGTGCTGCTCCGCCTGGCGCTCGGGACACGTGGCCACGCCGGCCCCCCGCCGGGGCGCGCACCCAGGGCTCTCCTCGCTCAAGCAGGGGCACACTCCTCCTGAGGAGGCGTGGGGCCGTCACGGAGCCCCAGCGCCTGCTGGGCGCGTGCTCCCGTGCCAGCGGCTGAGAGGGTGGCGGGGTCTCTGACCCGCCTTCCCAGGGCACCCCGGGGCGTGTGCGCTGACCCCAAGTTTCAGGAGCAGGGGTGCGCTGTGATATCGCCAGGGTGCTTTCCAGGGAGAAATTACACGCCTTCCGCCGTAGCCATGCAACCGGAGAGCGCCCGCCCGAGCCACTGTGTTCTCCGGGGGGTAGCTTCTCGGTTTAGCTGGGTGTTTGCAAACTCCCTCCTGTGAGGAAGGCCGTCCCGAGGCCGACTGGCCGCAGGGCCTTCGCTCCCGAAGCCCCAGTGTCACGGGGTCACTGGGAGCACCGGCTCTCGCGCTGGCACGAGCAGTGGGTGAGGGAGGTGGCCGGCCCCGGGGGACGCCCGCGAGGGGCGGTGTCAGCACGGGTGGCGGCGGCCTCTCTGGGTGGCGGCGAGGGAGCCCCCTTCCCGGCGGGGCCGGTGCCCCGCTGGCAGCCGTCTCTGTGCCCCGTGCAGACGATGACAACCCCCCCGTGTCGTTTGTGAAGTTTTCTCCGAATGGCAAGTACATCCTGGCCGCGACCTTGGACAAGTAAGTGCTTCCGTCTCCGGCGTGGCGTGCGGCCAGGCCCGTCGCCCCCCGGGGCCAGACTGCCAGCGCGAAAGACGGTTCATCCCGCTGGGGCCGGGCTCCGGACGCGGGTGCCGCGCTGGGAGGGCCCGTCTGTGCGGGGGCCGGGTCTCCGGTTGTCGGCTCCGTGGCCGCCGTGGCCCGTCCTGTCCGAGGCGGCGGGGGGCGCGTGGCCTCGAGGTGCTCCCCGCTCTGCCCGGGCACCCTGCTTCTCCCCGACAAGCCTCCGGGCAGATGCCACCGGCCGCCGGCTGCCCTCCCAGGAGGTGGTTGGCGCTCGGCCTCCTGTGCACCGTGGGCTGCCCTCAGGTGGGCTTGCAGGGTCAGCCCCCATGGGAGGGGGAAGGACTGCCCTGGACGGGGCTTCTCCTGTCCCTTTCTGGCAGCAGCGAGGACCCCTTACTGGCCTAGGGACACTGAGTCGCTTCCTTTAGAAAAGTGTCTTTGACCCACAAATGCCTGGAGGTGCCACACTCCGCTCGTGTGTCCTCATGGTACCTGGACACCGTGCGGGGCACCTGCTTCCGGAGGGGGCGGGGCGGCCGCGGGCGAGTGCACAGACCCACCCGCCCCCTCTGCCTTGCAGCACGCTGAAGCTCTGGGACTACAGCAAAGGCAAGGTGAGCGGCGGGCCTGGGCTCGTGGAGGGGTCATGCGGGGTCCTGGGCTGTGGCCAGAGGGGCCCAGAGAGTGACTCTGTCGCGTCGGTTTGGTGCACGTTGCCTGACGGACGACTCGGGTTAAAGCTTGACCTGGGCGGGTTGTGCGGTGGGGGTCACGGTGCTCTCCAGAGACGTCCAGGTGGCTGTAAGATGCTGGGACGGGGCCATCACCTGGGACGCGGGGTGGTCGTGACTGAGCAGACGTCCCCTGGCCGTTTCAGTGCCTGAAGACATACACGGGCCACAAGAATGAGAAGTATTGCATATTTGCTAATTTCTCCGTCACTGGAGGGAAGGTAAGTCGTCTCCCAGCCCAGGAGCTGCTCCCGGCCCCTTCTGGAGACGGGCCTTGTACTCTCACCCACAGAACGAATAGGAATTCCCTGTGTTTTAACCAAAGTGAAGTCACGCCACGCAAAGTGCTGGTGACCCTCACTTGTGTGGGGATGTCCTGTCCCGGCTGCGTGGGGCCCACAGGCTCCGTGGTCACCCTGAGGCTCCTGGGAGCCGGTCCCCGGTGGGTTCAGGTCCCTTGCGGGCAGCCCTCGCCCAACCCTCAGGCCCAGACTAAGGAGCTTATGGTGGCAAGCAGCCGAGCTGCGACCGAGGGCAGGTGTCAAACGTGGCGGCAATGGAGCTGAGAAACCAGCTTCTGTCCCAGAGGCGCCTCGAGGCGCGTGGCGGGCCGTGCGTCAGCCTCTGCACGGGAGGAGGGCAGGGGCTCTGGGCCCCCGCGGGGGCGGGCGTGCCGTGGGGTGCAGGGTGCCGTCCGTCCACATGTGCGCCCCGACCCCGCTTTCTCCCCCCTCGTCTGCAACCAGTGGATTGTGTCGGGCTCGGAGGACAACCTGGTCTACATCTGGAACCTGCAGACCAAGGAGATTGTACAGAAGCTTCAGGGCCACACAGGTGAGCTCGGCATCTGTGCCGCCGCCCTCCCGCGCCTGGTGCCCCGGGAAACCCGGCCCGGCGCGTGTGGGCACCTTGGGCTGCCTGCTCCGCCTCCTCTCCTCTCGCGCAGGTGACTGGGGGACGCTGTCCGTTTGGGGGCTGCTTTCGGCAGGGTGGTCTGGTCCTGGCTCCCGCGGGCTGAGGCCACAGCCTTTAACCCCCTCCTGTCGTCCGGGCTGCCCGGCCCCAAGTCCACGCGGGCGCTGTGGCCTCTCAGGAGCAGCCTGTGGCCTGTCCCGCGTGGAGATGGTGCAGGGGGCGGGGACCCGCCGTCCACTCCGGCTGCTCCGGCTGCTCTCCGGGGCTCTTCCCTGCAGGCCGTTGCTCTTCCCCCGTGCTCAGTGCACAGTGGCGTTGAGCCCTTTGAGAATCAGGTCAGAGTGCCACCCTCTTCCCTGAGAAGGCAGCTCCGGACCCTGGAGGCCGGCAGCGGCCTTCGGCTTCCATCCCCGGCCTGCTGTGCGGGCAGGACGCTCAGAGGCTCACTTGAAGCCACTCAGGCCAGAGGGAAAATTCTGGGGTTCATCTTATTCGAAAGCTACAAACGCATTAACCTGACCGACCCCAAGTGGCAGCTCGCGGGATCTGCCGTCCCCGCCCTGGTGGACTCGCAGAGTTGGCCCCTCGGGGCGTCCTGGGGCCCAGCGCTGGTGGAGGGGGGCAGCCCCGGCTCTGGTCCAGGTGCAGAGGGCGCAGTGTTGACACCGTGAGACCGACAGCAGCCCCCCAGCTGTGCCCCCCGCCCGTGTGGCGCCCCAGCCTCCAGGCTGGGTTCTGGGCTGGGTTGCCCCCGCTGTCTCCCCGCTCCGGCCCCGGGCTCTGCGTGCTGAGTGCGCCGCGGGCGGGGCCCAGGAACCGTTGTCGGCTGTCCGTTTCCAGACGTCGTCATCTCGACGGCCTGTCACCCGACCGAGAACATCATCGCTTCGGCCGCCCTGGAGAACGACAAGACAATCAAGCTCTGGAAGAGTGACTGCTAGGCCCACCGCGCGGAGGGGCTGTCGGGAAGCCCACCCGGATTGGCGAGGGCGCGGCTCTCGGAGGGGCTCCCGTGGTCCAGGCCCGGGGACCGGAGGCGCCTGGGCCTGAGCCACCTCTGGAGACGACTTGGCTGGGGCGTGTCTCCCACTGGAGGGTTCTAGAAGTTGCTGGTGAAGTTTCTCGCCAATTCCTCTCTCACCGTTGGGGAAGAGTTCCTAGTCTGTATTGTGTTCAAAGAGAGTCAACAGAAATTTTTAATTTTTTATTACAAAAAGGTGAAGTTCAATTTACCACGAGTTGTGTGTTTTTCCAGTAACTGTTCTGTAGCGTTTATGCGATTGTATTACCCGGCGCCAGCGCTGTGGCCACGGCTGTGTTGCTGCCACGGCTCGTGGCCGCCGGCCCGGCCCGCGCGACCTCGGGGGCAGCCGCTGCCCGTGCTCAGCAGATGCTCTGGAGACTCTGTCCGGCCTGGAGCAGCAGCCGCGTGTCTGGAGGCTTTCTGGGACGCGCAGGGCGGTGTGCGCCCATGTCCGGGTAAAAAGCCTTCTGTGTTTTGGGGTCGTCGCCCCTGTGCTGTTGCCGTGGCGACCACACTCAGGGCTTCCGCTTGTCCCACGGGTGGTCTCGCGACAGGCAGCGCCTCGGGCTGTAACGAAGGTAGGGCCGTATGCGCGTGTGGCCGCCGAGTTCTCACGCAAAGCTTTCCTCCACGTGGCTCTTCTAGGAAAAGTCTCACCGTTGGCAAGAGGTTGAAAGGATTTTTCTCACGAGACAGGTCCCCCGACTGATGTGCCCACTTTCCTTGTCCACGCGGGGTCCGGGGCCGCAGAGGGCGAGTCAGCCGTCCCCGCGGGCTAATGGCGTGCAGCTGTGGGGCCGCGGGGAGGAGGCGGGAGGCCTAGTTGGGATGGCGCCGGGGACCCTGCGAGGTCGTCCTGTGGACCGTGGCGGACGCTGGCGAGGGCGGGGGTGCGGGCGGCCCGGGTCTGGGGCGCGCAGGCTGGTGCCCGCCCCCGCCGCCAACCGCGGGACCCACGGGCTTGGGAGCCGGCCCCTCGCAGGGAGCTGGGTGTCTGCTGTCATCCGCCCTCCTCGCCCACCCAGCGGCTCTGCTCGCTGGCTCAGGGGCCTCTTCCTGCCGGCGGGAGTGGGGTGTGGGGCGCGCCGGGCTGCAGGGCAGTGTTGTCGCAGAGCCGCTGCCGTCCGCGGGGACCCCTCCCTGCAGCCAGGCCACCCTGGGGTTCCGATCCCGCCTGCGGCCCCGAGACTTTGCTGGGGAGGCGCGTCCCCTGCCTGGTGCCGGGCGCCGGGGCCAGTGCTTGGGCTCCGGGGGTCCCTGCAGATGGGGGAGCGGCAGCCCACCCCCCAGCGGCCGCTGCGGCCCAGACAGGACGGTGGCACCGCTGTCTGGAAACGAGCCTCCCCCCCGTCCCCCCCACCCCGCCCACCATGTGGGAAGAAGTCGTGCGGACACTGGCTGTCGTAGGAGCGAGCTGCTCCGGTGAGAGGACCCCCGTGTCTGCAGTGTCCGCACGGGGGACGCTGAGGCCCCGCGTCGGTGGCGGAGGCCTGGTCTCGGGATTTCCCAGACCTTGAGGTTCTTTGGGTTTTGTTGGTTCCGGTGTCAGACTCGCCCCGGGGGGAGGGGCATGCGTGCAGAGTGCCGTGTCCTTGAATATAGTTTATTTTTTCTACATTTGAACCCTCTGTTGTAGATTTATGTAAAAATGCATTCTCTTTTTGAAAATAAAGAATTTCCTGTCTTGTAACTGTGTCCCCGCGAGAACTGTTTGCCTTTCTTTCCGTGCGGCGGCTTCCGGGGTGGGAGGCGGGCCCCGAGGCGGTGCTGCTTTGCTGCGCAGGCTCTGCAGTGCCACGTGCGCCAGCGGAAGGGTCTTGGTCATTAAAAAATGCCGTTTTCTTACTATGACGATTATTTATTTGTGCTAATTATCAACAGTAGAAAAAAAAGAGGCAAAGATAAGTCACCCAGATGCCTCTTAACACTAACACTGTGGGGAATATCTTCTATTATATTAAAAACAGAAACTTTACTGTGGAACATTTTGAACGTATATAAAAGTGGAGAAAATCCCTGTGTTCTATCATCCAACTTCAAAAACTTTTAACATCTTGTTTCAGGCAACCCTCCCTGGTTATTTTAGTATAAATCCCCAATGTTTTATAACTTAAGCAATGAATTCATGGTATCTCTAAAAGATAATTCTCCAAAAGCATTACCCCAGTACTGTTTTCACACCTAAAATAGGAATTCTTTAATCAAATATCTAGTGTCCAGTTTTCCCTACTCGTCTTAATATCTTAAAGTGTATGTGCCTACGTATGTACGAACAGGTACATGTACACATACGTACGTATACAGCCGTGCACACGTACACAAGCTTGGTGTGAACCGGGCCCCAGCAAAGCCCCCGCCTGTGTTTCCTTCTTGACCCTCCAGGTTCCCCCGTTTCTCGCTGGGCATCTCTGTGGAGACTGGGTCACTCGTGCCCTAGGGGTCCAGGTCCGGGTTTGCTGCCTGCCTGCACCTCCGAGGGGCTGCCGACCACCTTCCCGTCTCCCCGTGTCCTGAGAGCCGGAGTGGCCCGACCGCCACCTCTCTCTGTTTAAATCGTTGGTCAGGTTGCTTCTATTTAATCTGACTGTCACTTTAACTGGGTCCTTAAATGAGCCCTGCACTTAAAACTCGACAGCAGTTTGTGCTCTGCACACAAAGGGGGAGCCCGGTTCAGGGCCTCGGGCCTCGCCTTCCCTGACCACTCCTGCCTGCTCGGCTCACCCCACAGAGGTCACCTGCTTTGGATCTGTCCGCTAAGCCTCTGGAGTGGTCCAGGATGTGAGCTCCTGGGGCTGGGGTCCTCTCCTACCTGGATCAGTGTCCCACGGAGGATGGCTGCTCAATGACTTTGTCCCCCGAATGTCTGTGATGCTGAAGAGACGCACATGGAAACTTGGAAGCCACCGAGGCCTCAGACCTCAGCCTCCTGCGGGACCTGGTCTGGCCACCAGGCCGCCTGCCTAACCTCCCCCGCCCTGCTCCTGCTCCCACGCTGAGACACACCGACAGGAAGTGGAAGCCACCTGGGTGTCCTGATGTCCGCTCCCCGGCCCTGCCCCCCACCCTGTGGCTGGGGATGAGGAGGCGAAGGCACACCTGCCCCAGGTGCAATGATGCCAATACAAGAAAGCTGTGATCCACTTTTTATTATGAAAAATGCCAAGCATCTCATTAAAGACCTAAATGTAAGGTCAGACACTATAAAACTCTCAAGGGGAAAACACAGGCAGAGCACCCCATGACATAAATCACAGCAATACCCTTTTTGATCCACTTCCTGGAGACATGGAAATAAAAACAAAAATAAACAAATGGGACCTAATGAAACTTAAAAGCTTTTGCACAGCAAAGGAAACCATAAACAAGATGAAAAGAAAACCCTCAGAATGGGAGAAAATATTTGCAAACGAAGCCACTGACAAAGGATTAATCTCCAAAATATACAAGCAGCTCATGCAGCTCAATATCAAAAAAACAAACAACCCAATCCAAAAATGGGCAGAAGACCTAAATAGACAATTTCTCCAAAGAAGATATACAGATTGCCAACAAACACATGAAAGGATGCTCAACATCACTAATCATTAGAGAAATGCAAATGAAAACTACAGTGA
Source organism: Kogia breviceps (assembly GCF_026419965.1). Lineage (NCBI taxonomy): Eukaryota > Metazoa > Chordata > Mammalia > Artiodactyla > Physeteridae > Kogia > Kogia breviceps. Next base: position 2,547,101 of record NC_081317.1, read on the forward strand.
GGTATCACCTCACACCGGTCAGCATGACCATCATCAAAAAGTCTACAAACAATAAATGCTGGAGAGGGTGTGGAGAGAAGGGAACCCTCTTGCACTGCTGGTGGGAATGTAAATTGATACAGCCACTATGGAGAACAGTATGGAGGTTCCCCAAAAAACTAAAAATAGAACTACCATAGGACCCAGCAATCCCACTACTGGGCATATACCCTGAGAAAACCATAATTCAAGAAGAGTCGTGTACCACAATGTTCACTGCAGCACTATTTACAATAGCCAGGACATGGAAGCAACTGAAGTGTCCATCGACAGATGAATGGATAAAGAAGATGTGGCACATATATACAATGGAATATTACTCAGCCATAAAAAGAAATGAAATTGAACTATTTGTAGTGAGGTGGATGGACCTAGAGTCTGTCATACAGAGTGAAGTAAGTCAGAAAGAGAAAGACAAATGCCATATGCTAACACATATATATGAATCTAAAAAAAAATGGTCTTGAAGAACCTGGGGCAGGACAGGAATAAAGACACAGACCTACTAGAGAATGGACTTGAGGACATGGGGAGGGGGGAGGTAAACTGTGACAAAGTGAGAGAGTGGCATGGACATATATACGCTACCAAATGTAAAATAGCTAGCTAGTGGGAAGCAGCCACATAGCACAGGGAGATCAGCTCAGTGCTTTGTGACCACCTAGAGGGGTGGGATAGGGAGGGAGGAGATATGGGGATATATGTATATGTATAGCTGATTCACTTTGTTATACAGCAGAAACTAACACACCATTGAAAATCAATTATACTCCAGTAAAGATGTTAAAAAAAAAAATGCCAAGCATCTCAAAGAGCCGAGAAAGTAGAGTCGCATAGGTGTTTGCCTACGCGGCACACACATGTATCACACAGCCGTGTATCGCACACCCCGCCTATGCACCCGCGCGCGTCACGCCCACGTGTCGGCGTGGACACGTGCAGCACATTGTGTAGCGATGCAGCCCCGTGTACCACACGCCCTTGTGTCCGCACAACGGAAAAAACAAAACAAAACAAAACAGTGGTTAGATGCCACGAAGTAAGTGGCAATGCCTTAACCGTATGCGTGTTGTTAGACCCGAAGGCCTCTTCCATCCTTGTCAAGGGGAGTGCTAACCTTCTCTCCTTTCATACAACACAGCTTCACTTTTGCGTGCTCCGAATTTAAGGGTCCGTGTGCTTGCCGCCTTACGCTTACGGCGACTTCGGGTTCGCGCCTCAGACACGCTGGTAAAAGCGGTCGCATCCAACGAGGAGCCGCGAATAAGTCTTTTCTAAGTCGATATCTTATTTTAGCGCGATGAAAAAACTTCTTTTTCGTTTTCTAATATATTCATAAAACCAGCCAATCAGAGGCTGAGAGGAATACTCGGAAGTCCGAGCGTCCTCAGGAAAATAGATTCCCCCGGAAACAAAACAGGGTTGGCGTGCACTTCCTACAGCGACACGCCTCGCGGAAATGGCTCGGAACTTTCTGCGGAAATGGAAGTGGTTGGTAGCGAATCAGAGGACGAGGAAGGAAGAGCCGCTCCACGGACATCCGGACGCGGCCCTGCGCTTGGAACTGTGGGTGCGGCGGGAGCCGGGGCGCGGTCTGCGCATGCTCCCAGCCTACGCCACTCGTTTTCCGCGCATGCTCTTAGCCCGCTCCTCGCCATCCTTGAGCCGACGGTTCGAACCCCGGGGAGGGATGGAGTCTGCGCGGAGCCGGCTTCTGCTCTTCCCTTCCGTCCTTTCCCTAGAGTTTTAAGATTTAAATCCGATGCTTCGGGTGCTGGCCGTCCCCACAGTGTAGACGGTGGGGCCATGCGGCCCCGGGCCGAGGCGGTGACGCGGCGCCTCCCCACGGCTGCGGGCGCGTGGTTTCCCGGCCGGACGCGCGTGTGCGCTGGGCTCCGTGCGGCGGGGGGCGACCCTCCGATGAACTGTGCGGGCTGAGAAAGGCGTGTGTGCGTGTGCATGTGTGCATAAGAATATGTGCATATGTGTGCAGACACGCCTGCGTGTCCACAGTGTCCGTGCACGCCCAGGCGTCCACGAGCGCGCTCGTCCACACCGTGTATGCGCGCACAGACAGCACAGAAGGGCAGTGGACAGAAGGGGTGGCCGGTGGGTCCAGCCAAGGGACGCTGAGCTGGCTGGGGTGGACCCGGCCTGCAGGAGGCTAGCAGTGTTCCCCACCCAGTTCTCCTTTGAGAAGTTTCCGAGCAGCCGGTTAGTTACAGGTGGAGAGCTAACCACGTGCGCACGGGAGAGCTCTGCCCAGTTTGCAGAGCATCGTGGGAGAGAAGAGCCGAGGGCGTGACCAAGGGACAGGCAGGCAGCCACCGGGGACTGGGTCAGCTGGGAGTGGGTGTGCGTGTGCTCTGGGCAAGGCCCTGACCTGCCCTGTGTCGGTGCTCCCAGGTGCAGCACGGGGCCTGGGTGTCACCCTGGAGCCGGTCAGTACAGTGGGCAGCTGCAAGGGGCATCAGTCCTGTCTCAGTCACTGCTCTGTCCAGCTGCCCACACCGTTCCAGCGGCCGGGCTTCCTTAGTCCCAGACCTGCGGAGCTGTAACTCTTCACTTAGGACAAGCCACTGCAGGCCGTGCTCAGCACCCACTGAGCACCCAGTGGCCCTGCGCTAACGTCCTCCCGTTTCACGCCCCTCCCCCACGAGGTTGGTGCCATGAGCACCGACACTTGATAGCTGAGGACACAAGCCAGAGTGGTTGGGTGACGTGGACATCACACCTCCAGGGGGGCAGCAGAGGGGTTAGAGCCGGGCTGCGGGGTGAGGGTTGGGGAGTCCGCTTGTGCCAAACTGTCCTGCTCCATGGCCGGGACTTCTGCGCACAGCACCTCTGCCTTGGGCCTCCTGGGACCCTCTGGTCTGGGCACATGGGAGGGTCCAACCAAAGTGGCCCGGGGCCCCAGTGATGTCACCTCCTGCCCATCGACAGGCCACATGGGTGGGGCCTTGCCCTTCCCTTGAGTCTGCAAGCTCCTGGTCCTCATTGGCTTGGAACAAAGGGGCAGCTGGCTCCTCAGGAACCCCAGACCAGGCCTCTCAAGCTTTAGGCTGACTCCAAACCACCTGGTGTTAAAATGTAGATTCCTGGGCAGAGTCTGAACCTGGGGGCGTGTGTGTGTGTGTGTGGGGGGGGGTCTAGGGGCAGGCCTGGGAATCTGCATTCACGAAGTCTTTGGGGCCCCCACCTGCTGCCCCACTCTTGACGGCCTGTCTTTGCTCTGGGTGGAGAGTGGGTGACTCCACTGCTTCCAGGCAACTTCAAGATGATGACACAGACGGGAAGAATTTGCAGAATAAGGTGGAGGCTGCCTGTGAGGGAAGGTAGCCAGAGGGTCTTCGCAGTGTTGAGAGGACCAGCCGGGAAGGCCCCGGGAGGAGCAGCTCGTTCCCGGGTCTGGCGCCGACGTGGGTGCCTGGGCTGCATTGATTGAGGCTGCTTTTCCGGGCGCCTGCTGGTGCCTCCAGGGCCCCTGATCATCATCCAGCCCGATCTCACCGGGAACGGAACTCACTAGACCATCCCCAGGGGTTGTTCCTAAAGGCCCCCGCGTGGGATCAGGGGCTACACCCAGAAAAGTCCCAGAAGTAAGAGAAGGCGAGATCACCCACCTGACCTGCCTGTTTTGCAGAAGCTGAGGGAGAGGAGGGGCTTGCTGAGTGCCCCCCCCCCGCCCGTTGTTTCTTGGGTGGTTGGGGGAAGGACCCAGACCCAGATGGTGGGAGTGTGGGGTCCCCTCCAGCCCTGGCGAAGCCCGAGGCCTGTGTGAGCCTTTTCCCTGCGAGTGTCCTGGCGGAGATGCTAGATTAAATACCAATGCCTGGTTAGATTGGAATCTCAGGTAAACAGCACTAAAAGTGTCAGTATGCCTCAGATATTTTATGGGGCGCGCTTATACTAAAACGTATTCATTGTTGCTCTGAAATTGTCCTGGATTTTCATTTGCTATATTTGGCAACCCCAGGAACAGGGGAGGGGGCGCTCTTGTCATCTGCCTGGGAAGCAGCCCCTCCCAAAGTGTGCTCCAGGGACCACTATGCAAAAAAGGGAAGGTGCCCTATGGAAAGAAGGGAAGGAGCTTGTTTGGGGAATTATGTGTTGAACCAAGTTGCAGAGTCCTTCTCCACCCCGCCCCCCTTTTTAAAAAAAAATTTATTTTATTTATTTTTGGCTGTGTTGGGTCTTCATTGCTGTGCACGGGCTTTCTCTAGTTGCAGCGAGCGGGGGCTGCTCTTTGTTGCAGTGCAGGGGCTTCTCATCGCCGTGGCTTCTCTTGTTGCAGAGCACGGGCTCTAGGTGCACGGGCTTCAGTAGTTGTGGCTCGCAGGCTCAGTAGTTGTGGCGCCCGGGCTTAGCTGCTCCGCGGCATGTGGAATCTTCCCGGACCAGGGCTCGAACCCGAGTCTCCTGCATTGGCAGGCAGATTCCGAACCACTGCGCCACCAGGGAAGCCTCCCCCACCCCCTTTGTAAAGGAAAGCCTGCTGGGGGGCCATGGAGCTTGTGAAAATGAGGGCTGGAGGTGGGGGGTCATTTAGTCATCCATCTTGGCTCATGGGCTGGTGGCATGCAGGTCTGTGCAGGAGGGAGAAGAGAGGGCCCAGGGGAGGGAAGAAAGCAGAGGAGGAAGGGGGAGGAGGAAGGCCAAAGACGGGAGGAGACTGAAGGGCCTCAGTGGCTCTTGGATCCATCCAGATGGGCCAGGGTCCACACCAGGGCACCCCCTGGTGGCGGCCACCGGATTTGCCAGCACAGAGCTTGGATGGTTGGCTCTGCAAATGCAGCCCCGTTGCAGTCCCTCAGTCCACCTGTAGCCCTGGGGAAGCAGTCCACAGTGGGCACTGAGTCGACGACTTCAGGCAGAGATCCGGGTTATTCAGAGCCAAATAACTCTGCTCCTACTCTGAGTATAACACTCGTATTTCCAGGTACAGGTGGCCTTGGAGAGCTTGAGTTTTCCAGCTCTCTGGTGAAGTCTGCACCTGATCTGGAGAAATGTCAGGGTCAGGAGTGAGGCAGCTGGAGGAAGTCTGAGGCAAGTTTGGGCCCCCAAATGTGGCCAGTTCCCTTTCCCAGAAACCCACCTGTGGGACGGCCCAGCTCTGCTTGTTTCACAACTCGGGCTTCTTGGCACCTGCACGGAAGGGCGGAGCCATCGATGGCAATGCTCTTCCCACCGCCAGCACCGTCCTGCAGAGCTAGGGATTTGCTGGGATGAGAGCTAACTCTTGATTCAAGGCTCTGTCTCGACGCATCCTACTGTCAGCATCCGTGGGCCGCGTGGGGTGAGGGTGGGCGGCTATGGGGGAGCCCGGCCCCTGCCCTGCTCACCTCCAGCTCACAGACCTCTGCCTTCTGACCAGGCGGCCCCTAAGCCCTTTCCAGCTTCCTGGGAGGTCCTCGGCTGGGCGCGGGAGAGCAGTGACATTCCCAGCAACGGTGACAGGCCCTGAGGGCTCGTCGCCTTTTGGAATGGAGACCTTGGTGACCCAGAAACCTTCTGGGGCCGTCACGAGCCTTTCGGAGTGACTGCTGGGGCTCACAGCATCAGCTTCAAGGCCATTGCTAGCGGCCACCACCTCGACTTGGGGCCTTTGGAATCGGGGAGGCCCCAGCCTGGGGGTACCCCTGTCCACTGGCTCCTGTCTTGCTGGCCTTGGAGTGGCCGGTGGGTTGCCCCCTGGGTGGTGGGTTTCTGCCCCTTGCCTGTTCTTTGCTCTCTGTAGGAAGGGACACCCCAAGGCTGGGCATCCACCCCAGGAGGTCCCTCCTGTGGGAGCGGCGCTGGGTGGGCGGGGAGCTCGGGCTTTCTCCTCCACCAGGGGGCGGGGTTGTACCTCTCAGGGTCTGTGCCGCCGTGATGGAGCTGGGGCACCAGGCCCTGGGGGAGGGGAGGGGGAGGGGAGGGGGAGGGGCCTACATCTCACCTTCCCTAAGCCTCAGCTCAGCCCCTGGAGCGGAGCCTACTTTCTTGTTCAGAGTCTGGCTCTCTGTGGCCCTGGGCAGGTCACCTCACGGCCGAGCCTCAGTTTCCTCCCCTACGGGACTGGAGCTCAGGGCCTGGCTCACAGGGAGGGTTCAGTAGAGGGTGGCTGTTACTGTCCTATTTTCCAGGTAGAGAAACCGAGGCTCAAGGCATTTCCAGGATACCTGAAGGTGGTATCCCCAGGTACGGCAGGCAGTGGGGTCTGGAGCCCAGGCTCTTGGGCCCCCAGAGGCACCAGAGGTACCGGGAGGTACTGGGAGGTGCTGCGGGCTGGTGGGGAGACGTCAGATTTGTGCATTCCTGACATGCGCCAGACACACAAAATCTCTATCCATGTGTAGCCTGGACACTTTTCCTGGAGTTAATTCTTTCAAGTCCATTTTTTTCCTCATTATACATGGTATACCTACTCGTTGCACGTGCATTTAAAACCACGCAGGAGCAAAATAACGCTACCTCTTACCGACCAACCATTTCGATCAGCACACTTTTTGCCTTTTGTTTTGTTTTGTTTTGTTTTGCGGTACACGGGCCTCTCACTGCTGTGGCCTCTCCCGTCGCGGAGCACAGGCTCCGGACGCACAGGCCCAGCGGCCATGGCTCACGGGCCCAGCCACTCCGCGGCCCGTGGGATCTTCCCGGACCGGGGCACGAACCCGCGTCCCCTGCATCGGCAGGCGGACTCTCAACCACTGCGCCACCAGGGAAGCCCCCAATTTTTGCATTTTTACTGGTTTCCTGTTTCCTAGAAATTACTGTGTTGTAAAATAGGTTTGCAATGACTTGAGGTATACCCTAGGCAGGGCCGGCGGTAATCTTTTTTTTTTTTTTTTTTTTTTTTCCCAATTTCAAAGCCTCACAATTTTTCCTGGCGGTAGAGGACTCATCGAGAGGTCTGCTGTGCAGAGGAGGGAGGGAAGGTCCAGATAAGGGGACTAACTTTCCAGATTTTTCTCTGTTAATGGGCCCAGATGGTTTAAGACGGGATAGTCTTGGCAGGGCTGAGACTCTGCCCCTCTCATCCTGGTGCTTCTGAGGAGGAGGTGTGTCTCTGTGCCAAAGTACAAAGTTAGTGCTGTTTCTTTTTGTCCCCAAGAGCTGTTAGGAAATTGATGCTGTGTCTTGCAGTTGATGGCGGGAGGGAGAAAATGTGATCTTTGAAACCTGCTTTTTCCCTCTGCGGTGTCTGGAGCCTCCGGGCAGGCAGGGTGGCGATGTCCCCCAACCGTCCCTCCGAGGGATGCCCCCAGGTCGCTCGGCCAAGCCCACAGGGAGGGTGATGACGGTCCAGGGGGTGAGGCCTCTCCTCGGGGGCTGCTATTAATAAAGTGACCGCTGAGCCCCAGATGTGTGGAAGGAGGAGGGGACCGAGTGTCTCCAAGGCTGGCGTTCGGCCGGAGGCCTTTCTTGCGTGACCGTCCGGCCTCCCGGGCCCTCCGGTTCTGCCCTGGGCCCCACGGCCCCGATGGACAGGAAGCTCCTCGGGGACCAAGCACGGCGACTGCCCTTCCTCCAGGATATAAATGTCCCAGGACCAGCTCCCTGCAAGCGTCCTGAGGCCCCGAGGGAGGGAGCCTCAGGCCTGGGGGGCCAGGCGGGACCCAGACACAGGTCACCCGCCCTCCAGGAGCTGGCTCCCAGCTGCTCCACAACTTTCTCGGGCTGCCCTGCTGCCCGGCTCCACTTACAGGCCCCAGAGGCAGCCTGGCAGAGGCACCTGGTTTATTCCTCTTCTCATTCGGTCATTTGTGGGACAGAAGAGGGGACCGTGTCCACGTGCCAGGAGTCCTTCCCCTCGCTGGGGAGACAGGGAAGACGTGATGGGGGCCGTAAATGGCGTTTGTGTGTCTCGTGTCCTCTGCCTCCGCGTGCCGTCCTCCTGGGCCCGGGCCCGGGCCCTCGGGTTTCAGGAAGCAGAGACAAACGTTTCAACGAGCCATTGCCGGAACAACTTGGCCGACAAGAGTCTGTGCGGGGCCACGTCCCGCACCTCGTCTGGGCCCGCAGCTGCGCGGGCTGCTCTGTCTCGCTTTCCCCTTGGTCCGCGCACAGCTCTGCTGCCCTCGCCCCGTGGGTGAGATGCTCACGCCGGGCCCCGCAGCCGGGAGGAGTGGCGCTGGCGGCCATCCCACCGTGGCCCCTGGCTGGGCATCTGGGCTCTTCCCAAAAGGCTGCAGGGATGTAGCCGCTGGGGCCTGGGTCTGGTCCCTCCGGTTGGAATCTGGAAAAACTCTTGCTGGAGGGAGAAGCGAGCACTCCCAGCACTGTTAAAAGGACCCACCTAGCCTGGCGTGGATAATCACCAGTGACTCTCATCACTCTTCTGTCCCCCGGCAGAGGCCCCGTCCTGTCCCCCTGGACGGCGGGTTGGGGTCACGGAGCCCTGGAGGCCCGGCACGGAACACAGTCTTCTTAGTTCTTGGCCCTGGTGGGTCAAGTATGGCAGGGGTGCTGGAGGACTCAAAATGATGAAACAGGGCTTCCCCGGGGGCGCAGTGGTTGGGAGTCCGCCTGCCGATGCGGGGGACGCGGGTTCGTGCCCCGGTCCGGGAGGATCCCACGTGCCGCGGAGCGGCTGGGCCCGTGAGCCGTGGCCGCTGCGCCTGCGCGTCTGCAACGGGAGAGGCCACGACGGTGACAGGCCTGTGTACCGCAAAAAAAAAAAAAAAAAAGCTAAAAAAAAAATGATGAAACGTTTACACACCCTTCGCTTGGGGCCCCCAAACTCACCCTTAAGAGTGAGACTGGAAAGAATTTAGCTTCAAAAAGGCTGCCAGACGGAGCACGGCTGACCCAGGAGGAAGTGGCAGAGGCGCCGGCTGGCTGCCCCCCTCCCGCTCAGGCCGATCAAAACCGCCCCGCCCTCTGAGTGCAGGCTGCGACCAGGTGCTACGCGGAGGATTTCCACCCCTGGGACCTGGGCGTTGCTTTCTCCAGGTGACAGAGGAGAAAGCTGAGGTTCAGAGAGGACCCCCAGCCAGAAGAGAACAGAGAGGGATTTGAAGGCAGCTTCGGGTAACTGCAAAGCCCGGGCTAGCCCCTGCTCTCTACCAGGGGAACGAGACTTCTACCAAGAGCCAAGCCCCCAGCCCCACACGGGGCTCTGGTCCCACCCCCTGGCCAAATACTGTGGGATGTCTGCTAGAGGTCTCCCCCAGGGCCGGTGTGCACAGCGCCTAAAGTCTCCGAGAAGTCCTGTGGGAAAGAATTCTGCTCCCCGTTGCCCGCCCAGCACTTCCCAAAGGCCCGTCCCCACGGAGCAGCGCCGATAGCACCCCGTCGTGGATCTCGGGCTCCACAGACACGCACTGGGAAGAGAGCTGCCCTGTAGGGAAGGAGGAGGAAGGCTGTGAGCTCTGCAAAGCGTGGGGGCGGACTGGCCTCTCCTGCCCCCAGGTCCTTCCCCGGGCGGGGCGGGGGCAGGCCGGTGAGGACGGGACCGCCCAACCGGTTGCCCCTGGAACGCCCGACGGCCCTCTGTAGGAGCCTCAGGGCCCTGGGGCGAGACCTTCCCCTCTCTGCACCCCTCTTCTCAACGGTGAATGGAGATGGAAACGGTGCGCACCTTTCAGGGGAGACACGGGGGAAGACCTCGCCCAGCAGTGGTTGTAGACGCTCTTCATTCAGGGGACCAGTGCTTATGGAAGCACACCCCCGGCAAGAAGACATCCCCCAAAGGCACACGACGCTACCTCCTGGAGCTTCAGGCCTGGCAGGGAGCCGGCAGTGAACAAATGACTCCTGGAATAGGTTCGTGAGGGTTCCCGGGGCTGAGGGAACTAGTCTGGGGGGCGGGCAGGGAAGGACAAGACCTGGAGTCGGAGTCAGGGTTTGCCCAGGAAAGAAGGAGAGGGCTTTGGGGTGAAGACACGGCCAGTGTAAAGGGCCTGGGGCAGGAAGGAGCCGCGCCCTCCAGGACCGAATGCAGCAGGAGAGATGCACAAGAGCACCCGGGGAGGAGTCGGGCAGGCTGCAGAGCCAGCAGGGGGAGGGGCCCGGCAACAGGATCGGATTCCCCAGGGCGACAGCGGGCAGCGTGGAGGAGGTGGTGCAGTGAGTCACTGCGGTCGGTCGTCCGGCTGGGACGTGGGGGGCTGGTCTGCCCTGGGAGCCGTGGGCTCTGCCTCAGTGCTGCTCCCAGCGTCAGACAGCCCCTGCCCTGCCCGCCCATCTTGTCCAGGGCCGCAGGGTGCTGCACTTCGGGAGGCTGGCGGCTGCTCTGCCCACGTGTCCCCTCGGGGAGGCGGTCAGCCCAGGGCCCTCTCCCAGCAGCCTCTGCTCCTCCCAGCCAGCCCCACTGGCCCCAGATGCAGCAGACGCTACTCTGGAGAGGGCTGAGAAGCGTATGTTGGAAATTCGGGGGTGCGGTTCTGGATACGCACTCTGGATGGCAGGGGCCCAGGCCTGGACCGTCACTGCGCCGGGCTCGGAGGGGGTGCCCTGGGGGTGACTGGGCGTCAAGCGTAAGGCTGCCCTGGGTGAGGGAGGCGGGAGTCACCGCTGCAGCCTCTGCCCTACTTGCGGCGTCTCCCTGTACCGTGATGGTGGTGGGGGCAGCAGTGTCCACTGCCGGGCCCGGCTCCGTGCCAGCTCGGGCCTCCCCAGGACCACGAGGTAGGCGGCGGTCTCCCCTTTATGGGTGAAGGAAGCAATCACAGGAGGGGATCACTGCAGAGTAGCGGGGGGGTGTCATCTTTTGGGTCACGTGCCCTAACCCGGACTTTCTGTGGACAGCGAGGGCTCAGCCCCAGAGGCAGGCATGACTGAGAAGGTCCCACAGAGGGCGGGGCCGGAGGGGTAGAGGTCAGGGGGAGGCGTGGACACTGCTGGCCCGGCCCAGCTCACTGAAGCATCCTGCCCTGACCTGATGACACTGCTGTTGCCCCGGCAGCTCTGCTATTTCTGGCCCCTCTGAGCCTTGGCCCCATCATGTCCCCAGCTCCCTGCAGGCTCCGCTCTTGGCCCGCTGCCCACAGAGGGGACAAGAGCCACGCGGGACCCCTGAGCTCGCTGCAAAGACAGGGAGGTGGTTACGGTGTACCCCCCACTAACCAGGCCAGATGTCAGGGTGCGGCCAGAGCCTACAGTAAAGGCAGGAAGGCCCGGTTCTGCTCTCCGGGCTCTCTGCGAGGATGGAGAAGGGTCGTCTCCGGCTCGGGCTCCGGGGTCCCGCCCACCGGGCTGCACCCCGCTGTGTCCTCGGTGGGGTGGGGAGGGGCACATGAAGCTGTCTGCCCGGGGCTCCTGCAGCTGCTGTAAGAAAGCACCACAGACTGGGGGGATGAAAACCACAGAAACACGTGCTCTCCCAAGTGCTGGAGGCCTGAAGTCTGAAATCCAGGTGGGGCAGGGCCGCACTCCCTCCAGAGGCTCCAGGGGAGGGTCCTTCCTGCCTCTTTCAGCTGCTGGGCGCCCAGGCGTCCTTGGCTCACATTCACAGGTTCCAGGGGACATATCTCTGTGGGGCCAGCATTCACCCCACTATACTCTCCAAGCCTCAGTCTCCACATCTGGAAATGGGCCCATCGTGAAGACCGCATGGGGCTGAGCAGAGCAAGCTGCTGTTTCTGTGCCCAGCCTGGACCTCCTCCTTTACCCTCAGAGGGCTCAGTCCCCTCCAGTGACGAAGCCCCTCCTCGGGGGTCAGGACCTGGGTCTTGGCCCTGCTCCGTCACCAGTCCCTTGGAGACCTTGGGGACATTGCTCCTGCGTCTTTGAAATGGGAAGATTCCTGCTGGGGGTAGGGGGATGGAGTCCTAGGCCTTTTAGACTCTGAGAGAAGCCTGTTCCCGCTCCACAAAAATGCTACTACGTTCACGATTCCAGGGGCTCAAAGCCCCCCAGAACCTGGGTTCATTTCGTGCTATCCTTTCAGCCCAGAATGAAACATGGAGGCTGGCGAAGCTGTGTAGGCAGCTGGGAAGCAGAACAGTGCACTGGCCCTATAGCTGAGGCTGGGCTTCCGCCTTCAGGCCTGAGGGCAGGAAAGGAGGGCTGGGGCCAGGCTGCAGCTCTGCCCAGGGCCCCTCGGCCCTGAAGGTGTGGCCGTGGGCCTTTTCCTCACCAAACCGGCTGGCAGCTGCCCCAGCCCGCAGCCCCCTTGGCCAGCAGTGAGCACCGCCGTACTGCCGCAGGCTCCCCGCGGCCCCGGCTCGCAGAGCGGCTGGCCGGCCAGCCGACGTGCCGCGTCCGCTCACCCCTCCCTGCCCTATTCCCTTGTTTATTTAGCCTGGAGTAACCCCTGCGTTGTCTCTGCTCAGCTGGGAGCCAGCATCCTCCACACTTGGCCCATGACCTTGGGATTCTGGGCCCAGGGCTCCTCTTCCCTTCCGGGCTGGTGTCCAGGGTGGGCCTGGGGGACCGGAACACGCGGCCGTGTGCTGACCACACCAGGCAGCAAAGCGTGGACTGAGCGTGGCCGGGGCCTCCTCCCCCGCGTCTCCTCCTCTGTAAAAGGGGGTGACCCCGCCTGCCGCCAGGGGCCCCGAAGGGTGCACAGTGGGTGTGACCCTGAGTGCAGCAGGCATTTCTGTGCGAGCGAGGGCACATCTTGGGGCTCGGGGACGTGAGCAAGCCCTCAGCTGGGGGCTCGCGGGAAGGTCTCATAGAAGGAGAGGTGAGTGGACGTCTGGCTCTGGTGGGCGTCACCTTCCAGAAGGAGGAGACTGATTAAAACACAGGGAAAATGAGGAAGGTACGCAGGACAGGAGGTGGACGGGGTTGAATGCATCTGGGAGGTCAGGGAAGGCTTCTCCTGATCCAGCTTCCATCGGAAGGCGAGGACAGAGCTAGCCACACGGTGATCTGGAGAAAGGGAATCCTGGGCTGGCACGTGCAAAGGCCCTGGGGGGGGGATGAGCTTGGTGGAGGAAAACAGATGAGGCTGCAGGGGTGGAGCTCAGGAGGGCCTCAGGGCCTCCTTTGCTGCCGTCTTTGGGCTCAGCCCCCTCTGATCCTGGCCCCAAGCTCTGAACGTCCTGGCCCCCATACTGGGCTCCTGACACCTGCCATGTGGCCCTGAATCCATCAACCCCTGGGCGCTCATCCTTCCTTACACCTCACCTCGCGTCCCCCGGCTCAGCTTCCACGTCTAAGGGTGAAGCTTAGACGCACCCACGTGCCTGCCTCCCCTGCTGCCACCGCCGCCCTACCCTGGGCTCTGCCCTGGTCACTCCTGGGGCATCCCCTCTTTGATTGCCGCCTCCCTCCCAGGCTGCTCTTCTGCTGCTGCGGCTGCCGTCACGCCCAGAACCCCGTCCCCACGCCCCCCCGTCACCCCATTCCTCCACTCCCCTTACCCAGGGGCCCCTGACGAGGCGTGTTCCCCTTGCAGCCCTGCCCCCTTTCGCCCAGGAAACCCTCCAGTCCCCCCCCAGCGTGGCTCCGCCTTCTCCAAGGGTCACCTGCGCAGACCCCCATCCTCTCTAACTGGACCGTCTTTACCCTTCCTTCTTCCACGTGGCTGCGGAGCCCTCCCTGCCGGGACCCCTGCGGTCTGCGCGTGTGCTTGGCCTCCGGTGCTGGTGGGTCCCGGTCTCCCCCCTCGGCTGTCTGCACTCCTTCGAGGCATCGTCCAGGCCTCGGCTTCTAGTCCCTTCCGTGGGCCGACGACCCCATCCCCCTCTCCCTTCAGCTCCCGCACCGGGGTGTCCGCGACACGTCCAACCAGGAGTCCCCAGGCCACCCCGTTGCCTGCCGCCCCCGGGCCAGTTCCCCGCGCCGTCGGCCCCTCGTTCACTGACGGGAGAGAACGGAGGAGGGAGAAAGCAGGTCTCCGCGCTGGCTCTGGACTGAGCAAGCGAGGGGCAGGCTCCCGGCAGGCAGAGGGCGACGTGGCTTGGACCTCACAAGCACCCGTCCGCCCAGGTGTCCCTCCCGGACGCACGCTGCCCTGGGGGTCCCAGGAGTTTCACGACCGGCCCGGGCGGCGCGGGGGGCCGATGGCGATGCCGCTGGAGGGGTGGGTGGGCGGGCCTCCAGCGGGGTCCCCCCTGCCTTTCCGGCTGCGATGTGGGAGCAGCGGATAGAGCTGCCGCCTGTGCACCAGGTCCGGCGCACGTGCCCGGGGTGGCGCGCGAGATTCCAGTGCCAGGTCCTGAAGGCGGACCGTCAGTTCCCGCGCTGAGAAGGCGGTCGGTCACCTGGCGGTTTCAAAGGCCACTGCCGCTGACGTGGCCCCAGCTCCCTCCGATTTCACCCTCGGAGACCCTGGGGCGGGGGGAGTCAGGTGTCACCCCCTCCCCAGGTGAGCTCCGAGGCCCTGTGACCTGCTGAAGATCACGCGGTCGGTTCCAGGCCAGGTGCCTTTCCGTGGCCCGTTTCTGGGCTCTGAGGAGAGCTTTGGAAAAGAGGGAAGTTTTAGCATTTAGTTGTGGGAAAAACCCCTCAAATATTCAGTATACAAAAAATGAAACAGAAAGAATAGAAAAGTGAAAAAGAGGGAATCAGTTCTACCACCCAGAGACCACAGAATTTTGGTATAGGTCTTTGCGCCTTTCGTGCGTGTGTGTGCGTGTGCGTGTGTGTGAAAATTGCCCTGTTTCCTTCCAGGACAATAAACGGGGAAACTGAGTACCTTTTCCCTCCATCTCGTTAATTTTAGGTATTAACAGAACAATCACTGCCAATTCGTGACGGGTAATCTAGACACGTCTTCTCTCCTCTAACTCTTGACTTTTGTGGAGTGAAACCCTTTGAACTGCTTGTTGACGATAAGTGAATTGGTATTCCTGTCCTTTGCCCGTTTTTTACCTGATGGGGTAACCATCTTCCTTACGTGCTTGTGGGACCCTTTTCTATACTAATAACAGAAAATCTTTCCCAGCCGTATATGCAGCAAGTGCTTCTCCAAGTTTGTCTTTTTCGCCCTTTGGCTCCGTCTGTAATTTGTCTTTGGAGTTTGAACATTAACGCTTTTCTGGATCCGTTCAAGTTGCTCTTTCCTTGACGGTGGTCACGCTGGCGTGCGTTGGGTGGGGGGGCCTTGGGGAGGGGGCCGCCCCTGGCCGGGCGCCGTCACTGTGAGGCTACGGCGGGAGGGGAGGACTGTTCTCTGAGACTGGAGCCCGCGCCCCTGGGGGCTTTCTGCCGGGGCGGGCTGGGGACGTGCCCCTGCCATCGAACTGTTCCTGGAAACGCATTTCGTGGTGGGACAGTTTGGGGTCATCCCTTTTGGCTCCTGTCAACCTAAACAGGACATTCTGTGCAGTAACGGAGATTATGCTTTGTTTGTTTGTTGGAAAATCAAAGATATGTGAACGGGTGTGGGTGTGCGTGCAAGCGTGTGGAGGGGAGCGCAGCAAGACTCACCCAATTAGCAGTTAAAAAAACGCCTTTCGACCGTCCTCAAAAATCCACTTCCTTTTCAGTGCGGAGCGCCGAGGGGGCCGGGCCCCTCCCCGAGCCCTCAGCCCTCCCATCGTGGGAGAGCCCTGCCGGCGGGGGGCGGGGGGAGGCTGGGAGGCAGCGAGCAGAGGGAGGGTTGGCCGAGGGCAGCGCACGGGTGGCCGAGGCACCCGGGCTTCCCCTCGGCATCCGGCGGCTCCCCCAGCGTAGGCGAAGACAGGAGTCCTTGAGCCGTGTCCAGCACATTCTGTCGAGTCAGGTAGAGGTCGCGCTTGCTCCGGACAAAGGCTGCTTGGCCAGCACCACGCCCTGGTTGGGGGCCACTGCCTGTGTCTCTCTTCAGACCCACTTTACAGATGGGGAAGCCGAGGCCTGGCGATGGGGTCAAGATGCCCAAAGCCACAGAGCCGGTGGGAGCCCTGGCAGGCCGGGGTCCCCGCCGCCCCGCCCCACAGCCCGCCAGGGCTGTCTCTGCCCCATCACTTGCCTGTGTCGGAAACAGACGCCCTCTTGCCACTCAGGGGTGGTCAGGCTCACAGCTCCAGGTTTTGCCGCCATGAGATGGGGGAGAGGCCTCCAGCCTAGGGTCCCATGGCAAAGGGTCCCATCAGACGGTGAGAATACGGTCGCTGGCAGGCGGTTGGTGCCCAGTCAAAGCTGGTGACGACAGACGAGAGTAGAACTGATTTCACCTTGTGATTGTTTGGACATTAATGATTCACATGAGGCTCCGGCCTGGGGAGGAAGGGCTGATTTCACGCTCTCATGATGGACCTGTTGGGGCAAGTACCCTGCCTCCCCAGTAAACCTTCGGCCAATCGGCCGACCGAGAAGCCGTCAGATGGCCGATCTCCCAGGGATGTCTAGAGTGGGCCCACCTCACACGTCCCTGTAACCTCCCTAGGTGATGAGATTGGGGTCCTGGCACCAGGTCCCTGGACTCCTGGGGACGGGGGCGGGCCTCGGAATAGAGCACTGGCCCTGGGGTCCCGAGGCCTGTTTTCCAGTCCTGGCTGCCCTCCTCCAGCTCAGCCTTGGTGTTCTCCTCTGTAAGATGGGTCTGCTTCCCTCGCCATCAGTGAGAAGCAGGCAGACTCCGTTTCTGTGTCGGCCCCACGGGCATGTGAACGGGTGTGGCTGTGCGTGCAAGCCACACGCGTGTGCGTGTGTATGCAGAGCACCTCGACACTTCCCTGCACTTTTCACCTGCCACTTCCTGGTTCTCTCAGGCCCTGGGAGAGAGGCCAGCTGATGCTCCTGGAACCATCGCAGAGTGTCTGGGCTTTGGATCACTGAACCCAGGAGGTGTTCCCTCTGGATTGACGGCCGGCCTGTCTCGGATGGGTGTGGGCTGATTCTAATACCTGAGCGCCTGCCTCATTTCCACCAGCCCAGCCAGCAGACGGGCAGCTCCGGGCCAGCCCAGAGGCTTTCCATCGGGAGGGGCTGGGCGGAGGCCACGGGAAGCCCAGTGCCGGGGCTCTGGTCCCCCTCACCAGCACACAAAGCCACACCTGTCCAGAGCCCGGGCCCTGTCTGCACCGGCCAAGGGGCCACATGGGGACCACTCAGCACGGAGGCGCTGGAGCCTCTGGAGGGGTTAGACCCAGCCAGGTGGGCAGTGAGAGGGTGGCATGTGAGGCAGTGATGTCCCCTGGTCCAGCATTCTCACACAGGAAAGGGGTCACCCCAGAGTCCTACAGGGGGTCGGGCAGAGCCGGCCCTGGAGCCAGGAGTCCCGGCCCCCAGCTGGCGCTGGATGCCGAGCCAGGAGGAAGTTAGAAGGGCCCAGAGCCCAGGGCCCGCCGAACACACCTCAGGCTGGGCAGGGGCGGGCAGACGGAACCCCACCAGTCTCCAAGGCTTTAAGGCACTCAGAGTGTTTGATTTTTTCCCCCATTCCTCCCCTCTCGGAGTCCAATTAATCAATAGAAGAATTCTCTGGTGTTGTACCTCTCGGAGTCCCACAGGCTGCTACAAGATCGATTAACACAAACATCAATTTCTCGGGCTGCACGCCTCCGAAAACACTGCACTTTTTCAGACCGAATTGCTACTGTGCGCCCGGTGTAAATAAAGGAGGGGGGTGACGCAGAAGATTTGTTACTGTGCACGGGCAGCTGTTCCCTCTCCACCAGCGCTATTGGCGGGAGGGGGGTGGCAGGGAGAAGGAGGGGAGAGAGAGGGAGAGACAGAGGGAGAGGAGCTCAGGGGAGGGGAAAACCCAGGAGGTGCGATGGGGTCGAGGGATTGTGGAGGCAAGTGTCATTGGTTGGTTTCCGGTGGTCTGTGGAGGGGGCACTGCTGGCCTTGCAGCAGCAGCCGGTGGGGTGGCCTGGACCCTGGCACTTGGGTCCTCGCTCCCTCCTTCCTTCCTGCCTCCCTGCAGAGCAGGCCTTCAGCAGGCTCAGCAGGCTCAGGCTGGGCCCCAGGGCGTGCAGGACCCGGCGGCCTTGCCAGGCTCGGCCAGACCATCAGAGGCCAGCAGGCTGAGAGCCCAAAGCAAGGAGACTGGAAACCAGGGACCAGGCACAGGGACACTGGCCCTGCGGACAGCGGGGTTGAAGGCCCAGAGCCCAGGAAGCCGCTTCACGCAGTCACCCCTTTGCCGTGACCAGGACCTGCCTGGTGCCCCCCCAGCGGTCTCCCGCACGCCGGTCCTCTCCCTCGGCCTGGTCCTCAGCCGGCGCCAGCTCAGCTCCCGGGGCGCCTCCAACCTCTGCGCTTCTTGTCTCTGCGGCGGAGGCACCACGGGACCCAGAATGCAAGTTGCAAACGTGGTAACGTGATCTTAAATTTTAAATTTCCAGCAGCTGCGTGAAAAAAAAGAAACTGGTGAAATTAGCTTCAGTGATGTTTTGTGTAACATAACGTACCCCGCAGACGATCATGTCAACACGTAATGACTAGGAAACGGCGATCGGTGCATCTGATGTTTGGGCTGAGTCTCTGCGGGGGGGGGGGCCGCGTTTCGCATCACAGCGTCTTTCTTCGGGCCGGCCTGGTGCAGGTGCGCGGTGGCCGGCGTGGCCAGTGGGCCGTGGTGGACGATGCTGCTCTGGACCACAGTGACCTTGGCCTTCCAAGTGTGGGCGCCCCGTTTAGTCCTGGAGACAAGTCAGGGAGCTGGTGGGTCCTCCCTTCACAGATGAGGGGCCGGCCCAGTGCCTGGCACGGGGTGGGGGGGGGGTTGGGGGCGGTTGGGGGGGTTGGCGACTCCATTGTTGAGGGCAGGAAGGAGGCTTGTGCAGAGAGAACCCAAGTTCAAGGCCAGAATTCCAGCTTCGGTCAGCTCCAGGCAGGCCTCCTGCACCCTGACCGCGGGGGCTCTGGGGCCTTTGAGGGACCGAGAGCAGGGCCAGCGGCCGGGTGTCGGGGATTACTGTTACCTTCGTTGTTATTGTTATTATTATTCCCGTTGGAATCCCGCTGGAATCCCTGACACGCCTCCCCGACCAGTGCCCTCAAGTAGAGCTCAAGCCCCTCCCCTTCGCCCTCCAGACCCCACTCCTGTTCCTTCCCCCTTCACAAGGCCGGCTTCAGCTGTGCCCTCAGGACCTGGCTTCCTAACAATCTGGTGACGTCTCTAAGGGCTTGCCAGGCGCTGGGCGCTGGAGGATCCCCGGGAGCTTGAGATCTGGGGTCCTGCCTTGCTCCTGGAGGCCCTTTTCTGCTGACAGAGAGGGGCCCCGCGCCCCCCCCACCCCCGGCTTCCCCCAGGCCCTGCCTCCTTGGCCCCTGAGTGTCAGGGCCCTGGGCCCAGCGGGAATCCACGAAGCTGGGAATCTCAACTTGTGTCAAAAAGTGTGAGAAGCGGTGTGGAGGTTGTGGGCGGTTGGGGGGGGGGGCTTTGCCACTGGGAGCTCCACGCCCTCCCTGCCCTCAGCCTCTCACTCACCAGATGTTTCTTGAGCACCGACCTGTGTCCAGGGGACACACGAGCTGGTCGTGCCCGAGGTGGCTGTCGGGACAGAGGAGAGAGCACGTGGTGACGGGACTGAGGGAGGGCTGAGCTCGCATAAGCTCCGGGTCTGTGGAGCACCCCTGCGGGCTTCCAGGAGGCGGCGGCTCCTGAAGCTTGAGTGTGAGTTACGTGGGGGAAGGAACGGGGCCAGGGTGAGGGGCAAGGGGCCTGGGGCCGCAGGCGGGGGCTGGAGGCTGTGGGGCCGGGTACCTGAGGGTGGCGTGGCCTGGCCCAGGTGGGCCGAGGAAGCAGGAGGAGGGGAGTTGGAGGGAGGCCCAGAGGCAGGTAGATGGCCCATGAGGGTCCCCGTTACCTCCCCTCAGTCCCGAGGGGCTGCCTGGGCAGAGGTCTTCCTCTCGACTTTAACTTAACGTACAAGGACCACGCACACAGCGGTGAAGGCTGCCTGCACAGGCAAGGAAGGCCCCCAGGGCCGCTGTCAGGCTCAGACAGCCTGGCCTCTCCTCTCCGAGCTCAGCGGAGCTCCGCCTGATGCACCTGCCTGTACCCATTTTCGGGACTTTCTGGGTCCTGGAGGCCTGAGCAGAGCCTGCAAGTCCCTAACGTCCCACAGTGAGAACAAGGCAAGGTGACCCGGTGTGCGCCTGCCCCCAGCCCCCCAAGAGCCCCCAGTTCTAAGCCTGCCTCCCTGATGCCCTCTGACACTGGTTACCCCTGGGGAATGGAAATTGGATGGGGTGAAACGTTTATTTATTAAACGTTTATTTATTGCTGTACCGATGGATTTTTGTCCAGTGAGCTGTATTACTGTTTTTATTTAAAAACTATTGAAAAAAATTGAGGTTTAGCTCGTATACAGTCAAGGGCACAGCTGGTAAGTCTCCAGCTCTCTGAGATTTTACATACTTTTCCTGTACAATTTTTGAAAGGTAACAAAGCGTAAATTTTATTTATTTATTTATTTTTGGCTGCGTTGGGTCTTCGTTGCTGCGCACAGTCTTTCTCTAGTTGCGGCGAGCGGGGGCTACTCTTCGTTGCGGTGCACGGGCTTCTCATTGCGGTGGCTTCTCTTGTTTCAGAGCACGGGCTCTAGGTGCGTGGGCTTCCACAGTTGTGGCTCCCGGGCTCTAGAGCACAGGCTCAGTAGTTGTGGCGCACGGGCTCAGTTGCTCCGTGGCATGTGGGATCTTCCTGGACCAGGGCTCGAACTCGCATCCCCTGCCTTGGCAGGTGGATTCTTAACCACTGCGCCACCAGGGGAGTCCGAAACGTAGATTTTAGAAAAGCCTCTCTGAATCATCTCTGCTGTGCCGGGTAGGAAGGAGATAACGCCCCCAACTAGCCTCCCTTTGCTGAGAACTTGACTCCCCCACCCGCCAAGCTGTCCTCACCAGTAGTGAGTGTCTAGGGTAAACAGGTGCAGAAATAGGCCCAGAGAAGGCGGGAGTCACGGGTGGGAGGAGACCAGACTCAGGCTCTGGACTCTCAATCCAGTGCTCTCCGTGCAGCCACACCCTGGGTCTCGGGTCCCTTCCCCAGGAGGCGCCCCAGGGACCGAGACCATCAGCCCCGTTGCACAGAGTATGCAGAGCACTGTGCGCCAGCACACAGGCACGCAAACGTTCAGTCTCTCATTCAGTCATTCAACAAACACCCAGAACCTGCGATGGAGCCAGGCACTGTGCCACCTCCTTTAGACGCAGTGGCTCTTTAATACCCAGCAATGTGGGGATTATTGTCCCCATGTTGTAAGAAGAGGAAACCAAAACTCAGAGAGGGTAAGAGACTTGCTCAAGGTCACACAGCCAGCGAGTGATGGGGAGGGGAACTGAGCTCGGGCAGGTCTCCTCCCCAAACCCCCAAATCCATTGCCTTCAACTTCCACCCTCTCCACGACTTGGCCCCAACCAGCAAGACTTCTGTCACTCCCTCAGTGCCATCGGGGGATCTCCGGGGTGGGGACAGTCCCTCTGTAGGAGAAGGAGCTGCTGGCGGGGCTGGCAGGGTCTCGCTGTGAGGTGGGCTGTGGAGAGGGCAGGCAGAGGGGCTCCGGGCTGCTGCGTCTCTGCTGTTGGGTCACGTCTGTGCTCGGAGGTCTGGCTTACCCCAAACCTCTGCTCCGCGGAGGGGAAGCAGGCCCAGAGAGGGGCGCGTACTGCTCCAAGTCACACAGCAGCCAAGCTGAGCCTGGCCTGGCGCCCAGTAATCATGGCCTGGTAATCACAAGAGTGTGTGGGGGGGGGCGAGGGTCACCCACTCTGCTCGTGACCTTCGAGTGGCATCAGGCGAGTGAGTCAGGCCCACTGCGGGCCCGGCGCGTGGGTGGGCAGGCAGGCAAGCGGCACACGGGCAGCAAGCGGGCGGGCGGCGGGCACTTGAGTTAAGTGTGGCTGATCTGGTACAAGAACACGGACGCCACTTGCAATTTCTGCTTCTTGGAGAAACAGGGAACGTTATGAGGACTGTTCCAGGCGCAGCAAGAAGGGGGTGCCCAAAGGGGCTGCTGTGCACGAGGTCTATAGAGTGTGCGGGCTGGGCAAAGGCACCCAGGCCCCTGCAGCCACTTCCCCTGCCAGGGCGCTGGGCCGTGCGCCTGCGGCCAGTGGGAAAGGCAGACTTGGCCCCGGCGTGCTGACAGGTCCGGGTGAAGGCAGAGGTCGCGGACTCTGTCCGCCTGTGGCCATGCTGGGCTCACTTTGCACCCTGAGGCCGGTCCCCGGGTGCTTGCTCTCTCTGCATCTCTGAGTTTCCTTCTCTTCCCTTTGAGGCAGGCTGGGACCTGGGACCCTTTGCTGCAGTGTTTGCACCTGGTTAAAGGGCTCCTGGAGCAACAAAATGCAAAGACACTGTATGGGACTGAAAATAACTCCGTGCATGTGCAGTTGGGGCAAATTATGGACAACGAGATACAAAGAGACCAAAAAGCCCAACTGCCACTTCTGAAGAGCCGGGAACAAAAGCAGGGGGTTGGGAGCAAAAGCTGGGCACTGCCCATGCCCCCCGCCCGCCCCCGCACACACCACCACCAAGGGGGTGGGCAGACCTCCTAAGCCACGCCTCCGGCCCCACCCCTGGACACACCCCTACCCTCACCCCATCTAAGGAACCAGACGCCCACCCACCACCGCCAGCTCAGCGTGTAAGGGAACCTGTTACTTGTTCGGCTCCCGCTGCTGCAGCTGGGGCCCCAGTAAAGTCTTGCCTGAATTTCTTGTGTGGCCTCTGATTAGTGTCTATTGATTAAGGAGGCCAAGAACCCTGGTCGGTAACACCTGCCTCGCATGGGGAGAAACAGGAGGGTCCTGGAGGTGAGCGTGCTGTGACACACTCGGCAGGGACACCACGGAACACCCTGGCCTGGGAGGGGCTCGGCTGGTGGGGCAGAGCCAGCCCCCAAGTTGGGTGTCTGTGTCTGTGCCTATGCCTGGGTCCCAGCTGGCTGCAGGGTGAAGCTGCCAGTTCAAGACTTGGCATTTCTCCTTAAAAACATCCGTGCCCTCGATTCCAAAATACAAACACCCATCTAGGTTCTAGACTGGAAGGAAAGAAATATGGAGCCAGTGGGCAGGGTACGTCTGAGCTCTCCTGGGGAACTAGATGGTCTCAGGAGATCTCCACGAACCAAACAGTCAAGACCTGCAGCTTCTGCTCTGACACAGGCCCCTGCTGGCCAGGTGACCATAAAGAACACGCAAAACGAATAATAATTCTCCCTACTTTGAAAGGAATATTGCGAACTCGGGAGATAATGTTTAGGGACTGCTAACCTACTGTCCCTGGTGTATAATGAGGGCTTCTTTTTTTTTTTTTTTTTCGGCACGCGGGCCTCTCACTGTTGTGGCCTCTCCCGTTGCGGAGCACAGGCTCCGGACGCGCAGGCTCAGAGGCCATGACGCACGGGCCCAGCTGCTCCACGGCACGTGGGATCCTCCTGGACCGGGGCACGAACCCGTGTCTCCTGCATCGGCAGGCGGACTCTCAACCACTGCGCCCCCAGGGAAGCCCTAGTGAGGGCTTCTCGACTGCTAGTATCATATTTGTTTGGGCTGGTGGATAAGGAGACACAGAGGTGAGAAGTCCCCCATCCTAAAGCATGAGTTAAGTGGCCCTTGGGTACCAACTGCTGCCAGAGCATCAGAAAGGCTGAGGCCCTGATGCCGCACCAGGTGGGAAGCCTGAGAAGGGCTGAGCTGGAACAGGGTATCCGAGAAGGCCTGATGAATCCTCACTCACTTTCTCTCCTTTGAACAGCACTTTTGGGATTGGCCCAGGGCAATGTGGAGTCTTAGCCAGGGTACTGGATGTGGAGTTCCAGAGTCCCAGACGGTAATCCTCTGCTTAGGTGTCACCCAACTCCTGATGACCCCATTCACCCAGGGCCACACAGCTAGTCTAGGGGAGTGGTTACAGGCAAGGGAAATGACCAAATATTTTGGATTGAATGAAAATTAAAACACAACAGATCAACTTTGTGTGATGTGGCTAAAACAATGTTTACAGGAAAATTTATAGCTTAAATTTATTTAAGGAAAATTTAAATATTTATTTCGAAGATTTATTTATTTATTTAGAAAATTTTCTTAAAGGAACACTTAGAGTTAAATGCTTATATTAAAAAAGAAAATCAGTGATCTAAGCTTCCACCTTAAGAAACTAGAAAAAGAGGCAAATTCAAAGCAAACAGAAGGAAGGAAACAGTAATCAATGAGACAGAAAACAGAAAGGCAACAGGAAAAAATATTGAATGAAACCAAAGTTGCCTCTACAAAAAGATTATACATAGTTGACAAACCTCTAGTTAGACGGACCAAGAAAAAAGACAGAAGGCACAAATTACCAATACCAAGAATGGAAAAGGGGACATCACTACAGATCCTATAGATATTAAAAATGATAATGAACAATATTACAAGCAATTTTATGCCCATAGAGTCTACAACTTGGATGAAGTAGACAAATTCCTTGAAAGACATAAGCTATCAAAGCTCACACAAGAAAAAACAGGCTCATATATGTGTTAAAGTCCCATTAATACTAAAGAGTTTGATGTTAAAAACCTTCCGACAGGAACTTCCCTGGCGGTCCAGCAGGTAAGACTCCGTGTTCCCAGTGCAGGGGGCCCGGGTTCGATCCCTGGTTGGGGAACTAGATCCCGCCTGCATGCCGCAACTAAGAGTCCACATGCTGCAACTAAGAAGCCTGCATGCTGCAACGAATAACCTGCATGCTGAAGATCCCGCATGCCGCAACTAAGACCCGGCACAGCCAAAATAAATAAATAAATAAATAAATAAATATTAGAAACAAAACAAACCTTCCAACAACAACGACAAACTCCAGACCTAGAGGAGTTTTCTGGCAAATTCTACCAAACACTTAAAAAAGAAATAATACCAATCATACACAATCTCTTCCAGAGAATAGAAAAGGAGGGAGCAACTACCAACTCTTTTTATGAAGTCAGCGTTACCCTGATACCCAAACCTGACAAAGACATTACAAGAAAAGAAAACTACAGACCAATATCCTTCATGAAATTGGACATAAAAATTCTTAATAAAATATTATCAAATCAAATCCAGCAATATCCCAAAAGGATAATCCATCATGACCAATGGGATTTATCCTAGGAATGCAATTCTGGTTCAACATTCACAAATTAATCAATATAATTCACCATTTCAACAGATTAAAGAAGAAAAACCATGTTTCAACAGACGTAAAAAGAAACATTGATAAGCTCAACATCTACTCATGAAAATAGCTTTCAGCGAATCAGAAAGAGAAATGAATTTCTTAAATCTCACAAAAGGTGTCTACAAAAACCCTATACCTACCATCATAATTAATGGTGAAATACTGAATGGTTTCCCTCTAAGATCAGGACCAAAGCAAGGGTATGCAGTGTGATTATTCCTATTCAGTATTGTACTGGAATAAGCGTTGCCAGTAGAATAAGGCAAGGAAAAAAATATATACACAGATTGGAAAGGAAGATATAAAACTTCTTCTGTTTGCATTCAACATGACCAGAGTTTCCCTATTTAGGAAGGTGGGGTTTTTTGGTTTTTTATTAAAAAAAATTTTTTTAAAAATACATATTTAAAAAATTTATTTATTTTTGGCTATGTTGGGTCTTTGCTGCTGTGTGCAGGCTTTCTCTTGTTGTGGCGAGGGCCCGGCTACTCTTTGTTGCCGTGCACGGGCTTCTCATTGTGGTGGTTTCTCTTGTTGCAGAGCGAGGGCTCTAGGTGCGTGGGCTTCAGTAGTTGTGGCTCACGGGCTCAGTAGTTGTGGCTTGCAGGCTCAGCAGTTGTGGCTCGTGGGCTCTAGAGCACAGGTTCCGTAGTTGTGGCGCACAGGCTTAGTTGCTCCACGGCACGTGGGATCTTCCTGGACCAGGGCTCAAACCTGTGTCCCCTGCCTTGGCAGGCGGATTCTTAACCACTGTGCCACCAGGGAAGCCCTGTTTTTTCTTAGCTGACTAAATTCATGTAATGGTCATAGGACCACTCAGTTTTTCTATTTCTATTATTTTCTATTTCTTCTTGAGTTTTTTTTGTTTTGATGAATTGTTTTATTGATTAATTTTAAGAAATTTGCCCATTTCATCTAACTTCATGTATTTTTCAAATGTATAGGTACCTTGTTCATTTTAAATAGACGTTCGACATCTGTTTATGTCTTTGTAGAACCTAAGCATCGTTATCTTAGAGTCTTTGTCAGACTGCTCTACAAACTTAATTTCTTCTTTCTCCCATTTCTTCCCGTGTTTTTCAAACATGAGTTTGGAGGCTCATTTTGAGTTGGAGGACTTGGGGTTTTGCTTTCACACTCTCTTCCTCCCTGACCAGCCCTGACCAGCTTTGTGTTTGTCTACCAGCCCCTGGCCCCGAGTCCAGAACCAGCTCTGGAGGTCATGTTTAGGGAGGGTTGTGACACGGGGGTCAAGCAGATCCAGTCCTGGAGGCAGAAGGCAGCTGGGCTGGGCTTCTCCCCTTGAGCTCTGGCATCAGCTTCGTCTGCCTCCCTCACTCCCACCTCCATGGCATGCAGCCCGTCTACAGGACCCCACCTTGTGTGGGAGCTGCCCTGCTCTGTGCCCGCCTCCTTCTGCAGACCTGTGCCGGGCCCCACCTGGACCGAGGTCCCCGTTCCCTGCAGGGACTCTGCCAAGAGTCTGGACGCCCCACGCTGACTCTGTGTCCCTCGTCTCTGCAGAGGTTACCGTGTTTTTAGCCCACCGTGTGTGTTGGGTCACTTCCTTTGCGTGGCTTTTATCACTGGATCAGTAGGATGGGAGAAGGGTGCACCCATGAGCTACTTTGGTGCCCCCTTTGTTTTGGAGTGCGATTTGCTCTCTTTGTCTGTCTTGGCTTCTCCAAACCAGAGCAGATAGGGTGGTCTGGCCCTGGAAACCAAAGCCTTTTAGAATGCTTCCTGAGAAACACAGCCACTTTCCCGTGTGGTGAATCTGCCCCCCCGACCCTGAGATGCAGACGTGGCCGTGGGTTTTGAAGTCACATTTTTCTTCCCTCTACATGTGTCTCTGCCTTTACGCATTTTGGCCTGGGTGGCACGTCGAGACGGTGATAAGATCAGTGGCCTTCTTTCAGTTGCCTTCAGACTTAGGGCCTCCTGGTCAGTCTCCCTGACCGCAGCTTAAATATCACTCCTGAGAGAAGACCCCCAGCCACGTTTCCCCCTTCAGGCTCCCCCCTGCACCCCATCTTTGCCTTGGTGGCATTTGGTGGCCTTGCAGGGCAATGGCCATCATCCGGAAGGCTGGTCTTTGGTGCCAGACCTGCTGGAGAGACCAATGCACCTCCATCGAATGGGGTTCTGGGTGTTTTGAGCCCAGACTCCCCCGGCCTGCTCACCATTGTCTGGTTCTGCCTCCGTCGGTGGGTGATGCCTGCAATAGGACTGAGTTGGTTCCCTTTTATCCACCGCTGGGCATCTGGCCGCACAAGTCTCGTTCTCTGGGGACCACTTGCGGGCGCTCCCTGCTTCTCCAAAAGGAAGGCGAGGCATCTCCAACTTGGAGTGTGCGTGCCCCGGAGGTCCCTCTCAGGGGTCCAGGGTGACTTCCTGTTTGAAGATCTGCTAAGTTTATGGAATTTGAGAAACGCTCTGTTAATAAAGGCAGAAATAACCTTTGACCCCCCCTCCCCCCTTACATCCTGTAACAGGAAGCCAGCGATTCTGTCCCACCCACCAGAGGGGCAAGAAAACATCCCTGGGAGGAAGGCCGTTGCCTTTTCACCCCATCCTCTATCTGGAAAGTTCTGTG
The DNA here is from genome assembly GCF_026419965.1 of Kogia breviceps. Lineage (NCBI taxonomy): Eukaryota > Metazoa > Chordata > Mammalia > Artiodactyla > Physeteridae > Kogia > Kogia breviceps. The sequence goes on from NC_081317.1 coordinate 2,574,700, forward strand.
CCCTCTTCCCTCGGGGGATGAGTAAGACAGCTGCGTGAGGCCTCAGGATTTTAAAAATAAGGTCCAGAGCACTGCAGAGATGGGGGCTGGGGGTTCCCCTCTCTCAGGGGTGCCCACTAGGCCATGGGGAAGCTGGTGGATCGGCGGGGTGCGCCCGGGAATACCTGTCTGGAAGGAAGCCCGATTCTCTACCAGGGCGAGAGGTGGGGGAGAGGCCATCAAGTTGAGAGTTTTATTTACCTGGAACTACTCAGGCAAAGCAGACACATTATTTAGGGACTAGAATAAAAAGCCATTCACTTTACTTCAATTGACCGTTTAGTTCAATTTGTGTGTTACTGCAGGTAATCACTCCAATAATGATGTGCTATAATCCCCACTGATTGGGAGCCGGCCCCGGCTCTGTATTAATGCCGCGCGCCGCCTATACTAATTACCCAAGTGTTACCATGGTTATTTGCATGGACGCCATGTTAACGACACCCTGGAAACATAAAGCAAGAGCGGATTTTGAATTAAATCTTTGTGTTCTCTTAGAGCTAAAAGTGCATTTCACATCAAATAATCATGAATAAAATGAGATCATCTTGGCGGAGTTGCCAGGAAGCTGATTTAACTGAATGCCGAAATGTGACTTTACCCTGCTCAAGAATTAGCGCCTCCCAAACGTTGTTGGGTTGCTAGGCGACCCCGCGAGATGACATCACTCACACAACCGTGCTGCCCTCGATGGCATCTCTCCATGTTTCTAGTGCCTCCGTGGAGAGGGTGAGCATCATAGAAACGACATTATTTTTCTCCCGGATGATGGGTATGAACGGTGGGCAGGATTCCGAGGGCCGTGTGCACAAAAAGAATTTGGGGACACCCGTGTGACTCTGTCTCGGGGCAAAAGATGCTTTATTTCCAGCAGGTTACAATAACGGGTCCAGATGGAAAGGTGTGTGTCACTGTACATGTCTGAGAGCTGGGTCAGTGGTGGGTCCATCTTCTGCCTGTGAATAGGCAACGAGACGTGTGTACGGGTGTCGTGGAGGCAAAGAGGTGGTGGGGCCCCCGAGCCGGGGAGTGCACCCCACCCCTGGCCCTGTTGGCCCCGGTTCCCTGCTCTAGCCCAGAACCAACACCAGGAGGGAATAGCCAGAGCGAGGACACGGCTGCCTTGCGTGGTGCTGAGCACCCCGTCATGGGGGGCATCCAAGGGGAAGCTGGACAATGAGAGCAGAGAGGAAGAGGAGAGGTGGGGGGGCGAAGGGCATGTGGCTGGCCCGGCTGTGACCCCCGCAGTCTCCCCCAGTTGCCACGCCCTCTGGCTCTGCGGCCGTGTCTCGGTGCTCTCGCTCCCAGCCGGGCTGGACACACGGTCGAGGCCTCTGGGAGCTCGAGGTCTGGGCCGGGGGGGCAGAGGTGAGCAGACCCCAGTGAGGAGTGAGCCTGACCTGCCCCCTCCCAGGGGAGGGGCGCGGGCGTCCTGGAGGGGCTTTAGAAGGTCGAGGCCGGAGCGCGGGCCTCCTGGGGAAGGATAGGGGCTGGACTTCACCCGAGGGCACTGGGGAACCATGGGGGCTTCAGCAGAGTAAGGCACACAGCTCGGGGGAACGGTTGGGAGAGTCTAGGCACCAAGACGCAGCTGGTCTCAGGTTTGGGGCAGGACAGGTCCAAAGCCACCCTCACTCTTGCCTGGTCCTCAGCTTCCCTGCCTGTGGGCTCAGTCCTAGCAACCTGCAACCGAGCTCACTCCCCTCCCCGCATCTCTTTTCAAACTCCTCCTCCTCACTTCCGGCTTCAATCCACGAGTCCGTCATCAGAAAGGCTCTCATTCTCAGCCTTCCGGGTCCGCAGCACTGGCCCCACCTGTCCTTCTCCTCCCTCTGCGCTGGTCCTTCTCCGTCTCCTGGGCTGGTCCTTCTGGCTCTGTCCGCCCTGGGAGCCCGGGGGCTCAGCCCCATCTACGCCCCTCCCCCAGGACCTCTCCCAGACCTTTAAATGCCACCCATGTGGGGATGGCTTCTGGGCACCAGTCCGCCCTGAGATCCAGAATTGTGTTCATCCAGCCACCCACTCAACGCCTCAATGTGTCAACCTCTTACAACCGTTTTTTTTTTCTTTCTAAAAATTAAAAAAATTTAAAAAAATGTTTTGGCTGTGCCACCCAGCATGTGGGATTCTAGTTCCCCAACCAGGGATCGAACCCATAGCTCCCTGCCTTTGAAGCGTGGAGCCTTAACCACTGGACCACCAGGGAAGTCCCGTATCTCTTACAACCTTGATTGTGAGATTACCTAGCAGCTCATAATTGGCGTGTCCAAACCAGAAACCTGCTCTTCCCCGTGTCCGCCCGCCCCTTAAACGACAGCATCATTGTCCGTCAGGCCCCGCTGACCCTGCCGCACCCTGGTGGACACCCTGAGACACTGTCCTCTGTGCATCCTCTGCCCAGCCATGCCCCTCCATCCCACCCCAGGGCCTTTGCACCTGCTGTTCCCGCACAGGAGCCGCTCCCTCCCTCCCTCCGCTCAAGGGGCCCACCCCTCCGTGCCCCTGCTTGTTTGCTGTGTGACACCCGTCACACTCACCAGAAACCACATTCTTTATTTACTTAGGAGACATCCATCTCCCTCCTTAGGGTGGAAATTCTGCCCTGCTCACGTCCAAACAGGAGCTGGTATGGTGGTGGCAGGTGAGATACCCAGGATGGCCAGAACATGCTCCTTTCTAGGGCTTGTCCCTCAGCACCCAGAACAAAGTGCAGACAGCCATCTGGGGTCGAACAGTGGCTCACTGCTTCCTTTACTGAGTCAAGACCCTCGAGCAAACAGAACAAACACCCAGCTTCGACCCGCTGTCACCACGAGCTCAGAAAACGAAGGACATCTAAACCCCCAGAGAGTGAGAGTCACGTGAGGTCAGAATAGAGGACGGCCCATCACCCGTCCTGTTCTTGTCGGCCACTGATGCTAAGAGACGTTGGTGCCACCAGAGCCCGGTGTGGGGACCCAGGCTTGAGGGGATCTGGCTCTAACTCAGCCTCGCAGAGGTCCTGGGAGTTGGGGTGGCACCTGGGGCCCCAGGCTGGCTGCGGTGGTGGTGGCCGTGATGCTGAGTGAGCCCACGGTCCTCGAGATGCCACACAGCTGTGCACACGGTCCCAAGGCCTTCGGCAGCTAGAATGGGCATCCCTCGTGGCTTTGGAAACTAAGCCCTGACACTGTCCCCTGTATCATCACCATGTTGCCCATGAGCACATCGAGATCGGCATTCACGGGCCTGAAATGCTTTCCAGGGGCGAAAGCAAACCCAGGAGTGCTGACTCTCCACTTTCTTTGTCCTATTTATATGCAGCTTGAACGCTCTCGGGCCAACTCTCTCCTAAAAACCTGTGTGGCTACTTATTTAGCAAGGAGGAGCTTGGCACGCGTGGGCTTACAAGCAGGGCCAAGATCCCCGGAAACTTACTGTGAGTAGGGTGTTCCTACTGGATGTTCCTCGGGCCTGGGCCTCTGACACACAGAGCAGGGCCACCTGCATGGAGGCCCCGCCCTCCGGGACTTCCCGGGTCTCTCCTCACTGAGTCTCAGGCAAGCTGTCCTGCTCACGGGCGATGTCCGTCCCTCCCCGGGCTCTGGCCCGTTGTCCTTCCTGCCACAAGCCAACCCAACCACATGGACCAACGGAGTCCTCCCTCGCTGGGAGCTGCCTGGGTTGGGCCGGGCGAGGTCCTTGGGTCCATGGCAACCACAGAAGCCTCGGAGGCAGAGTAGGAGTTGAGACTGGCTTGGTGGACAGGAAGTCTCGGAAGTTTTGGAGCAGAGGTGCGGGTGAGCACTGTTTTGCTTCAGGAAGAGAACCGGGCTGGGTCTGTGCTGGGCGGGCCGGGGGCCGGGGCCCATGGATGGCTGGAGGAGGGTGGGGTGAGGGGTGAGGCCCCAGCTACATCACTAATGATCGTCGTTCCTTTGCCATGGGGCATTTCTCCAGCCAGGCTCTGTACCCGTGGCTTTACCAGCCTCGCCTCACAGAAAACATACCTTGGGGCACAGGCACCCATTTTACAGATGAGGAAACTGAGGCTCAGAGAAGGGACGCCACTCAGGAGCTGGCCATTAGCAGAAGCTGGGCTCCAGGGTCTAACTCAGGAGGTGGACCAGAGGATGGCCCCCGAGAGAGGATGCCAGAGATGACAATGGAGGTGCCCGAAGGGGATGGGGGCGTTCTCAGAGGGGTGCAGGTGACCCGGGCTGGGACGTGGTCGCCATTCATCGTGCCCTGGATCGGTAAGAAGGCTCTGAAAACAGGAGGAGAAGAAACATCCCCCATTCCTCCCTGCTTCCCTCCAGCACAGGGGGGTCACTCCTTCCTCTCCTCCGAGAGGTTCAGCCCCATCCCAGCCTCCTGCCTTCACTGGCTTCCCGCCCAGAGACCACCTGGCCAGGAGATGGAGGAGGATCAATGTCACTGCCGGTGCGCACGGCAGCAGCGTCCCCCAGCTACCCCTGCCCTCTGGGTCCTCAGACGGCCCCGGTTGGCCAGGTGAGGGTCTGTCCCCTGGCAAAGGGGTGACTCGACTCCGTGAGTTGCCACGGGCACCCGGCAGAAATTGTCAAAGGTGGGTCGTTCTGGACCAAACATACGGCCCACATACAGCGGACGCTGCCAAAACCCTGCGTTCATCTACTGAACGGAGGCAGGGGTGTCCGAGGCCCACTTTATAAATTGCACCTGCCCTCTGCGTGGGGGATGATTAACAACCCTACGGAGCTCTGAGCCTGAGCGCAGGGGCCTGGGGAGGCTGATGCCCTTGCAGCCTGGCCTTGGACTTGCCCTCTGGGACGGCTGCCAGCCGTGTCTGCAGGGAGGCTTTCTGTCCTCTGATGCTTGTTGACGCCCGCCGCACGCCAGGCATCCTGCGGCTGGCGCAGTGTGGTGTCCAGAGCCCGTTTCAAACTTCGCCTCTTGCAGGCTGCGGGCTCTTCCCGAGTCATTTCACCTATTGGAGGCTCGTTTCGCTCACCTCTACGTGGGGAGGCCGTCTGACTCAAAGCCGCCATGAGGCTCTTGAAGGTTATGGGGGAGATGTAGGCAGAGCAGCTGGCTCAGCTAGGCTGTGGGAGCCCTCTGTGAGCGATGGCTCACTTCCCTCCTCTCCCCCACCCTTGCCTTCCCTTCCCCCTTGGGCCCCAGGGGACACGTGGGTGCCCGGTCTCCAGCTCCACTGTCGGGTGCAGTCTCACTGCGACCCCAAAGTTATCTAGTAGGTCAGCATTTTTGAGTACCTACTGCACGCACTTTTCCAGGAGAAAGAAAGACTGCAAAGGGGAGGTTCCAGGGACACGCCATCTTGGGGGAGGGGGTCAAACCATCCAAGCTTTCTTATAGAAGTGAGAGCACATGCTGTGTGGGTGAGGGTCCCCAAAGGGATACAGAGGGATGTGGAGTGTGAGTACTGGTAGACCAGGAGGGTTCCCTGGAGGTGGCAGGGCACCAGTTTAACCCTTCATGCCTCAGCACTCCCATCAGGAAAATGGGACTAGAGTTCCATGCCTTTCTAAAAAAGACTAGGAAATAATAGAAATTATTATTCTATTATTCCACTCTGGGCACAGTGGTTAAGAATCCTCCTGCCAATGCAGGGGATGTGGGTTCGAGCCCCGGTCCGGGAAAATCCCACATGCCGCGGAGCAGCTAAGCCCGTGTGCCACAACGACTGAGCCTGCGCTCTAGAGCCCGCGAGCCACAACTACTGAGCCCACGTGCCACAACTACTGAAGCCCACACGCCTAGAGCCTGTGCTCTGAAACAAGAGAAGCCACCGCAATGAGAAGCCCGCACGCCGCAACAAAGAGTGGCTCCCTCTCGCCGCAACCAGAGAAAGCCTGCACGCAGCAGCCAAGACCCGACACGGCCGAAGACAGATAAATAAAATCAATGAATAAATAAATAAATTTATTAAAAAAACAAAAACAAACAAGGCAGTGGAAGGCGGGAGGTGTTTACTCTCACGGTGAGTGTGTTGATTAAGGGCATGGATTCTGGAACTCATTATCTGGGTTTGCATCCGGGACCCCCGGCTTGGGAGCTGTGTGACCTTGGGAAAGTCACTTTATCTCTCTGTGCCTCTGTGTTCTGGTCTGAAAAACGGGGCTGCTGATAATAGCTTCTGCCTCCCGGGGTCGCTGTGAGGGTTAGAGTGTCACAGACGTATGGCCCTTAGGGAGTCCAGGCCCCCAAGGAGGACCCGGGCCTGTCGGCCACCATCACTGGGTGTTTTGTTTTCTCTCTCTCTGCTCTCAGAGCGGGACTGTCCCCAAGGAAGCCGCTCAGGTGTATTCCCGCTCAGAGAGTGGGGGTCGACCTGGAGTGACAAGGAGGTAGTGGGCCATCAGGACGGTGGCCCTTCTGAGCTACGGTCGGAGCAGGTGAAGCTGAGCGCTCCCTCCTTCCCGAATCCCAGGAGAGGCCGGGGAGGAACAAGTACAAAACGAAGAGGCAGCAGGAGAGGCGAAGGCCAAGGTTCCCAGTAAATTTCCTGCAGGTAGCTGGCCTAGCCCATCAGCCCTGGACTTGGGTGGGAGGGGGAGCCCTGGCCAGAGGGTTCAGTCTGGGAGAGGTCCCAGCCCAGGGAAGCCACAGTCCTGGATCTGGCTGGGGGGCGTTGGATCTAAAACCCCTCCCCCATCTCTCCCACCCCTGCCCCGACCTGAGTCCAGGGCCTCACTTCCCAGCTCTGACCGTGATGCCGTTGGCATCTCTGGATGCTCTGGGAAGCACTGTGAAGGTGCAGGAAGGTCCCCCAGCCCAGCCCAGCCCAGCCAGAGAGAGTGGTGGGCAGGCCCACTTGCTGTGGACCCTCTCCTGGCCCTGCGTCCATTGGCTCCCAGCAGGCCCTGCCCTGTTCAAGGCTGGGCTGGGAATCCCCCCTGGGCCACACCAGGGTCAGCCTGGGGTCGCTGTGCTTGGCGCCTGCTTGCAAGGCGGTGGGCACCTGGGGCGCCTTTCGTGAGCTGAAGGGGGGCCGGGAGCCTCCCCAGCTTGGGCCCTGCCCTTGACTTTGGTGCTTGGATCCTATGTAGGCCTGGAGGTGGGTGCAGACAGACAAGGGCGGGGGGAGGGCTCTGCTGGGTTAGGCGCCCGCTGCCTGGGGGAGGTTCAGAGTGGGGAGGTGACGAAGCAGGGCCTGAGCCCGATCTCCTGGGAAAGAGCTCACAGACACAGCTCAGGGTGTGAGTGGGCCCCCACCCCCGACCCAGGCGGAGGGTCTACACCCCGGCGGTGTGCGCTCCTTTTGCTGCACGATCTTGGGGCGGAGGGGGGCGTCACTTCAGCCTCCTCCTCTGAAAATGGGGTGAATGGCAGCCCGGGGTCACGGGGTGCTTTGGGGACGGAGAGGACACACAGTAGGTGCTTCAGTGAAGCCGTCGGTTCTTACTGGGGGAGCCAGAGGGGGGCCGGGCTATTCAGACGGGGAGACCGGGGCCGGGGCGTGGGTGTCGGGGTGGCACCTTGGCCCAGGCTGGATGGAGCGTCCCTTTGTCCCTGCGCGGTGAGGACAGACCCCTGCGGGCCCCTCCTCACCCCCGTGACAGGTGTTCACGGCCCTCCTCCCCGCGCTGCCCTCCACTGAGGGCCCGCAGCTCCTCCTCACAGCTAGCACCCAAGGGCCCTGGCGGTGCAGATCGGTGTCTCTTCGGGGGTCCCCGGGCCCCACCATGAGGGCGCCAGCGCGGCCGGGTGGCCTGAGGTGGGAGCAGGGCCGCCTGCAGTCGGCGTGGACAGATGGACAGAGGGCGGCCGCACAGAGCCCACCCCCTCTCTCCACGCTCCAAGCCACAGCCGTCCTCTAACTCCCTATTCTTCTTTAAAACAGCAATGGGCTCCGAGCCGCCAAGGTCACGGGGCTGCCAGGGGGGCTGAATGCGGGCCGTTACACTGGCTGCTAATGTCCCTGCGGCCACGGAGGGCGCGATCCGGCACCAGGGACGCTCCAATTTCCGCCTGTCCCGCAGTGATCGTATCAGGGCCTGAGTGATCTCTTCTCTGGAGGGCGGCGGAGAGGCACCCAGTGGCCGTCCAGCCCCACCGTCCCTCCGGCGGGAACAAAGGGATGTACGGCTGGCCGGCGGGGCTGAGGGACGGCTGCAGGGGCCTCTCCCCGCGTCCCTCCCTCACCTGAGTCGAGTTCGTGCCCAGTTCATCGGCTGCCAGGCAACACCATTCATTCCATCCTCTTCCAGTCGGAGGGGCTGGGTGAGGGCGGGCACAGCCCCCGTGGGCCGCCCCCGTGAGGAGGTGGTGGAGGTGGGAGGGGTGCAGGGGGGAAGCAGCCCTCCCTCAGGACCCTCAGGACCCCAGGTCCCCTTCGTAGAAGGCCTGAGACTCCAGGTGGCCTCGTAGCAAACGCTGACTTGCCAAGTGCAGGGGCGTGCGGGGGCGGGGGTCCGACGGCCCCGGGTGAGTACCAGCCGGAGACTCGGGGTCCCCGAGCCTCACCACCCCCCAGGGATTCTCATGATGGCCCGGATGTCAGCACACAGTGGCCCCAGGGCTCTGTTCCAGAGCTGGCGGCTGTGAAGCCTGTTCGGGGCTGAGAAGCAACTTTTTAGAACTTGGTTAAGCAAAAACTAGAAACAGCCGAAGGTCCTTCGTCTGGAGAACAGATCACCCGAGGCCATGCCTGCGCAGAGCATCACCGAGCAGCGAAGAGGCCGCAGCGCCAGGGCCCCCGAGGCCACGTGCTTTCCAGTTCCACTCACGTGGCCGCGCGACAGGCGCCGAAGGCAGTCGACCGCCGCCAGCAGCTGGAGTGGGGGTGCGCCCACAGCAAAGGGGCACAGGGGAGTTGGCGGGGGATGGCACCAGCTAGATCTCGATGCTCATGTGAGCGCAGGCGTCTGTCAGGACTGTCACCAGTGTGCACGAGGAAGGGGGAGTTTCCCTGTATGCGAATATTATACCCGAACAAAACAATGGAAAGGATTCCTCCCCCCCTTGTACCAGACACAGGCGGCACCTGGGCTGGGTCCGGGCCGCCGCACTGCTCAGAAACCAGTGACAACCCGAAAAGGGCCCGTGCCATCGTCCTTTGGTCCCTCTGCTCCTTTCTGGGCCCGGAGCTGCGCCGCTCGCTCCTTGTGAGGCTGGGAAGGGCTTCGGGGGCAAGGGTGGCCTGGCTGCCATGGGGGGCAGGGACGGGGCCCCAGGCCCCACGACCCCCTACCTCCTGGTCCTCCCTGGCCTGGGAGAGAGGTGCCCCCTGCGAGACAGAAGGCAGGGCTCTTCTGGGGACGTGCAAAAAACAGCACCCTGGGGAGTTTCACCAAACAGGCGAACAAACGAACCCACAGAAGATGCAGGTGCGGGGGAGGGCGGAGGACAGAGCGGAGATCGCAAAGCCACTCAGCTCCTGGGCTTTCTCTCCAGTCAGATGGTTGGGAAGATAACAGGCTAATGAAGCATCAGGAGCTCTCTTGGGGAGGGGGGGGGTGCTCCCATTTGCCCCTCCATAACCATAACTGAGATTATAGACGCTCCCGGGAGGGGTCGATCCCTTATTTCCCCCAGAGGAAGGACGGCGATAATCTGTGTTTCAGTATGTACACACCCAGCCCGTCTCCCGTAGAAGCTGCAGGAAGTCCCCACACCAGCCACAGCTGAGGATGCAGTAGACACAGGTGAGGTGTGTGGGCCTCCAGCACCCCCAGGTGTGTCTGTCTGTGACGTGATTTTCCCAGATGGTAAATTCCAAACAGAACAAGGCACATGGCCTTCAACTTACAGGTGGACACTTTCCTGAAAAGTTCGGCAATTGCTAAATACACACGAAGGAGGCTCAGGGCTCCCTTTGTATGCTTCTAGCTCGGGTCATGTGTCTGGTGAGACCTTTAGAAGTTGTGTGTAGTTACCTAAGGGGAAAAGGTGTGCGTGCGGGGGATACATTAGGAGGTTGGGATTAACAGACACACACTACTATACATAAAATCGATAATCCACAAGGACCTACTGCAGAGCACAGGGAACTCTACTCAGTATTCTGTAATAACCTATACGGGAAAAGAATCTGAAAAAGAATGGGTCTATGTATATGTGTAACTGATTCACTTTGCTCTACACCTGAAACTAACAACACTGTAAGTCAACTCGACTCCAATAGAAAATAAAAATCAAATTAAAAAGAAAGAAAGAAAAAAGAAGTCGTGTGTGACTTGAAACAGTGTAATCAGTGGAGCTGGTCTGTGCGATGGCGGACCCTTGTTTACTGAATGTCAAGGGCGCCTCTCCCTCGCCACGGTCATCGAGACACCCCCAAAACAGCCTTCCCTGAATTTCCAAAATGCCCCTCGGAGGTGGAGCACGTAGCTTTTAAGCATCACGATGGACCCCTGGGACAATAAATGCCCTGGAGACTGAACAGAGGACGTCTTCGCTTGCTGGGGGGGCCTGGCGGGGCCAACAGAACGGCCAGCAGAGTATCCACAGGTCCGGGGAGCAGGCATCGGCGTGGGAGATCACAGAGAGGCCGGGGCTGCGACCAGGGTAAGGAGAGCAAGGCGCTCAGCCCAGGCTCTAGGAAGCTCCGCCATCGAGAGGAACACCGCTTCAATGCGCTCCTCTTAAAAATCAAAATTAATGCAAAAAGGCCACAGTGAAACAAATACCCAGTTCTGAAAATACCCAGTGTCGCTGTCTTTTCCTGTCACCTCCGGCTCCGACGTGGCCAGGCAGGCTGCTCTTGGGGGCGCTCAGCTCTGAAGGGCTCCCCGCCAGGCAGGGGGTTCATGTGCTCGGTGCGGGCCCACCGAGCCCCGCCGCCGGTGCTCAAGCCTTCCAGATCCTTCACGGCCATGCTGCCAAGGGCCGGTCAAGGCCAGGGGCCTCACTTTGTCTGACAGACCCAGAACCCAGCGGCCTTGGCTGGGAGGAGGGAGTCTGGTTGGGTTTCCTGGTTGATGGAGACTTACTGGGAGGTGCGGGGCTTCGGCCCTCGAGGGGGTGCTCAGTGACTCCACGCGTAAGGCGGCACGTCTCTGATGCTGTTACGGAGCCAGCTGCTCCGGGCCGGGTGGTGCAGGCCCGTTTTGGGGGGCTTTGCAGCCTCCTGGCCCCTCAGGAGGGCACCGAGGAGGGAGGCCCACTTGCTGGGCGGGGTGCCCCGCGGAGCATAGGTGTCAGGTGTGCTTGGCCAGCTGGCCACACCCTGGCCAGTGGAATCCAGGTCTGGGCTGGGGGTGAGGCATGAATGTTTTTAAACCACCCCAGGGGGCTTCCCTGGTGGTCCAGTGGCTAAGGCTCCGCGCTCCCAGTGTAGGGGGCCCGGGTTCGATCCCGGGTCAGGGAACTAGATCCCGCATGCCGCAACTAAAGATCCCGCACGCCACAATGAAGATCCCGCACGCAGCCACGAAGATCCTGCGTGCCACAACTAAGACCCGACACAGAGAAAAAAAAAAAAAAAAAAAAAAAAAAAGACGTCCCCAGGACTGAAAGCCAGTCAGGACCTTACCTGGCCCGTGGACCTCTGAGTCTGCGGTAACATATCGTTTTAGTGTGGGTGTCATCACCGCTCTCCGTCCCCTTCCCGGGAGACCATAAACAGTGTGGTAAGCAGAGCAGCTTACCTTTATACTTTACATCTATACTTTACAAAAAACCTTTACAAAAAAAAAACCTTTACCAAAAACGTATTCCTTTCAAAAAACCAGACAGAGAAAGACAAATACCATATGATATCGCTTATATGTGGAATCTAAAAAAATGACAAATGAACTTCTTTATGAAACAGAAACAGACTCACAGTTAGAAAAGAAATTTATAGTTGCCAAAGGGGAAAGGGGGGAGGGGAGGGATAAATTAAGAGTTTGGGATAAACAAATACACACTACTATACATAAAATAGGTCGCCAACAAGGACCTACCGTGTAACACAGAGAACGATACTCAGTATCTTATAGTAACCTATAAGGGAAAAGAATCTGAAAAAGAATATGTGTGCGCGCGCGCGCGCGCGCGCGCGTGTGTGTGTGTGTGTGTGTGTGTGTGTAACTGAATCACTTTGCAGTACACCTGAAACTAACGCAACATTGTAAACCAACTATACTTCGATTTAAAAAACAGTAAATAAATAACAGAACCTCCAACCCCAAATGCCTTCACCACCTGTGCTATCCTCTGTTCGAAAGTTGTCATTCAAGATTAGCAGGATTATGCCTATTTCACACGCTGGGCGGGCACTAACGTTCTTGAACTCTTTACCTGTGCCGGAACTTTCCAGGTGTGTGTGTTTTCAGTGTCCAAACCTGGAAGCCAAGGGGCAGAGGAGCAAAGCCCCGGGCCCGGGCCCCTTGCCGGGAAGGGTGAGTCACAGCCAGAGCCTGGGTCGCCTCCCCCACACCGCCCTGGCTGGGACCCCCCTCCGTTCTTCAGGATGAGACCTTTCCGTGCCCTTTCGACGTCACCGAGAGCCCGAGAGGACAGCTTCTCGCCGCGACGCCTGCTTAATCTGTCTGGCTGGACTCGCCGCCCGGTCCTCACCACGGTTATTGCATTTCGCGCCGAGTGGCTTGGGTTTACTGGGTTATTGGCTCATTTTTCATTTTGCATCTGTAGTAACCAGACTCAGAAATGAAAAGCAGTGCAGCACCTAAGCCTGACCACGGAGAACTGAGGCTGAGCGCCTGGAAATCTGGAAAGGGCTTTTCACGGGCAGAGGTGCAGGGGAGGGAGGGCAGCTTCCGACTAGGCTGACCTGGGGTGCAGCCCAGCGTGGCCTCGTGGCCCGGGGCGGCGTGGCCGCGGCCGTGGCTTTCCCGGCTGCAAAGTGGGAGAGGAAGACCCACCTTGAGAGTTTTACGGCACATAGTAGGTATTCAATAAGTGCAGTTACGGTGACTGCTGTAAGATGTTATAACGTTATTTTAGAAGTCATAAAATAATGGAACTGTTTTATTTGGGGGCTGTCTTAGAAAACATAAATACGAGAACGAACCATGACACAGCTGACCTGAGAATAGCTTCCTCTGCGATATTCAATTATCCTTCCCTCGCTCCCTCTCTCTCCTCCTGCAATTGGATTATTTCAGTGCCCTTACAGTGCACTTGTGCCAACGCGTCGGAGGAGTTAACTGCAGCTCTCCTCGGTGGTGAGGGTGGTCTCAAGACCTCCTAAAAAAATCCTTTCATTCTTGAGATTCACAGGCGGTGATGGAAAAAGAGTGCTAGCCTGTGGATGTGTCATTCTGTCCATTTTATGGACAAGAAGGATTAAATAACGAGGCCAAGGTCACAATTCAGCAGCCGGGCTGGGATTCAAACTCAGGTGTCTGATCACAGAGTGTTTTCCATGTCGGTATCCCGTCCTCATTCAACAAATATTTACCTCCCTCGGGGCTCAGCGCTTGGGAGATGCAGAGGGGAAGCTGTCAGGCCCCGTGGAGGCTGAGGCAGGAAATAAACACAAATCAAATCACAGAACGGAATGACTGAAAAGCTGCTGAGGGCTTTGTGCACGAGCCTCAAGGGGACGCCTCAGTGGCCGGGGGCTGTGTGTGTGGGGGAGCTTCTGCCGGTGGGTGGTCTCAAGGAGGTGACCTAGAGACGGGATGGAGCCTGCAGGCTCTGGACAGGGCAGGGGGCCTGGGGACGGCAGGCAGAGTCCTGCTGCTGTAAGGTCTTCACCGCAGGCCTGTGAAGTGGATTTTGCCCCGTGCTTGAGCTGCCCACGGGGGCTGGGTACAGGGCCGGACAGTGTGTGGCTCCTGGGACGGGTCGTCCGGCCCCATCCTTCCATGGCCAGGTCCCAGGGTCTTTCTTGGGCATCCGGATCTGATAAAACCCACTCCTTGGAGAAGATGGCAAGCCCACCTCAAGAAAAGCCAGGTGCTCTGCAAATTACTCTCCTTCTCTCCGTGTGGGGTTCTTATGAGCAGGAAGGGATCGCGGGCATTTTTCCATAACACCTGCCTGTGTTTCAAGGGCTCACTAACCCGTTAGGGCATTTATGAATTCGAAGATTTGCAGATTCCTTGGCAGGTATGTTTCTTGCCAGTCAAGCGACACTCTAAATACTGGGCGGCTCCCAGCCTGGTCCGGGCAGACCTGGGCACCCGGGGCGGCATGGTCTCTCTGAGCCCCGGGATCCCACCAGGCACTGCTGGGCTCGCTGAGCCTCGCCCTGCTGAACGCCCCCCGTGGTCCTTGGGCACCTGAGTCCCACGAGACTGTGTTCCGTCACCCGCTGAACGTGGGTGCCTCCACGTGGCGGGAGGTGCACGGCCTCTCTTTATCCTTTCCCCTGGTGGCCAAAAGCCCAGGGGGCTGTCCAGGGAGTGGGGCCCAGTGGGGAAAGCCCAGGACCCACCGTCGCGGCAGCCACATGTGGCTGGCGCTTCTTCAATGGCTGCTGGGCCAGGCCGCCTTCTCTCCGGGCAGGGAGACTCACACCGTGGGCCTGGCTGCCTGCGGGGCGTGCACAGCACAGAGAGCCACAGCCCCGGGCTCCCTCTCCCCGGCCCCGGGGTGGAATTAGGGAAGTCTGGGAGGAATCCGGAGAAGCCAGGAGAGGGAGCATGGCTGGGGGGGTGGAAGCAGAACGCCCCCAAAGTCAGGGGCAGGCGGGGCTCTGCCTTGACCCCTGTGGGTTTCCCACTGCGCAGGTCCCCGTGGCTCCCAGGGCAGGCGCTCCCCAGCACGTGCAGCCAGTAAGCCTGAGAGCTCGTCCTCCTCTCTTCCTGCACCCCCCATAAATTACCTTGCGTTTAGCATAGCCCTTCCAGCAGCCCCGGGACGGACGCGGGCCTCTCCGCTGCACCTGGTGGGACAGCCAACCTGCACCCGCCCCGCCTGTCTGCCGTGTCTGGCCTCCGCTGGGCGCCGCCGGCCGGGCTCCAAGCTCCCAGGGCTGGACAGGGCGGGGCGGGGGTTGGGGGGGACCGAGCAGCTCACTCTTCACAGGCTGAAGGGTGACAGGAGGCCCTGTGACTGGGGTCTGGCCCCAGCGAGCATTCCATGTGTCCTGTTTGTCAATATAAATTTAAGATTTTTTTTTTTAATCGAGGTGAAATTCACATACCATAAAATTAACCATTTCCAAGGGGACAATCCGGTGACATTTAGCCCATTCGCACTGTTGTGCAAACACCGCCTCTCTATCTAGCTCCAAAACATCGTCGGTACCCCCAAAGGAAACCCCTCCCCCTCCCCCAGCCCTTGGCAGCCACCAGTCTGCTTTCAGTCTCTGAGGATTTACTGGTGCTGACACTTCATATAAAAGGAATTGTACCATATGTGACCTTCCATGTCTGCCTTCTTTCACTCAGGATGATGTTTTTGAGGTTGATCCACCTTGTTTTCCCAAATTTCCTCCTTTTTGATAACGTGTCCGAAGCACCAGCTTCTGGCCGGCACCCCACGTGCTCTATTTGCTTTTATCTTCACACCGACCCTAAGAGGTAGGTGCCATGTGATTCCCATTTGAAAGACAAGGAAACTGAGGCTCCCGGAGGTCACGTGACCTGCTGCCCAGTGGTGCAGCCGGGACTTTGGGCTCTCCCGTCCCTTGGACCCAGCCTCTGAATCCTGCACATGCCTGGAGTCCCCAGTCCCACCTCCGCCTCTTCCCAGAAGCCTCCGGAAAGGCTGCCTGGGTGCAGAGCCCGGTTACAGTTTAATCTGCTGAGGGCCGGTGCTGCTTGCAGTCAGTGAACTTGTGTCCTTGGCCTTTGTGGGCCCCCCTGGACCGCGCGCACAGTAGGTGCTTTATAAATGACCAGGTAGTGATTCTCAGGGGGGTCCCCAGGTTTGGGCTAATCCTCGGCCATGGCCGTGGCCTGGATAGACTTCAGTTCCTCAGTAGTCGCCGGGGGGGGGGTGGTCCTGATGCCTGCTGGGGTGTCCCTTCCGGGAACTGTGGGCCAGCTGGTTTCTCAAACCTCTTTTTTTTTTAAAAAAAAAAAAATAAATTTATTTATCTATTTATGGCTGCGTTGGGTCTTCGTTTCTGTGCGAGGGCTTCCTCTAGTTGCTGCGAGCGGGGGCCACTCTTCATGGCGGTGCGCGGACCTCTCACTGTCACGACCTCTCCTGCTGCGGAGCACAGGCTCCAGACGCGCAGGCTCAGTAGTTGTGGCGCGCGGGCCCAGTTGCTCCGCGGCATGTGGGATCCTCCCAAACCTGGACTCGAACCCGTGTCCCCTGCACCGGCAGGCGGATTCTCAACCACTGCGCCACCAGGGAAGCCCTCCAACCTCTTTCTGACTTAAAGAAAACCACGTGTATGGAAAATAGGATGCTGCCAGGAGAGCCCAAATCTCTTACCTCTCTTCTAGAAAACTAGATCACTCTTTTCCTTCCCTTTTCTTTCCACCCATAGCGGAGCGGATGTTAACTTTCCAATAAACGGGGCAAAAACCAGATGAGAGACGTTTAGCAAACTATTGCCGTGCAGAGTGCAGTTACCACTCTGATTTCAACCGGGACTATAAAATTTTATGAGCTATTAAATTGTCCTAAAGCTCCTTTAACACACCAGCTCGAGTGTTTGAGATTACCCATTAAGAAAAAGTGGGTTACATCAGGAGAACTTTTATTACTAACGCTCAATTGTGTTCAATCAATAAAACTTTTAACTAGCCACGTTGCTTTGGGCAGATTACACGGGTCCTGCTGGGGACGGGCCAGCCAGTGGTCCTGGGCACGTCCTTGAGCAGGGCCTTGGCTGGACAGCAGGGGTCTCAGCCAGGACCTGTCACCTCTGAGCCTCCCTGAAGGCTCAGCTTCCTGCCTGGGCTTCTGTGATCGCAAGGTGGATTGAGCTGGGAGGTGGGGCTCAGAGGCCAGCGTGTCACGGGGGTGCCCACCGAGAACTTGGCAGGGAGCCCAACAGCCAGGCTGGGTGGGAGGCCGTGCCTCTGGGCGTCTCGCCTGGGAGAAGCGGGGGCCCCTCGGGAGTGGAGCTGCCTCCTCTGGGGTCGACCCCCCCAGCCAGAGGACTGTGGGGAAGGAGCCATCGCTACTCAGATGGTGCTTCTGAATCCCAGCAGGACCCTAACTGCAAAAGGGAGGACGGAGGCCCAGGGAGGCGCTGGACACCACTGGTCTATCTGACCTTCAATCCTCCCGCAGGGCTGTTTGCCTGTGTCTGGTCTGCGGCCCTCGGGGGCTGAGTGGCCCTGGGCTGGGCTGGTCAGAGGGGCTCTGAGGCTCGAGGGACTGCCCGGCTGGACAGAGAGGGAGGTGTGGACGGGGCGAAACTCGGGCAGAGGAAGATGGACGCTGAAGGGAGTAAACCCGAGGCTCTGGGCTGTTGTTCTGGCTGTGACCCTTCACCCCCTTGGTCTTCCCACCTGTAGAATGGGCTGAGAGCACCTGCTTCACGGTGGGTCCAGCGGACGAGATGGCCTCATACCTACTATACTTCAAAGTGCTCAGTACATGGTGGCTTGACCGGAAAAGAAATTCGGTTCTGCAGAAAACAGGGAGAGATCTGGTGAGTGACAGTGGAAAGAGCTGGGTTGCTTAGCCTCCTGCTGGGAGAGCAGGGGCGGGCGCTGGTCGATGGTTGCCTGGCCACCGGTGCACGACGGGGAGGGCGGGTGGCCTCCGGGGATGCTTGCAGCTGGGGCGGGGGCGGTGCGTCCCGTGGCCGGAGGGCATGTGTCGGGGCAGGTTTAAGACCCATCCTGCTGCGGGCGGCGTCTGCTCCCCCAGGCTCGTGTGATGGAAGAGCGGTGGGTGGGGGGTGGGGGCAGGGGAGGGTGCGGCCAGGCTGTCGGCTTGGATCTTCCCTGCTTCCGGGGGGCAGAGCGGGGCACCTCGGGATGGTCCTGGGCTGAGAACGGTCAGCCCTGAGCCACTGCAGCACCTGAGGCCTCGTTCCTGCCCTCACATCCTGTCCACCGACCACGGGGTATGGGGGCCCAGGGACCCCCGCCTTTCCTCCCTGCTCGGCAACCGCTGTCCCCAAACCCCAGGCGCTCAGGGCCACCGGGAGGCCTGCCTGGCGGCTGTCTGCAGGGCAACCCTGGAATCCTAACCCATTGCGACAGAGTCCAGTTGGGCAATTCCCGCGGGGGCGAGCTCTGCCCGGAGCCTCGTTTCCCATCCAGCATCTGCATCAGTGCAGACGCGTCTCCCTATCACTGTTTATGTGGCCGCCTCTAATCTCCCCTGGATGCCTCTGGAGCCCGCGTCTGTCTCCGGCGGGGCTCCCTGCGACGCTCTGGCCCCGAGGTCAGGGAGCCATTCCTCCCAGGCCCGCAGTCCAGCCGCCGTGGTGCCTCCCGGCTGGGGGAGGGCCTGGGTCAGAGACTCCCCGGGGCGGCGCAGGCAGATGGGGCTGCGTCAGTCTGGGTTTTAGTGGGTGTCCTGGGGATGGGGTCAGCATGCAGACCTGGGCAGGAAGGCAGGCCTGCTGTAGAGGAGGGTGTGCTCTGCCAGACGCCAATTAGCCTGGAATTCAGAGGCCTGCGGCCTCCCTGCCTGCCTGGTGATAGGGCCTCCCATCCACTACCCACTACACCCCTTCCGTGGGACCCCTTTCTGATTCTTGAAGTCCCACAACCCAGGGATGCTTCCGGGGCTCAGAGGGCTCTCAGCCTCCCACTCTCAGCTGGGTTGGGAAAGAGAGGGGTTCTGGATTGCAGGCCGGACCCCTGGGATCCTGACCTGACCCCGCCACCGACTTGAGAAGCAGGCGGTCAAGCCACTGTCCCACTGTGGGCCTTGAGAAGGGAGGGGAGCAGGGAGAGGAGGCCCCAAGTTGAAATCCCAGGTCTTTCTCTGATCTAAAACGCCAGGCCTTTGGCTAAAGTTTGGACTTCTAGGAGCTCCAGGAAAATAGTGATGTGTTTCCGGGACAAATTCACCCAGCAGCCCACCTTTCAGCTCTTTCCACTCTAGTATGAATCAGCTTTCCAGACCAGCTTGGATGCAGAACTGGGGGTACTGGCACCGGGCGGGGGCCACTGTGATGAGGGGAGCGGGGCCGACTGGGAGGCGCCTCCTGGTGACACTGGACATCCTGAGGGTCCCTGGGAAGAAGGCCCAGGAGGAGGAGGAGGTGGGAACCTCAATTTGGGGAGCTAAGTTGGGAAAGAGAGGCCGGCACTTGGAGCAGAAGCCGTGAATGATGAGACCTTCCATTCCGGGGAAATGGGGAGCCAAGTGGGGTTGTTGAGGGAGGAGGGGGTAGGCTAGCACTCACATTTCCGGAAGCTGATGCTGGCAGGGAGCGTGTGATGGCTGCAGGCAGGAGAGATGGAGGCGGGGCCCTGAGCTCTTCAACATCCACTAAACCCGGTGAGAAATGCCCAGCAGTGAGAGCGAGGGTAGGGGACTTGGGCTCTCGCTGCCCTTTAGCAGAGGTGGCTGTCTGACTGGGTGGCTTTGCCACATACAGCCACCCCCAAACCCTCTGTGTCCTCCTGGGGGCGGAGAAGACTTCTGGTTGCCCCAGTGCTCCTGGAAGCTGCTCCGGGAACACCAGCTCTGTGAGATGTTAACGGGGTCCCTGGGGAAAGGGCTCCGGGGTAAGGAGGTCTCAGGAGCCCAGGTTCAGGTCAACCCCACCTTTACTCAGCATCTCCTATAGGGCCCACAACCCCCATGCCGGGCAGGCCTTTTTCCTCAAACGCGCACGACCCTGGGATCCCACGTGGCGGGGCCCTGCCAGGGGCCCCGTTGCCAGGGGCAACGCCGATGATGCCTTTCTTGAACTCCTGGGGCTGGAGGGACTGGGCACACCGGGCATCAGCAGGAAGGGAAGGCCTGGACCTGCGGGGGTGGTGGGCGCTCACGTCCCCTCCTCCGGCGGGAGGGGACACCAGAAAGAGACCTGGGGCTCGCTGAGGTTGGGAGAGGCGTGCGTGGTCCCTTGCCCAAGGCATCAGCCAGTCTCCTGACCCTCCCACCTGCCCCAACCCCTTCTCCAGACAGACAGCCTCCTCCTCAGTGTTGCCTGGTGTCTGGGGCGGGGAGGGATGGGAAACAGATTTCTGCCGCCCCCACGCCCCCTACCCCCCTTCCCGCCGGGGACTCGCATCTCTTCTTGGGTCTCCGTGGCCCGGGTGCAGCTACCCCCCCACCGCACCACCTCCGGCTGCTCCGTCTCTGGGGTGCCACTGGGTCCGCAGAGTGCCATCCTGTGCCACTCTCCCTCCCCCTCCACGCTCGGCTCCCCGCTTCCCCCTCTTCCCTCAGCAGCCCCGCAGGGTCTTTCATTACAGGAGTTTCCTCAGGGGTCCGTGTGCCCCGCAGCGTTAGTTTAAACAGGCCCCGGCTGGAGGCCTCCACGTGTCCACCACAGCAAGCTCTCCGTGCCTGGCGAGGCAAGGGCTTCGCTGGGCATTTCAAGGGGTGCAGGACTGGGAGTCCCGTGTTCTGGGTGCCGGTCCTACGGGGCCCCTCAGCGCTCCGCCGACCTGTCTGAGCCTGGGGCATCCTTTCCCTGCCCTCCAGAGGGAGGTGAGGACACTGGGGGCAGGAGAGGGGTCTCCAGGTCCAGTGTGATTGCTGGGGTGCAGCCACCCAGAGGGAGCCTTCTGGGGCGGGAGTGGGGTTCCACCGACATCCGAGCCCGGCACAGAGCCTGGGGCTCCCTCCCCGTTGACAGAGTGACTGACCGTACCGGGGTGTCCCTGCTGCTGAGACGCCCCCTGCCCTGGACCCCAAGGAGGAGGAGCCTGTCCATCTGGACTCCTCCTCCTTTCACGGATATGGGAAGGGAGGCCTGAGAGGAACGGAGGGACCCCGTGTACCCTCCCCCCTGCAACCCCCTCTACACCATTGCCCTGTACCCTCTCCCTCTTCGCCCTCCCCCCTGCCCCCTCTCACCACTGCACACGTCCCTGCACACGGGCAGGCTAGGGGCACCCTCTGTGGGTGCCCCTTCCCACCCCGGGACGGGATGGACATTGCACGCTCCCGAGAGCACCCACTTTCTTTCCGGCCTCACACCCCCGCCACCCCACCCTCTCCCTGCCTCTTGGAGCTCGGGGGCCCCTGTTCCGCTTTCCTCCCTTCCCAGGTCGGAGGGTGAGAGACCAGCACGTGACGCAGCCATTCAGTCCGTCCTCGGGAGCAGGAGCAGACGCTGGGCTCAGGGGCCCCACCCTTCTGTCCACCTACTGACTGTGTGGCTTGGACGCGTTAGGTGCCGAGCTCCCGGGTTTCGGGGGACGGGAGGCGGTGCACGCCGGCCCCCTGCCCAGCGCCTGTGGCCTTCAGGGCAGCGACAGTACGGGCTGTGTGGACTGTGCCGGGAGACCCAGCCTGGCCCCCGGGGGAGCGCACAGCCCGGGAGCAAGGCCGCGGCCCAGGGACTGGTCCCCGGGAGGCTGTCTTGGTGGCGCGGCCCTGTCACCCCTCCCACCCTGTGCTTCACCCCTTCCCTCTCTGGCTGGGACGATACTTGGTGCCTTTGTCGCTTTCCTGACGTGGGGTAGGGCACGCCAGGCGTTAGCAGACCTCTCGGGGCCGGGACCGACGCTGGACCTACAGGAGGGAGTTCTGAACGTGTGGCCCGAGGGGTGCTGAGGACTGGGGGCAGCTCGGGGCCTGCTCCCCGCCCCCCTCCCCCACCCCGTGCCCTTTGCTGCCTTAGCTTTCCTGGGCGGGGCGGCTGGAACAGAAACCGCGGTGTCTCCCTCTCTCCTGGGCACGTTAGAAAGTGACTTCATCTGGCCTGTGGTTTCTGAGTGGTTTGGCTCACAGGTACCCGGAGGCTCAGGCTGCCAGGGAGTCCCCCACCGGCAGAGGGTGGACGTGCTGGCAGCGCAGGCATTGGCTGGCGGCCGCCACCCCTCGCGCCCCTGCGGCCCCTCCCGGCCGCCCATTTCCCAAATGGGCCTCCTGGCCGGGATGCGTCCCGCTGCAGCCAGGCTGGATGATGCCCCTTGGCCTCCCGGGGCCACCCCACAGGTTCGGGTAGGAATGCAGGATTCTGGCTGCTCCTGGCAACGCTGCTGAGATCGGAGAGGCAGCCAGTGATGAGCGCTGAGCCTCTGGAGGTGCTCGAAACCCTCGGAGAGGAGCAGGCGGTGGGGGGACCCCCTCCCCGGGTGCCGGCCGGGTCTGGGGGCACCAGCCTCTCAGGCCGGGAGGCGCGTAACCGTGGGTGCCAGGCAGACAGGACATCGTGACCTTAGAGGGACGTTCCCTCTGTGGGTTTCCATTTTCTCCTGCCTCACAGGGTTTATTCGTTCCCTAAACAGGCAATGATTGAGCACCTACTGTGTGCGGGCGCTCTTCTAGCTGGCTCTCCTGGTCTGTCCCCCCAGCCCCGTCCTCAGGCCTCACGCGTTAACTGCCCCAGAAGCTTTCTCTCTCCTCCCCGAGGCCCCGCCACGGTCCCAAGGCCACTGTGTGTCTCTCCCGCGGTGCAGTGCGGCGCCTCCCGGTGGCCCAGGCCCTGGTCTGTGCCTGCCCCGGGGCTAGCCGGGCCTGACGGGTGTGTTGACCCTCCGGGGGCCCAGCCCTGAGGCGGGCCGACTGCCAGGTCTCGAGGCTCCTGAGTGATGGGAAGGGAGGGTGGGCTCCGTGGTGGGGTGGGGGGAGGTGACTCCTCCCCAGGGAGAGGCTGAGGGCCCCAGGGCAGTCAGAGAACGGGGTCCCACCTGGCTGCGTTCCTCCTGCCCACTGGGGGTGGGAGGGGCGTGCTACTCTGCTGGAGGCACCTTCCCCCCCCCTCAGCCCACCCGCACGGGCTCTCATCCACGCTGCACAGCCGTCCTGGGAGGGAGGCGGTGTTCTGCCCCTTTTACTGAGGAGGAAACTGAGCCCTAGGTCGACAGAGCAGGGAGTGGCTGAGCTGGGCTCGATCGATCCTGGTCTTTGCTGGGAATGTCAGGCACCTCCCCCAGCACCCGGGGGAGGCCCCATGGGAGCTTCTGGACCCTCAGCACCATCATTACCGTGTAAAACCCTCCTGGATGAGCCGAGAGACCAGCGCGTGAGAGGGTCCAGGCCCCAGAGCGTGCTTTCCCTCCAGGCTCGCCTCTCGCCCACATCTCACTTTCAGACGCCAGGTCTCCCTTAGTTAACTCCCTGGGGAGCGGGGCTCCCT
Organism: Kogia breviceps; assembly: GCF_026419965.1. Classification (NCBI taxonomy): domain Eukaryota; kingdom Metazoa; phylum Chordata; class Mammalia; order Artiodactyla; family Physeteridae; genus Kogia; species Kogia breviceps. Next base: position 2,597,750 of record NC_081317.1, read on the forward strand.
GCTTCCTTCCAAGGGTGGCGCTAACCTGGGTCTCCTCCAGCTGGGCTCCTAGGGAAGGGGCGGGGCGAGCCGGGAAGCTGCTGTGTACCGAGCCACACGCACAGACACGGGGACACGCCCACGGGCACGAAAACACCCACGGGCGTTTGTGTTCTCTCCCAGAGGTGTGTATCGACACGCACCCTCCCGGCTACGCATACACACGCCCCCCGTATCTGCACACGCAGGCCGTGGCCAGGAGCGCAGGTACACACGGTGACCCGTCACCACACAGGCGCTCCCGGGGCCCGGGCGGTGGGCCGCCCACGCTCCCCACCCCCCAGCAGCTGGCCCTTCTTTTGCAATTCTTGCATTTATTTCACAGTCCTTTATATCGGCAGAGGCTTTCAAAACACTCTAGGCTTGTTTACTGAGCTGTGCAGGAACACTTTGTCCCCTTTCCAACTCAGCCTTCCAGAAAGATCAGGAACGTGCCCGTCTCTGGCGGGGCCAGCTGTGTGCTCTGCCAGGAACGGCCCCCCTCTTCTTAAAGGGCTAGCTCGTCTCCCCGCCCCGGCTGGGATGGTGTGCACTTGGACCTGGGCCCGCTGACAGACCCTCGCCCCCTAGGGGCTGCTGGCCCCCGACCCTGGGTCCCTGGTGAAACGGAGCGTTGAAACGTTGAGACTGGGAGCCGGCACAGGGGCGACGTGAAGCCTCCCCCCACCCCGCCGACTTCGCAGACCATTGATCGTACTCTGCTGACGGAACAGGCCCCAATCTTATGATTACCTTGTAACTGAGGTTTGGGAGGGACCCCTGCCTGGGTGCCCCGACTCAGCTGCTCCCTGAAACAGGGTTGGAGTAACAGGGACAGAGAGACTTTCTTTCCTGGTCCCCTCTGGAGGCCGATGTCCGCTGCCTCCCCCAGTAACCGTCAGCCCCTGCTGGCAGGGGCCAGGCACCCTCACTGTCCCCAGGACCCACGCTACAGACAGCTGCAGAGGAGGTGCTGCAACCCAGTGGGGCAGCTGCCTAAACCTGGGTGCTGGGGGTCCTAGTTTGAAAGAAAAGCAGAGCTGTCCTGTGGAGGGTGGGTGGGCCCCCCGGGGACAAGTTCCCTGTTGCCCATCCTCCCCCACCTGGCTGTTGGTAATTTAAAGACTGACCTTTGTCTTGGTTCTTTCACATGGCCTCTCCCTGGAGACCCTTCCCCCGCCCACTGCCCCCTCCAGCACCTCCTGACAATGACCACCCTTTTACACCCAGCATCCCGACCTGCTTCCCCAGGACCCACGGCCTCCTGAGCTCGTGCATGGCCCACTTAGACATCAGCCTTGCTGGTGGATACGGCTCCATGCAGCCCGAAACAAATGAAGTTTGAGTCCACCTCACTCCTCTAAGGTCTGGGGAGGTTCGCCAGGGACACACACGTATCAAGGAAGACAGATGGGAGAGAGGAGAGCAAAGCCAACCCCAGAGGGCAGGGTAGGGTAGGGAAGCAAGCACGGTGACCGTGCGGTTGGCCCTGAATGCAACGCCGAGCTTCCTGGCAGCCAGGGCAAAAAGGGAGCTGTGACGGAAGAGACGGCGTTTGTGATCAAGAGAGAAGCTTTTTATGACGTTGTTGATTGAAGGGTCCTGCCGTCCAGGCCTGGACTGACAGGTGCTCTGGGGGAGACACAGCCCATGTTCCTACCGAGGCTCTTTTGCCGAAAGCAGCTGTGAGAGGCGCCTGCCGAGGGTTCAGTTTGAGTATTTGCATTTCAGCAAGGGAGGAGCCTGGGAGCCCAGCCTCAGCCCAGGGAGTGAGAGCAGCGGTGGAGCTCCAGGCTGAGTGCGGGCTGGGAGGGGACGCCTCTGAGGCCCTTGGGGGCCCAGAACCTGCAGAGTCTGGGTGCGCTGAGGCCCCGCACGGGGGGGAGGGGGACTGGACAGGCAGGAGGTCACAGCGGTCACAGGGTTCTGGCCCACCTGGGGGCTGCTGCAGGGACCGCTGGACCACCTCCAGGATGTCAGTTCTCCGCCGCCACAGGCAGGCCGGCTTCGGGCCCCAGCCTGGAAGCTAGTTCACGGTGAGGCCTGAGACAACTCCCGCCCGGTCGGGGCCCCCGGGTCCCTCAGCCCAGGGGTCCACTCTAAACCGTGCCCGGTGAGACGGCACTGCCTGTCCAGAGGACCTCTCTCCACCCCTTGCTCACCACTTCCTCCTTTCCGTGGGCCTCACGCCCCACGCAGGTGGGAGGGGACGCGGTCCTTCCAGGGTTGCTCATGCGAGGGGGGACCAGCCCCGGTTGCAGCGTGTCCTTGCCTCCTTAGCCCACGCTGTGACGCCAGGGACGCAAGGCCCGGACACTGGTCAGCGCCTCCTCCCCCTGGGCCTCCACTCCCCACCCGGGCTCGAGGGTCCTACGCGTTCCACTTGCCTGCCTGACCCTCACCGTGCTTTCTTCCCTCTTGTCTCTCGAGCCCGTTTTCTCTGTAAAAATTGCCCCGTGGCTTCACATGTGGAAAGGAAACTGCCGTGGCGTGTGTGCCGGGCGGGTGTGGGATGGCCCCCAGACACTCCCACCCCCTCCCTTTCCCCGAAGGTCTGGGAGAGGCTCTGGGCTGGGCGCAGCCCCTAGTTCCCCAGCTGTAGCTGGGCCTGATCCGTGGGCCCCAAAGACCCTGGGACAGAGGCAAAGGGTCTGTTCTGTTCTCTCACTGGCGGCCCCCGCTGTCCAGGAGCCCCGCCCGCCCGAGTGCCCGGCGTGCCCCCAGCCCGTCCTGGGAGCAGGGGGCTGCCCTGCCCAGCTCCAGCGGCCCTGATCAGTGCAACAAAAGCTTCCTGTGTCTGTGGGAAGCTGCCACCTGAACCCTCCGGCCGCGCGTCGGGGCTGACGTGGGCAGGGGGTTGTGGGACCAGCGTAGCATCAACGCAGGGGAGCCCCGGGGCCTCGGGTCAGAAGAGCCTGTGCGGGCCAAGAGGCTGCCCCCCCCGGGCCTTGGTTTCCTCACTGGAGGGAGCAGTGCCTTGCCCAGCGGCGTCCAGGGTGGCGGCAGTCACTCAGAGGAGGCCGCGAGTGAAGACACCAGCAGCGCCCTTGGTGGCGAAGTAGAGGACACGGAAAAGCACCGCCGACCCCAGAGGGCAAGACCCCACCCTCCTACCCGGGTGCCCGTGTCTGGGGCCCCAGGCCGGCCTGGGAAGAGCAGAGGTGCTGCAACAGGCCTTCGTGGCCAGAGTCAGGCCCTAAGGGGGCAGTGCTGTGCCCCGTCCAGGCCACTGCACGCGGGGCTCCCTCCTGGCGCTGCTTGGCGTCCCCTCTCCCAGCCAGGTGGCGCGGGCCTTTCGCCCCTGAGCCGGCTGGGCGCTGTTCCCTGACACGTTTCCAGGGCGGGGCGCCGGCAGGGATGGCCAGCTTCGGACCGGGCAAATGGATTCCTTCGGGGCCTGAAGAAACATGGAAAAGCAGGGCCCCTCCTGACCCTTCGCCACCCCACAGGCTTCTCAAGGAGGGGTCGGTCTCTGCACCAGGGGACCCTGTCCAGAGCTGGGGCTGCCCCTGGTTATGGGAGAGGGACTCTGTCCCCTCTGGCCCGGAGACCCCGGTGACCCCAAAAATAAGCATCAAGGAGGAAGGATCCTCTGAAGCGCTGACCCCTAGGCCTCCTCATCTCTGCCTGGAAGCTTGCGCCAGCTCCTAGAGGTCACTCGCCTCTGGCTGTCCCTTCCTGTCCTTCCCACTCTGCAGCCGGAGGGATCTTTCTAGAATGCAGATCTGACTGTGTCCCTCAGGGCCTCCACGTCGTCCCCTCACCTTCTGGAGGATGCGCGGGAGCCCCGGGGGCACCACCTGGGCTGCCTTCCCCTGCCCCTCCCCCCAGGCCTGCCGCCCACACCTCTGCACTCGGTGTAACCCCCGTCGGCAGAGGCAGCGGTCAGGGGGCGTCCGGCCCGAGGTCCCGGGGGACTTGGGGCTCAACGCGGCCCGGAGAACCCCTGTGGCATGGACACGTCCTCCTGCCTGTACCTCTTCGGGCAAGGCCGCCCCCGTGCCATGCCCAGACCTGCCCCAGGCCAGGCGCCAGGCTCACCAGGACTGGCGAAGCCCCTCCCACTTCCCACCTGAACGTGTTCTGGTTTCTGCTCGTCACGTAGCAGAGGGGGCCCCCCACTCGCCAGGAGGGCTGCGAGCTTTGGGGCCCCGCTTCCGTTTGAATCCCACCTTCCCACTGTGCACCGCGGGACCTGCTACAGACACCACCACCCCCCCAGCTCTGAACCTCAGTTTTCCTCTGCGCAGCGTGGGGACAGTCACTGGGGGAGGGGTGCCACCCCACGGGGTTTGTGCAGGTTGGGCTGGGGCTCACCGCAGGCTCCCAGGCTGCTCGTGGCTTTGATGGACCTTTGCTGCAGGCGGAGCAGGGGGGACAGCCACAGGCACGGCCACAGCCCCCCGTTTACTCATGTGCTGTTGTGGACCTTTCTGTGCTGGTGTGCTTTTGAAGTCTATGTGGGGTTAGACACAGGGTATTTGTGGGTGAGCCGGATGCCCCTCCAGCTGGGGGTGTACTTCTCCTGGGTGGGCAGAGGCTGGGAAGCTCCCCAAGTCGTGGGTGAGCCGACCCAACGAGCCAGGCTCGAGGGAGCAGCTGAGCTTAATTAGACCACAAACGGTGAGGAACTCCAGTCAAGGATCAAGGGAGAACTTCATTCCAAATGAGGCCGACAGCGTGGGTTTGATTTCCCTGCCCCATTCAGTTCAGACACGGTTAATTAGGCACCTACTGTGTACGTGTACCAGGCTTGAACGGGCTCTGCATTGCCGAAGCGCACGGGTCGGCCCCAAGACGGCGGCCCAGGAGGCCAGCGAGTGTGGCAGGAAGGGGAAAGGGACCCTGCAGGGAAGCCACCACCTCCCCCCGGGGGCCAAGGTCTGCCTCAGCAGTGGCGAGTCCTGGTGACAGCACGCGCCCTCGCTAGGACGGGGTGAGAAGGGCACCTCACCTCTGGGGTCTTCCTCCCAATCCTGACCCCCACTCCAGTCTAACCATGAGAATCTCATCAGACAAAGCCCAACTAAGGGACGTTCTACCAAAACCTGACAGGCCCTCCTCAAAACTGCTCAATTCACCCCAGACAAGGAAAGTCTGAGAAGCTGTCCCAGCCCAGAGGAGCCCAAGGGGATGTGATGACTGAGTGCTGTGTGGGGTCCTGGATGGGGTCCTGGGACAGAGAAGGACATTAGGGGGAAAACTAAGGAAATCTGAACAAAGAGTGTACTTCAGTTATTCATATCGGTTGATTACTTGCAGCCAACGCCCCACACGGGTGTAAGATGCTAATAATTAGGAAAACGGAAAAAAACAACAAAAAAGAAAGAAAACGGGGTAGGGGGGAGATGGGAACTCTGTACAACTGTCTCCATTTTGCTGCAGATCTTAAACTGTTCTAAAAAAAATAAAGTTTACTAACAAAAAGGAGGGCCCAGGGCCCGGAACGCAGAGGAGGGGGCGAGATACCGCAGCCCCGTCACAAAACAGCTCGAGGCCCCCGGAGAGTCTGCGGTGAAGGCCCAGTTTCACTTCGCCTGACCCATGAGTCCCACCCGCATTTGCCTGTGGAACGCCGTCCGCTTGAGGAACCCCCACCAGCGCTCTGACAGCCGGTTCTCGGAGCCGACTTCCCTGAGGAGCCCTGGACAGGGCACCGGAGCATCGTGATCAGCGGGCCCCCTCCCCAGTCCCAGCCCTTCCGGGCGGGTAGGATGAGTGGCCGCCGCAGGGGTCAACCCTGCCCGGCCACACCCCTCTCTTCTGGACTCCTGGGCTCAACAGGGGAGGGCAGGGTCTGGGGGGAGCGGATTGGACTTGAATTGGAATCTCAGGGGAGACCTTGGCAAATGCCTGGCTCACTGTTTAGCATTTTACCTGCATTCACACATTGAATTCTCATGCCCTAGCCAGGCCAGTGTGACCGTCCCCACCTTACAGGTATGCAAATGCGCCGCCGCCGTCGTGGCAGCGCTGGGAGTCCCAGCCAGGTCTCTCCAGCTCAAAAGCCCCGGCTCTTACCCAGCTCTCCACGCCTCTCTTGGCACGGACGGATGGCTGCAGAAACAGCATCTTTCCAGGTGCAGTGAAAAACCCGGTGGCCACATGCCCGTGTGTTAACTGGGTCTTTTCCAAAGCCTGGGGCTGGTGGAGCAGAGACACTGTGTAATTCACACCCCATGACCTGCTCAAACTTATTTATTTATGTTTTTACAGTGAGCATGTATTCCTTTTGTCATCAGAAAAAGTAGTTCCACTGGTGGAAGGATGCTTGAGTCAGCCCAGGGTAGGGGGGAGGGAGAGAGCCTGCTTTCCATCCCCTCCCTGCAAGAGGGCTTCAGAAGTCCGCCCCCTGGAATTTCTGTTCTTTGCGGGAAGATTGAAACCCAACAAGAGCATCTTTGTCCCTCCAGGCTGGCTGCCTGAGCAGGCTCTCTGGGGCACGGGGCAGGAGGGGGTGTGATTCCCACACACCCATCCAAGAGGGATAAAGAGGGATAAAGCAAACTTGCCTGAAGGAGTCAGCTCTCCTCCATCTGCACGCTGCTCTTAGCGGTCCTGAGTGCTTTCAAATTTCATGTCTCCAGGCCGTTTGATGCCCCAGTGGCCCAGGGAGGTCAGCATTAGTGACCCACCCCGCCTTAGGGGCCGAGGAAGCCAGGACAAGGCAAGAAAGCACCCAGGCTGGGAGGTGGGGGGGGGGGGGGCGGGGCAGGAAGCCTGGGTTCTAATCTCTGACCTGCTGTAAACTTGCTGGGTGATGCTGGGTGAGAATATTCAATGTTGAAGGGAACTTAGCAGTGGATTTAGCAGTGAGTGACCTAGTTATCAGCTGCCAGGGACCAGGCAGGACGCCAGGGCCCATTGCAGGTGGCTCAACAGACAGAGTTCAGTATGGGGAACTAGTCCCAAAGGTGCAGGAAGGGGAGAACCCAGACAGGAGGGTGGGGCAACTCAGAGATTAGCACCCAGAGGGGCTGAGGGTGTTCCTGGGGTCCCCTATGACCCCCTGTGGAAGAAGGGGCCGCCTGGCAGGAGCTGAACCACAGAAGCGGGTGCTGTGATGCATGCCGAAATCCCCACGTCAGACAGAGGTTACCCGTTCTCCAAGCTGCTGGCCATGTTGCCTGCTGATGTTTTGCAGCTAAGTGCCTCTCTGGAACTGCCTCGCCCAAAGGGGGCTGCTTCACCCGAGTTTAAGTCTGCATCCGAGCCTGGTGGGCATGGGAGCTCAAAGTCCCAGCCCCTTGCCTTGACTGGGGAGAGCTCTAAAGGAGAGCTTCCCATGCGGTCGACTGAGGCCTTTGTGGCAGCCTCCCCTCTGCCCAGTCCCATATCCCTCACTCTCCCACAGGTTCTCTCCCCAGGAAGCCACCTGCCTGCAAATTTCCACCTTGGAGTCAGTTTCCTGGAGAACCTGGCTGAAGGCCATTGGTACAGGGCGTGGCACTCGGGAGAAAATTTTAAAATGGGATTTTGGAGCTGGGCAGTGGGTGGTGGGTGAAGTAGGGACAGATCCTGGCATGTGATAGTGGTGCGACCGTTAAAGCTTCATCCACTGGGGAACTGGGTTGGGACACTGCACTGGTGGGTGGGATATCTCAAGTGTTTGCGATCTGGGGGAGAAGCAGTAATTATAAGGACTGTGGAATTGGGTGGTATTACTGGCTGCTGTCAGTGGATGGGAGAAACACTGTGAGAGCCTCAGGGTGATTATTCATCAATTTAAGATTAAGTGTGGGGTGATGTCGGCAAAAGTTGTGGAGTAAGGAACGCTAAATTCTGCCCCTCTATAAAACAGCTTAAAAATGGGCAACAACTATTAGCACCTACTGCACCCACCCCAGCCCTCCCGATCTCTGGAAATTAACCAAAGGCTTGCAGTTACCCAGGGAAGATTTACTTAAGAGAAATGGCTGATTCTCAGTAAGATCAGTTAATTCGATAGTCCCCCCCTCCCTGCTCTTTAGCTCAGCAGTAGCTGTGAAAATATCAGCCCATGTTCCCAATACTGGTAAATGCAGAACAGAACTCATTCACAAAGAATCATGATTAAATACTTGTTCTGATTTGTCTTGTGTTCTCTGGAAGACCAGCTCAAAAGTTTGTGTGTATTTCAACTAACTCAGAATTGGCCTAGAGCTCAAGATGTGTGCAGGGGCATTTGTTGAAAACATTAACTGACTGCTGATGGAGGTGACAGATAACAGTTGGGAGAAACAATAGACTAATCACAAAGTTTGGGAGGAAAGGCTGGGAATGAGATGTCAGGGCTTTGGAAAGCTTGGACATATTCCTAGGAGTCCAAAGGGCTAAGTGCATATCCTCCGAAAAGACTCAGAATGTCCTCGGCTCTCACCTCCTGCTGACACTGCCTATGCAGAGGCAGGAAGTGAAGGCTAAGGCAGAGTTAGAAACTGCCTAGCTTGGCATTGAAGGCCTGGGTCCAAACACACACAGAGCCCCTTGACAAAGACTGGAGGATTTTTCTGTTGTTCCAGGCCTTTAAGGAAATCTCTGTCCAATCAGTACCTGACCATAAGCTAACAAAAACAGAGATTTTAGGGTCCACAAATGACACACTTTACAGAATTAGTTCAGAAAAGTTACTTAAAAAAAAAATCTCAACAACTACAATAAGTAACAGCAACAACAAATCTTGGGAAGGGGAGAGAATCTGGTTTCCAGAGTTGCCACATGATAATATTCAAAATGTCCAGTTTTCAACAAAACATTACAAGGCATGCAAGAAACAAGAAAGTATGGCTCATACACAGGAAAAAAAGGACATCAGTATAATCTGTCCCTGAGGAAGTCCAGACATTGGACTCTTTAGACAAAGACTCTATATCGGCAACTTAAATATGTTTGATGAGGTAAAGGAAACTGAGCTTAAAGAACTAAAGGACAGGGCTTCCCTGGTGGTGCAGTGGTTGAGAGTCCGCCTGCCGATGCAGGGGACACGGGTTCATGCCCCTGTCTGGGAAGATCCCACATGCCACAGAGCGGCTGGGCCCGTGAGCCATGGCCGCTGAGCCTGCACGTCCGGAGCCTGTGCTCCACAACGTGAGAGGCCACAACAGTGAGAGGCCCGCGTACCGCAAAAAAAAAAAAAGAACTAAAGGACAACGTCTCATCAAACTGAGAATATCAATAAAGAGATAGAAAATACAACAAAGAAACAAGCAGAAAATTTGGAATTGAAAAGCACAATAACTGAAATGAAAAAATCACTAGAGTAGATTTGAGGAAGCAGAAACAATCAGCACACTTGAAGACAGGTCAACTGAGATTTTCCAGTCTGAGAAATAGAAAGAAAAAGGAATGAAGGCAAATGAACAGAACCTCAGACACCTGTGGGACACCATCAAGCATACCAAAATATGCATAATGGGAGTTCCAGAAGGAGAGAAGAGAAAGAAAGAGGAAAGCATCCTAAATCTGATAAGAAACATTATGTTTCTCACATCCAAGAAGCTCAAAGAACTCAGAGTTTCATACCCAGATACATCATACTCCAACTGTCAAGAGCTAAAGACAAAGAGAGAATCTTGAAAGCAGCAAGAGAGAAGTGACACATCATGTGAAAGCAGTCCTCAATAAGATTAACAGATGGTGTATTTTTAGTTTGTAACTCCTTTTTAAAATATCTGACTTAAAAGATAACTGCATGAAGTAATAATTATAAATCTAGGCTGATGGGCACACAATGTATAAAGATGCAGTTTGGATGTGGCAAAAAGAGCATAAAGGTAGGGGATGGAGTTAAGAAGAGCAAAGTTTTTGTATACTATTGAAAATAAATTGTTATTCATCTGAACTGGCTTGTTATAAATTAAGATGTTAATTGTAATCCCTAGGCCAATGACAAGAAAATAACTCAAAAAATATAGTAAAAGAAATTACAGTGGGATTAAAATAGTACACTAGAAAATATCTATTTAACACAAAAGTAGTCAGGGATGGAAGAACTGAGGAACAGAAAAAAGGTATAGAAAACAAATCAGGGCTTCCCTGGTGGCGCAGTGGTTGAGAGTCCGCCTGCCGATGCAGGGTACCTGGGTTCGTGCCCCGGTCCGGGAGGATCCCACGTGCCGCGGAGCGGCTGGGCCCGTGAGCCACGGCCGCTGCGCCTGTGCGTCCGGAGCCTGTGCTCCGCAACGGGAGAGGCCACAACAGTGAGAGGCCCACGTACCGCAAAAAAAAAAAAAAAAAAGAAAACAAATCATAAAATGACAGAAGTAATTTCTTTCTTATAAGTAATTATATTAAATGTAAATAGATTTAAACTCTTCAATTAAAAGGCAGAGATTAGCAAGCCAAAGGAAATGACATGATCCAATGATGTGCTATCTATGAAGACTCACTTTAGAACCTTTTCATGAAAAGGTTGAAAGCAAAAGGATGGAGAAATATATTCCACGCAAACTGAATTCAAAAGAGAGCTGGAGTGGCTACACTAGTATCAGACAAAATAGACATTGGTACAAAAACTGCTTTTAGACACAAAAAAGGAGATACAATGGTAAAAGGGTCAATCCGTGAAGAAGATTTGACAACTGTGGGGCTTCCCTGGTGGCGCAGCTGTTGAGAGTCCGCCTGCCGATGCGGGGGACGCGGGTTCGTGCCCCGGTCCGGGAGGATCCCACGTGCCGCGGAGCGGCTGGGCCCGTGAGCCACGGCCGCTGCGCCTGTGCGTCCGGAGCCTGTGCTCCGCAACGGGAGAGGCCACAACAGTGAGAGGCCCACGTACCGCAAAAAAAAAAAAGAAAAAAAAAGAAAAAAAAAAAAGATTTGACAATTGTGGATATATATGCACCTGACAACAGAGCCCCAGATACATGAAGCTAAAAAAAAAAAATGACAGAATTGAGACCAGAGAATTAAACTCTAATAGTTGGAAACGTCAGTACTCCACTTTCAATAATGGATATAACAATTAGAAAATCAGCAAGGAAATTAAAAACCTCAACAAGACTATCTACCAAGGGAGCTTAACAGATATCTATAGAACACTCCATCCAAAAACAGCAAAATATACATTCTTCTCAAGTGCACATGGAACATTCTCCAGGACAGACCATATATTATGGTATAAATAAGTCTCAGTACATTTAAAAAGATTGAAATCCTACAAAATATGTGCTCTGACTACAATGGAATGAAATTAGAAATTAATAACAGAAGGAAATTTGGAAAGTCAAATATGGGGGCATTAAACAACACATTCTTAAATAACCAATGGATCAAAGAGGAACAAGGAAATTAGAAAACGCTTTGAAGAGAATGAAAACAAAAACACAACAAAGCCAAACAGTAAGAGACATAATTAAGGCAGTGCTCAGAGGGAAATCTACAGCTGTCAACGTCTACCTTAAAAAGGATCTCAAATCAATAACCTCACCTTCCACCTGAAGAAACTAGAAAAAGCAGAACAAACTTTACAACACAGGCCTGGCAGTGGACGGTCTGGTCGTGACTGTATCACGTATTGTACCCCAGCAGCCGCTGGACTGGTATAGAGCAGCCTTACGAAGGCATCGCTGACCCTGGCTTGGAGATGAGGTGCATCTTCTAGGATGTGTGATGCTGTGCCCCCGGTGGGCAGAGTCCTGGATCTGGGAGCCAAGGGTTTCAGTAGGAGGGGTCCCACACCCCGTCGCTCCCAGTGACCTACTTGGGAAATGTGTATTCTCCATCCCCACAAGCCCAGGCTCTGTGGTCCACAAGTGCTACCTCCCGGAAGGGAACACTTCCACCGGGTGACACCGTAAGAGTCTCATTAAACGTGAGCTCACGCCTGCCGCCCTGTCACTTCAGGCTCCTTTTTGCTAAGAGACCATCCTGGCAGGGGTAATTGACCTAGAGCATCAACAGGCAGTGGGGCTGCTTTTATACTCTGGGGCAGGAACAACTCATTTAGCGCCTGGGTGTTCCACTGGAGGCATCTCTTGGCATTTCTCTGCCTAATTCTGAGAGTAAGTAGATAAACCTGCAGCCGCAGCCTGAGGAAGGCATAGCAACCAGGGCCTCAGGGCACTTGGGGATGTGCTGGGGGGCTGGACCACCAGAGGAGCCGGCCTGGCGTGTAAGAATCTAGGGGATGAAGAGGTGAGCCTCACCTTGCAGCCTTGAGACCAGACTTAAGGACAGGGGTCTAGAGGGAAAAAAAATTATAGACTATGTTCCTTTAAAAGGAAGCATTCTGGGCTTCCCTGGTGGTGCAGTGGTTGAGAATCCGCCTGCCGATGCAGGGGACACGGGTTCGTGCCCCGGTCCGGGAAGATCCCACATGCCGCGGAGCGGCTGGGCCCGTGAGCCGTGGCCGCTGAGCCTGCGCGTCCGGAGCCTGTGCTCCGCAACGGGAGAGGCCACAACAGTGAGAGGCCCGCGTACCGCAAAAAAAAAAAAAAAAAAAAAAAAAAAAAAGGAAGCATTCTGTTTATCGACAGACACAATCGGGAGATGAAAAGGCAAAAGCCCCACAGACGGAGAGTGTGTTCGCCATATATTCATCCAACAGAAGACCCACATCCAGGACCCAGAAAGAACTCCTACAAATCAGTAAGAGAAAGGCAATCTGTAGAAGAATGGGCGGAATTCTTCAACAGGCCCCGTTTAAAACAGGATTTCCAAGTAGCCACAAGGCACACGAAAAGTTCCCTAAGCTCACGATTCATGCGGGAAATGCACATAAAACTCAAGTCAGGCACCACCACACACCTACCAGAATGGCCAAGACTCCAGCCACTGACAATAGCTCTCGCTGGCGAGGTTGCGGTGGGTGTGGGTGGAGTGGCTAGACCACCCCGGAAAACCATGCGGGACATCCACAAGCTGGGTACACCTGTAGCCTAGACCCCAGCAATTCCCCCACTGAGCGTGTGAACTGGCCAGAAGAGAGGTACAACACGAGTCCCGTTTGTTCCGCTTGAACAGGAAGCTGGCAGCTGCCCGAGCGTCCACTGTCAGTAGCATATGGATAAACTAACCACGTGGGTCTGTGCCCCATACGCAGCCCCGGCGGTAGCAAACCACGCACTACAAGCCACAGCCCGGGTGCCTCTCGGACGGCGGGCCGAGCCCAAGGACGCCGACGGGAAGGACCGCATTCTGTCTGGTTCCCCTTATGCGGATTTCAAAACAAGCAAGCCTAACCCGTGACTTTGGAAGTCAGGACCGTGGTTACCGGGCGAGGGGGCTTGGGGGCTGGTGGTGCCGCGTTGATCCGCTTTGTGAGGACCCGCGGGGCTGTGCGCTTTGGGGGTGCGCTGCCCTGTGCGGTAAGGGGTGGTCAGGGATATCCACTTAGGGAGCTGCGCGCTTGTGCTCTCAGACACCCGGCTCTCTCCGGCCCCCGGGTTGCCTGCCAGTCTGTCATCGGTCCAAGCGGTCCTGGAGCTGGCCGGTCTGGCGGGGCCTAGGACGTGCTTTCTGGCTTCTGGTGGGGGGTTTCCTGGCCTCAGAGTTTCGTGATGAACGACCCTGGTGGTCGCAGCTCCTCACCCCCCGTTCTGGGTAAGAGCATCTTCCCTGCTATAATGGGCTGAGCTGTGTCTCCCTAATTCCATGTGCTGAAGCCTCGAGCAACGCCCTATGTGACTGTATTTGGAGATACAGCCTTTAGGGAGGTAATTAAAGTTAGATGAGTTTGTAAGGGTGAGGCCCTGATATGATGGAACTAGTGTCCCTAAAAGAAGAGGAAGAGACACCCAAGCTCTCTCTCTGTCCCCACAGACAAGAGGCCATGCGAGGAAATGGACAGAAGGCAGCCACCTGCGAGCCAACGGGAGCCCTCTCCCCAGAACCCAGCCCCAACGCACCACACCTTGATCCTGGCTGGAGCTCTAGCCTCCCAAACTGAGAAAATATATTTCTGTTTTTTAAGTCGCCCCGCCCGCGGGGGTTTGTTATGGCTGCCCAAGCAGACTAAGACACCACCACCCAGGGGTTTCCCTGCCTGGGAGGGCTGGGTGGACCCCCTCTGCTCCCACTTTGGCGTGGTGTAAGCACCCCCTCTCCACAAGAGCAGAGGGCGGCGGCTACGAGACTGGCCTCTGAGACCAGAGGTGCTGGATCTGAAGCTCAGCTCCCCCACTTGCTGGCCTCGCTCTTCGGCCTCCTGGAGCCTCAGTCTTCCCTGCTGCCAAACGGGTCAACAGCACCCCAGCCCCCCGGCACCTCCTGGGGAGGGCCGAACGCATGGGAAACACTCAGTAAAGGGCAGCAGGCCACCTGCGTCCTGTGGATGCAGCAGTCCAAGCCCTCCGGAGAGGCCCGGAGGAGGGGCAGGCACTGGTCTGGGAGATCATCCCTCATCACAAGGTCTAAGCTGCAATGGACTTCTGCACTGGAATGGGGGGAAGGCAGTCGTGGAATTTGCCCATTTTGGGGGAGAGAGCAAAAACTGTCCCGAGGAGAGCTACCAAGGAGCAGGGCAGACCCTTCCTGTCTCTCCATGTTTCTGAAAGAGGGCGTTTCTGGCGTTGTTGCTTGTTAACGAGCGTGAGCAATTAAAGCGTAGTGAAGACTCCATCTCCCGGCGGCAAGAGCGGGGCTCCCCACCCTGGCAGGACCCCGGGCTCCCAGCTCCGCGGGCGCCATCTGCACCCCTTCCTGCTCTGGAGTCCTGCCTGCCCCCGGGACGCCCGTGGGGCCCCCGCACTGGCATCCAGCCTCCCGGGGCTTCCTACCTCTCCTGCTTGCGGACCCTCGGCTGGTCCTCACCCCAGAGGGCCTGTGTCGCCGTCCCTGCCTCCTGACCCTGGGCCCACGAAAGCTCACCGTGGTTTCTCTTCCCTGCAGGTTGCTGGGTAGGTTCTGGATTTTTAGGTTTAATAACCACAAATCTGGGCTTGGTGGAGTTGCTGCAAAGATCCTGTTCTGGATCTTTTCTGCCGCTGTATTTGAAGCCCAGACCGTGCTCGGTTACCGCCTTGGTATCTTCCAACAGCAAATAAATTGATTAGAATCGCACCTCTCGGGGAGGTTGACAGAGATTATATTTGTGCACTGGGTGGAAGAGATTTCTCAAAATTTAATTATAACTTAACTGTAAAATATGCCTCTTCTGCGGGAGTTTCTTGTCTCGCGCATAATTACTTCACTGCTCCCTCCCAATCGCCCCCTTACGACGCCTCTGTGTGCTGTGAGCGGTTGATTTATAGGATGGTAATAGGCTAAAACAGTATTTAAAGTCATTTTGCCCAATGTAGCTTTTAAGGAGGGCTTGAGATAATAATTACTTAAAGACCCATTTTTATCACTTAGGAGTCGTTACCGCATTGCTCCTCCCCGGCCCTGGCAGCCTCCCTCTTCCCACCCCCTGGACCCGTTTGTCCCTTCGCGGGCGCTCTGGGCTCCTGGTGATGGCCCTCATCTCACAGCGGTGACGGTAGACGATGCATGGGTCCCGGTCGGGAGTGGGGCGCCCTCGGAAGATGGAAGCCCAGCTCCGCTGGCTCCTCGTTAGCTAAGTTGGGGCAGAAGTTACCGGCCGCTCCGGAGGCAAGCCTGGGGGAGGGACGGGGCATTAGGCAGAAAGGTTGGGGGGCTGGGCTTGAGGGTAAGCCCGCGCTGCGGAGGTTACTCTATTTTTATGGCTCAGCCGTGGAGGGAAGAGAACCGTCACCGTCTTCTCAGGAAATCCATGCAGGGTTGCAGAAAACCCTTCCACTGCGGGCGGGCCGGCACCTGCCGCCAGGCCTCTTTCTTCCCTGGGGTACGATTCTGAAGCGCAGAGGTGGCTCAGGGAAGGGGCTTGGAAACCAGGACGAAGGAGCAGGGGTGGAGGAGGGTGGCTCGGACGGACGGGGTGCCACGGACACGTTGCCAGCACGAAGGGGAGCTGCTTTATCCAGCGAACACCTGCACTGCATCCTAGGTAGCCCCTTAGATGTCCAGGCCCCCAGCCCAGGGCCGTCTTTGGGTGCCTGGCGAGGGGCACGTGGGCAGCCTCCCAGGGGCAGGACCTGGGCTTTGGGGTCAGATGGAGCTGGGGCTGGATTCCAGCTTTGCCTCTCCCCGGGGTGACCTTGGCAATCTCAGGAGACCCCTGGACGCTGTACCTGGGTGGTACAAGCAGGGCTCTACGCGCTGCCAGGGAAGCCTGGAGGGTGTTTGGGTGGGCTGCAGGGTGCAGCGCCCCTGACACCACCCACGCCGCTGAGGAGGACTCACGGGCTCCGCCAGGTTCTCAAAGGCGCCCCCTGCATCAGAGAAACGAGGGCACCCCAAGCGCAGAGGACTGGGTCGGGGGGGAGTCAGATGAGGGGCCCCGCCCCCCGGAGGGGTCCCTGGACGTGTGCTCTTCACCGGGTTCACCGCTACCTCTGCGGAGCATAACGGCCCTTGCCTGCTCTGACGTCTCCAGGGTCGCAGTTTTCATGCCTTTGAAGCCATTATAAAATGCCTGGATTTGTCGAGTTTAATGTTCTGACCCTTGTCTGACATTCCTGGTGCCACATGTCTCGGTGAACCCTTCAAAGAGTCAACGAACAGTTAAGGGAAGGAATGAAAGAGTCCAGGCATCATGTCGTCTGCGAGAAATTGTCCTTTGGAGACAACCGGAAATCCGATTTCTTGCCTTTTCTGGAATCTGAAGCAGTGGGTGCTGGCGGGGAAGGGAGGGACCCTGGCCCCCCTGCCCCCCCGGCACCCCCATCAGGAAGCCAGCCGGAGGGGAGAGTGGGCTCATGGGTGGGGGTGGGACAGTGCTTTTTCCTGTAGGTGAGAAAGTTCCATGGGAACCTGTCACGGGACCCTGTCCTGCTCCTGCCCTGCTCCTGCCCTGTCCTGGCAGGACTGTGTGGTCTGCCCAGAGAGCACCAGAGGGGGAACAAGTGGCTCTGGGGAAGTCCCTTCCCTTCCCTGGGCCTCAGTTTCCCCATCTGTGCAGGGGGTGGATGAGATCGTCTCTAACTGTCTCTAAATTGTCAGATCGTCCTCCAACTCTGACATTCTAGGAGCCCATGACTGGGCACAGAGTAGGTGCTCCAAAACGCTGTGGTCACTCATTCATTCAACAAACCTGTGCATGTGTGCGGAAGCCAGGCCTGGAGTACATCTCTGCAGGTAACTGGGAGTGAGACCCAGGCTTTTGCGCCTGCCCCATCGGTGGGCACACGGCAGGACTGCGGTGGCTAGGAGCCCCGAGCAGGGTCTCAACCGACCCTGGGTATTCGGAAGAAATGGCGGTGGGGGAGTAGGGGTTCCGGGTGGGCAGGGGAAGGGGCTGGGGTCGGGGAGAGCTCAGCAGGAGGCAGGCTCATCGGGTAGGGCCCTGGGGGTGGGGCTGGAGTGGGAAGGTGGGTGAATAGCGGGCACAGAGAAAAAGCAGGCCCATGACGGGGCCTTTTAAGATCTATGCTCCCTGGATGAATGAGGGTCCACCCAGCCCCTGGTGTCAGCTCCTTGTGGAGCACAGAGCGTGGAAGTGTTTCCGTCCCAGGGCCGTCCGTCCTCACCCACCTCTCCTCACTTCCTCACTCCCCCTCTTCCCCGCTGTCCCTGCGGTGATTTTTGCAGGCCCGGCCTGGCGAGGGGGCCGGTCCACGAATAGTGGTGGGCTGTATCCATGGGTCTTCTGCAAAGAGCCTCATAAAAGGGGCCCAGACTGGAAATCAATTCTTTCAAGCTGAAATCAATAACAATAACTAATATTAATACTGATTCGCCTTCCTTTATTGCACCTGGCAGTTAGGTTGGGGGTGAATTGCGTTAGGGGCCGGCAGAGGCCCCTCTGCGGTGCGCAGGGGACAGGGTGTCCGGGGGAAGCTGCGGCAGCCTCTTGCAGAGCCCGGGGTGGGCGGGGTATGGGGGCCCTGCGTCTGGACACCTCCGGCTCCTGCCTCTGCAGTTGAACTTGTCCCAGACCTGGTTTCCGCATCACGGCCCTCATGTGGCTGGACTCATCAGGTGCACAGATCTGGGGACGGTGGCCTGTGACCTCAGCACCCCTGGACCGGGGCAGGGGTGCTGGGCAGAGGAGCGGTTGGGGCATTTCCGTAGGGCTGGGGGGAGGAGGGCTCCTAGTGTTGGGTTCCGCCTGCCTGTGGGGTGAAGGACAGGCCCCTGCCCTGGGGGAGCCCCGAGTCTGGAGGGGAGAAGGAGGGACAGCATCACACAGGGAATGGCCAGCGAGGCTCCTGGCAGCGTCCAGGACGTGGCGGCGCTGGCTCAGGCTGGCTTTTCATGGGGTTCTCTCTGGGGGTCAGCCCAGGGCTTTGGTCAGAGTCTACAGAGTGGGAGCCCATGGTCAGGGAGGGGGTGCCTTCCTGGAAGGGGGTCAGACGTGGCAGTTGGGGCAGTGAATCCTCCCTCCTCTCCAAGAGGAACAATCACTAACTCCTGTGTTCCAGGTGTACAACTGGGGGCCGAGAGGGGCCCCCCAAGTGTTCACTTTCATGGGGGCCAAGGAGGATCCAGGCCCAGGGACTCTGCCTGCCAAGCCCCCTCCCCACCCGCTACGCCCCAGCAGGGACGAGGTGTGTGTTGAAGGCGGGGTGGTAGCAGGGGGAGGAGTCTGACACTCATACCTTTAGAGATACAATGCATCCAGGAAAGTGGGCTAAGGGGAGGGCTCCGAAGATTGTGTGTGCACGCACGTGTGTGTGTGCCAGTGTTTCGAGGACACAACTGGAAATTATTTATTTTGCAATGTTAAGTGGCTGGGTATATCCACAATCAGACATTTTCTGTGTATTCACTGGGAATCTTCTGCAAAAAAATACATACTGAAACACAGAACTTAATTATGGAAATTGAAGGAAAAGGTCTCAGGAATATTGTAGAGGGAAGAGGCAAGAGAAGAGTGTCTCAGGAACCAGAGAGAGGGCCATGGGTCACATGATGTGAGCCTGAGCTTCCTGGCAGCCACAGCAAGGAAAGAAAGAAGATGGTCTTGCCCTTCCGGCCAATGGGAGGAAGCATTCACCTGGAAGACTAGTTTTCCTGGGTCTAGGGTCCAGCACTGACTGATCAGAGATGCTTCCTTATGAAAGAGGAAGAGGGTGGCCCATGCCCTCAAAAGGCTTTTTCTTCTAAGGCCCCTCAACAGAGGCCTAGGGATTTCCGTGAGGCACGGCGTCAGCTGAGCAGACACCTGGACTTTCTGGATCTGGAATCCCACGCGGACTTGGACAGAGTAGCCCCTGGCACAGGACCCCGCTAACTTTCTCACTAGCTCGGTGATGAGGCTCATTGGGTGCCGGGGTAACAACTGTCAGGTGAAGGAATGGGTGTTCCCTTAGTCCCGCAGAGGGAGGTGGCATCCGGGGGGTAAAAGGGGCTGCGGGTGAGCCAAGAGCTGGGTCTCCAGGCAGGCCTGTAGCTGGCTGGGCTGGGTTTCTGTTGGTCTGCGCCCCTGGGAGATGGGGCCAGCCCTGGAGGTGGGGGTGGGCTCTTTCCTGCAGCTGGCTCTGTTCCCCAGCCTCCTGGGCCTGGTCCCCACCCCGTGCCCGGCTTCTCCGGGCTGTCCTCCACTGCCCCCGTTGCCCCACTGCCTCTCAGTGGGCCAGCCTGCTGGGGGCATGTTTACCCACTGTCCGTCACCTTGACGTGGGCAAACAGGACAGGCGGGAGGGACAGGAGATAAAGGAGGGCCTCTGGACCAAAGGTGGCTGTGCTCACCTCGCTCAGCCTGTGAGTTTATTTACTGTCCCCGAACTTTCACCTGACCTCCCCACAGGACACACGGGCTGCACCACGGGGCACTCCAGAAGGCCCCGATCTTGCCTCCGGGAGCCCTGTGGGCTCAGCTGGGCAGCTGGAGGGTTACACAGTGAAAACCATCAAAGTGAAGATGGTACCCAGACTTTGTCGATTTGCCCACTTGCTGTGTGCGTGCCTTCCCTCAGCGGGAGGGGGTCTCACAGCAAACTGGGATTGCTGTCGTCTCCAATTTACAGATGAAAAAACTGAGGCTCAGAGAGGCTAAGCCACCCATCCTGGGCTGCCCTCTTAGTCAGGATTGGGGTTTTTGTTTTGTTTTGTTTTTTTGTGGTAAGCGGGCCTCTCACCGTTGAGGCCTCTCCCGTTGCGGAGCACAGGTTCCGGACGCGCAGGCTCAGCAGCCACGACTCACGGGCCCAGCCGCTCCGCGGCACGTGGGATCTTCCCGGACCGGGGCACGAACCCGCGTCCCCTGCATCGGCAGGCGGATTCTCAACCACTGCGCCACCAGGGAAGCCCAGAATTGGGGTTTTAATTCACGTTGTTCTGATTCTGTGGGGGAGCACTGTGCTGTCTCTGGGTCTAGAAGGAGTCAAGGGCCGCAGTTGGCGGCGCCCTGGCCGGCAGGGGGGAGGTGAGGGGAGAGCCCTGGGCCAGACCCACACCCGGCAGGTGCAGGTGAGCAGGCAGGACTCGTCCACACCCTCGGCAAAGCACCCACTGTGTGCTGGCCTGTCGAGGGCTCAGATGCAGAGTGGAAAGAGAAGCCCTGCCCCGTGGACCTCCTTCAGGCATGGGAAGTAAACCTCGGAGACAGAAGGAGCTGAGACACCACTTGCTGCTGGCTTGCTCTGGGCTCTGAGACCTGCCCTCGTTCTGGTTTCTTCCCTGCACCTCACGTACGTTCTGCTTAATCCCACTATCGTGGTCCCCACCCACGAGGCAGAAAGTGTGCTGGGCGTGGGGCTCCACTTTGGGGTACCACCTCCTGACCCCTCTTCCTTCCAGGGTGGCAGCAGGGAGGGGGTGGACTCAGGAAACGGGTTTCAGACCCTTCCCTGAGCATCAGCTTCCAGGAGACCGACACCTGGAAGAAGATTCCGGAAGGCTGACGGGGCCAGGAGGGAGGGTCTACCCGGTGCTGCTCCTGACTGCCCGGGGGATAAGGAGACCCCAGACTGCCTTCTGTGCTGCAGAGGACTTGGGACCGACTTCATCACCAGCTCTGCGTGAAACCCTCCTATCCCGGGAGCAGGGAGGAGCTCGGCCCTGGACCACGCTCCAGCTCCTCGTCACACCCCCGCCGTAAAGGGGCCGCCATCAGTGGACTAAGAGGCCCTCACATGGCGCTGCCCGGGCTGACCCAGCCCACTCCTGAAACACCTCTGCAGCTGACCCTGCTGGAAGGCCTGAATCGCTTCTCCCCAGCTAAATTTGGTCCTGGTTTAGGCACTGCCTCCTCCAGGCAGTCTTCCCTGATTTCCCAGGTCATTTGGGTGTCCTTTCTGCATATGCCAGCAACATCTGGATTGTCTACTCTTTTGATACCCGCCAACACACACATAGTTTGCGTCTTCCCCATTGTGGTCCCCTGGGTGCTCAAGGCTTCCTGCAGGAGGTTGGGGGTTAATCTGCGAGAGTCCTGTTGGAATCAGGGTGGTGTCTGTGCCTGAGCTGTCCCCTCCCGGACCACGAGCGCTTGGTGTCTTCCACTCTGCGGGCATCCTCTGGCCTGGTTGACGCTGTAGGTGCTCAATAAAGCTTGATGAGCTGATGTCGAGATTCCTGTGTGAAACGCCCCCGCCCCCAGCAGCCCAGTGGATCACGACTCTGAATTTAAGGGCCAGGGTCTACACCTCTGCACCCACGCTTCCCTCAGCTGCTGGCGACCTATTTCTGGGGACTTTTAGAAGTGCAGGGCCAGGTGACATGGGGGGTTTTGGAGACGGGGAGATGGGCGTCACTCCAGAAATGACTCCTAGGGCCGTGGACCAGGCCGGAGCCGGGAGGGGGAACCAAGGGCTTATCTTCACCCTTCACACACTGGAAAGGGTGTGCAAAGGGCACCCACAAGAGCGGCGCGCCGAGAGGGCCGGCAGCGGGAACGGCTTTTGGGGGCGTCTGCTTTCCAGGGCTCCGTTGGCCAAGGCGTGGTGGGAAGGGTCGGGGAGGGAGAGAGAAGGGAGCCTGGATCTGGGCAGGGCCCTGGGCTGAGGTTCGCTGTCAGTCATTTTGAGTATCTTCCATTGATCACCAGTGGAGTTTTCCATGAGCAAAGGGACTGAACTTTCTATCTAATTAAGGCTCTCTAGAGAATTTGGTCAGCCTGGCTGGCCTCGGGAATGTTCTCTGAGTTTCCATACAGGTCTGTGATTGCATTTGTCACCCCATGCCCTCTCCCTGCATTTGCAATGGAAAGAGGGAGGGTTTCCACGTTGGCCGAGGGCCCGCCTCAGCAGGAGGCAGAGCCGGCCGTACCAGGTCTCCCGTGACCTCCTTGGACACAGCCGGGGGAAAGGCAGCCTCCTCTGTTGCCGCCCGACCCTGAGCTCCGGGGCCTTCGTATAGCCGAGCTTGTGCGGCTGGAGATTCAGGAAGTGTGTCTACAAGTTCAGAGCACACTGAGTGCCGGAGGTCAGAGCAAATCCAGCTCTGGCTGTTCCACCTGGCAAGACCACGTGCCCGGTCTGGCCTCAGTCTCCTAATCTCTAAAATGGGATGGTCACCTTTCCTAGCAGGGCCACCCCACAGTAGCAGGGCTAACCCAGGAGCCGAGGGGAGCGAGAGCCTGCTGACACAGCGCCTGGCCCACGTGGGTCCACCGCGAATGGCGGTTGGGGGCCGTCCCGTGTCCCTGCCTGACGTTATGCACTTCTTTGGCTGCAGGCGAGCCCTGCGAGAGGCGCTGGGGACTTAAGGTCCCACGAATGAGCTTCGAGCAGGATGTTGGTGGGTAGGTGCCCAGCCCCCCCGGAAGGGGACAATTCTGGGGTGTGCTCCATAGCCTCGTAGAGGCTCCCAGGGGACTGAGCCCCCGTTGTCTGCAGCAGAAAGCCATTTGAGAAAGCAGCTTTCTTGTTCTCCCATCTTTCCCAGTTTCTCCTCCGCACTCCCTGCTGTGTTTCCAGGGATCGCTGCCTGAACCTACATCCTTGTCTCCAGTCTGCTCTAAGCGGGGACCTGGCTAAGAAAGAGGGTTGCTAGTTTATCACCCTGACCTGCAGGAGAGTGGAGGAGACCAACTCGGTGAGTGTGACGCTGATGGGAGCAAGGAGAGTGGCGGGCCTCCTGGGGGGGGGGGCACCCTTTGAGCAGAATCTAGAAACAACTGAGATGGGAGAAGTGGGAACAGAGCTCTGTGGTCCTGAGGTCCCTCCATCACACGCCCCAAGCCCCAGTGGCCCCTGACCCCCAGCCCCTGGACTGCCAGGCCTGGCCAACACTCGCTGGGTTCCAGTTCGGCTCCTCTGAACCTTCTTATCTGTGCAAAGTTAATGTCGTGTCATTAGTGGTTGGAAAGCTCGCCGGGTGTTAAACATTAAGTGGTGTGTGTGCTGGGAAACGTGGTCTCTTGCACCCGGGCTGATGGTCAAGGCCGTGGCCCTTGGTCTTGGCTTTAGAGTTCTCTGGCAGACAGGCTTTCCAAGTGACCATTGTCGAAAGATGCTAACCCAGGAGTCCTATCTCCCAGGGTCTCGATGGGCCCAGAAATGGGCTGGTTCCTCCAAGAAACTCCCAAATGCCCCGGTGGGCTGGGAGCCTCTGGGGAGGGCAGCTGCGTGGGCGGGGTTGGGCCGGGGCTGGGATGGCGAGGGGGCGTCTTGCCCAGGGCCTAGGAGAGCAGTCCCCGAGGCAGGAGCCAGGTGCCACGCGAGGGTCCACGGAGGGGTGGGGACCTCCCTCCTCCCCCAGCCACCTCCATCCCTCCCTCCCTCCCTTCCCTCCTTTCTTCCACAAACTCTTCTCAGAAGCATCAGCGCTTGCATCATGTCTGTGCCGGATGCAGGCTGAACAGAACCAGGTCTCTGCCCATCCAGGGAGCCCCAGTCTTGGTGGGGGGCAGACAAAGTAGTCCTGATATCGGGACTGGGAGGGCCGAGGATGACGGTGCGTGGGGGGTACACGTGAAATGAGAGGGGCCAGAGACATGGCCTCTTAGGACTGTTAATAAACATATGGAAAGACTATCTTCAAAGCTCACGTTGTGGGACTTCCCTGGTGGCGCAGTGGTTGAGAATCCGCCTGCCAATGCAGGGGACACGGATTCGAGCCCTGGTCCGGGAAGATCCCACATGCCGCGGAGCAACTAAGCCCGTGCGCCACAACTACTGAGCCTCAGAGCCACAACTACTGAGCCTCAGAGCCACAACTACTGAAGCCGGCGCACCCAGAGCCCGTGCTCTGCAACAGGAGAAGCCACCACGATTTAGAAGCCTGCTCGCCACAACTAGAGAAGACCCGCGTGCAGTAACAAAGACCCAACGCAGCCAAAAATAAGTAAAATAAATAAATTTATTTTTTTTTTTTAAAAAAAGCTCACGTTGCTTCTTGCAAAGTTTAAACATCACAGATTTCAATTCTGTGCCGCTGTCGGTCAGCTCCAGCTTTCCTGGGGTTACTTGTTATAAGTTAACGGTAGCAGTGCCCCCCAAGAAATCTCGGGGCGTCTTGGCTGTGGGCCAGCCCAACCATGGGAGTGGAAAGAGGCCAGGGGACTCAGTGGGCCTCACCGGGTGGCGCTGGGAAGCTAAGGCAGGTGGCCCCGCTGCTGTCAGAAAGCTTAAGGCAGTAGCACACCTGGGCATGGGCGACCCCCTCACGGGCCCCTCAGGCCTGGGGTGTCTCTGCAGCTGTCCACTGCAGCGTTGAGGGCTCAGTGACCCCAAGCGACACGTGGGCCCAGCAACTCAGCCTTGGCCTGAGGGCTCCACAGGTGACACTGGTAGATCAGCTCAGTTTGTGCTGGTCTGGGACCTGGAGGGGCGGGCAGAGGAGAAAGCTGCGAGACCCCTCCCCTCTGCATGGAACACGTGGCCTGGTAGCTCATTTCCAAGACAGATTTACAATTCAATTGTGAAATGGGAGAAAATTAGGCATCCCCCTTTGGGCATCTCAATTTTCTTTTTTAAATGTTCTGTTCCTCTTAGTAAATTTATTTACTTCTAGATTAACTTTTATGTTGTGTTGACAGACGGGAGGGCGGGGCGGGGGGAGGTCTGCGAAGTGTTTTCCTTCTGGGCTCTGGGAGAAGCTCCAGCAAGGACCCAGCGAGCACAGGAGCCATGCTGGCTCATGGCAGGGGCTGTGGAGCCCAGGGGTGAGGAAGCGGTTCTGGTTGACCCCCAGCTTCGCCACTGACTAGCTGTGTGGCCCTCGGCGGGTTCTCAACATCTCTGAGCCTGTCTCCCTCCAGTTGAAGTGGGAATTCATAATGCAGTTTGCCAGGCTGGGGAAGGAGAGGTGCCAGAACAGACCGAGGCCAGGGTTCAAAGCCGTGTGCACGCACGTGCGCGCAAGCACGTGTGTTCCTGCGTCCCAGTGTGCACGTGTGCGCGTGGGTACACATGTGTGTGTGTGTGTGTGTGTGTGTGTGTGTGTGTGTGTGTGTGTGTGTAGGAGGATCCGGGACACACGGGTGGGGAGTGTGGAAGTGTATCCAGGAAGGGAAGGAAGTACATAGAGAGTCTTCCGTGCTGTAGGGGAGACAGGAAACAAGCAAGGGGATAAACAGGGATGGGCTAGAGAGCCTGGGTGGGGGAGGGAGAGGCCTGGCGGCTGAGTCACAGGCAAGCTTGGCCATGTTGGGGGAGGAGGGGGCAGAGAAACTGCAAAGGCTCCGTGCTTTTGAGGGAAAAAGACGCTGCATGACCGGAGCAGAGGAGAGGGCATGGGAGAGACGCAGCCAGGGGCAGGCAGAGCCCAGTGTGCTGGGCCCCCCAGATGAGCTCCGGAAGGCTTCCTGGAGGAGGAGGTGCTTTGGATGGTTCTGGATGGGTCAGCAGATTATCTCCACGCACATCACTGGCCGCACCAGATACTACTGGAGAAGGAGGAGGGTGGATGGCCGAGGAAGCCCCTCTGTCCGGGACCACACTCCAGGGCAGGAGGAGAGGGACAGCCACCTGCCCCACGTCCCCTGCCCCTTGGATCTGCCGTGCCTACTCCTACTTCCGGGCCTCCAGCTGGCTTTGGGCTCCAGGGCAACGCTGCCCTTGCCCGGGGAGGCGGGGGAGGGTGTCCCAATTTCCTTCTAACACATTTCCCTCCAGATGGATATTCCATAAGCCCCATATCACTTCCGTGGGGTCAGGGTGCCTGGTGAAATGCTTTCCACTGGGTTTGGTTCGGGTCCAGTGGAAGGGGAGATGGCAGGCGTGGGGGGCAGGTGAAGACCCCTTGGCACCGGCTCCCCGCCTCGGGCTGCAGGCACCCAGGACGTCTCGGCTTTGGTGTGGTCCAGCCTCGTCCCGGGGCCGGAGCATCCTGGCCCTGACTCAGTGAGAGTCAGCACAGCCTGGCTGGTGGTGCCTGCGGGGCCCGAAAGCCTCAGTGCCCACGGCTGCAGACAGGTCGGCACAGTGTCCAGACGCCGGGCATCTCTGCCAGTGCTCGTCGGCGCCCTGCTCTCCTGGGGGCCTGGAGCGAGTCCCGCCCTGACGCTGGCTTGCATTTCATTCGCTCATTTGCTGCCACAGCTCCCTGCGCCCGTTCACCGGCTCATTCCCTCTCTTTGGGCCACACGGAGCTGGACTCAGACCCCTGCTCACTGGGGAATGCGGGGGGTGGGGGGCAGCTGACATCCCACGAGCCCAGCCCCAAGCCTGGCATGGAGAGACACTGCTGGCCCTTAGGACAGAGTCCAAACTCCTTGCCTAAGACACTTCTTGACCACTTTATGCTCTGGCCACGCTGGCTGCAATCGGCTCTGAGACGGGACCCACTTTTTCCGCCTGTGCCCAGTATTCCCCTCGACTCGTCCTCCTCCCTATCTGGACAGCTCCTCCCTTCTTTGCAGTCTCAGCTCGGAAGGGACTTCTTCCAGGCAGCCCTCCCTGGTTTCCCCAGTCTGGATTGGGCCTCTAAACAAATACACTCTGAGCTTGGCCTGGCCAAGACCTTGCCACACAGAATTGAGCCGCCTGTTGAGGACCAGAGGACCACAGTCCCCGGGGCCAGGAACCACTCACACTCCCTGAGGCCCCACGGAACCCAGCGAGGCCTGTGTCGAATGCTCAAGGACTATATGAAGGCACGAGGGAACTGGGATGGCTGAAGAGTGTCCACGGGGCTTCCTTTCGCACGCTGCTGACCTGCTCTGGCTGGAGGGGGTGCCCCGAGTGCCTGTGGGGCCCGTGAGCTGGGGAGGGAGAGGGGCTACTTGGAGTGGCCCTGGTGCTCTGGGAAGAGATCCACGAAGGAGGCTGGGGTGCTCACGCCCTACCAAGGGGAGCTGAGGGGCCTCCCTCAGGCCTCCCCTGCCTCCGGGGGCCCTGGTTCTCACTGCAGGCTGGCACAAGGTCGGCGGATGGCACTGGTGCCATCATGAGGGTCAGGGCATCTGCACCCCGCTGGTGTCCAAACGGGCACTTCTGGGACAGAGAAGGGTGTTCCCCAAGACCAGGCAGCCTTCAACCGTCTTCGGCAGAGACCCCCTGACATGTGCCCCGGGCAGGGCTGTCAGTTTGGCTCACGAGGCTGGGTCTAGCTCTGGACTGGAGTCTAGAAACCCAGGTGCTAGTCCCAGCATGCCCTGGCTCATGGTGTGGCCTTGGGTAAGTCCCCCTCTCTGGCCTCGGCCTCCCCAAGTGTGAAGGGCCCCCAAGCCTCCCTCTACTTCCTTAAAGGAAGGTTGTCCCAAGTGGAGCCAGGAATCCAGGCTCAGGACCCAGGCAGACCTGGGTTCAAATCCTGCCTCGGCTGCGTATCTCTGTGTGACCCCGGGTGGGTGGCTGAGCCTCTCTGAGCCTCTGTTTGCTCTGTGCCTGACGTGAGGGTGGTTGAGGGGAGGGATGATTGGTGAGAGGGCCTGAGCCATGCGGCTTCCGGCCCTGCAGGCCTTTCGTGACCACACCCCAAGACCCCTCGATGGGGCGAGAGGGACCCCTGAAGTGGAGGAGCAGGAGGACTGGCTCCTCTCTACAGAGCCCACAGGTTGGAGTGGCCGCACAGCCCCATGTAGCCGGCTCCAGCCCCTCCGGATGCAAGCTTGCTCGTCTGGAAAATAAAACAAACCCACGCAGGGTGAGATCAGGGGCAGAAACGTGGCAGATGCGTGGCCGAGGGGCGTCCTGGGCCACCTTGGAGGGGACACAGTGTTTGCATGTCCAGGAGCCTTCTGTGGAGGGCTCCAGGGCTGCAGAGGTGTAACTGACCCCAGGCCCCTGGCCCGTGACTGTCCCCAAGCCTCCTCACTGGATCTGCACCGTAACCCCAGTTTTTATAGAGGAGTCTTCTGGCGTGGAAACAGGGGAACTGAGAACCCCCCACAGGCTCAGCGTCTGCTTTCAAGGAGCTCCCCGTCTGGCAGAGGGAAAAAGGCAAGCCCAGGAGGCCATGACCTCCCCACCCCTTGCTGGAGGGGAACCCAGCCTCAGAGGTGTAGCCCCACCTCCAGCTCCGGGCAGGGAAGGGGCGGTATGGGCAGGCAGTGCCTATGATAACCTCAGTCTCCCACTCTGTGGAATGGGAACGGGGTAAAGTGCCCTCCTCCTCCCCCCACCGCAGTTATTGTGAACCGTCAGTGAGGTCTGCAGCAGGGCTGGCCGCTCCAGAACTTTCTCCAAACCCTTTCAATGTCTGAGGATAAAGCTCGCCCAGCATAAAACCACATAGACACAATGTGAGTATTTCCCCTTCCCTACCCACCCCAAAGGCAAGGGGCCCCCTAGATCTCTCAGTGGATCCTATAGCTTCCACGGTCACATGTAGGCTCCCAACCCCACTGCGGGGGACGCTGTGCACCCCGCGGACACAGCCAGGACCCGTGGGGGCGGCGCCAGAGGCAGGTGTGAAGCAGCATCAGAAGCCTTTCCTTTCTGAAGAGCCATCCCCATATGGACCAGCTGTGAAAGGTAGTGAGCACCCTGTCAGTAGCGGTAACCAAGCAGAAATTAGACGGCCCTCTCTCAGAAGGGTCATGCCAGATTCAAGGAGGCCGCAAAACGATCTGGGAACCCCCAGCCTCGGCATCGAGCTCTCTCACCCGATGGGAGGCGGGCAGGCCCACCGTGGACATCCAGCCGCCTCCCTGCCTTCGTCCACTCTAGGGAAACCTGACCCTTTGGTTGCTTGAAAGACGAGAGGAACTTGGGTTTGATGTTTTGAAGAAGTGGCTTTTTATCAGAAAGCCCTCTGGGAGTCTGGGCCACAACCAGTGAAATTATATCTGTTGTTTCAAGGAGGGGAGAAAACTTGGGCTGATGGTTATTGAGATTTATGGCTTCCCCTGAGCCTAATTGCCCCGGAATCTTTTTAACAGTTGCGCTAAGTGGTGCTGAGACAGGACAACAAAGCCGAGGCGGCAGCTCACTCTCCCTCCCCCTCCCTGCCTCTCTCCCAACCTCCCATCCCTCCTTCCCTCTTTGCTCTCCCTCCTCCCTGCCCTCTCTTCCCCTCTCCCGCTCTCCTTCTCTCTCCCCCTCTCGGCTCCCCCTGGATGCGCCACCAGGCAGGTGGTCAGGGCCTCTCGGCTCATCTCGGGGAGAGAGGAGGTGTGAAAAGCCTTGGGCGCTCAGGCCTCTGAATGAGGTTTGCTCCTATTGCTGTTGGATGGAGTGGCCGGGGAGGTGGCTATCCTGGCAGACAGCCAGGTGGCCCGTGGTGTCTGAGCTCCTCGGAGCCTCCCAGGCTGGGCGATGGCGCGCGTGCTGAAGATCTGGAGGTGGGAGTGGGACCCCAGAGCACGGCTCAGGTCAAATGAGGAAGAGCTTTCTCGTTGGTTGCCTCAGCGGGAGGGAGGCTCCCGTCTCTGGAGGTGTGTAAGGGAAGCTGCCTCCAGAGCCTCTGACTGGGGGCCGGGCCCCCTCCTCCCGCGAGGCTGCCTCGCCCCTGCCTTCCTCCCTGTTCATCCGGCGGGCAGGTTGAAGGGTCAGCACCTCTCTTTCTATGGCTGCCTCCCAGGCTCTCTTCCCAGGCCCCCAGCTGGGCTGGGGCACAGCGGGTCTAGAGCATTTAGGTGACGGGGCACCCATGACTGAGGTTGCTGGGCAGCCCCCAGGGGTGGTGAGGCAAGGGCACCCTCCTCCCTGAGGCTGGCTTGAGCTCAAGACCACGACTCCAGAGGTGAAGGTGGGCAGGGCTGGGGGGCCACACAGACCCCTGCACGGTAGAGCTGCCATCGTGACGGGCCCGGCTGGGCTGCCTGTGTGTCGAGGGCACTCCTGCCGGGATGGTGGAGTCTCAGGATCTCTGCACAAGGAGCTGGGGCGGGGGGAACCTCAGAGGGCATCAGACCCCCTTCCCAGCCCCTACAGGCACGTAGAAGAGCCGGCCAAGTCCTTCTGGGTGGGGTGGGGTGGGGTCTGCTCCTGGGCCAATCCGCAGAGACCCTGTGTCTGGAACACAGTGTGGGCGCTGCATGGCTGGCCTCTCTGTTCCTCCCAACACCCAGGTGGGACCTGGACAGGGCGTCCAGTTCCTCACGCGCTTCAGTGGGATTAGAGCCCCTCCCGGACCTCCCTGGAGGTGGAGGAACTTCCCTGCCCGCCATGGGTGGACTGGGCATGGGCCTGGCTTGGGCTAATGGCGTGGGTGGAGGTGAGCAGGGCACCTTCTACATGCTTGGCTTGCCTGCTCTCTTGTGCTCTGGGGATCTGCCCACCAGAGCCACCCCGACCCACAGAGCCACAGGCAAGGAAACCACTTTTGGCTGTGGTAACCGAATTCTGAGCAGTTTGTTACGCAGCAAGAGCTGACTCATACATGCAGGTACTATTATAATCTTCCAGTGCCAGCAATGAGGAAGCTGAGGCTCAGAGAGGTTGTGTCACTTGCCCGGGGCTGCCCAGCTTGAGGAGGCAGATGGAGAGTCAATCCCAACCACAGCGGGAAGCGCTCTGCCTTTTAGGCCTGGTGGGCGGCACTGGGCAAGCGAGGGGCTTGGCAGCTCTCAGGGTGCTGGGCTCAGGCCCTGGATCTGGGGGGATACCTGGGCTGGGGGCCTGTAGCCATCTTTCCTGTTCTGTCTCTGGACCTGTAGGTCTTGTGGCCAGGCACCAAGACCCAGCACATTTATCTGCCGGGCAACTTTCAGATGGACCCTAGTGCCTCAGCCCTGGCCAGTACTGCCCCCTCTATCCTGCAGCACTGTAGTGGCCTCCAGCTGGCCCCTCAGCCACTTCCGGCCTCCACCCAGCAGCTGGAGGGATGAGCCTCAATCATCAATCTGACCCTACCACCCTCTGTGGCTCCCCAGTACCCCAAGGATCGAGTCCCAGCTCCTTATCACGTTATTTCAGGCTGCAAGGCCCTGGTGACCTGCCATGTGCACACCAGACCTAACACACACGCCACACACATTCACAATATCCTTACACACTCGCCAATCTACTCATCCACACGCTCTCAGCCTCACTCACCCACACTCAGATCCACACATGTTCCCACACAGCCACATTCACACTCACACCCCCCATCACTAGTCCCAGAGCCCAGCCTCGCTCCATCCTCGGGCCTCTGTGCCTGCTCTTCCTCTGCCAGGAACGCCCCTCCCTGGGCCCCCTCACCAGCTTGGCTACATGGCCTCCTCCAGGAAGCCTTCCCTGCCTGCGCCCGGCCAGCCCCAGGGGCTTTCTGTATCCCGGCACATGTCGCACGCCTTTCTGTCATTGGTGACAGGTCCCATGCCTGGCACACGGCAGGCGCTCACTCAAGGTTTACCGGGTCACTGTTTACCGTAGGGGGTTGCTGGGAGGCTGGACGGGACACTCTCAGCCCCAGGAATGAGGTATAGTCTTTCCAGGGGGACCTCCCTAGGCCTGGCCTCCCCCGGAACCTCTGGGCTCCCCGGCCCAACGGGTCAGCTGTGGCCGGGCCCCGGGGGCTGTGACCATGTCGGGGTCTGACCTCAGGGTCTCTGGTCCCCATCAGCCCCCACGTGTCCCCCCACTGCTACGCACCCACCTCCTCCTCCCGAGGAACAGAGGTGATCTAGAAGATCCCTTCCCCCAAGATCCAGAAACGGGAGAGTAGCTGGAGCCAGGAGACCCCGACCGCGCTGCTCCGTGGCCGGCTGTTAACCCGATAGCCTGGCGGTCAGCTTGGCCCCCGGGAGCCTTGGTCTCCGTGATGGGGGGACGGCAGCAGTTCCCGTGGGGGCTGCGGGAACACGAGATGCTCACCTCGAAGTGCTACCTGTCCCAGGGGTAGTGACACCGTCCGTGCAGGGATCTGACCCCCCCCTCCCCGGGGATGTCCTCCAGGCCTGGCCCCCCCAGCACTGAGCAGCTCCCAGGGGCCCCACAGACCCCAAAGCCCCGCCCCCCACCCCCGAAGCAGGCGGTGAATCACCCGTGCTCCCCTGCCCCCTCCCCGCCCCCCGCAGCAAGGTGCTGTGGCCCCGGCGTGGGTGAGGCTGGCAGCCAGAGGGCCATCTTCAGGGAGAGGGCGCAGGGCAGGGGCAGGGAGAGCCTGAGGGATGTGCAGGCGGAGTTTCCTCAAAGCCTGAGTCACCAGTCTCGGAATCCTGGCCTGCCCTTGGATTCTGGTGTCAAGGCTCCGTGTTTGGGGCCCTCACCTTCCCAGCTAGAGAATCTGCGGGGACCCCGGGAGCCGTCTCTGAGAGGATGCCAGCCGGCCGGAGTGGGCCGCAAAGTAACTCTGGACAGGATGGCAGCCCCGCCGGGTGCAGGGTAGCCGGGCCCCCCGGGGGCTCAGGGATGTCGCGTGTCGTGCGGGCCCCGCGGATCCAAGCCTCCCCCAAGTGCTGAGCGCGACTTGGTCTCCCCGGCCTGGAGTTCCTGGTAAAAGCGAGCCGGACCCTGTGGGGCCCCTGGGCACAATAAGCCTTCCTGAGTCCCCCAGTTCTTGTTTGTGGGGAACAGACTGTGGCCCCCGTGACCTTCCCTGGGTTCCAAAGGGCAGCTTCAAACAGTTGCCAATCAGGGAAGGGAGGGGATGCAGAGACAAGGGAGGAGACCACCTGAGGCCAGATTAAAGGCGCGAAGGAGGCCCTGCGCGCACGGGCGCGTGCACCCTGATGCTTAGTAGCAACTCCGCCCTTGAACCGCTGCTGTAAAACTCCTCACAAATCCTTCCGGGTTAGGACTCACAGTTTTTCAGGGCATGAGCCCGCTGGGTCCCCCTTTGCCTGGCAAAGCAATTAAGCTACTCTCTTCTACTTCACCCCAAACTCTGTCTCCAAGATTAGATTCGGCACTGGAGCGCAGAGGCCGAGGTTTCGGCATCAGTGGTAGCGGGGTGGGAGACGCGACCTTACACTGAATGTATAAGTACCTGTTCCGAGACACGGGGGCCTCACTCTGAGCAATGGTCCCAAGGAGGGCAAGGCCCCCCCGCCTGGGGTGAGAGAGGGTGTCAGGGCGGGGCTGCAGGGCCGGGGAGGGGGCGGGGTTCCATCCTCAAGATGCAGAGCGCCCCCAGCACACTGTGTGGACTGGGCGTTACTGCACCCCCTCCCAGGTGTTTACGGGGCTCCTGCTCCATGCCCCGCTCTGCGCTGTGTGCAGGGGCGGTGGGTGAACAGGCAGTGAGAGGGGCCGGGCCGGTGACAGGGCCAGCTTTGCCTTCTAGAAAGCACAGCTCTGATGTCGTCCAGGAGAACGGATTGCAGGAGAGGACTCAGGTGTCCCTGTGCACTGCGTCACAGGATGGGCGAGCTACGCCTGCCCGCAGGTGGCAGGTCTCACCACCCGGGAGCTAGTGACAACAGCAGGACACAAACTAATAGATGAGCCCATCATCAGAAGTTCAAACAGGCAAGAGAGATCCGAGGAGTTAGGAGTCAGGACGGTGGTTTCTTCGGGGGCCCGGGGCCTGGGGGCGGTGAGTCGGAGGATCCTGGGGGCTCGGGGCCGTTTCCCGGCCGTGAAGTTCTGGTCCTTCCTGAGTTGGTGGCTACGCAGAGTGGCTCTCTGTGATGAGTCATCATCGTATGTGCGCTTTCTGTAAATTTGTTGCACTTTTTTGTTTCTGGCCCCGGAGCACCGCTCGCGGGACTTAGTTCCCCGACCAGGGATTGAACCTAGGCCGGCGGCAGCGAAAGCGCCCTAACCACTGGACCGCCAGGGAGTTCCCAAGTTTGGTACACTTCGATTAAAAACATCAAGCAGTTACATTTTGAAAGGAGAGTGATGCCCCCAGGGGAGCCCCTAGTTACCCCAAGGCCCAGCACCCCTCCAGGGCTTTGGAAGGCTGAGATTTCCCTGTCAGTCATGGAGCCACTGGCCTGTCACCCTGAAGACTGGGGTCGGGTCTCACCAGGCTGCTTGAGGCCTCCGCCGTCTCCAGGTTGGGTCCAGAAGCCTCTGGGTGGGCTCAGGTGAAGGGGAGACGGGGGCTTGAGGGAGATGACGTCCTCGGTGGGAGCGGGCAGCCAGGGGAAGGGGCTCCGATGCGGCAGGTGGCATCTCGCGAGGGTCGCAGCTCAGCCTCCCCCCGGACCCCTCCGGCATGGGCGCCAGGCAGCTGCGGGAGGAAAGAACGTTCTAAGGGCTATTTGTGTCCTAGTTACCATGGCAAACACTGGGAAACAGACAAAATTCAACCAGTGCCGGCGCTGGGCCCGAAAGCACACCATTCAGGTGAGGCTAGGTGGCTGCACCCGCATGTGAGCGTGGGGACATGTGTGTGCACGGGTGGGCACGTGTGTGCATCCGTGCGCGGTTTATACAAGGCGCACAATTGGCTCCAAAGAAATAGACAGCTTCTTTAGAGAGAGGATGCTTTTGTGAATTTCAATTGGCTATCTCCACAATGTCCGTTTAATTAGAGGAAATGAAGGCAAATTATAATTCATCCGAGAAAATGGTCGTACGTGCTCAGCTCTTCTCGTGGGCTCCAGAGCAGCCGCGCCAGGTCCACAGAGCCCGAGCCCAGAGCGGCCCGGGCCGGCCGAGGGAGGGAAGAGCCCCCGTGGCCGGGCTGTGGGGCGCTGAGAGCAGGCCAGGCGGAGCCCTGGTCATGGGCACGTGGAAAGGGGAGCAGGCTGAGGACCCCTCCCCCGGTGGACGTCGCCATCCCGGAGCTATGGGCGTGGAGACCTGAGTTTGAACGCTAACTTTGCCAGAACTCACCCAGCCTGGGCTTCCCTACTTGTGAAATGTGTAAAAATGTGATGACTGTACCAAAAAAATCATGACCGCAAAGGGGCTTTGTCAAGTGTCCGGTCCTAGAGGAACACGGCCACGGTACTTCTTGAAGGATCCCGGGGCAGCTGTCTGTCCCCCACGAGGGCCGAGTCCTGGTCAAGCATCTCTCCAAATGTGAACATCCTTCCAGCGGCCCGGGCTCGGTGGCACAGGGGACCGCGGCCTGGCCCTTGGCCGTTGCTCCCGAGCACCTCTGGACCGCTCAAGGATGCGGTGCACAGAGGCCTCCCTGCCCCTCCAAGGCCCCTGCTCCCCACAGGGGCGCACGCCCTGAAGCGGAGCCGCCCCTAGCCAGTGAGGGAGGCCTGGGGCTCCCGCCCAGGCCTGCGGCGTGCCTCCCCTCCACCCACCGGGCTCCCGAGTCTCCCCACTGGCCGGCGCCCCTCCTGCAGGGGCCCCCCACAGCCGTGGCTGGGGCCTGGGCTGGGAGTGTGGAGCCCTGGGGTCCCCCTCCCACCCGCCTGCCAGCCCCCTCTACTCCTCAGGCGCCAGTGTGCCACAGGTCTGCAGGATTTAGCGGGCGAGGTATGGGGGCCCCGTTTCCAGGAGAGCAGGGCACCTTTCAGAGGAGGGTACCTGGCAGTCCGCATTTCCGGGGTCCACAGGGAGTCCCCTCAGCCTTCCTGAATGCCCAGCAGCCAGGCGAGGGCCAGGCCCCGTCCTCGGGTTTAACAGAACCGTTGCTGCTGCCCCATCGAGAGGTGAGGAAGGCCGAAGTGCTGCCCTGCGTTGACCCCACCGGGAACGACCTGCTGCTTTTAATCCCCACGTGTGACTCCAAAGCCCCTTCCCTGCTCTGACGGGGGCAGCAGCGGAGCCAGGGCCCCGGGGCGCAGGAGACCCCCAGCCCCTCTCCCCGCTGTGGGCTCTCCCGGCCTGTGCCC
Source organism: Kogia breviceps (assembly GCF_026419965.1). NCBI lineage: Eukaryota > Metazoa > Chordata > Mammalia > Artiodactyla > Physeteridae > Kogia > Kogia breviceps. The sequence goes on from NC_081317.1 coordinate 2,633,649, forward strand.
TCGGCCCGCCAGGCTCGGGCAGCGTGACGTGGTGGCCGGCATGCCCACCCGCCCTGTGTTGTCCAGTCCCAGCCTCCGCTGCCCGCTCTGCGAGCTGTGGGCCACAGGGCTGCGCAGCTGCATCCTGGCCGCCCGCCTCCCCGCTCCCCTTGTCGGCACCTGGAGGCGCCAGCTCTCCGCCTGCTGTGTGAATCGCGTTGCTAGGACCGTCTTGGTACCAGCTGCTTCTTTCCCCTCCTGATCACATTATTTCCCGCTCCCTGACACGTTCTCTTACGCACCAGGAGCTGGCGGGACGCCTCCCGGGAGAAGCTGGCAGGCGCCCAAGCTGCCGGGCTGTGGCCTCTTGCCATGGATGAGCCCGTCCTGGGAGCGAGGGCTGCCACCGGCGTGCGTGGCGTGCGTGCCGGGCACTTTAAATGCTCACGACCTCACCGAGGCAAGGACCAGCATCCCCATTTCAAAGATGCAGAAACTGAGGCTGAGAGTTTCAACAACCACGTGGAGGTGGTAGGATGGAGTCGAATTTGACCCAAGTTGGTCTGACTGGAGGCCAGCGCTCCATACCAGGACCCCTTCTGCACACACGGTGTCCTCGTGTCCCCCCCGGCTGTCCACTCCAATTCCCTAGTCTGTCCGCACCTCCCCGTTCCCACCTGCTATACTGTCCCCCAGGAAGTGCGGTGGCCAAGCCAGCCCGTGCCTCCCCCAGGCCCGCCTCACAGACTCCTTCACGGGGTCCATAGGCCCTTGCAGAGCAGAGCTCCGGCTGGGCCACCTGGGGTACTTGCCAGCTCCAGGGTGGTCCTCAAGGGCAGGGACCTGACCCCCTGGTGCGTGTGTGCAACCCAGAGGCAGGCCACGTCTGGAAGGCCATCCCTCCCCCTCCAATGCCTTTGCCTCCACAGGCCTCAGCTGGAGCTAGATGGACAGGTGGATGGATGGACAGATGGATGGGTGGCTGGTAGATGTGCAGTAGGACCTGCCACAGAAGCCTTGGACAGCACTAAGAATTATGCAAGGCAGCGTCTGAGGGAGGGAGAGACCTGCGTCCCATGCCCGGGCTGCATATCAGCAGGATAGAGGGCTGCTCTGTGATAGAATCTCGTCTCTGGGAAGGATGTAGCAAACCCAGACGCCTACTTGCCAGGCCCTTATCCTGTACCCGTGGCAGACATGACTAATCGAGCAGGGCTCCTTCTCCTACGGAGCCTGGCTCCCAGCCCTCCCCGTGCAGCCAAGATCAGCCGATTGTAGTTGGCACGGGAGACAGGCCTGGCCATCCCAGCTGTAAGTTATTATTAAAACAGTGACTGAAGCCCAAATCTGCCAGCATCCCAGCCTGTGGGTACCAACAGAGCACCTGGAGGAGAGCAGCTCAGACTCATTGTCTGCCGGCCCTTCCCCACCACCTGGCCAGCATCACTCACAGGGCACTTGGAGCCGGCCGGCCCCAAGGAGCTCTGTGCTCCGCCCCAAAGGCTCCAGGCCCTGAGTGGAGGCCCAGGCCTACCCAGTCACTGCTCTCCGGGCACCAGGTAGAGGTGCTCAAACCCCTGGGCCTCGGCAATCCCAGGTTCCAGGGACCCATGTCCAGTGATTTGTTGCCCGTGGGTCGTGCTTGGGCACCGGCTGGAAACCTGCGTTTTTCACAGGCAGGTGCAGGGAACTGGGACCCCATCGAAGCACAGCCTGGACAGTCCCTTCCCTATGGCTGGCTGGGCACTCCTCCCCGCCATGGGACAGCTCTTCCCTAAGAGAGGTGCAGCCTGCCCTCGGGCCTCCAGACACCTCCAGCCTGGGGTCGGGCACCCCTACCTAACAGTCACAGCCCGTAGGGCCCTGCCCTCCTGCACTTCTCAAGGGGGTGTCCCCTGGGGAGGGCATCTCACAGTTCACTCCCTCCTGCTGCCGTGCCCAGCTCCAGGCCTGCCTGACCAGGCTGCAGCCCCCCTTGGTCTGGGTGGTCTCCCTGGGCCCTCAGTCATCGGGTCTCATCAGCTCTACTTGGGCCCCAGCATCCGTCACCCATTCCCAAACGGCTCTGCCAGCAAAGGGCTCAGACTCCCTGTGAACCCAGGTTCATGGACCCCTCTGTGCGCCCTCGGAGTTTGAGCGAATGGCTCTAAGCCTCCCACTTGGGTCTGAGTCCCAGCTCTGTCCCTTGGAGCTGTGTGACTCTGGAAGTTACTCAGCCTCTCTGGGTCTCGTTCTTTTTCCCTGTGAAATGCGGTTATGCACCTGCCCCCGGGCCGTGGGGACAATCACAGGGGAAGAACAGAAAACAGGCCCTTTATGATGCTCCTTTGCCCTGTGACGTGGGCACAGTGCTGTCTGAGGAGCGAGGGCGTGAGATGTAAGGAGACAGCGTGTGCAGTGCTGGTCCCCGCGCCTGGCACAGGGGAGCTGCCATTACGGGTGGTATCGTCGCCCCGACAGGAGGCCAGCGGCCAGCGGGCTGCGGGGCCGGGACGCACGCCAACGACGTCCGCACAGACAGGCGCCTTCTGTGCTTGGAGCCGCCGCCCCCCCACCTCCCAGGCTGGGCCCGCCCGCCAGCCTCTGCGGCTGCCCGCACGCCGGGCTCCCGGCCACACACAGCCCGTGCTTCCCCCATGAAAGTCAACAGACCCGTTTTAGCAAATGTGGAAGCCGCAGAAAACCAGAAAGGCGTAAACAGACTCCCCGGAGGCCCCTCCCCACCCCGGCCTCCCGCGGTCGGCTACCTTCTGGATTATTCCTGCCTGGTTCTCTTTCGCTCACATCATAATAAGAGCCCCGAGCCTCTCCTCTGCACCGGGTGCTACGTGCAGGGCCTCTGTGCTCATCACGCCTACAGCCCAGGTCCCCTCATGACGCTCAGTTCTCAAATGGGGAGACTGAGGCCTCAGGAGGCACGATGGTTCTGAGTGTACCTGCTGAGCCAAGGCCCCCAGCCAGGCTCCTGTCCACCACGGGACTGAACAACGAGTGTATACAAAGAGGAGAGTGAGGGAAACGTCCAGATCTTCCCAGAGGTTTGCGGTGGTGGCAAGACCCTGTCGGGCATGGCAGGCTGGAGCATCTCAGGGTCGGGGGGCACGGTGACACCGGGGTCCTTTCTGGAGGCGGCTGGGCATCTCCTGGGCCCGGGAGGCTACAGCTGGCGCTCTCGCCACCGACCTCCCCGCCGGAGGCCAGGTGGGCTTGGCTGCTGGGGGACCCTGCCTGTCCCCCGGATTTCTTCTTTCCGACACAGTGGCTGCATCCAGCCCAGCAGGGTCCACGGCAGTGCCTTGGCTCCGAGGAGCTCCCACATCAATCACCCCCGGGGGCGGCAGCTCACAGCACACTCCCCGTCCTCGCCCGCTCGCCTCGCCTCGCCGCCACCTTGCCCGCCTGCCCTCTCCCCTGGGCCTGCCTTCCAGCTCCATTAGCTGGTCCGCAGATGGACGGGGCTGTCTTCCAGGTGCACATTCCTTAGAAAAATGACTTCATTATCACCTTCAGCAGCTTGGAGTTGGGGGAGGGAGGTGTGTGGCCGAGAGGGGGCAGGCGGTGTGGACACCGATGCTGTCACTCCTGCAGCAGCTGGGCCCTGGGTGGCAGGAAGGCCTGGAGCCCACGCACACGGGGACCCCCACTGGGGTAGGCCTGACGGAGACAGATCTGTGGGCCCCGGGGCTGGCGGGAAATATTACATTATGATAAGAAATCACTCCGCTGATTGGAACTTAATTATGTTGCTTTTATCTTGGTGACAGGCATGCACCTGGGCTCGAGGCGAGGCGGGCCTGGGGGGGCGTGCCCAGCCCCCGGGATTAATGTAGCCAAGCCCTCCCCCACCCCAGGGGAAGCCACAGCTGTCCCCTCCCCCTCTGCCCGGCAGGCCAGACAAAGGGGGCTTCTCGTGCCTGAGAGGCGGAGTCAGCAGGGTCTTGGCGTGGGGTGGGGGGGTGGGGCAGCGCGGGTCAGGCTGCTCCGGGCTCTGCCCGGTCTTGCCCAGGCAAACCCAGGAGGGCAAACGGGCCCCAGCCAGGCTCTGGGGCAGAGAGGCCACGCCAGAGCCTGACCCCCGAAGTGGGCAACTGAATCGCCGTAACTCGGCCGCCGCTGACCACAGCCTGGCCCTGGGATGCGGGGTGTCGTATTCCAGGAGCCAGAGGGCGCCGGTCTTCGGGCAGGGAGGGGCGCTCAGATGGCTTCTCCGCTCCCCGGAATGGGGCGGCTCTGGACAGCGAGGTGAGCCAGCTGTGGAGAGCGGGCAGCTGGGCCGACATGGGACAAGTTCCATTCAGAGAGCAAAACCCTACCATTAATCACCTTTTTGAGGGCAAACATGTCCTGTGGATTTTTCTGGAACGGCTTTGATGTGAGAAATTTTGTCCCAGGCACTAACACAATCGCGGTATTGCGGAGTTTCCGCGGAAGCCCTGGGGCTACTTTTCCTCTAGCCCAGGGCGAATTCGGGTCCTGGGGTGTAAGTGTTAACCACAGCGGCCCCGCCTGGGTCCTTGGTGAATGGCCTTCCTGGGTCTTGGGCTCCTCATCTGGAGTGTGGGGTGAGGCCCCGTGGAGCTCTCACCCTGCCTGGCTGACAGTCCTCCAGAGGAGCCTTGCACGGGCCATTGACTGGCCCCAGGGTACAAATGTGGCAGTGCGGGCACACAGAGGTGCGACATCACAAGGCCCCACAGCTGCTCAGCGGCTGGGGCAGGCTTCGAGCCGGGGAGTCGGGCCCCGACGCCTGCTCTAGAGGGCAGCTCTCCTGTCCAGGCAGGTGCTGTTAATACTGTTATCATCTATACCACGATGGTTCGTTCCGCAGTAAGTATTCCCCACACTTGGCGAGACACGGGGCAAACTGAAGGGGGTATTTGGGCTGGAGAGTGCGGTCCGCACGCCAGGCCCTAATGGCGGCAGCATGACTCAGACCCCGGGGGCTCCCCTGACCCTCTCCGGGCCCCTCGGGGTGGGGCTGCTCTGGGAGCTCCTTTGCCCTCATGACATAAGCTGGGGCTTGGGGGACCATCACCACCCGGAGAGGGGGGCTGTCTAGGGTCCTGGGCTGGAGGCCCGAGGGGCTGTCCGGGCACCGCCCCTCCCAGCTGCGAGCGATGGGGTCCGCGTTGGACCCCCTCCTTCACCTTCGCCCGGAGGCTGCTGAGCGGGCTGCACCAGTCTGCCTTCTGATGGACGTGCCAGGGGTGATCCCGGCAGGATGAACGCCGTTTCACTGACTGGCTGATGGCCGCTGAGTCATCGCGCGGGCAGGAGCCGAGCACGTCTCGTCTCGTCACTGCTTTGGGGACAGGGAGGGGGCGGGGCGGGCCCCTGTCTCCTGCGCAGTTCCCGGTAGGGGCTGGACACCGCGGTGCGGCGGGGAGGGGAGGAGGCGGTGGACGTGACCCTGCGCTGCCGGGGTTGTGCACGCCGGACTCGTGGGAGTCTGTGGGTGCGTCCCGTGGGTCTGAGGATGCTGGGGGGTGTACCCGGGCCTGTGGGTGCACGTGGGCCTGCGTACCCCGACCGAGCCTGTACCAGCGTGCCTTTTCAGCCGGTGTCTGCGGGTGCTGTCCACACGGGCGCTTGAGGGAGTCTGAGGCACAACTCTGAGCTGGACAGGGGACCCCAGACCTGTCTGTCATTCACCACCAGCTACGTCCGCGCCGCAGTCCTCTCGTCTGAAGACGGTGACGATGGCAGAGCTGATGTGACACGCTTGCCGTGAGGATCCATGGAGGTGGAGTCAAGCCCCTACGTGGAGACACACAGAGTCCTCAGCGCACAGAGCCTGCGTCATCGTTTACGGCTGTGCACACAGGGCGCAAGGGCAGCGTGTTACGGTCTTCCAGAGAGAGAGATCCAACAGTGCGTGCGTGCGTGTGGAGAGATCTACCGCGAGGAGTGGGCTCATGAGACCGTGGAGGCCGAGAAGGGCCCCCGTCTCCTGTCTGCCAGCCGGTGGTGTAAATTCCAGTCTGAGTCCAAAGGCCTGAGAACCGAAGAGCCGGTGGTGTGAGCTGGGTCCGAGGGCTGGAGGAGCCCACGTCCCACCTCAAGCTGCCCGTAGAGAGAGCAAGTTCCCCCTTTCTCAGCCTTTTTGTTCTATTCAAGCCCTCAGCAGATTGGATGAGGCCACCACGCCGGGGAGGGCAATTCGCTTTACGAAGTCCACTGACCCACACGCCGATCTCGCCAGAAACACCTTCACAGACTCGCCCAGAGTCATGTTGAACCAGATACCTGGATACGGCGCGGCCCAGCCGCGTGGACCCGTCACATTAACACCGCAGTGCACAAGCATGTGGTCATGGGTGGGCTCCTTGCCCGCAGGTGTGCAGACACGCGTTGAGCGTGTGGATTTCCCCGGGTGTGCTTGCGTGTGGGCCCGGCGCAGCCGTGCCGCATCTCTGGGGCCGCTGGTGATTGGTGTAGTTCCTGCCCGCTCTGTCCCAGTACGGCTCCGGCGGCCCGGCCGTCTCTGTGCTGTCGTGAAGGTGCTGGGGCCAACCTCAGGGGCCCTGGCTCCAGCGGGGGTCCTGCTGGGCGTTAGCCCCCTGCTGGGGATGTGGTCACAGATGCGGCCTTGGAACGGCCTGGAGGGACCAGGGAGGCCCCCTCTCTGCTCCGGCCACCAGTGCAGGGTGCACAGAGACACGAACAAAGTCGGGGTGCCCAGGGGCCTGGCGGCTGCCTCCCCAGCCCCTCAAGGAGGGCTGGCAGCCCACGGCGCCCACGTTGGTCCCCCACGGCCCTTTGCCGGGGAGTAAATCGAGGCCCTGCCCGAGAAGGTGTCGAGGCCCCCGTCTCCCCCAGCCCGCTGTGCTCCTGGTGCACCAGGGCGCTCAGGGCCTGCGCCCGGAAGTGCCCCCCAAGCCCGCTCCATGGCACGCTAGCGGGGGCGGGGCTGGCAGAGCACGGAGACCAGAGACCCCACCAGCCCCGCCCCCAGGAGAGGCAGCAACAGTGAGCAGAGCCTTCCAGAGCCCCGGCTCCAGGATCAGACGGGCTGGGTTTCAGTCCGGGCTGGGGGCCTTTGGGCAAAGTTGCTTTGGCTCTCGGAGCCTCGGTGGCCCCACCCCCGGTGCCGGAGGTCAGGCAGAGGGGTCAGCAACCAGGCCCGGCGAGCTCTGTGACAGCAGCCGGGTGCAGGCTCCCGGGGCCTCCGCGGTGCTGCCCGGAGGAGAGCGGAGGGACCTCCGGGGTGTTCCTTGCCGACGCTGAGCCCGGGGCTCCCGCACGTGGGGGGAGGGGCCACTCAGGGAGGTCCCCCCGGGGCAGCCCAGGCCCACCACCGTGACAGATGCTTTTTGCCTGAGTGAACGCGTCGGGTGTCAGTGGAGGCGACGTCATCCATGCCACAGGGCATCTCGTGACAGGTGTGGTCGTGTTTCCCTCGGGACCCAGGCGTCCGTGTCTCAGTCTACAGGTTGCCTTGTCCAGGCCACTGGGAGTCAAACAGCTGTACCTGAGATGCCCTCCCCATTGCTGCTGTGAATTGCTCCTGAAATTCCAGATTGCTTAGGGCATACTTGAGGAAGAATTGTTTCTTTCTTAATAGTTGATCACTTTATTTATGTATTTATGTGGCTGTGCCGGGCCTTAGTTGTGGCATGCGGGATCTAGTTCCCTGACCGGGGATCGAACCCAGCCCCCCTGCGCTGGGAGCCTGGCGTCTTAACCACTGGGCCACCAGGGAAGTCCCTTGAGGAAGAAAATGAAATCAACGAACGCTGCCGCCTCTCCCTCTCGAGGCTGGGGGCGGGCACACAGGAAGCCACGGCCAGCGAGGGCTACCTCCTTCCCTCCTCTGGGACGCTGGGCTCCGGGCAGAGCGGGCCCAGGGCCCAGGGCAGAACGCTCACACTTTGGATGGGGGCTTTGCTGCATGCCCCCCACCCCTGGCAGCCCTTCCCTGTAGAACCCGGGACGGGCCTGTTGGGGCCTGGGGGCCCCCAGAGGTTGGAGGAGGTCTGGGGCGTCCTTTCCCTGCTCAGCCTGAGCTCTTGGATATGCAGCTCTGTCCCGTGAGCGAAATCACCCACATCCTCAAACGCAAAGGTGAGCGCGGGCGGGGTCCAGCTGCCCAAGCCTGAGGCCAGCAGACTGGGCCTGGGCCTTCTTGCTGAGGCCCCTGAGAAGTCCAGCCTTGGCCCCCCTGCGCCCTCCTGGACCACCCCACCCCAGCCTGCATTCCAGCATCTGCACCTGTCACCACCTGGATCCCTGTCTCCCTCTTTCCCACTTAATGTAGGTGTCGTCCGTGCTGTTCCCTGGGGTCCCCTGTGCACCGCTCTGGGCCCAGCACCGCAGGCTGAGTGAGCGAGGGACTGAGTGAGTAGGCAAGTGTGTCTGAGGTCGGGGCTTGTTTCTCCCTGCGTTCTCTCCTGAGCCGGACCCTCATCTTCAGCAGGCCGCAGCCCCCCTCCCAGGTGTCACCATCGAGCCCCAGGCTCCTCTGGGAAGCCCACCCACACTGCCCCGCTGGCCCTGCTGGCCCCTGTCTCCTGGGGCTCCTGGGGCTGGGCCAGGTTGTCTCCAGGCTCTAGACCATCATCTGACCCCCCCTTCTGTCACATCTCAACAAGAGAGTCTTGTCCCTTTAGGGAGGGCAGGGCTCCTTGTCACCTCTGTCATGTGTCACTCTCACTCAAGAGGGGCGTGCTGTGAGCCGGGCCTGGGGGGGTCACACAGCCAGTCCGGGGAGGTGACCGGTGGCTGTAGGACTCCCAGGTCTGTGCTCATCCATAGCTGTGGTCCCCGATCTGTGCCGGGCCCCGGGTGCCCGCGGCACTTAGTAGGTGCTGGGTCGCTGGTGGCTTGTGTGTGCATGGACGTGTACTTCTCCTTACGTCTGAACTGAAGTCGAGCCCGTTAGTTCATAATGGGGTGAGAACTTTGTGATAACATTGAGATTCTTCCAGCATTTGTCCCCAGCCAGGTAGGATGACATCATTAAGAACATACGTGTCAGGGTCCACACAGGAGACCCGGGTGGGAGGCGGGGGAGGGACTGGCTGGGGAGGGGGTGATGCTCGGGCTAAGTCTGGAAGGATGGTGGGGAGACCCAGAGCAAGGGGCATTCCCAGTAGAGGGGGCAGGGACGGGGGGCCCTGCAGGCATGGCCAGGGGTGGGGCCAGGTCTCGGGGGCCTCCTGTGCCACAGGAAGGAGCAGAGGCCACCAGACTCCAGTTCTGGCACTGCCGCCGGCCTCTAGTGGGAGGAGCCCGGCCTCAGCCCTGCATCAGGGGCTACTTGCATCAGATCTGCTGGCTCAGGTGGCACCCTTGCCCCCGCCCCCACCCCCCCGGGCCTTCTCCCAGTCCAGAAAGGAAACGGGTGTGTTTGTTCACACACACACGGAAACTCGGGTGCCACGAACCACCTTCATGTCCAAATCTCCGTTTCTGGGGAGAAACATACAAATGGCAATAAGTGTCAGGAGGTGAGGAATGTCCACTTCGGCCAGCTGAGCAGTCTGCACTCCAGAGCATCTCGGAGGAGGGGCCGCCGACTTGCCAGCAGGTCTCGGTAGGGCCTTTCCTTGGCTGGCGTGTGGCGATGGGCGCAGCCAGGAACCGCTCGCGGTTGCTACTCACGCGGGATGGCTGAGGCCGTCTTGGGCGTGGGGTCTGGCGAGTCACCCCGATTTCCACGTCAGCTTTGCTCCACGCAGCGAGTCCGCTAGGGCTATAGCGGAAGAGACGGGCTGAGCCCCTTCCCACGGCCCCTCTGTCCTGGAAAGCCGGTGGGAGAGTCGGGCTCGCCCAGACAGTGACGCTACCTGTGGCCCACGTGGACGCTGCCCCCGCCCGGGGTCTCACGTCCTGGCTGGAGTTACACGTGTCCCATCCCCGAGCGCACAGCCCCAGACCAGGGAGGCCGGGGCAGGAGGGCTGCGGTCTGCTTCCCTGCACAGACCCTCTGGCTGCCTGTTCCTTCCAGGCCCGGGTCAGTCAGAGGAGCAATGAAACCATTCCAGACAGGAAGGGCAGCGGTAGGGCGGTCTCTCCTCCCCACCTCCCCACCCCTGCCCCGCCGGACGGTGAACTCGCTGTCTCATCACCCTTGTCTCCCCAGCCCTGGGAAGACGGGGCTACGGTGGAAACGAGCTGAGTGAACGAGAGACGCCTGACAGACACGCCCAGTCTCCCGGAGGCGGTGAGGCTCCCCAAAGCCGTTTATTCGATCTGTCCTGTGCCCGACGAGCTCGGGGCAACCTCTGGAACCCTAGCCCTGGCTGGAAGTGGAGCTTCCGGATGATTCTCTGGGGGTAGTTTTCACAGACACCCGATCCCCGAGGACCTGACCCTGCGAGATGGAGACCGTGCTCCATCCTTCACTCAGTGACCGTCACCGGGAAGGGGACGTGTCCACGCCCTAGGCCTCTGGGTACCCGAGACAGCAGTTTGAGCTGCAGGTGCGAATCTGCAAAGGAATCTTGCACAGAAGCTCAATTTATGCAACAAGGACAGTGGCCGCCCTGCTGGCCCCGGTGGGGATGTGCGGTCTCGCCCGGTGGCCGGCCTCAACTCTCCCCGGGGCCTCTCCTTGGAAGCCCGGGCCTCGCGGACCGGGCGGGTTGGACCTGCGTGGGAGAGAGAGGCCGTGGGTCCCGAGCCCGCTGCGCGCCGGGTCGGGTTCTGGCACGATGTCCCCCACTCCCTGCCTGAACCCACCCACCTTGGAGGTGATTCTTTCCAGGAAGGGCGTCCCTGATGTCAGGGTGGGGCTCAGCTGGGAGGGAAATGGGCTGGGGAAGCACCTCCCGCCTGCGCCCTCACCATGAGGAGGAGTAAAAGACCAGCTTGACCTGGGGGTCAGACGCCGGACAAATCCCTCTCTCTCGGGACCGCCAGCGGGGACCCTGCCTGGCGCCCTTTCCAATATGGTGCCCGGAACGCCCTCCTACCGGGTCTACACGCTGCCTCTTCCAGACATGACCAAAGCGCAGGTCCCGAATTTAGGGCACAGACCACCTCGCGGGTCTTTGTGATAATGGCGGAAATTCAGCTGGTTACAGTGTGATCCCACAGGTTCTGGGGTCACAAACAACAACAACAAACAAAAATCCGTGTTTGTTCTCCCAGGAAGGAGCTGGAGTCTTTTTGTGTGTGTGTGTGTGTGGTACGCAGGCGTCTCACTGTCGTGGCCTCTCCCGTTGCAGAGCACAGGCTCCGGACGCACAGGCTCAGCGGCCATGGCTCACGGGCCCAGCCGCTCCACGGCACGTGGGATCCTCCCGGACCGGGGCACGAACCCGCGTCCCCCGCATCGGCAGGCGGACTCTCAACCGCTGCGCCACCAGGGAAGCCCGGAGCTGGAGTCTTGACAGCAGTGCCTAAGCCCTGCCCCCACCAGCCGAGACCCACCCCCGCTTCCCTTGCTTCTGGAGGCCAGTATCTGAAAGCCATGGGAAGAGGGTGCCGGCCACCCCTCAGGTCTGCAGAGCTGCTTCTGTCCCAGCCAGCCTGGGTGGGAGCCTCGTGTTATCCATCAGCGTCCTCTGGAGAGACAGAACGGGGAGGGTGTGTTGAGATAGAGAAAAACATGTATTGTACGGAATTGGCTCCTGCAGTGATGGCAAGTCCAGATCGGCAGTGCGGGCTGGCAGGGGGAGAGCCAACGGTGCAGAGACCGTCTGAGGGCAGTCACTGGAGAATCCACTCGTATTCAGGGAAGGCCTGTCTTTTTGTTCTAGGCAGGCCTTCACCTGATTAGATGAGGCCCACCCACTCTGGGGAGGGCAATCGGTTTTGCTAAGTGCAAGAATTCAGATGTTAACCTCATCCAGAGATGCCTTCACAGAAACAGCCAGCATAATGTTTGACCAAATTTCTGGGACCCCCATGGCCCAGGCAAGCGGACACAGAAAATTGGCCATCACATTCATCTTAATGCATCTGCCTGCATTTCTCTCTTCAGTGAAACAAAACCCTCTCCCTTTCTGCACCGTTTCTCCCCAGTGCTGACCCCTCAACAGGCGCCCAATGCGCCCCTGCCTGCCCCATACAACCACACATACGACTGACTGATGAGGAGCCTTTGGGGGGCTCCACCCACCCTGCTTTTGTGGACACCGAGTGGGTCCCTGGCCCTGGCGCCTGTGAGGAGATGAACTCATGGCACAGACCAGCAGGGAACGTGTAGATGGAAATCCCAACCCCTCGCAAGGTGCCAGCCAGGAACCAGCCTGCTGCCAGGCATGGGGAGGGGGCAGAGTCCTTCCAGAAAACAAGTGGAACAGACACAGCCAGAGGTGCAAAGTGTTTTCACTTTTCTAGTCCACCTCACACCACGCCCAACCCCAGCCTGGTCCTGGGTGTCCCCCGTGGTGGCATGTGCACCCCTGAAGGGCTCCCTGCCCGCACACCTGCCCCCACGTCTCCACCGGGCATCCAGAGCATTTTCCGGAAGTTCACACCAACGACCCTCCTCCTCTCCTCCGAAGCCTCCTGTGGCTCCTCAGTGCCCTGATCACGCCATGTGACTGGCCAGGCCCTGTGGGAGCCGGCCACGCCCCTCCCGTACCTACCTCCAGCTCTACCCCCTGGCTAGACATGCTCACGATGGGCTGCGTCTGCTCCAGCCCTTTGCACACGCTGTGCCCTGTGCCTGGGACACCCTTCCCTGCTAGCCTGACCAACACCTCCTCTAAGAAGCCTGCCCTGGTTCCTCGGGCCGGTTAGGCTCCCTGCTCTGAACTCTTACAGCCCCTAACACAGCAGGTGGGACCCCACCTCCCTCCTCCAAGAGTGTGAGGGTCGTGAGGGCCAGGTCTGCACCGTGGACCGCTCAGCCCAGGGAAGGCACGTCATAAATATGGGCGGAGTCTCCGGCTGGGGCCCCGGCCTCTGCTTGGAGAAGCTCACGAGGCGAGTCAGCGCAGGTTGGCGCCGCGGCAGCAGATCTGTGGGTCCATGTGTGTGTGCCCCGGGTGGGAGGGCTGGGCACAGCTGGCTGACCAGGCCGAGTTACTGGCCGTGAATGGTGCGCTTTGGCCCTCACCTCTGTCGAGCTGTGCTGCTCCCAGCATGTGGCCCGGGAGGCCCGGCACGTGGACGCGACGTGCTCAAGACCCTAGGCCTCAGACCTGGAGACGATGAGTCCCCAGCGCACCAAGAAGGAACAAGAAGAGGGAATCACAGGGCCCGCTTTGCCTCCAGCCTCCGGGCTTTCTGACCCTGAAACACTGTTCCGGCCACGTTCACGGCCAGCAAAGCCACCCTGGGTTCTTTAACTGGACCAAGGCATCATTTTCCCAAACCCAAGAGCCGCGGACCCCGTCCTGCTGTGCAAACACCTTCTCAGGGCATTGGAACAGGAAGGGATCCCGTGTCCTCTGCCAGGAGTGGCTGTCCCCACTTCTGGTGGCCTTGGCGTTCCTGGGCTCACAGCCGCACCCCTCTAATCTCTGCCTCCGCCTTCCCGTGCGGGTCTCTGTCTCCACACCGCGCCCTCCTCGTAAGGACACCATTCATTGCGGATGGGGGTCCACCCTGCTCCCGCATGCCCTCACTCTAATGACATCTGCAGTGACCCTATTTCACATCAGGCCACATTCTGAGATCCTGGGGGTTATAGGACTTCAACATAGCTTTTTGGGGGAGGGATAGAATTGAACCCATAACCGGCGATGTCAAGGATCAAAGCTATCAACCTGGGAAGAGGCGTCGCCCGTCCTGGCTCTCCGTAGGTGCCCCCAGGAGGGATTGGAACGGAAGCTGTGGCGTGTGGCTTCTCAGCGGGGCCCACGGGCATCCGGGAAGCATCGGCTTCTGGGTGGCTCTGTCCCGTTCCCAGCACCAGGATGAAGGCCTGGGCCGCCTACGTGGCCCACACTCTTGGGTCAGCTGCTGAGGGTCCCATCTCAGAGGCAGGGCCCACCTGTGGGTGGCTTCTTACTATTTCCCTGTGGGCTCTTCAGGGCCCCCAGCAGGAGCTGGGAACCAGCTTCGGAAGCTGGAAAGTTCCAAAGCTCCATCTTTGCAAGACCCACGATGACTTTCCCGCACCCCAGGTGCAGCTGGAGCCCGCCCCTCTGCCCCAGGTCTGCAGGACCCGAGCTGGAGCAGCCAGGTCTGCGGGGGTGGGGCGGGGGGGGGGCCCTGGCAGGCATCTGGGTGCGAGGCGTCCGAGGGTGCGAAAGCCAGCACGGGAGGGGCGGGCCCGAGACAGATGCGGTGTGTCCCACTGGCCTCTCTTCTTCCCACAGAGCCCCCCCACTGAGCTCGCCTGCCCCCAGCCCCTGAGAACAAAGCCCCAGGCCCCCTTTTATCTTCTCTGCTCCAGGTCCTGGGGGAGGAACAAACAAAGGCCTGACGCAGCATCATTTTCCTCCCCTTCGCCCTCTGGCCCACCCTTTTCTTTCCTTTATAATGTATTTTAATAGGGTCAGACCAAGATGGATGTGGCCCCGAGCCCTGGGAGGCGGGTGGGGGGGGTGGGGTGGGGGGTGGCGTGTCCTGGCACTCCTGCCTGGAGCCAGGACTGTTGCACCAAGAGGAGGTGTCAGTCACCCTTGAGGGCTGAAGGCAGGGTGCCCATCCCTGCCCTGGAGCCCCTCTGCCGCTGGCGTCTCCTGGGGGACCCAGGCTGCGCCTCTCAGCGCTGGGCCCTCAGCCACGCCCTAGCTCGAATCTGCTTCCTGCTTCCTCCCGTCCCAGCAGTCAGCCAGGCCATGTGTGGGCCCAGGGGATGCAGCCCCGTGTCCAGCCCTGGTGTGGGAGGGCAGCTGGCCGGGCTGGAAGGACCCCCCCATCCAACACCCCCAAAGGAGCCTCTGTCCTTTCTGTCATCCGTTCGGTTACTTATTCACGCCATGGTTTGTTCCTCACTCACTGCTTTGCCCTCATCGGCCCACGTTCTCGCTTCCTCTCTGTAAACCTCCTCACTCAGGGTCACGTGTTCTCCAGCACGGCCTCTGACCTGTCACATGTTGTATGATCCTACTTATATGAAATGTCCAGAATAGACAAATCCACAGAGACAGTAAATAGTGGTTGCCAGGGGCTGGGGGGATGGTAATGGGAGTCACTGCTGGATGGCACAGTGTTTCTTTTTAGAGTGATGAAAATATTATGCAATTAGTGATGATGATTGTCCAATTCTGTGAAAATACTAACAATCACGGAGTTGTACACTTTAAAAGGGTGACTTTTACGGTTTGTGAATTAGATCTCAATTTTAAAAATACACACCACACACACACACACACACACACACACACACACACACACGGAGCCATTTGGGGGAGATCTGGTTGGCCAGGGGCAATGTCCTCCTCTCTGGTCAAACAAGTAGCAGAGCGGGTCCTGTTTCTGGTGCTTCTGGAATCGGGGCACAGGTACAGCCCAGGCTCTGCTCAAGTAAGTGAGGCAGGTGTCAGGAGTGGGATGGGCCCTGGCCATGCCGACCTCGGAATCTCAGAAGGTCTGGGCTTCTTAGCCCAGCTCCTTCATTTTACACACGGGGAGACTGAGGCTCAGAGACAGACACTGACTCCATGGGGAGCTCTGAACTCCAAACCCTCAGCCTTGAACTCTCTTCCCTAAGGTCTGCTCCAGCAGCCCCTGTGTTGCTAGGTGCTTCCAACAGGTTCACATAGAGACCCAGAATTTGGACTCCAACCCTTGATTTCAAACTGTTCTGTAGGTTTGCAGTGAAATACTGTGCTTGTGTCTATTGCTGTATAAGAAATAATGCTACGTGTAGCAGTTTAAAACAATAATAACCATGTATGATCTCCCACAGTTTCTGTGCATCTGGAATTTGGGAGCAGCTTTGCTTAGGCTGGTCTGGCTTGGAGTCTCTCAAGAGGTTGCAGTCGAGATGTCAGCTGGGCTGACATGACGTAACTGGGACTGAAAGGTCCACTTCCAAGGGGCTCGCACACATCACTGGCAAGTGGGTGCTGGCTGTTGGCAGGAGGCCTCGGTTCCTCCCAAATGGGCCTCTCCGCAGGGCTGACTGAGCGTCCTTGGGACAGGGTGGCTGGCTCCCCCCAGAGCCAGGGGTCTGAGAGAGAGCCAGGTGGAAGCCAAAAATGTCTTAGGACCTGGCCTCAGAAGCCACACACCATCATGTCCACAGCGTCCTACTGGTTACACAGGCCACCTCTATTCATCGTGGGAGGGTGTGGACACCAGGAGGTGGGGTCATTAGGGCCAATTTGGAGGCTGCCTACCACGCATGAACCCATGAAGTTTACATTTAAAATCAAAATCTTTCTGGAGCTGGTGTGTGCAGCTTCTTCAACCCTTTGGTATGCTGTTTTTACTCCTTCCAGATAAATTGACAATAATTCACTGTGATTACTCCTGCTGCACTAAGCCTTGGGACCATCTCTCGGCTGAGGTGATATTTTTAAAGCTGCCTGACACGGTCTCTTTAGCAGGCAGGAAGGCTGGCAAACCTGAGCACTGCTGGTGAAAACATCCCCACGTGCATCCTGTCCTGTGCACAGCGGCCAATGCCGGGCGGTGAACACGAAAGCGGATTATGCCACCGAAGCTGGATGTTGGAGGGAGGGCCAATGCCACGATAATGGAGAGGGTCCACAAGTCAATGAGAAATGCCGGGAATTCCCTGGCGGTCCAGTGGTTAGGACTCCTTGCTTCCACTACCGGGGGCCCGGGTTCGACCCCTGGTCGGGGAACTAAGATCCCAAAAAATAAATAAATAAAATTAAAATGTATTAATTATTAATTAATTATATTTTGTCTGCATTGGATCTTTGCTGCTGCGCATAGGCTTTCTCTAGTTGTGGCGAGCGTGGGCTAATCTTCATGGCGGTGTGTGGGCTTCTCCTTGCGGTGGCTTCTCTTGCTGCGGAGCACGGGCTCTAGGTGTGCGGCCTTCAGTAGTTGTGGCACGCGGGCTCAGTAGTTGTGGCTCGTGGGCTCTAGAGCGCAGGCTCAGTAGGTGTGGCGCACGGGCTTAGTGGCTCCGCGGCGTGTGGGATCTTCCCGGACCAGGGCTCGAACCTGCGTCCCCTGCATTGGCAGGAGGCTTCTTAACCACTGTGCCACCAGGGAAGTCCCAAATTAAATTTTTTTTAAAAAGAGAAATTCTGCCCCTGGGGGACCCTCTCTCATCTCCCCGTAGCTCTGTGTTCTCAGAGGCTGACCCTTACGGATGGAATCCAGAGCTTGCTGCCCTCCAGCTTCAGAGGCGGGGTAGCAAGTATGGTAAGGGTGTTGATTTCTCTCCGGGAGAGCAGTGCCTGCCAGGTGCCCCCCACCCCAAGCCCTCTCTGCCTCTGGGTTCAGGTCACCACCCCCTCCCCCTTGCCCCTTCAAGCCTATGGTGGTGACAGTCTTTGTTTCCAGCCCGGGTAGGGCCCTGCCTCTTGCAGTTTCCCACATCTTGGCAAATCCTCCCCTTTATAAGCACGCCTCAAATTACTTTGCTCGAGAGCAACAATGAGGGCCCCCCCACTGATGTGCATCTGGAGAGGAAAATGGGCAAAGGACAGCTGACGGACTGCCTCCGCTCTTCTTGGAAATTCTGTCTCTATGAGGGGAAGCAGAGTTCCGATCAGTATTGTGGAGAATAAGAACATGATGCAGTGCTCACATACCCTGGTCATGAAGGAAATGTAAATTCAAATGCCAAGAGGACACCAAAAACAGCTGCCAAGAATTGAGTAAAAGTGGGTGCTGGTCCCTTCCTGGGATCGCCAGGCTGTGTGGCCACGGCTGGACCAAAGGCCATGTGGCAGCAGGTGTCGATGCTGGCAGGGAGCATCCCTCCGACTCCTTGCCCCACGGGCAGGGAGTCGGAAATAACCCAAGATGTACAGAGACGTACGGAGAAGGACAGTCATCACAGGTCCTTACTTCCAGGAAGAGTTGAGTAAATTAATCTAAATCTGTCTGCTGGACCCCAGTGTAACCATTATAAATGATAATTTGAGTATTTAATGAGGCAGGAAAATGTGCATTATATAATTTTAATAGAAATAGGGCACAAAATGGTAAATATAGTATGCTCTCTAGGTTAAAAAAATGTGTATATGTGTATATTCACAGAAAACAAGACTGGTGGAAAAAACCAAAGTATTAATAATGATTACTTCTTCATGCTTGGATTATTGGTATTTTTATTTTGTCTGTTATCCTTTAGTTTTCTACATTCTCCAGACTTTCTCAAATGAATTACTTTTTGTTTGTTTGTTTTAAAAGGAAGCGACTTAAAAATTCACACCACAAAGGAATAGTACCGACAGAAGCCACATCTGGGGCAGACTGCATTATGTGACAACATCTCACACATATGCACATGTGCACTGCACTCTACAGTTTCCAGATGTCTTTTCTCTGCATCATGGGTGGGGAAAGACCCCAGCAAAGGCTCCAGGGGCTGTGGTCACAGCCGGTTCTGGCCCGTCTCACTGTCGGTTATCTGTCCCCTCAGACTGGGTCGGAATGGCTTCCCCAGGCCCGACTCCTTCCAGATGCTCTTCTTGTAAACCCTGTCGCTCTGCAAGGCGACACCAAGATCTGGTCAAGGCAAGGAAGTCACACCACAGCGTCCTGAGTCTTCCTGAGCTGAGCTGGCATCTGGCTGGGGAGTCGGTGGGAACACTGCCAGAGCTGCCCGTTCCCGGGAAAGGTCCACTCATTGCGCACCTAAAGCCACGGGAGAGGGAGTTCCCTGGCAGTTCAGTGGTTAGGACCGCGCTCTCACTGCCGAGGGCGCAGGTTCAATCCCTGGTCAGAGAACTAGGACCCCACAAGCTGCACAGTGTGGCCAAAACACACACACACACACACACACACACACACACACCCCACCACCAACAAACAACAACAAAACACAGGTCACCAAAAGCCGAATCAAAATGAAGGAACCAAGAGATGGACAGGCAGCAAGGGACGGATGGAGCATCCTGAGGCTATTTGGGGTCAGATAAAGCCCTGTGATTATGGTCGCGAGGGTTACAAAATGGAACGTAAAGGAAACGGGCTTTTAAGAGAAATCGTGGAGGAGATGAAGATCTACAGATGGACAGGGGAGTCCCCAGGAGGCTGATGAAGCTTGACGGTTCCATCCCTCCTCTGCAGGGCCTGCTTCTGAGGCCCTGGACCTAATTTCGTACTTGCAATTTTGTATTTGTTTTCTTCAAGAGGCCTGCAAGCTGTGCACGCTTCCTCCCCTGCAGAGTCTGGATCCACCTTGACACGGTGTCTGTTTGAGCCCCTGCGGAGGATTCCTGGCTTAGAGAGGGCAGAGGCGGACCCCGGGCACCACCTCTCCAGCCCGTGGCTCAACTCTCTCCCCCGCCCCCTCTCCCTGTAGTGGGACCCGGGGAGCCTGGTGCATCCTGCGGCCTCACTGGCCCCTCTCCTTCAGCTGGAAACACGCTTCCTCTGAGACATGCTGCATCCCTTCCTTGGGAGCCTCCGCAGAGGCCCCTGGCTGGATCATGCCCCCAGCCCTGGTGCCCCCCACCCTTGGCCAGCATACCCCCGCCCTTGCCTAATGCCCGTCCTCTAGCGCTGTAATTACCAAACCAGAAACCCCGTTGACAGGGCCAGTCTCTGCCCTGGTCACTGTTGTGTCCCCAGCACTGGGCAGTGTGCCCGCCACTCAGGAGATACTCAACAACTTCTTCCTAAATAGACACCAGAATCAAGGAACGCATGAAAGCACACCTTCGCCAATCCACGTTGCCCTGATAGGTGCCTGGTGGAGGTCTCCAGAGCCCGTGGGGGACCTGAGTGGGCAGCACCCTTCCTGCTGGAGGAATCCTCAACCCGGTCCTCCTGGCCCTTCTTTGTCGAGTCTTGTAGCCCGAGCAGGACTTGGGCTCTGCAGGAGGACCGCATCTTTCTCAGATCGCCGCCCCCCCTTACAGAGGGGTCCTTGTCCTACTTGCCCAGCTGACCCCCGCCCCTGCCCATCGGGGGGCATCCACCTAGGGCTCACTCAGAGGCTGCCAGCCACCCCAGGCTTGGCAGACGGGGGTGTCTGTGCCCCTTCCCACAGTCCTCCACCATCCCCGACACCTGGCCACTGAGATCATGTCCCCGCATCACGGCCAAGCCCCACGGCAGGCGGGCCTGCTGTATTCCATGGACTTGCTGTTGCCGGTAACACACTATTAAAAGTTGAAAATGCATTTTCCTCCTGCAGATCTTTTTCCATTTCATTTAGCAAACATTGATTTTTTTCCCCCTCCTGCAGATGGAATAGAAATGAAATCACACACGTCTCTTTGGGGTGATTTAGTTGTCAGAGCCGGAGGCGGTGGGCAGGCATGGGCTTCTCTTGTCACCTCATCCACAGGTCACTTCGTGACCTTGGACAGTCATTTAGCCTTTCTTGTCCACCATTCCCTCCCCCGCCCCCACCGGCTAGAAAAGGAGACCCCCAGCGTCCCTGGCCTGGAGAGTAGGAGGCTCTATGCAACAGCCAGAGGAGCCTCCTAGAGAGGTTCAGAGGAAACCTTCTGTAAAAAAGCCAAGTTCAAGGTTGTGTCAACACCAAACACCATGAAGTGGCAATTATCCAATTAACTTGATTAGTGTAGACAGAACCGACAATGTCTGCCCGCCACACCCGCTTCCGCCCTATTCCTGAGCTTAGGCAGCTGCAGAAGAAGAGAGAGAATGCTGGAAACGAGAGACTGGGCCTCTCTGTGCCCTGATCTCCCTGACTCTAGTTGGGGGATGATGAAGCCTCCTCCACAAGGCTGTGGTGAGCACGTGTGCGCTAACCTCCGTAAGAGCTCTGGGGAGACTAGGGGAACCAGTGCTTAAAGGGAGCGCATGTGAGAGGGTATGGTGCAGACCAACTTGCACCTTGGTGACCTGCTGTGTTGTTTTCTCCCATGACTTTAGGTGCTTGAAAAGTGTACACTTCATGGGAACTTCTGTCTATCAGGGTCAGCATGGGCAAGGTGCTCTGTGCCTGGGTTTCTTCGTCTGTTCCAGAGGGATTCTAACAGCCTTAGCCTCAGAGAGGCGCAAGTACAGCTTGATGGTGATCATGGTAAAGAGGAACATGATGGTGGTGATGGTGAGGATGGTGGCGATGATGGTGGTGATGATGATGATGGTGATGGTGATGATGATGGTGATGAAGATGATGGTGGTGATGATGGTGATGAGGATGGTGGTGATGAGGATGGTGATGGTGATGGTGATGATGATGGTGATAGTGGTGATGATGGTGATGATGGTGGTGATGATGGTGGTGATGATGGTGGTGATGATGATGGTGATGGTAATGATGATGATGGTGGTGGTGATGGTGATGAAGATGATGGTGGTGATGATGGTGGTGGTGATGGTGATGATGATTGATGGTGATGATGTTGATGATGATGATGATGGTGGTGGTGGTGATGGTGATGATGATGGTGATGATGGTGGTGATGATGGTGATGATGGTGATGATGGTGGTGATGATGATGGTGGTGGTGATAGTGGTGATGATGGTGGTGATGGTGGTGATGATGGTGGTGATGATGGTGATGATGATGATGATGATGGTGGTGGTGGTGATAGTGGTGATGATGGTGGTGATGGTGATAATGGTGGTGATGATGATGGTGGTGGTGATAGTGGTGATGATGGTGATGATGGTGGTGATGATGGTGGTGATGATGGTGGTGATGATGGTGGTGATGATGATGGTGATGGTGATGATGATGATGGTGGTGGTGATGGTGGTGATGGTGGCAATGATGATGGTGATGATGATGATGGTGATGGTGATGGTGATGAAGATGATGGTGGTGATGATGGTGGTGGTGATGGTGATGATGATTGATGGTGATGATGTTGATGATGATGATGATGATGGTGGTGGTGGTGATGGTGATGATGATGGTGATGATGGTGGTGATGGTGATGATGGTGGTGATGGTGATGATGGTGGTGATGATGATGGTGGTGGTGATAGTGGTGATGATGGTGGTGATGGTGGTGATGATGGTGGTGATGATGGTGATGATGGTGATGATGGTGGTGATGATGATGGTGGTGGTGATGGTGGTGATGATGATGATGATGATGATGATGGTGGTGGTGATAGTGGTGATGATGGTGGTGATGGTGATGATGGTGGTGATGATGATGGTGGTGGTGATAGTGGTGATGATGGTGATGATGGTGGTGATGATGGTGATGAGGATGGTGGTGATGAGGATGGTGATGGTGATGGTGATGATGATGGTGAGGGTGGTGTTGGTGGTGATGGTGGTGATGATGATGGTGATGGTGGTGAGGATGGTGGTGATGATGATGCTGGGATGGAGATGATAAAACACCTTTCTCATGCGCTGACTGTACAGCCCACCAAGGAAACATCCTTACCAGAGAGTCCTTACAAAAGTGATCCCTCACCCACAGAGAGGTGGAGTCAAGTCCTTTTCCCTTGAACCCGGGCTGGCTCTATGGCTTGCTTAACCAATAGAACTCCATGCAAATAAAGCCATGTGACTTCCAAGGCTAAGTCAGATGAAGTCTTGCAGCCTCCCTGACCTCCAGGCCTCTTAGGACATTCTGGGAGCCCTCAGCTATGCATAGTCCAGCTACCCTGAGAACACCCAGCTGGAGAGGCCATGTGGAGCTGATCTGGGTGACAGACCCAGCTGAGCCCAGCCTTCTAGTCATACAGTGAGGAAACAGACTTGAGAGTAAAGCCGTCCAGACCAGCCTGGCTGTCAGCGGAATAACACCAAGTGAACCCACCCAGTGCCACATGGAGCTGGAGGGTTGCCCAGTTGAACCCCAGTGGGATTCCTGGCCCACACAATCTTGAGATCTAATAAAATAGATGCTGTGAGCTACTAAATTTGGGGGCAATGTGTAATGCAGCAATAGCTAACTGGAACAGGATGGCTCTGGTTCTCAGCCACTTCCTAGGTGAACATGCACCTACAGGTGGCTGCTTGGTTTGGCATCACAGACCTGAGCCCCCTGCCTGGGCCTTGCCCTGCTATGGAGTCCGCTTCAGACAAAGAGCAAGTCAACTTTGCTCCAACTTCTCAGCAAGGGGCAAGGCAGGTGTGTTTTGAAGCTGGTGTTCACGGAGCTGTAAAAAGTCACCGAAGGAAGGCCCTGTGTGCCTGGAAAGAGCCCAAAATAGTGTGAGCCAAGAGCTCCCTGGTGGGGCACCACCAGCGGCCACAAGCATGTTCAGTCAAGGGCAGGGCAGCCCTGGCGGACAAGATTGGCTGGAGGATGCCACCAGGCAGCTCCCAGTGGTCCCCATGCTGACCATAGCCTGGCATTTTCTCCTGCCAGGCCCTGTTTCTGGGGGATTCACTGGCTGGTTGACTGAGGCTACCCTGAGGGAAAGGGGAATAGAGAGGGAGGAGAGAGCAAGAGTCAGAGCTGCTGGCAGGTGGGCTGCCCCGGCTGCAACTCCTACTGTCTCCTGCCCCCAGGCTGGAGGGATAGAGGTGCCGGTGTCCCTGTGCACTGACTCTGGTTAGTTGTCAACTTCTATCAGAAAGCTTGATACAATTTTGTGTGTGTGTGTGCGGTACGCGGGCCTCTCACTGTTGTGGCCTCTCCCGTTGCGGAGCACAGGCTCCGCGGCCGTGGCTCACGGGTCCAGCCGCTCCGCGGCACATGGGATCTTCCCGGACCGGGGCACGAACCCGTGTCCCCTGCATTGGCAGGCGGGTTCTCAACCACTGCGCCACCAGGGAAGCCCTCTTGATGAAATTTTGATTAGGATTGTGTCAAATCATTGTAGGGAATTTGTCATCTTATCCAATATTCAGTCTTACAATCCATGAACATGGTACATTCTTCTATTTATTTAGATCTTTATTTCTTTTTCCCTCAGCACTCTTTTGTGCTTTTCATTATAGAGATCTTGGACAAATGTTGTTAGATTTTTTCTTAAGCACTTTATTTTTTTGGTGTTATTGTAAGTGGAATTTTTAAGACTATTTTCCAGTTGTTTGCTGCTAACATGTAAGACTACAATATATATATTTTTAAAATTTATTTTTGGCTGCGTTGGTTCTTCTTTGCTGCATGTGGGCTTTCTCTAGTTGCAGTGAGTGGGGGCCGCTCTTCGCTGCGGTGCGTGGGCCTCTCATTGCGGTGGCTTCTCTTGTTGCGGAGCACGGGCTACAGACACTCAGGCTTCAGCAGTTGTGGCTCGCGGGCTCTAGAGTTCAGGCTCAGCAGCTGCGATGCACGGGCCTAGCTGCTCCGCAGCATGTGGGATCTTCCCGGACCAGGGCTCGAACCCGTGTTCTCTGCATTGGCAGGTGGATTCCCAACCACTGCGCCACCAGGGAAGTCCTAATAGATTTTTTATATTAACTTTGTATCCTATGACTTTGCTAAATTCCTTTATTGGTTCTTATGGTTGTTTTGTATATTCCTTGGAATTTTCTACATAAATAATCATATCATCTGCAAATAGGGACAGTTTTACTTCTTTTCTGATATTTGTGTATTTTATTTCTTTTATCTTGGCTTATAGTAATGTCTAGGATGGCCAGTACAATGTTGAACAGGAATAGCGAGAGAACATTTTTGTTCCCAGTGTCAGGGAAACACATCAGTTTTTCACTGTTAAGAATGATGTTGACTATAAGCTGGTCTTTTGTAGATTCCCTGGATCAGTTTGAGGAAGTTTCCTACTATACCTAGTTTACTGAGAGTTTCAATAATGAATGGCTAGTGAATTTTGTCAAATGCTTTTTCTGACTCTTTTGAGAGAATCATATTTTCTTTTGAAATAATACGATTTTTCTCCTTTAGCCTGTTAATATGGTGAATCCTATTGTTTTTCAAATGTTAAACCAACATTGCATTTCTGAGATAAGTCTCAGGGATTGAAATATTATCTCAATGAGATATTATCTTACAAGGTATTATCCCTTTTTTAATATTTTGGATTGGATTTAATTTGTTAATATTTTGGTATTTTATTAAATCTTTGAAAAATATTTTTATTAAATATTTGATATAAGATTTGAATGATTGCTAGAATTCATCAGTGAAACATCTGGGCCTAGAGTTTTGAGATTATTTCTGATAAATTAAATTTCTTTAATAGCTATAGGGTTGATCAGATTTTCTATTCCTTCTGTCAATTTTGGTAAGTTGTCTTTTCCAAGAAATATGTCCATTTCATCTACATTGTCATATTTTTTGGTATAAAATTGTATATAGAATGCTCTTATTATCTTATTAATATTTATAGGATCTGTAGTGGTAACTCCCTTTCCATTCTGATACTGGTGGGTTTTGTGCTCTCTCTTTTTTCTTGATCATTCTAAGTAGAGGTTTGTCAATTCTGTTGATATTTTCAAAGACCCAGTTTTGGCTTTGTCAATTTTCTCTGTGGTTTGTTTCTATTTCATGAATTTCTGTTATTACCTTTATTGTATCCTTCCTTCTACTTACTTTGGATTTAGTTTGCTCTTCTTTTTTTTTTTTTTTAAATTATCCTAAGGTGAAAACTTAGGTCATTGGTCTTAGATCTTTTTTCTTTTCTGATATAATTATTTAAAGCTATAAGTTTCCCTCTAAGAACCGCTTTAGCTGCATCCCATAAATTTTGATACGTGGGGTCATTTTTAGATTGCATCTCTATTCCCAATATTTGGAGAGAACAGGCTGGATCCAGGAGTCACACCTATGATTCCACTTCTGGGCATGAGGACGGAAACTGGCCTATGAAGCAGTGAATTCCTTGGCTTGATGTGGAAAGGGCAGGGGATCACCTGGATTCTCACAAGGGCTCTATTCACCCCACCCAGCTCAGACCTTATCACCCGTCTCCTCCCTGAAGCCATGTGTCCGGGCTTCTGCCTGAGGCCATCTGTCCATCTTGCATTCCTCTTGTGTCATTGCTCCAGGCCGAGGTGAAACCGTCTTGTGCCAGTGTCCATTCATCTCTCTGGACCTCGGTTTCTTCATGCATAAAGGCAATGTCTTGGTCCTCATGGTTGCCATTATCCATCTTTCTATGAACTTAGAAATCTGTCTTGCCTCCTCGTCTAGGCCGTGGGTCATTGCCTGAAGCCTGATAATCTGACAACAGCACAGCTTACCATGCTTCCATCTCCTCACTGCCACCCCGGCAGAGACTGTGCCCCATTTATAGATGGAAAGGAGGTTCAGACATGCTGGGGTCTTGTCCAGGCTCCCAATCACAGGGCTAATCTCTGGAGGAGCACGAAATCCAACACAGGTGTCTCTGCTGCCCAGAGCTGCGACCTTCCCTGATGGGCTGGGTGTGCTCTCAGTGCAGAAGTGGTGCCGTGTCCTCTTGTTGCAGCTGGAAGTGCTGGCCAGGGGTGGGGCTAGACCCTCTGCTTCAGCGGGGCCACTTCTTCCTGAAAAGACCCTAGCAAAGATGGCAGGCCAGCCATTTGAGGGGTGGTGGGTTGCTCGGAAGTGTGGGTGCACTGCTTACGAGAAAAGAACCGGCTTCCTTCCTCAGCCATGAGGATAATTTGGGGAGTCTCTGGGAGTTTCCTTTTCTTCTTCCTACAGTCAAGTTTGATTTTATTTTCTTAAAGCAAATGTACTGAATGTTTGCTCTGTACGTGCACGGTGCCACACTCTTAGGCCCTGCAACCACCTTAAGGGGGTGGAGTTAGTGCTGGTTCCCATTTTACAGGTGAGGAAACTGAGGCTCAGAGAAGTGACTTGCCCAAGACACACAGCCAGACCCCAGGTCTGCCAGGCCCCACAAGACATGCCACAAGTCCTCCCATCCTGCCCTAGAGTGCCCCGGAGAATTCGGGTGACTGAGACCCAGAGGTCTCTCCTTGTGGGTTCCATGTGGGAGGGGTGAAGCCATCAGGGCCCTGCAGGGCGTCACCCTGGGCCAGTCGAGGCCTGTGCAGCCTTGTCGGAGATACTGACACAGACGCCTGCCCGGGATTCCTTGGCAGCTCCAGACAGAGACCCTGGACCCCCCTGGGGGCAGTTACGGTGTTGTGGGCACCTTTCCTCATGGGACCCAGCAAACCCACTGTCTGTTAGAGGGTCCCCTAGAATGAGACGCGAGGCTCAGTCAATTAGCACTCTTTGTAGGCGTCACTGGTCCAATCACAGCAGCGATACTTAGTAGGTATCGTGTACCTACTATGGGCCTGCATCTCTGACACTTACAAAGGCCTTCCTGGAAGGTCCCGGGGCCCTTGCTTTAGTCGGGGGGAAACGGGGGCAGGGCAGCCAAGGTGCTCTCGCTTGGGCTCCACGGACTCTTGAGCCGGCAGAGCAGGGCTCCCATCGCAGGCCACTTAGAAGGCCCTGCTCTCTCTGCACCTCCACCCCATGGGCCCCCAACAATGGCGCAGAGGGCTGCCTAGCTCACAAGAGAGCTGTCTGTCTGTCCAGGCTCCTCGGCCTGCGGATCCCGGTCAGAGAGGCCTGAGATCCGGCTTAGCTCTGAGCTTGACTGTAGAAGGCAGCCGCACGGGGAGCAGCTCAGGGCTGGTGGCCTGACGGAGGGAGGAGAGGCAACACGAATTCGTCTTCAGACGGCTGAAGGGGGCGATGGCAGGAGTGACAGGGCTGAGAAACCCTGTTAGCCCTTTGCTCAGCTCCGTCTGTCAAGTGGCGTCCAGACAAAGCTACTCCCGGGGCCGCAGGCGTGATGAAGAGCTCAGGGCAGGCGGCAGCGGCCTCGGAGAGGCGCTAATCCCTGCTGCTCGCTGGGGGGGCAGCCAGAGGGAGGGCCAAGCCCCACTCCGCTCCAGAGCTGGCTGGAAGCGCCTGAGGGTTGGGAGGCCTGGGAGCTGGCCTTGGGCGACCCCTCCCTTCTTCTGGGTCACAGAGTCCCATGTGTAAAATTGGGGGGAGGGAAAGAAGGCCTTCCGGGGACCAGAGTGTTCTGGGGGCTTCCCGAGTCCTGCCTGGCACAGCTTCTCTCGCTGGACCTCTGGAAGGTGGTCAGGGTAGGGCGAGGCTGCAGGCTCTTCTTGGGGCCCAGGGCAGGGGGGGGCCCCCAGCTGAGCTGACCTGGGCTGAGCTGGGGGTGGGTTCGTGCAGTAGTGCCCCCAACCTCCTCCTCCGGCCAGGTCTGACCAGCTTTGCCCTCTCGGAGCCAGGCTCCAGCTGCAGACCACCCCGGACCGCGTTCTGGGCGGTGCCCCAGGCCAGCCACGATATAAAGCAAGTCATAGCATCTCGAGCTGGTTCCCTCTGCAAAACGGAACCCATCGTGGCGTTTGTCGCTGCGTACGAATGAAAGCATCAGGGCAGAGCCCTCAATGAACGCAGCACCTAGCTTACTGTCACCTGAGGCTGGGCCCCCTGGCCTCGGACCCTCCCAGGGGTCCCACTCCCACTATTCATAGCACTTTAGCTGGGTGATGGAGGCCCTTCCAAACCTGGGCCTCTCCTACCTGCAGGGGCAGAGCCATCGCTCCTCACTGAGCATCCTGACCCCCATCCCTGCCCCCCCCATAGGTGCTCTCATCCCACCCACCCGGCTGACCTCCCCAGCAGGAGGCTTTGCCTTCTCATGTCCCCTGGCCAGACCCCGGCCCCACGTCCAGGCGCCTCAGGGCGCCGCGCCCAGACACCTGGTCAGAGGGCCCCAGAGCCCCTTCTGGCTGTCTCTGATCCCTCATCTCCTTTTTCTCCTTGGCCTTATGTCCTGTCCCCTCTCTGGTCTGTGAATGTCCGGTCCACCTCGGTGTGTGTCACGCCACAGCGTCACCTGGAGATGGAGGGAGGGGGGCCTGGACCCTGTGGTGCTCCCTTCCTCATCGCCCCCTCCCCTTTGACCCTCGACCGCTGACTCCCGGGAGGCACCGCAGAGGGAGGGTGGCATTTGCGGGATGCCAGGGTCCAGGGCACCGTCCTGCAGCTCAGAACGTCTTGGATGAAGCCAGCCATTCAGCTGTATTGGCAACAGACAGCCAGGA
The DNA here is from genome assembly GCF_026419965.1 of Kogia breviceps. Lineage (NCBI taxonomy): Eukaryota > Metazoa > Chordata > Mammalia > Artiodactyla > Physeteridae > Kogia > Kogia breviceps. The sequence continues at coordinate 2,662,502 of NC_081317.1, forward strand.
ACAAAAGGCAAGTGGCTTCTGCGTCAACCTTCAAAACCACTGAAATGATCTCACTTGTCATGCTGTGGTCCAAATATTTTGCCCACTTAGATGAAACCTTCTGTGCTTGTGAAATTAAGTGTGTTATTAATCTCACCTGGCCCGGTGACAAGGTGGGCAGATCAGATAAATAGCCTCGTAGCTGATCGAGCGAGTGAGAGCGTATCCTTATCGGTACAAAGTAGACGCGGGTGTTTCCGGCTCCAGGCCGATGGCGGAGAGGCTGCCCGGAGATGGAGGTGGCAGGATGGTGCGGGCTGGGAGTCCCCCACAACGAGGAGGCTGGGGGGGCAGTCGTGCATGTAGAGGAGACAAGACCACTGGCTTCCAGGGCCCATGAGGCTGTCACAGGGGTCCACAGGGAGGTGGGAGTGGGCTGGGTCTTTGAGCTGAGCCGGGGTTGGCTACAGCACCAAGAGTCAAGTTTCAGATGCATTCAGACAGGCTTTTGTTAACCCTATTCTTTCTCCCCCCCCACCCCCCGATTCTAAATGTGATAAAAGCTCATTATAGAGAAACGAAGAAAATTATAAAGGAGGAGGTACAAAGCTCCTGGCTCCATTGCTGGAACTCCCCACCAGTAACAAACAGGAGGCGGGGCTTCTTTCCTGAGTTTTGTGGATGTGTTTATAATTGGAATTTTTTTTCCCACTTGGCAGTATATTGTTTTTAGCACACGCATGTGTTCTATTGGAGCTGATCCTTTATTACTGTTGTTTTTTTGGTGGGGGGGCTGAGCTGCGCGGCGTGTGGGATCTTAGTTCCCCGATTGAACCCGCCGCCCCTGCATTGGAAGCGTGGAGTCTTAACCACTGGACCGCCAGGGGAGTCCCTGATCCCTCATTATCGAACAGACAGACGATCGTTGGTGTCCGTCGAGGCTGTTTCCCACCTTCCTCACTGAATCTCCCACTGAGTGTCTGTTTCCTTAGGACGGGGAGCAGCCAGCTTGGACTCGGGCGTGGCTCTTGCTCTGCCCCCGGTGAGGCTGAGGATCGGGTCATCCCCAGGGCAGAGCTCCAGCGTCACACACCAGTGGGGTGAGGGGCAGCAGGCTTGTGTTGCAGAGGACGAAACTGAGGTTGGGGAGAGGACAGTCAGCAGACAGGCTGAACCGACCAGGGCACCTCCCTGAGTCTGAACCCTAGGAAGTGACACCGGTCAGGCTATCAGGGTGACAGTGTCCCGCTCAGCTAATGTTTCTCTGACCCTGGTGAGCCGAGAGGGCCAGCGGCCGCACTGCCGTGTGCCAGGAGTTCATGGGGCCAGCCTGGCCGGCCAGCTCCTCAGGACGGCCTGACACAGGCGAGGGTGGTGCTGTGTGGGGACAGCAGCTTCCCCAGGAGCCCAGGGGTGAGAGGCGTGCAGCTGGCAAGGCGAGAGCTCGCCTCTGTCGGGGTCCCTGTGCTCTCCCAGCCAGCCCTGAGCAGCTCTAAGGGCCTGCTGGGAGTTCCCTTGGGCCTTCCCAAGCGTATGCTTCTTAAGACCCGAGACCCAGGGGCCAAAGCAGCAGAGCACTGCTCGAGAGGAGGAGCCCTTAACCAGCTCAGCTCCAAGGGCCCGAGCCACGGCCGTCTCCCCAGCCGCGGGCGTGCTGAAATGGGCCTGTCCCCACCGAGAGGCACGGTGCCCTGCAATATCAGGGACCCGCATCTAAATGCTAGGACGATCTGGAAATTTCTGGCCACGAGGCTTAAACCGGGTGATGCTGGGACCTGGCCTGGGTGAGCTCAACCGGACTCTGGGTGGAGTGCCTTGGGGCGTGATGGGTGTGAGATGCACCCTGACAGTGACCACGGAGGCTGGGCCCGGCCGGGCTGGGTGACCCAGTCCCCCAGGCGGTTTCCTCCCTGCTCGCTCAGGCCAGGCCCAGGAGGGGCTTCGTGACTTGACCTCATTCGGTCCAGCCTGGGCGCCACAGGATCAGCCCTGCCATCCCCCCTTAGTGGGGCGTCCCTCCTGATTCGGGGGTTGGGCTGGCTCCTCAGGGGCGGGGGACTAGTGGGCAGGCTCTGGAGCCCCAGTTGGCCTCGACCAGGGCGTGGCCCCACCCCGTCTCACCCCTGCCTCCCTCCCTGGGGCCTCCCTTGCTGCTACGCCCACTTGAAGCCACTGGATCCGGACAGCTGTCCAGGCCACGCGTGGGACCCTTGACCGCCTGGCTGTCGGTCCCCCGTCCTGCGTCGCCATCACCCCGGGGGAGGTGGGAGCCCTGATGCTGACATCCCGGGAAGAGACGAGGACAGAGTGACCAGAGAGGGGGCAAGGGGAGGGCAGCCCACTGCACACAGGGTCCGGGGCTCTAGGGTGAGGCCGGGGGGCCCCTCCCGGGTTGCCACGACGAGGCAGAAACCCCTGTCCTGGGAACGTATTGGTGGAGGCGCCTGGTGGGTGCCCACACGTGGCCAGTACCGCCTGGAAGAAGGCGGCGGGGAGCGTGGACGGGCGGGCTTCTCCGAGGGGATGAAGAAGGGCCGCCCCTGTGGCCGGGGAGACGCGCTCATCGGCGGCGCTCCGGCCTGGGGCTCACCTTTCCTGTCCGTCCATCCTGCCCGTGAGGCTGACGTCCCCCTTCCCGGGCCAGCTGCAGGCACGTGGGTCTGGGCTCTCATCCTGGGCAACCGCATTTCCAGAACAGCCCCTCTTTTCCAGGACAGCTCAGAAGCGGCTCCTCTGGGGAGCAGGGACCCTGGTTAGCGGGAGAGACAAAGGCCAATAGCCATCATCGGCCGGGGGATGGGGCTCCTCCAAAGGGAGCTCTGGGGCCTGGGGGTGGGCGGGTGGGACCAGGTGGGCCGGGGTGTGGTGTGGGTAATGGTGGAGGGGGTTAAACACCCCCTGGAGATTTTCTCAGAGCTAAGTCTTTGGGGTCTTCCCAAAGCAAACCCTCAAAGCCTTGCTCGGGGTACATGCCCGACCCAGGGGCCGGAGACTCACTGTACTGATGGGTAAACCGAGGGAGGGAAAGGTGGTTTTTCTAAGGGCAGAAGGACTGAGATGTAAACGGGGATCCCGAGGGCCCACGCCCAGGCTTGCAGAGGAGCCACTGCCGTGATGGTAGGAGCCTGGCCCCTGAGAACAGCATCATCTGTAAATAGTCTGAGCTCCCGTGATGTCCCGGGTAGGGAAACGGAGAGCCTGTGGTCCCATCCCCAGGTGCCCAGCCTCGGCGAGCTTGCAGGCTGGTGGGAATGTCAAGGAAACGGACCTCACGGAGGGACAGGGAGGGTGCGGGGGCTGTCGTGGGGCACAGAGAAGGCCCAGCCAGGCTCGGGGGGTGTGTCGGGGGCGGTCAGCCGCCTGCCCAGAGGGGCCGCTTTGGGGCTGGAGCTTCCAGTGGAATGCAGAGTGGCCGGTGCGGATGACGAAGACGACGATCAGAGCTGCAGTCTGCCCGGGATGGGGGCGGCCTGTGGGCAGGCTGGGCGCTGGCAGGAGGGAGATGGAGCGGGGGGGGGGGGGGGGGGGGAGGGCGGGCCTGGCTGGTTTTCTTAGGAGCTTGGACTTTATCCCGAGGGGGATGGGGAGCAGGAAAGGGTTTCTAAGCTGGGAGTGACCTGATTGGGGGGGGGATGGGGGCGGCACCAGGGCTCTGCTCTACGCTGGGTGGATGGAGGCTGAGGACAGGTCCATCGGGCAGGGGTCTCCGGCCAGCGAGGGTGGGGCCTGGACCTTCTGGGGCCTCCTCTGCGGGGGTGGCAGCTTCATCGGACCCCGAGCTGCAGCCTGGAGTCAGGCCAGGCCCTCCTGGGACGCTGCTGGCCGAGGGCTGCAGAACAGCATGTGCCAGGCAGCCTTTGCCCCACTGGTTGGAGTTCTGGGGGTGGCGGACCCGTGTTTTCAGGGAAGGTTTCTCTCGATGCGAGCACAAGCAGCGCAGGGCAAACTCCTCCGCTACTTTCCCATTCCTCAACGCACAACGACTCCTCTTTACGGCTGCTATCAATATCCGCTCCCACCTCCCTATTGCCGCAGTGGCCGCATATACAACATTTAAACCACACTGGTGGATGACAGAGGCGTACGGATATTTTTAATCCCAACAAACTATTACGGTTCATATCATGTCTGCCAAATAAATATTATGAATCATTTCCCGTTATCTTTTGGGGGGCAAGATGACTACAGCAGTGAGACTGCACACAGCGGCTCTGCTCCGCGTATCTATCCGCCTCTCATGTACGTGTATGTGTACAGAGAGAGATTTATGTAGCAATTGTCGATAATAAATGCTCCCGGTAAAACCCATTATCTTCTTGCGGTGTCTGGAGAGGGGCGTGACGGAGAGGAGCCAGGGAGGGGCATGCCATCTTCAGAGCCAGGCCCGGGATGGGGTCGGCACCCCAGGCTGGGACTCTTGGCCTGAGCCCTTCTCCTGAGCTCCTGGGACATGTCAACATTGATGTCCCTGTTGATATGTTCTCATTTCGTATAAAAAAGGCTGGCTATTTTCTTCCATTTCGTAGAAGAAGAGACTGAGGTTCAGAGAGGGCCACGTGAGAATTGGTGGCTGAGCCAGGTGAGGCTTCCTCCTCCTGGTACCCACCCTAGCACCCAGTTTTCCAAGTCGGCTGCCTGGCCCTTCTCTCTGGACTCTGGTCTTACCATCCACACACCGGTGAGAAGCAGGCAGGTGGGGCAGTTCACCGTGAAGGCAAGAGGCCGAGGTGGGTGGCTGTCCTAAGGGGGTCTGACCATCAACCTCTATTGTGAATCTGTTGACTTCGGTGCTGGAGCCGCCGCGTGACCTGGAGCCAGTCACTGCTCCCCTCTGGCTCAGTATCACCATCTGTGAAATGGGGAAGCAGGAATCTGTCTGCAGGGCTGGGGTGGAGTTGGAGGAGAGGGTGCCTGGCAATGTGTGCCAGACTTGGCACCAAGGGGTCCCAGGAAACACCAGCGTCTTCCTCTGCCGGCTCGGAACCCACTGGACCGCCTGGCACGCTCTAACCCCCCGAGCTGCCTCCCACTCCTCCTTTCCCCCCTCCCCCGTCATCTGTGACTCCTTCCAAGTGGCCTTGGGGTTTGGAGGGAGCATCTTGCTGGAGGCCTCTGGAAGGATCCCACCAGCTCCTGCCTGGAGCTGCCCCGAAATCCCAGTCTTTCTCCACACAGCAGCCCCTATCCCCTTAGGCCTGTCTCACACGAACTGGTTTGCCCAAACTGCCTTTCAGCTCCCAGAGGTTTGGAAAGAGGCTCCCACACGATGGAGGTAAGGTGCCTGCCTTCAGTGCATGTCATTGAAACAGAGCCTAACCTTTCTCTGGCCTACTCTGGTCTGGTCTGGGTGTATGGGGCTGGCTGTCCTTCAGGGCTGGCAGCTGCCTGTTGATGCGAGCAGACACTTCACAGAAGGCATCCCCTCCTCCACTGCGTTTCCGCCGCCGCCCCCCCCCCCCCCACCGCTCCAATTCCCTCTCTTCTCCCTACTAAGCAGGACAGACTAGAGACTGAGGATGGACAAGTAGCTTTCCCGCACTCCCCCACACGATGGAGAGACAGGGCAGGTCTCAGGGCAGCTCCATCTGTCTCGCCACGTGAGCTCAGGTGAGCCCTTGCCTCTCTGGGCTTCATCGCCACCTCCTAGCTTGTCATCTGTCACCAGGGACAGAGACTGTCGCCCCCAAAGGAGCCACAGAGACACTGAGAAAGTGGCCTCCGGGCTGGGGGACTTTGGGACAGGCTGGAGTGCCTAAGGCCCTGCCCTGCCCGATCCCCCACCCCTTGCGAGATCCCGCTGGTTGCCAGCTTGGGAGCACACGGACCCTCCCTTGGGTGAAGGAACCGGAAGCAGCCGAGGTGCCTCTTGGTGCCCCAGGGGCTGCTGGGAGCCATCCACCCAGACGCCAGCCTTGGGGGCCCCAGCCTGGCAGACATCGGCCTTTAAAAATATCATTCACCAAGTGACTCCAGAGACCGTTTACAAGACTGAGCTGAGACAGGCGTGTGTTCTAAACCAAAGTACCTTAAAAAGCATCCTTCGGGAGGGGATAAAAAGCCCCAAACAAAAAACAAAAACCTCTAAGATCCCAGCCTGTAAATAGATGGATATTACTATAAAAATATTTTTGGCTGCAGGAGCACTCGGCAGCAAGGCTGGGGGTGGTTTTTTCCATGGTTAGCCAGGACCTGGCGACTCCAAATGGGGCAGCCACTGTCCCGGGTGGTGTCCTGTGGGATCATTTGCACCACGGCGCCCCAGCTCAAGGGGGGAGTGAGCAACAGAAATAACAAGGAGCACACACATTTTCCATCAAGGAGCTGGGTGTTTGCCCCCCTCCGCAGCTGGCTCCCCCCCCCCCATTCCGAGCCAGCCGACTCCTGGAACACCCCTGCCCCCTGCTACTCCCGAACCCCTGCAGATGGGAAAGGGAGGCTGAGAGCAGCTCGGCATCCGCAGGCGCTGAGGGTGGATTGGGGCCAGGTCTGCGCGGCTCCGCACCCCGTGCTCCCGTCGCTGTCCCTGCGGTCTCCTGGAGCCCTGGGCGAGGCTGGGGCTGGGTGACACCTTCGTAGGTCTCTCTTAGGAACAGAGGCCCCTCTTGCTGCCTCGGCAATTCTGGGCGCTCGTGCCTTGCCCAGCGTGAGGAGCCCACATGGAAACTTGCCCGTGTGTGTCTCCCTGGCTCCAAGTGCCAACAGTTCCAGAGGGAGTCTCGAGTTTTCCAGGGCAAGGGGGAAGGGGCTGGGGGAGGGTGGATGTGTCTTATTTCCCCCCTGGGCCGGGGCTGCCAAAGAGCCTAATTCACCGTCTTATGATCATAGCGATAACAGTAGTGGCAGTACCTATCACGAACCCCCTCCGGCCCAGACTCTCCCTGCATTACCTTGTTCGGTCCTCTCCATGACTCAGCGGGAGGGGGTGGCCATGCCCACTTTACAGATAAGGAGACTGAGGCACAGGGAAGGGAGTGACCTGGCCAGGCCACACGGATGGTAAGAGGCAGAGCTGAGATCGGCCCTTGCCTGTTCATCTGGGACCCCACCTCCACGTGAGTACCCTGAGAACAGGGGCTGGCCCCTGGGCAAGGGCTCAAGAGACGTTTGTTGAGTGAACGACTGATCCACAGCAATGGAAGCACCCCCCGACCCGTCCTCATCTAGCAGAGCACGGATGGGCTGTCCACACAGGATGTGACAGGAAGGCAGTGCTGCATCGCAGGTCACTGGGGGGCCCGGGGGGGCCCGTGCAGGCTCACACCCCCAGTGGCCCAGAGGTTCCAAGGACAGGCCTTGGGTTCCAACGCTGGCTTCATCTTCACTGCAGTGTGACCTGCTCCGTCGTGCTACCCCTCCGGGCCTCACTGTCCTCCTCAGTCGGGTGGGCTAGCAGTGCACACCGCCCACGGGTTGCTGGAGAGCTCCTCCTCGTGCCCAGTGGGGCCCCGAGCGGCGAGGGCATCTGGCCTCTTCTTCTCCGGCAGCAGTGGCGAGGTCTGATGCGGGTCAGGAGGACAGGCCGGGAGGATGGGGTTCCGACGGGCCACTGATGCTGTACCTGGCTAGGGCCACGCCAGAGGTGACGGAGACAGGCCCGAGAACTGGGGCCGGCACACGGCACACACCCCAGACGTGTCGGCACCCGTGGTCGCTCCTTCTCATCCTTTCCCTGGGTGCCTGCCCGCCCCCAGCCCTGGCAGGAGGAAATCAGTTGTAGAAGCAGGTGGCTGTGCTGGGGGGGAAAGGGGGAGGGCGTTTGTTGTGATGATGGTAGATGAGGGCCACACTGACACAGGCTGATGCTGGAGGGAGGGCAGATGGGTCGGCGGCCTGGGAGCCAGCAAAGACAGGGCTTTCTCCGTGAGGGGATGCGGCACGGATCGAGCAGAAGCCAGGGGACAGGACAAGCCTGCTGGGGGAGGGAGGGCTCCCCAACCAGCACTTGTCCCACAGAGCCCCGCCTCAGGATGCTCCAAGTGACCCGAGGGCCTCCCTCCTGGAAGGGTCTCAGTGGCCTTGGTGGGATCCAGCTCCTGGCTGTCCCGTTGGAGGGGGTCCCGTTGCTCCCCCATTCCACAGAGGGGAAACCAAAGCCCAGAAGGGTGGTGAGGCTGGCTTGAGGTCACACAGGTGACAGCTGTGCACCAGGCAGTAGGACCCCCCTCTCTTGTGAAGGGCTGTGGTTGTCCCTGGGCAGCGGTGATGGCCATCCAGAGTCATCACCTCCCTATCAGTGCCCCCTGGCCCGGGGGCCATCACGTGCAGCCTGTGTGACCTTGGTCAGCCCCTCTGCCCCCACCCCCACCGCAACGAGCCTGGGTCACCACTGGGAATATGGGTCTAGCAGGGGGCTGTGAGGAGGGCGGCGCAGCGCAGGGCAGCCGGACACAGGGACGTGGGCACGGCAAGCGCCTGGCCTGTGCCTGCTCAGGAGGCTCGGCTCCGCGCAGGTAACTCACACCGAAGCCCCAACTCCAGCAGCCCGAGCGGTGGGGACAGGCGTCCTTCCTTTCGCTTTTAAACAAACAAGTCATGAATTTAAAAGCCAGGGCAGAGAACTGTCCAAGGCGTAAAAATAGCCACCGGCCACTAAGTCAGCACCCAACTCGTGGCAGCTGGTCCCCAGCCTGGTGCCTTTAAAGAGGGCTCCCAGAAGCCAGGGCCACGGTGCAGCAGAAGCGGGAGCCCCTCCTTCCCGGTGGGCCAGCGGTCGGTCCGTGGGGGCGGGGCCGGGGTGTCCTTCGATCTCTGCTTGCCCCGAGTGTGAAAGTCGGGGGCGGACTGGGGGCTCCAGAAAATAAAACACTCCCCAGATGACCGAGCCGAGCCTGTGCTCCCGCGTCGGGGCTCACGGCCACTCAGGGCCTCAGTTTCCCTAAGTGCCGGCCAGGGTCGGCGCGCAGCGCGGCCGGCCGCTTTGTGTGGCCGCCCAGACAATGGCCCGGCCGTGCCGGTCGCTCCAGCCAGGCTCTCCGCCTGCTCCGCCGGGTGGTTTTTTTTTTGGGGCAGGCCGGGGAGGGAATACTGCTCCCGCCCCGCCCCTGCGCCCCCGACCCCTCCCCCGCCACCGCCCCCGCGCGGCTCCGGGGAACCCCTGGTGGAGGGAAACTTGCAAGTTTGCACCGCTCTAGCTCGCTCGCTCGCAACTCGGCCGCTGGGCGGGCGGCGCGCGGGGGGCGGGGGGCGCGCTCCGGGCTGCCGAGGGTGGGGGCGCGGAGGGGGCGGTGCGCTCCGGCCGGGCGGGGGGACCCGCGGGGGGTGCGCTCCGGGCGGGCGGGGCTGGGAGGGCGCGCAGGCCGGGCGGGCGGCGGCGCTGCGCCGAGTCCGCGCCCGTCGCGGGCCCCCCGCCGCCCCCCCGCCGGCGCCGCAGCGGTCGGAGCGGGGCGCGGGCGCGCGCGGCGGGGGCGCGGGCGCGGGCGCGCGGCGGCGGCGCGCAGCACAAGTAGTTTACATTGTTGGGCGACTTTTGCAACAACTCGCCGCGCCGCGGCCTCCGCGCGCCGCCGCCGCCGCCGCCGCCGCCGGCTCCCGCCGCCCGGGCCCGGCCGGCCGCGCCGGGGGCCGCCGCGCTCGCCCGCCTCCCGCCGCGAGGTCGCCGCAGACATGGACACCAAACATTTCCTGCCGCTCGGTGAGTGATCGCGGGCGGCGGCGGGGGCGGCGGCGGCGGGGCGCGTTCCCGGCGCGCGCGGGGGCCCCGGCCAGCCCCGCGCCCCCCGCCGGCCCGCGCGGAGTTGGGGCGCCGGGCAGGAGCGGGTGGGCCGGGCAACTTTTACCCGGGCCGGCCGGGCTGGGAGGGGGCGAGGGCGGCTGGCGGCCCCCGGCCCGCGCCGGGCCGCCGACTTGGTGGCGGAGCGGGAGTGGGCAGCGGGCGGGCGGCGGGGCCGGAGGGGCGGCCGGTCGGCTGGAAGTGGGGGCCTTCTGGTCCCTCCTGGCAGCGGCCCGCTACCCCCGCCCGGGCGCCCATCTCCAGCGGGGCGGCGCAACTTGTGCGCTCCTAGCCTTCGGCCGCCCTGGCATCGGGACGGCCTCTGCGCCGCCGCCCGGGCTGCCGAGTCCAGCAGGCCGCCGGCCCTGGAACACTCCGGACTCCTCCTCCCCCAGAGCAGCCCGGGCGCGGGTGGGCAGGGTCGCCAAGGGGCCGTTAAGACCGGGAACATCAAACCTGGGGAGGCCCCATTCCAGAAACGGGGCCCCTCACTCTGGCGCACCAGAGTGTTCTCCGGGCGTTCTCTGGAGCTGGCCCTGCACTTGGGGTGGACACCCTAGAGGCACGGAGGGCCGGTTTTCCTGTCCTCCCACTCTGCCATCCCACCCGGTGGCTTCCCGGCCCCGGACTGCTCTCCAGTTCAAGGCCTGGACCCACGGAGGAGGAGGAGGAGGGGGCATGGCCAGGTGCCCCGAGCCATCGTCCTCCCTAGGGTTTGGGAGCCAGTGAGAGGCCGGGAAGGGGGGAGGGGGTGGGGAGACTTTATAAATGAGCCCGGGAAGGATATTAATTTGGTGGTGGGGCCGGCAGCTAGGCTGTCAGGCTGGGTGAAGGATTTGTGCTGAATGGAAATTAAAGCAGCTGATTATGAATGAAACCCGCGGTCTGTTGCCCCTCCTGCCTGCCCACCCTCCTGCAGCCCGGGGTGCAGTTTGGCCACCGGGTTGGCGGCCAGAACTCAGCACAGCTGCCAGGGACGTTTGGTGAGATGGGGAGGTGGAGGGGAGCTGCGTGGAGCTGGCCCCCCTCCCCGGGATGTCTGGGCGAGGGTCTGAGCCCTCGGCGCCGGCTCACAGAGGGGTAATGTGGCAGGGTGACTGGGGCAGGGTTCCGAGTTTGTCCAATCTAAGAAGACTCCTTTCCTGACACTGTACAGCGAAGACCTCCGCAGGCAGCAGGCTGAGCACCCTCCTTCCTTCCCAGAGCCCCCAGGGTGGGCACTCATGCCCATTTTGCAGATGAGAAACCTGGTTGAGAGAGACTGAAGCCACAGGCTACGAAGTGATGGATTTTGGATTTGAACCCCCAGCCCGTGGTGACCGTGTGTGTGGAGCAGGATTGAAAGCTGAGTTGTTTGACTTGCTGCTGCCGGGCCTGGCGTGGGCCTGGCGGGGCCCCGTGTAGGCCGACAGCCTCTCCTGTCCCCCGTTAAAGCTTTGCACACGTGTGTGCACATACACACACACAGAGCACCCCTCTGGAACAAGAATGCTCAGCTCTGCCTTTGCTCCCCTCCTGGCCCCCGCGATGAGGCAGGGCCATGGCTGGGTACTTGGAGCGGGACAGGTCCCCGTCCCTGACATCCTAGGAGGGTCCTGGGAGTCAGCACACATAGGGCCCAGGCTGTAGGGTCGCTGTGCTGGAGTCCAGGTGAAGAGGAAAGGTCGCGCCCCAGGAACCTGGGTAGGTGTCGTGTTCCTCCCCCCACCTTTCCCCCTTCCCCCCCTCCCCCGGGCCCCGCCGCCCCCCCTGCTGCAAGTAGGCTGGCTGGGGGAGCTTCTCTCCTTGACTCAGCCTGTGGCCTCCCAGGCAGCCCATGCCCCAGGCCTGAGTGGAGAGCCCTGGGCTCTGATTACACTTTATTTTTTTCTAAGCTTGTGACCAGCTCTGAAGTCCAGTGGAGTTGAAGGTCCATTTAAGCGGCTACTTGCCTAAGCCCTTTTGTCAACAGGGCCTAATCCCTCGCTGGGGGTGAGTGTCAGGAGGCCCGGCTTGTCCAGGCGCGGCTGGCGACCCAGGGCGGACCTGGAGCTGCTGGGCGGGTGCCGTTGTCCCTTATGGATGTCCGGCCACTTTCAGGGCCTTGGGCGGAGGGCCTGCTCCTTCCGGCGCCCATAGCCTGGGGCTCGGTGGGCTTGGGTCCTTGCTCTCACCCGCCCGCCCGGGAGTCTCCCAGCTGCTGAGCCTCCCTGTCGGGGCGGGGTGGGGCGGGGATGAGCCCAAGGTGCAGATCTGGAGGCCAAGGAACTTGCCCAAGGCAGCCCCTGCTTCCTGCCCCTGCTGCTGCTGCCCAGGGCGGACCAGTGCCCGTGCCCAATCGGGGGGAGACCTGCGCTGGCATCAGGCTGGACAGTGGGACGGGAAGGCTGAGGCCGCAGTGTCCCGAGGTCTCAGGGCCCAGACCCCTGGCTGCTGGTAGCCCATTTGCCCGGGGAAGGGTGGGGGGGGGCAGTAGCAGAGCAGGAGGTCCACTGGTCACCCTCTGGGCAGCTCTTGGGGACCTGGGAGGGCTTGGCGCCCTGGTAAGGGGCATCTGGTAACATCAGAGCCCTCGGGACCCAAAATAGAGCACATTCCGGGGCCTCCCGAAATAACAGGGTCATGTGACTCTGGAGGCTGGGCTTGTAGGCTGGGCTTGGAGTCCGGCCTGCGAGGCAGTCCTGTCTTGGCCTGGGCACTGCTGACTGTTGGGGCGTTTGTTTTGGTAAACTCTGGAGGGGGCTCTGTTTGTTGACGGGCGAAGTGTCAGGGTGAGAAAAACAGCCCTCAGATGGGTGTGGCCGGTGGCCGTGGCCTTGCTGGCCTGCATCCTTGCCTGGGGTCGGTTGCCTGTCTGCCGTGCCTGGGCCCAGCGTGTAGCCCTGACCCACTCTGCCCGAACATGGGTGGGGCGAGCTGGGGACCCCCAGGAGGAGCCACGGCGGGCGGGCGGCGCTGAGCTGGGGTTTGGCAGAGTTGAGCGGGCAGCCCCGTTCGCCCCGGGGCAGCTGCTGGGGGCCTGATCCCAGCTCCACCAGCTCTTCCAGCTGCGCCCGTCCTTCCGGGCCTGCGGGGAGCTGGGCCTCCTCCAGGAGGCCCTCTGCCTGCCTTTCCCCGGCCCCTGCCCCACCCCCTCCGTGCCTCTGGGGGCGGGTTTCAGTTGGTGGTCCTTGTCTCCCGTCCTGGGGGCTGGTGGTGGGTTTACTGTGTGGTACAGAATGGGGCTGGGTGTGGGTGCCACGGGCTCTGGCATCAGGAGAGGGGCCCCTCGGAGAGTCAAGGGGGGACAGACTTTGGCTGCACAGGAGGTGGGGTGGGGTCAGGGGGAAGGCCCCAAACGCCTGCTCAGAGCCAGTGGAAGCTTCCTCCGGACTTCCATTTGCTTGGCTTGCCCGGGCTCTCTCCACAGTTTGTGTATTTTCACGATAGGCGGTGGTCTCGAGTAAGGCCCATCCTCTAGGAGAAGAGGACTCCTTGGTCCGACTCAGCGGCCATCCGTAGGACAGAGCAGAGGCCACTGAACTGGCTCGGGACAAGACCTGATCCTCCTTCCCTTTCCCACCCACTCCTAGTCTGTCACGATTTGTCTTTGGTAGCTGGCTCTGGTGGCCAGGGCCTTGATGTGTCCCATCGACTGGTCCGTTCCTACGGGCACTGATTACAGGCAGGGTTAGGGATGGGCAGGGGTGTGGGCCCTTGAGAACCTGGGTGGCCGGTGAGGTTGGTGTCCACTTGGGGAGCACCTTCAGTGCCTTTGCCCTGATGTGCACTGTGCGGGTCTGTCTCCTGGATGCCATGGAAGGTGCGGGGAGGGGGCCGGTGCCCTCCTCTCCCCTGCCTGCACTGCTTACGTCTTCCAAGGGGCAGTTCCATCTTCACTCTCCCTTCCTTTCCTCCTCAGGCCCCTTTGTCACTTGCTCTCCCTACCTGCTCTCTCTCGAATGACCCGGCCGTTCCCGGGGAGAGGGGGAGCGGACCCTGGGAGCTGCACCTTCCTGGAGCACCGTGTCCTCTTGCGGGCTGGCGGTCAGGCCACCGGGGATCAGGTCCTCTGTCCCTGCCGCCTGTGTGTGTGTGGCCTGCCTGCCGGCCTCTCGGAGCCTTAGCTGGCCATCTGTAAAATGGACACGTGTGTTGGCCCTTCTACGGTGCTGGCGGAAAGGCAGCCCATCTTACTTCAGGGGCGTGTCTACCTGACGGCCCTTCTTCAAAGGCAAGGCCTGTGGCCAGAGCCTCCCGGGGTCCCCTGCCTGGAGCGTGGGGCCCGGTTCTCGAGCGTTAGGCTGAAACAGGACCACAAAGCGGAGGCACGGCTGCTGCTCTCAAGGCTGTGGGACCCACGCAGGAGAGGAGGGCTGCCCGCGGCCTCGTCTCCCGCGCTGAGCGAGCCCCGACACGGCCCCCTGCTCCGTGCACCCGCCCCGGGGCCCGCAGGGGGTGGTGGGGCGAGGGCCTCGCTTGCGCGCCCACCGAGCCTGGTGCGGGATGTTCCGAGCAGTCCTGCCCCAGTGCTTCCCGGGCGGAGAAATTGCACCCTAGGGTTACAAAGCTGTCGTCTAGCTCAGCAGCCGCATGAGCGTGATGGAGCAGAAAGCAGCTAAATAAAAGTGGCCCGGGCCGACGCCGGGGAGAGTGGGGACGCGCGCACGCGTGCGGCGGCCCCGGTGTGCGCGGGCTCGCGCGGCTGGACCCGTGCGCTCGCTCTGGGCCCTGCCGCCGGCCCTGCCCGCGCTGTGCCTGGCGCCGTCTGTCCTGTGTCCCTACGTCTGTGTGTCCTCTCGTCCCTGGGACCCGCGTCCCTGCGTGAGTGAAGCAGGTGAACGAGGCGGCCCGTCGGGGACCCGTTTCCTTGGTCTCCAGAAGCCAGGTGGGCCTCCTTGGCCCACGCCTGTCCCACGTCCCCAAACCTCTCTTCTGAGGTGTCCGGGGCAGTGTGCCGTCCACCCGAGGGCATGACGGCTCCGTTCACTGGGCGCCTGCTGTGTCCCTGGGCCTTGGTTTCTAGGGCCTCGTGAGAACCCCGCGGGAGCCACGGACACGTGAGGCCGTCGCAGCCCTTGTGCCGTGCTGCACCTCTGCGCGGTTCTGCCTGCTTTTTCTCGGCACCTTGGTTTCCCAGTCGCGGGGCCTGAGCACCAGCTGGGCCAGGACCAGTCCCCGGGGTGGGGCGCCACTGTCCCCCGACCTCCTGATCCTCAGGTGGCATCTTCAGAAGCCCCTCTCCCGGCGGGGCCTGGGTCTGTGCCCCGTCCTGGCTCCCCGGGAGCCCTGCTATGCATGTCGGGCCCTCAGGTGAGTGAACATTTTGTTCTGGGAGACTTGGTGGAGACTGAAGCTTCACCGTCCCCGTCTGTCCCCGTCCTGTCCCCGTTCACCCCTTGAAGGCCCTCCGGGGAGTAGAGACCCCGAACCTCCTCCGGGGTTGTCCCCAGCTGGGGGTGGGGCAGGGTCGAGAGTATTATTGATAGGCTGGAAGACCACGGGCTGGGTGACAGCTCAAGACCCCCGTGGCCTGGGGTCCCCACCCTCGCCCCGCCAGGGCAGAGCTGTCTGGCAGCAAATTCCTGAGGGACCTGGTGGGGGTACTGGGCGAGGACAGCCACACCTGGTCCCCAGGCAGGGCAGGGCAGGGCCTTGCTTATCTCGGCATTCCCCGCCCGGCAGCACACACACACACACACACACACACACACACACACACACACACACACACACACACGCATGTACGTGCACGTGACCACACGCATACACGCACAACATGCACACAAGTGCACAGCTTAGAACACAGGCACACGTACGAACACACGTGCACACGCGCGCATGGGAGCTCACACACCCACTCCCACCAGCGCGCGTGCACGGACACGCGCATGGGCCTGGCCTTCCCAGCTGATTCGAATAAAGTCTCGATGAGCTTTTCCTTAGAAGGACTCGGGCCTGCTGGCTGGCTTTAGTCCCCGCGGTGCCCGGGGAGCACCTGCTGAGCGCCGGCCGGGTCTTGCTGCCCCGCGGAGCTGGCTGTGAGCAGGAGGGCGGCCGGGCTTCCTGTCGGAGGCAGTTCTGGCGTGGACTCTGAAGCAGAGGCAGGGTTGCGGCAGGTCGGGGGGAGGCGTGCTCCGGGTGGCAGGGTCAGCTGAGACAGGACCCAGTGGCCCGTGTGGCCAGAGCTAGGAGAGGCGGTGTTGTGTGAGAGCTGGCTGGTTGACACGGTGACCAGGAGGGGCCCCGGGGCCCTGGGGTCGGAATTAGGCCTCCAGCTGTGTGCAGAGGCTGGGCTGGATGAGAAGGGGCCTAGGTGGGCTTGGAACCCGACAGGGTAGGTGCCCCTGTGGGTGGGCTCTGGCTGGGTCTCTCAGCACAGCGGCCTGCACTGGGGGTGGGGACCCCAAGTGGCTTCCTGGGGGGCTGGTCAGGCTGGGCCACTGGGTTGGAGATCTTCACCTCCCTGAGCACGGGGCTGGGAGAGGACCCCCCCCCCGAAGCCCCTAACTCCTGCCCGGCCCTGGCTCTTCTCCTGTCCCCTTTTCCCTTCCTGGCCCGCGGGCCCTTGGCCTGTCCTTGGGGACGTGCTCTCCACCCCATGGCCCCCCCCCATCACATCAACCGAGATGTTCCAGAGCCTGGGGCGCTGGTGACTTCAGCGAGGGGGCCTGGGATCTCTGGTAAAGGTGATGGAACAGTCTGGAAGTCAAGAGGGCTGAGCCCAGTCCTGGAAGGACGTGTCGGGCCCGGAGCACCAAAGTTGGGGGACGGGCTGTCTGGGCTGTCTGTGCCGGGGCAGGGCGACTGGGCCTCCTGGGGTCAGAGCAAGGACTCCAGGACCAAGGTGGGGGCTGACCTTGGGGCTGGGAAATGGGATGCTGGGGGGCCCTTGTGGGGCTGGAGCCACTGAGGGCCTCGGTGTGAGTGGTTGCCCTGGGGTCCCTCCTCGTGAGATGTTCACGGCTGGCCCTTGGCTCTAAGTTCCTGAGACTGGTGTGGGGACCGCCGTCAGTTGGGGCTGGGACACGAAGAGGAGCCCTTGGTCTGCTTCCCGGCACCCCTGCGCCTCCATGGGCTCCTGTGAGCAACAGTGGTGTCTCGCCGTGCCTCGGTTTCCCTGGCTGTGCCCAGGGTTCGGGGCCGGCGGTGACGGGTCTCAGCAGAGGCCGCGGCCGTCCTGAGTCTGGAGCCTCCTGCGCGGAGGGGAGGAGAGGGAGGGGAGAGCGAGTTGGGCCCGGGCCAGCCGTGTGTAAATCCTGCAGCGGACATGGATAAACCCCGCGGAGTTCAAAGCTGGCCCCGGGTGCGGCCGCTGGGCTGTAATGAGGTTACTGATTCAACTGGCTTCCTGGTGCTGCCGCCCAGAACCGAGGGAGGCTAGGGAGCCCCGGGGAGGGATCTAAGTATCCTGTAATTGACCAATTTAGCTTAAGTGTCCGCACTGGCCCCGGGCAGAGGTCAGGTGGTGACAGCCCAGGTGGCCGGAGTCGCTGCGCTCACAGGCTGTCTGCCCGGCCTTCTGGGGCAGGCGCCGTCGGGCGGCTGGCCCCGAGCCCCTACCTGGAGGCCCCTGTCCTGGTCCCCTGCCTCCGGTCTGCGGGGCTGTGTCCTCCGGAAGCCCGAGTGCTTTTCCCGGCCAGAGCCAGCCAGGCTGTGCGCGGTCTTTCGCTTGTGAGCCGGCCGAGTGGAGTGCGGGGCGGTGGGCTCAGTTCTGGACCGGGTGCCGGGCTGGCTGGGTTCAGCTCCGCTGCTTCTCACGCGGACGCGGGGGGACACGGGAGGGTCGGTCGAGGGAGTGCTCACGGTGGGCTCCGAGCTGTCCAGGAAAGCGCCCGTGGTTGAGGAGTGGGGTGGAGGTGACCCATGCCTGCCGTCAGCGGCAGCTCACCCCACGCCATGGAGGATGCACCTGGGGCCCTGGCGAGGGGCTGGTGGGCCAGGCGGGCCCCCGCTCTCCGGGAGATGCAGGCCTCCTGTCCAGAGAACCCACCCTTGCTGGCTGTCTTGCCCTCAGAGGCCGGGCCAGGCGCTGGGCGGCATTGGGCCGCGGTGGCTGGGTGGTGGCCTGGGCTGAATGCCCTCCACGTCGTGGACAGGCCCTGGGGTGGGGCTGTTGTGTCCGCATTTTGGGGATGAGGGCTTCAGTCTTGGGGAGCTTGAAGGGTGTGCCCAAGGTGCCCTGGCCGTGTACCCCCGTGACCCGGCTTCATCTGGAGCAGCTTTGGGGTGCCCTCAGCAGAGGCTGTCACTGCTGCTCCCAGGAGAGGCCCGTATGGCTGAGCTCTTGGGGTGTCCCCTGAACCCCCTTGTCCTGCCCCACCTGAGCAGGCCGGTGGTCACCCCTCCCCCGCCTCGGGGGGGCAGGCGGGCCCCTCCCCTGCAGGGCTGCGGCCCGGGGTTGCGTGGACGGCCCGGTTGGCGCGCTGAGCAGCTCGCCGCGTGCCCGGGCAGGTCCCTTCTCCCCGCGGGCCTCGGTTTCCCTGGGGCCCTCTGGCTGCCCGAGGCCTCCGTTCCTCCCTTCTGTGGCCCTGTTCCCCTGAGCTGGTGGCCTTGCAGTTGGGGTGGCAGAGCTGGGGATCCCCTCCTCAGGAAGTGGCTCTGTGCCCTCCCCCTGTTGAGGGGACAGGAGCTCAGCTGTGGGAGCTAGGAAGTCGGCTGCGGTGGGGAGTAAGGTCCGTCCCGCCGGGTCCAGCTCTGGCCTTCACCTGGGGGTGTGACGGTGAGGCGGTTTGGGGGTGAGCAGCATGTCGGGGGAATAATCTTACTGACGGGGGCTGGGCGGGGCCGGGGCAGGGGAGCTGCAGGTGCCGTCACGCCAGCCACCACCCGAGGCCGGGCCGGCCCCTTCTCTCCTTGGGCCCCGACATCCCCAACCTGGAATCCTCCGCGGGCCCCCCCATTGCCCCGGTGTGGAGCCTGGGCCTCTGCTCAGTGTCATGTGACCCTCAAGCCTCTCCCTCCACGTCACAAGCGCGGCTCACTCTGTTTTCCGGTTTTCTCGTGTTCAGAGCGTGCCGGTGTGATGAACGAGTGCCGGCTCTGAGCCGGGGGCCGTGTGGCCCTGGGCGGGCAGATTTGCTTTTCTGGGTCTCAGCTGCTCCACCTGTAAGCTGCCTGGGACAGTCGGGGAGGCTTCAAAGAGGAGGTGATGTGGTAGTTCGTTTTTATGGGATAAATAAGAGTTTCTTGGGTGGGCAGTGGGTCGGGGCCCTCCCTGGAGGATCTCAGAAGGATCCGACTGCACGGCCGGGCCCCTCTGCCCGGCCCCTTGATGGCCGGTTACCGGTCTGTGCTGGTGAGGACCCACGTGAGCGTGAGGGGTGTGGTCAGCTGCTCTGGGCGTGATTAACCTTGGGAGGAGGTAAGGCTGGGAGCGGGTCTGGCCGCCACCTGGCCACCCCCAGCCTGGCGGCAGGCAGCCCCTCTGAGCCGTTTTCTGCGGGCCCTGGGATGTCCTGGCCTGGAGCGTGGGCCACGCTGGCCCACCTTGCGTTCTCACCCCAGCTCGGAGCTCCGGCTCCTGGGGGGAGTGGCCAGAGTTGGGCCCCTCTCTGGGTGGAGCAGCTGGGGGTCCTTTCCCCACCCGCCTGTCTGTCCCCACATCCCTCGGTGCAGCCCCGAAGTGCCCCTGCCCCCCCCCGTGGAGCCTCCTGCAGGAGTGCCGGGCTGTCTGGTGGTTCCTCAGTTCACCCCCTCCTTGCCTGGATTGAGAAGAATGGCTCCTACTGGGGCCAGAGTCCACAGGAGGCGGCGGCGGCGTAGCTGCCCCCGACCCGGCCCTGCTCCTGGACTTTCTGCCCAGGACCAAGGTCAGGAGGAGGACTGGGAGGTGTGGGGGCCTTGGGCAGTGAGTGCCAGGCCACTCGGAGCTCAGGCAGTGGCGAGGCGGGCCACAGCCTGGCGTGGGGCGGGCAGCGCTGGTGGGCACCTTCCTGGGTCCGGCTGGAGGGGTGCGGACAGCAGGGAGGAGAGCCAGGGCCTTCCGCCTTCCCTGGTCTGTCTCCCTGGGCGAAGGTCGGGGCGCCAGCCTCTGTCCCCGAGAGGCCGATCCCTGCAGACTGCTGACGGGGGGTGGGGGGCCAGCTCAGAGCCCCTGGCCCAAACCTTCCGGCTCTGCCACGTGAGCTTTGTGACTTGGAGCACGTTACTTCCTCCCTGTTTATCTCGGTTTCCTCATTTGTGAAATGGAAGGAAGGATGTCGGGCCGAGTGGGAGGTGGGAAGCACAGGGCTGGCGTGCTGCCGCCCCACGGCCCGGACCCTAGGCGGACACCGCCAGTCGGGCGCGGCTCTTTCCCGCGGGGCCTGAGACCGCGGGGCACCCCTACCCGTCAGCGGGCTTGGCTCACAGGTCTAGTTGGCTGCCGGGCGCACAGCGCCAGGCGCTGCCCCAGCCTCAGAAAGCGCTTGTCGACCGAATGCGTGCTTTCTGCAGACGTCTCCCCCACCCCCTCCGCTTGAGAAACGTCACGGGGGGAGCCCACCCCTTGCAGAGTGACTTTGAAAGGCATCATTGTTTGAATCACCCTTCTTCTGGGGGCCCGTCCCAACTTTCGAGGGAGGGAAGTCCTGCTGGGTGTCTACCCTGGTGCTGACTCCTGGGCGTGGAGCAGGGAGAGCCTGGCTCCATCGACGGAGACCCTGCCCTGGAGGATCCCTGGGCCCCGCTGTCAGCCGGAAGCCCTCGGGGAGCCTGAAGCCAGGGTTGCGACCGTGCGTGTCCCTGTCCAGGGCTGAGCCTCTCACCCTCCCTGCTCTGCCACCTGCTGCTGGACGGGACCTGGGTGCCCCTTGGACTCAGTGCCCGGATGCAGCACGGGGGGTCCTCAGCCCCAGATGACTGCCTGTGTCGAGATGTGGTTCCTTCCTCTGAGTACTGCTGAGTGCGTCTTGTTGAACCTTGGCTGGTGGGGCGGGAGGGTAGAAATCAAAGCCCGGCCGAGAGGTTCAGAGCAAAGCTCCCGCCTGCCAGCCGTCTCTTCATCCCTTTGTCTGTCTGAGTGGCTGTCTGTCTGCAGATGCCTGGACCTGCTGGTCCCTGGGGAGGCAGCGTTGGTTGAGTGAGGCTCAGCCCCCAAGATGGTGAGTGGTGCCTGGGGTCACAGGGACTGGGGTGGACCGCCGCCACACTACCACTCGTGTCACCTTGGGCCAGAGTTTTAAAACCTCTCTGGGCCTCAGTTTTCTTATCCGTAAAGTGGGGCTGATAATGTGTGTCAGGGTAGATCACTCGTGGTTGAAAGTGTGATCGTGCCTGCTTTCACTGTGGGGAGGGGACAGTGTGAGTGTGGCGGTGGGAGGACTGCTGGGAGCAGGGCAGGCACAGGAGAAGGGTTATCAGCTTGCCCTGGTGTTCAGTGGGCTGGGCTGTCTGAATTGGGTTGTGAGGGATGCATAGGAGTTTGCCTGGGAGAAGTCAGTTTCTGCGTCCTCACATCCGCATGCTAGTGTTGTCTGTCTGAGGCCTCCCACTCAGAGTTGCTCGAATCTGCCTGTGTGGCTCGAGCCGAGCCAGTGAGGGGGAAGGGTAGAGACGGGATCAGCGCAGAGAAGCCTATGGAACCTCTGCCCCGGGGAGGTGGAGCCACTGGAGGGTCCCGGGCCAGGGAGGGTGGCGTCTGGCCTGTGCTTGGTAGGAGGCTCTGCTGCTGTGTGAGAAGGGGGCGGCAGAGGGCAGGGCAGGGGAGTGGTAATGAGGCAGAAGTGGTCTGGGGCTTCTGGCCTGAGCACAGCAAGGGTGATGTGCCTTTTACCAAATGAGAAGAACTCTAGAGGGAGGTCTGGGAGGGCAGTCAGGACTTTGGTGTAGGATGCAGCCTGACACCTGGGCCCAGGCAGCTGGGCAGCCTGGAGCACACGCCTTAGGTTCCCACGGCCTGGCTGACGGTCCCAGCTTAGTTCCGCAGGTGTAGGTGGGGCTTATGGTAGCCTGGGTGCCTGAGAGTATGGGGGATGCTGCAGGCAGAGTGCACAGCACAGCCCGAGATGTCCAAGGCCTCTCCGGGCTTCCCTCCCAGGCTGGAAGGGTGGGCAGGCGTGCGGGCACAGCCGCCGGCCTGGGTCAGGCTGCCACTGGGCGTTGGATCCCCGCCGACTTATTCCTGGCTCCCGTGGCTGGCGTGGGATGGGATTTATAAAAAGGAAACGCCGTGGTGCTCAGAGGGCCTCCTCTGCCGGGGTGGTGCGATCTGGCTGCAGGACTGCGGGCAGCTCTGCTTCCAGGTTGACCCCACCCCCCCCATTCCAGGTGCTGCCCCTCCGACCCCGCTGGCACCCTCCCCACCCCTGGGCCCAGGGCCACGGGGCAAGGTCGCAGCTCCTGGTGCCCTCGCCGGCTGCAGGTCTCGGGAGAGGCGTGCTCCCTGCGTGTGTCTCCCGGCTGCAGCAGCCGCCCTGCCTGCACCTCTTTGCTGAGGCTTATCTGCTTCTGGACAGTTATTGTGTCTCCTCGTTGGGCAGCGGGGCTGCTCTCATGGCCGGCTACCGGAGGGGGGGAGGGGATGGCTCCCGAGCCCGCGCTGGTCCTGCACGTGGCTGATAAGCTATGGAGCTCGTTATTGGAGGGGCAGCCAGGGCCCCCCACCCCCTCGGCCGTCTCGTCCGTCCTGCACCGAGGCCAGGCCTTGTGCTCTGCCCGGGCCCCTGGGTGAGGGGAGGGGGCAGGCAGATCACGGCCTTGGGGGAGTGAACGGGCCTCGTAGGGACCTGGGGGCCTCAGGGCATCCCTCCAGGGCTCTGCAGATGGCCTGCCCCGGACCTCCCTCCCTTGCTGACCCTCAGCCCCTCTTGGTGGCTGGCCCTGCACGCACACGCACACACACACCCCCTGCCTGGTTTCTGAAATGACCGTCGTCACTCCCGTCGTATCCCTGGCTGTCTGGACTCCTCGCTCGGTGCTTGGTGGCCACCGGCCCACACACCTGTATCGGGTGGGCTGCTGGCGTCCCTGACCTTGGGCTTGGCCCCCAGGACCTGGAGGCCAGAGGGCTCAGGGTCTGCTCTCTTGTCCTCTGCTCTCACCCGTGGGACCCCCAGCTCGGGCTCTCCGGCCAGCTCAGAGGGTCTGTGGGCCGGAGGGGGCCGGGCAGCAAGGCCAGGACCGGGAGTGGCGTGTGCTGCCCCCCCAGCCCCGCCCTCAGGGACCCCATCCTCCCCAGACCCTCCTTGGGGACTTGGAACCGGAACCACGTGGGGCACAGAGGTCGGGCAGGGTCACTCCCGCGGCCGGGTTCTGGAGCCAGGGTGCACGTGTGCGAGCCTCTGTGTGTGAGCGAGGGGGTGTGAGCTTGTGTGTTCCGTGTGTCCACACAGGCAAGTCCAGGCCAGGGATGGGTCCACGGTCCTCTCGGGCCGGCTGGCTGTTAGTTTGGGTCCCGAGGGCTGGGAGCCCCGCTGCACGGCCGGCGTGGGCAGCGCCCTGGGTGTGTGCAGGGAGACGTGGGCGGGTCCAAGGCAGGCCATGCTCAGAGAAGCAGCGGACGAGGGGCGAGTGAGCCCCTCGGGAATAGGAATTTTTCCTGAGGGCCGGAGGATGGGGAGGGCTGAGAGCAGACGTATGTTCCGGAAAGACCTCGGGCTGTCGTGGGAGGGTGGTTTGGGGCCGACCAGTGCTGGATCAGACCTGCCATGTCACCCCCAGACCTCCCCAGCCAGTCCCCAAGGGTCCACCCCAGTTCCCAGGCCTGGGCGAGGGGTTAGACGAACGTCAGACCCAGTGGTGGGGGCCGAAGGGGCCACGGGAGTGACAAGGATACCCTGAAGAGGTACACGGTAAGGGGAGGCGCTCGTCCACGGCTTGTGTCCCGCTGCACCGGGCCGGGCCCGGGCTGCGCAGTATCACTGATGGTCTGCAGCTCTCCCGAGCCCTTTCAGCGGGCGCCCTCGGCAGACTTGGCCAATCGATGAGCGTCGATCCAGCAAGTGCCTCCCTGAATGAAGCGGGTGGTGGAGGGTCCCTGCCTGCCAAGGGCGGGGCGGGGCGGGGTGGGTGGTGGGTGGGGAGCCGCAGCCCGGCCCTCTGGCTGGGGTGCCTTCTCCTCTGTGGGGTTCTGCACCCTGGGAGAACGAGCCGGGCTTGAAGCCAGGGTCAGTCATGCACACTTTAGTGAGAATGAGCCTAATGCCAGTCCTGGAAAGGACCAGCAGGAAAGGATGAGAAGGAAGACTTCCTCTCATTGTGTGGATAAGGAAATTGAGCTCTGAGCGTGCGGAGGGCCAGGCCTGGTCCTCACCGTAGGCCGTCTGGTGCTCTCATCTCCTGACTGCCCGCCTCGGGGCAGAGCGGCGTGCAGATGGGGAGGGTCCCGGAGGGGAACCTGGCAGAGAGAGGTGGTGGGCTGGCGTGGCCGGAGCCTCCGGCAGGGCAGGGTGGGGGTCTGCAGGCCTGGGAGGGGGCCCAGCTCCCTGCCCAGGGTCCCACAGCTGATGAGTGGCAGAGCTGAGATTTGAACCCTGCTCTCGGGATCCCTCTCTGAGGCGCTTCCTGCCCAGGGTGTGCACAGCTGAAGTCCTGGGAGGAGGGGGGATGTGGGGAGAGACATTCCTCGTCCAGGAGGGGCCCAGAGCTGAGTCCGCCCTGCTGGGCCGGGAGATGCCGTGTTTCCTACACAAACAACCAGGGCTGGCTGGAGCAATTTTATTTTTATTTCCTATTTTTACTTCCCCGTTGGCTCTTTTTAGCAACTCTGGGTTAGATGGGCCCACGCCCTCCAGTCTACACCCAGCTTCCTGGCTCAGGCCTGGGGCCTTGGGGAAGCCAAGTGTATGTGCAAGACCCCGATTCAGCAGCGTGGCTTGCACACCCTCGCTGGCGGGGAGCTCACTCTCTCCCCAGGTATAGAGTTCTGCAGGGTGGCCCCTTTCCATCCCCTGGGACCAGCCGTGGGGAGTGTGTGGTGGCAGTGGCTGTGCCCCAGCTCATGACTCAGTTTCCTCCCATTCTCACCTGCTTCTCCACTGGAAGTTGAGGTTGGGGGTGAAACCTCATGACAGGGAAGAAAGGGTGACCGGTTGTGGGTGTATTTGCTGGGTGGGGTGGGCCAGGGACATGAGGGTAAATAAATACTCAGTGTTTCTGCCTCTGACTGGCTGGGCAGGGTGCCCCGAGGGCAGGGCTGGGCTTGGCCTCTCTCAGACTGTGTCTACCGCAGGCCCTGCCTGACCCTCTGGGGGACCAGCTGTGCCAAGGGGTCGGCCAAGCCCGCCTCCGGGACCGGGTGGGGGGGTGTTGGAGGGGGTGTCGGAGGGGCAGGCCCGCAAGGGCTTCCCGTGATGCGTTGCTGCTGGCTGCGGGGGATGGATGTGGAAACCCCAGGTTGGGGGCGTCTCCCCAAGGGCTCACGACCCAGCCTGGGGCGAAGGGGCCCTCGCCTGCCTGCGTGGGCACGGCTGGGCCCTGTGCTGGCATTTGGCGGTTGGGGGTCCTGACCTTTGGGGATCTGGCTCACCGTGTCTCCCAGGCCTGGGTGGGGCTGGGGTTCGGGTGGAGGGCCGGTAGGCTGCGGTCCACCAAGTGGCCTGGTGCCAGCCTGTGCCCAGCCCACTGCACTCTCCCTTTGCAGGTGAGGCCCGGGTTCAGAGACCCAGCAGATCCTCGAGGCCACACAGATTGTGGGCGTGGGGCCGCCGACCCCGTGTATTTTGAGGTGCAGAGAACCACGGTGCCACTGCCGAAGGCCCCGCAGGTGCCGGGGCCCCAGAGCCCGAGCTGGGAACACTGCATCTTGCTGTCTGCCCCAGGCCTTCAGTGGGGAGGGGATGGGCGGGACGGGCCGAGCCATTATGGCCAAGGGGCAGGGTTTATCCCGGACCTGCTGCGGGCCTGCGCTCCTGGCAGGGGCTGTGAGGTCAGAATAGAAGGCCCACGTGGTCCTGACATTGAGGAGCCGCTCTCGGGGATGGGGGCTCAGGACACAGGTGTTTGCCACGCAGACAGGTCCATCTCACCGGCACCCACAGTGTCCGCGTCGGAGCATGGACCAGTGAGTCTGGGTGAGACCCCAGCGTGCCGCTGGCACCTGAGGACACAGGGCTCCGCGGGTCAGGAAGGGCTGCCGAGGTGAGTGCGGATGGACAAAGGACACGAGCTCGCTGGGAAGGCCGGGGACCGGCCCCGTCCTCCTCTGCACCCAGAGGTGCCCCCTCTGTGCCCGTCACTCCACCTGTTGGCAGTAAGGCAGGTGCCAAGCAGCTGGTTGATCCTGGACTCTGTCCTGCTGAGCCCCGCTGGTACCTGGGACCCTCTGCCGCCCCATAGGTGCTGGGTGGGCTTCCCAGGCTGGCACGGGCAGCCCCAGCGGTGCCCAGACGTACCTGGTAGGTCTGGGATTCTGACTTGAGGGGCCAGTGGAGGGTGCTGAGGGAGGAGGCAATCCGGCCTCTCCCCTGGCCCTTCCCGCCCTGGCGGGCCCAGCCGGACCCAGCGGCGGCTGTTGCCCTTGCCGGGGTGGCCTCTCCTCCTGGCGCGAGTGCTTTGGCTGGGGTGATCCCGGAGGTGTCTGGCGGTGTGTGCACGTGTGGCTGCAGGATTGTGGGGAATCTCTTGATTAGAGGACAGAAAAGCGAATCCCGTGGCCCAGGTGGGGGGCAGGGGCACTTCCTCCCTGGAGAGGCCCTGGAGATTATGGGATTTCTACCCACCCCACCCTGGGGAGGTGGCATGGGCAGAGGGCCACCTGGCTGGTGGGGCTGCCTTGTCACTGCTCCGGTGAGGGGTTCCCTCTATGAGCCTGGGAAGCCACGTGTGGGCTGGGTGGCCCCGGTGTGCTGCCGGGGGGAGGACTCCTGTACCTGGTTCGGGCCCCCACTCAGCCCTTTGCAGCTGTGTGACCTGGGGCAGCGTCTCACTCTCTGAGCCTGGACTTTGTCATCTGTGGAGTGGGGTGATGACACGTACTTCTAGGGTGGTCATGAGGGTGAGCTTAAGGAGGGCCGGAACTTTAGTTCTCGCCGGGCAGCAGGGAAGAGCAGTGGCGCTGTCCTCATCTGCAGGGTGGGGAGAGGAGTTTCTTGCTCTGGCGCTGGGGGTGCCTGTGAAGGGCCGCCCCTCGGTGCTCTGCGGCACCCAGTGATGGGCTGGGCCGTGGGGGGAGATGCGGGAGTTCTCCCCTGGGAGGAAGTGTTTCCTTGGGAGGGGCGGTTTCAGGGACCGCTGGTTCCAGAACCTTCTGGGGCCCAGGAATCTCCCAGGCCAGGAAGCGAGAGCCATTGCCAGGTGCAGCCTTGATGCGGACTTGGGGGGTTAAGTCCCTTGTCCGGTCCCCACTGGCCTTTCCCTGCTTAGTGTCCCGGGCAGGGAAGTGTGTTCAGGTGGGTGGCTCTCTGGTGGGCGGGCTCGGGGGACCAGGCCCCCAGCCCCAGCGAGCACGGCCCCAAGCCGTGGAATGGTGTGATCCCGGGTTTGCTTCTTCCTTCAAGCAAAGAGGATCTTTCGAAACTGTGGGAAAGAGCGTTTCCTCCCCAAAGCCGGGTGCGGGCGGGCGGGGGCTCGGTCAGCAGATGTGACGTCCCCGGCGCCCTCTTGCCCTTCTGCCTGCGACACTCACGGGCCCGTTGCCGGCCCTCGTGGCCCCACCGGAGCGGGGTGCCCGGCTCTCCCCCCGGACCTGGCAGTCTCCCTCTGGGACCCCACTGGCGGAGCAGAGCCCACAGAGACCCCTGCTGGGCCGCGCCCTCTGTGTTCCCACCTCAGCCTTCGCGCGCGCTGTGTCCTCTGCCTGGCGGGCCCGCCCTGCCCCTGCTCTGATTCTCTGTCCCTGCAGCCTCTGCTCCCAGCGCCACCCCACCTTGAAACAGTCCCCAGGCCTGAGCCCGACGTCCCTGCCTTCTGAGGGCCCCTGCTCCGTGCCCCAGGAGGGGATCTGGCCAAGCGTGGACTAGTCCACCGTGTGCTGCCCCAGGCCTCCGTGTCCCCGGCCCCAGGTGGGTCCCTTCCAGTGCTGACAAGTGAGGATGTTGTGGCTTAGGTCCCGGGGAGGGGGTGCTGGGGCCGGGAGGGCGCGGGCGCTGGCTGTCTCAGCTCCGGTCTGGCCCGGGGGTAGGGGGAGCTGGGCGGCAGCGTGCCCAGCTGCCTGCCTGTGCTGCTGGAAGGGGTTGTGATTTGGGTCTCCCCCGCCCCCGCCGCTGCCCCGGGCTCCTGACTCAGCAGCTGCAGGGTGGGGGAGACCGGATTTCTCGACGGAAACCCCGACCCGGGGCACCCGTGGCCCAGATTTCTTTTGTGAAGGTGTGAAGTCGAGCCCTAGGTTCCTGCCTGGCTTCCCGGCAGGAGATGGGGTTGGGGCCGGAGCCAGCTCTGGGCTCCGGGGCCCGCTGCTCCCGTGGCTCCTGGCCTACCTCCCTGCCCCGCCGGACTGCCCTTTCCCCTGTGCACCACCCTCTGTGGCTCCCCAGTGCCCGCGGGATGAAGCTCTCACCGCTGCCTAGCCCTGCTCTCCTCTGCCCTCCCTGCGCGCCTTTGTCCTCGGGAGCCACGCCTGCTCCCTCCCCTGGGTCCCGCGCTTGCTGCCCCTTCACCCTCCAGCTTCCTGCTCGGTCAGGGCTCTGCATATGTCAGGCCTCCTCCTGGACGCTCCCCTGGGGTTAGGTCCTCTCCACCCCACACCATGGTGCCTGCTGTCCCGTCGCCCTGGAGCGAGTGATGGATGTGGGCTTAGAGCCCTCATCGGCGTCGGCGCTGGCCCCATAGTCCGACGGTGGACGTGGAGCTGGGGCCAGCAGGGGAGCGTTGACAGCCGTGGAGGGTGGGCCTGCCTCCTGGGGCTCGGGGCCGTGCGGAGAGTTGGGGTCTAGCGTTCACGGGGCCCGTTGCTTAGGCTGCTCGAGCAGGACGGCTCTCCGCCCCGGTAGAGCATTTGGTGGCTCCTCTTTGCCCGGAAAATGGAAGTGGATGTGCCCCAGGGGGTGAGCGCCCAGTCTTGGCAGGGCCTTGGGCAGAGGCCTCGGTCTCCTTACCTGTCAGGTGGGGATTACGACTCCCACTGGGGTCCCGGAGCTGATGTTTGCGCAACCTGAGGTTCTGCCCAAGGAATGGGGCTGCTGGGAAGGAGGCTGAAGGTTTGGGCCAAATCTGGAGATGGGCTTTTCAGGTCCCCTGGGCCGTCAGCGGTGGGGGCACCTGGTAGGCTCGGGGCCCTTCCAGCCATGCCCGGGGGCCAGAATGGAGATGGCCAGCCGGGGGGAGGGGGGGAGTTTGGCCCCTGGGGCTGAGGAGCCATTGTCTCTGCCTCAGTGGCCTCCCGCACGCAGGGGCCAGGGCCACGGGCTTGGGCCTGGTGGGGATGCATCTCTGTCGCTCTGACGTTGTGTTCCTCGCCCGGCCCCTCCTGCAGGGTCTTCATTCAGCGTCTGACACCACCTCTGGTGTCCCCCCACCCTACGGTGCGCCTGCCGCCACCGGCAGTCGCCTCCTTCACCCCTTAAGGTATTCGCGGAACATCAGCTAGGAAAGGCTCTCCCCGCCAGCGGCAGCGGGGAGGGCGAGGCGGGAGAGGACAATTGAAGCTGAAATCAATTGTGCTGTGTGCTTTTCCTCCTGTCCCCTCACTGCTTTGCTGGCTGCCAATGCAGAACGCATGACGAGGGGAAGTGAAAAGTAATTAGAGACTCGACTCTCAGCCAGGTTCATTCATGACTAAATCTGGGTCAACTCCTGGCACAGATGAGCGCGCCGCGTGGTGGGATGGTGGCAGTGCTGCTGCACCTGCTTGGCGGGCTGTGCTCAGACGCCCCTTTCTATGGGGAGCCCTCCTTGATGCCCCCCTTAGGAGGGCCTCCCCCACACCCACGGCCCCGTGCCTTGTGCGTCTGGCGGTGTCTTTTCCCCACCTGCCCTGTAAGGACCGTGTTGCCGGTAGGGGGCGGCGGCTTGTCGGGGTGGGGGCACGTGGGGGTGCCACCCAGAGTGATGTGGCGGTGTCGGGCCGCACAGCGTCTCCTTGACGTGCTTGCTCACTCGTTCTGAAGCACTTGACCCTGACCACGCTGTGCTCCTTAAGCCCCTCCCACGCTGCCGTGGTCCTCAGGGTGAAGTCCCAGCCCCGGACCTGCCTCTCATCCCTGCTCCCGGGGGACCAGCTGTACCGATCTGCTTCCTGTTGCTAGAATGTTCCCAGCCCTTCCCCTGCTCACAGCCTTTGCACATGCCGTTCCCGCCTTGGAATGCCCTTCCCCGGGCCGCCCTGCAGCCACTGTTGCTCCTTCCGGTCTCGCGTGGGTGTCACCCCCCACGGACCGCCCCCCGGCTGCCGTGGCCTTGGCTCCCCAGACTGTCACCCTTGGCCACCCGAGCCTGTTCTTTCCTCCTGAGGCCCTGTGCATCCCGTGAGCCATTAGCTGGCAGGGCTCCTGTCTGTCCCCTGACGGGGGCACGCGCGCTGGGGCTTCGGGGTTCCCAGGCGCTGTGGGACCTGCCCAACTCCTGGCGCCCCCTCCCCGGGTCTTCAGCACAGGGGGTGAAGGAAGAACACGGCAGGGGGCAGGGCTGGGCTCCCCAGGGACCAGCCCCCGCTGCTGCCGTCCCGCCCCCTGCCGCCTCCCCCAAGGCTCCCCATTGGGACGGTGTCAGGGTGGGGTGATAGCTGGGCCTGCGAGACCCCATGTCATAGGGGGGAAAACAGGCCCGAGGGGAGGTGCTTTGCCTGACTAAAGGCCACTGGGGGAGGTGGGGGAGGTGCTGCCCCTTGGCTGCACTGGCCAGAGCTGGGCCCTGGGAGAGGACCTTGGCTATGGGGGAGGGCGCTGTGCTGGGGGGGAGGGTTCTGTGCTGGGGGGAGGGTCCTGTGCTGGGGGGGAGGGTCCTGTGCTGAGGGGGGAGGGTCCTGTGCTGAGGGGGGAGGGTCCTGTGCTGGGGGGAGGGTCCTGTGCTGGGGGGAGGGTCCTGTGCTGAGGGGGGAGGGTCCTGTGCTGGGGGGAGGGTCCTGTGCTGGGGGGAGGGTCCTGTGCTGAGGGGGGAGGGTCCTGTGCTGAGGGGGGAGGGTCCTGTGCTGGGGGGGAGGGTCCTGTGCTGGGGGGAGGGTCCTGTGCTGAGGGGAGAGGGTCCTGTGCTGGGGGGAGGGTCCTGTGCTGAGGGGGGAGGGTCCTGTGCTGGGGGGGAGGGTCCTGTGCTGGGGGGGAGGGTCCTGTCCTGGGGGGAGGGTCCTGTGCTGAGGGGGGAGGGTCCTGTGCTGGGGGGGAGGGTCCTGTGCTGGGGGGGAGGGTCCTGTGCTGGGGGGAGGGTCCTGTGCTGAGGGGGGAGGGTCCTGTGCTGGGGGGAGGGTCCTGTCCTGGGTGGGAGGGCCCTGTGCTGAGCGGGGAGGGCCCTGTGCTGAGCGGGGAGGGCCCTGTCCTGGGGGGAGGGTCCTGCCCTGTGAAGAGGAGCCCTGGCTGGCTGTGGGGAGGGTCA
The DNA here is from genome assembly GCF_026419965.1 of Kogia breviceps. Lineage (NCBI taxonomy): Eukaryota > Metazoa > Chordata > Mammalia > Artiodactyla > Physeteridae > Kogia > Kogia breviceps. The sequence goes on from NC_081317.1 coordinate 2,693,529, forward strand.
GGGGCCGGCACTGGGGAGGCGACAGGCAGGTGGAGGTGGGGTGGGAGCCTGGTGTCACCCTGGGACAGGCCAGTGGAGTGGGTGCATGCAGTGCGGGGCAGAGAAAGAGCTAAAGGGTAAGGGAAGTAATAACATGTCTAGTTTTTCTGTGTGATTTAGTGAAAATGTAAATCACTGGGTGAGGACGCCCCCCCCCCTGCCATGGGGTTGACCGAGATTAACTGTGGGCTCGGAGTGGTCAGCCTGCATTTGTCTGCGCCCCCAAGCAGAGCCTGGTGCCTCCATTGTCCCGGGGGCAGACAGCGCGCCCTCCACTCGGATGGAGGGGAGCTGGGGGGCGGGGGGTGGCCGTTGCAGTGTCGGGCCATCCGCTGAGCAGGGGGGCCCTGGAGGAGCCTTCCGTGGCCGAGTTGCTCAGAGCCAGGCTCCCCTCTGACCTCCACACCCCCACGTCCAGAGGAGCACGGGGCCTGTGGTGATGATGGCCGAGTCCTGGGTACGTGGGATGACGCCTGAGGTGAGGCTGTAGGACGAGAAGGGGCAGCCAGGCAGAGACGGGAAGGAAGAGCTTTCCTAGCCACAGGGGCAGCATGTGCAAAGGCCCTGAGGTGGGAGTGAGCCTGGCCTGGGCAGGTCAGCACAGAGGCTGGTGTTGGATGGCAGTGAGGTGGGACAAGGGTAGTGCCGGGAGAGGCAGAGCCACGTGGGCTCCAGCGGGGCTCTGGGCCTGTCCCACGGCAGAGGGAAGCCCTGGCCACTGGTGGGACCGGGCCCAGGGGCAGGGGTGGGGTCCTGAGTCCCTGAGGAGGTGGCGGCTGTGGGGATGGGGGAGTGGGTGGGTCTGGGCTGCAGTTAAAGCCACACCCAACAGGCCAGGGCTGGGGGCTCTGGGAATTGGGGCGCCCGTGAGGTTTGGTGAGAGGTGGTGCTGTTTGTGGGGGGCGCTTGGCGGGGGAGGAGGCCGGAGTCCTGGGTGGTCAGTGAGGCCACACAGGGCCGCGTGGAGATTGGAAGAGTCGGGGACGCTGACGCCCGGTCTTGGGAGAGAGACTTGGGAATCTGGGGCCTGTGGTCAGAGCGTGGAATGTTCCTGGTGCAGCATTTGGTCGGCGTGAGCGGGGGCCCGAGGGTGGGAACGGGCGGGAGAGCAGTCAGAGCGGCCTCTGCCGGCGCGGGGAGCACAGCAACCGCGGAGGGGTGGGTGCTCGGCACTGAGCTCAGGGCGGTCGCGGAGGGCCCTGCTGCAGGTCGGGCGTGGCCGGGGAGCCACTCGCTGTCGGGGACTGTTGATCCCTTCTTGTCTGTGGGACGCCCCCGTCCCCCGCTGCTCACCTGTCTTCCTGAGATGGGCCGCTCCCGCACATGCAGACCCTCGCCCTGTCCCGGGGTCCATCCGCTGTCAAGTGTCCAGTCCCGCTAGGACGCCTCCCAGGGATGCTGGATGCCGGGGCGGGGAGCAGCTGGGACCTGGGTGGGGGGCTCACAGCCCCCGAGTGAGAGTAGAATTCTGAGCGTGGCGCCGAAACGCTGGCCCCCCGGCCTCCGGGAGCACCTGCTCCCGGACCTCAGTGGGGCTGCTCCCCGGACACCGGCTCCGCCCAGCATCAGTGGGAGCTGCGGTGTAGCGCCAGCGGGCAGAGAGGCTCCGGGCAGGGGACAGGCGTGTCGGAGACCCAGTTGTGTCGCAGGCAGTGAAGGGAGTGCCTGTGCCGAGGCGGTGGGCGATGTTCGGTGTCGCGCCGCCGCCAGGCAGGGACCTGCGCCGCCCCGGCCCAGGAGGGCCTGCGTGGAGGCTCTCCCGGGAGAGGGGGCTGGCTGGGCCCGGGGCTGCCGCCTGCCCCTACCCGTGATGCCGTGCCCGGACGCCTGCTTGGGCAGCGCTGGGCAGGGAGTGACCCGGCCCGGGTGGAGGGCTTGGTGGGCTTGGTGAGTGGGGAGTGGGGGCCATCCCTGATGGGGCAGGAGAGAGCAGACAGGGACTGGCCTGTCTGCCCGGGGGGGCTCTGAAGTTGGGGGCTGGTGTCTCGGGGTTGAGGAGCCTGGCCAGGGAGGGGGTGAGGGGAAAGCAGCCCCCTCTGGTGGGCTGGGACCCCACCTAGGGGCCGCGAGTGGCTCCGATGCCCACGTGAGGTTTGATGTCTCAGGGTCTGTGGGACCGAGCGGGCCGTGTCTCTCGGTGTCGGGCTGCTGCAGCTGGGGGGGTGGCCGCAGGGGGTGGGCTGGGGCCCGCGGCCTCTCGGTCCCCGGGGCTCATTATGTGCAGGGAGCATTAGGGGACGGGGACCAGAGTCTAGGTGAGCGCAGGCGGGCTGGGCTGGCGACATCGGAGGCCCCATGCTGGGCTGTTTGGGGTCTTCGGTTCCCCCTGAGGCTGGCTGTGTCTCCGTGTCTGAGGATTTGGCCATATTCCCTTATCTAGGCTGTAAACCGGACGATCACAGCTGTGCACGTGATCCCCCAGGGCCGAGCTCCTGGGCCGTGCCCACCCAGGACGGCTGCTCAGAGGCGGGCAGTGCAGCTGGCTCAGGGGGTCGGGCAGGGACACAGCTGGCGGCTGGCTGACAGCACACACCAGCGTTCTGCCCGTGACACTGTCCCCCTCCTGCACTGCTGGGCCCCCTTCCCCGGGCCCTGGGCTCACGCCTCTGTCCAGGGTACGTGCGGGTCCAGGGTCAGGAAGAGTGGCTGCACCAGATGGCTGGGCGGGTGCATCTGCCCAGTGATCTCAGGAGAGGCTGTGCTGATCGCAGGCTTTGATTAAACGGCCTGTCCAGGCCGGCTGGGCAGCTGGTCAGTGTCAGGCTCGCACGGCAGGATGCGTGGAAGCTGCCCAGGGCTGCAGGGGTGGGGGAGGAGGGAGGGGATGGGCCTTCTAGAGCCCTGGGGGGGCTGGCACTGCAGGCTGGAGGGCCAAACACGCCACTGGCGTTAGAGACCCCTGGCTCCCCTGGCCTCAGTTCCCGCATCTGTAGAGGAAGGAGGCTGCCCGTCCTGGGCTCGCGGCTGGTGGTGCAGAGGCCCACGGGGGGCAGGGCAGCGGCTGGGGGCTCCCCGGGGCTGCCTGTGGAGGGGTCATGTTCCTCAGAGGCCCGTAGTTTCCGTCCAGGGTCTTCCTCTGCAGAGGGCACCGCAGGCACCCAGCCAACCGCCCAGGATGGATGTTGCCAGGCCCGCGGATGTGTCCTCTGGCCGTGCTCACCGTGTGGCCTGCGCAGGAAATTGAAGGGCCTTTTGCTCTCGGTGCCCGGCCGGGCATGGAGACCTCATTCACCACCCCTCCCACCTAGGGGGCCGCTCATCTGGAATGTTTTCATCCTCTGTGCGGAGGCAGGCGGGAAGGAGGTGGGCCGGGGTCCTCACCTCCAATGCTGCACGTGGGGACGCATTCCAGGGAGCTGAGAGTCCCGGGACCCCTCTCACCGGCTCCTTGTCCTCATCTGTACCGCGCGCAGGGGCTCTGTGAGGGGGCAGGGGCTGCGCTGCCACCGCCAGAGGCTGAGTGTCGCATGCCTTTCTCACCTGGCCGTTCCCGTGCTCCTCGGTGAGGGCGGGCAGACGCCCTGCGAGGGCGGCCGGGGCCTCTCCGCTCCGCTTTAGTACCCCCGCCTGTAAAACGGGGGGCAGCCGACTTAACCATCACGAGAAGTGTTTGCAGCCTTGAGGTATAAATGCCTGATCATGAGGAAACGCTGGCGTTAGGGGCTGGGCCTCTGATGTTTCGCTTAGGAAACGACGGTGCTGGGGACAGAGCTGGTTCTCCTGGAGCAGGTTGGACTGGCACTGGAGGTCCAGACATGGCAGGGCTGGGACCAGGAGGCCTGGGGGGACATTGCTGGTGACTTTGGGCCCCTGTGTCCCCCTCCAAGGAGTCACCCCCCGGAGGCCCCCCCCCCAGCAGTGGAGTTTGTGATGCACCTAGGGCAGGGCGCAGGGGAGGGAAGAGCCTGTGGCCCAGGCGGTGAGACGGTGCTGGCAGCGGGGCGGGCAGGTGTCCAGCCCCCGCCTTGACCTCATCACCCCAAACTCGGTGTCCTCCCAGCTCGGGGAGCCCCTGGAGAGGGTGGGGATCCTACACCTTGGGAAATGTGATCCCCCTCCCTGGCCTGTGAATATTTCATCAGCGGATTAAAAATTGAAGCTGAACCTGCGTCGCCTGCTCCGAGAGGGTGGAGGAGGGGCGCCGGCTCCGTTTCAGGCCCGTTTGAGTATTTTTTTTGATGATGGAGCTTCGTCAATTAGAAAATGACACTGCTGTTTAAAATGCCGTTCTGCGGCCCTCTTTAATGAAAGCCGAGGTGTACTAGCCAGTCCGGAGCCGTGAATGAATCCTTAAGCATCGAAAGGAGAGGTGAACAGCGCCCAGTGGGGTTTGTGAGAGTGGGTGCGCGGGGGCCTCGGGGAGGTCTGTGGAGGCCATGCGGAGGCTGTGGCCCCGGCCTCTTGGGGGCGGGATGTGTGTGGCCGGCGTGTGTCGGTGGGGGCGTTCTGGTCTGTGTGTGGCGGGGTGGGGGGTGGCAGGCTCTGGTCTCTGTGTGCCCACGTGTGAGCGTGCACGTGTGCACGTGTGCCAGGACGGGGAGAGCCTGGGGGGCTGAGGTCTGGCTCCCCGTTGGTCGGGAGGCCTGACTTGTGGGGAGTTGGAGCCCTGATGGCCCCGCAGGAGGGTCCCAGGAGTGATGTGTGAGGGCCTTGGGTGCAGCCAGGGCTCGGTGTTCTGGGCTTGAGGGCCGATGGATCGAGGGCCTGGTCCCAGGGCTGCAGTGGGCTTTGGGCCTGCCCAGGTGTGTGACGGGTACGTGGCGAGGCGGGGGGCAGGTGAGCCGCCCCCAGGCCTCCCGGGCCGTGGGGCAGCCTGGACATGGATGGACCCTGCCACTCCTGACGGCCGGGTTGAACGCCCTGGCGGGGCGGGGCGGGGCGGGGGGATCCAGCCAGGCCCGGTGGCCGCTCGCCAGGGCCCTCCCGCGGGTGCGTCTCGGGCACCAGGGAGGGCGCAGGGGTCCCACTCCGGGCGGCCCAGGGCTTGGCCGCACCGCCCTGCCCCTCCCCACCCCGCCTCTGCCCAGCAGCGGGCAGAGGTGGCCGCGCGCCCGGAGCAGACCGTGCGTGCGAGGCTGAGTGTCTGGACCACCCAGCCTCCAGCCACCCTCTGCTGGGCCTCCCTTGTTTTCCTTTGGTGGGGCCGGTGCTGATCGCTGGCTGCCGGCGGGCGCTGGGGGCCGCGTGCCCCAGCCACGTCCCGCAGCTCCCTCCCGACTCGGCGGCAGCTTCCCCCGCGAAACAGGGTCGGGGTGCGGGTGTCGCGGGGTTGACCGAGGGGCCGAGTGCGGGGCCAGCACGGGCAGTGGCTCCACGTCGGTCCTTCGCATCCCCTGCACGTCGTATGGGGCGCAGAGAGGGGCGCGGTCCTCTGGGAGAGCGAGGTGCCCGCACCGTCGGCACATCCCGGGGTCGGGGGCAGCGGCGCGGGCTGGAGCGCCTGGGGCACGTCTGCCCCGTCCGTTCCTCTTCCCTGGCCCAGGGCAGCGGGTCTCAGCATGGTCTCCCCCGTCTTCCTTGTCTCCTGGGGGACGGGGCCCCCACTTCCTAGCGTGGGCGCCGGTTGCACCCGGGGAGGCAGAGGGCAGTTTGCGCCCTGGGTTCTCCCCCTGCCGTCGGGCTGGGCCCCGGGTGCGTGGGCTGGGAGGGTGAGTGGACTGGCCGGGGCCCTCCAGTGTCTGCCGAGTTGGGGTACGGCTCCCCCGCTTCGGCACTGGCAGGAGGGGCTGGGGCTACCGGGCTGGCTGGGAGGGGTGGGCCCACAGCCAGGATCCCGAGGCCCGAGGAGACGAGGGCAGACACTGGCCTGAGCCGGCTCTGCTGGGGAGAGGGCATGTTTATTTTCTTAGACGGATTTAAAAGCTGCTGGAATTGTGCTCACGAAGGTCTCCAGAAGGTGGAATTTCTGACAGCCCTGGGTGTGGGAGGCCTGGGCCTGGTGGACAGAAGTGGAGGGCGATCTGGCGGCCTGGGCTGCATGTGTGTGCGTGTGCACGTGTGTGCAAGTGGGCACACGTGTGTGCGTGCGTTCGTGCTGCCGTGTGTGTACGTGCAGGGGCGTTAGGCTGGTCTCCCTTCACGTGGCCACCCTGGACATTCCCCCCTTTCAGCAGACCTTGCCTTGTGTTCAAAGGAATTGAGACTCTACTAAGTGATGCCCTGTCAGCTTCTTGGAACCTGTGTGTCCCCAGTGTGTCCAGCTGGGCCTTGCAGTCCTCCTGAGGGTGGTGGCCTGGATACAGCCCTCCTACTCCAGACCAGCCGGTCGTCTGCCCTCCCGCCAACCCCTTCCCAGGGCAGGAGGGCTGAGGTGCCCTCTGGGCAGTGATACCAGGCCTCGGGAAGCGAAGGGGCCATTTCTCCCTGAAGCCTTCCGGTCCCTTTAGAAGGTGGTTTGTTTCCAGGGTTAGGAGTACCTGTTTGGCGAGCCGAGCCATCTGTGACCTGGCCTGCCTGACGTCTCCCTGCAGATGTTGAAAAGACTCATGGACAGCTCCAAACACATCTCCCGGCCGCGCTGAGGGTCCTCTGAGAAAGCTGGGTCTGCAGTTCGGGGCAGTGTCCCACAGGTGCTGCAGGGAATGGGGTTGGGTGAGCAAGAGGTGCTGTCTCGGGAGGCAGAGGTCAGCAGGCCCCTGGGGCAGGGACTCAGGTCTGCCCCAGCCCGCAGGCCCCAGCCCACAGGCCTCTCTGACTGATCGTGGCCGCCAAGGGCTCGGCGGGAGAAGCTCTGGGGCCTCGGAGAGGTGCGGTGACGGCGAGCGGGGAGACCAGGGGCAGGAGAGCTGCGTGCCGCGCCGCTGCCATCCTGGGTCTGCCGGCGTCCGCCGCGAACGGGATCGAGCTCTGTCACCAGCAGCTGAATGACGAGGCCGGGTCCGTGGTCGTCGTGACGCGTCCAGAAGTTTTCGCCGATGCCGCCGCGGGTTACTTACCCTGCATCCTTCCTCTTGAACAGGCTGGCGTGAGAAGGCCTGAGGGATTTGTGAAATGGACCCGGTCGGAGCTTCTCACCCTGGCTGCCCTAACCCTAACCCTCACCGTCCCTGCCTAGCCCTCCTTTGAAAGCAGGGGAGCCTTCAGAACTGCCGGTGTCCAGGCCACGCCCTGGACCAATTAGATCAGCAGCCTTGGGGGCCGGGCCTGGGCACTGGGGCTTTTCAGCAGCCCCTGGGTGACACTGATGTGCCGTCATCATCCGGGCCCAGTATCCTTCCTGTAACTGTGTGTGTGTGTGGGTGTGTGTGTGTGGGGGGGGGTGTGTGTGGGGTGTGTGTGTGGGGGGGGTGTGTGTGTGTGGGGTGTGTGTGGGGTGTGTGTGGTGTGTGTGTGTGTGTGTGTGTGTGTGTCTTCCCAGGAGATTTAAATCTTCAGGAGCTCTGTTGTTGCTTGAGGTCTCAGGTCTGGGTCAGACCTGGCCCCGTGATCTGAGTCCCTGATCTGTGGCTTCCGTCCCGCAGACCTTTGCCCGCTGACTTCCCCGCCAGTGCCCGTGGACCTTCCAGGGCCGGCGATGGGCTTGGGCATATGTAGGGACCGAGGCCACTAGGAAGTCTCCACTGGTAACTGGGGAGCCTGCCTCAGTGTTGTGGGGCGTTCGGGCCAGGGGGACCCCCCCCCCCAGAGACTGTCTCCCCTGCTGTCAGGAAGCTGCGTGAGCAGGGTGTGTCTGTTCCAGGAGTGCCCGGGACCCGTGACTGCAGGAGGGCCGTGCATCCTTTCTCCTGCCCAGGTTGGCCTCTGGGGTTCAGGGTGGGGCTGGGGCCGGGCCACCCCCTCCCTGCAGGCAGGGGCCCTCCCCTGTGCCTGGCTCCCCTCTGCCTCTTTTGGCCCCGGCGTCCATCCTCCCCTGGGGAAGTGCAGGCCCAGGTCCCAGGCTCTGTGCTGTGGGCCCCCAGGGTCAGTGTGAGCAGAGCCTGGAGGGCTGGGCACCTGAGCTCCCCGGCTGGGCCAGGCGGCCAGTCTGACTTGTAGGGGGCAGGGAGCCCTAGCAACTGAAAGGCAGATGGTGAAGACCAGCCGGACCGTCATCCGGGGTCAGGAAGATGTCGGGCACCTCCCCCCACCCCGCCCCAGTCTCAGTTTCCTGATCTGCCCTCGGGAGGCTGGGAAGGGGAACGGTGCTCGCGGCTCAGCCAGCCTTGGGAATCAGTGCTTGTCAGTTTTGGTTAATCTTCGCTTGTTTGGGCTTCACCTCTCGGGTGGGGTGGGAAGGGAGAGGCACAGGCCCAGAGTTCGGGGGCCAGCAGAGCCCGAGAGGAGGGATGGGGTGGCGGCTACCTGCAGAGAGGTTTGCAAAGCGTCCTCTGTGGCCAGGGCTGAGTGCTGCGAGGTCTGGGAGGCCCGGACCCTGGCCCCCTGAGGGTGGGGGAAGTACCGGGCTCTGCCCTCGCTCTGTTCTCCAGCCTGAAGGGCGGTGGGTCCTTGCAACACTGCAGAGGCAGGTAGAGACCTGGCCCGTTGTGCAACCTGCAGCTGTGCGGGGAATTCCTCCCAGGGCCCTGGCTCTGCCTTGCCCTGGAGTCTGCATTTTTTGGAAAGCTTTGTGGCTCCTTGGTCCCAGGGGACCGGAGGCTGTGAGGGTGTCAGCCTGAGGGTGTCAGATAAGGGTGTCAGCCTAAGGGTGTCAGAGAAGCCCTTGGGGGGGGGCGCTGACCACAGCCGGGTTTGGGGGACGAGGTCTGGGATGGCTGCTGGACCTGGATGCCTCCGAAGAGAGGCAGGGTTGTGTCCCCACGGGGAGCCAGAGCGGGGCCCACCAGAGCTCTCGCTGTGGGAGCTGGGCTCCGACTGTCCCAGGCCAGGCCTCCTTTTCCTGGTGACCGGGGAAGCATGAACCCTGCTGGCCTTTGCTCCTTCCCTGCCACCCCAGGCGGGCTGGGACGGGCTGGGGGCCTTCTCGGGAGGCCGACCCACCTGCGCCCAGCTTCCCTACCGCAACCCTGTGGGACTGGGTGGGCTGGTCCCGGGTGGGCGGTGCAGCATCAGGCTTTTGGGGGTGCCCCCACTGGGGAGCAGGGGGCCCGCGGGCGAGTTACTCAAGCGCTCCGAGCCTTGGATTCTTCACCACTGAAATGGAGAGAATGAAGTGCTGCCTCGCTGGGTCTCTGTAGGGTGGCTGGGAACGGTCTGGCTCACGCTGGGAAGATGGAACATGTGGCGGCGGGGTCTGGGGTCCCCGGGCCTGGCCTCGGGCTGGGCTCACCATCGGGGCATGAGAAAAGATCCCTGGCGGGCGGACGGGCCACGGGGCGCGAGGGTCCCCGTGGCGGGCTCCTCTTCAAGCCCGCCCCCCTGCCCCGCTGATGAGGGAGGGGACCCTGTGCACAGAGGAGGCTGGGGCGGAGCGGGGCCCTCCCCACACCCCCAAGTGACGGCCCTGCGTGCCGGGTGCACGGGGCTGATCCGTTCGTGGCTCTTGGACCAGACACCGCTGGGCTTCAGACGGGGAGGGTGGACTTTCTCATCAGGGTCCTGCCGAGGGGAGGGTCACAGCTCGGCCGGCGGCACGTGTGCCCACACGGCCAGGAAAGGCCTCCCCTCGCCCATGGCCTGCTCAGCCCCGACCCTGATAGAGGGTGTCTCCCGGGGGCCCCCTCACCTGCCTCCTTCCCCGCCCAGCAGCCTCAGGGCCCGAGCCGGGCTGGGGAGGAGAAACGAGACACAAAGCAAAGCAAAAATCTGCCCCAGTCCCCCCCACCCCGCACCTCGCGCCTGCTCATCTCCGGCCCGGAGGCCTGTCGCAATCCCTCGCTGGGGGCCGGGTTGCGTAATGGATGGAGCAGATAGCCGCCCTGCGCTGGGTCGTCCGGGGCAGTTGCACGGGTTTGGATCTGGCCCCCGGCGCAGGGCCCGCTCCCCGGGAGGAGAAACCAGCCGGAGTCGGCTGCTGCGGGACAGGCCTGCACCCTCCTCCCCGCTCCCCCGGCCCTGTCCCGGGGAAGAGTGGGCTCTGCGGGGCCGGGGAGAGGCCCACACGGAGCTGGGTCTTGCCTCAGCCCCTGTCCTGCAGCTGTGTGACGTCAGGGCCTTCCCGCCTCGGTTTCCTCCTGGGCCCGGGGCGGGGGGGGGAGTTGGAGGAGGGGGTCTGTCCACAGGACTTGTGCCAGGCTCGGGACGGCTGGTTCAAAGGGAGGGCGGGAGCTGATGAAGCCCTGGTGACCCCATGCCCGCCGGGCCCCCTGAGGCCCGGGGATGCAGTGGTAGACACGGTCCTGAGCAGAGTTTAGGGAGGGAACGCTCTACCCAAGCAGAAGTCGGGTTTCTGTTAGCCAGGACCTCCCAGGACACAGATCTGTTTCAGAAATAAGCAGGGCCACCCTCAGGGCGGAGCCCGCGTTCCTGGAAAAGGAGGTGTAAATCGTGGTTTCTCGTAAGTTGGCCAGTTTGGCCCTGGCAGCCTGTGACCTGTCTTACCAGGGGATGAGACTGCGGTGGCAGCCCGAGGGCAGCGGGGAGAAGTGATGGCTGAGGAGGAGGCCGGGGGCAGCCGCAGTTATCCACGGCAGTTATCCCACGCCCCGGGAACACGGGAAGGCCGGCGGGGGCACGGGCTGTGGGTGGCCTGGGGATCCTTCGGGACGTGTGGCGGGAGTGAGGTGCGACCCCTGCGTGTGTTTCTGTGGACAGACCCTGGTCGCCTGCCCACCAGAGGGTTGTGTCCTTCAGAGGGGTCCCCGTGCAAGGCCGTGTGTCACTTCTAAGAGGGCTGCCGCTGGCCACCCGGCCCCCGACCAAGGAAGGAGCCAACAGTAACTGCTTCCCCAGGTCAGAGCCCAGACCTCCAAGTTCTGCCCAGCCCAGGCTGGGTGTCCTCACCCGGCGAGGGTCCTGGCCTGATGAGCCGTGAGCTTGGCAGGAGGCCACTTCCAGGCAGGAGGTAGGTGAGGGCTCAGGGTCTAGTTGGGGTGACAGACAGGACGTGGGCCGCTGCAGTCCAGGGTGAAAGGGCCTCCGTCAACCTGGGCTGGGGTGGAGCTTGGGGGAAGGCTTCCTGGAAGAGGCAACAACCTGCAGGTCTAGATAAGGGAACAGATGGGGGAACAGCATTTGCAAAGGCCCAGAAGTGAAAGGGACGTTCTGGGTTCTTGCGGGGAGGTCAGGGCCTGATCCTGGGCTGGTCCCAGAGGGCCTGTGCCGGGTCTGGACTTGACCCCGTGGGAGCCCTGGACGTGTTGTATGTGGGAGCTAATGAGGTCCAGTTCCAGAGAATTCTCCTGGAATCTGGGTTTCCAGGCTTCTGTTTGGTGCTGTTTCAGTAGAGCAGCGCTGCCCCCAGGCTCTCCCTCCCCTGCCTCTCCCTTGCCCTTGTTGTCAGCAGGACGGGGCAGGATCGCTCAGCCCTGCCCGACACACACAAGCTGCTCTGGGGCAGGCCTGGGCCAGGGCTGGGGTCTCCGCGAGGCTGTGGTGGCAGCCTTGGGAATGCCGGCAGGTCTGAGCCTGGCCTGTGTGTGAAAGCGTGCTGTGCACGAGGGCAGAGGGCCAGGAGCCCCGCAGTTCGCAATTCACTGCTGTGGGCTCAGGGAGGGAAGGGGAGGGGGGTGTCCCAGCATCCCCTAGAGCTTAGAAAAGCGGAAGGCAAGAAGGGGTGCGGGGGAGCCTCGTGGACCAAGCTGGAATCGCCGAGAGACTCACACCCCACGATGGGGGTGGTTTTCATTAAGCCTTGTGTCACCCCCCCTCTTTCCAAGGCAGAGGGGCCCGTTCAGTTCAGGGAGCGTTTGAGCACCTCCTGGTGCAGGAGAAGTTTGGGGTGAGGCCCAGGAGGAAACAGGGTCTGCAGCAGAGAGTGGGGGGCTTTGGGGGGGCAGGTCTCCCAGACCATCCGTAGGGACAGGCGAGGAGGGTGAGGTGTTCCCTTTGGGCCAGGGCTGGGGGTCCCCCGCCTCACCTGAATGAGGGTGCCTAAGAACCGGATTTGAAACCCACCGGTCTCAGTGAACATCTGGGGAAACTGAGGCCCAGTGGTGGATGACCGAGGCCACACGGAGCCTGGGAGGGCTGCAGGGCCCAGGCGGCTTTGATGGGGCTCCCTTGTCGGGGCTGCCCTGGGGCCTCTCGTGTTTTGGAGGGCACCTCTGCTCATTAGTTGCCAGTAACCAGCTAATTAGTCATGCGGCAGGGGGGGGGTGTGCCTGCCGCCCAAGGCTGCCCCTCCCCGGGCACTTTTTTCTTCTGGCTTCGCTCCCTTTCCTCCTCATCCCTCTTCGCTCTCTGGCTCTCCTGCCCAGTGGCGCCTCGCCAGCTCCCAGCCCCACATCTACCCAGCCCCCAGCCCCCAGCCCCCAGCCCCCAACCCCCCAGCTCCGTGGAAAATGAATTCCATAAATCGTTGTCCTTCTCCTCTGGGCTCTGTGCCCTCTCAGGGGACACTGTGTATGCCTTTGTCTGGAGGGTGCTGGGCTGGGGAGGGTGGGACCCCAGGGAAGGAGGCTGGCCCCCCCACCCTGTCTCTGTGGGCCTGGGCTTGATTTTTCCCGAAGATTGGGTAAGAAGGACCCATCACTCACTCTGCTGAATAAGTAATAAAAAACCCAGTAATCGTTTGTGGCCTGAATCCCAGGAGAGGGCAGGTACATGTGGCTCTGGGGTCAGAACCAGCCGCGGTGGAGCCCGGGTGGGGGGCAGGTGGCAGGCGGCCCCTCCCGTGCCTACCCCCCACCCTCCCCAAACACACAGCCATGGTTTGGGAGGTCCTGTGGCAGCCCTTGGTGCCCCAGCCCACCTCCTGGCCACTTCCCTCGTGGGCTGCTTCAGGCCGTCTGTCTAGCTGGGCAGGGCAGCCCGGGGGGCTCTGGTGGGCCTGGCCTGTGAAGGGAAGGGGCTCACGCACTGAGGCTCCTTGTCGCCCCACCAAGGGCAGGCGGAAGGTTCTGGGGCCTCCCGGGGTCCCGGGCTGGAGGCGGGGCGAGGAGCCAGGCAAGGCGGTTGAGCCGGGGTGGGACTGGCGGTGCTGAGTGCCGCGTCCGGTCCTTCAGCCGTGATCCGGGCTGGTTTTGTCACGGCCACTTAACCCCCAGGAGGCAGAGGTGGCAGGAGCCCCCAGGCTCTCACCTAAAGCCCCTGCTCTCACTGTCTGGCTGCGGGGGGGCGGGAGGCGTGTGTGTGTGTGTGGGGGGGGGGTCCCGGGTCCCCGGGCCCGTGCTGGGAGCCACACGCTGCTCTCGGGGGCCTTGCCCAGGCTGCGGGGCGAGGGGTCGGTGTCTGGCGGCTGCCTGAGCCGGTGACAGGCTGCAGATTCCCGTGTGGTCGGGGCTATAGGGCCGAGCTGGCAGGAAGCAGCTGTTCCTTCCCCGCTCCCACCCCCGCCGGTCACGGGATCGCGCTGTGACAGTGAGGCCGGGTGTGCCCTGTGGCCTTGCAGAAGTGCGGGGTTCGAGTTCGCATCCCTGAGCCCGCCGCCTCGTCTGCAGGACAGGCGGTGGGAACGCCGTGGGTGCCGTGCCCTGCCCAGCACCTGTCCAGACGTTGCTTTCAAGCCTGTTGAAAGGTCTTCAGCAGCAGAGGGGCCCCCGCTTCGGTCCCAGGGCCTGACTTGTCCGGGGGCAACCTGGGATCCGGGACCACCCAGGGAGGAGTTCTGGCCAGGACCTCCTGGAGGGAGTAGCCCCATCCAAGGCCTGGGGTCCCTGGGAGTGGGGCTGCCCCCGGGCCGGGCCGAGGCCTGGGACTTTGCCTGGGGGGATGGTGGACCCGGGGGGCCGAGGCGGGGGCGGGCCGGGCGGGCACCGAACGGGGCTGGCAGGCAGGCTGGGCGAAGGGGTCCTGGGCTGGGACCGGGGCCCATCCCCCGGGGCTGTGAGAGCCCCAGCTGAGCCCCATCTTTGCTCTGGTCTGGGGTCTGGGAACCCAGGAGGCCTGGCAGGGTTTGTGAGGGGCCCCCCGCCAGGGCAGCCCCGCGGTGCCTGGCTCTGCCCCCTGCTCCCTTGGAGCCCGGTGCGGCCAGCACGCGCCTCCTCTCCGGGCTCCGCTCGGATTTTATCTGATGGGAGTGAGAGCAGCCTTTCGGTGTCAGACTTGACTTTGCTATATGTCCTGGCATCAGACTCATCAGAGTAATGCGCTGACCACTTTGCTAATTTGTTCATGAACTAATTAACTCTGGAGCTTTCTCTGGGTGTGGCACCTGGTCTCAGAGCCAGAAGGAAACTTGGAGAGCTCACGTCACAGGTGGGGAAACCGAGGCCTCCCTTGCGACAGGGCGGCTGTCCCCACGCTGGCCCTGACGCCGTCTGGGCCTGGGACCCCCCGTGTGCAGCGGCCCATCTCAGGACCTGCCCAGCTGCCAAGGCGCGTCAGGCCCCGTCGTCCCTCCTCACATCACCCCCTGCTCCCCACGCCCCCCCCCCCGTCCCCCACGCCCCCACCCACCCCCGTCCCTCTCGCTCTTTCCAGCCCGAGTCCATCCAGGCGGGGCTGGGACAGCTGTGGCCAGAAGGTGCAGGTGACAGGGGTGCAGGCGACGTGCCCCTGCTCTGGCCACCTCCCAGCCCTGAGCTCGCCCCTGGCCAGCACTGCCTCTCCTGGGTGCTGTCCCACTGCCCGAGGGGGTCAGGAGGGACATGGCTCTGGAAAGTGGGCTGTGCCTTGTCCCTGCTGCTCGTGGCAAGTCCCCGCTCGTGCCTCAGCGTCCTCATCGCCCCCGGGCTGCCGCCCGCCCCGGCCCCGTGTGTTCCTTGCCTGACCTGCCCCCCGTGGCTCCTGATCGTCTTGCGTATGGGGCCCAGAGGTCTGTGCGGGGCTGTGGTCCCTGTGCACACTCCTGCAGCCCCACGTCTCTCCTTCCTGCCACAGGCAGCGTGTTTGGGTGGCTGGTCCAGGATCTCCCCCAGCCTTGCCCGGCTGAGCTTCCAGAGGGCGGGAGTGGAACTGGCCGTGTCCCCACTGTGCACCTAGCACCCGGCGCAGCGCTTGCGGCCGCGGGTGCACTGAGCGAATTAACGGTGGTATTCGAGGTTGCAGAGCCGCCACCCAGAGATGGGCCGCCTTCTCTCCCTGGGGCCCCGTTGAGTCGTTTCCCCGAGCAGGAGAGATCGGAGGTCCCCGGGGGGAGCCTCAGACTCTGTGTTGAGCCGGTCGTCTCTCGTGGCCAGCTCCTGGCTGGGGTAGGCGCCCCTGGTGGTGGCCAAGCCTGGCTGTCACGGCTCCAAGCGGGAGTTGCTGAGGGGTCTTCTCCTCCGCCAGAAGCCCTGCCTCCTCCCCGTGCCCCCGCCCTGGCCGAGCCTGGCTCCCGCACCATGTTTCTCAGGCCCGAGGCGCCCTCCGTCCCAGCCATCCCATCCCTCCCCAGCTCCCAGCCCTGGTCTGGGCGAACGCTCTGGGTCCTTAGTCAGAGGAGGACGTGGGTGACCGCAGAGCCGGCGCCCCTCCTCCCACCCCCTTCCCTCTGACAGGTCCGGGGCGGTATGGCCACCCTCCCGGGGCTGCTGGGCGCTCATTTCCTGCAGGGCTCTGTCTGCGGTGGGGAGCCTTCAGGGGGTCTTCGTGTCTTGCGATGGGTGTGCTGTGGGTGGTGGCCGCAGGCGAGCGGGCACAAGACCTCGCTGCTCCCTTTCCTGCATAGCCTGGTGGCAGCAGGGCCGGCCTCAGAGGCCGCGTCCCCTTCCCTGGGGAGACAAGCCTCGGGCCCAGGAGGCACCGGCCTTGTCTGCCCAGCCCCTTCCGTGCCGGAGGGGAGAGGCGGAAGGGGTCCATTGAGAGGATCAGCTAATTTCACGGCTCGCTGCTTTCCCGTCTGAGCGCCCAGCCCGGATGGGCCAGGGGTGGGTCCCGAGGCCGCTCCGCTGGGGCCCTGTTGGCGTGCTCCTCACCCCTCACCCTGCAGGGGCGCCTGTCCCCGCCGTTTCTGTGACTTGCTGGCGGCGTTTCTAGGCAGGCGCCGACGGCGCACGTGGGCAGAGAGGGTCGTGTAGAGGGCCCGTGGCGAGCACACCTCCAGGAGCCCGCGTCCTGGGCCGTGCCGGGTACTAAGTGCACGGTCACGCCCGGCTGGCGCGGCAGTAGCCGCCGTCCGCCTGAGCACGGCCCTCGGAGGACGGCCCCACGCTGCCCCTTCCTGACGGTGAAAGCACCGGGTTCTGGGGGGCCGCTGGGCCTCCTCGCGCCGGGGGGAGCGCCCACCTTCCAGCAGGTGCGTGGGAGGGGCGGGGCGTGCGAGGGGCGGGGCGCCGGACGCAGGTGGCGTGAGTTTTGGGTAAACACCGTCACGCCCTTTGCGGAAACCTGGGGCGGTAACGTTTTGTCACCTCCACTTGCTTTAGCGGTTTTGGGGGGGAGGAGCCTTTCCTAAGAACTTCACAGCCAGAGGAAAGAACGGCAACCCCCCCGAAAGATGGCAGTCTGTGCTGGGGGCGTGGTTGCTAGGGCACCCCCACTCCCGGACGGGTCTTCTCCTCCGCCCCCCTCCTCCTCCAGCCTGCTTTTCTAGGTTCTTCCACCGGCGGGATGTCATGGGTCTTTCTCCCTAAATCTTGAGCTGAGCTGAGTTTGCGAGGTCCACGGCGTCTTGCCCAGACCTTCCAGACCAGGGTGCAGAAGCCGTGAGGTGGGAACCTGTGTGTCCCGGCAGGGCAGGAGATCCGTGAGCCGGGATGTGGGCTCTGGGCCCTGGCTTTTGAACATTACATGAGTATTCCCAGGTGCTTTCTCCTTTCTGCCCCCTCCCCTCTCAAATGAGGAAACTGAGGCCGGAGAGGGTTGTGGCCGTCCGAGGTCACCCCGTGGGGGGCGGGCAGTCCCGCAGCATCTGGGGTGGGGGCGTGTCTCTTGGTAAAGGCTGTGAGGTTTTGGGTGGGCAGCGTAGCCGGGGTCCAGGTGCTGGAAGGGAGGAGGTGGGGAGCTGACAGCTCCTGGTGGGGGTGGGGCGGGTGCGTGGCCAGGGGCCGCTGATGATTGGCTGGCTGCACATGGGCCTCGGGAAAGCCCCCCACCCCGTGTGCCATCTCTCAGGGTCCTCTCGGGGACCCCTGCTTTAAAGACAAAGGGATGGCGACTCAGGGTCACGGCCACTGGCCTGCTGGTGCCCGGCCGAAACCCCTCTGCCCCACCAGCTGTTTGCCCGGGCCGGCAGTGGTGCCTGGGCGGGTGACCAAGGAGGCATCTGGGTCCTGACCCCGGGTGCGCTTGGAGTGCGGGCCGACCCCGCCCCTGCAAGTGGGGTTTGGCAGCTGTGTCCGCCCCCTGAGAAACGCAGCTGCACCCGGTTGTGGTGTGAGACTGGGCGTTTTTGGCCTCTCTGTGGGTCTCACGCTGGCCTTGGTGCGGATGGCAGGCCCCGGTGCTGTGTGTGTGGCCAGGCCCCCTGCTCTTCCTTGCCGGGGTACTGGGGGCCCAGTGGCTTGTGCTGTGTGCGGGGACTGGGGCCCTGCTGTCCCTCGGTGGACCGGTTTTACATCTGACCTTGGTGGCTGCCCTGGGGGGGGTGGCTCCGAGGAGCTGGGCGGACTTGGGGAGGGCCAGTTGGCACACGCTCCGTGGATGGAAGGGAAGATGCTTTGGGCAGAACTCACCCCTTCGTTCACAAGTCCCCCCACCCTGCCGTTCATTCATCTCGCCTGGGTCAGGCCCGACTTGGGGCACGGGTCCCATGCTGGGGGGCTTGGCTGGTGGGGGGAGGCACACACGGACGCTCAGCATTGATGAAGCTGGGCCCTCCGTGTGAGCCCGTGGGTAGCCCAGAGGTGATGGGTCGGGGTCAGGGGTCAGGCGAGTTACCTCTGGGAGCATGGCTGTCTCTTGGCCTGAGCCTTAAGACTCTAGGATTTTGCCTGGCGTCTGCTTCTTGCACCCCTTCCTTTCTAGGGGGTGGGGTTGACACTTGGTCAGCGTCTCTCAGGCCAGGCCTTGGGGGCCGTGCTGCTCCCGGTCGCACAGAAGGACAGAGGCTGGGAGACGCCAGGCCCCGGCGGGGAGGCTGCCGGGGAGGGACTGAGGTCCTGGGGGCGATTCTCCGGCGTTGGCGCTGCCTGGGTGGTCCCCTGCGCGTGCCCTGCACGCATGGGGAGGGGGCGAGGGCCTTCCTCTCCTCTGCATGGCTCCCAGGGCCTTGGCACGGGCTCAGGGATCCACATGCTCTCCGGCTGGCTCCAGCTTCCTCAGCAGGGTGCAGGGCAGGGCTGCTCCTGTGCTCCCCCGGCCCCTCTGGAACTCGCTACCTCTGGTGTCAGTGACAGAGCGCCCGGCTGCGGCGGGCTTCTAGGGCCGAGGGAGAGGCCCTCTCCCCGGCACTAGCCGCAGCTGCCCCGGCCCCGAGCACCCTCGGGCAGCGTGAGGCCGGCCTGGGGCCAGCGCAGCAGGGCTTGGCGTGGGAGGGTGGGGATCAGGCGTCCCCCACCGGTGGGCTTGGGCCTCGTCCCGAGCCGGGCCAGCCTGGCCTGGTCTTCTTGCTTCCAGAAGCTGCACCTGGAGATAACAGTGTTGGGGTCTGAAGGGCCGGGAGGCGCCGTCCATGGACACGTGGGGGACTGAGGCCCGGAGCGGAGGATCCCTTGCCCGAGGCCATGCAGCGCCCTGGGACCAAGGCCTGCCCCCTGCCTCCATGCCCTTGGAGGGCGTGGCCGCGTGGTGGTCTCGGGCCTCTGTGGCAGGTGGCACAGAGCAGTGAAGGAGCCAGTTGCTCGTGGATGGGACGTGAACCTTTGCCAAGCTGTCGGGCTGCCCGGGAGGGCGTGGTGGGCTTCTCTTGGCGGGCCTTGGAGGTGTGCCCTGGATTTTGAGTTTGTCTGGAGTGCAGTCTCCCGGGCCTCGACTTGCCCAGCTGTGCAGTGGGCCCGTGGGAGCCCATGCGCCCACTGAGAGGCAGAGACGGCCTTAGCGCCCGCAACGCCCTTGCTGCCTCGCGGCAACCTGTTTGCACCTCTGGTTCTGGCGTCACCCAGGGACCCGGCTCTGGCAGCCACGCTGGTTCCCGGGCCCCGGCTCAGCCAGCGCTTTTTGCTGATCGTGCAGGAACTGCTAATTAAGCTAAATCGTTCCCAGAGCTCCCTGACATCAGTCCACGGGATCAGCCCTGCCGGAGATCCTCGCTGATAAGACACTCCCTGCCGGCTCGTTGTAATTTGTTATTAAACAAGCCTGCTCGTTCACCCTGTGGAGGTGCCAGCATGAGCGCTGGGCTCCAGGCCCGGGCTGCCCGAGCTCAGCTGCAGCGGGTGTAGGCCCGGGTCTTCTCCGTCCCTGGGACTCTTTCCACCGTCTGAGGGGCAGTGGCAGGGGTTTCCTTGGCTTGAGTCCCGGGGTCCGGGGTTGGAGGAGGCCCAGCCCCTTGCTCTCCTGGTTCTCACTCCTTCAGTTACGGAGGCTCCTTTCCCCCCTTGTCACTTGCGTGAGACATGGGGGTGGGGGGTGGAGGTGGAGGAGAGGCCTTAAGTGGAGACCTCTCGCAGGGCCCTGTCCCCAGGCGCCCCTGTCCCTGCAGAGGCCTCCTCCCGGTGAAGGAGGACACGCCGGTATGTGGCCCTGTCCAGTCCGGGCTCCTAGTGCCCGGTGCCCCCACCGGCTCAGCAGACGGTCAGTCGGGGGCTGGACAGAGGTGTGACCAGGCTCCCAGGAGGCGGCGAGGCCCCTTCCAGGAAGATGGGAGCAGCTCTCACTCCGGCCGTCCCAGGGCACTGGTGAGTTCGGCCCCGAGGGCCTGGGGCTTCCCTCCCGGGGCCAGACGGCCCCTGCCTCGGGGACCTCTCGGTACTTGGGTGGGGTAGACGTGTACCCTGCAGGGTGAGGGGCCAGGCAGTGGAAAGTTCGGAGCGCTGGCTGTCTTTCTGAGTGAAATCGGGCTCCGTTCCGTGGGCGGTGCACACGCGTGTGTGGGTGTGAGGGACGAGGGCCTCTGGGGCCCTGTCGCCCTGTCCCAGTGAGGTCCCCACGCCCCCAGCCCAACCCAGGGTCTCCTCGCCCCTCGGGTGCTGACCGGGTTTGGGAGTTACGGGCCTGGCTCTGAGGTCCAGACTGGGGCGGCTGGGTCCCTCTCGGCCAGGTGACCTCTGGAAGTCCTTTTCCCTCTCCGGCCAGGTGGGCACCGTCGCACAGCTCTGCCATCCCCTGCAGACTTGCGGTTCAAAGGTGGAAAAGGAGGTGCGGGCCGGGGGCGAGGCCCCCTCCTCCCAGCACAAGGCCCGTTTAACCTGAGACCTCACACCTCTTGTTCACGCACAGTCACACACGCACACACGTATGTGCGTAGATACGTGTCTCCGCGTGCGGCGAGCACGGTGTTCAAGGCGCTGCGTCCCACCGGGGGTCACAGGCTTCTCTTCCCTCTCCGGCTTCCGGACTCTGCTGGGTCTGAAGACCCAGCGGGGTGCTGGGCTGGGGCTCCTGGGCACCTGGGGAGGGGATCCTGTTGCCTGACATGCTGGGATGCAGCCAGCTGTGGCCCCTGGTCTCCTGATGTGGGGACAGGGAGGACAACCGCCTGTCCGTCCCCATCGGGGGCGTCTCCGGAGGCTTCCGAGGGCATGTGGGGTGACGTGTATCCACGGCGGGCCCTGGGGGAGCCTGAGTTTGAACCCCGGCAGACCGCTCTCTCCCCGGCAGGAGACCCCTCTGGCTGGTGGTTCCCCTGCTGGGAGCACAGGGCCCCCTCTGTCGTGGCCTTGCCCTGCCACTGTGTCCAGACCGGGCGACCCCACCTGGTGCCTCCTAATTACCTTCCCTGTTTCTGTGCCGGTTTGCGCTCCACAGCACCTGGTGTGGAGAAGACACCCGGTCCCCACCTGATGAAGGGTGTACAGTCATTTGAAGTGCTGTGTCTCTCTGGGTGCCGCTGGCCGTGTCGAGCCTGTCGGGATTTCAGAGAGACGGTGGTGTGGTGGCCCCGTCGTCCTTGCTGGCAGCCCCTGGGCTGTTGTCTCTGAGAGCCAGCTGGGCATCGTGCTGACCACTGGCCGGGGGCACCCCGGTAGGAGTGTTGGGCGCGTGGAGGCCCAGGCATGGCAAGTCTGCAGCTTGGGAAGGGCTGTGGCCCCGGCAGGACCCGGTGGGCGGTGTACTCCATGGAGCTCTGACCACGGCAGGGCCCCTCGTCCTAAGAGGGGATGCTGCCGAGAGTGGGGGCTGCCGGGCTGGGTGGCTGGGTGAGGGGTGCAGTCGCTGTGGGAGGTGGTGGTCACTGCAGCGTCCCCTCTGCTGACCGGTCCTGGATGTCCCCCCGGGGGCCGGGGGCCAGGCCGTCAGGCCCGACCGGCAGGCGGCTATACCAGGAACCTCACCCCCCCGGGCTGAAGACGGGGTGGGGGAGGGCGGCCGGCGCCGGGGGCCCTGGGCCGGCTCCGGGGGTCAGCGGCTGGAGGGACGCTGGGCACGCCCCCTCCCTCCCCGGGACGCGCGGCCGAGGGCACGCGGAGGGGGATTTACCTCCACGGTCGACCCCGTCCCAACTCAAACTCGGACCCCCACCCCCAACTGAAAGCCTCCCCTCCTCCTGGCCCGGTGCGGGGAGCCAGGTGTGGAGCCAGAGCGGGGTCCCCGCTGCCCCCGCTCCTCCAGGTGTGGCCTTGGGTGAGTCCCTCGCCCTGACTGGGCCTCGGTTTCTTTCTGTGGGTGGGGCTCCATGGGACCATTTTGGGGGGAGCAGGGGTGCCCTTGAGTGGCAGCTGCCATCCCAGGCCCCTCTTGTTTTTGCTTAAAATTCAGCCAAGGGATGCAGGCTGCGTGAGGGCCCTGGGCTCGGCTGGACCCGTGTGCTGACGCTGAGGCCCGGGCGGGCCGGGCTGAACCTTCCCTGACTCCGCTGTGCCTCCTGGGGCTGGTGAGGAGTGGCCCCGGGGTGCTCTCTCTTTCTAGAACGTGATCTCCCCGAGCTTGGCCCCTGGTGGGTCCACCGAGCGCTGGGCCAACTCAGGGCCCCGGGGGGCCTGGGGCAGAGCAGGCCTGCAGTGGCCCGTGGTGGCCCGGGGCCGGCCTCTGCACCTTCGAAACGACCCAGCCTGTCTGTGCGCCCCTGAGGACGAGGGCCGCATCTGGGTCGGGCCAGGCAGGCGGACGAGAGGGCCGCGGCCCGCCCCGGGCGCCGCTGTGTGTCGCAACTGGTCGCTGACGCGGCCGTGGTGTCGAAATAAGTGCCTGCGGGTTTCCCAACATCCTGCAGCTGTCACAGGGCCGCATGTCAGGAGCCTGGGTGCCAGGCCTGGCCAGGGCCTCCCTCTTGGGGTGCCCAGTTCCCCGTTTTCTCCCCGGGGAAACAAGGAGAGACCGCCCCTCCCCTACCGCCGCCTGGGCGGGGCAGAGGTCGTGACGTCAGGGCAGGGTGGCGTTACCCTGGGCCCGCGTAATCCTTGTGACCTGCCCATTTTACGGAAGTCAGGTGGCTTTGGCGTGGAGGGCGGGATTTGAACCCAGGCCTTGGGAGTCTGTGCCGATGCTGCCTCCTGGGCAGGAGGGAGGGGAGGGGCGGAGAGAGGAGGAGGCGGGCCAGGATGTCCCGCTGGCCCGGGGGGGGCGGACACACACCAGCCTGGTGGCAGAGGGCGGTGGCCTAGGGTCCTGGCTCCCGTGCCGTCCGATGGACAGCCCTGGACTGGGGGTGTGGGCCCTTTACTGAACAGCCCACCTTGGGGAGACAGTGGGAAGTGGGCCTGGGGCTGCCCTGGGCCTGGGCAGCCAGTGACCGTGGAGGCTGCAGATTCATTGATCGTCCACTGTGCTCCAGGCCCTCGACTTCCGGGGCTCGTGGAGCCCTGCCTGTAACCTCCTGGGGTGGGTGTTCTTGTGCTCAGTGTTTAGAGAGGAAACCGGGGCTCAGAGAGGCCAAGTGACCTGCTGGGGGCACCCAGCAGGGGGCAGGGAACTGGTGTCTAGGCTGTCAGCCAGTGAAGGCCACGCTCTCTAGGATTCTCCTGGGTCAGGTTGGGAGGAGGTGGTGTAATGGAAAAGTCCACCCCCAGTGGCAGGTCCTGGCCCTGCCATTCTGAGCTGTGCAACCTCTCTGATCCCTGAGGGACCTCTACCAGCTTGGGTGTGGAACGGGTTGAGGGTTGGAATCTGGCCCTCTGGGTTGAGAGGAGGAGGAGAGGGGCTCAGGACCGTCTTCCCAGCGCGGCGCTCCCGCAGACCCCAGCCAGGTCCCCTGCGGGGTGGGGCCTGGGGTTCTAGGAACCTGTGGCAGAGGCCTCACCCTGACTGTGGCGTCTGCCCGGCGCCCGTCAGCAGGGGAGGGGCCCTGGAGACTAGCCTCTTGTGGATGAGGAAGTGGACGCTCAGAGAGGGTGAGGGGCTGGGCTCGGGCCACACAGTGAGGCAGCCGCTGAGCCAGGGGCCTGTGGACAGAGGGCGTGTCGGGAGACCCGTGCTCTGGTAAGGTGGCAGTTTCAGTGGTCTGGTGGGGAGGACCACGCCAGTTCCAGCCAGTGACCCTCAGCGCCTTCACCGGGGCTGGGAGTGACAGTAATGCGAAGTGCGGTGACCCCCGAGGTGGCTCTCGGGTACTGAGTACCTGCTGTTTCCCAGGAACTGTGGTCGATGCCTGCCTGCTGTGCACCAGGCACTGTGCTCAGCTTACACCGTCTATGTCCCGAAACAACCCTGTCTGGAGGCTTTATTCACGCATTTTCCAGATGAGAACGTTGGCGCCCAGAGAGGCGACGTTGCTCACTGTGGCCCTTGGTCAGGAGGAGGCGGGGCTGGACTTGGCCCCTGGTCTCAGTGCCTCCGGTGCCAGGGGTCCCCTGCGCGAGTCTGCTGCCCTCCCTGGGCCTCTGGCTGGGGTGACTGTGCTCACCGTGGGGCGTGCATGCAGGTCTGTCCCATCCCCGAGCTGTGCACAGAGAGCCCAGGACTTGGTTTGCAGGGCTGGAGCGATCTACTGTAGGTTATAGCTGGAGGGAGGCAAGTGGCGTCTCCAACAGGAAGGCAGAGCACCCTTCCTTCTGCCACCTCACTGACGGACTGGGCCCTTTGGGTTCCTGGAAAAGGCCTCTGGCTCTGGACTGGTTGTCCCTGGCAGGGCCTGGTCTTGGCTACCTGCCTGCCTCCAGCACAGTGGGGGGCGGTGGGGGAGCAGGCGTCCCACTAGGGAGCGCTCTGTGATACGTGAAGGGAGCCGAAGCCGAGGGCACTGTCGCCTCTCGGAGGACGAGGACGCTTAGACCCAGCGGGGTTGGGTCAGATGCCTGCGACCCCACCCCCCACCCCCCACCCCCGAGTTGTGCACCCAGGACTCGAACCCAGATCTTTGGGCTGTGGGACACCGGTGTTCACCACCTGTGGGGACGGACGAGGACAGGCCAGCCTCGTGGTCACTCGTTCTCGTCCACTGCCTCCTGACCGCTCTCTTCTTATGCAACATCTCTTTGTAGAAGAGGAAATAAAGGCTCAGAGGGCTCGTTCAGCCTGCTTTGGGGTTGCACAGCTTGTCAGCACCTTAGGGCCTCTCTGGAACTGGGTGCGTGCTCAGCTGGTTCTTAAGGACTGTGGTGAATCCTGCAGCCTGTACTGGCCCTTACCCACCTCTCGTCCCCAGTCCATTTGTCCATTTGGTCTGTATTCAGTGCCTGCTGTGTGCCAGGCCCCAGGCCAGGCCCCAGGGATGCCTGGCGAACCAGTTGTGGCTCCCACCCTCCGAGCCCCCGGGCCTTGGCAGTCTCGGACTAGTGGGCTGGGGACACCCTATGGTGTGGTGAGTGCCCTGTTGAGGGTATGTAGTAGAAGACACCCCTACCCTGGCTGGGAGAATCAGGAGGGCTTCCTGGAGGTGGTGTTGTTTAAGCGGGATTGGAGTGAGCCAAGAGAGGTGTAGTGGGAGTTTCAGGCCCAGGGAACAGCCTGTCCAAGCCTAGAGGTGAGAGAGCTGGTGTGTCCCTGGAAATGACTCGGTCCCCAAGCCTGGGGGTGGAGAGTGGGCAGGCTCAGATTGGGGAGGGCGAGGGGCGCCCAGGTCTGGCGAGGAGGAGGGTGGGAGGTGGCTCTCATGGCCTTCGTTGGCCTGGGCGCCCAGGAGACCTTCCTGCTTCCAGAATGACAGTGGCATCTGGGCACTCAGCTGGCCCAGTCCTGGTCTGGGAGATGGGTGAGCTTCTTGGAGGGAGGCTGAGGGGTCTCCTGGTGGGCCTCGGCCCGTTCTGGAGCTCTGGGGTTGGGATGCTGAGGCAGGTTGGTCCTAGGCAGCTGGCAGAGGCTTCAGGCAGGCCCTGGCCCAGAGTCAACCCCAGTCCATCTCAGGGTTATAGCCCAGGGACCGCTCGGATGGGTTGGCGTCAGAGCTCGCGCCCGTGTGATGCTGGCCAGCCGTCTCATCTTACAGCCGGGAACACAGGCGGGGCGACGAGCAGCTGTGGGGCTGGGCAGGGGACCCCCAGCCCTCCTGGGGCGGCTTCCAGCCCACGTTGGGGGACCTTTGAAGGGCTCTGGGGCGGGCGGGGTTCTGGAGGAAATCAAATCCGTGTTTGGCCTGGAGAGCGCTTTTGGTGGGAGAGTTTGTGCCTGTGGCTGATTTGGGGAAATGCTGAGATCCTGTAAAGCAGTCTTCACCTCCCCCCGCCGCCCCCCACCAAAAGAGAAAACAAAACTCAGGCACCCTGCACCGCTGTTGTCAAAACCAAACAAAGAAAGTCAGAACCAGCCGTAGAGTCCCACCCACCCGAGGTTAGCTTGCCGGCTGCCTTTTCCCTCCGCGCGCAGACAGATAACGGCCCATCTTGGTGTTTATTATGCTTTAAATAAAAATGGAATACAGATTTTCAGTGTCTGTAGAGCTGAGGTCTCCGGTGGCAAGGTGAGACTCCCCCTTTCTTTTGGTGGAGGAAAAGGAGGCCTTTGGTGGGGGGTTAGGCCCTCCCATGGCCGGTGGAGGCGAGAACCGCTTCTTGGAGACTCTGGACCCAGCACCCAGGGTCCTGTGCCAGCCACAGCCCCCCAACCCTCGAGCCCTGCCGACTCCCCCGAGGGCGTTGCCAGGTGGGGGATTCGGGGCTTCTGGGCCCCCAGCAGGGCACGTGTGTGTGCGCACGCCTTGACCCGCGTGTGTGCTCAACGCCCGTCTGCGCTCCCCGTCTCGGTGTCCCCGTCCCCTGTGGGGTGGAGGGTCCCCCATTGCCCGCTGTCTGTCCCCCTGCTGGTGCACTCTGCTCGCCTCCCTCGGCCCCGCACCTTGTGCCCCGGCAGCCTTGGACCCCTGTCTTCCCTGCTCTGACCCAGCTCGGTGGCCTTGGGCAGGTAAACTTTGTGTCTCCGAGCTTCACTTCTGCTTCTGTAAAAAGACAGTGATGCTTGTAGAATTTCTGAAAGGGCTGGATGAGCTACACATTCTGAAGTGCTCAGTGTGGGCTCCCGGGCACTGGGCGTTCAGGAAACGCTGGCAGTGACCCTGCCTGGCTGGCGTTTAGCAGCGGCCCTTGGGGCGCCAGACTGCTTGGGGGAGGGACCCGGCCAGTTTTTTGGTTTTTTTTTTTTGCGGTACGCGGGCCTCTCGCCGCTGCGGCCTCCCCCGTTACGGAGCACAGGCTCCGGACGCGCAGACTCAGCGGCCGTGGCTCACGGGCCCAGCCGCTCCGCGGCACGTGGGATCTTCCCGGACCGGGGCTCGAACCCGCGTCCCCTGCATCGGCAGGCGGGCTCTCAACCGCTGCACCACCAGGGAAGCCCCTGGCCAGTTTTGAGCAGCCTCTGGGACCTGGTTGGGGCCAGAACCCCAGGCTTGCTGCTTCCCAGCTGTGGGACCAGGGAGCCCCGCCTCTGTCCCCTTGTGCCCCCAGGCAGTGTGGGCACTCACAGCTCTCTGCTGGCCCTGGTGGTCATCTGTCGGGGGGTTTGTTGATAGGCTAGCTGGCTATCCTTCCGGTGTCACTGTGGGCCGTTCCCCACTGTGGGGGTCACGGCCTGTTCTGGTGGCCCCCCGACCCATTGGAGCAGGTGAGAATGGGGGTAACCCGGGTCCCCTCCCTCCAGGGCCGTCGGGTTGAGGCCCAGGGCGGTGCAGGGTCCTCACGTCGAGCTCCCCCGTGGGGCAGGCCCCATTTGGAGCTTGCCCTGAGCTCTGGGGTACAGCGAGCTCGCGGTGAAACGCCGCACGCATCGCCCGCGTTCGGGGCACCCAGAGCGAGAGCTGGCCCCGGTCAGCCCCGGCTCACCTCTGTCATTTTGCTCCTCTCGGACTTCGCGGGAACGGGCTGTCAGGACCCGCTCTGCACGCAGCCCTGGCCCGAAGGTGCGTCCGTTTCTTCGTTTCATCCCAGGATTTGTCAAGTTCACCGTCAAGTTCGCCGTGTGTGTGTGTGTGTGTGTGTGTGTGTGTGTGTGTGTGTGTGTGTGTGTGTGTGTTTTCGTGGGTCGCGGACCCCTGCTGCCCAGACCAACCTGTACCCCGGGAACCCGTCCCGCCCCCTCGGGTGGGGGGGGGAGGTGGCAGGGGCTGAGAAGGCGCCTGTGTGGCAGGGCCGGCTGGGGGCTGGGCGGGGCCGTGGGCGCCCGGCCACCCTGGGGGTGGAAGCCCGCCGTCCTCCCCACACCCTGCCCTCCCAGATGGGGGCTGCTCGGCGGACGGGGGTGCCGTGGGCTGACCGTTCGGGGATTAGGAGCAGCTCAGCAGGAAGCTGGCAGCCGCCACGCCTTCTGGGCGAGGCAGGGAGGGGTCGAGGGTGCCGGCTCCGGGAAGAGGCGGGGGAGAGGGGGACCGTGGGTGCCAGGCCACCCCGGCCTGCCTCAGGGGCGCATTCGGGGACGGGCGCCGTCCTCATGGGGAGAGAGGCGTGCCCTCCATCGGCTGGGGCCACGCAGGGGAGCCAGGCCCCCCCGGGCGCAGCCGTGTGACAGTTGTGTGCAGGTCCCTGGGCGGGGGGGGGAGGATCCTAGCCCCCGAGCAGTTTCACTCTTGCCCCCCGAGGGGCCACACACTCCTGTCTCTGGAGGGCGGAGCAGGGAGAAGAGGTGGCCCCCTGCTGGTGGCCTGCAGGGAGACGAGGATGCTTCCCTGGTCCCCGTGCCCGTGGAGCCGTCCCCAGGAGGGCAGTTGATGCCCGTCCAGACTGTGGCCGTGCCCGGGGGCGGGTGTGAGGTGTAGCTCTGCCCGTCTCCCCGGCCGGCCGAGACGTGGTTCGCCAGCGTCGGTCGAGAGCTCGGAGCCCCGTGGGCTAGCCCCGCTCCGCTCTGGAGGGCAGCCTGGAGCCGGGTTTGTGGAGGCTTCCCCGCACACCGAGGGCTCTGGATCCCAGAGGCGCCGCAGCCCGACCGTGTGTCCATCTGCCTCCAGGACGCCGCGGACGCCCTGCCCACAGGTGGCCCTCCTGGCCCCGCCCGGCTGCCTTGCGAATCCCCTTGAACCGAGCGCAGGGGGAGAGCCGGGCCATCCTTGGCTGTGACTCTGTTCTGCTTCCTCGAGTCGGATTGTCCCGCTCCATCCCGTGCCCGGAAGAGAGGCCTGCTCCCGCCTCGGTGGGGCCCCTCGCCCCTCGCCTTCCCTGCGGCGGGGGTGGGCCCTGCTCACGTCCGTCCAGCAGTCAGTCAGCAGACGCAGCCGCTGACGGCCGCTGGCCCGCTGGCACAGCTCCGGGGCTGGATTCGGGCCCCCTCCCACCCCCTGGCCCTCCTGCCCACCCCCTTGCGCAGCAGGAGCGGACTTGTTTGCTGTTCCCTGTCCTACCTGCTTGTCCATGCTGTGCTCTTCCCGGGCCCTTTGCCTTTATTTCCCCTTCGGACCCCTCCGCCGTTGACCCTGCCCCCGGGGGTCTGTCCCCACCTCCTGTGGGCTTCCTGCTTCCTGCTGCTGAGGGAGCGATGTCCATGCCTGGGGACCGAAGGGGGCACAGATTGCCTCAAGGTGGGTGCCTGGCACGGGGGGCTCCTGGGGGCTCCTGGGCCAGGGCCTCCCTTGCTCTCTGGCCGCGGCAGCGCAACGGGGGAGCCTTAGGGGGGGGCCCTGCCCCGGATGGCGGGTGGGCGGTGGCCCTTCGGTGTCGGAGGCCCGCTCCAGCCCTTGCAGCTGCGGTGTGGCCGCCCTCTTAGAGGCATTTGCCACGCTCCCCTGACGGCCGGCAGGGCCTCAGCCTCCTGGCCGTCACCCCTTCTCGGGCCCTCTGGTTCCCGGGAGGCGACACGACACTCCTGATTGATGACTGAGACCTCGGGCCCGGCCTGGACAGCAGCAGGGCTCTGGCCAAGACCCTCCTTGCGGTGGGCTTCCCTGTGTGGCCCGGCCAGAGCCCGAGACCCAGAGGCCTGTGGCCTGTAGGGTGCCAGGGCCCATTGGCCTACCTGGCCCCTAGGGTGAAGCTCAGCCTCACAGGGGGAGGACAGAGGGCCGGGCCGGGGTTTGGGGGTGCTCAGCGCCCTCCCTGGTCGGTGGGCACACTGGCCTCTGGGCTGGTGACTCGAGGAGGGTGTGGGCCCCGGCTCCGGGCCCTTCCCTGCACCGCTCCCCAGGGCCTGTGGGGTCTTTGGGATCGGGCTCCAGCCCTGCAGGGGCTACAGTTCCTGGCTCACCCGCCTGGGTGTGACCTACCCGGGGCCCTCCTGGGGGCCCCTTTGTGGCCCAGCGCCTGGCCGGCCCCCTCCCCGGTTCCCAGGCCCATCCTGCTGGCCGCCAGCATCAAGTCTGGACAGGTGTGGCTTGTGTGTTCAGGGCGGCCGCCTGTGGAGGGGCCGGAGGTGGCATGCCGGCCCTGTGAGTCACACGGAGCCTGGGAGCCAGGGCGGCGGGGGGCCCGGCTGTGGGCGGGCGTGACAGGGCACGCTGCCGGCCTGGCCCGGGGGACTGGGGGCCGGGGGCTGCCTGCGCCTCCTGGAGGAGCTGGGACGAGGCCCAGATCTGGGGTTGGGGTCTCTGAGACCCAGCCTCCCCTCCCTGGGCTGTGCGGCGGGGGGCGGGGCTCCTGCCTGCGGCCCAGGTCAGAGCCTCACACAGAGCAGACGCTGCCCAGGTGCCTGCCTTCCAGGTGGGCAGAGAACCTGCTGGCGGGGGAAGGAGGACGGGGAGGTGGGGAGGCAGATGGGCCCGGAGTCCAGGCCCCTGGCTCGGGTGGGTCGATGTCCCTAGATGTCCAGGGGGCAAGCATGGGAGTGGGCTCAGTTTGAAGGGGCGGATGCCGCCGTCCCAGGGCACCTCCAGGCCAGACCCCAGCCTTCCTGTGCCCGGGCCGTCCCGCTCCTGTCTGGCCGGGGATAACGCTGGCCACCGAGGCCCGCTGAATACCTGCAGACCCCTCCTGCCGGGTCTCGGGGATTAGAGGCCAGAGTACAGGCCTCTGCGGTGCTTCCGGGCCGCCCGTCTTGGGGTTCAGGGGGCTTAGAGCCGCAGGGGTTCCAGGGTCGCCAGCAGCCCCACCTCCTCCTGCGGGTCAGCACCCCGCTCTCCCGCGTGTGGCAGAGACAGCAGAGCCCCAGGAGTGGAGTGTGGAGGCCCTGCTGTGTGGCGTGGCCCCCATCGCGCAGGGCCGTCGGACAGAGCCAGGCCTGAGCCCGGCGGGGCCTCTTGTCGGATCTGTGACCCGGGCACCGTCGCGTGCCGCCTGAGCCTCAGCTGCTGCTTCTGCAAAGTGGGAGGGGGCTCCTGCCCTTGGGGGCCGGTGTGGGCACCGCTGCAGGGAAGGAGCGGCCTGCAGGCTGGGCTGGGGCACTGAGGGCCTGGCGGGGGTGGGGCGGCTGGAGCAGGGCAGAGGTTGCAGAGGCTTTGAAGAGGCAGGGTGCCTGGGGGCGGGGGGGCTGGTGTCCAGGATGACCGGGCCTGTCTGCAGACCTGCCGTCTGGGGCGGTGGGCTCGGACCTGAGCTAGCATCTACAGGGCTGGGGCTCTGTCCAGACCTTCCCACTCTGTCTAGCAGGTGTGAGGAGGGCTCCGTGGAGGAGGTGTCCCTGACAGGAAGACCCAGAGGGGATGACGGTGCTGCTCTGCGGGCCAGGGCTGGGGCTGAGAGGGGCCGATGGCCACGCCAACTGGAGGCACCCGGGGACGCTGGGCTGGCCCCAGAGCCCCTCTGAGAGAGGGAGGTGGGGCTGGCCTTGGTGAGCGTGATCGATAGGGGACCCCTGGGTGAATCCAGGGTTTTTCCAAGGTAACGGTCAGCAGCAGGGGTGGGGGCTCTGCTCAGGGGATCGAGGGGGTGGCTTCACGGCGGACTAGCCCCTGACTTCCTGGGCGTCCCTGCGGGCGCCTCCTGGGTGTAGGAAAACAGGAAGAATCAAGTGCCTCCCGGTCAGGGGCAGGGGGCTGCAGGTGGAGCCGAAAGCAGTCCTGGTGCGCCCTCCATGGGGAGCTCGTCGCCCCTGCCCCCAGGCCCGGCTGGCCTCAGCGGTGGCCCTTGGACTCTGTGCTGCCCCTCCGGCAGCCCCCGCCCCCCCCACCCCACCAGGATGTGAGCGAGAGGGAGGGGGCCGCTGGCTGAGCCAGGGGGCAGCGCCGGGGGCTTAACGTAGCCGCGTGGGCTGGCGCCTCCGCACACCCCCGGCGCCTGCTTGCTGTTCTCTCGTGCCGGCCTTGGGGAGGAAGGAAGCTGAGGTTTGGGTGGTGTGTGTGTGTGTGTGTTTGTTTTCGCCTGGGCTCCGGGGCTGCTGGCTAGGGCCCGGGCTCCGGCCTCCAGTGCCTTGACTTCGAGAGTGAGGCCTGGGGAAGGCAGGGGGGCCGCAGCGGGGCCGGGGGGTGGCGCTCCTGGGGGCCAGGAGGCAGTCACTGAGGCAGGTCCAGGACAGCTGGAGGGAGAGAGAGGCTGCCCCGGAGCCCGTCTGCCAGGGGAGACCCCTGGGCCAACATCGTGGGCGTTGCCGGACTGGCCAGGAGGCCCAGGAGCGGGGTCTGGACCAGGGCCCCTGTGCTTGGAAGGAACGGTAGGTCTCTGGGACGGAGAGGTGCTGGGGGCGAGGGGAGGGACCTTTCAGGCCACATGCTGACCCCTTTGTTACATCTGCGGGGAAGCTGGGGCTGGGAGAGGGGCAGCCCTGTGGCTCGTGGGAGGGGGGGGTGTGATCTGTGGTTTTTTTCTACTTTCTGTGGGGTAGACACTCCCGCCGGGGCCAGCTTGAAGCCACTGACCTGATGTCGCTGAACGCTGATCGGGAAGAGATGTGCGCGTGAGCTGCTTCGGCCCCCGCGGGTCCGCCCCCCGGGGCCCCCCCTTTTCTGCCCTCCCAGAGGCAGCGCCTAGCACGTGCTGGGTGTTCGCTAAATGTCTGAGCGCCTTCGGCTGGGCCTGCCCAGGGCAGGACCTGGTTGGTGAGACCCCCGGAGGGCGGGAGGCACCGGGCAGTGCCCAGCTCAGACCTGCGGGCCTCGGGGCCCACGTGGATGTGGCTCGTGTATGCACACGGAGACCGGGGTGGCAGGGGTTGGGGCATCTGAACACCCGGTCCTGCGAGGGGACCCCCGGTTGTCACCACACAGGGGGGTCACGTGCCCAGGTTGCGTCGTCACCCCTGAGGCCAGCCAGCTGGCGGGACAGGCCCAGTGTCTGGTCAGCCGGACTCTGTCTGAGGGCGCGGAGGCTGGGTCTTCCCGCCAGCGATGTGCCACGTCGTGGCGGCACAGGATGTGGCACCGTCCGGGCGTGGGGTGGTGTTGGGGGGGGGCCTGAGGCTGAGGGGGGCACGGTGGGCTGGGAGCCAGCTGCTGGCCAGGATGTGCCCTGGGCCCAGCAGTGGCGCTGCTGAGGCAGGATGAAGTCTCTGTTGACTCGAGAGGGGGCCCCGCCTGCCACCTGTGGGGCTGAGCACCTTCCCTGCCCTGGTGCGGTAGCGCTCAAGTGATGAGGCTTGTTGGGCTCAAGTGAATTGAGTCAGTGGGGCTAGGGCCCAGAGGACCGCACAGGCACCCCCCGACCCTGAACTGGGAGCACAGGCCCTCGGCCGCCTGGCCAGGCCCTCAGGCAGCCGAGGAGGAGCTGGGGGTCACGGCAGACCACCAGCTACAGCTGAGTGGGCGTGGCTTGCCTCTGTGACTGGGGCTGGGCTGTGATCCTCGCCTCAGGCCGGCCCTCGCCACGCCCCCGTCCATCCGGTGAGCTTAGCCAGGTGTGGTCCCGGGCCCTGAACCAGGCAAGCAGGCAGCCCGGAGCTGTGAAGAGGAGTGAATGAGGAATCCCGGCCAATACGGAGGAGGGCGGCAGCAGCCTCGGGGCTGTCTGGCCAGGGTCTTGCTAAAATCAGGCCTCCGCAGAGGCTCTTTGTGTCGTAACCGAGAAAACCACACGTGCACACGGCAGAAACCTGAGCCAAAGGACGTGGGAAAGGATGTCCCACCTCCCCCCCTGGACCCGCCGCTCTACCGTGTGACCCCTGGGGATTTCCCCCTTCATCCTTGAACCCCAAGCTTTAGTGGGTTCCAGCGAGTGTGGACCTTCATGGTCAGGGCGGGGTGGGTGGTGGGCCCCCCGGAGGGGAGGGACCTGCCCGGGTCCCACAGCAAGTTGGGTCTCAGGTGGAGAGCACAGTGCGAGCGGATGGGTGCATGATGGTGGGGTGCGCTGGAGACGCCTGGGGGGGGCAGGGGAGGGGGTTGCTGCTGCTGGGCCGGCAGCCTGGTCAGCGTGGGAGGGAGTCCCTGGCCCTTCTGTAGGAGTCCCGCTGGAGGAGCAAGGCCGCCTGGGCCTCGACCCTGCCCCACGGCCAGTGCCAGGCCCGGAGTGGGCAGCAGGGTTTCCATGTGGTCCGGTGAGGGCACCGCCTGCCTTCTGTCCAGGGCCGGCCTGGCCCCCAGCTGCCACAGAGCAGGCGGTGTGCGGCAGCGTGTGCGGCTCAGAGCTGCCCGGGCAGCCACAGCCCCCGCAGCCTGATGTGGACAGTGTTGGTTGGACCTTCGGCCTCTGGGGGGCAGGGGCTGAGGACCCCCCACTTGCCTGCCAGAGAACAGCAGGGCGGAAGGCCGTGTGATACAGCCCCCCTCACCCTCACTTCCACCGCCGGCCCTGGGCTGGGCTGCTGGCTGCTGGGCTACAAAAGGCATTCTGTGCCCCGGGAGAATGACCCCGTTGTGTGGCTGGAGGGTGGCCGGGGGCCACGAAGGCTTCCTTCCTCCCGTACTTCCTGCACACCCGCTCTGAGGCCGAGCCCCCACCTGGGGCTCGTCTAGGCCTGCCCAGGCCCTGCTTCCCGGGCTGGGGGGCTCCCAGCGGCTGTCGAGGCCCTGCTCTACCGCCACCGCTGCCCCTGCTCTGCCTGGTGCCCCCCCCCCCCCATCCCGTCTTGGACTCGGCCTTCGCCGTCGCCCTTCCTGCAGGGCTCTCGCTGCTGGCGCGTCAGGGCACAGGATGCACCTGTCGGAGAGCGGGGGGTGGAGGCGTGGTGGGGACCTGAGGGTGGCCGGGGGTCTGTGGCCCCCACGAGTGCTGCTGGGGCTTCTTCCAGCCCAGCTCCCCACCCCCGCCAGGCCCGCACACCTGGGTGAAGGAGCGTGCCTGGGCCTGCTGGCTGGCAGCCCGTCGGGCGGCCGTCGCGCCCCATCCCCGCACCTTCACGCCAGCCTGCAGCTGGGGACGTGAACTCCGGCCCGGGCCTCGCCCTCCCCGTCTCCCGGGCCCCTGGCTGGGCGAGGGTCCCACGCGCCGCATCATCTGAGGGCTGAGGCTGCTCTCGGGGGGAGGGAGCGAGGCTGGGCTTCCCGTTCTCCTCTAAGAAGCACTTGGCTCCGGCCAGCGGGAGCCGCCTGCGGTCACAGGTGTCTGGGTGAGGCTGGCGGAGGCCGGGCGGCCCTGGGAAAGGGGAACTCGGCTGTTCCGGCGGATTCCCAGCTGCCGGGCGGAGGCGCTGGCCCTCCCCGGCCTCCTTCCTCGCCGGCCTCCTGCTGCTTTTGCCCGTCCACCGCGCGGCGCCGCCGGAGGCCGTGGGGCCCTGAGCCGGCGGGGCCGCCCCCGTGGGGGGGGCCTCTCGCCCGCCCGGCCATGAGGCTGCGCCTTCTGGCCTCTCTTTCGGGAGGTGGCCTGGCCTGGCAGGCGGGAGACCTCAGGTGGCTGGCAGGTGAGGGCTGGGCTTGGGGGGGCGCTGGGGGCAGTATGGCCCGGGAGGCGCCAGGGTCTCGCCTGTAGGGCGTGGTGCCCGTGGTGGCCGTGCCGGGGCGGGGGGACGCGGGGGACAGGTGGGGAGAGCCGGGCCGGCGCTGGGTGTCTCCACAGAGCGTGCCTGTCGAAGCGCCAGTCGCGGCTGCCCAGCGCACGTGAGGTGCCCGGCTGTGCCCGGCGCGTCTGGCCGGTGTGCAGATTCTTGTCCCCGGCCTGAGGCCAGGGCTGCTGGGCTCTGACCTGCCCTGGGTGTCTGGGCCAACGGGTTTTTGGGTGCGGAAGGGGAAGGGGCCGGCTCTTTTCCTCTCCTTGCCTCGAGGCTCCCTGGAGGGCCTCCTGGGGTCTGGCACACCCCCTTTCCAGATGAGGAAACTGAGGCCGGGGATGGCGGGGACTTGTCCGGTTGGGGCCCACCCTCTTGGGTCTGGTGTGGGAAACGTCCGCTCTGGGAGCCACAGGCACCCTGCGATGAGGCCACGAGGGGCTTGGGCTGCCCGGAGCCGGCCCGGGATGGACAGGTGGCCCTGGATCCGGCTCGCCCCTGGGTCTTGGCTCCGGATCCCGTGGTGAGGGGTCTGTCAGGGAGGAGGCCCGCAGGGAGGCAGGAGGCTGGAATCCCAGCGGGTTCCAGTCTCCCCCATCGTGCTGATGGGGGGCCGACACCTCATCCCCCTCCTGGCCCGGCTCACGGGCCACTTCCGTCCGTTTGGTCACAAGGAGCTCCATTCCTTCGTGCCCACCCTGTGCCGGGACTCGTGTGGGTCACTCACTGGCCTTCACCGACGTCCCTAGGGGGATGTGCTCCCCTGTGCCCAGGTTCTGGGCGAAGCTGAGGCCCAGAGACGTGAAGTTACTTTCCCAGGGCCACACGGAGGTTCAGGGCGGGGCCTCCAGCAAGACGTGGCAGCCGGCCTGGGGGCCGGGACCACCTCACTCTTCGAGGCCTTTTAAAGCCTTTTTGTGGTTTGTGACCGTTCAGCCCCCCACGTCTCGGGTGCCTCGCCTGCCTCTCCCTGGAGGGGGCCATGGCCTGGCCTCCCTCACGCCGTGTGGAAGGTGTGGACGCCCGGCGAGGCTGCACTGGGCGGGGTCTCCGGGAACCCCCTGGGGTTGGAGTTGGGACCCAAAACGAGAGAAAGCTGCAGCCGCGGGCGCTGGGCTGTCTTGACGGGTGGGTGGGTGGGGGGGTGGGGGCGGTTGCCTGCCCCACCCTGCCCTTTGCAGGCCTTGCCCACCTTCCGCTCGGTCAGGGTTTCAGGGACGGGCACTCAGGGTGTGCTTGTGTCCTGGGGCCGGCCCTGGGCATCTCTGGGCTCGGGGTCCCCCCCATCCTCCCTGAGTGACCGCGAAGGCTCCCTCCAGGTCCGAGTCTCTGAGCCCGAGGTTCCTCACAGGCCCCGTCCTCCTGCGGCAAAGAGCTCTGCGGTGGCACGTGTTTTGGACCGGGGGGCTCTGCCTTCCTGTTCTGGAGGCGTCAGTGGGTGTCTGCGTCCACACCCCTCCGGCAGCTCTTCCTCGAGGGCAAGGGCTGGGCACCCCCCCCACCACCCCACGACAGGACCCTGGACAGGCCTCTGCAGCTCTTGGTTTTCGTTTCCATGTCTGTAAAGTGAGTGCAGGAAAGAGAACTTTCCAGGTCAGTTCGTCTCTTGACGTGACAGAACAGTTAAAATCGTCAAAAATTACGTTCATACAGAAAACGTCCCGGGCTGTTAGGCCAGGCTCTGTGCTCTTAGAGAGAGCGGGGAACGTGTTGACTTTTCTCCAGAGTTCTCAGCTGGAAGCTGCGTGTGTGTACGGGGGGCGCAGTTTGGTTGTTGCAACCGTGGGAGTGTGACGAGGGCTCATCGTGGGCATTTGGTGGCTGGGCTGGGCGTCCTAAGTGTCCTGCCGGGCACGCCGCCCGTCTCCCTGCAGGGGGTTGGGACCGTTATTCCGGCCACACGCAGGAGATGAGAGCAGGGTGTTTTGGGGTTTCTCTGTGTGGAACATGCATGCATCTACCTGGCTGCTGGATAATTGGTTGATTTTTTTTTTTTCTTTTTTCCCATTGTCTCTCACCTAGCATCTCTTGCTACCACTTTTCGCTTTTTCCAATTGTTCCTTCTCTGGGAAGTCACCCACAGAGGCATGTTAGCATAGTGGGTAACATGGAGTCAATAGGCTCAGGGCAAGGACGTCTTCTTGAGCCAAATGCATGAAGTGTTTTAGTTTCTGGAGTTGCTGTTTCGAACGCATTTGGCTTTCTTAGTATCCGGGGTCCTGCTGTGCCTGGATCTGCAGCCCTCCTGGGTCTGGGTAGGTGTGGGTGTTGCACTCAAGGCCTCTGACAGAGTGAGGTGGTACTTTACTGTCCTCTCTCTGACGATGCAGGCGCCAGCTGATCACTCGCGGGGCCGGGTGCTAAGGGCTCCTCGGATGTCCGGCGGACTTTATGTTCTCAGGAGGGCCTAAGCCCTGCTTCCCAGGCAGCTCTGTGGACTGCGTGTGGGTTTGGGGAATTGGGGTGGGTTTGGAGCTTTGGAAGGCATGGCTCTGGGTCCCCACTCCTCCTTGTCAGGTGCTGAGGGGTATCCCCCCTCCCTCTGGCAGCCATGAGAGCTGGAGGCTGCTGCCTGCCTAGGTGTGTCCCCCTCGGCCTTGGTGTCGCCCCATCCCTCTGAGCTGGGCCTCACTGAGCTCCAGCACCCCTGGGCACGGGTCTGGTCCCTGGGGCCCCTCAACGTGGCCCCGCCGCCGGGAGCGCGTGTCGGTCACCTGGCTGGTCGCGCGGTGGGCGGCCCCCAGCCCCCATCCTGCGTTCAGAACCGCACGTGGTTCGTAGTTGCTGGAAGCTGTCGGCAGATATATTCCCAAGGGCAGGAGCCGGCAGCGGAAACGTACTTTACCCAGGTTCCCTCCCCGCGTTGACCCTGATGGCCTTGGTCCCCCCCCCCGGGGGGTTGCTTGTGGTTGTTGGTGGAGCCAAGAGGGCCCGGAAGGGGCACTGAGGTGGGGGGGGGCGGGCTTTGGGGTTTGGGGGCTGTGACGGGGAGCCGTGGAAGGGTCTGGTGGTGACTGAGTGGACAGTGGCCATACCGCCAAGTGACCAGTGCAGGGAACGGCCGTGGGAAGAGCGCGCTGAGCCAGTGGCTGTGTCCCGGCCACAGCCAGGTCTGAGCTTGGCCACTCGAGGCTCTTGTCTGTACGGAGGGGCTGGTGGGTCACTCCCGGGGGGCGGTGCAGTGCGGACGGAGGTCACGGTCATCCGGGCCCAGGGAGAGACTTTCCGACTGTCAGTCTGTCCACCCCCTCCTGCCTGGAGGCCCTGTGGGTTGGGTGGCTGGGCTGGGTGCCTGCTGAGGCCCCATCTGGGTTCTCAGGGCACGGGGTCATGGGGCACGGATGCTGCCTGTTACACGTCCACCCTCGCGTCTGCGGGGTCAGCTGGCTTGTCCCCTCTGCCGCCGCAGCAGCCCCTGAAAGGCGCCTGTTGTGGGATGAGAAGGTTCTCGGCCTCCTGGCTGCTCCCCCCGCAAGGTGTGTCGGGAATGAGGCCTTAGTTCGGAGATCTGGGGACATGGTTCAGTGCTTTGTGAGGACGGGGGTGGAGGTTCTAGGGCCTCCTGGGCCTCCGTTTCCTGGTGCAGAGTGGAACCCACTCTCCTGTCCCTGCACTTGCTGGGGGCCTGGAGGTGGGGGTGAAGGGTAGACCCTGTCACACAGCAGGTCCCCAAGGGGTGGCTGAGTCACATGTCAGCTTGGGAACCAATCCTGCCAGGCCCGCGGGCCCCCACCTGAACCCGCACAGTGGGGACACGGCCCGAGGGGGTTCAGAGGCTGGTCCCCCCGCCCCCCCGCCGCGCCCCGCCCCACCCCCGGAGGCTGCCCTTTGAGGGAGGGGGCCTCTCCAGAGCAGGGAAGAGCCGGCGGGGCGTTGAGCAGGAGCGGGTGGGATTGGGGCTGCTGTGCTGGCCCGAGTGGGAGGTGCCCCCGCTGCCGCTGAGGTGGGGAAGCCCCGCTCCAGCGGGCGGATGTCCCGTTCTCGGTCTGTCTCATGGGTGAGGTCCTGTCTGCTGTCTGCAGAGCCCCTGCCACCTGTGCCTCCGCCCACGACGGTACCCGCCTGGCGGCCCGGCTGAGTCAGCGTGGTGTGGGTTAGCCTCTGCTCGGGGCAGGACGCTGAGGGGCCGGGCTCTCGGCACGCGGCGGCGGGGGTCTCCGAGAGCCTGCCGGGAGCCGCTCGGGAGCTGGGCTGGCGCCCTGCCCTCCGGGGTCTCCGGCTCGGCCCGGCCCCGCCCCGCCCGTTGCGCGGCCCTGGGCGGCCACACACCGGAGGTGCCAAGCATCCGCGCCCACATCCGAGAAGTGGCGAGATGCTCGGAGGGCTGTGGGAGGATTGGGGACGCCCCGGGGGAGGCCAGCCCACGCCGGGCCCGGAGGAGGGGGGCCCTGATCTCTCCCTGACCTCTCCACAGTACTGGGACAGGTTGACCGCCTGGCACGGTGCCCCCCGACTCCAGCACAGGTGGCTGGGGTGCCGGCGGACTTGGGCCTGAGTGTCTGCAAACATGTTCCCGACGCCGGCAGGGGCTGCGAGAAAGTTAGAGAGAAAAACAGCTGTAGCGGGGGTGGCAAGCACGGGCGTTCCACGACAGAGCCGGGCCGCGGGCCCCTGAGCCAGCCGGAGCGACGCAGCTCAAAATGAAACAAGCATCATTCTTTTCCTGTTGAAGAGAAACTGCCTCAGCCGGCCCACGGGCTCGGGGGCCCCCCTGCCACCCAGGCTGCCGTGGAGCAGGCGGGGTTTCATCAGGAATTCCCCCCCGCCCCTCGCCATCTGGGCCAGCGCCCTGGAGGTGCTGCGGACAGTTCAGGGGTGCTGCCTGGACGGGAGGCTGCGGCACCCGGGAGCCCCTGCCTGGCCCCGGAGAGGTGAGCGTGCTCCCGGCTCCCGTGCCCATAGACCCCACGGTGGGCGTGCCGCTGGCACCGGCTCCGGCCTGGAGCTCTGCCGGCCACCCAGGCTGGCTGCGGGAGCTTCTCTGTGAGAGTGAAGCTCGTTGGGGGCATCAGGGTGGAGAGCTGGGTCCTGGTCCCTGCCCGCCGGCTCCGGCTCCGGCCCTGGCTTGGGGAGCGCCCCTCGCTCCCTGAGCCCCTTCCTCCTCCGCAGGTGGGACGGAGCCATCCCCACGTCCCCAGGCTTTTCGGAGGCCCTGTGATCAAGGCTGGCTCGGGGCAGCCACACAGGGGCTGCCTGTTAGACTCTAGCTCTGTGTTCTGGAGGCTCTGATTTCCTTGTGGGGTCAGGGCGGGGGGTGGGGGGGTGTTCCCAAGCCCCGGGGCCGCCAGCAGGCCGTGGGTTTGGGGATCTCCATTTTGCAGAGGCCACGGCGCTAACGGCATCGCACGCAGGTCCGCTGCAGCTGGCTCCCCAGCTGCTCTGTGGCCCCGTCCCTCTTGTCCCTCCCCACTTTCTGTGCCTCCCCCTGGGGATTCCAGCAGGCCTGGGGGTTCGGCTTCTCCCCAGCCTGTCCCCCGGGCATCCTGCGTTAGGCCACTGAGCAGGAGGCATGGCCCCGTGGTCCGGCAGTAGATGGGGGTCGTCTGCCCGCCATGCCCAGGGGAGGGGACGGCCCCGCAGCGGTGCAGGCTGGCCTGCCGAGGGCCTCCAGCCACGCGGTTGGAAACCAGCTCTGGGGACTCTCTCTCTGTCCCTTGGCATCTTTCTGGGCGGGTGGCCCTGTGCCGCCTCCACCCGGCAGCCCTCCTATGGGGGTGGGGGGCTCCTTTCTGGAACCAGCTGGAGGGAGCGTTGCTGGATGGGGCTGAGCCGGGCACTGCCTGTCAACCGTGTTCTCCTGACTCCTTCCTTGGTGCCGGCTGGACCGGCCTTTCTCGCCTCTGGGACCCTGGGATGGGTGGGTGGTCCAGTCAGTGAGGCTGGCGAATCCTTGCTGTCCCCCAGCCGTCTCTGGGGTGGGGAGAGGGGGGGAAACCTCTCCGTAAAGTCAGATGCCTCGGAGTTCTCCTAAAAGGACCGGCCTCGTGTTTGGGGGCCCCACGTGGTGGCTCTGTGGCCTGCACCCTGGGGTGGCCACCCTGCTGGATGGATGGAGAAACAGCACCTGAGTGGGAGCCCGGCGCTGGGCTGGGTCTCCGAGTCACATTGGCTCAGCTCGGTCATTGCCAGTCCTGGCCCTGAACAACCCCCCCAGCCCCCGACCTTCCCAAGACCTCTGGGGACAGGACTGCCAGGGACTGGCTCTGCCTCTGGCCACCTGGCTTCTCCTGAAAAACCGGCCCTGCCCCGAGGTCCAGGAGGCCCTACGGTCACGGGGAAGGGGGCGGGGAAGGTGGGGAGTTGACGTTTCTGGAGCCAGCCTTCAGGGCATTTGTGTAGGGTGCAGGATGGAGCCAGGAGGGAGGTGTCCCAGCAGCAGGCCCTGGTCCCCGTTACCCTGAAGCCGTGAGCGGCTTCTTCCTGTAGCACCAGGCGCACGCGGCGTGGCCTGGCGAAGAGAGGCGTGACGCGGCCAGGGAGCCGGGCCAGAGGGGCAGGGCTCCGGAAGAGTCCGGCCCCGACCTCCTGGGGGTCCGGGCCAGGGTGTTCCCTGCACCCCCCAAGCCCCTCTCCCCGAGCGTGTTTCGGTAAGCTGCGGAGAGTTAGGTAGTGGACGCGGCTCTGGGACTCAGATCCCTCCTCTGTACCGTGGCGGTTGGAGCAGTGCTCGCCCCCAGGTTAAGCGTGCAGCTCAGCGCCTAGGGCGTCGCCACATAGCGCCCCCCCCTCGGACATCTGTCCAAGTGCCACTGGCCCGGTGGGGCGTGCTAGCGCCCACCGCAGGAATCGGGGGAGGGGAAAGTGGTGGAGAGACGTTGGTTGACTGTCGAGCTAGGCCTGGTGTGAGGGCTGTGGCCACAGCCCTCTTGGACCGTGAGCTTCTGGAGGTTGGGCACAGCCTCCTGCCAAGACCCTGGCCCTAGTGCCCCAGTGCGTTGGCGCCATTACCCCTCAGGTCTCTCCTGGACCTTTCAGGCCCAGGCACTGGCTGGCTGGCCACAGGGAGCCCCTCCTGGCCCCTGCTTTGCTCCTGGCCTCGCTCCCCACTTCCCTGACAGCGGCTGGGCCCCAGTCACGGTGCCCCCAGGCTGTACTAGTGTGCTGGGTGAGGGCGGCTGCCGCTGCAGCCCGTTCCTCCTCCCGCCCTCCCCAGCCCTGGCTGGCTCAGGACCCAGCCGTCAGAACCCCGAAACATTGTCACCTGTGGCAAAAGCCGTCCGGTGTCACCATGCGCCTCTTAGGGCTTCAGCCTTTTTTTTGCCTGTGCAGGGAGCGGGGCAAGGGGTCCCTCAGGTGGTGATGGTGATGGTGACGGTGACGGTGGTGGTGGAGCCTCTGACCACCGGGCCGGCAGCCCCCAGTCACTCTGGGCTCCCGAGCAGCCTTGAGGTTGGTGGAGGTGCGGTGACCGTCCCTCACCCAGCAGTGCCCTGCCTGTTCCTCGGCATCCACTCCGCCTGCCCCCTCCTCACCCCTTCCCCTCGGGCATCCCCGCCGGTGTCACGGAGGGCTGGGTAGGGCGGTGCCAGGAAGCGGTACTTGGGAGAGGCCAGCCCGTGCTCTCCATGCGGCCTGGGGGGTGGGGGGGTGGAACCCCTGTCTGGTGACCAGCGGGCGTCTGTGAGCAGTGGGGGGCGGGCTGAAGGAGATGCGTGTCTTGGTTCACTCTGCTCCCTCCTCGTCTCTCCTCTGGAGTCTGGGCAGGTCTGGGCCACCCGGGGCTCTGGTGTGGAGCTGGGACCTGAGTTCTGGAGGCGTCTGCAGGCCGACGGATTGCTGGGCCTGGGTGCCTTCTGGCCAGTTGGGGGCCTCTCCGTAGGGGCCCCTGAGGCTGCTGCCTGGTGGGCCCCCTATCCGACCCTGTTCTGAGGCCCCAGGCTCTTGGGGGAGGGCCGGAGGCAGGCGGGAGTTCCTCCTGATCAGGCGTAAGGGCGGAGCTGACCTGTGTCGTCCTCAGCGGGGGCTGAGATTTGGGGCTGGGGGCATTCGTTGGGGAAAGGGCAGGGTGACCCCAGAGGAGCTGAAATTTCAGGCCAGGCCACCTGAGCTGTAAACTGACACTGGGCCAGAGGCAGTGAGCTGGCCACGCCCCCTGGGATTGGAGGTGATAGGTCCACCCTCTGCAGGCACACGGCCTGTGCTGGAACCCTACCCTGCGAGGGCTCGTGGGGCCCCCTCCTGTGGGCTGTCACAGCAGCCTCTGCTGTCGGCTTACCCGTTTTACAGAAGGGGGACCTGAGTGGTGGGCGTTTCCCCACCAGGGCCGGCACACCCGTGTCGGGGGCACGTCTGTCCCCCACCCCCTGCCCCCCCAGTTCCTGAAGGCCCCTCACCCCGTGGAGCCTGTGGACGCCTCCTGCCCCAGCCACCCCGAGCTTCCCCCAAAACCCGACGCGCCGCCGTCACACCACA
This sequence comes from Kogia breviceps, assembly GCF_026419965.1. Classification (NCBI taxonomy): domain Eukaryota; kingdom Metazoa; phylum Chordata; class Mammalia; order Artiodactyla; family Physeteridae; genus Kogia; species Kogia breviceps. The sequence goes on from NC_081317.1 coordinate 2,736,930, forward strand.
GTCCCCACCGGGCTTCCACTTCTCCCTCCCCTGGGCGGCAGGGGCAGCAGCCCTTCCGGAAGGCGGGGTCTGGAGGCGGGCATCCCAGGGAGCTCCTGAGGGTCCGCCAGCCCCCCGCGGTGGGGTTTCGGTTCCGGGTGGGGGGCGGCTGCTTGTGCACGGTCCCGTCAGGGTCGGGTGCTGGTGCCCTCGGGGCTCCCCTCACCCCTTTGTGTCCCTCTCCCCTCCTGGCCCCCTCTCGCGCCTCCGTGCGGTCCTGCACGGCCCCCTCTGAAGTCCCCGCGCACCCCAGCCCCACGGGACTCTTCCCCGCGCTCCTTCGGTTGGACTGCGTGTCCCTCCCCGCCCTCGGCTGGGCTTCCTGCTTGGCTGGGCCCTCGAGCCCAGTCTGTGGCCCGCCCGGACCCTGCCCTGATCGGCCCTGTAGGTTCAGAAGGGCCGCGGAGGAGCCCCGAGCTCCCCTTTCCGAGAGTCGGGGGTTCCCTGGCTCCCGAAGAGGGGCTGGAGGTCCGGGGGGGCTCACCCCCGCCCCAGCCGGGCAGCCTCAGTGGGGTTGGTATTTCCTGCCACCTCCCCCGCCTTCCCAGGCTGCCTGGCAGAGACCAGAAAGGAGCTGGTGGGGGTTCCCCGGCTTCCTGCTGGGGGTTCCGGGGTGGAGGGGGGGCAGGAAGGTCCTGGTGGGCGTTCTGGAGGGAGCCCGTGCAGTTCAGGACTGTTGGCGGGGGGGCGGGGGTGGGAGGAATGTCCCTTCCCTCTCTCAGAGGGACCTCAGGGCCCACCTGGTTGGCCGCTCCTGAGTGGTGGCTGTAGCTTCTGCTTGCATACAGCTACGACGGGGAACTCACCACCTCGAGGAGCAGCCCGTGCCCTTGTCAGTTACCATGAGAGCATTCTTTATTGTAACTTTACTGAATGTCACTTTTCACGCCCATATACTCTGGGGGCCCAGGGCGTTACTGCTCTCCTGCTCTGGGCGCTGAGCATTCCAGGGCATTCCACCTCTGCTCCCTGGCTTCCCTATCTGGCCTCCAGGTATTTGCATCGTAGAGTCCGTTTTATGGCTTGAAACGCTTTTTGTGCCGAGAGAGATCTGTCCATCACCTCTTCCACGCAAGCCTTCCTGAACTGAATCTGGCAGCTCTTTGAAGTCCCTTTGCCTGTGTTGGGGCTGCCGGGATGTCACCCTGCCTGGATGGGGGCCTGTCTCTCTTTGGAGGTCCCCGTGAGCCCCCGGGCCATGGCCTCCTTCCCCGGAGCCCTGAGTCTCACGGATTGCCGCTGGTCCCCAGGGGCGTGGAGGGTGTACGTAGTGTGAGGTGCTGGGTTCAGGCCTGGCGAGGCCCGGGTTCTTGAGGGGGGAGAGAGTCGGCAGTTGGGTTTTGCCCCTCCCTCCGAGGCCCCGTGCGCCCCCTTGGATGGGGAGAGCTGGGTGTCAGCAGCTCCCAGGGTGGGGTCTGGGCCTGAGCCTGGCGTCCTGCAGCCCAGGATCAGATAAGCGTGTGGTGACCGCTGGTGACAAGTCCCCTGCGAGTCCAAAGTATGACTTCGAGAATAGCACCGTATCACATCTACTGTTTATCAGTGGGTGGGGACAGATAGTGGCCCGGAAAAGGCAGAGCCTGCGGTGCACGTGGAGGGCAGGGCGGGGCCTCTCTGTGAGCAGGGGGTGTTTAGGCATTTTTCCCTTTTCCTCCTAACGTTCCCTTCCTGGCCAGACTCCAGAAGACTCCAGAAAATACCCCCTACCCATTGTCACCCAGGCTCCGGGAAAGTGTCTGCTGTGGATGTTCTGTGTCAACAGGAAGGGCCCAGAGTGGGGGCCTGGGGGCAGCGGGGGTCGCTGAGGTGGGTCTTGGCCGGGGAGGCCCCTCCCAGGGCCTCATGGTACCTGGTTTGGAGCAGTTGCTTTCCACGTGACCCCCGGGGTGCAGAGCGTGGGGGCTGGGCTCAGGAACCAGGCCCCGACCTTTGCCTTTGGGACACGGGCCATGCGCAGAGGCTGGAGGCTGGTGCCCCTGCCCCTGGCCTCCCCCTTTTCACTGGAGGCCCCCCACCCCCTTGGACCCGGCTCCTCCTGTCTTGCCCAGTTGCCCTGCATCTCACTGATGCCCTCCTCACGGTTCCCAGACTTGAGGGGCTGCAGAAGCTCTGGGGTGCAGCCTGGCAGCTGTCAGTCTGAGGAGCCACTTCCCTCCCTCCTTCCGGCCAAAGCTTTCTCTTGCCTCTCCCACCCCTTCCTGCCGGGGAGCAGCAAACAAACAAATAAGCAAGCAGCTCAGGCCCCCATAGGCCCGGCGTGGACCTGGGGAGCCTCTTCTGCAGCTGTGTGAACGGGAAGCCCCGCTCCCCCCACCCCGCAGGTGTGGCCGGCCCGCAGCAGAGGCCCCGACAGGCTCTGGGCCCCCTGGCGCTCCTGGCTGCTCTCTGCCCCCGAAGGAGAGCAGCCCCCGAGAAGTCCCCCACCCCGTCCTCTCCAATTCAGAGCCCCCCAGTCCCCCCAGGACTTCCAGGTAGTGGGTGGAGGTGTGGAAGCTGTGAGAATCCCTGAGTGCTATCTCCCTCTTGGCCCCAGACCCCCATCTCATTCCCAGAGGCTGGGGAGAAAAGTGGGCTGCTCCCCTGGGGTGGCCAGGCCCTCAGGCTTCTGGACGCACTGCCGGGGTTGGGACCCCTGTCCCATCGAGAGCCCCAGAAGTTGCCCCCTGTGCTCTTCTGGTGGAGGTGTCTGCCAAACAGATGTTGTAATGTCCATCTTGCTTTCCTTGCCCTCCCCGCCTGAGGTCGGAGGCGTGCTTCTCGGGACTGAGTAAAGGGGAGGGGCCAGCGCTAGCCTGCATCCTGCAGAGTGGGCTTGGACGGGGACCAGCTAGCTGGCTCAGGGTTCCTCATGCAGGGGTGGTCAAAGGCCAGGTGAAATGGGCATTCCAGTTGTCCCAGGGGCCTGGTAGAAAGAACAGTGGCTGCTCGGCCTAGGGGCAGCTGCAGGTTTGGGGCCGTGTGCCTGGGTAACTTTTGCACCTTTCCTGTGCCCATTTCCTTGTCTGTCACAGGTGGCCGGACAGGGTCGCAAGCATTTCAGCGAGGTCAAGGGTGTGCAGCCAGACCTTGTGGACGCAGGGAGCTTAATGACTAATAGGGCTGGTTTGCAGTACCCATCTCCGCCAATAGGTGCCGCCATCTGGTTCTGGAATTTTACGCTCTTATCTTCGAGTTCAGTGAAATGGTTTATTCCTAGTTCTGTGAACGGCGACGGTTTCAGACAGATCAGATGAGGCTCTTTTGCTGGTGCAGTGGCAGGCAGGCCCCCACTCCCTGGCTGGGAATTCCAGGCCCCCTTCCCGTGCCCCTCCTCCCTCGGAGGGCAAGCAAGGGAGGAGGTGCCCAGCAGGATAGAAATGGGGAAGTGCTCCCAGAGAAGGGGTTCCCCAGGGTTGGCGGAGCCTCCCGTGTTCCACCCCACCCCACGGGCTGCCCACCGCCCAGCACCTCCATGGACAAGTTCACAAGGCCCTGGGGGAAGCTCGGCTCTGGCCGGAGTCGGGTCTGCCCAGCCCTGACTGTTGGTAGTGGTGTCCTGCAGCCTGTCCCCGAGACTCGGTTTGCGCCGGTGACCAAAGTGGGTGAGGAGACTGGGGGGCGGTGCACAAACAAGGCTTCTTCCTGCTCCAAACCTGGCGCTCGGGGAACGCTCGGGGCACGGCCGCTCCAAGGTTCAGGCAAGCGAAGTCCTCCTGCGGCTATTGGGTGGTGCAGGCGGGGCATGTCCCCCGACCTGGGGGTACGTGGACGGGGGCCGCCCGATCACACCCGTGGCCCCCTCGACTTCTCAGAAGCACGTGTGATCACTGCAGGCCCGGCGGGAAGGGCCTGAGAGGCCACTTTGCAGATGGGAAGACTGAGGCCCACCGAGGGGGCGTGGCTTGCTCAGGACACCCTGCCCGAGGCCGGACTGGACGAGCTGTGGCCTGCAGCTCTGACTCATGCTGCCTTGTTTGGGCCTTTCTGAGTTCCCCCTGTCTGCTCAGGCCCCAGGGCAGTGGATTCACCCCCTGAGAGCCTCCTTCCTGGGGAAGCTTCTTGTTGAGCCCTCAGGGTAGGGAGGGGAGGCCCAATTAGTGCCTGGTGGGGCTTTGAAATCCCTGGCATGAACGGCTGGTGTGCGGGAGGTCCCGGCGTCTCACTGCCACAGCCTCTTGGGGTTGCCGGGCCCGGTCTGCAGGCTTGGTGCACACCTGGGCCCCCTCCACCAGGCCTGCCTGGAAGCTCCCCTGCCCCAGGCCGCACGCCACCAGGCCTAGGCACACAGGAAGCTGTACTCTTTGGGGCCCCATGAGGTAGAGGGGCCTGGGGGCCTGTTATCTTGGCCACTGCTGCTGGGGTACCTGAGCAGGCCCAGGCTTTGTGCTGGGCCCGCCCTGCCGTGGGCAGCTGTAAGAACACAGGGCCTCAATTCCCCATCTGTGAAACGGGATAATAGGATTGCTGTGTGCCTCGTAACTCCATGCGTTCACCTCCACCGAGGACGTGCGCTGTGTCTGCTACATAGTGCGTGTTCCGAAAATGTCAGCCTTCGTCATTTTTGTTCTCCCCAGACTTTCCCCTTGACCCCCTGAGTAGATGGGCAGGGGGGCTGGCAGCTCCTGGCCACCAGGCATTCCAGGGGGACAGGCCTGGGGTGCTGAGGGTTCCGGGGGCAGCCGTCTGGCCTCCCGGCCCAGACAGGCCTCTGAGAGCAGCTGTCAGCCTGCTTTGCCTGCATCTGCCTGGGGCCCAGCCTGAACTTTAAAGTTGGGCCAGGTGGGGCTGGTGCCTTGGAGGGGAGCTCTGGGCATGCCTGGCCTGGCCTCGTGTTGCCGGGGAGCCTTAGGATCGCAGTGGGGGGGTCCTTGCCCTTCCACGGCCTGGTGTGGTCGCTGTGGCCTGAGGGGTAGTGGGCCAGTCGCTGTGGATTCCTGACTGGCCTCCTGTGGCTTCTTGTCTTGCAGACTTCTCCACCCAGGTGAACTCCTCTTCCCTCAACTCCCCCACGGGGCGCGGCTCCATGGCCGCCCCCTCGCTGCACCCCTCCCTGGGGCCCGGCATCAGCTCCTCGCTCGGCTCCCCGGGACAGCTGCACTCGCCCATCAGCACCCTGAGCTCCCCCATCAACGGCATGGGCCCGCCCTTCTCGGTCATCAGCTCCCCCATGGGCCCCCACTCCATGTCCGTGCCCACCACACCCACCCTGGGCTTCGGCACCGGCAGCCCCCAGGTAAGTGCGGGGGCGGGGCCCGGGCCAGAGGGGCGGGGCCTGGCTTTACCTGCACAGTCCTGTGGGCCCTGGGAGGCGGGGGCTGTCCCTTCTACCTTTCACCTCTGGAAACAGTGTCAGAGAGGCAGCCTTCGCCTGGGTTTGAGCTCAGGTCTGGCCGACTCCTGTGCCCGTGGCCCTCGGGGGTCAGCAACCAAGCTTCCTCGCCGGCCCTCTGTCCCAGCAAGGCGCCCTCCAGTGCAGTGGGGACCTGGCCCTAGGACTCGGAGCTCTGTAGGGTGGGGACTCCTAGGTCCTCAGGCTGAAGCTGCCTCCCTGGAGCCCCTTCGTCCCCTGGCCTGCCCTTCTTGTGCCCGGGCCCGGACCCTTCCCCACACGGGGTGTCTCGGTGCTCCCTGCCCGGACCCCCAGGCTCGGGCAGACGCCGCCTCCTCGGGGGGTGCCAGGCCAGAGTGCCACCGCGGCTTCAGCTCATCTGCCGGGCTTGGTGGTGTCTGTGGTCGTGTTTGCCCAGATGCTCCTCTGAACAGCCTGGCTTTCGGGGTTGGGTCCAGATCAGGAAGCTGCTGGCACCTGGCGGGCCTGACTCAGCCAGTTCTTGCCGTGGGGACCCCCGAGGCCTGGTCCACCCTCCCCTGGGCGCTTCTTGTCTGAATCCCTGCAGAGCTGTCCTGAGTGCCCGGGACCCCTGCTGGGCATCTCCTCTCCTGGCTCTGGTGGTTTCCTGGTGGATTTCTCGCTGGATGCCTGGGAGGTCTGCTGAATCCCAGGGGTCCTCCCTATTTCTGGGGCTCAAACTGTCCTTTTGGACGTTGGTGGGGCCCCCTTTGCTCTGAGCGTCGTTCAAGTCTGGGTGCAGCTGTCATCCCCGTAGAGGGAGGCCCCCTTAGAGGAGGGCCCCGTGGGGGAGAGCTCTGGGGGCTGTTTCCACGGGGTTGCAGGACAAGCGGCCAGAGAGGAGCTCGGGCGCGGGCTCCATGGCCCAGAGCTGCACAGCTAGTTGTGTCAGCGTGTCCCGTGGTCTCCCTGCTGCCCATGGCGCCACGCCGCCTGCAGGACAGCCCTCCCCTCCTCCATCGGCTGGGCCTGTCCAGAGCTGGTCTTGGTGTGGAGCATCTTGCTGGCTCTTCCAGGGCCACCTCGTCAGCCCCTCTGTGCCTGGAGGATGGGTGCAGAGGAGCTCGGGCCTCGGGTGGCGCCTCACGTCACCTGTTCTTCCAGAAGCAGGCAGGAGGCCGGAGATGTCGGCACCGGGGTCCTGGCTGCCTTCTGGGGCCTGGCCGGGCCTGGCCGTGCTCTTGTGAGCGTATGGCCGCCACGCCCTGACAGTGCTGCTCAGCGGGAGGGCACACGAGGGCTGGGCCTGCACCCTGTCCCCTGGGAGCCAGGACAGAGGCCGCACCTGCTGGCCCCCAGGGCCCTGTGAGGCTCCTCGCCTGCCCTGCACGCCCCGCGGGCCCGCGGGTGGAGTCTGGAGCAAGGGCTGTGCAGGGGCAGGGCCCGAGGGTGGCACTGATGCCCCCCCCAAGCCTTGGGGGAGCCTGGTGCCCCCTGGCACTGGTAGCCTGTCTGGGGGCGGGGGTGGGCGGTGCTGGGGGGTTGGTTTGGGGCCACGTCCCTCCTGTTCTCTGTTGTTCTCTGCACGCGGCCAGGTTCCTGGCCCACGGCGGGTGCTTGTTGAGCGCAGGTTGCTTGTGAGCGAGGGGCCGCAGGTCTCTTGAGGCTGGTGAGGGGATGAGGGCAGGAGAGGGGCTTAGGAGGGGGTGAGGGTTGGGGAGCAAACCCCGTGTGTCCCAGACGTTCACGGCTGGGCTGCCCTTCTGGTCAGCCGTCCGCCTGTTCCTCCGTAGGTCGATCAGGCCGCAGATCGTTTAGCCGTGGTCTGAGCTCCGTGCTCGGCCTCTGGCCGCCGTTCCTGGGGAGGCCTCAGTCCCCCCCGACCCCTGCCTCCACCCCTGCCCCCGTAACTCCTTCCCTGGGCTCCGAGTTCAGCTTCTAGGCTCCAGCAGTTTGTCTTGGAAACTTGGGGTTCCCCTGATGCATGGAAGTGTGGGTGGGGCTCGAGGGGGACATGCCCCCACCCCCTGCCTCGAAACCACAGCCACGAAGTCGTAGGGCCGGAACCAGGGAGGCTTTCTGACTTCTGCTGTTGTCAGGGAGGGCCTCCTCCTTGACCCCGCCCTGCAGGGAAATGGAAACGGTGCGGGGGTGGGTCTGGGCAGGGCCAGGCCGGACCTCAGGTACTGTTGCCGAGTTGCCCCGCCTCTCTCCCCTGGATCGGGGGCTCCGTCAGCCCAGGGCCCACGGAGCATTCCCCACCGCATCCCGGAGCCCGCCCGCAGGGCCTGGCACGTGTGGGCACCTCGGTCTCCTGGCCTCGCCAGCCTGGTGAGCCTCCCTGGAGCAGGACCTGCGTGGTCCCTGCCTGTCCTCGCCGTGGGCTCCCCGGCTGGGAGGCCTCTGTGATGGGCTTCCAGCGGGCCGCTGGGCCTCATAGGGTTTGCCAGTTGCCTTGATGGGCAGACAGAGGCCAGCGGGGCCAAGGGCCTGCCACCCCGTCCTGACTGTGGGCGGTGGGCCTTACCAGCACGGGCCGGGAGGGAAGAGCACGGTGGGCGTGGAAGAGGGGGGCGGCGAGGGGCGGGGAGGAGACCTGGGGGGCCCTGATGGAGCCGGGCGGTTGTTTCAGTAAGTCCTGGAGGCTCCGCGGGAACTGAAATACGTGCCAAGGATGTGAAAGGGGAGACGGGATGGGACCCCCATGCTGGGCACGCCACGGAGTCTTTGGTCTCCAGAAGGGGCTGTTGGTGCCCCGGGTCTCCTAGGACACGGGACGGAGTGCAGGAGGGGAGCCACCCCCATAGGTGGGGGAGCCTCTGAGCCCACGGTGGGTGGGTGGGTGTGCCTGGCGGAGCAAGGCACCCCGCGCTCTGTCCTGGGGGATGTGAACCAGTCCAAGGCCCACCAGCTTGGGGCTAGGGAGGGAGAAGAGCGACCCCTGTCCCCCTCAGCCTTGCCGTGGCGGCCGTGCCAGGACCCACCAGTTGAGGCAGAGAAGGGAAGGGGCGGCCCCAGGCCTGGGGTGAGGATGGGGCTACAAGCAGCCTACGTCTTCACACACGTGCAGGGTCTCCTAGGGCTCCCCAGAGCCTCTGGGCTGGCTGCCGTGCCCACGGGAAGGAAGCCTGAGCCCGGCAGGGCAGGGATGCCCTCAGCGTGTGGCCTGGGAGCCAGCTTGGCCATGATACGGACCCTGAGTGACGGCTCCATCCGTCCTGCCTGCAGCTGTTTCCCTGGTGCTGCGGGGCCTGCCTGTTTCCTTGGGGCGGGCGCCAGTCCCGAGGGCCTGCACGTGGGGGCCTGGGAGAGAGGAGAGGTGGCCCCTACCCGCCCGGCGTGGTTTGGGCAACCGCAGAAAGAGGAAACGCCCGCGTCCCTCTCCTCGGTGCCGCCTAGCGGATCCAGAGCTGCGTGGAGTCGCGGCCGGGCTCCCGCGGCCCGAGGGAGGCCTCGTGCCAGCCTCCAGCCTGCGCCCGCTGTGCCCACGCGCTCAGCGGCCCCTCAAGACCTGCCCCCGGCCCCTGCTGCTGACCCTCCAGTCCCGGCCGCACGGATTTCCTGCCCTTTTCCCAACAGTTCTTTGGTTTTCCCCACCTCCAGACGTCTGCTCCGGGGTTGCAGTGGGGGTGGGGGGGAGCCCTCTGCCTGGGACGCCGCCTTCCATCGTCCGCGGCCCAGCTGGCCTAGCCCAAGTGCTAGTGCAGAGGCTGCTGCGCCCCAGGCTGGCTTCCTGAGCTCTGCTGTGGGCGCTGCCCGTGAGTCGCTCCGTTATCCTAATGGCAGCCCTGGGACGGAGGCCACTCACGTCTTCTCCAGTTTTTACGCGAGGAGCGTCAGGCCCAGAGCGATTAGATAATTTCCCTGCAGTCACACAGGGAAGAGAGGAGGCAGAATCCCGCAGTAAGCTGTGGCCGTTCCCCCTACTACCGTGGGCGAGCTCTGCGGGCTGGGCAGGGCGTGTTCCTCGGGGCCTCGGGCGCCTGGCTGGATGCTCAGTGGATGGCCTGGTGGATCGGATCGCCGAGCGGCTCTGGGCCGGCCCGTCCCCTGGGGCCCTGGATGTCCCTCCTGCAGTGGGCAGGGAACCCCTCAGCGCTCGTGGCTCCCGGGGGCCTGAGCTCACACCTGCTCGGTCACTTAGCACCCATGGGCTCTCTGCTGGTCCCCTGAACTCCCTGAGCTGCTGTGTCCACTCTGGAAAGGGGAGGGCAGCTCTCCCTGCTCCCTAGGGGCTTTGCACGTGACCAAGTCCACGCACAGTGGCCCTTAGCAAACAGCCGGCGCCCCTGCTTAGTGGAGGCTCATCTGGGAGACGCTCCTGGAGGTCAGACCCTGCGGGGGTGGTCGGAGGTGTGGGGTGCGCGTTCTTGGGTGCAGTGGGGTCCTACGGATGCCCTCTCGCCCCACCTCCTGCGTCTTGACAGCCCCAGGTGGCCGGGGCTGGCCTCCCGGCCTCCTTGCAGCCGCCCCCACCCCCGAGTCCCGTGGGATTAAGTGACCTGACAGAACCACAGCCCACCCGAGCAGAAGAATCCAGACCTGTCCAGGGCTGGGAGAATCCCTGCGGGCGCCGGGGCTGGCCTGAAGCAGCCTTTGGGGTGGTCTGTGCTTTGAGCGCCCAGCCCGAGCAAGGCGGACGGGAGTAGGGGGTTGGGGGCCCCGGGGAAGGAAGGGAGTGAGGTTCCCTTGTGCAGGAGGGGCCCAGCCCGGGGCTACCAGGGGACAGCGTGGCAGCTGCTGTCCATCCAGAGACGTCGTAGGACCCGACTTCCGCCTTTGTCAGGGGTTTGCAGAAGTCGGGGTGCCGGGGGGCCGCCCAGCTGGCGTCCTGGCGCCTGTGGGGACCGGCTGGCGCGCGGGATGCGGCGGGAAGCACCTCGGGGCCCTTGGCGCTGATGGGAGAGCTGGGGTGGGCGCAGCGGAACCAAAACTGCTGTGTCACTGCAGCCGCGGCATCTGTTGCCAGGGTGACTGGTGAGTTTCCCACGCTTCTTCGTGGAGCGTGTCAGCATGGCGGGAGGGATGGAGGGGTGTGTGTGTGTGTGTGTGTGTGTGTGTGTGTGTGTGTGTGTGTGTAAGGGATGCTGTCTCCTCCCTCTCTCCTTGGGTCACACGATCCAGGACCCCTGCCCCGCCCGCCGAGGCCGGGGCAGCGTGGCCTGCTGGTGGACCCAGGCTCTCCTCCCTCCTTGCTGGGACCAGGCTTCAGTGCCCATCTGTGGGTTGGGAGTCCCCAGAGCGCCTGCCTCACCAGAGGGTCCCAGCGCTCTCGCTGTCCTGTCGGGGGAGCGCCCAGGAATGGCAGGCAGTTCTTATTTAGGAGGGCGAGGGACAGAGGGTGTGCGCGGGGGCCTTGCGGGTCCTCCTTCGAGCCTGGGGTCCTGCGGGAGGGTCGGGCCCTGAGGGCAGGACGGCTGAGTAAGAGGTGCCAGGTATCCATCCGGCCGGCGCTCGGCGGGGCTGGGCCCTGCCGCTCCGCGTGCCTTGGGGTGGGCAAGGCCCCTCTCTGAGCCTCAGTTTCTCTCTCTGTGAAGGGGGTGTGTGGCAGCATCTTTCTGGCCCAGCAGCAGGTGCCTAGCAGCAGCCTGCCAGGGCTGACCCCGGCTTCCCCCCCCCACTTCAGCTCAACTCACCCATGAACCCCGTCAGCAGCAGCGAGGACATCAAGCCCCCGCTGGGCCTCAACGGTGTCCTCAAAGTCCCGGCCCACCCCTCAGGGAACATGGCGTCCTTCACCAAGCACATCTGTGCTATCTGCGGGGACCGCTCCTCAGGTAAGCCGCCGAGGGCCCAGTGGGAGGGCAGGGCCCCCGGCCAACAAGGGGCTGCTCTGAGCTCCGAGCCGCTCACCCGGGACCTTCTAGTGTTTCCACGTCCCGGAGATGGTAAGCGGCGGGGTGGCCTCGAGGCTTCCAGAAACGAGGCAGCTGTGGTGGTGACGCTGGCACGGGGGCAGCAGGGCTGTGCCCCCTCTCTGGGCTGTGCCCTGGGTGAGGGGCCCCTCACATCCCACTCCCGAGCCCGGCAGCGCCGGGGGCAGGACGGCCGACCTCCTCGGGCCTCCGGCTCAGACGCGGAGACGGCGAGGAGCCCGGGCTCCGGGTCTCCCGCGCTCCCAGGCCGGCTCCCGTACCCCAGCGGGAAGAGCACCCCCTGCCCGTTGGCCGCAGGACGCTCACGGCCGCCCCGCCCCGCCCGCAGGCAAGCACTATGGGGTGTACAGCTGCGAGGGCTGCAAGGGCTTCTTCAAGCGGACGGTGCGCAAGGACCTGACCTACACCTGCCGGGACAACAAGGACTGCCTGATCGACAAGCGGCAGCGGAACCGGTGCCAGTACTGCCGCTACCAGAAGTGCCTGGCCATGGGCATGAAGCGCGAAGGTAGGTGGCGCCGGCCCTCTCCCTTCTCGGAGCACACTTGGCACTTTCGCGGAGCTCCTTTGCATACCTCTGGTGACGGGGTGCTCACTCCCTGCAGAGGCGGCGGCCGCTCTCTTGGCAGCACATCTCCAGGGGCCGTGAGCTCCCTCACCGGCTCTTGCCTGAGTACCTGCCGTGTGCTAGGCTCTGGGATTCCGGGAGAGACACTCTCGGTCCTGCCTGCTGGCGGCTCCCCGCCCCGTCGGGGACAGACGTTGGTCAGAGCCTCTTCAAGGTCATAGTGGGCCCGGCCGAGTGCCTGGGCTCTGGGAGAGGCAGAGGCAGAAGCACGGCGAGGGCCAAGGCTGGGGGTGGGAGACGCGGGCGCTGAATGAACGAGCCCGGGAAAGCGTGCGTGCGGGTCCTGGAGCCTTGTTTCCGCTGCTGGGTAGGCGACGGTCGAGGAGACCCGGGTCGGGGGCGGGCGGGGAACTCTGGGGGCCATCAGGACATTCCCAAGCCTGCTGGACGCCAGCTTGTCCTGGGCCGTGTGCTTCCTCCTACAGACCTGGCTGGGGTGCCTTGGTGACCCCAGGTCCTCCCAGTAGAGGAACTCTACTGGGAGTAGAGGAGGAGGAGGAGTAGTAGTAGTAGTGGTAGTAGTAGTAGCTGCGGGTCTCTCAGCCTTGGGTTGTGACAACGTTTATTAGGGGCGGGTGGGGGCGTGTAGCACGGAAGGCCGCTCCCCTGAGGTCGCTGAAATTGTCAAGCTGTCCAACCAGACCTGGGCCAGAGCCCAGGGTGGCTCCTCGTAGACCCTTGCCGTCCGTGGGCCTCGGTTTCCCCAGCGCAGGTTTGGTGGCTCCTGTATTCCGGGTGGCTTCTCAGTTTTGGTCTGCGTCCCTGCTTGAGTGTCTCGTGCCTGAGGCCTCGTGGGTTTAGGAGGTGCTGTCCGGGGTCCCTTCTCCGCTGCGGCTGTTCCCATGGTCCACGCGTGGCTTGTGTTTTTCCTTCCATCTCCTTCCCACCGGGTCCTGTCGGGGTCTTGGGCTGGCGTCTCACCACTGAGGACTGTCCTCTCGTGGGGACTGCGGTTTTCATCTCCTTTCGCTTGTTTATCTCGTCAGCCCCACTTGTTCTTGCTGAGAAACCGAAACTTCAGCTGGGCTGAGGTGTGGTCCTGCAGGATTTGCTCCTTGAGGCCGCGAGGCTGCCTGTGCAGTGCAGTGATGTGATGGGGGCTCGGTGGTAGCTGCTGGTGAGGGGCGGGGTGCCTCCTGCGCTTCAGCATGAGCGAGGGGCCGGCCTGAGCTCCGGGCCTTCCTGATCAGGGTACCTGTTCCATAGAGACCTTGGCCCACGTTTCTTTGTGTGGGTGGAGAAGCTGAGGCCCAGAGGGTCCAGGGCTTGTCCAAGATCACATGTCGGGCTGGAACCTGGGCCTCTGGCTTCCAGTGCAGATCTTATTCCTTTAGGCCATCAAGAGGGCAGAGGAAGCATGTGCCTGGCTGGGGGAGGCCTGTGCCCAGCCCCGGTTCCCCCGGCCACCTTTTGTAGTCAGGGTGGACTTCCTGGAGGTGGTGAGTGCAGCGTGGTTCCTGAAGGATGGAAACTTGGGCAGGGGGCAAGCGTGTGGTGGGCAGCAGATCAGTGTGCGTCCAGATGTGGAGCCTGGCCAGAGGGCCAGGTGCCAGTGTGCCGAGGGGAGGTGGGGCCCTGACATGCAGCTTGCGGCTCAGGGCTCCCTTGTGGGCACCGCAGTATAGAGGGAGATCACTCGCGTGCTGAGCTTGCCACGCCTGGTGCCTGGTACCATGCCGGGCGCCGGGCACACAGCAGCGAGCCGTGGGCATCCATCCATTGAAAGTGACCGTGAGACAGCCAGGCAGGGCCCCCCAGGTGTGATCAGTGCTGCCTTGGGGGAAGCCCAGGGGACTGTGGGAGCCCAGAGTAGGCCCCGGCCCAGCTGTGAACATCAGGCAAGGCTTGGGTGGGCACATGTCCAGCCGACACCAGAAGAGGGGAAGGGTGTCTGGCAGACGCGGCTGGCGGGGTCAGCGCGTGCCGAGGCCGAGAAACTCGGTGGATGTGGCGCGCTGTGGGGCCCCAGGGAGGGACCGTCCACGGGTCCCCAGGGCTCTCCCGTAACCGCGGACCCCCTCCTGAGGCCCCCTCAGCCTGTCCGCCCGTGAGCCTTGGGCAGACCCCAGCTGCCTGTTCCCCCAAGACCTGGGGGAGAGTGGATGACACCCGTCTCCCGTCCCAGTGGAGCTGCGGGCTCGGGGCTGGGGCGGCACCGGCTCTGACCCCTCCCCTGTGCTCACCGGGGGCTGTTAGGAGCGCCTGCTGCGTGCGGAGCCTCTTCGGGGACCCTGTCCTCGTCGCACACGTTCTCAGCCGTGGTGCTGTGACGCTGTTCCCACACCTCCCGGGTAGAGAAACGGGGTGCAGGGGGGAGGGGCGCTCGCGGAGGTCTCGGGGCCACACTGGCGCGGCTGGGCTGCCCCCGTCGGCCTGGGCCGGAGCCGCGCCGCCCGTCTCTCCGTGTGGCGCATAAATCTGGAGCGCTGGGCGCGATCCCGAGGCAGCGCGGCCCTCAAGACCAGATTTATGAGCCATTCGATAAATACCTGATCCCATCAGGACCGCCCCCTCCCCCTTGCCTCTTGCTGGATTTATAAGTCACAAGCAGACAGTCAAGACCCTCCTACACCGCCCTCTCATGCTCACGACACAACGTACAACTCCCCTCACTCACTGGCCCCGTGTGGCCCGCGAGCCCTGGGGCCACGGGAGGAGGCTCTGTCCTGGCGTGGGTGGCGGGCGCGTCGTGCTTCCCGTGCTTCCCGTCGCCTGTGGGGTCCGGCCCACTGCCTCGCTCTGGTGGCCCCGGCGCAGCCTCGGTGCCGGCCCTGCAGGGGGCTCGGTCCTGAGGCAGCCTCCTTCCTCTCTGCTGTCCTGGGACGACCCCCGCCAGGAGAGCTCCCCGGCGGTGGCAGGGCTGGTGGCAGCGTGAGTTGGGGCAGAGCGGGGCCCAGGGGGGTGGGGGCCCGGGGTGCCACCCCAGCCTTGGCCGGGCGCACGCAGGATGTGGCTTGTCCGCCCTCAGGGCCGGCCTGAGCCCTCCCAGGTGCCAGCCCCACACGGGCGCCCATGCCGACCGGCCTCGGTGCCGCCCGACCCCTGGGAGAAGCTTGTGATCACACCCCTGGTACAGGTGGGGCGCAGGCTTGGCGCTGGCCCCTGGACCGGCCGACCGCGGGGAGGGCCGACGGGCACCCTGCCCCCGCGCTGGTAACGAGGGACGCGGCGGGCCCACGGCGTCTCGTGTCGGGCCACGGCAGGGGCGTGCGCACACACGCAAACCCTGGGGGCCCGTTCCGCAGCATTCCGGGGTTGGTGGGGCCCAGGTGGGAGGTGCCCCGCGGGCCAGCCCTCCCCAGGCTGAGCCCGGGCCTGTCCGCTGGGCGTGCAGCTGCAGGGCTCAGGGCCTACGGGTGCTCCCGTCTGAGGGGGGAGACCTGACGGCAGCAGGCTGGAGGGTCACCCCGCTGCCCCGCCTCTGCTTCCTTCTTCCTCTCTGAGGAAGGCCTCTCCCCGTTTCCTTCCTGCGCCCCGTCCCCTGCCTCCGAGGGACTGGGCTGTGAAAACGGCAGCGCCTGAGGTGTGTGCACAGGGGGGCATGGCCCCCGCCTGCGGCTGCGGAGAGGCCCCCGCTGGTTCCCGTGCCTCCCTGTCCACGCGGGCGCGTGGCCTTGCCTCTCCGAGCCTCAGTTTCCTCGCGGTGCACGGGGGTGTCGGCAGGCTCCCCGAAGGGCCTGTTGGGGGGAACGTGGAGGGTGCCAGCCCCGCCCGTGCCTGGCGGGTGGTGAGGTCAGAGAGTGGGGGCTGCAGCGTGTGTGCACGTGGGTGAACCCGTATATGTTGCACGTGATCATTCTTGTGTGCAGGGCACTTGTCCTGGGTTGAGCCCCCTGAGGGAAGGAGGGATGTGTCCTCTGAGCTCGGGGGACATAACTCGCCCCGTGACCCCTGGCAGGGACATGCCCCTCCGGCCTTGAGAAGAGGCAGCCGGGTCAGAGCCCTTGGAGAAGTCCAGCCCTGCCTGCCCCGGGGGCCATACAGGGGATGGAGGAAGGGCCCGGCCGCTGGCGGTGCCAGAGCAAAGGAGGCGGTAGGCCTGTGGTCCGTCGCCCCCCGCCCCCAGACACCCCTCCCACCTCGCGGCTTCCTGCCTGGCCCCAGGAGCCGGAGGGCAGCAGTGGGCACTGTGTGGGTCCGGGGGAGGGGGTCCCACCCTGGCTGTGGGCTGCTGCTCCCCTGGACGTCCGGCAGCAGCTGTCTCCTGACGCCGGGGACCCGGCTTATGCTGGGCGTTAGTGCCCCTCCCAGGCGCGTGCTCGGCTGCTGGGGGAGGGTCGGCCCCGGGGGCTTTCCTGGGGATCCCCGGCGTGGGGGCCCGGCCTCCTCTGCCCTCCCGGCAGCGTCCCCTCCCCGTGCTGGCCCCTCTGCCCGTGGCTCGGGGCTGGGAGGATGACGAGGGCCTGTCTTGGCCGACGCCTCCCACCCGAGGCTTCGCGGTGCCAGCGGATGTAAGTCAAACACAGCTACAGACCTCTAAGAGGTGGTGGAGCTGGCAGAGCGTGATCCCCAGCCCCTCCCCCTGCCCCCCCCACCCTGTGTGTAAATAAAACAAAATATTTGCAACGATGTTGCTCAGAGCGGAGGGGCCCTTCCGGTTTCAGTGTTTCACTTGCTGATTAATTCCAGACACCCCCAGGCAGGAGGCAAGTGCTGAGGGATCCCCACCTGCCACCCTGTCCCGCCTGGAAGGGGAGGAGAGCCCCTTAACTGGGCGGCGTCATGGGGGCCTTGCGCGGGGGCGAAGCCGAGGGCGCCTCCTGTGGATCCAGCCTGGAGGCCGGTGCTGTCCTCGTCACTCTGGCTGGGGCAGCTGGGGCAGAGCAGCGTCTGATTCCGGAGCCTGGGGCTTTAAGCCGCCTGTTCTCCCGAGGGCTCAGCCGCACCCCTGTGCTGCTCCGGGCCTGTTTCCCCAACTGCTAAAACGTGCCTCTCAGCTGTGTCCCCGCTCTGAGGATTTAGGGTTCTGTTCAGAGGACAGACCCTGGGGGGACCCCCACCCTCAGGGTCTCAGGGGCACCGGCCTGCCAGGGTCCCGGGTTCCCACCACTCCGGATGCGGGCACAGATCAGCCTGTGTGGCTGCCGCCCACCGGGTCCACTCTTCTGGTTGTGACCCCGTCCCCTGTAGCAGACGGTGACGCGAGGAGGTGCCCTGCTCCGGCCCAGCATCCGCTGTGTCGGAAGAGGCCAGAGCCAGGCCGGCCAGCTTGAGCTCCCCGCCCAGCCCCACCGGCTGTCAGACTTTCCAGAAGGACCAGGCTTGCAGAAACTCTGACTCGAGGCCTCCCGCCTGGCTCCGGGGCCCGGCTGGTGGATCTGAAGCGTGGTCCGGCCCCGTGTCCGAGTCTCGCCACACGGACGGAAAGTCTGTCTCTCGCTCGAGTCAGCGTTTGCGTCTTGGAGAGCGCAGCCCCTGGCAGGGGCCATCCGTAAATAGCCATTTGTGGATGCGGGAAGGATGCAGGGCCGGCCCTCAGCGAGCCCCGCGGCCCGGGGTGGGTCTGAACGGTCGTTGGCGGTACCGGCGTGTCGGAGAGGGGTCCACGTGGACTGTGGCAGAGCTGTGGGTGGTGTTCCAGGAATGGCACGGGCCCGGGGGACCCCCAGGGAGCAACAGAGGGGAGCCCTCACACCCCCAGGCTTGGGGGAGGGAGCGGGGGCGGGCCGGCAGAGCCCCTAGAGCTGTGGCCTGAGGAGGAAGTGGCCGCTGAGAACCGTGGCCAGGCAGGGCGGGCACCAGAGCCAGGGACCCCCCTCCTCCCTCCTGCTGGTCCCCTGCATTTGCAAGACCCACCCGAGGCCAAGGGTGAGAGGGCCCGGGGTGAGGCAGCCCCGAGCTCGGGCCCCGGAGCTGGGCAGGGCAGGTGGGTCTCTCAAGAGGTACGTGGGGGTGGGCAGTCCCGTGACAGCGGCGTCTGCGGGGACAGGGCACTGTGTTTTGCCCGGTCCGGACTTCCCGCAGGGGAGGGTAGGCCTCGACTGAGGCCCAGAGGGGTGATGGCACGCACCCTCCCGGCCTCCGGAAGGCTCCGTGCTGGGGGCTGCGTGCAGGGCCTTCCCCTCGGTGGGGCTGGGAGCGTGTGACCGGGGTTTCACGGCAGCCCTCGGGAAGTCGCCTCGCACAAGCTCCTGCTCTGCCATGGGGTCTGCAGGGGCCCCAGGAAGCCTTGTGTGGGGTGGGGGCTGAGGAGGAGCTGGCCCTGGGAGTGTCGGGGGACGTCTGGACACCTGCTCTGGCTCAGCAGAGCAGGACCAAGGGAGGGCGGCCGGCGGCGGCGGTGGGGGCCCCGTCCTGGTGCTGCGGCCCTCGCTTAGTGGCATCTGGGGAGGCACAGGCCCAGTACGCCCAGGGGCTCCCCTGTGCTGGTGCTGTGTGGGCAGCCTCTCCTACCCCGCCCAGGCCTCCTTTCCCCGGGCCCAGGGCCCTTGGTGTCCCCAGCAGGGGAAGGGGGTGTGTGTGTGTGTGAGGGTCAGCACAGAGTGCTGCAGAAGCCCCCGGGAGCCTTCTTGGGTCTTTGTGGGGCTCTGGTTCAGCGTCGCCTTGGGCCTGCTGGGTGACCTCAGGGAGGTCTCGGCCCCTCTTGGGAAAGGGCGGCTTGAGCTGCATGGGCTGTGAAGTCGAGGGTCCGTGAACGCCCAGCCGTGGGGCGCCTGGTCGCCTCGGCCTTCCTCCCGCGTGGGTCTCCGCGGGGACGTGTGGGATGAACCGTCCCCTCTCCGCCTCCTCCCATCAGCTTCTCTCCCTGGGTTCCCAGAAACTAGGCTGCCCCGACTGCGGCATCTGCTCAGTCTCTGCCCTCGCGCTGGACCCCCCGCACCCACCTGGCTGTCCCGGGCTGTCCCGTCTCAAGCCTGGGTTTGACCCAGCTTGTGCTCTCCCCCAGCCCCTCTCCTCCCCGCAGCAGAAAGGGACCATCAGAGATCTGCGTCTCACTCACCCCATCCTTTTCCTGGGGCACATTGGACCTTGTTCTCGGCCACGCTCCCCACCGTTGCACCCCTTGTTCCGCTCTCTAGCTGACGTGAGAGGCCCTTTCATCAGCAACATTTCTGCTCTGGTTCTAGGCCTTGACACATGCTACCTCTCCTGCCTGAATCGCTCTCCCTATTTTTCCTGTTCCTCCCATTTCATTGTCACTTCTTCCGGGAAGCCTTCCTGGCTTTGCCTCAGTCCATAGCCCATCAAAGCCCTTCTCACTCCACGTTGGGATCCCTGTTGAACTGTCAGCTTCCTGAGAGCTGGGCCCCATCTGCCCTGGCCCTGGGAGGGTCCTGGTGTGACCAACAGGTGAACGAATTAATGAGAGGCAGTGTGTTCTGGTCTCAGAGCGCACAGCCTCCGGGAGGCCAGGCTTGGGGCAGAGAGGAGGGGGCCGCAGTCGGGCCGGCTCTGAGCAGCATCCTTCTCCCCGGCCCCGGCCAGCTTGTGGGCGTGCTGCTCGGGCCCTGGCGGCGGAGGGGCTGCCGCGGGAGCTGCGGGCTGACTGGCAGCCTCCCCGTGCCTCAGCTGTGCAGGAGGAGCGGCAGCGGGGCAAGGACCGGGCTGAGAACGAGGTGGAGTCCACGAGCAGCGCCAACGAGGACATGCCCGTGGAGAAGATCCTGGAGGCCGAGCTGGCCGTCGAGCCCAAGACCGAGACGTACGTGGAGGCAAACGTGGGGCTGAACCCCAGCTCGGTGAGTGCGCACCCGCCCTGCTCTGGGGACCGTGGCCCCGGGCGCGCTCCTGGGAGGGAGACCCCCTCTGTAATGTCCCCAGTCGGGTGGGTGAGGTTTTGGTTGTTTGGCTCAAAGCCCAGGACTTTATGGTAACCTTCAGGCTCCGTGTTGTCTCCGGCCCATCTTCCAGCCGGGTTTCAGGGGTTCTGTGTCTGCCCCAGGTCGGCAGGCAGCGTTCGGTCCAGACTTCATCTGCGTATCCCGTGTGTGGTCAGGGTGGGACCACAGCCCTGTGGCCTGGCCCGAGGTCGCCCTAGCCTTGCTCCCTCCGTTCTGTCCCTGGCTCACAGTGGCCCCGACGGCACCGGACACACCTGCCCGGCTCCCGGCCCCAACCCCAGGGCCTTTGCACGTGCTGCTCCCTCTCTTCCTCCTCAGGCTTCAGCCTCAGAGAGGTGTCACTTCCTCGCGGAGCCCCTTTCCCTCTTGACCCACCCCCTGGTGCCCCTGTTCTGTGGGCTCAGAGCTCCTGACGTTACTCCTCACGGCCCCTAGCACACGGGGGCCACACCGCGGCGTGTGCGGTGGGTTAATTCTCCATCCTTGCCATCAGGCTGTTCCACAGGACCCGACCCTGCCCTGCCCGTAGGTGCTCTCACGTGGCCCCCGTCCCCAGCCCCATCTCCGAGTGTGCGGGTCCCGTCCCGTGTGTGTGGGGGGTCGGAGGCCGCCCTGCTGCCCCGCACTCTGTGATGCCCCAGGACCGCGGCCCCTCTGGGACACCCGCTTCGGCCGCGTGCCAGGGAAGGCGGGCCCTCTCCTGGGCGTGCCGCGCCTCCTAGAATGGCTCCCCGGGGCTGTGATCCTCAGCGGTCGGTCTGGTCTGTGGTCCGGCCCGACCCTACGCCCTGTCTCCGGTCCCGGTGCGGGGTGGGGCGGCTGCGAGGGCTTCACGACTGAGTCGAAACCCCGAAAAAGAAGTCAGGGGATCAAGCAAGGCCTGCCAGCTTTTGATTTTGTCACGTAAGGACGCTATTTGGAAGAAAACAAATCTGCCCTCTTCTCCACGAATTTAGAGCAGGCGGAGGGGGGGCGGGGTCTAGGGGACAGGCGGGCGGGCTGGCCGGGCAGAGGGTCTGCCCTCGTGCTGCAGCTTGCGCTGGGCTGGCCTGGGTCCCCCTCCGGGGACGGCTCGTTAGGCCCCTTCTCTCGACACCAGCGACACCTCTCTGCCCTGGGGCAGCCTCGGGCCTCTGCCTGGGGACCCCGCTGTCACCTCCTAGGACAGGGAAGGTCCCGCCCTCTCAGGCTCGGGCTGGAACTCCAGAAACTACAGTTGAATGGGGTCTGTCTGGTCTCTGAGTGGGAATCCCGGCTCGGCACGTTAAGCACTTGCTGGAGGCCACCCTGCGGGACGGAGCAGGGCAGAGCTGGAGCCCCCTCCCCCAGGGGAGCCCCCCCAGGCCTAGTCCTGCACCTAGTGTGCAGGCGAACTTGGCCCCCAGCTCTAGGCGTGACTTCGTGCTCACCTGCAAGGCCCCGGCCTGCCCGGGAGTGGCTCAGGGTGACAGCCTGTGCCCCGGGCCTGCTTTGGGCCCCTTGAGGGCTCGGAGGGGGCCGTTGGCCAGCGGCCAGGGAGAAGGCCCGACCCCTGGGCCTCTCCTCGGGTCTTCCCCCTGCGTGGCTCCCCCATGCCCCCCCCCACCATCAGGCTTGTGCTCTCACCTCGAGGGGCTGCCCTGTGGCATGGAAGGGCAAGGAGCAAGGTCCCCGGGGAGCGGAGCCTGGCCGCAGCGGCTCCGGCGAGCACCTGGCCCTGGCCTCTGGCACGCTGGCTGCTGGCTGTCTCGCTCGTGTGAGCCGGGACCCCGTGCGGGCCAGGCTCTGCCCGTGGCTGCTGCTGTCCGTCAGACGGGATGGGGCGGGCGTTGCCCACAGGGTGTCCTGGGTGCAGGGTGTCCGGGGCCCCAGCGAGTGTGTGGACTTCTGGTTGACGCTCCTGGGAGGTTTGTTGGGGAGCAGGTGGAGGAGGGGACGCCGCGTAGGCTGGGGGCTGGCCCCCCGCGGGTGACAACGGGGGCGTCCAGGGGCTGGCGCCTGTCTACGCCTTCCCCCTGAGGCCCGCGGACCAACCGGCCACGCTCCCCGGCTGCTGCCTCTCCCCGAGGTCCCAGGTCCCATTTCTGCACGCCTGGCTCTGTCCACCATGGTGGCCTCGGTGCCAGGTTGTCGCCGGGCCTCCCACGAGAGCCCTCAGCAGGCCCTTCGCGGGGCCGGCTTGTTTAGGCTGCGTCACCGGAGGGCGGATGGTTTCTGTTGGGGGAGGGCTCTTCCGAGGGGGCCTCCCCCGTGTGGCCATCATGGTTTCTGGAGTGAGGGGTTTCCACATCCCGTGCACGGGCCTCGGTTCCCCCGCACCCCCCGGGCCCAGAGGGTTCTCCACCCGAGCGCCACAGGCTGGAGCCAGAAGCAGCAGGGTGCCGCCGAGGCCGCCCAGGTTTCCCCGTCTCTGAGAATGACCGGGGGCATCCCCTTCTGGCTAGAGCTTCCTGGAGGGGCCTCCGATGCACCCTCTCTGTGTGCCGCCTCCGAGTCTGGTAGGAAGGAGCAACACCGGAGGGGCTGGCACCCACCCCCGAGTCTGGTCTGTGACACGGGGTCACCCGGCCCCAGACCCCAGGGCTGCCGTGGGGACTGAGTGGGCGGAGCACGGTGACCTTTCTGTGGCTGCCAGGACAAGGGACCACAAACCGAGTGCCTAAGACAGCACACATTTTAGGATCTTACGCTTCTCGCGGTGGGAAGTCTGAGCTCAGCGTCCCTGGGCCAGGTCAGGGCATCGGCGGGGCTGTGGCCCTTCTCGGGGAGAAGCCGCTGCCCGGCCCGGCCCTGCTCCGGGGTCGCCCGCGTTCCTGGGCTCCCGGCCCTTCCTCCGGCTTCGGGGCCGGCACGTCTTCCCTCCTCGACCTCGGCCTCCGTCCTCACGCCTTCTCTGCGCTCTGACCTCCTGCCCCCTCCGGTAGGGACCCCCGTGACAGCCCTGGGCCCACCCACTGCTTCCAGGGTAACCTCCCGTCTCAAAACCCTTATCTCGGCCGCGTCTGCAGAGTTCCCTTTGTCGGGTAAGGGGGCACGTTAGCCGGTTCTGAGGTATAGGACGTGGGTGTCACTGGGGGCGTTACTCAGCCGCCACCGCCGGGTAAGGCGTGTGGCGGGGCCTGGTCTGGGGCCGCGTTCTCTGCTCGGTGCTCACCGCGGTGCCCCTTCCCCCAGCCCAATGACCCCGTCACCAACATCTGCCAAGCGGCCGACAAGCAGCTCTTCACCCTGGTGGAGTGGGCCAAGCGGATCCCGCACTTCTCCGAGCTGCCCCTGGACGACCAGGTCATCCTGCTGCGGGCAGGTGAGTGGCCGGGCCTGGTGGGGGCTGGGCAGGCGTGGGCAGGAGAGGGGCGGGGGCTTTGGAGCCCCGCGGGTGGGACGCGGCCTTCCTCCTGCTGTGTGAGGCCGCAGGGGAAGGGGCACGGGCCGGGGCTCCTGCTCCAGCACTGCCCACCCCGGCCTGGGGTCTCCTCCCCTCCCTCGAAAGGACGGATTCAGTCTGGGGTCTCTCCTAGTGGCCTTCGGAGGGGTGAAGGGCCGTCTGGGGGACCTGTGGAGAGGGAGGGGTGAGCATGTCCAGCAAGGGCTGCCCTTGGGGGCCTGTGTGTTCTGCCTTCTCCCCCCGCTGAGGCCGCAGCCCCTTTCCCGGGCTGGGCTTGCGATGCGCGAAGCTGATGCGAAAGCAGCTCGCTCGGTGCTCGGCACACACCCCGCTGGCCGAACAGGTTGTGAGGGAGATCCTGGGACCCGGGGGCGGGCGGTGGTGGTGGGGGGGATGGGAGAGGCAGCTTTGGAGCCCCCGCGAGGCAGCCGCCCGCCCTCCAGGCCGTTCTCTCATCTGGGACGTGGGTGGGCCTG
Source organism: Kogia breviceps (assembly GCF_026419965.1). Lineage (NCBI taxonomy): Eukaryota > Metazoa > Chordata > Mammalia > Artiodactyla > Physeteridae > Kogia > Kogia breviceps. Next base: position 2,760,363 of record NC_081317.1, read on the forward strand.
ACGGCCGTGCCGCATGAAGGCCGCTGGGACACCGGGGGTCCTTGGCGCAAAGCTCCTGCCAGAGAGACAGTAGGGACGGGCCAGCTGGGAGGAGCTGGGCGGGAGCCCCGCCCCGCCGGTCCGTACGTGTGCACTGGGCCCTGCGTGCTCCGGGCCTGTGGTCGGGAGCCGCAGGAGCATAGGGCCAGCCCGGCGCCTGCCGGGCCCACTCTCGGGGCAGGAGGACAGGTGGCAGAGCCGGGTCAGAGGTAGGAAGGGGCTGGGCGGGCCTCAGTGGGGGATGGGAGAGACGCCAAGTGGTCGCAGAGTGTGGCAGGGTAGGGCAGGCTCTGGGGGGCTGGTCCTGCCCCTCACAGAGCTCCGGTCCTTGGCCGTGGGGTTTGGCCAGCGGGGTGTCCCTCCGCGCTGAGCCTGGGGGCGGAGGGAGCCCGCGCTTAGAGGAGTCTTCACCCTGGGGCACAAAACCCAACAACCAGAGCCGTCGCCAGGCCCGCAGGGTGTTGGGAGAGTCTGGGACCAGGGCTTGGAGGGGATTCTGATTCGCTGACCAGGCAGCCCCCTCCTCGCCCCGGGCCTCAATTTTCCTCTGTATAAAATGGGGCCAGTGCTTGCTTTTGTAGGGTTGACTCAGGATTAAACGGGATGATTCTTGTGATAGTGGCAGCCACCAGCCCAGGACCGTCCGGGCACTCGGGAGTGGTGGCTGTGACGGTCACTAGCGACAGTCTTGCGGGGTGATTCCTGCTGTTCGGTTTATAGGGTCATCGAAACACTTGCTCACAGGATCGGAAATTTCCATCCCTCTCTGTAGCCCTCGCACCTACTCGGTGTGCGCCGGGGCCTCATGTAGAGGGAGCGGCGAGTTGGCCTTTGGCTCTAAACACACCTTGTCTCAGCTCAGTAATTTACTGTTTTGTGGCATCCACAAAATGCCAGTCTCTGGCAGTTTGCCGTGGGGGCCAGACTGGCGGCAGCTGCTCCGTGGCACAAGTGTCTGGCGCTTGCAGCGAGAGACTTCCCTGGCACCCTAGTTTGGGAGCCTGGGTTAAACCACGCTCCGGGACGTGCTGTGTGCAGGACTTCTCAGGGCCTTTACTGCACGCGCTGTAGAGGCATTTCCCAAATGTCAGTGCTTGGGAACTTCCTTCCTGTGGAATGCTCGTGGGCTCGGGGTTTCTTGGAGCCCACTTTGGGAACCGCGGCTTGGGAGGGTGAGAGCTGCCTCGGGGGTGGGGGCCCAACGGGGGTCGGGGGCGGGGCGGCCCGGGGGTCCGGAGACAGCAGTGACCTTGTGCTCTCCCCGCCGCAGGCTGGAACGAGCTGCTCATCGCCTCCTTCTCCCACCGCTCCATAGCCGTGAAGGACGGCATCCTCCTGGCCACCGGGCTGCACGTCCACCGCAATAGCGCCCACAGCGCAGGGGTGGGCGCCATCTTTGACAGGTGGGGGCCCAGCCCACGGCCGTGACCTGCTTGGCCTTTGTCCTGTTCACGAAGGTTATACTTGCGGAGGAGATACAGAGAAGTGCGAGGACTAAGATTAAAATCCCTCCGGGGATACCCAGCAGCCGCCGCTGACGTTTTTGGTTTCCTTTTCTCCAAATATGTTTTAAAGTCCTGCCCGTGGGAAGGAAAGCTGCCCTATTTTTCATGCAAAGGTAGATTGGGCCGTAGATACCGTTCCGTGGTGCTGTAGTGTCGGAGGCGGCGGAGACTCTTCCGAGCCGAGACTAAAGCATCGCAGCGCCTGTGAGCCGGCGCGCACCCTGTCCCTGGGTGCCCGGCTGCATCTCAGTGCTGCTTCTGGCGTGTCCCCGGTGGAGACACCGCTCTCTGCCCCTCGGCCAGTGCTGGGCGGTGGGCAGGGGCTCCATTCACGTGCCTCCAGAACCGTGGCCCACCTGTGCTGCACCAGGCGGGGCGGACGGGAGCTGCTCTTTCCTGTCTCTGGGCCTTGCCTAAGAGCCCAGAGGACCTGGGGACCTGGGTGTCAGCTCAGCCAGCCGGAGGGGGAAGGGCTGGGGAGGGGCATCCCAGGGTCCCTCGGGTGGGGGCCGCGGCACAGGAGTGGTGAGTGGGAAGGAGCGGGTGGCGGGGGGTGGGGGGTGGGGATGGTGGTGGGAGGGGTCCCAGGCGAGCCCCCGACTACAGGAGCCTTGAAGTCAGAAGCGGGCAGCAGAAGCCCCTACTGTAGCCCCCTGGGGATAAATGTGGGAGCCGTGCTGCCCCGTGGGACAGCTCAGGTAGAACAGAGCAGTACCACGTACCTGTGGGCAGGCACTGGTTTAGACAGCGCAGGGATGTGTCTTTGCCACAGGACGTTTCAGGGCCTTTGACGAGCTCACGTACAGAAGTGCCACCAAAAGGGGCTGTGGAGTGCGGGGTTTGTTGCCCGCAGACGGCTTCCTTGGCGAGCACGTCCCTCTGGGGGGATGTTTAGAAGTGCAGCCCCAGTCACGCACCCAGCTGACGGTTCTGTGGGTCCAGCTGCTAGAGAGGTGACGGTGATGGGAATGTCATGAGTGGCTGGTGACGGGAAGTGGAACGGAGCCTCCGCTCCTCCGGCTGCAAGGAAGGAGCCAGGAAGCCGGGAGCTGGGGAAATGCCTTCCCGCGGGCGGACTCAAGGGAGTGGCAGGAATGCGTCGCTCAGGCCTCGGCCCCAGGCCGCCCTGTCTGCTCTGCAGCCCCGTGGGGGGCGTGTGGCAGTGGGCTTTGCCCCGGACGGACGTGCGTGCGGGGGCCTTGGCTCTCCCCGGCTGTCACGAGGCTCCTCTTTCGTCTCTGGCCCCCCAGGATAAAATCCCATTCGCAGACCTTCTGGAGGAAGAGGCGTGGAGCCCCCGGGGCGGGATGGGACAGGCTGGGTGTGGGGACTGTTACGCCCTGTCTGAGCAGCTCCCCCGGTCTCCTGGCTCTTCTCAGCTGCCCTCCGGCCCACACCGGGCTTGCCAAGCCCTTTGGGTTTTTCTGGCAGGCCCTGTGAGGGGCGCGGTCTGACCCGGACGTCGGCATCTGCCTGCTTCCCCCCCGCAGGGTGCTGACGGAGCTGGTGTCCAAGATGCGGGACATGCAGATGGACAAGACGGAGCTGGGCTGCCTGCGCGCCATCGTCCTCTTCAATCCCGGTACTGCCTGCCCGCCGCTTGACCTGCTGCCCGGGCCCGGGTGTCAGCCCGCCAGGGGGACTGACGTCCCCGGCTCTCACCCCAGCCTCGCTGCGCGTTGGCGCTGCAGCGGCGGCGACCTGCCCCTTCTCGAGCCTCGGTGTCTCTCTTACGACGGGGGCACAGCCATGCCACCTTCTTCCCAAGCCCCTTGCGAAGGTCGCACGAGGCTGGCGCCGCCGAGCTCATCCTCTGTGGTTTGGTGAGGCCTCTGGCCGGGCCTTTGGGCGCTGTGTGCAAAGTGAGGCCCCACCCGCACCGGCATCCTGGGCTCCAGAGGAGGCGGCCTCTTCGCGCGCTTCTGCTGGCGAAGTTCTGGAGCCCGGACGTTTTGGGGGTGGGCGGGGACAGCGGGGGCAGGTTTGGGGCTGCTGAGGGCTTCTAGGGGGAGGTGCAGGGAGCTGACCAGGTGGTGGGAGGATGGGGCGGCCCTAGGGGTTCCCGGGCCCTGACTCCCTGCCCTCCATCAGCTCCAGTGCTGAGGGCCGGGCTGGGCTGGAGATGGAGTCCGCCCGTGGGGACACAGCCCGTTGTTGCCGGGGACGTGTGTTCCCCAGGTTTGCGCTCGAGCCCGTGACCCTGCCAGCGTGGGAGGCTGAGCCACGTGTCTCGGCCCTGCCTGGCGGGATCCCCCTGGAAGTCGTGCGTGGCTTGGCTCCTGGCACTGGTTCGCCTGTTGGGGACCAGGCGTGGGGTCGCTGGGGACAGAAGGGAGGTGTCCAGAGCTGGTAGAGCCCCAGGGCCTGGGGGAGCCCAGTTGCAGAGGAGCCTGGCATGTTCCCAAGGTGCCCAGGACCCCAGGCCACCATGGCATCCACACTGGGCCACAGCGCTCCTGCTGGGACATCAGACAGCCAGGGCAGGGCCGGTGTGGGACCCCCTGGTCTGGGACTCCCAGGCCAACCGACAGCAGTCCTGTTGTTCCATGGCCGAGCCCCCAGAGGCTGCGTCCGCTTCAGACCAGCAGCAGGGAGGCTCTAGCCTCTGCCCCCTGAGCCACTAGGACGGACCACGCCTGGCTGGGGCCAGACTCAGGGCTGTGTGAGCCCAAAAATCCAGATGCCCAGCGGTGGCTGCTGTCCGGGGGCAGTGGGGAGAGAGAGAGAGAGAGGCTCGTCCAATGTCAGCTTGCTGGGTAACCTCAGGACATGAAGAAGCGCAGGGGGCTTATTAGCAAAGCTTTGCCCGGCCATGGCGGGGGCGGGGGTGTCTCAGTACCTCAGAGAGGCCTGTGACAGCTCACCAAGATGAGCCGGGGCGGCCCGTGCTTCTCAGCCTCGCCCCTGGGCCCTGGGGGTTTTGGCGACCCTGGTCCCAGGTGTCTCCATCCACAGGCAGAGCCTTCCAGACTGGGCTCCTGCCGCCAGGGTCCCAGGGCTCAGGATGGCTTCAGGGCCCCCCATAGTGTGGGTCTGGCTGTTTCAGGTAGAAGGGGCTGAGACCCAACGCAGCAGAGGCCTCTGGAGTCAACCCGGTTGCCATGGTAACCAGGAGCCGTCTGGGGGCAGGCCCATCCCACTTTACAGATGGGGCAGCTGAATGGCAGGAGGTCAGGGGACTGGCCCAAGGTCAAGTGGCCAGCAAGCCGCAGGGCCAGGGCTCGAGCGCAGGGCAGCCTCGTCTGAGTGGGGGCTCTGAGTCCCTGGGGCAGGTTCCCTGGGCAGGGCTCTTACCTGCGGCCCCTGCTCCCTCACAGACTCCAAGGGGCTCTCAAACCCGGCCGAGGTGGAGGCGCTTCGCGAGAAGGTCTACGCGTCCCTGGAGGCGTACTGCAAACACAAGTACCCCGAGCAGCCAGGAAGGTGAGCCTCGGCCCAGCCTCTGCCCAGATGGACCTCGGGGTCTCTTTGCAGACACCCTGCCCGGGGCAGGACCCCGCCACCAGCCCTTCAGGCACTCTTGTGAATTAGAAGGCGACACCCTGCCTTCATCCAGGGCAGTGGGTGACTGAGGTGCTCTCCGGGCCTCAGCGGGCACGCTCTCACGCTTTCTTGTAGCCCCACCAAAAAGATGGGCCCAGTGCGGGTACACAGTAGGTGCTTGTCACCGTGAAGCACGTAAACGAAGTCAGCGCTTTCCTCCGCCTGCCTAAGGGAACCGCTAGAGGCAGGGGCCTGGCGTGCTCACCCCTGGCAGGGAAGGACGCCAGCACGTAGTAGGTGGTTTATAATTGTATGCAGAGTAGATGGCCGTGGTCTGCAGACCTGCCCGTCTCTCCTGGCCGACTGTGGGTCCCGGAAGGGCTGGAACTGTCTCCTCTCTGGGTCTACAGTGCCGGGCACGCCGTGGGTGTCCAGGAGAAGGGGAAGCATCAGTGGCTTCACGGCGTTCCAAATCTGTTGTCCTGATTCCACCCCCTCCCTCTGCCGCTGGCCTCCCCGCCGACTGGCGCACACGGGCCACACAGGGTTAACTGTCTTGCTCGGCCTCATCTGGTTTGGTTTAGAGTGAAACTTCCCGGAGGAGGAGGATGAGAGGAGGGGTGGCCGGCCCGCCTGTTTTTCCTGGCTTCCCGCCCTAGCCCATCTCGCCAGCTCAGCAGAAAACAGCTCGTTCTCTGGCCCTGTTCCAGCCTCTAAGCTGCGTTTCTGCCTTTAAAACGCGGGTAGTGTTGCAGCCAAGCACGGGGCTTTTCCCCCTGAAATACAGACACTGTTAATAATTAATGAGGCCCTGGGGCCCCTGGAGGGGCATGTGGAGAGACCAGGCAGCACGTGGGGTGGGGACGGCGTGGGGGGCAGATGTGGATGTCCCTGGACGGGCATGTGGCCCCATCCCCCGCCCGCCCCCCCCCCCCCAGGCAACTGTCCTTGGCAGCAGGACCACGAAGCCTGGCGTCCCTTTTCCAAGAGGCTCCCAAAGGCTTCCCCCGTCCCTCCCCCACCCAGCGTCCTCCCCAGAAACTCCCCAGGGGGTGGGCACGGCCCGAGGAGCCTCCTTCCCTCCCACCCGCCGTGTCTGGGCATCAGGTGCCTCTGGCCGAGTTCTTTCTGGGGTAGGTGGGCGCCGGCGTGGGGCCCCCTGGAGGCTGGTCCTTGCTGAGGAGGGCTTGCTGATGCTCAGACCTGCTCCCAGCTCAGGAGCAGCGTCACCTTTGGCGTCCCTGCAGCCAGAGGCATTGCTGGTGCTCAGATCCCTTCTCGTAGCCCTTCTTCCTGCTTAAAATCCTACTGTGGCGCCCTCTTGCACTGGAGAAAGCTCACGTGTTGTAACTTCCCCACGAAGCCCCGTTCAGCCTGCCCCAGCCCGGCCACTGTCTCGCCACTGGACCTTCATCCTGGATCTCCACCCTGGGGGGGTCTCCTGCCGTGGCAGCCTCGGGGATGGGGCAGTGAGCCTGGTCCCTTCCCCAGGGGGCCGCCGGGCACCAGGGCGGAGGGTGGGAGGGAGGGCCCGCCCGGCCCTCACGCGGCTCCTGTCCCGCAGGTTTGCCAAGCTGCTGCTTCGTCTGCCGGCCCTGCGCTCCATCGGCCTCAAGTGCCTGGAACACCTCTTTTTCTTCAAGCTCATCGGGGACACGCCCATCGACACCTTCCTCATGGAGATGCTGGAAGCCCCGCACCAAATGACTTAGGCCCGTGGCCCGTCCTTCGCACCCGCTGGTCCGGCCGCCCCGGCCGGCTGCCAGCTGCTCTTCTCAGCCGAGCCTGTCCCGCCCCTCCTCTGCCTGGCTGTTTGGACTTGGGGGCGTGGCCTGTCACTGCTAAGCCTGAGATGTGCTGCCACCCTCCTTATTTTTTCAGTACTACTCGACCGGACCGGGCTAGTGGCCATGCTGGGGTGGCAGCCGGAGTGGCAGGAACTGGTGTGAGCCCCGGGGGAGCCCGGGCGGCTCACGGGGTCTCAGGCCCCCGCCCCCGGAGCTACAGCGGTCAGAGGGTGGCTCTGTTCCGTCACTGTTTTGTTGTCGCGAGGTCCTCTGTTTGCAGGGATCTCTCTGCCTCCTGTGTGTGCTGGCAACCTGCCAGCCCGGCCTCACCCACCATCGGGAGGAGAGGACAGGTGGGGGGATTGGCATGTCATTGCAGAAGACCCCACCTGCCCCCTGGGAAGACGGGAGGGGCTCTGGGGCAAGCAGCCTTGTCTCCCCTCAGAATGAAGGGTGAGCAACCCCTGTTTCCAAAGATAACTTTCAACTTTGTCCCCGAGCCAATCAGAACAGAAGCTGACCTCTGTGCAGGGTTTTGGGGCCACCTCAAGGCTGCAGGGACTGGAGTCACCTGCCCACCCCACCCCACCCCACCTCGTTTCTCTCTTTGCATCGTCCTGGTCTCAGCTTCTTGTCCCACGTGGTCCTGTCCATCCCTGGGTAGCCAACCCCCCCCCCCCCCGCCACCAGCTAAATCTTCCAGTCTGTGCCCAGGGCCAAGGCTGACCCCAGTCCCCAGTCCCCAGTCCTGGAGGGCTAGCCTGGTCTCTGGCCCTCCTGGAAGCACTGGGGGGCCATGCCGACCTGGGCTCTGCTGACCTCTCAAGGGCAGAGGTCACCACCAAGGAGGCCCATAGGGACGGGAGGAGAGGAGAGTCACTTTCCGCAGAGGGTCCTCGGGCAGCTGTGCACGTTGAAGGAGGGACTTGTGGGCACATGGCTCGGGGGAGGGGGCAGATGGTCCATTCTGGAGCGCTCTGGGTAGAGAGGCCCCTTCGCTGGCTGTTCTGTCCAGAGGACTCTTGGGGTCAGGGGCCGTTGAGTGCCGGCACCCTTGGGCCGGGGCTGGATGCCCCTCGGGGACAGCCAGCCCGGCTGTTGTCTTGGCCGGATGACGGAGCCCTTTGTGGGAGCTCCATCAACACCTGCTCCGGGTGAGGGCACCCCACCCAGCCCTGCACCCGCCCCTCAACCTTTCACCCAACCCAGGCAGGCAGGCCCTCTGCCCCTGGGGTGGGGGCGGGGGGCGGGGTCTCTCAGGTTGAACTGGCCTCTTTTGCACTGTAATGCTCTCCCTTTGGTCTGAGTACTCTGTATTTTCATGCTTCGTACTCCTGTGAACCCAGCATTTGTCAGTCGGGGAGGGGCCTGAACCGGGCGGGGGGGGGGTGCCGGGGGTAGGGGTTGGGGAGGAGTCCTGTCTTCTCAGACCATGAGGGGATGCTCTGCGACGCCTGTCTTCTTCCCCGCTGCTGCTGCCCTCCAGGGAGGCCCCAGAGCGGGGGGTGGGCGTGGGGGCTGTGGATGCCCTCCCCCCAGGGCTGGAAGGGGAGATGTGGGCCTCCAGGCCTCTAGGGAGGAGGGGGTCCATTCTTTGCCCTCCCGAGTCTGGCCCGAGCTAAGTGTGAGGCACCTGGGCAGAGGGTGTGGAAGGCTCCACAAACACGCCCTTTCTCTGGCACCCCACCCCGCCCTTAACGTGGTGGCCCAGGCGAGGCGTCCCCTGCCTCACAGGCACCCCCAGCCCCGTCCACCATCTGAGGCAGAGACGGGGCGAGCCCACGCCTGCCTAGCTGCCCCTCTTCCCAGACTCTCCCTGCGAGTCTCCTGGCAGCCTTTGCGGGCCTGCTCGTGTCAGGCAGGGGGACGCCGGCACCCTCGGGGGCCTCCCTCTGGGACCCCCTCCCCCTGGGAATGTCGGCCGACCCCCGGCCCACCACCCTGGTGCCTTCTGCAGCCAGATGCACCCTGTCCGCGCCCGGCCCCCTCCCGCTCCCCTGGACCCCTCGGGAACGTGGGGGCTCCAGTGGGGAAGACCCAGGATGGGGCGCCTTGCTGGGGGGTCGGCCTCGTGGGCCGGCTGCCCATAAAGCACTGAGGTCCCCAGGCCACCCCCTCCCAAAGCCAGAGGCTCCCTGGCCCCTCGCCGCTCCGCCTTCCCGCGGCCCCGCCGGCACGGCAGCATCTCGGGCCCTTGGGGCTGCCCTGTCGTCTTCTCCTCGGTCCGCTGTCACCGATGGTGTCATGCAGTGCTGTTTGTTTGAAAGATGATGGTGGGGAAACGGCACGTCACTCAGTAGAGAGGTAGGATTTTTATTTAACCAGACCTTCAGTAGTATCACCAGTCTGGTTCAACTAAGGTGATTTTTTGTAATTATTATTATTATTATTATTATTATTTTGGTGGGACAATCTTTAATTTTCTAAAGATAGCACTAACATCAGCTCATTAGCCATCCTGTGCCCGTCCCCGCCTGCTGGACGCTTCCGGCACGTCCCCTCCCTGCTTGGACATCAGACGGGCCTCCCGAGGCCAAGGAGCGAAGACGACCACGCCCCGGGCTTGGAAGGTGTTGGCAAAGCCAGACTCCGGCTCGTCCCCCGTCAGGCGTCTCCTTGGAAGCTGGCCTGCCCGGGGACGTCCGCCCAGATGGCTCCCGGGTCAGCCCCTGGCCCGCTCGTCCCCTGGGGGGGAAGACGGCGCCACACCCTCGGTGTTCCGGAAGGATTCGGGCTGGCAGGCCGGTGGCCAGTGCTGGAGACCATGCCGAGCTTCCTCCTCCGTGGGGGCCCCTGGGGGGGCCCGGCCGGAACGTGCAGCCAGTGGGTAATCAGCTGATGTTGTCCCCGTCACGGAATTCGGTCCCTGCCCACGCAGGTGTGTGGTGTACGACGTACATGCTGTACAGAGACCCTGTGTGCACAGACCTGCTTTTGCCATCCGCGCACATGTCTACCAGTTACCAGCGTTTTCTGTTTATTTTTAATCAAGACTTTCCTCCCCCCCCCCGCCCCCGTTTTCCTACAAATTTGCTTCATGTAAGCAAGTACGTAAGGACCCCTCCTTTGGTGAAATCCGGGTTCGAATGAATATCTCGTGGCAAGGAGATGCATCTATTTTAAGATGCTTTGGAGCAAACAGGTTTAGCCGTTCCCAGTCCTTAGAATGCCTTAAAGCCGGGATGCGTAGCTCACACTTAGAGAGGATGACAGATACATACAGTGAAAAGAGATGTCTAAAGCATCGGGAAAGGTAGAAAAAAAATCTATTTTTGTACAAATGTAATTTTATCCCTCGTGTATACTTGGAGGATGTGGCGGGGAGGGGGGACTTGTTTTGTTTCTGCTTCTAGAGATTGAGGTGAAAGCTTTCTGAGTCAACGTCGGCACGCCAGATGGGGCGGAGGAGGGCTCTCGGGACGGGGCACGGGCTGCAGACGAAACCGCTGCACATAGATGTTTTCTTTCTGGGGCAGGAAGGTGGGCCTGAAACCTTCAAGGGTTGTCTTCCCCTTTCGAGTAATTTTTAAGCCTTGCTCTGTTCTGTCCCTGTTGCCAGCTGGCCTTCCCGAGACTCTTGACTGTGAAATTCCTTCCCCACGTGACTGTTCTTGAAAACTTCGCGGCCGCAGGCGCCGGGGATTCACGAACAATGGTGTTAGAATTGTGGACAAGAGAAACTCAAAGCCAAACGTGAGAGGAGAAACAAACAAAACATGAGTGTTTAAAAATACATCCCCATTCAGTTTGCCTTTGTGCTGGTGGGGTTTTCCTGTCGGTCTGGAAGTCAGCCACGCCGGGGGCTTCCGGCCGCCCTGGACGGGGAGGGCCTGCCGGCCTCGCCCTGACCTGGGCTGGGTCCACACCAGGTGCCCCAGCTGCGCCCCGCACGGCGGTGTTGGCCTGTCCAGGATGGTGGGACTGCGCCCTAGGCCCCCCGGGCCCTTTCTCCTCCTGGGTCCGCTCCGGATCACAGAGGTCCCGAGGGCCTGCCTCTGGGTCTGGGCCCCGTCCAGAGGCCTCCCGAGAGCGCTGCCCTCAGCGTCCGAGGGGCCGGGCGTGGGCTGAGCCCAGCCCCGGTGTCCACACTGGCTTGAAGGGGCGGGAGGTTCACACACGGCCACGGATGAGTGACGTCATCGAACTGCGCCCATTGAGTGAGCAGGTAGCGCCACCCCTTCCGCCGCGACTCGTCCCCGTGCTGTCTGGGAGCTGGGCTGGGCCCGGCCGCAGGTTGGTGCTGGTCCCTGAACCCTCCGGTGCACCTCCAGCCAGCAGGCACCCTCCAGGGAGCCCCGGGGTGGCCCGGAGCGCTGGGAACCTTGAGGGCCAGAGTCCCGCCTGCTGGCACCGGACACATGGTACCGAGGGCAAAGGTGGCTCCTGGCAGGAGGGCGTGACTCACCACGAGGCCTGTGGCCCGAGAGGCAGGGGCTCCCCTGGTGACCCCCCAGATGTGCTCGTGCACATACAGTATATATGGTGACACGTGCATTCACACACATACAAGCGCTCGTACACACGTGCACACACCACCTCACGGAAACTCAAAGGCTCCCGTCCCTACCAGGGCTGCAGGCCGTGCCGGCGGGACTCCGGAAGCGCAGGGCACTGAGGCCTCGCCGCCCAGACCCGCTGCCAGGTCTGCTGCTGCTTGGGAGGGCCTCCCCAGAGCCAGGGAGTGGCCTTGCCCACCAGAGCTCCGCCTGGGCCTCCTGGAAGGGGCCAGTACAGGGAGAGGCCTCCCATGGCCTCCGGGCCTTGCTGGGACCGGCCCACTCTGGTTTCCTGTCATAAAAGCTCAAATAATACCAGCCGAGGGGGCCTCATCTTGGTCTGAAAAGTGGGTCAGCCCTGGGGGGCCTGGAGAATGGGAGGGTTGCCACCCACTGAGCGCCCGTTGCCCTGCCTTCCGCATGCCCAGGCCCACTGGCTACCCTGGCCCAGCAGCTCTGGGCCCGGCCTCCACGGACGGATCCTGCAGGGGTGTCTTGGGCAGGGTGCGGGGGCACAGGTGTAAAAGTGGGCCCCGAGGAGGGATGGACGGCTCCAATGGCTGCAGGTGAGGAGGGGCCGCCGGGGTCTTGGGAGAAGAGCGGGGAGCTGAGGGCTCCTCGCAGGCTGTGAGGCCGAGCAGGGCAGTGAGCGAGATGAGCCATCCAGGCCCAGCATCCCGCCAGCGTTGTCCAGGACAGAGGCCCCAGGGAGCGCACATGGGGTGACGTTGCTCCGGAGAGCAGCAAAGGAGCCCGTAGGCGGGGGGGGGGCGGCGAGGGCTCCGACCCCCGGCTACTTGAGGTGAGCTGGGCCCCTGGCGAGCCTCCAGTCAAGCGGAGACCCAGGCTGCCTACGGGCATTGCTTAGCAACCTGGCTTCTGGCCTCTCTGCTGCCTCCAGTTGCCATGGTGACTCCTGCCCAGGGCGGTCCCCCTGGACCAGAGATGCTGGGCTTGATAAGTTTATCACCAGCAGGATCAGGTGGTGACAGGATGAGTCAGCAGGGCTTGGGGGTTGTAACCTGAGAGGTGAGATTTGGGTGGGGGCGTTTTCCGATGGAACCGTGCTGAGCTCCCCTGGATAACAGGTTCTGGGCTGGGTGCCGGAGCCCAGCGCCATCAGCAAGCAGGCAGTGTGATTGGAGAAAGGGCATGTGTGGGAAATGGGGGGTCACCCTGGGAAGATGGGGTGAGCCCCCCAGTGAGGCCCCGATGCCCAGCAGAGGATGCAGAGGACAGAAGAGGAGTGGATGTCGTCACGGGGCCCGAGGGCTGCGTACCCAGAGTGGCGACAGCCCTGCAGAGGTGTGGTCAGGGGAGTTGAGAGCTCAGGCAGGAAGTGACCGGAATGTGGAGGGTGAGGGAGAGGGGCCTCGTCACGATTTCAGTCCTCAGCCCCTGCTACCCACACAGTCCCATCTGCCCCCAAACGCGGGGGCTCCCCTGCAGTGGTGAGTCCTCCGCAGCCAGGACAAGGAGAGGCTGCTGCCCTAGCATGTGCCAGTGTGGCTGGGTCCACGAGGGGAACGGCCAGCGTGCTGCCTGTGGACTTCGCATCCGTCCTGTCCCCGGGGGAGGCGTCCCGACTGCCGGTGACCTCGAGGGCTCAGTGTCAGAGTGGACTGGCCATTTCAAACCCCCCGACCCCGCCCAGCCGCAGAAGCCTTCTGCATGGATGCCCGGAGAACCCACAGGAGGCTGGGAGGGGGCCGCAGCCCCGGGGCAGCCTCCCTGATGCAGACCGAGCCCTTGGGAGGAGTTCTGAGACGGGCGGCGGGGCCGAGACCGGACCAGCCCGGCCCCCCAGCCCTGTTACGAGGGACCCCCGGAGAAGGGTGCGCTGGGTGCCTCAGAACAGAAGCTTCTTCGGGGCCAAGCTGCCCCAGGGGCGAGGCGGCACTGCCCCCTGCTGGAAGCGCTGGGGCAAAGCCCACCCTGGTCCTCCCGGTCCCTCGTCCCTCCCATCCCTGCGGCCCGCGCTGCAGCGGGTCCCGATTCCCTACACGTGGAATCACCTGGAGCCTCACGGGGTCCTGATGCCCGGGCCGCCTCCCCCAAGCTGATTCAATCAGAAGGCTGGCGTGGGAGAAGGGAGGGCGGCACGGGTGCTTAGTATGTATGCCCAGGGTGGGCTGGGCGGCAGGGGCCTACTGTGCGCTCCGCCTGGGCCGGGAGGTGGGGCGGGTTCCCCCCCTCTCTGGGCCTCAGTTTCCGCCTCCCCACCACGAGGACAGACGTCTCCACCTCCCACAGCCGTTGTGATGAGGTGTACAAGAACTTGGTCATCCAGAAAATGCTCCAAGTCGCCACTTCCTGTTTCACTTCCGTGCGAAGGGACCGTTGCACAGCGGCGCAGACCCGGCAGGGGCGGGGGCTGGAGCCCTCGGAGCTTTGGCCTGGGGCCACGTCTGGAGGAGACCAGGGCGATGGGCCCAGTGCCAGGCCGAGGGACCAGGAAGCTCAGCACCATTGTGTCCTCGAAGGTGAAAATCCAAGGGCAGGTCAGCGCTGCCCGGGTGGGTGGCCAAGCCCTGGGCATTTGGGAATCCTGGGGAGGGGACTTGGTGCAGTCACTCACGCGTGACGCTAATCGGGCCCCAGCCCCAGCCGGAGGGGCTTTCTACCCCACTAGGGCCCCTGGGTCTGAATCCAGGAGTGCCTGGACATCCCTATCCCACCCCCCCGCTGGACGACCTGGCCCAGCTGTCCCCGAGCCTGACCCGCAGGGCGTCCTTGCCTGGACTCCTGGGGCCCTGCCCTAACCTGGTGGGACCCCGCCGCGGACACTACGGCCCAAAGCCCGTGAGGCACGGCGCTCAGCACCCGGCGGGGCTGGAAAAAGCGGCTTCCGCCTGTGGGACTGTGCTTGGTTCCCGTCTCCACAAGGCAGAGGTCGGTCGGGGCGTCTAGTGAGTCCACAGCTCAGGGGGGCATATGGGTTGGGGGCCCAGAATCAACGCGCTTCACAGAGGCTTTCCTGGCCGCCCTGCCCCCCGGGGACTGGTCCCGATGTAGCTTTGAGAAGCCTGCCCCGGCTGGGGAGGGACGGGTCTCTGGGTAGCCACCAAAGTCGGGCCTCCGTCCTCCTGCCCTTCTCACACCAGCAGCTGCCGGTGCCCAGCCGGGGCCATCCGGGGAGGCATGAGACTCAGGAGGCCAGGCCCGACTGGAGACTGGTGGACACAACATTTCCCTCCTGGGCCTCAGTCTCCCTGCTGTGGATGGGCGAGAGCTGTAGTGAGCACATGCTGTGAACGCTTAGAGCAGGGTAATGATCTTGCCAAAGACGAGTAGCCCCATTGCTCAGGTGAGAAACTGAGGCCAGGAGAGGAGGTGACCGCCCGGGTTCAGCTTGAGCAGGGGAACCCCGGCCCCCGGCCTCCAGGCGGTGCTCCTGCCAGGAGAGGAGCAATGGTGAGCCCGCCCTGCCGCCTGCTCGGCGCCCAGGCTGCCCGGGGGAGCAGGTGGGGCCCCAGGCGCTGGGGTGGGGCAGCCCGGCAGAGATGCCTGTGGACCTCCCTTTCCATCTGCTGCCGAGACCTCTGGGGGGTGGGGTAGGGGCTGGGCGGTGGGCCCGAACTCTTTAGATGCCCAAGGCCATTTGAGAGCTCAGAAAGAGGAGAGGCTGCCACTGCAGGGGCGTCAGGGGAGGCTCCCCCCAGCACTTGGCCTCCTCTCCAGAGGGCTGGGGAGGGCTGCTTTGGAAGGCAGTTTGGCAGTTTCTTACCAGGCTTGACATCATCCAGTGACTGCAGCCCTGTGTTTACACAACTGATTTGAAAACATATGTCTACCCCCAAACTGGCACACAAACGTTTACAGAAGCTTTATTCATAATTGCCGAAAACCGGAAGCGACCAAGGTGTGTCCTTCAGTAAGTGAATGGACAAGCAGACTGAGGTCCATCCAGACAGAGGGAACACTCTTCACAAGAAAAAAGAAATGAGCTGTCAAGCCACGAAAAGGCAGGGGGGAATTATAAATCCGTATTGCTAAGTGAAAAAGCCTAAGAGAGAGAAAAGGCTACATACTACATGATTCCATCTATGCAACGTTCTGTAAAAGGCGTCACTATAGAGATGGTAAACAGATCAGTGGTTGCCAGGGGTTCCAGTGGGGAGCGAGTAGGTGAGATGCAGGATTTTTAGGGCAGTGAAGCTATTCTGTACGAGACCACTGGTGGGTACGTGACGCCGCAAACTTGTCCAAACCCACAGGATTTTACTGAACAAACGGGGAGCCTTATTGTATGCAAATAAAGAAAACTACTTAGGAGGTTGGGAGAAGCCCAGGATGGCACACAGACAGTGGCAGAACAGCCTTCCTGAACCAACCTCGCTGAAAGGGTGGAGGGAACAGCTGCTGAGCTAGCAGCTTTGGAGACGAGTGGGGTTTGTAAAATCAGAGAGGAAACTCACTGTGTGAGGCCGCACTTGAGTTGATAAAGCTGTTTCCGGGGCTGCGGGCTGACAGCTCTGATATCTGCTGCTGTATGTCTACACTGGAACTGAACCGTGCCGTGGGGTGGGTGTTGGGGGGGGGGGCTGGCGTGTGGCTGCTAGAGTGGGAGGGACAGAGCAGCAGGGGAGGTGCTCGAATGATCCGTGTGGCAGTGGCTCAGAGCCGGAGATGCAGTATGCACTCAGGTTTGGCTTCCTACAGACGGCTGCATGGAGAATACCTATAATTATGTGTAAACACAGCCCAGCGTAGGACACACACAGTTTCCTTGCTCCATCAGCTGAGAGAGACTGGAAGTGACAGATAGCTCCCAGCAGCCCCGAGCACCCCAGCGCCCAGATCTTGGTTTCTAACACCATTCTCCAATGCAAGGACCAAGGCTTCTGTGGGAGATGGCCCATTCTAGGGCTGGGGCAGGAAATGGCCGGAATGTGCCTGGAGCATCTTGTCGTGCTAGAAAGTAAAAGTAAAAAAAACCCCGCAGGAACCACAGAAGCAGGACAGTGAGGTCATCAGGGGGACATAGGATGTGACTGGCCCAGTTCCCAGTGGCTGAAGCTGTCACAGGCAGAGCTGGGACGGAATAAATAAAGTTGGATTGGATGATGACTCAAAGGATAACATGAATATCCGTGAGCCTGTACGCATATAAATACATGATTGAATACATAGACAAATGGCGGACAAGAGACAAATCTCCCTGCGGAAGAATTCCAAAGGATTTATGTGGAAGCTTGCCCTCTATGGGGTGGAGCCTGACCCACCATCCCTGAGCGTGGGCTGTGCCCAGGGACCTCCTTATAAAGAGGGCTCTACAGGGAGGGAGAAAAAGAGGAACGCCACGGAGGTGGCAATGGGGCGGCACCTGGCAGACACGACCTCAGCTAGTGATCAAGGTCGACACCAGCAGTGATGAGCCCTGGTGATGGCCTGCACCCCTGGTATGATGGCATGAGGCTGACACCTCCCCTCTGGGGTCTTCCTCCCAAGCCCACCTCCAAGTCCAACTACAAGAAAAACACCAGACAAACCCCAGCTGAAAACATTCTACATAATCCCTGAGCAATCTCCTCAAAATTGTCGAGGTCATCAAATATACGGAAAGTCTGAGAAACCATGCCAGCCCAGAGGAGCCCTAGAAGATGTGACAACTAAATGTTGGTTGGGGTCCTGGGACAGAGGAGGACGTTAGGGAAAAAAACAAAGAAAATTAAAGTAAACTATGGACACAAACCTCGTTTTATTGCACTTCACTTTATTGCACCTCTCAGATCCTGTGTTTTTTGCAAACTGAAGGTCTGTGGCGACCCTGAGTCAAGCAAGTCTGTTGATGCCTTTTTTCCAACGACATTTGCTCATTTTGTGTCTCTGTGTCACATTTGGGGAATTTTCACCATATTTCACACTTTTTCATTAATGTTATATCCATTATGGTGATCAGTGACCTTCGAGGTTACTATCATAATTGCTTGGGGAGCCACGAACGGCACCCATATAGGACGGTGAACTGAAGTGGTCAATGTGTGTGTTCTGGCTGGCCCACCGACTGGCTCTTCCCCGTCTCTCTCTCCCCCTCCTAGGGCCTTCCTTTGCCCTGAGACACAGCAGTATTGAAATTAGGCCAATTAATAACCCTACCATGACCTCCAAGGTTCAAGTGAAAGGAAGAGTGGCACAGCTCTCGCTTTAAATCAAAAGCTAGAAATGACGAAGCTTGGTGAGGAGGGCATGTCAAGAGCTGAGACAGGTCTAAAGCTGGGCCTCTTGTACCAGTTTGCCAAGGTGCGAAGGCAAAGGAAAGTCCTTGAAGGAAATTAAAAGTGCTGCTCCAGTGAAGACATGAATGATAGGAAAGCAAAACAGCCTTATTGCTGGTATGGAGAAAGTTCGAGTGGCCTGGATAGAAGATCAGACCAGCCCAATGTTCCCTTAAGCCAAAGCCTCATCCAGAGCAAGGTCCTAACGCTCTTCAATTCTGTGAAGGTTGAGAGAGGCGAGGAAGCTGCAGAAGAAAATTTTGAAGCTGACAGACGTTGGCTGAAGAGGTTTAAGGGAAGAAGCCGTCTTGTAACATCAAAGTGCCAGGTGAAGCAGCAGGTGCTGACGGAGAAGCTGCAGTAAGTTATCCAGAAGATCTAGCTGAGATCATTCATGAAGGTGCTACACCACGCAACAGATTTTCTATGTAGACATAACAGCCTCTATAGGCAAAAGACGCCATCCAGGACTTCCATAGCCAGAGAGGAGAAGTCAATGCCTGGCTTCAAAGGACAGGCTGACTCACCCATTCGGGGCTAGTGCAGCTGGTGACTTTAAGCTGAAGTCAGTGCTCGTCTACCATTCCCAGAATCCAAGGGCCCATACGAATTATGCTAAATCTACTCTGCCTGTGCTCTGTAAATGGAACAACAAGGCCTGGATGACAGCACATCTGTTTACAACATGGTTCACTGAATATTTTAAGCCCACTGTTGAGACTTACTGCTCAGAAAAAAAAGATTCCTTTAAAAATAGTACTGCTCATGGATGATGCACCTGGTCAGCCAAGATCTCTGATGGAGATGATATGCGATGAGATCAGTGTTGTTTCCTTGCCTGCTAACACAACATCCGTTCTGCAGCCCCTGAATCAAGGAGTAATTTCAACTCTCAAGTCTTATTACTTAAAAAATACATTTTGGAAGGCTATCACTACCATAAGCTGTGATTCCTCTCATGGATCTGGCAAAGTAAATTGAATCCCTTCCGGAAAGGACTCACCATTCTATATGCCATTAAGAACATTCATGATTCATGGGAAGAGATCCAAATATCAGCATTAACGAGAGTTTGGAAGAAGTTGATTCCAACCTTCCTGGATGACTTTGAGGAGTTCAAGACTTTAGTGGAAAAAGTCACTGCAGATGTGGTGGAAACAGCAGGAGAACTAGAATGAGAAGTGGAGCCCGAAGATGTGACGGAACCGCTGCAAGCTCGTCATAACACTGTAACAGAGGAGGAGTTGCTTCTTACGGATGAGCAAAGGAAGTGATGTCTTTTGTGAGTGTGTGTGTTTTAATAAGATTTTATCTACAAAAGGAGACAGTGGGTTTTAGTTTGCTGACGTTTGCCCTAAACTCATGCTTTACCTATTAGCATCTACCAACTTCAATCTCATATCTTTTGCTTTTTAAAAAAATTTTAATTTTATTTGAGTAAAGTTGATTTACAATGTTGTGCTAGTTTCAGGTGTACAGCAAATGGTTCAGATGTACATATATATATATATATATATATATATATATATATATTCATTCTTTTTCAGATTCTTTTCTCTTACACGTTATCACAGAATATTGAGTAGAGTTCCCTGTGCTCTACAGTAGGTCCTTGTTGGTTATCTGTCTTATATATAGTGGTGTGTGTATGTTCATCCCAAGCTCCTGATTTATACACGCCCCCACCCCCATGTTTCCCCTTTGGTAACCATAAATTTGTTTTTGATATCTAGAAGTCTGTTTCTGCTTTGTAATTAAGTTAATTTCTATCGTTTTAAAAAATTATGTTCCATATATGAGTGGTATAATTGTCTGACTTACTTCACTTAGTATGATAATCTCTGTTTGTCCATGTTGCTGCAGATGGCGTTATCTCATTCCTTTTCATGGCTGAGTAATATTTCACTGTATATATGTACCACATCTTCTTTATGCCTCTGTCGATGGACATTCAGGTTGCTTTCATGTCCTGGCTATTGTAAATAGTGCTTCAATGAACGTTGAGGTGCATGTATCTTTTCGGATTATGGTTTTCTTCAGATATATGCCCAGGAGTGGGATTGCTGGACCATAGGGTAGTTCTATTTTTAGTTTTTTGGGGAACCTCCATACTGTTCTCCATAGTGGCTGCATCAATTTACATTCCCACCAGCAGTGCAAGAGGGTTCCCTTCTCTCCACACCTTCTCCAGCATATGTGTTAGCATACGGTATTTGTTTTTCTCTTTCTGACTTACTTCACTCTGTGTGACAGACTCTAGGTCCATCCACCTCACGACAAATATCTCAATTTCGTTTCTATTTATGGCTGAGTAATATTCCATTGTATACATGCGCCACACCTTCTTTATCCATTCATCTGTCGATGGACACTTAGGTTGCTTCCATGTCCTGGCTATCATAAATAGAGCTGCAGTGAACATTGTGGTACACGACTCTTTTTGAATTATGGTTTTCTCAGGGTATATGCCCAGTAGTGGGATTGCTGGGTCCTATGGTAGTTCTATTTGTAGTTTTTTGGGGAACCTCCATACTGTTCTCCATAGTGGCTGTATCAGTTTACATTCCCACCAACAGTGTAGGAGGGTTCCCTTTTCTCCACACCTTCTCCAGCATTTACTGATTGTGGATTTTTTGATGATGGCCATTCTGACCAGTGTGAGGTGATCCCTCATTGTAGTTTTGATATGCGTTTCTCTGATCATTCGTTGATGTTGAGCAGCTTTTCATGGGCTTTTTGGCCACCGAAAGGGATTTCTTGAGATGGAACCTACTCCTGGTGAAGGTTCAGTGAAGACTGTGGAGCTGACAGCAAAGGACTGAGGATATTACACACGCTTAGCTGATGCAGCAGCAGCAGCAGCAGGGTTTCAATACATTGACTCCAATTTTGGAAGAAGTTCTCCTGTGGGTAAAATGCTAGCAAACAACATTGCACGCTACAGAGAAATCGTTAACGAAAGGAAGAGTCAATTAACGCAGCGGACTTCATGGTTGTCTTATTTTAAGACATTGTCGAAGTCATCCCAACCTTCAGCTACCGCCACCCTGATCAGCCAGCAGCCATCAGCATCCAGGCCAGACCCTCCGTCAGCAAAAAGATTACAGCTTACCAGCGGCTCAGATGGTGCTTAGCATATTTTAGCAATAAAATATTTTAAATTAAGGTTTATACATTGTTTTTTTAGACCTAATGCTATTGCACACTTAATAGACTACAGTACAGTGTAAACATAACTTTTATATGCCCTGGGAAACCAAAACATTCCTGTGACTTGCTTTCTTGTGATATTCACTTATTGCAGTGGTTTGGAACCGAACCCTCAATATCTCTGAGCTGTTGCCTTTAGTGACGTATTGATACTGGTTCATCAGTTACGACAAATGTACTGTATGAATGTGAGATGAACAAGTTAGCATTAGGGAAAGCTGGGCAAGGGGTCTGTGGGAACTCCCTGTACTATCTTTGCAACAATCCAGTAAATCTAATACGATTCTAAAATAAAAAAAGTTTATTTAGAAAATTAAAGCAGCATATATACATAAAAAATGTCACAATCCGTGGCCTGAGTACTGACTTACAGAAACCAGTGTGTTTACTGAAGGTCTCTTGTGAGACAGCCCAGCTGTTGTGAATAAGGACGTTGCTGTTCCAGAGAGATTCCATATCCAGCCTGTGTGTAATGTCCCATCTTCAGGAGGGGGTGGGGAGAGAGAGATGGAGGGAGAGAGCATGATGGGGGGTTGCCGGGCTCTGGCGATGGGAGGGGGCTGAAGAGCTGACCTGCTGGGCTGACTGGCTCTCCCTCACCTCTCTCCCTCCCCACTCCCTCCTACCCCTCTAAGGTCACTAACTAGGGTCTCTGTTGTATGTGCCTGAGCCCCTTCCCCAGCAATGAAAGCTCTCCGGGAATGGGCATGACCCCAGTTACAGAACCACATGGACAAGTTTTCATCCAGTGGCTCAGCTTTTGTGTTTCAACCTGAAAGGCCCCAAACTCAGCTGACAGGGGAGAGCCCGGGTGCCTCGGGCGAGGGAGGGTTGGGCTGCTGGGCGGAAACCGGCGCCATCTCACAGCCGGTGCCCACCCGGCAGGCCCATGGTCCGGCTTCCAGGCCCAGTGCTTGTGAACGCACCAGGGATGGCAGGGGGGCAGGAGGCTCAGCTTGACACCCAGGCCACACCATATGTTACCCCTTGGGGCCCAAACTCCAGCTCTCCAGGAGATCACCCCCCAATCATGTTCTAGGTCAGCAGGACCTGGGCTGGAGACGCCCCAGGTCTAGGGGGTGGGCGTGCTTTCCCAATAGGGAGGCAAGGTTTTCTGGTTTGTCTGGGGTTGGATGAGGTAGGCGTGGGAGGGGAGATTAGAGCATCCTTACGGAACAGGAAGTGGGCTCTTCAGAGCCTCCGTGGCAGTGTCTCGGGGCCCTGCTGGTGGTGGCAGCCCCGGAACCCAATCCTGGGCCTCAGCCACCCTGCCCCTGGGGTCTGGAGTCACACACATCAGCTTCCCCACTCTGGGGCAGAATGTCACAGGGCGGGAGGTGGGTGTAGAAGGTGGGCTCCTCTGGGCCTCAGGAGGCTTCCCAGGGGGTAGAGGACCAAGATATCGGGGTTGCTGGAGGGCCCTGAGGTCTCAGAGGGCCCTGGTGGGACTAGTTGAAGGAAAGGGTCCAGGAATTTGCCAGGGAGTACAAATCCAGTGAACTTTGGGTGCAACAGATAAGTGAGATTTTAATTTAAAAAAACAAGAAATATACCCCCCAACCCCCCCCCAAACCCACAAAGCAAACAAATGAGTTAGGAGCAAAAGAATGTGGATTGAGGGGCTGTTCTGAGCTGTTCATCTCCAGGGCCAGCTGTCTGCCCTTTCCAGTCAAAAGCAGGGGATGCCTGGGGCACTGTGTTGAGAAGGATCCAGATGCCTGATGGGTTGGTTCTGCCACAGCTTTTGGAGAGTGGAGGCTGTGCACTTGCCAGCCTGATACCACTGCCTCTGTGTAGCTGTGTCCATGGGTGAGCTGGAATGTGTGACAGGGCAGCTGGCTTAAAGGTCCGGAGCTAGCTGACTTCACTTACTCATCCTGACTTTGGTGGTTTCTTTCTGTTGGTCCCGCCACGACCTCTTAGGGCTCTAGAAACCCCACCAGTTCCTGGACACCCTCTCCTACCCCTCCAGCCGCCCCACTCACAGAGCCTGCGGCCCTTCTGTTCTAAGAGTTACAACAGCTTGTAAAGCTGGGTTGCAATTCTCTGGGTCGACAGTGGGTGGCGCTCTCTAAGTCCAAGCGGAAAGTTCCTCTATTCTGCAACTTTAGGGTTTACCAAACCCAAATAACTTACTGATGGAGCCAGTTCAATAAAGCCTATCTTTGTGCACAGAACTCTGTGGATTATAACTTCGAATTAAGTCAGATTCAAGGAAAGAGGCTTTTCGTGATCTCTCTATTACCTGCCAACGGCTTTCTTTGACCTGTGGGGCAGCAGGAGAGGGTGACTCCAATAAAAATAACCTCCTTGGAGTTCAGGATGGTTGTGAAACTCATCACAAAGGGAGGTATTCGGCCTCCCCCCCTAGAGAGACCCATGCCTACCTGGGTATCTTTAATGTACCTAGAATGAGGGGAAAACATCAGCAGGTGCCTCCACCTAGCATGATGGCAGAGATGGGGCTGGGCTGCTATCTCCCCCTTCCACCAGCAGAGGACAGCATTGCCCCACTGAGTGCACCCCACCACCAAGCCTGGTGGCCGGTGCTGATTGGCTAAGCCCTGGCATCTCCCTGGCAACCGCCTCCAGCCCTCCCTCTCCCAGGGCCCATGCAGCAGCGTGCTGCTATGTGATGGACAGGTGCTGTCCCTCCACACTCTGTCCCCCATGCCTGGGGCCGCGGAGCTGCCCAAATGGACTGTGCCAGACAGTGGAAGTAGCCAGGGGCCCCATACCAGCATCTCTGGTTTCATCTTGGCTGAGGGGCCCTCCTTTTCCCCAAATGCTTTTCTTTCCCACGTCCTGTTCTGGAAACGCAGAGCAGAAAAAAAAGAAGAGAGCGAACTTTCACAACCAGGAGCAAAGGCAGCGATCATCTCCCACCCCATGGTGGAGGAGAGCGGACCGGGGAGGGTGCAGTGGCTGCCTGCCGAGGTGGGCGGCAGGGGGGCGACACAGAATGCAGAAGATCACCGGTGGAAGAGTGGAGGGGCCTGGGACATCCGCCCCCAGCTGGTCCCAGACGAGGTCCAGTGGGAACTCCCTCTGTGGCCAGACCTTGTCGAGTGAGAAGCGATGATGAATTTTGACCACCTTGGACCCCAGTGCTACACCCCCAGCTTTTCCCCGGAGCCTGTAGAAAGCCTCAGGCGGGCACCTTCCCAGTTCAGAGTGAGGACAGAGGAGAAGGGGGGTTACGGATGAGCCAGGAGCCCACGCAGGGCATCGAGCGCCCGCATCTGGGTACCAGGGCCGTTGGTCCCAGCTAAGCACTCTGTGGAATCAAGCGGTGGGGCAGGAGGGGAGCCCCAGGGGGTGTCTGGGAGACGACCTAGACGGCGTGCTCGGGCCGGGCCTCAGTGAGGAGCCAGCCCGCAGAGACCCAGGGAAGGGCATGGCAGCCTCCGGCTTCCTTCTCCAGCTCGGCCTGGCAGACTTTTGGCCTGAGAAGAAGGCTGGCACCCAGCCTCCCCGCCGCCTGCGCAGCCCGCTGTGAGCCTGCAGGCGCAGCCAAGGGCATATGCTTGCAGACCTCTGACACCGCGCACTCACTGGGGCTCCCCGCCTCCCCCTCAGCGCGCGCGCCCCCATCTTCTCCCCAGCGCGCGCCCTGGGGCCCAGCGCAGGGCCAGGCGCACACTGCCTGGGGCGCGGGGTGGGTGTAGACTCCAGAGGAGGGGGCTATGGTTTAAACTTCACACAGGGCCTTCCCCGCTGGCGCGGCGGTTGAGAGTCCGCCTACCGATGCGGGGGATGAGGGTTCGTGCCCCGGTCCGGGAGGATCCCACGTGCCGCGGAGCGGCTGGGTCCGTGAGCCATGGCCGCTGCGCCTGCGCGTCCGGAGCCTGTGCTCCGCCACGGGAGAGGCCACGACAGTGAGAGGCCCGCGTACCACCAAAAAAAACCCTTCACACATCGTCTGTGTTTTAACAGGATGGCCATGGGTCACACTGGGGTGAGTCTGAGGCTCCAGGGCAAAGGCAATGGCATCCGAGCACCCCATCATCTGTTCATTCATTCAGCAAACACTGCCTGGAAACCTGCACGGGCCAGGCCCTGGGCTGGCTCAGGGGAGAGCAGAGTCTGTCCCATTTGTGTCAACCTATTATTATTTCAACGTGTGGGCAATCTAAAAATTATTAACGGGCTATTTTACACTCATTTTGGGGTACCAAGTCTGAGATTTGGTACATATTTTACACTTACAGCACATCATCCCCACTTGTACAAGCCACACTTCAAGCTCTCAAAAGCCACATGTGGCCAGTGGCTGGCATATTGGAGAGTGAAAATCTAGAACTTTCTCTTGGGGCTGCATGTAAGGAGGGGAGCCCATGTGGGCTGATCTGGGCCAGGAGGAGGCCACGCCCAAGGTGCTGTGGAAATTCAGAGGAGGGGGCGGCCAAGGGGGGAGGGGGCTGGAAGGCTTCCCAGAGGAGGTGGCATTTGAGCTGGGCACTGAAAGGAAAATAGTAGTTCTTTGGGTGCAAAGTAGGGAAAAGAAAATCTTCTAATTTCATTCCTTGTTGCCCAGGTAGGGTCTGAAGAAATCGTGGACTTTCAATAACCTCCCACCAGGTTCTCCTAAAGGAACCGCTGGTTTAAATCCTCTTCTCTCTGCCCGTGGGCCAGTGCTGATATTTTGCCATCTTTTAGCTCCAAACACCAAGGTCTAGAGGTTTAGCTACTAATAGGCAGGCCATAGACCTTAGCTGTATTGGCCAGGCCATTGGACAGTATTATCTGGTCCTACTGCTGTTTTATGAGGCCACTGTGTGTGCCTGTGCCTTCCAGAACTTTCACATAGGTGTTACAGGAAGGAGGTGCAGGTGGGGATTCCCAAAACTTGTCTGTAACCGGGTATGATCTCCTGGCTACCGCTTGGGTCGTCTTCGTTAGGTCTAATGGAAATGCCTCTTGCTGCTGTTGGGGTCCCAGGCGAGGCTGCTTTGCAGGGCTGCTTAGATGCTGCCTGTACCCATGGCCATGCCCAGGGACCAGCCTGGAAAGCTGCCGTGTTCCTAAAAACCTTTAGATGCGAATCTTCCAAAATGTTTCTACAAAGAATCAAAAGATGAAACCTGCATCAGGGGCGTCTCTGGAGAGGTGACCAGTGTGGGGCGGCCGAGGGCTGTGACAGCTCTGCGTGGCCAGGGGCACACCCCTTCTGCTTTCTGGGGGGTCAGCTTTCCTTTCTGTACAAAGTGGGGGCTTATCTGGAATCGACGCTCTGTGGTTCCGGGGGGTGGGCGTGAGCAGCAGGAAGGCCTCCCTTTCCCCAAACCTCCCTCCTCTGTTGTCTGGAATCCGAGCTTCGGGGCTTCATTCTGGGGGGTTAAGCATCACCCTCCGCCCTTACAGACGCTTGCTGCATATTCTGAGACTGAAGTGGTCCAGGTCGTTCCTCTCGGGGGTCCTGGGAGGGTCTAGCAGGGCCCGCTGTGAAGGGTGCTTGCGTCACTGGGGTTGAGGGAAGACCCCTCGGGTGATGGAGAGGAAGCTGGTCCAGCAGCCAGTCCCAGCCCATGGCAGGGTCGCCGAGACGTGGGCCCAGCCCCCTCTGCTGAGGGGCCGGCTGCGTGTGAGACTGGGTCTGGACTCGGGCTCCGGAACAGTCTGGCTCCGTGCCCCCATCCAGCCTCTGTTCCGTCACCTGTAAGATGGAGGTGACGGCGGCGCCATCCTTGCCCCCGCGCCTACCATGTGTCCGGCAGGGGCTGTAATTTTGCCGGATGCTTCTCCTCCTCTCGCCCCCCCAACCTGGCCTCATTTGGGCAGAGACTGCCTCCCAATATGGTGCATGGTGGGTCACGGTCACTGTGCAGTAAAGGGTTAACTCAGCAGACCTGGGCCGCCCACACGCTGCACATTCAGGAAAGATCAGGCCCTGGCCCGGTGGCTGCCCGCGGGGACCTCTGTGCCCCTGGGATGTCCTGCCGATAAGAGCATCTTTGTCTACCTGGGGGGCCCTGGGCCCAGCCACAGAGTCTGGGATATGATGGGGTTTATGGGGGGCCTAGGGACCCACGGTACCAGCTCGACCTCTGCAGGGGCTGGAGGCTAAGGTCACCCACGTGGGCAGTCAGCCGTGTCTACGTGACCCACCCCAAACGAGAACCTGGGCACCAAAGCTCAGGGGGGCTTCCCTGGCTGGCGACCCTCACCCATGACATCACACGTCCAGCAGGAGGGGCTGGTGTCTGGTATCTCTTGGATCTGCGGCACGCGGACCTTCCCTTGGCTGTTTTTTATTTTTATTTTTTCTTTTGCGGTACGCGGGCCTCTCACCGCCGCGGCCTCTCCCGTTGCGGAGCACAGGCTCCGGACGCGCAGGCCCAGCTGCTCCGCGGCATGTGGGATCTTCCCGGACCGGGGCACGAACCCGCGTCCCCTGCATCGGCAGGCGGACTCTCAACCCCCGTGCCACCAGGGAAGCCCCCTTGGCTGGTTTTTATCAGTCCTTTCTCCCTAATAAACGTTAACCAGGAGCTTAGTAGCTTGGCTGGGTTTTGTGAGTCCTTCCAGGCCCTGTTGACTGGCCCTGAGGCCGGTGGGGGGGCATCCGTCCCATTTCTGTCACGACCCCCAGCAGTCAGGCTCATGTCCAGCAGGCCCTGTAGGACACCCTCAGACCCTGGGTCATTTTGCTGAGGGCTCCCCTGTCCAGGTCCCCAGCTCTGCCCACCGGGCATCCACCTGGCATCCTACAGTCCTGGGGAGAGCCAAACTCTTTCAGGTTGGGGGGCCCTCCCTGAGGGGGGGGTCCTGCTGACCGAGGTGTCAGCATGGCCTTCCCCCGTCCACCCCACCCCATTCTGAACCTAGAGGCACACAGGACAGAGGTGACGCTGCCTGGTAAGACTTTGGACTCTGCATCTGTGTGCAGACTCTGAGTCGTCTTGGAAGGGGGAGCGCTGGGGCTGGGTGGGGCTGCGGCACTTCCAAAGGCAGCATCTGGCTCTTTCTCCCCTGGCTCAGGGGCTGCCTCTGTGCTGCCCTCACTAAGGCTCGGGGGTCATCCAGGGGTCCTCACGTGCCAGCTCTCCCAGAGGTGCCTCGGGCCCCAGCAGTGGGTCTGGCCAGGCCGCTGCTCCAAGGGTATCCCCGCCCGACACACCTTCCCCGTCTGTGCCTCCTTCCAGGAGGGATGCTCGGTCTCCTTCCAGGCTCCGAAGCCCCTCCTCCTGTGGGCCCTGTGGACCAGCCTCCAGGTGAGCTGGTCTAGGCGAGGTGGTCCCCGATGCCAGCCCTGGACAGAGGCTGCTTGTCATTAAGGCACCCAGCCTCTGTGAAGACGCGGGCCACGTGTATGAGCCCCTGAGCTGGGATCACACCCGGGTCAGCCTGAGCCCAGAGCCTGGTCTGGACGCTCTGCCCTGCTCTTCCCCAGGCTATGGCCTGCGCTCGGCCCGCGGCTGGGCCAGGGCCCCGCACCCAGGGATGGGGGCTGCCCCCAGCACCCCGTGGCCCTGCAGCCGTGTCCTGCGGGTGTCCGGACCTGTGGCCTGGCTGGAGCCTGTTGCCTCCTGCTGGCCTGAAGCGGTGGCTGCCGCCCCCGCCCTGCCACGTCGCCACTTCCACCCGAGCCGGCAGGAAGCCGCGCTCTTGCTCTTTTTTTGTAATTTTTGGAGGGTTGCTATTGCAGGAAACACCTGGACGTGGTCCAAGGAACATAATAAAAAGGAGAGAGGGCGAGAGGGAGTGGGGGGAAGAGGCAGGGGCTGGGGAGGTTTGGAAAAACCATCTGATTTCACTTTGCAAAGACAACTGCAATTATGTCTCTGAGGCTTTCGAAGTCACTTCAGATTCAAACCATGCCGGGTGACGTCAGTGGGAAAATATGAAGCTTGCCTCTGGTTCTGGGACACACACAACATGAAATAGGTCCCAGGCCGGCTCCTGGCCCTCGAGCCAGGCCAGCTGATGACCCATGGGGTCTTTGGCACGAGGAGGTAGGTAGAAGTGGGGGAGACGGGGTCCCCTGCTTTGGGTGTCCTGGGTTGTCTGGTCTCAGCCCCACAGCCTGGGAGGGGGAAGGGGCGCCCTCTGGGCTGCTCCCAAAAAGTTCAGTGTCTCTCAACCCTGCCAAGAGCCCGCTGGCCCCGGACGGAAATGTCACGGCGCTGCCGGGCCTGCTCTGCTTCTCCTCCAGCCTCGTCGTCGGGAGGGTCCCCTCGGGGCTGCGGGGGTGACTCGGCCCTCAGGGCTCCTCGTTTGAGTGCCCCCCGGCTCCCGCACTGCCCCAAGTCAGCCCTGTAGCCTGGGGCTGGTTGTCTGGGACCCCCACGGTGTCCCCAGCCCCTGGCTACCATGGGCCCTGGAGTGGGAGGGAGGATGGCAGCCCACCTCTGTCACCCTGTCCTCAGGACCCTGCTTGTCCCCTCCAGACGGGGTCTCCAGAGGGCGGGTGCCTGAGTCAGGGGTCCTGGAACACGGCAGGGACTGATGGGGTCCTCACCGCACAAGGGTACTGGGTCCCCTTCTCCGGGGACTCTCCCCACCCCGCCAGAGCCGAGGCCTCTGGGCCACGGTCACCAGAACCTCGGACCCCTCCCAGCCCTAGCGGCAGGGGGCCACCCGGGCAGAAAGGGCCTCACCTGCCACGTATAAAGCCCCGTCGGGCACAAGCCCTGGCGTCTCCGAGGGGTTACTCCAGGGACGTCCGCACAGGTGGCTTGGCTTAGCTGTGTCATCTCCACGTTCTGTCTCTGAAATGTTTCTTGAAATAAAACCTAGCAGAGAAGACCAGTGACAGAGCAAGGATGAGCGAGCGTCTGCCTGGAGGGATTCAGATCCCAGTCGACCAGCGTTTGCTGGCGGCTGACCGGTGCCAGGCCTGAAAGCAAGGGCCCAGGGCCTGAGGCCAGGCTCCGGGGTCACCCCCGAGCCACCCCGCTGTGGGCTCTCAGGAGCCTGCTCGAAACAAGTCCACTTTTCAGGTGGGAGGTAGACGTCCTGGAAGACAGGGGACTCGCATGGGGGCCCGTGCTGGGGCGAGGCAGAGGGCCAGGGGCCTGCTAGGTGCAACGGCGCCCGCCGGTGGGGCTTAGCCTGGAGGGGGCCCTCGCTGTGACCCAGCCCTGATGGATGGGAGGGTGACAGAGCCTGGCTCAGGATGGGGTGGGGGGCCAGGGTCGAGGCTGTCTGTCTGGGAAGCAATTCAGCAGGGGCTGCAGCAGAGCCTTGACTCATGGGCTGGGGCCTCCGGGCCTCTGGGGGTCTGAAGACATTTTTTCCATGGAAAGTAGCCGCTGGCTCTCTGTTTAGCAGGGAGCTCTCTGTCTCCCTCCCACCGCCTGCTGGGGCCTTGGCAGTGGGCTGCACTCTCCTTGGGCTGATTCTCTTTGCTGGACTTTCCATGGACCTGGGGTGGGGTGGGAGCGCCAGGCAGGGGTCCTTCAGGCGGTTCTGGACGCCAGTCAGCCTCCAGCAAGCACTGCCCCCTGAAACCTCAGTTTGCTGTCTGCCTGGGGTGGGATGAGACAATGAATGTCAATGAAGGTCTGGCTGCAGAGGGGGACAGACCTGATTCTTTCGTTAACTCTTTGGGGGAAGATGTGGGGGGGGGTCGGGAGGTACAGGAGGTGGACCGTCCTCTTGGCGGGGGGCAGCGGAAGTGGCGGATGCTTGAGTGTTTGCTGATGCCACTGATTTTAGGCGCGGCTACCCTGAAACCTCCCCACTGGGTGCTGGTGGTGGGGCACCTCCCTGCCTGTGTGTTTACCCAGGGCTGGTTCTCCCCTCGGGGACCCTGGCCATGAATGGTTAGTCAGAAACCCTCCTTGGAGCCCCTGGAAGGCCTCTTCGCCCCACGGGAAACGCAGGCACCCCAGGAACCCAAGAACACTCGCTGACCAAGGGGCTTACACGTGGGGCAACGGGTCTGCCGTGATGCTTGAGGCTCAGTGCCACCTGGTCTGCGGCTGCGCTCAGAACCTCAGCTCCTATCTCCTCTCTGTGGCTCGGCGGGGAGGGTCAGGTCCGTCTTGGACAGCAGGCCTCCAGCCTGCGTGGGGGGCCTGCTGGCTGGAAGCGGATGCAGCCTAAGAAAGACCCCAAGTGGCTTGTTCCCAAGTGGTCTTGGCAACATGGCCCTGGGGCTTCCACAGAGAACACCCCGAGACCATCTGCAACTCTACCCCCTCCTCCAGGAAGCCCTCCTGAACCACCCCTGTCCACCTGAGCTTCCTCCTTCTTTGGATTCTGCCCGCATTCGGCACATGGGCTACACAGTCTGATCTTCATGTCTTCTACATTTCTGTGAATGGAAGTCTTGTCTCGCCGAAGAGCCAGGGGCAGGGCTAGGCCTAAGGCGTGGCGGTTGGCAGGCCCCCCGTAAACACTGGCTGTGTTGGCCCATGGGAAAGCGGGGCCAGGTGTGTGGACCCTGAGAGGGCCCCTGGCTTTGCGGACAGACTGGCCTGGCTGTGATTCCCGGCTACGCCACCTACAGCCTCAGGTCCTTGAACGGGCTGCCCATGGGTCCGAACCTCAGTTTCCCCTTCTGTGACATGAGATATTAGCAGCACTGGCCTCCCTGGGTTCCTGGAAGGATTTAAGGGGGATGATGGATGCAAGCCCCCAGCGCAGTGCCTGGAGAGGCCGGGAGCCCGCGGAGCTGGGGGCTGGCTTCAGAATGCCCAGGCCGTGTGCCTCCTTCTTCAGGCCCTGCCGAGAGCTCAGGCCTGAGCGTCCTCCAGGAGGCCCCGCTCCGTGCCTGCTGCCCAGTCCCCGCTCTTCGTTTGTGCTCTGGGAACTCCTGGCCACTCACACTGGTGGGTTTCTTTTTTCGGGGGCGGGGGGGGGTTGCTGCTGGGCTTTGAGACTATACAAAAATCCTGTTTCTTCTTAAACCTTTGCCCCTTGCGGCTCCCACCGGAGGCGGTCACCACTGCATATTGGTTGTCGACTGTGGGCTTGGGGCCGGGTCTGTCTCCTTACAGAGGCCCTGGGCAGCTCCCAGGGCGAGCGGCCTTGCTTGTCCCAGGGGACAGGACAGGAGGACGAGGGACCTGGGCCTGGACGGTGTGGGGGGACCCCAGCCACATCCACATCAGCTCATCTGATGCACATGCATCAGATGTTGAGCAGCTTTCCATGTGACTTTTGGCCATCTTTGGAGAAATGTCTATTTAGTTCTCCCGCCCATTTTTCAGCTGGGTTTTTGTTGTTGTTGTTATTGAATTGTAGGAGCTGTTTGTATATTTTGGAAATGACGCTCTCAGACCTCAGGCAATGAGGAACCCTCCCTGAGCCTCAGCTTCCCCATTTGTACCATGGGGCTGATGCCCAGCCGGTAGGGTCGTTGTAAGAGTCCATGAGCCGCTGGGCACAAATGTTCCACTCAGGGCTCGCGCCGTGAGATACCCAGGGAGGGGTGGCCGGTGGCGGTGGCACTTGTCTGGGCACTTGTGAGGCCCTCCGGCCGGGGCACCCTGCCTGGCCGCTCTCTCTGAAGTCCAGGGGGAATCTTGTCGGGTCCTTCAGATTCCCCTGGAGCAAGCTGTCGTTTTGCAGTTTGGGGAAACTGAGGCCTGGAGAGGTTGCTGAGTCAGGGGCGGCTGACTTGTCACCTTCTGAGTAGTGGGCCTCAGGGACTGGGAGGGAGCAGGGTCCCTGCAGGAAACGGATGCCCCAGGCCACTGGGCCAGTGACGGGAGTTTACCGAGTCATCTCCTACACAGCGGGGGTGGTGCAGGGGATCCAAGGGCTGGTGCAGGGCCAGGCTGGGAACAGGGGTGGGTGCTGTCACCTCCCTGGAGCCACAGGTGGGGAGGGGCCCAGAGTCTTGTGGGGAGCCTCATGGGAATCCTCAGAGGGGACGCTGCAGCCCCGTGCCCCGGCCATGGGGAGAGGGACTGGGTTACTCCCCTGCCCTGCCCCCGACCCGCCAGCTGAGCCAGCAGGAGGCTGGAGGGCAAGAGAGGATATGGGGGGTGGGGGGGGCCCGGAGCTCAGAGGGGCGTGGAGGAAGGGGCACTCAGGTCACTGAAGTTAGGAAGATAGGACCCTCCAAAATGACAAATGTCTGTTTCTGAGAATTTATTTCAGGAGGTTTAAGCAGTGCTTGACTCAGCAGTGAGCCCCCGTCCCCTACCCACCCCTCTACCCCTGCTGCTGTGAGTCCAAAGTCAATGAGCCCCTTCACATCGGTGCCAGGCTCCCTCCCCAGACACTGAGGCTCCCCGGTGCCCCCCGTACAGAGTCCCGGCACCTCTGCCTCGAGCGCCAAACCAGGCTTCCACATCCTCTCCCAGAAGTCTGCCTGCAGGCTGCTGGGGGCTCCGGGCAACGGGGCCATTGCTGCACCTGTGGGCGGGGTCTGGTAGGGCTGTGAAGTCCCTTTGTCCCCTGTGGGCCCAGAGCAGGGCTTCTGTGCCCAGCACCACGGGCGTCTGGACTGGCTGCGTCTCTGTGGTGGGTGTCCTGTCCAGTGCGGGACATCAGGGCACCCGGCCTCTACGGCTTGATGTCAGGCGTCACCCCTACCCTGGCTGTGATGACCACGATTGTCTCCAGCCATTGCCAAATGTCCCCCCGGCGGCAAAAATGCCCCTGGTCGAGAACCCCAGGCCTAGAGAGACAAGCCCCCTGCTGAGTCAGGCGGGATTCGGAGCAGCTCGGGTGTGGCCTCCTCCAGGAAGCCAGCCCTGGTTCTCCGCAGAGCTCTCTCCAGTTGAGTATTTCTGCTCATCTCGGTGTGAGCTGCTCTGCGTCCATCTGGGGGAGCGTCGGCTGCTACAGCCTCCCCCTCCCTCCCGAGCCCTGGGGCCCTCACAGCTGGGGGCCCCGCCCTTGCAGTCCTGGCCTGCGGTGGCGCGGGGACCAGGTGGGCTCCTGCTGCAGGAGCTTTGATACCGGCTCCTGGGGGCCCGTCCCTGTGAGGCCTTCTGGGTGACAAAAGGGACACTGAGGCCCAGAGAAGGCCAGGTGTCGGCTGAAGTTCTGTCTGCTGGTCAGTGGACGAATCAGGTGGGTTTGGTGCACGGATAGGTGCACGGGCGTGGGAGAAAGACTCTTCCAGAGCTCGGTGAAGGAAGATGTCCCCGTGCTCTGTGCTCACCCTCCGGAAGTTTCCGGCATCTGACAGGCAGATATGCCCCGCACCGCTGTCCTCACCGCCGGCGTGGGGCCCCTCTCCTGGGCGTCGGGTGCCGAGCTGCCTTCTTCCGGATGGCATCTCTGGGCCCTCCCTGGTGGGGATTTGGGTCGTTCCCGGTGGGGCGGGCGGCGGGGTGCCTGGCCAGCCGACACCACGAGCACCCCCAGGCCTCCTGGATGGCTTTCAGAAGCGCAGCGGCCGGGTCGAGAGCATGTCCCTCGCATCCCCACGTCGACAGAACCCCGACGGCATCTTGGTCACCTGAGGGTGAAGTGCAGGCCTTCCGAGTTGCGCTGGGGAGATGCGGAAGAGGATGTCACGGCTGCCAGACCCAGGCTGTCCCCAGAGAAACTGTGACAGCGCACCGCCTGGCCGAGAGACGGCCTGGGGGAGGTTTCCGGCGTGGTGGGAACGCCTCGGGTGGACGGAACGGCTCCCTTACCTCCGAGGAGTCCTGTCCCTGCTAGCTAGACCCCTGCTGCTCGGCGGCCGTCAGCCGGTGAGGTGGCCTTTATGTGACAGCTGCCCACCCTCCGCGGTGTTGGGGACATGGGGACGCCTGGGCCCGGCGCTCGGGGCCTCTTCCTCTCCTCCCTCAGCCGGAACTAGCTCCCGACGGGGCTGCTCTGATGCTCCCCGGAGGCCGAGGACAGGTGACGGCAGTCTGTTCACGCCACCTGTCAAAGGCCCCCCTGAGCCCCGCGCTGCCGTGTGCCCCGGGGACTAAACAGTAGAAGACGCCGAGTGACAGGCGCGTGGCGGCGCGCATAGGGGTTGGGTCCTGGGAGGAGGAGTCCGCAGGCTTGGCCAGTGTAGGCGCCAGTGGACGTGCTAGCAGAAGCCTTGTCCAGAGCTCAGATGTATCCCTATCGTGATGGTGGCAGTGGGGGTGGGGCAGAGGGTATCTTGGTCACCTGAGGGTCAAGTGCAGGTGGACTCTTCACCCTGGACCTGTGAGCCGGCAGCCCAGGGGGCCAGGAGGAAATGAAGAAGACCTGTTTCCTCTACACTTCCCCTTGGTCTTGGCCCAGCCAATTCGGGGCCTAGGTGGCCCGTTAGTTCTAGGCTAGCGGCCTTAGCCACCAGAGAGCCCACTGTAGACAGAGCTCCTTTTCTGCACTGGATATCTGATTCCTTGTAGGGGGTACGTGCGGTGAGGTTGAGGGTGGATCGTGATGCTCTGTGCCCCTCGGGGAGAGGCGGGGGCATCCCAGCAGGTGAGTTGTGGGGCCCAGGACATGCTGGTGATAAATGGAATATTTATAAATGGAATATTTCCTGCCACATCAATAAACAGAGGAGGTCACAGTTACCAATGATTGCAGCCCTCCAACACGAGCAGGTGAGCCCGGAGGAAACTCAGGGCTGAAAAGAATACCTGGCATCTAGCAGCCGTCAGACTGCAGCCTCTCCCTGCGGTGAGCCCTGAGGAAACCCAGGATGTGAAAACACAGGCTACGGGCCGGCCGCAGAGAGCTGAGGTGCCTATCAAAGGAGTGATTTCAGTGAGAGCCCAAACTCTTGCATCTTCGCATACATAGAGAAGTGCTAACTTCCTTCACTGGAGATGTCTGGTTTTCTTTCATTAACAATAATCCTTTGACATTCCCGACGGCCTGCCCTTTGTTGCAAAACTCCTGTATATCCCGGCCCCTCCCCTGGCCTCCTCGGAGCAGGTTCTCAGAGGTGTCTGAAACGCTGTCTCCCGGGCTGCGGTCCTCATTTTGCACCCCGTAAAACTTCACTCGCAACTCTCACGTTGTGCATTTTTTTAAGTCAACAGTGGGGCTCCCAGCTACATCCCATGCTGGTGAAAACCTGACACCCACTGGGGCCGACCTGTGTGGAGGGCATCCGTGTTTGCGGCCCCCAGGGGCCATCTTGGGGCTTCCCGGGCAGGCGGGCCTCTTGGGGTGGAGCCGGCAGCTCTGGGCCACTGCCGCTCTGGAGCCCCGGTGCCCTGCTTTTGTTCGGCTCAGCTGGCTGACCTCGGCATGCCCGGCCCTGACCCATGTCCCTGGCTTCATTGTCGCTGGGCCCGATGGCCTCAGCTCACGTGCTAATTCTAGGTCTGGAGCTGCAGTTGAAGTCAGCCGGGCCCTGCAGGAACTCCAAAGAATCCAATTGTCATAAATCCCCTCCTCGGAGCCGCCAGTAAAGGCTCTGTTTCCACGAGCATGCCGGGGCTCCACGCCGCGCCTGAGCAGACACGTGCAAAGCTGTCACGGCCCCTGCCCTTCTCCTAGGGGCCCAGGAATCCTTCCAGAAAGTCACGTGTTTTCCTGCCAGTACCCTTCTCCCCCTCCCCTTCCCTTATAATGTACCCGTAAGGCGGCATATAAGCCCCACGTTCTAATTCCCTGAGTCAGATTCTTCTGTGAACTCCCAAGTACGGAGGCAAAGGAATAAAAATCTGTCTTTTCTCTCCCATAATCTCTCTCTTGCCTCCAAAACTGAACATAAGAGGACAGCGGAAAAGTTTCACCTCCCTAACGGGAGATGTTTCCAGAACCTCTCACACGTTATGGGGAGGGGGGGGGGGTAGGCCCAGGGTGGGGGTCAGCCGACCTCCTTCCTGCTGTGCACCACGTGGTCTGGGTCCCTGCCTCTGCCTGGCCAGCCTGGTGAACTCCTATGCACCTGTCGAAGCCCTTCACAGGCACTCCCTCCTTGCCTGAGTGTCTGTTTTTGCTGCTCTCCATGAATCAGGTCCTGCACCAGGTAGTTTAGGTAAAGTGATGTCCTTACCGTTTAGAACCAGGTACAGACAGGGGAGGTGAGGCTTAGAGGGCCCACAGGACTGACACTTGTGCTGTGCTGACCAGGCCGGCCCCTCCCCTGGGACACCCCAGGACCCAGCTGTTAGGGGCCACACACTGCCCCCAGCTCAGCCATTTGCTCCGAGGTCCGGGCAAGCTCCTGTGCCTCTCTGGACCCCCAGTTTCTCCCCTGCACCACGAGGCATTTTTACTAGTAGACCTGGGCCCCTTCTGGTCCAGAAAGCCTGCACAGAGTAGGAGGCCGTCCGCACGGATGCAGCGTTGCTATTGTATTTAGCAACTGCAGAAACAAACTCACCATGAGTTGTATTTTGGCCCTAAAAAGAGGCCATTTGAAGAGGGTAGGCTGGCCTTTCTGGCCCCGTGTGTCCGGCAGCTGGGAGCTGGGGCTGGCTGGGAGGGGAGGCCAGAGGAGCCTGGGGTCAGGCTTGTTTTATGTCAGGATGTCTCAGGCCGGGCAGGAGCCTCAGCGTGGCCAAAACAACATTGAAAACATCCCGGAAAACGTGCAGCCACTTCTTTTCCACGGGACTCGTGCCCAGTCCTCCCAGCTCCTCCGTGAGGGTGGGCACTGGGCGACGGGGGAGTGGGGGACGCCGGCTCCAGAAAGAGAGAGAGAGAGAGAGAGAGAGAGAGAGAGAGACTGTGACCCTCGTGGGCTCCATCCTCGCCTGTGCCCGGCCCGCAGCAGGCCCTGCCCCTCCCTGCCCTCTCCTTCCCGCCCTTTCCCTGCATTCCTCCTTACCTCCCTCTCTTCCTGCTTCCCCCCTACTCCCTCTCTCCCCTCCTCTCTCCCCCACCACCTCCCAGACTCCCTCCCCACCCACCCCAGAGTGTCAGAGCTCAGTCTCTGTTTCCTTCACCCCCGAGACCACCCTGGGACCTGGGCATAAACCCATTTCACAGATGAGCAGCCAAGGCCGGGGTAGGGGCACAGCTGAGTCTAACCCACCCAGTGTGAAAGCTGGGAGCTGGATCGGCTGTAGAATTTGTGGGCCCCGGTGCGAAATGAAGCCGCAGGGGTCCTCATTCGAGGAAGATTAAAAATCTCAAGAAGGCACCCCACCGAGCATGGCCTCCGGAGCGCTTGCCCCACCCCACTTGCACTCAGGCCCGAGGCTGCGGGTGTGACTGGCCCCAGGTCCTGGTCACAGGCCCTCCTGCCCCACTGACCCCGATGGGCCCTGAAGTTGCGGACACTAGGGGGCAGAGGAAGCCTAACCCAAGCAGGGGCCTGGCCACGGGCAGCCCGGGGGACCTGCGGGGTGTCCTGGGCTGGGGTGGTGGCTCCTTCCCCTTTCCTCCTTCCCTGGGCCTTGGGGTTGCAGGAACCATCTGGAGGCTCAGTGTGGGGCCTTGAGGCTCTTGCAGTTGGAGGGTTTGGCCGGGCCTTACTTTGGAGCCGCAGGCCTGGGGCAGGTCACCCCAGTTCCCAGCAGGCAAAGTGGGAGTCATGGCACTGACCACAGGGCCTTTTCTGGGGACCCTCAGTTCCACCCTGTCAGGGTTCCCAGCTGGAGTCAGAGCCCCAGGACCGGGCCCTGCCCCACTGTCAGCTTTTCCCAGGAAAAGGCTGGGTGGTCTGAGCTGGGGGTTTCTCTGGCCTTCGGGGTGCAAACTGCATCTGATCGTGGCTCTGGCCCCTGTGGAGAGCAGGACCCCAAGGTGCATGGGGAGCCGGGGAGGAGGCTGCAGCCTGCCCTCCACGAGGTCCCAGCTCAGGCTTCTGTCCCGTCTGCCCCACTTGGGGCATCTCTGGGGGAGTGAGGGAAGCACTGGGCTTTCCTCCCCAGCTTTTCCTCCTGTCCGGGCCGCGCCTCACATCTGCTCGGGAAGCCTGCCCTGACACCCGCATTGGGTGTCCGTTTGGGAGGCCGAGGGGTGCTGGGACTGGGCTGGCTTTGGGGAAGAAGCTCTGCGAGCCTCTGACTTGGGCCGACTTGCTTTCGTCTTGGAAACTCGGGGCGGTGGGGGCGGTGACAGGGCTCCGTCTAAGTGCCGGGGCTGAGCTCGGCCAAGCACTGGGGCTCAGCTTTGCAGTCCTGACCTGGCGGCTGGAGCACCCAGCAGCTGCATGGCTGGGGAGGGGGTAATGTGACCCTCCCCGGGCGTCTGTGACAGGGGGTGGCCGTCCCCCCTGCTCGGATTGTTGTGCGATCACATGCATTCAGTGTCTGGGTCCCCGGTCAGTGCAGCCCTATGGCTCCTGCCTTTCTTTTGGGAGATCTTCAGGGAGGCGGGTGGCTTGCATGTGGAGGGGGAACAGGAAGGGGGCCTTGCGGGCCCTGCGTACCCCACCAGCGGCCGCCCCCACTGCCCTCGGGCTGAGGCCAAGCCCTGCCGATGGCCCTCCCGTGGACCTCTCTCTCCTCCCCCAAAAGCTCTGCTCCTTCAGCTTCCCCTGGGGGAGCATCTGCAGACCCCTCGGGGTGGGAGGATGTGCTGGGCAAAGGCCCAGAACTTTCCAGAGCCGCCTCCTGGGTGTTCCGTCGTCACGGGCTCCCCCTGCAGTGCCTCGTGTCTGAGGTCTGCAAGCAGCAGGGTAGCAGCGGCTGGAGCAGGGCCAGCCTGGGGCCAGGCCGTCCCCCGCCTGCTCTGTGCCGACGCTTCCCGTCCGCACTGCCCTGGGCCGTGCCGGCCTCCGGGTCTTCACGGTGGGACTCCCGGGGGAGAATTTAGCCCGGCCTGGAGATAATGCCTAACATCCGCCTCGGAGACACTTCACGCGCAGACACTCCAGGCACACAGCTGGCACTCGGTGTGTGTTTAGGGAGAGGATGGCCTGTACAACCGCAGGAAACACTCGCTTTCCTCCCCAGGCATCAGCTGTCTGCGCCGTCAAGACAAGGGGAGGGACAGAGGCAGCCCCGTCCCGGCTCTGGGATGCCACTGGGGTCTGGTCTGGCTTCCCTCTCGCCCCCTTCCACCGTGGCCTCCTGGGAGCCCCTCCTGCCTCAGGGCCCTTGCACTTGCTGCGCCCTCTGCCTGGAGCACTTTCCCGGAACTCCAGGTTCTCTCCGCCCCCGCCGTGTCCTCCCTCGGGTGTCGCTTCTGAGGGTCCCCCCACCCCAACCCTGCTCTCCATCTCCTCCCTGCACCTTCCTTCCTCAGGTGGGGTCGGCATCCCGTATGCTTGCTTATTTGCTCTCTTTGGGGGACCCAGAGCAGAGACATAGGCTTTGTTCTGGGCTGTGTCCCTGGTGCCAGGGCAGACCTTGCACACAGAGGCGTGGCTTTGGCCCCGAGGGAAAGCCAAGCCCTGGGAGCTGGGAGAGCCAAGCCCCCTGCTGCTGGTGGGAGAGACCTGTGTGTCCCCCACACTGACGGGCTCCTGGGGCCCTGTCCCTGCTGTCCTGGGCTCGGGGGAGAGGCACGAGCCAGTTCTGCAGGGCAGAGGAGGGCAGAGCTGGAGAAGGGCATGAAGGAGAGGGGCGTGAAGGGCCGGCAGAGGGGAGGGGGCGCCGCTGGTCCCAGTAGGCTCCTCCCCACGCCCCGGGGAGCCTGCTTGGGTGAGGCTGCGGGCCGGAGCGGGTGCTCGGGAACCGCCACGTGGACGCGGCTCGCACTCTTCCTCTTTTGCACCCATGTTCAGGAAATGAACTTCTTCCTCCTCCTTTTCTGGGTGGCTTCCCGGGGAGGGTGGGGCTGTGAGGGGAGGCGGGCCCTGGCCCAGAAGATGGTCCTGAGCGCCTCCCCCCCACCCCCGCCCAGGGCTCTCCCCTCTCCCCACCAGGCCCCTCCACCCCCAAAACAAGCCACACCCAACTCCGCCCGCCCCCGGAGCCCTGAAGCCCAGGGGGCGTGTGGGTTGGCTGGGATGCAGCCAGGGTCGGCGGTCCCTCCAGCCCTGACACATTATCGGAGTGGGGATCCCTGGAAGCTTCCAGAGCCCCTGGAGGGTCTCAGCCCAAGTCCGGGAACGCACACGGGACCCCCACCTGCACCGCACGCTGGCTGTGGCTCTCTGGCGGGCCTCGCTTTGCCCCTCTGTGTGCCGGGCTGAGAGCTGCAGGGGCGGCCAGATGGGTGTGGACCCGACGTGCGGCTTTGGTGGCGCACAGGCTGGTCCCAGCTTGGCCACGTCTCAGCTCTGCAGCCTTCAGCGGTGGCTCTCACTGCCTGGGCCTCAGTTTCCCTGCCTCTGTAACGGTGTAAATGCTCAGTCAGTGGGAAGAGTTATGGCCACCGAGGCGACCGCTCGTGCCTCCGGAGCTGGTGGGGCAGCCTCGAGGGACCAAGTGAGGCCAGAGCCCCGGGAGGGAGGAGGGTGCAGGAGCGGGCACACAGGGACGCCTGCCCGCCGCCTCCCGCCGCCTCCCGGGCCGGCTTCTCCTGTGTCAACCCCGAGACGGGCTTGCTCCCCAGCCCTGCCACGGGCAAATCTAGGACTGGGGCCTGGACGCCACCGTTGCTCCTCCACCGCGACTGACTCAGCCTGTGGGGAGCCCGGAGGGAGGGGACTGGGGAGGGCGGCCCAGCGGATGCCTGGGCCGCGGCCTGGAGCTGCCAAACTGCCCCGCTCTGGGCCGAAGTCCAGCCGTGCCCTGGAGCCAGGGTCAGGGGCAGGGGTGCGCTGATGAAATCAGAATTAGACACCAGCTCGAGTCCGCTCCGCCCCCAACGCCCTCTGGCGGGAGCCACTCACCCCTCCTTGTAAATGTGCTCTTGAGCACACTTTGGAAGGGGAAAGAATTTTAAGTCTTTGTCAAGTTTTATTTGGGAATACAGAAACCAGGTGGACAAAATTAGTTGCACCCAGGTTTTATGACACTTGTGACATCTATTAAGAATGCTTCAAGTGCAGTTTTTGATACTCCTTTCAAGGGAAGTGGGAAAATGTTTTTAAATTCAGTACTTGAGGAAAATTCAAGTCCCTGGGATGCAGCTCTAAGCCAGCTTTTGTTTCTCTCTTAAAAGGTCAGAAGTCCCGGGGCTCGGGGGGGGGGGGGGCGTGGAGGGGGGCGGCGGGTTTGCGGTGGGGGGGGGGGCGTGGAGGGCGTCCAGGTGGTTCTGGCTGGGATGCTGTTGCCCAGGTCCCTGCGGCTGAGCAGAGCAGGTGGTGAGCCTGCTGTCAGTTCTCAGCTTGCACCCCCAAACCCAGCGGGCCCCTCTGCACCCCAGCTTGCAGGTGGAGGGCTTTCCTCCTCCGCCATCTCGCTGTGTGGGACCCTGGACCGCCGAGGAGCAAGCCGAGGGGCTGGCTGCGCTACAGCGGGATGGCTCTAGGACATGTGACCCTGCCCTCGGAGGGTGCCGGTTTCCACCCTGCGGGGGCCACGGTGTGCCAGGAGGTGCCCTTCAAAAGGCGTTCGATTCTCCGCTGAGGACAGCCTGCTCCAGCCCAGGGCCCTCTCTG
Organism: Kogia breviceps; assembly: GCF_026419965.1. NCBI lineage: Eukaryota > Metazoa > Chordata > Mammalia > Artiodactyla > Physeteridae > Kogia > Kogia breviceps. Next base: position 2,802,342 of record NC_081317.1, read on the forward strand.
TTTCTCCCGCTGAGGCGTGTCTGTTTTCCGGGCCAGGGGACAAGCCCAGTGTATACGCAGTCTCTCCCAAAGCATATCCTCCTCCCCGGTGACTCTATGACCCGGTGACTCTATGACCCGGTCTCTGCTCGGGCGCCCTCAGACCGAATCCCATGCCTGTTCCCCGTCTCTCCACTGATGGGGTGCCGCCCCTCGCCCCTAATCAGGCTATGACTTAACCCTAGTTGTGGGTCCTGCGTGCAGGGGAGGTGGGGTGCTGTTACCCACCAGGGCCCTTGGCCTCCTTAATCAATAGAAATTGACAAGAGGCCAGATAAGAAGTTCAGGCGAGGCTGTACTGGGGGCCCTGCTGCAGCTGGTGGGGGGCGGGGGGAGCCAGCGGAGAATAAACAACAGGTTCCCTGGCTCACTTCCTCCCTGAGGGAGGGGCAAGCTGCTTCCTCATATGCGGCGAGGGGGGCCGCATATGAGGGTAGGGTGCCCACCCCCTTGGGGGTGTCGCGCGCCGGGGACACGCGCAGTACTCCGCTTTTGCTCCCGACTCCTCAGAAGTTGGGCAGTTGGGTTGTTTGGGTCTCTTTGTATCTTTTGTCCAGAATCTGCCCCACCTGCAGCGTGGGCGCAGTTATTTTTAGTCCGTTACGGTTTCTTTGTATTTCGCCGCTCCAGGAGACGTGCGTCCAGGAGCAAAAGCACCGCAGCAAAGGGTCCCGGGTCCCAGTCTGTCTCGGGCGCACTTACTGTCTCACAGGCGAGGCCCCCCACTGTGTGGGCAGGGGTGCGGTGTAGCTCGCAGGGCTGGGTGGGCTCCAGCTGTGGCTCAGAAGGCCTGGAGGCCCCGGGGACGGGCATCTTCCGGTATTTCATCCCATGTGTCAGGGTTCCAGCTTCCCCAGACCAGGCCCCTGAGCTCGGCCCGGCAGGCCTGCCCCGCTGGACGTCTGGCTGTCTGTGGAGTCCAGCCGCTCTGACCGTGCCGGCCCTCGGACCCGTGCAGGGTGTTCTCAGCTGTGCCCTCCCCTTGGGGACCCTGGCTTTCTCACCTGGGCTCTGACTGCCTGCCCCGGCCCCCAGGGGTCCCTTGTCTTCCTCTGGGACGTTGGTGGCCTTCGCAGTGACCGTCCAGTCCTCACAGATGCCATCGGGGCCCTACCAGCAGCAACGCAGCCCCAGTTCCTCCTGTTCGAAGTTTCGACACCTGGGCCGCCGGCCCTGCGGGGTGTTGGAGCCTCTCGGGCCGGCAGGGATGGAATCCGTGAGCGTTTCGCTTCTCATCCCTCTGCAAGGGGGGCCGCCTTCTCAGACCACTCGGGAACCACTGCCTCAGGATGGGCATCCCGGAAGCAGATGCTGTGCCGGCCGGAGATCGGGGGCCGGATGTGTGTGAGGGGTCCACACTGCGCAGGGCGGGGGAGGCGGGACTGGGCGGGGAAAGTGGCTGCAGGGGCCTCAGGCCTGTAAGGCGTCGCCTATGCCCGAGGGCGCCCCAGAGCAACTGCCCCCGACAGAGCGTCCAGCAGAGTGACCTCTGGCTCACTCTGAATGTGGGGTGCAGGGAGGGCCGAGACCTCGAGGGAGGTGACAGCTAGAGGCCGAGCGCTGACCGCTCCCGGGGGCTGGGCGGCGAGACCCCGATGGAGAAGCTGTGCCAACCCCAGGTCCTACAGGGCCATCAGGGCTCAGTCATGCTTGAAAGGACTGCTGCCTTCCCCGATTTTACAGCAGTGCCGGGAGAGGGCTGACGCAGCCCGGGGGTGGGGGTCGGCCATGGAGGTGGAGGAGGTCGGCCTCCAGTGCCCTGGACGCCTCTGGCCTTTACTGTCCGTCTTCCTGGTGGGCTGGTGGCTCTGTGTAGGCAGGGGTGCGGTCTGCAGTTTGCCGCTGTAGCCGTCCTGGGCACGGCTCAGCTGTGTCTATTTTGAGCTCCATCTGTGTGCCAGGCTCTGATTATTTCCCAGAGGAGCGCCGAATGGGTGCACGGCGGGGCCACCCTCGTGTGTCTCCTGCTGGGTCCCCCACCTTGTCAGGACCTGGGGCTTTGATTCTGGGGTGGTGAGTCTGAGCAGGGAGCCTCATGCAGCTGGCAGGACCTCGATGGCCTTTTAAACATTTGAAGGGAGGAAAAGCTTCTTGTTCTAGTTTGCTCATGGGTTGGCAGAGAAGTGCCCTTTCAGGCAATTTGTGAAGCGACAGTAAACTGTGATTGAGGCAAGAACTGGGTCAGGATGTGTCAGCGAATGGGTGAGGCCAGCGGTCCTGTCACAGCACGGGCTCCCTCGGGGCTCCTCTGTCTGCTGGACTAGGTGGGTCTCCTCGCCAGCCTCTGACTCACCTCGGGGACAGATTCACTGGCCGGACTCAGAAGGGTGAGTGGCCACGTGGTGTTTGGGCCGGAGGCACTGTCATTCACGCATCCATTCCAAGGAGAACCACCCCTGGCTCAGAGAGGCCTGTCACACTTGGTATAACCCTGTCACCCCAAACCTATTTCACTGGGGAATCTTCTTTTCTCAAAACACCTGTTACTCTTGCATGAACACTGGTGTTTGATGGAAAATATTTTGGGAAGTTTTGGGGCGGGCCTTTTTATTGTCAAAGGAAATAAGAGAAAGTCCAGGGTAGATTCCCTTGGCCATGGTTGAGGGAGAGACATAAGCCTCTCTTTGCAGATGGTCATGGGGGTCTCTTATGGACTGAATGTGTCACCCCCTTCATCTAACCCCCAGTGGGACTATATTTGGACATGGGGCCTTTATGGAGGTAATTAAGGTTAAATGACATCATAAGGGTGGGGCCCTGATCCTATATAATTAGTGTCCTTATAAGGAGAGATGAGTCTCTCTTTCTCTCCCTGCCGTGTGAGGACAGTGGGAAGGTGGCCATCTAAAAGCCAGGAAGAGAGCTCTCACCAGAGACTGAATTGATCTTGGACTGATCTTGGACTCTCAGCCTCTAGAACTGTGAAAAACGCTTTGCTGTCCAAGTCCCCAGTCTATGGCGTTTTGTTATGGCCGCCTGAGCGGACTAAGAAAGGGTCTGAATGTCCAAATGCTTAGCAACGCTAATGCAGCATGAATGGTGGCTTTGGTTAAGCGAATACAACAATGACACCCTTGGGTGGTAGCCAGAGAGAACTGAGCTTGGGGATCCTCTGGTGAGCTGGATGGAGACCTTGGGAAAGAAAAGGGCGACAGGATCCCACCGGAGCCGAGGTAGGTTCCCAAGCCACAGTTGGCTTAGAAACCGCAAGCATGAGTTTGTGTTTTGGGGTCTGACCTTCTTTCTGGTTAAGGGGTCTTGGGAACCATAGCGCTCTTCCATGTTTGAGTAGTGCTTTGTGCATTTTAGCATGATCATTGAAGTTAGAGATATTATTTTATTTAAAACGCTCAGCAGAGTAAATCCTCTGTCCAGTATGGCTGCCACTTTGAGCATCTCATGCTCACCACCAACGTAGCAGTGTGAAATAACACACTTCTGTCATCTCGCAGTTTCTGGGGCAGGAGGCTGGGTTGCATCTGGAGGCTCAACCGGGGAAGAGTCCAAGCTCCTGTGGCTATTGGGAGGATCCAGGTGCTTGTAGGTTGTCACGTGGGCACCTCCGTTTCTTGCTGGCCATCACCTGGAAGCTGCCCTCAGTTCCCCGATGGCTGTTGCGGGGGCTGCCCTCAGGCCACCCTCAGTCACGTGGGGCCCTCTCACATGGCAGCTCCTTCATCAAAGCCAGTAAGGGAGACAGTCTCCCAGAAAGATGGGCGTCACGGAAGTCTGTAAAGTACTCACAAAAGGGACATTCCAGAACCGTGGCTATAGTCTAGCGATTACAAACAGGTCACAGGTCAGCCCCCACTCAAGGGGAAGGGGTTACCCCAGGAGGCTTGGATCATGAAGCCACTTTAGAATCCATCCGGCAGAGTCTGTTCTTTGGCCCCCAGTGATTCATGTCCCTCCCCCTGTAAGATACAGTTATCCTTCCAAGGGTCCCAAGAGTCTCATCCCATTACCATCCCACATCTGCTCAAAGTCCAGAGGCTACACAGTCGGGTGTTGGGTGAGGGCCTGTCCCCAGACGTCTGACCCCCCCACCCCCCGCTTTGTGCTCCTCACTGGATGGTAATGAGCGTCAGGTGGGAGGCTGGCATCTTAAGGTGCTCTGAGGTGGGGGGGCATGCACCCACAGGTAGGATCCGTGTGCAGTGTTGTCCAGGGGCCCGGGCGCCGTGCGCCTTGCCGGGGGAGGTGGGTAGTAGGAATAGCCCCTCCAGACACATTTGGCCTCATCTCTTGAAGCTCAGCCTGCCGTACGCTGTGACTCAAGGCTCTTCCCCTCGGGAAATGCACACACGGGCCCCAAAGGATGTGTACAAACATATTTCGACAGCCCAAAGCGAGAAGCAGGCCAACTGTCCCTCCATAGCAAAATGGGTAAGTAAATTGTGGTGTGTACAGGCAAACAACATTCAGCAATGAAAATAAAGGATCTTTAGCTACGTAAATGCACGGTGAATGTCACATGTAACGTGCAGAAGAGACCGAATACCAGGAAGAGACAAGCAGCACCGTGCCACTGACGTGAAGCTGGGAAACAGGCAGGCGGCACGGAGCTCTGGGATCTTGGGTGAAATGGGGGACTGGGGGCCAGAAGAGGGTGGCTCTGGGGAGACCGGGCACATGGGACTGGGATGCAGAGCGGTCTCAAGCCGATAAAGTTTTCTTTCTTAATCTGGGTGGTGGGCATGAGAATGCCAATTTCATTTTTATTGTCTTTAAAATAAAAGAACAAAAATAAAATAAAATAAAATATCCCCACGTTATAACATTTTCTGTATCTGGTACCTAGGCTAATACATACAGAACGGCTTCCCAGGTGTCATCATGTCCTTTACACGCATTACCCTCACTTAATACTCACCACCCATCCGTCACCACCCTTGTTGTTGCCCCCATGAAAGATGGTCTATCGGGCTGCTGCTGGGGACCAGGTTCCGGGTCAGTGAAGACATTTCCCAACTCCCCAACACCTCCACCTGGGTGGAGCCATGTGGCCAAGGTCCAGCCGGGGGAATGTGGGCACCATCTTGATCCCTGGTCCATTAAACCCTCCACACAACCCCCCACACGCTCCCTTCCTACGCTAACTGGATGTTGATGTGGACACTGATGTCCATGGTGACTTTGGGAAACCACACGTGGAAGAGCCTCTGGCAGAGCCTCTGTGAGCCTGGGTCCCTGCATAGCTCCCTGGCTTGGAAGACCAGGCCACCTGCCTGCATGATCATTGGATGTTACACAAGAAGAAGCAAACTTTTATTTTCTTGAGCCACTGGGATTTGGGCCTTATGTATGACAGCAGGAGTCAGTAGACTATAGCCTGGGAGCCACATTTGTTGCCTGCTTTCATGTGGACCTGAGCTAAGAATGGTTTTCCGTGTAAGGCTGGGGTGACTTCAGCTGTGCCGAAGCTGGGTTGGCCTCCCGTCTCCACACACCTCCTTGGTTCTGAGATTAACTTTTCAGTGCGTGATTCATGGTCCTGTGGGCTGGAGAGCTTATCCAAGGATAATAACCATGGGCTCATGAAATCATAGGGTTCCTGGGGCTGGGCGGGACCACAGAGGGCTCTCTGCTCCATCTCCCTGTTGGACGGAGGGAGAGACTGGCCCGCAGCGGGGGGCAGGGCGGGCCAATCTCAAATGACCTCGTGTTGGGAGGTCTAGAAACTGAGCCCTGGCGTCCTCTGGAGGCCTGGCCACCTTTATGCTCTCTCCACTCTGTGCCTGAGGCACTGGTCACTGCTCTGGGCCCCTGTACCGGGGGGTTAGCTAGAGAGCGGGAGCCCCTCCAGATCTGGGTTTGAGCCCAGGTCACGGACCCCCATCTGCTTTGCTGGGGCTCTGCGTCAGATGGTGTGGAACAGAAGCCCAGATCAGAGGAAGCCGTGTCTGCTGACCCCCTGTTCTTTTCCTGGGGGTGTCCCTTCCTCTGTGAGGAGGATGATGGGTAGGGCTGGATGCAGACACATCCCTGGACGCTCTGGCAACAACCTCACCACCAGGAACGCGCTCTGTGGCCATGAGCACAGCAAGCCCTCTTCCCATCTGCTCTTGGAGACCCTGACGGGATTCCCCTCGCTTTGTCGACACGGTGATGCCGCCTCCAACCTCCTGGAATCTGTCTCACTATCTTCCTTGGCGAAGACTGCTAATGACCAGTTAACGCCTTTTCTGATCTTGACATGTTGACAAACTTGACCTCTGGGAAAGCGACCCAGCTTCCAGCCCTCCATCTGGTGGCCAGGGCTGTCTATCCCCCACACATCTGACACTAGAGCTTCCCGCTTTGTTTTCCTCTTTCCGTCGGACGGGGGAGGGGCCTGCTCTGCTCGCCCGACTCCTCGTTCCTTCATCGATCTGTGGGCACTGCCGGTGGTGGGGCTGCCTCGGCGGCCGCACCACAAAACCACGGCGCCCACTCGGTAGATCGGGCTGCTCCTGCTTGGTTCTCCTCTGAGCGTTCCTCGGAAACCCAGGCTCCACCCGGGCTCCCGGAAGCCCGTACAGAGAGAGCACGGCTACGTGTGTGCCTTCGACCACCTGGACCTGGAAGTGCTTGGGGCACTTCCTCTGCCCTTCCATTGGTGAGAACTAATCACATGGTTCCACTCAGCTGCAAGGGAGGCTGGGAAGCTGGCGGGGCACCGGCCCCCAGCATAACTGCACCTCGGAGAGGGAGTCAGATACTGGCGGGTCAGCTTGTCATTTCTGCCACGGGCTCAGGCCTCCCCATCTTGGCCTGGCTACGCTTCCTTTAACCGTCGACAATCTCAGCTGTTTTGTGTTGATTTTATGGTCAGATGATCAGATTTGAGGGCCATCTACCACCTGCCTTCAGATCTTCTGTGCCATCTCTTGTATTCTAGTGCTAGATGAGGGGACAGCGGGAAACTCAGCCAAGTACCGGGTTGGACTTTTGACTAGACTTCGTGGGTGAGGAGACTCTCCCGTATCCTCCACCAGCTGCCTCTCCTGCATTTCGATCTGCATGACCGCTGTGATCACGGAAGCAGAAGGTGGGTGTTTCGATGGAGGCATCTTTCAAGCTGAAGCAGGAGGGGCCGCTCTAAGACAGTGGCCGATTCTTAGCACCTCTGCCACAGCCCACGGGCCATTGTTAGTTGGCCACTGAGCCCCGAAGAAGCCTCAGAATCCCTCTTAACATAGAGCCCCATGGGAAAATAAATGAAGGCCAATAAAATGAGAAAAGCAAAGACTGCTTATTCAGGGCTTGCTATAGCAAGGGAGTCAGGTATCATGACTTTCATTTTGGCAGAGACTCAGAGGCGGGCAGGGGAGTGGGTAAGTGGTTTTTTGAAAAAAATTTATTTATTTTACTTATTTATTTTTGGCTGCGTTGGGTCTTTGTTGCTGCACATGGGCTTTCTCAGTTGAGGTGCACGGGCTTCTCACTGTGGTGGCTTCTTTTGCTGCGGAGCACAGGCTCTAGGTGCACGGGCTTCAGTAGTTGTGGCTCACGGGCTCTAGAGCGCAGGCTCAGTAGTTGTGGCTCACGGGCTTGGTTGCTCCACGGCATGTGGGATCTTCCCGGACCAGGGCTCAAACCCGTGTCCCCTACACTGGCAGGCGGATTCTTAACCACCGCGCCACCAGAGAAGTCCCAGAGTGGGTAAGTTTTACAGTGGAAAAAAGGGAACAGATATGCCCTGATTGGAGGCTGCTGGTCTGGGGAAGCTGTAGGAGGGCTTTCCAGAAGCAGGCATCCTATGTGACTGGTTAGGGTACGTAGAGTGGATGCTGGAATCAGTTCCTTACTACTGATGCCTGGTTTTCCAGAATCTCGGCTGTAGCAGCGAGGAAGGGTCTACTCCTTGCAGACGGGTACTGATGCCTGAAGGAAGCATCCTCTCCCTCAGGATTTCGGGCGACAATGCAAGTTGCAAATGGCTGAGCCTACACGGGAGCGTGAAAACTCCAGGGAGGACACTCTGAAGTCGACCACGACTTGGGCATGTCCGACATCTAGAAGGGGCAGGTGGTGGGACCTGAGGATCAATGTCCAGCTCCTTCTTGCCAAAGAGCTTCGGGCTTCACCCCCTGATGCTGTGAGGGCAGACTTCGGCTCTGGTCTTGTTCCCTCTTTTCTGCACAGGTGGTCCTGAAAGAGCAGTTCTGGGGTCGGTGGCCTGCGTTCAAATCCTGACTTCACCGTGTGGGGTCCTAGGCAATCTAATGGCCCTCCAGAACCTCCCGGTTGTGAAATTGGGGTGATGGTGGTGCCTGCCATGTTGGGCTGTTGGGCGGAATCTTCGAGACAAAGGCGGAAGAACACTTTGCCTGGGACCTTCCCCGAGCGACCGCTCGGCAAAGATACCCAAGGATCATGTTACTTACTGTGCTTCTGTCTGTGCCCTGTTGCCCCCAACCTGGCCCGTGTGCACCTAGGGGGCCGGAGCTCTTCATCTGCATCTTCACTGGAGGAACCCTTCCAGCAGAGCGTTTGTGTCTCACTGCTTTTCCTCCAATAAACTCTCCGGGAAGAGTTGTCTATTCCCGGGAGGGCTCTGTTTGCCATGTGTGGCTCCACGATTCTTCCCACCTTGCTTCCTCATTTGCATGCCTGTTACCCTGGGTCTGTGTTCTCTCCGTAGATGAAGAACGGGCTTCATTATAATCTGAGCCCCAAACAGAATCCTTCTGTGGCCAGAAATACGGCCCCCCAGGACGGCGATCCTATGGGTATCATCACTGAGCCTGGATCCTGGGATACAGTAGGCACATAACAAAGTCATTCGCAAACATCAGGTGCCTAATATGTGCCAGGCACGGTGTAAGTGTTTGAAGAAGAGTGGTTTTTCCCCTATGTATGGACGAGGCTCTGGGGTAAGTGACTTGCCATGGGCCACGCAGGGGCCGAGAGCCGTGATGTGACAGCCGGTCCAGCCCCAGGGACGCCTACTTGACTGCCCCGGAGCCCCGACCTCCCTGGTGGCAGCAGTTTCCCTGCTCTCCCCGCCGCACGCACTTGCCTCCCAGCCCCTCCAGCTACGGCAGATGTGGGGTAAATACTTGTCGTGGTGGAGCTGGAGCACGGACCACTGCTGCTGCTGACTTGTGTAAAATTCTGCACGTGCGCTTGGAGTTGGGGAAATGGGTGTCAGGGAAGGTTCTGGAGAAGGTGGGACGTGGATTTTCTCAAAGACTGCTCGTGGTGCCGCTGTCAGGCCACGTCAGCCCTCCAGATGGGGCCTGTGCGGCCAGCGAGCCCAGATCTGCCTCTGAGGGACTTCAACACCAGCATTAAGAAACAGTCCCTATGTTTCAGAAGAGCCCGCTCAGCCCCGCCCAGCATCTGCTAGAGATTAAGGATCAGTGAATTCGCTGCCGGCCCCCCACTGCCCTCGAGCGTTACTGGTCTGCTGTGTTCTCTAAATGGACAGTTAAGATTAAAGTGAGTTCCAGGATTTTGTGCAAATCCTTGAAGATAAGAAGTCCAGCTGGGGTTTGGAGCAGAATTCTTTGTGCTGCCAAAGCATTCCTGAGAGTCCAGAGTCACAGAGAGGCCGAGCTGCCTACGTGTACTGCTTGCCGTCACCAGTTGGGGGCGCTGGCGGGGGGGCTGGGGCCCAGATCAGATGGCATTTCATTCACACCTTCATTCAGAGACTTGCTGAGTTCCTGCTCTGGGCCGGTACCTTGCCCAGTGCCGAGAATACAGTGATGAGAAAGAAAGAAAAACCCCCAAACCCCCTAGCCTGTCCCTGCTCCAGAGAAGCTAGCCCTGTAGAGGAGAGGAGAGATTTAGCCAAGTAGCCGAGAACTGAGTGTAATTACCTGGGCGGGAGGTGCTCAGAGGGCAGGTGCCGGAACCATGGAAGAAGCAACGGGACCAGAGCTCGTCTCGGGGGCTGGGGAGTTGGGGGGGGGTGGGCTTCCTGGAGGAAGCGGCTTTTGAGTCAGATTTTGACAGATGAGTAGGAACTAGGGAGGGGGAGAGACAGCCTGTGCTCCGTGGCTGGAGGGAGTGGGGCCGGTCCAGGGCTCTCAGGAGGTGAGGCTGGAGCAAAGGCACAGGTGACAGCGGGGAGGCAGTGAGACAGGTTGGTGAGAATGGATGGCCAGCCGGCTAGAGCAAGGTCCTGGAATGCAGCCCGTAGTCTCGGAGAGATCCCGGCGTTTGGGAAGGACAGGGGAGCATGGAACATCACCATTTACGGACCGAGGAGGCAGTATTTCAATAGTTTGTACCCCGTCCCAGTGGCCCCATGTCCCAGAGGCACTGCAGCCCTGGAGCAATGAGAGGATTTTCATGGGAGTAGAGTGTGCTGTGGGGATGTCATCAGGTGGCATCTGGCCAAGCCCCGCTGACTGCAGGGTGAGGACAGGCTGTCAAGGACATGAAGGGGATGTACCACCAGGTACCAGGGTCCCACTGTCCTCTGGGCGAGACAGGGCGCTGGACACTCGGCCAGGCTGGGCAGGGTGGATGTGGGGTGGACCTGGAATGGAGGAGTGGGACCCATGCTTAGTGCTGGGCTCTGGGTCTGTCTGGGTAAGTCCAGTCGGAAGCCTCTTTTCCCGGCGCAGGTGGCAAATTCGGCAGTGTCTCCGTCCCTTGGTCGACGCCTCCCTGCCCCCATTACACAGAGAGGGGGCAGAGGGGTAGGTTGGAGAGACTCCTTTCTTTGCTTCAGGCTTGGCTGCCAAGAGGAACCCAGAACCAGGTGGCAATTGTCATGTTAGGTTCACAGGGACCCTTGTAAACTTCCCTGAAGGAAGGGTTTCATCCCTGGGGACTGGGACCTCTCACCCTACAGAGTGTGAAGCTGTGGGGTTGAGAGGCGTAGGTTCCCCGGTGGGCACGGGAAGCCGTGGCGAGAAGGCTCGCTCCGCCCTCCACACCTTGGTGCGGGGACACGTGTCTTCTCATTACTGGGGTCAGAGCAGTCACTGTACGGTGGCCATAGGTTCAAAATGCATATTGTACCTTGAAGGACAATGGTTCAAAATATATACTGAATGTTTCTCTTTTCTCTTTCACTTAATATACTTCTATCACGATGAAATTCACTAACACGTAACTATCCACTTTAAAGTGAACGAGTCAGCAGCATTTAGTGTGTTCATAATTTTGGGTGACCGTCACCCCTATCTAGCTCTCAAACATTTTTATCGCCCCAGGAGAACACCCCACACCCATGAAATAATCACTCCCATTCCTCTCCCTCCCACATCTCCTGGCAACTACGCATCTGCTTTCTGTCTCTACAGATTTGCTTATTCTGGATGTTTTATACGCATGGGATCGAATGATGTGTGTCTTCCGCGCCTGGTTTCTTTCACTGAGTAATGTTTCCACGAATCATCCACGTCGCAGCATGGACCAGCACTACATCCCTTTTTGTGATTGAATAATATTCCACTGTGTGGATAGACTGCATTTGTTTATCCATTCTTCTGTTGCTGGACATTTGGACTGTTTCTAGCTTTTGGCTATTAGACACTGTATCTTGAAGGACAGTGTCCGAGCTCCACAGAGGTCATTGTCAAGCCAAGGCAGTAGCTAAGCCATCAGGGAGCCTTTTTATATTCTAGCAGGCTGGAGGTTCTGGGTGACAAGGTATGAGACTGGACCAGTGGGTCCCGGGGTCCTGGTCCCGTTGTCCCTCTACCTTCACCATGATGGGGGTCTGCTGGCTTGAGGCACATCTTGCCGGACCCTGTGCTGTGGAGCGAGATGCCCTGTGAAGTCTCGGTGAATGCTGTTGGCAGAGGCCGTGTGGACAGGGAGAGAGAACCCGCGCCCGGAACATCGACCAATGCAGGAAGGCAAATTGCCTCCAGGGCAGCAAGTCTGATGCTTCTGATATACTTGCCTTGACATGGGGATGCTGGCTGGTTGCGTGGAGCAATGGCGCCCTGTGGAGGGCTCAGCGGCGGGGGGTCTTGCTGCTGACAGCTGCACAGGCAGCAGTGGCAGAAGCCAGAGCAGCCCCGGTGGGAGGGGCCTGAGGTCGGTGGGCGGAGTCCCCAGCCTCACCGGCGCGCAGCTCTTCCCCCCCCCCCCCCCCCCCGCACTCGTTGTTCAAACACTGGGTGATGAGGAGAGAGGCTGGCTGACTCTCTCCAGGGGAGCATCCATCACGTGCAGGGGAGCCCACCTACCTCTCCCCAAGACCTCAGGGTCCCTGACCTTCCGATCCCGCTCCTTTCGAGCCGCGTGCCCCCCCGCCCCGGAGGCATGGTGTACGCTAATCTGCTGCAGCTCCTGCGGCCCCACAAAGCTGATGATGAGTTTCCTGCTCAAAGCGCTGTCTTTCAGGGCCACCCCCAAGCGAGGGGGGCTGGAGCATTGTGGGTGCTGTGGTCTTGATGGGCGGGAGTCACTAGGCAGCGGGTGGGTGGGGAGGGGTGGAAATTACCCGTTAGGAAACCATGAAAGGCGTGTGCAGAAGGAAGGCAGAGTGGCCCCGCCATGGTGTGCAGGCAGAATAAGCTCACCCCTCCTGTGGTTTTGTCATTTATTGAATGGTGCAAATCCGCAGCTATTTTTTTTTTTTTTTTTATTGCTCTTGGTCACGCTTTAAAAATTTTGCAATAAACCCGTTCAGTGGCAACCGGTAGAAACATGAAAATCGCACTTAACAAAACCATTGAATTTTGATTCCTTTTTCTCGAGGAAGTGGAACATTTAACTTGTATGAAATAGGTGTGGACATTGATCTCCGGCGTGGGGCAGTGGTGACAGCGCTGAGTGGGCGGGAACCAGAGGGCACGGCTGTGGGTGTGGTGCCAGCTGGTCACCGGTGGGCGTTCCCCTGAAGACTGGGGCAATGGCACAGGTGCGGCTGCAGGTCAGGGACACATGGCTCTGAAGCCTGTCATTTTCTCCAGAGGGAACGTCTGTTCTTTGAAATTGATTTTGCTTGTTTTTTTATTCCAAGTCTTGTTGTACGGGCATCCTTAGAAGAACTTTACGAGCCATTGAGTGATTCCTGTTCAGATTAGCGACATCAGTTGTTTCAAGCAAGAAATCAGTTAAATGAATTCCAAAAATGTTTTGCTTTTTTTTTTTTTTTTTTTTTTTTTAAATCCAGTGGATGGAATATAGGTAAAGCACCTGGAAGTTCATTCGAACAAATGTGAAATAGCTGATGTCCTGTCAATCCTGGTGTAAATTCAGTAACAAAACAAACCCTTCAACATTGAAATTTTGTTCATCTTGAAGGTGTTTACAAGAAGATGAATTGGGGAGGATCACAGCACTGTGATAAAAAATACAATATTTTGACTAAATTAAGAAATCCATCATTATTGGGAACTGCTTGTGGTTTGTACGAAATTCCTAACTGCATTTAAGCTAGCTTGATGCGTGGCCAATAGACATAGAAGGTGGGGTCATCAAAATGGACGTCCCCGGCGGTCCAGTGGTTAAGACTCCGTGCTTCCACTGCAGGGGGCACGGGTTCGATTCCTGGTCAGGGAACTAAGGTACCGCACGCAGCAGCCAAAAAATAAAAATAAAAATTAAACTGAAGTACAAAATTTGTTTCAAAGGTGATGTGTAGTTAAAGAAAAAACCCTTCAGCGTAGCAGCTTGTACTTTCTGTTTGCTGCCTGCCATCTGAGTTCAGAAATGTTTGGGCCATCGAAGAAGAATTACCTGGGATGGTATTGAACGTTTTGGAAAAGGGAGTCTTTTGCATTTGATTGAAATTCGCTTGGAGAGCTTTAATCAAAGGAAGAATCAAAGCACGTGAGCTTTTGAATCTTTTAAGAATTGTTGTAATGATTGAAAACAAAGTTTGCAGAGTTGAGGTCAGTGATGCTTATCCCTATGAAAGCAAAGGAGGAAACAGACAAATTTACCTCGAGGGCACAGACAGTGCAGAAGATCTAATTTCAAGTCCTATAATCGTGCTTCGGAAGGAAAATCGTACTTGTGGGAAGAATGTTTTGAGGGTGCTTTTAGGTTTAATTGGATACATTTATATCCTGAAGCTAAATGGAACGAAATTGAGAGAGCTGTTCAAGAGAATCGTCTGTAGAGACCACCCATTTGAATTTTGCCTGATAAATATACTTGCGGAAGAAAGGCTCTCTGAATAGAGACGCACCTGAAAGAATATTGGGGTTGAAATAGGTACACATTTAAGTAAAACAGAAACAACAAACAAAGACTCCAAACAAATAAACCTAAGATTGCAAATATCCTCCATTCAGCAGAAATTGCTTTGAACTTATCACGCATCTCAGCATTTATCAAGAATGTATTTTCTCAAATAGAAATACTATGGTCTACAGAGAAAGGGCTATAGCAAAGGCCTCAAGGAATTCAAATTAATTCACGTAAATTTGAATGATCTGCCAGCAATTTCACGGAAAACATAAAAAGTAAGACCCAATTGGAATAAACACCAGCCATGACCGTGAAGGGTCCACGCGGCTGAGATGGGTAATATGGACCCAGGACTATCAATTACAGACACACATTTTATTTACTTGGATAGGTTTTCCTACTTTTAGAAAGCCTTTTAGTTTTGGACATAGTTTTGGAATCGAACTAGAGCCTCCATTGCAATACAACCAACTTGCAGGTGGAAGCGCATTGCCAGCCTGGGTAACTTTGGTTCTGGCTATAGCGCCCCTCCACGGCTGTGTCTGTATTTATAATCCCTGGAACGGTGCCAGGCACTCAGCTCGGTATCTCAGTCATGTGGAACTCTAAAACTGGTGTTTATTTTAATGTGGTCTCCAAAAAATTTGTTTTTCATGAAATTTCTGGCAAAACATTCAAGTTTATGGGAATCAATCTGACTTTCTTGAGGCCCTCACTAGCTCTTTCTCTGTCGACCATCGTATTTTATTTGAGGAATATGAACCCGGCGCCACCCTAGCTGGGCTGAGCGAGAGAGGTCGTGGCGGCCACGCCACCCTTGGCACACCCTCTGGGTAGCTCTGCCCCTCAGGCGCCAGCTCTGGACCGTGGCCCCAGGGCCCCGGGCCCCTTCAGGTCAGACCGGCTCCTCAGCGTGTCCCTGCAGCCAGGACCCGGTGGCCTCCAACATCTCTTTTCCTCGGCACCCACACCCCGGGGGGAAGGCACGGGATCGGCCTTAGGTTGTGGGGAACAGAGGGCTCGCTGCTCCGGGCCAGCTGTGTGGCTTGCTCTGCGCTTCTGGTGACAGATGAGCTTGCTGGCTTCGGCGCAGGGGGTTCCGCGGAGGGGGCCTCAGGATGGGAGGGGGAGGCAGGGACAGGCCGGCGCGCCGGGCCTGAGGGCCACCTTCCACCGTCTCAGAGGGGGGTGCCCGGGGAGCAGCGTGCTCCTAGGTGTGGGACCCCTGCGAGGATAGACCAGGGGGGTGGTCAGCAGGTGAGGCCACGGGGCCTGGGCCCAGCCTGGCTCTTGCCTGCTCTCAGACCCCGGAGCTCACCCCGACGCCTGTGGCTGCCGCAGAGGGCAGGGCCTGAGCTGGGGAGACCATCTCGGGAGGCGCAGTGCTGCCTGGTGGAAGGCGCGAGGTGGGGACGTGGCGTCTGCAGCCCTCGCCGGCCGGCCTGGTCTGTGGGAGGCCTGGCAGGGTGACTCATGAGAGCTCAGAGCTGAGCGGAATGGGGCCCAGCTGTTCGCAGGGCCGCGCAGACGTCCCTGTGTTGTTGCAAACTGAGCGGGGGTGGGGGTGGGGGTGGGTCCCGGGTGGGTCCCGCCCGCTGACCTCCCTGGGAAAGGCTGTTGCAGGCCGCAGGCTGCCGCGTGGGCGCGGCCCCGTCCACCCCCCCCACCCCCCCCTCCACCCCCGGGTCCAGCCTGCGTGGCCTGGCACTGAGGACTTTCCGGGGACCCGAGCCCTCGTGTGCTGGAGCCGGGAGGGTCCCGGGCACACAGCACAGCTGGTCCCCCTGGTCGGGTCTGGGTAGCTGGACAATGTTGGCTGTCTCTCTGGATACGATGGCCTGGGATGGGGAAACCGAGGCACCCAGAAATCAAGGGACAGGTCCAAGGCCCCGAGGTCACCAGGCTTGGAACCCAGAGTTTCCTGGGAATAAATCACTGCTGTCTGTTCTGAGAGCTGCGGTCCAGCCCAGGTGGCAAGTGCTTGGCAGTGACACAGTGCCCCCTCCAGACACGCAAATTAGGCTGTCTCTCTCACCTAGCAGGAGGCAGCCTCTGGAATCTTCTTCTCCCACCCCCTGGCAGATATTTCCACCTGATGAGAACTGACGGGCCATGTGACATTTGGGCCAGATGAGGGTGTACAGAGGCTCCAGTCCTCCAGGGCTGCAGGAACCCTACACTCCACAGCAAGCAGTGGACACCCAGCCTGGCTGCTGGATTCTGGACACCCCTTTCCGCACCCGAGGTCCCGCTCAGGAGGCCCTCCCTGCAGACCAGAACCCCCCATCCTCTCGGTCCCTCTCTCCCTCCCTGCGAAGCCCCTGGAGGCTCCAGGCTCGGAGCCACGCCCCTCCAATCCCTGCCCTCATCACCCCACGGCCTTCTCCTCTGTGTCTGTGTCTCTCCTCTTCTCATAAGGACACCGGGCCTTGGGCTTAGGCCCACCCTAACCCAGGAGGATCTTTTCTCTGTCCTTAACTAATTACATCTGCAGAGACCGTATTTCCCAATGAGTCACATCCTGAGGTTCTGGGTGGACACGAATTTGGGAGGGGCACTATCTATCTGCTTTGTTACGAAGAGGCCGAGTTAATCAGAGAACGCAGGAAGCACAGACCTCCTTGGCTTCCCGGTTACCGGCCCCTGATTGACAGGTACGTTAGCACTACCTGGCTGGATTGTCATAACACAAGAGACTTCATTATCTGCATACATTCAGGGTTCATTTAGACTTACCCACTTGTTTTTCACCCAACTTTCTATGCCCTCCTTCTCTTCTTCAAAACTTTCCTTCCATCTGGAATCACATAAGGCTATGCCTGGAATTCTACCTTTAGGATTTTCTGCAGAGACAGTCCGTTGCTGGTGAACTCTCTCTGTTTTTCAATCATCCTGAAAATGTCTTTATTTTGCCCTCATTCTTGGAAAGCACTTTCGCTGGGTATGTTATTTCCACTCATTGAAGATGGCCTTTCACAGGCTTCTGGTTTCCATTCCTGTGTTGGACAAGTCAGCCGTTAATGTTACTCTTTAGACAGTAATCCGTCTCCTCCTTTGGCTGTTTTTCAAATACATTTGACCTTTGAACACCACGGGGCTTAGGGACTCTGAACCCCGGCTCCCACCACGCTGTCAACAATTTGCATATAACTTTTGACTCCCCCCAAAGCTTGACTGTTAATAGCTTACTGTTGACCGGAAGTCTTACTGATAACATAAACAGTTGATTATACATATTTTGTATGTTATATGTATTGTACGTGGTATTTTTAAAATAAAGTAAGCTAGAGAAAAGAAAATGTTATTAAGAAACTTGTAAGGAAAAGAAAACACATTTAGAGTATTTATCCATACTATAAGTATTTATCCATACTATAAGTTTACATCATCTGTTTACAGGATGAATCGTCTGCCAGTACCTATATCAATATTGTCTTATATGATACAAAGCACAGTACATGTTATATGTATTACTAGCATTGGACATCAAAAATGAAAAGATAACGTGAAAAAAATCATTTATATACAGGTGTAACGATTCGTGCATTCATAACAAAGACACAGCAGTATGATTGCTTTATGGTCACCTGGTGTCATCAATACAATTGCCTCACAGTAGCCTAACCTAACGCTAATAAATGAATCGTTATAAAATGTTTATGACATACAGTATCACTGTCATATTCATAATACAGTATTGGAAACATTGTTACATTAAAAAAAACACCTCTGATGATACGCTGGTACTGTTTCTGTAGTATGTTCAATTAGGAGAGAGAGAGAGAGAGAGAGGCATACAGTAAGGTAATGTAATTCTTTGGAAGCAAAGTTATAAAACAGTAAGAAAACAAACACATTATTAATTTTATATTAAATATCATTCACCTTATGCCTATGTAAGGATAGAATAGTATCTACATAGATTTTATGCATTCATGACGTGCGTATTTGTCTTAATTTTTTCGATATTTCCAGCTATGTGGGTTGTCTGTGAGTCTTTTCATATTGTCTCGAATCTCCAAAAATTTTTCCAATATACTTATTGGAAAAAAAAAAATCTATGTTGAAGTGGATCTGCTCAGTTCCAACCTGTGTGGTTCAAGGGTCAACTGTATTTCTCTTTCTCTCTGTAGTTTTGCTAAGATGAGTCTAGGTGTAGATTCCCTTTTGTTCATCTTACTTGGGGTTCATTGGGTTTTTCTGGGGGATATTTTGTGTGTGTGAGTTCCACCAGTTCTATAAAATTCTCAGATGTCCCCTCTTCAAGTATTGCTCTGAGCTTCTGTTTTTTCTCACCTTCTGGAGCGTGCTTAGACCAAGTCATTCTTTTCTCCATGTCACCAAATCTCACACCTTTCCCACCTTCTTGCCTCTCTGTGCTGCAACCTCTATAACATCTCTGACCTGTGTTTTGGTTCAGTACTGTTCCTTTAGTTGCATTGGATATACTATGAAAATCAAAATCCAATAAATAATTTTAATTAATGTATTTTTTTATTCCCAGGTTTCTACTTGGTTTTACCCTATCGGGTCATTTTGAATAGTCTCCTGTAGATTTTTCCATCTGGCTCTGCTTTCTTTAGGATTGATAGAGACATAGTTGTCTTATAATCTATCTGATTTTCCCAGTATCTGAGCTCTGTGGGTCTGTTTCCTCTCCTGTTCCCACTCTTTGGGTTATGTGCCCTTCTGCGCTTGTACTGAGACCTGCTTGCTGTGGTTAGTAAATAATTTGTGGAATTCCTTTGAGGTTGAGGATAAGTGGGGAAAGCCCACCTTTGGTCCTTCTGGGTCCTGGGCCACCGCAGAGCCAGGGTCACTTTGAGGTAAATTCATTGACAAGTCTCCTTTGAGTCACTGGGTGATGCGGGTCGGTACTGTGGTCCCAATTTCCAGTGACAGCCCCACGCTCTGTCCTGACGTGGCTGCCCCGTGGCCCCTGGGGTGGGCCTTTAGTGGGTCTCTTTCTGGTTCACTTGTGTCCTGAGAGTAGGGCTCTTCGTGCTCCAGGCTTTATGAGCGGTGCCTCCTGGAGACCGCCCTGGGTGTGCGGGCCTGGGCTGGGGTCTCTGTGTCGTGCATGAGGCTATTGGAACCCAAGGTCCATTTGGTTTTTCCACAAGTTCTCAATCAAGAGCATGTTCAGCTGCACTCTCGGCTGCGGGCCTGCCCCCCTTAGCCTGTGGCCTCCTTATTCCTTACTATCTTGTTACCTCATTGCTTTAAAAAAATTTTTTAAGCACTTTTGTTCCTCAGTGAGAGGTTGGCCTGATTAACCCAATCTGTCCTTTTACCAGAACTGTAAGCGAAGGAAACCTCCCACATCCCCGCATCTTCTCATCCATCCATCCGTGGGCACTTAGTTTGTTTCCATGTCTTGGCTATTGTAAATAATGCTGCAATAAACCTGAGGGTGCAGATATCTTTTGAAGATAGAGATTTTATTTCCTTTGGATAAATGCCCAGCAGTGGAGTTGTTGGATCATATTGTGGTTCTATTTTTAATTTTTTGAGGAACCGCCGTGCTAAGTTCCATAGTGGCTGCACCAATTTACATTGCTACCAACAAAGGGTTCCCTTTTCTCAAAGTCCCTGCCAGCGTTTGTTATCTCTTATCTCTTTGGTAATAGTCATTCTAACAGGTGTGAGATGATATCTCATTACGGTTTTGATTTGCATTTCTCCGATGGTTAGTGATGTTGAGTACCTTTTCATGTACCATTGGTCATTTGTATATGTCTTCTTTGGAAAATTGTCTATTCAATTACTCTGCCGATTTTTAAATCAAATTATTACCAGTTTTTGTTACTTAGTAGCATGCATTCTTAATACAATTTAGCTATTAGTCCTTTATCAGATACATGATTTGCAAATATTTGCTACTATTCTGCAGGTTGCCTTTTCATCTTGTTGATGTTTTCCTTTGTTGTGCAGAAGATTTTAGTTTGATGTAGTTCTACTTGTTCATTGTTACTTTTTTGTTGTCTTTGCTTTTAGTGTCAAATCCAAAATCACTGCCAAGCTTGTTGTCCTGAATCAACTTCTTCCAAAGTTCTGCTAATGTTGATATTTTGATCTCTTCCCATGAATCACGAATGTTCTTAATGGTATCTAGAATGGTGAACACTTTCTAGAAAGCTTTCAATTTACATGGCCCAGCTGCAACAAAGGAATCACTGTCTATGGCAGCTGTAGCCTTACAAAATGTATTTCTTAAATAATAAGACTTGAGAGTTGAAATTCCTCCTTGATCCATGGGCTGCAGAATAGATGTGGTGTTAGCAGGTCTGGAAACAACACTGATCTCATTGTATATCACCCATCTCCATCAGAGCTCTTGGGTGACCAGGTGCATGGGTGACCAGGTGCATCGTCCATGAGCAGTAATATTTTGAAAGGAATCTTTTTTTCTGAGCAGTAGGTCTCAACAGTGGGCTTGAAATATTCAGTGAACCATGTAGTAAACGGATGTGCTGTCATCCAGGCCTTGTTATTCCATTTACAGAGCACAGGCAGAGTAGATTTAGCATAATTCGTATGGGCCCTTGGATTCTGGGAATGGTAGACGAGCACTGACTTCAGCTTAAAGTCACCAGCTGCACTAGCCCCGAATGGGTGAGTCAGCCTGTCCTTTGAAGCCAGGCATTGACTTCTCCTCTCTGGCTATGGAAGTCCTGGATGGTGTCTTTTGCCTATAGAGGCTGTTTTGTCTACATAGAAAATCTGTTGCGTGGTGTAGCACCTTCATGAATGATCTCAGCTAGATCTTCTGGATAACTTACTGCAGCTTCTCCGTCAGCACTTGCTGCTTCACCTGGCACTTCGACGTTACGAGACGGCTTCTTTCCTTAAACCTCTTCAGCCAACATCTGTCAGCTTCAAAATTTTCTTCTGCAGCTTCCTCGCCTCTCTCAGCATTCATAGAATTGAAGAGATAAGTTAGGACCTTGCTCTGGATGAGGCTTTGGCTTAAGGGAACGTTGGGCTGGTCTGATCTTCTATCCAGGCCACTCGAACTTTCTCCATACCAGCAATAAGGCTGTTTTGCTTTCCTATCATTCGTGTCTTCACTGGAGCAGTACTTTTAATTTCCTTCAAGGACTTTCCTTTGCCTTCCCACCTTGGCAAACTGTTTGGTACAAGAGGCCTGTATCATACTGTTTTGATTACTATAGTTTTCTAACATAATTTGAAAGCAGGAATTGTGATGCCTCCAGCTTTGTTCTTCTTTCTCAAGATTGCTTTGGTTATTTGGTTTCATAAAAACTGGGACTGTTGGTTCTTTTTCTTTTTTTTTTGGCTGCACCACATGGCTTGTGGGATATTCCCTGACCAGGGATTGAACCCAGGCCACGTTAGTGAAAGCCTGGAATCCTAACCACTAGGTCACCAGGGAACTTTCCTGGTGTTTTTTGTTCTTTTTGTTTTTAATGACTGTTATTTAATTTTATTTACTTATTTTTTAAAATGCACCACTTCATTTTATTTTTATTTACTGTTTTTTTAGGCTGTGCCGCACGTCATGTGGGATCTTAGATCCCTGATCAGGGATCAGACTTGTACCCCCCCCCGCCCCCCCCCCCCCAGTAAAAGCGCAGAGTCTTAACCACTGGACTGCCAGGGAAGTCCCTGTTGGTTCTATTTCTATGCAAAATGCCATTGGAATTGTACTGAATCTGCAGATTGCTTTGGGCAGTATGGACATTTTAACAACATGAATTCTTCCAATTCATGGGCATGGAATATCTTTCCATTTATTTGTACCTTCTTTAATGTCAAGGAAAATTATTTTAAGCTTGAAAATAAGAAAAAAAAAAAAAAGCTATCCTTTCTAAGTCCTCCTGGGGCATTATTTAAGGCCACACAAGGAATTTTCTTATCTAGAGAATGTGCCTGTGGACTTTGCTGTTTACTATTAATTAAGAGTTTGAACTTTGTTATGTTAACTTGCAGATTTGCATCTGGCATAAGGTGACCCCCAAAGGCCACAGTTCTCTTGCCGGTGGGACCCTGACCTGTGTCACCTTTAACTCACCTGCCCTGATTGCAGCCTCTTTTTGGTTCCCGTATTAATGAGCTAATGAACTGTCGATCCATATTCGTTGTATATCTGTGTGGCAGCCTAGCTTTCAGTTTTCTCAAAGTTATACCCTGACAGCCTCAAAGAAGAGTGAGCAACCTGCAGCTGTGTCCTGTGCAGAGATCACATGCTGGCGTTGGGTCCCGGGCCGGACCAGACCCCCGACGTCTGTGGCCCCCCTGCACTCAGCTCCCCCGGTCACACAGGGCCCGTTATACCATTGGTCGGAGGTTCTCCTAAGGACCAAATGAGACCCCATTAAGCGCTGCAGTAACAACTAGAATAACGATACTAGGAGTAAGCCTCAGCCTCCATCACTTCCACAGATAACAGGGAAGGCCCCATTTAAAACCTGGGGCGGGCATCAAACAGACCCCCTCGACCCTCTGCCTGCTGGATCCTTATATGTGGCTGGTCCTCAGAGCTGAGCTCCCAGGTCAGCGGCCCCAGGCCTCTGGCTTATCAGGAGCTGGCTCCCTCCTCGTTTAAACAGCTTTATGAGGCGTAATTCGCACGCTGCGAGATTCTCCCACTTAAGGGGTCCAAGGCGTGAGCATGCTCACAGATGTGTGCAGCTGTTACTACCCTCACTTTCATCACCTGGAAGAGAATCCCACGCTTTTTAGCTGTGACCCCCTACCCCAAGCCTCCACCCACTCCTCTGCTTTCTGTCTTTATGGATGCGCTTCCTCTGGACATTCCGCGTGAATGCAATCATCTCATGGATGGTCTTCGGTGACTCCCGGGAGCTGGGGGAGACTCTGCAAAGCGCCACGGAGGAGGAATGGTGGCGACCCAGCCAGGACGGGGGGAGGGGAACCTCGGACCCCCAGCCACGGCTCCGGGACAGCTGGTGGCCCTTCATTCATCCCGCTGGCATTTCCTGAACGCCAGCCATGTGCTTGGCGCCGTGTCGGGGGTTGGGAGACGCCCGTGAACAAGGCAGGGGCGGTTCCCACCCTCCCTCAAGGCCCAGCCCGGGGGCCAGCGGTGCACTCAGGGGGGCGAGGACAGGGCAGCTGTCCGGGCGCCTCTGGTCACTTTGGGCCCACCCAGTGGAGGGCCGCTGGCTCGCGAGGTGCCTCTGAGGCGGGTCCGAGCCTGGACTAGGCGCCATCTGTTTTCACTTTGCCGCTGCCTGGGCCAGAGTGATGTCATCGGAGCTCTCGGCCTGGCGGGTGCTGGCGGCCGGCCACCGTGACAGCTCGACTGGGAACCCCAGCTGATGAGCAGGGCTGTGGCCTGGTCCAGGAACCCCGGCCTGAGCCGACGGGCAGGGGTGGGGGTCTCCCTCCTGCAGGGATGAGGGGCTAGGCTGCTGCCCTCACCGCCCTCTTTTTGCTAAATGGCTGGCGGCAGGCCAGCCTGGCCGGGCTCTTTGAGCTGAGGCCCCGGCCCAGCCCTGTGGGGAGGCTGTCCCCCCTCCCTGAGGGTTTATCCCCTCCTGCTGCCCGTGACTGCAGGGCGGGGCAGGGCCACTGGGGCCGCTGGGCTGCCAAGGGGCTCAGGCTGGGCCACACCACCGAGCCCTGCACAGATGGGGCGAGAGCCCCGAGGTGTCGAGTGTCCTGAGATCTCCAGCTCTGGCCCTGACCCTGGGGTTATGAGCCGACTGCGACCACCCCACCCCGCGCCAGCCCAGGAAAGCGGGTCGTCACCTTTAACCCTCCAGGTGTCCCTGTCCCCACTTTACGGATGAGGAAACTGAGGCCCAGAGGCCTTGTGCAGCGTGGAGACTGAAACTCACGTCCTGCTGACCCCAAAGCCATGCTCTTGGCTCTGCCCACGTGCTCTTACTGGCTCAGGGTAAGGAGTCCTGGACGGCGGGGTCCTGAGCCCTTTTCCGTCTGCACTGTGTGGCCTTGGGGACAAGCAGCCTCTGAGTTGCAATCTCCTCTCCTTACAAAGTGGGGGCTGGGGGTGGGGGTGGCGCTGGTGACACTTTCCTAGCGGCTCGTTGGGAGGGTTGGGCGAGATGACGGACGTCCTGGGGCCCACACTTGAAGAGCTGCGGAAGGACATGGCGGGAGGGCCGAGCCCCCGCAGGTCACAGTGTCTCTGGACGAGCACCAGGTCTGGGAGAGGCGGCTGGGGGATGTTGACGCGGCCCGGCTTGCGGGGGATGTGAAGCGGGGGCAGGAGGGTAGACGGAGCTCACTTCCCGGGCCCGCTGGGCCTGCCCAGAGCCTCCCCCTGGAGAATCCTGCCCCCCTCTCACCTGCTACCTACCCCTGGTTGACAACACGTTAACAGACACCCCTGCTCAGGGTAAGCGGCCTCCCCGTGGCGCCTGCACGCACCCTTGAGAGCGCGTTCTCACGGCGTGACTATAGCCGAGGGCGCCTCTGGCGGGGTGCGGTCCTCTGGATGCCACGTTTGGGCTGACTCTCCTGCCGGCTCCTCGGGTTTGGAGAACCTGTAGCCGGGTCCGCAGCACCCCCGCCACATCCCACGCCCACCTGGCCTCTGCCTGCTCTTTCTACTGACCTATGTTTTTATTCCCGAAAAGGGCCTGCTGCTTGCATTTGTGCCCCGCTTCCAGGAGGCCTTTTCTCTGTGTGTAGCAGTGTGTGGTGGCTGTGCGGGGGCGGGGGTGGGCCCTCTCATCTTGTTCTTCAGTTAATATCTTAAGTCCTTAAGCCAGCCTGCAGGCCGTTTAAATGTCTGTGGGCTGTTGACCCGGAGAGACATTTCCCAGAAGAACCACACCCCATCTCTCTTCGATACTTTGAGTTCTTCATTACCCTAAATGATAAGGCCGAGAACATCTTTGTATATAGAGCTCCCCGGCCACCCATTCCAAAAACATGA
This sequence comes from Kogia breviceps, assembly GCF_026419965.1. NCBI lineage: Eukaryota > Metazoa > Chordata > Mammalia > Artiodactyla > Physeteridae > Kogia > Kogia breviceps. The sequence continues at coordinate 2,827,366 of NC_081317.1, forward strand.
TCTTCCCTTGCACGGACTGAAAGGCTCGGAGCCGCTGACTGCCTTTCTGTGTGTCCCCAGGTCACTCGGGGGACACGGAGCTGGGGCCGTCACCCCCTTGCTTCCGCTGCTGGGCTTCTGACCCAGACTCCCGTGGGCCGTGGGTGCTGAGCTGCCCCCGCCCTGGCCTGTGAGCCGGCCCCTGTGTCCTCTGACTCACCCTGCTTTGTTCAAAGTGTCTTTTTGGTGCTTCGACGATCACAAGAGAAAGAATTCTGCCTTCTTTCCGCCCTGGAAGGCTAAAACGTCCCCTCTGTGTTTCCTGCCTTCTCGATTTAGGTAAATGTCAGCCCGGGTTCACTGTCAGCATCTCTCTCCCCGCAGCCCCCCACCTTGGATCCCAAGACCCGGGCTTCAGCCTGGATCCCGCTCTTCCTTCCGGGTGAGAAGCACACCTTCTCAGCCTCAGCAAGTGCGAGAACGCCCGTGGAGGGGCGGGTGCACCTGAGCCGGTGGTGCCCCTTCCTGTCCCGGGCCCTGTGGGTGCAAACCCACGGCAGGCCGGTTGTTTCCACAAACCCTCAGGCTGGGCTCTTGCGGCTCTGGGCCGGACCCTGCACGTGGATCCTCTCTTGGACCCATTTCTCAGATTCCTGCTCAAGTCCTGCTTCCCACACCCCCTCCGCCCCACCCCCCCCGGAGCTCCAGCCCTGGGCTGTTGCTTTGACATATGGTTCTCACCCCATCAGACCCAACGGCCCTTTTCTAACAAATATTTTTACCAGTTCCTTTATGATCAAGAAATCAAATGCACAGATGACACAGCTACTCTCACACATAATTCTGTGAATGGCAAATGTTGTCTGCTACATCAGTAAACAGAGGTTGTTGCAGCCATCGAGCCATCGCAAGTGGGAGAGATGAGTGTCTGTTGTTTCCAGCCCCCCATTTGTGGTCACTTGTTACAGCAGCCCCAGGACATTTACACGCCAAGTCAATCAACTCGTGGTGGAAAGGAGCTGCTTTAACCTGAACCGTGGCCCCCGCTGTGGGCTGGGCAGCGTGGGCCCGCGTGGGCTAGGGGTCTCCAGGTCCTGGACCCAGCGGGAGGGCCGGGCGGTGGCTCTGGGCCCTGGGTTGGCCTGTCCTCCCAGTGTTTGTGTGATGGCCGCAGGGCTGGCCCTGATCGCTGGGGACGCATCTCAGCAGGTCTGAGGGTTTGCCGAGTTTCCTGAGCTCCGCTGCATGCAGTCGGTCTGAGGGCCTGGCAGGAACTGCTTCTCGGGTCAAGCTCCAAAACTCTCCACACCCATGTAATTCCCAAGAAAAATAGTGCTAACCCGTTAAATAAGTGTGAGCATGTCTAACGGAGTTTGGTTTGGCCCCAAATGTTTATTCCCCCAGAAACCCCCGTTATTCACATTTTGCCCATTTATTTTGGGTATCCAGGCAGATGCCCGCTCTGCGTCCCGGGGAGCGGGGCTGCGTCTCCCCCGAGCTGACCGCCTGCACCCCCCTTGCCTGGCCCGAGGCCCACGGGGCCCCCGAGGTGGGCGGGCGGGGAGGAGCTGCAGGCCTTCTTCCCTGCCTGCAGACTGGCTTTCCTCCACCCCTTTCAGGCCAGGGTGGGCATCTGCCCTCTTCTCTCTGTCTCCTTCTCCTCCCCACCCCCCAGTTTTTATCACTATGAGAGTTTTCAAATGTTCAAACAAAAAGGAAAAATACCCAACGGGCCCACGCTGGCCCATGCGGCCACCACCTGGCCTCAGCGACGCCCTGACAGTCTCCTCCGGGCTCCCTCCTCATGGGCGGGAGGTGGGTGTGTGCATGCGGGGCCTCTCAAGCACACTTTTCCCTGCTGATGGGGTAACAGGTCCCACCGGGCTCTCCTTCCCAGTCTCCCCCTCCCTGACCAGACATTTGTGACCGGTCCCTTTACATAATGTGCTCAGCTACCCAGGCTGCCCTGCTTCTGTCCAGACCCTGATGGATGGATAACCGCGGGAGGCTTCAGCCCCTCCCCCCCCCTCTTTTTCTCTTCTCATTTGAAAGAAAGTTGCAGACATCCCATGCTTCATCGCCAAACCCCTTGGCTTGCCTCCGCTGAAAAGAAGGCCACGCTCCATCATCAGCATGATACCGTCCTGGCCCTGGAGAACTTTGCAATCTCCTCACTCTGTCTGTCTTTTCAGTCTATATTTCATTGCTTCCGTTGTGCAGAGAGGCCCCTTATGGCCTTCTGGGTTTGGGGATTTAGAATGTAATTCGCATCTCCCGTTCGGCTCCGCCTCTGATCTATTTCACGGAAGAACACACCCCGCCCCCTTCACGTTTTCCCAAGACATTGACTCATGGACATTCTGGAGAGCAAGCCGGTTGCCTTGTGGACTGTCCGTAGTCTGGATGTCCTCGGGCGTCATTTTCCTTGCTTCCCCTGTCCCCCGTGTTTCAGCTGCAAAGGCTGGATGAGGTGAAAGTGAACGTGTTTGAAAAGATCACTTCCTGTCCGACCTGGCATCACATCACGGGCCTTTCTGAAGCTGGCAGCTTGCTTCAGCGGACACTCTCCAGGTTCCCTCTGCTGTGCCAGGAGCAGCCAGGACCCGGCTCCTCCCTTCCTTGCTGCGGGACCGGGGTGCTGCTGAGGTGTATGCGGCTGCCCCGTCTTGGCTCCGCTGGAGACCCCGCACGGCCTGCAGGGCTGCTGGCGCCGCCCTGTGCCGGGTGGTCACGGAGCGCCCTCGCTGCTCTTCCCTGATTCTCCCAAGCTGCCCAGCTGCTTCCGGCCCCGTCGGACCTTCAGCAGAGAGAGGCTGGACCAGGTCTGAGGGTGGTGGCCTGGGGCCTGCCGCTCTGCCTCCCGCTTTCCGCAGCCTTGGGGACATTTCTGACCGGACAGCGTGCATGACCGGGTCCCAGGTGATGGTGAGGGGGTCAGGAGCTTTCTACATCTCCAAGGCCTCAGCTGTGCCCTCTCCTCCTCCTCTCCTTCTTCCTCCAGGGAGCCAGCCTGGGTTCAGACGCGCTGCAGGAGAAGGCAGAGTTGGGGCCTCTCGTCCAAGACTTCTCCCTGCCAAGCTACAGAGATCCACAGCCCGAGCTGCACTGACCAGCTGGCAGCTCTGAGCCGTGTTCGAATCCCAGCCTTGAAATGCAGCCAGAGCTGCTCAGATGTTTCCACTCAGTGTTTGGCAAAGATGTCCCGACAGGGAACAAGGGTTAAGAAGGGCAGCGGCCTGGGGATCGAGGGCAGGGGGAAGGGCTGCCCCGCTTTGGGAGTTTGCCGTTGGGCCTCCGCCGAGGGCTCGGCCGTGACAGGCGGGCAGGGGGTGCGGGGCGGGAGCGGGCCTCCGACCTCCCCGGGATGCCGGCTCTGGCTGTCGCTTCTGGCGTTGGTCAGTTGGTGTTCCACAGGGCCATCTGCAGAGCCAAGCGGGACAAAACTTGTGTGTGTAACCCAGGGAAACAGAGAATCCACAGCCAGGGCAGCTCCCGGGTGTGGGCCGCCAGCGAGGGGTCCCGGAGCCCGGGAGCTGGGAGTCGGTGGTGTCGTGGAAAGAGGTCTTTGGCTCTTGCCCGAACTCAGAGAGAGCTGGACGACTATAGACCAATGCGAACGTAGAAAACCCCCAGCTCACCTTCATCCACCATGCGCTCTCAGGGGCGTTAGAAGAGCCCAAACTTCATCCTTCCAATTCAGGTATTTTCTTGATGGAAATCTCGCCTCATTCCATGAGGATGTTAGGCAGCTCCCGGGAGCATCTCCCGGGAGATGCGTAGAGCAAAGTGTACAGTGTGGAAGCAGGAAGAAAACTCAGGGCCGAACGTCTGGAACCAGAGGGGGTGGTGGTTGCACAACGTGGTGAATTTCGTAAATGCCCTTGAAGTTTCTACTCTAGAGTGGTTACAACGGTGAGTTTTTTGTTATGCGTTTTCTACTACAATAAAAAACAATGTTAAAAGAAAACGAAAGTCCGGGCCAGGGAAGATTGTCGTTGGAATGGGGTGGAATGGAGAGGGCTTTTCACCAAAAGGCCTTTCCAGCTGACGAAACGGAGGTGGGGTTTGCTCTCCACTCTTGCGTCGGCAGCCAAGAGGCCAAGAAAACCACATTCGTATCCGTCTGAACATAGAGGCTGAGCCCCTACGGTGTCAGGCCTGAGTGGGGGACACAGTGCCGGTAATGATGAGACCAAAATACCCCTGCCCTTGGCGACCCCGTGGCAGTAGGAAGCCCTTTACACAGCTGCCCCTCGTGATGAGGACAGCAGCGTGATTTCCACGGGGGGAGTCTGTTTTCGGGCCGTGGACTCTCCAAGAAATCTCCCCCGGCCTCCTGCGGGGAACAGGGAGCTTTGGGACCATCTAAGGCCCAGAACTGGGCACCACAAGGGAGACGAGGAAATAATCTGATAACCTGTGGACTCTGAATCAAGAAACTCCAATGAAAGAAATGTTGGGCTTATGACACAACAGGACAGGCACTGAAAGTGACAGGCCTGGAAGAGGGCAAGACACCCAGAGAAGGGGGAATCAAATGGCTGCAGACGTTCCAGAAACTTCCTGGAGGAGAGAACGCCGAGGCAGACGCTCGGGGCCAAGGGAGGTCTGTGTGTGCCGGGGGAACCATTTTGCCACCTCCCCCCACCCCGTTCCTAGGCAACCACGCACTTGCATCCCGAGGATGTCCTCTCCTGGCAGGGGAACTGGGGGGGGGCCTCCCCGTGGGGCTGCTCCGGTGTCCTCACAGGGGCAGGTGGCGTGGTGGCCGCTTCCCCAGAGAGCTGGGGAGGCTGCAGTGACCTCTGTGACCCAGTCTTGGAAGCCGCGCAGGCCTGCTTCAGGGAGGGAGGGGACCACCATCCTGGCGGCAGGAGGAGGGAAGTAGACGGAAGAGGGGCCGTGATCAAAGTGCTCACAGCTGGGAAGGGGCGACAGGTGATGACAGGCATGCGTCCTCAGATTCGGGAAGCGGGGGGGCGAGAGGTAAGCCACCGCAGACACACAATAGCACGCTGCGGCTGTGAACGGAGAGAAGGTCCTAGGTAATCAGACAGGCCGAAAAGACCGATTCCCCATCGAAGACAGCCGTGCTGACAGCAAGCTCTCAAAGAACAGCAACGGGACGGCATCTCCAAAGCGCTCCCCGTACGGCACTCCCCTTCCATCCATCATGTACCCGTGAAACGTCATGTGAAAAACCGGTGGATAAAGACAATGTCAGACAAACAAGATCTGAGTGAGAGTGTATCCCCACAGACCCTCAGGAAAAGGACTCAGAAAAAATAGGATTCAGGAGGAAAGAGAGTGATCCAAAGGGGGAAGGAGACGCCAGAAGGAAGGGTTTGCAAAGGTTTTGTTTAGAGCTTCTCACATGTTTACCAAACACAGAAGGAGGCTGTGCTTGGAGGTCAGGGAGGGAGGGAGGGGCGGGGCGGGGCGGGGCGGGGTGGGGCGTGGAGGGGGCTCAGGCACAGCCTGCATCCCCGGCAGGCAAAGTGGCCACCACTGTCCCAAGGGCACCCCTACACGCCTGCACACGCACACACGCATTCGGTCAGCCTGGTGCTGCTGTTGGAAGAAATGGTAAAAAGAAGAGACCTAGCCCACACCAGCCTTGTCCACTGTGACTGTAGAGAACAAATCTCATCTGAGGGATGAAAAAGATGGAACTCAAATACCAGCCAAGAGTAACAAGAAAGAGGGGAGGGGTTGATAGGAGTGAAAGTATTTTAGATTCCTCTTCTTATTTCAGGGAAAGGTAGAGAAATCAGTTTTCAGTTTAGATAGGCACGTCAAACCTATAAGGATAACTGCGAAAAACAAATAGAGTGGAAAAAGCAGCAGAGGGGAAAAACAGACCTGAAGAGAGCCTCAGTCCATAGAAAGGCAGGACAGGGTTGGGCAGGAAGGCTGGACGGGTCAGGATGGGTAGCAAAAGCCCAAGGAAGACAGAGTGATTTCAAATACACCCGTCATCACACTAAACATAGAAGGACGGCGTCGACGTGTCCGCTTAGCACGGGCCCGCTGCTTGTCTTGTAACCAGGGCAGAGGCACAGATGCCGAGACGGGTGGGTTCCAAACCACCGGTCACTTCCCACCCTGCCTGGCCCAGGGCCCGCAGAAGGAGGCTTAGCTTCCACTGAGAGAGGCGGGCAGGAAGGGTTTCTTGGGGGGTTGCGGGGTTGCTGGTGGGGGGATGGAGAAGAGGGTACTTCCTTCTCACGGGGTGCCTGGTGAAGGGGCTCCGGGGAGCCCTCTGCAGCCTGACTTGTGTTCTGTGGCTTGTGGCTGGTGGACCAGCTGTGTTTGGAGCCCAGCCCTGCCCGGCTGTGTTCCTAGTAAGTAGCGTCGAGTACAGATGCTCGGAAAGCATTTGCTGAATAAATAAACACCGGACATGTGAGTCCAGAGAAACCCTACAAAACAGGAAAGAGGGCAAGGAACGTTTACGAGAGTCCATTAAGAATATGCCAACGCATGGACACAGCTCCAAAGCCATCGACGGGGATCGGGACAGATGAACTGTGGTAGATCCGTGTGGCAGAATATGTTACCCAGCAGTACAGGGATGGATAACGGTTCCATGAATCAGCAGGGCTGGATATAAAACATAAGTGAGAAGGAGACAAGGCAAGTGGGAGACAGATGGGTAATCAATGCTCGTTCCATAAATGCCACACCTGCTGCTGCTGTAAGGTGACCGCAGATTTGGTACCTTAATGCAGTACACACGTATGACCTTACAGCCTTGGGGGTCAGAAGCCCAAAAGCCGTCTCACTGGACTGAAGTCCAGGTGTCAGCAGGGCTGGGTCCTTCCGGAGGCTCCCGGGGACCATCGGCCGCCCAGCCCGTCCCAGCTCTGGAGGCGCCCGCGTTCCTCGGCTCCCGGCCCTTCCTGGGCTCCCAGCAGCATCTTCCCTCCTTGACCTCAGCCTCCGTCCTCACATCTTCTCTCCGCTCTGACCTCCCGCCTCCCTCCCGCAGGGACCCTTGTGACACCACGGGACCCAGCCCCGTCATCCAAGGTAACCTCCACCTCCAGACCCTTCACTTAATCATCTGCACAGTCCTCTCCGATAACCGAGTCACAGGTTCGGGGAATTAGAGCATCTTGGGGGGCGTCGTTCATCCCCATCACACGGGTGAATGATCAGCCGGACATTCAAGAGAGAGCTGGTCTCAGGGATTCCCTGGGGGTCCAGCGGTTAGGACTCCGCGCTCTCACTGCCGAGGGCCTGGGTTCAGTCCCTGGTCGAGGAACTAGGATCCTGCAAGCTGCGCAGCGTGGCCAAAAAAAAAAAAGAACAGAGAGATGATCTCAGGGGGCGGGTGGGATGGGATGCAGGCGGTGCACAGAGGGGCTGTTTTATTATTATTATTATTATAAAGAACGGAAGAAGCAGCAGCATCTGTGCCCCCCCCATGTCCCCCCGAACCCTCTCCCCCAGCATCCTCCAAACAGCTCAGCCCCCAGGGCTGCACCTCTGCGCCCAGGGATGCTTGGCCATCATGATGGGCAGGGGGTGGTGGTGGTGTATAAATACCCCAGCTCCCTACCCTTGGGGATGTTACTTCTGGACCATTTTCCCAGCATGCCCCTGCAGGACTGCACCCCCAGTCCCCGGCTGTGAGAACTGACTTCACACATTCTTGTGTGGTTTTTTGCAGAGAGGTTAACAGTCCAGTGGACTTGGGTACATTCAAATGTGGTCCGATGGTTACCTCTATCTACTTGGAATACATTTCCCTCAGCCGAGGAACATCCTGTACCCGTCACTCCCCCTCATCCCCTGTATGTCTGGCTTCTCCCCTCAGCGCCATGTCTTCGGGGTTCGAGTATAGCCTGCGTCAGCGCTTCACCTCTTTGCACGGCTGAAGGACACCCCGTCGTGTGGGTGCCCACGCGGGGCTCATCCGTCCGGCGCGGTACCGCCGCCGTGACAATGCCGTGTGCCTGGGCCAGCCCTCTGTGTCCACCTGGAGGGGATGTTCTTAACTGGTGCCTCCCCTTTCCTGTGGCCCCCGCTCTCCGCCCCCAGCGTTCTCTCCATCCTCCAGATGAACAGCCTGCCCTCCGATCTCCGTCTCTGGCTCTGTTTCTGGAGAAACTAAAATTGCACAGAAACTTCCCGAACGTTGACATCGTGGTGTCCGAGCCACGCCTCCTCTAAGCCAGTGCCGTCCCGCGGGGCAGCCCAGTCATGGCCGTGGATCGAGATCGAATTAGATTCCACCTGAAGGTTCCCAGGCAGGCAGGTCACGTTTCCAGTGCCCCAGGCCTGGACATGTGTCTGTCCAGTGGCTGCTGAATTGCACGGGCAGAGGTAGGAACCACCCCCCATCACAGAAAGGACTGCTGGACAGCGCTGCTCTGTACTTTCCGATGTGTTTGAAATAATTTACACTTAAAAGGGTGAATTTCTGACACTTAAAAATATGCCCTCAAAAGTCCCCAAACAAACAGCAAAAGCGAGCTGTGTTTGGGGCCCCAGGGGAGCAGGTGAGGAGGGGGCAGAGCCGGCGGGAAGGTGCTGGTGGCGCGGGCCTGGGGTGAGCTGCCTCGGGGAAGCTGGGACTCAGCCTCTAAGCCTGGAACAGGGCCCCTGGCGAGCTGGGTGGGTCTGGGGACATGGATGGGGCGCCCTGGGATTGGGGGCGCTGCTTTAGCACCCTGATTATTGGAGCAGGGACCCCATCTGAGCTCCAAAGACAGGACCTGCAGGCCAGGACCTTACTGGGCTGTTGGTGAAGCTCCACAGATGTCCGTGCGGTGATGTGGCCCCCGCAGGGGTACCCAGGACAGGCACAGTGGGCACTTCCATGCTGGGAGGGGTCCCATGCCCTTTCCCTCCACCCTGGAGGTCACTGGTGCTGGGGAGCAGGGCCGCCTTACTGCTCCTTCCTGGAATGTCTGGTTCAAGGCCGCTCCTGCCCACCAGCTGGGCCCCCGGCTCTCCGATTCCTCGGTTCCTTGTCTGGGAGATGAGGCCCTCTGGTCTCCCACTGTGCTGGGGCACCCTCCTCCTCCTAGATCTGGCCTCCTTTCTTATGCATCTTCTTAATTTTTTTTTTTTTTTTTTTTGCGGTACGCGGGCCTCTCACTGTCGCGGCCCCTCCCGTTGCGGAGCACAGGCTCCGGACGCGCAGGCTCAGCGGCCATGGCTCACAGGCCCAGCCGCTCCGCGGCACGTGGGATCTTCCCGGACCGGGGCACGACCCCGCGTCCCCTGCATCGGCAGGCGGAGACTCTCAACCACTGCGCCACCAGGGATGTCCCCTGCATCTTCTTCATTTAGCCAGCACTTCTGGAGAGCTCACCGTGCGCCTTGACGGCTTTTAAACATTCGGCAAATTTTAGCTCCTTGAGGACGTGCTACTCCCGTGAGACGGGCGCCCTTACGAGTTTCACTTTCCAGACGAGGAACCTGAGGCGGGCAGGATGCGCGAACTGTCCCCCGTCACACAGTCAGGGTGGCCGCGTCTGGCGCAGGGTCCCCGCGTGAAGGCGGCAGGAGCTGTCCTCCTGTAACACTTTAAACTGCTTGGGAGTGAGAGACAGGGCCCTGCTCGGCCATCCCCGGCCCCCCTGTGCTTTGGCTGGAGGGAAGCAACATCTCGAAGCAGAGGAAGGAGCTGGCAGCCCTCAACCCGTCGGCGGGGAGCCCGCAGGGGCTGGCAGCCCTGCCTGGGGCGATGTCCGGCCGCGCTCTCCACTCGCTGGGGCCCGGGCGGGGCAGTTCCTCCGTGTCCGGGATCCTAGCAGCCCAGCGCATGACGTCGTCCTGCCCACACCCTGGGCTCACTCCGAAAATGACCCCCGTGTCCTGTTGTGTATGAGAGATTTCACGGGATCCTGAAGGAAATAAAACACTCTGAAGACTTGGAACTGGGCAGACCGTGTGTCCATCCCGACGCGGCGTTTCTGCTGCAAGTTTTGTCTTCCTTCCCGGGCTTCCTGGACCGCAGTGGTCTCCTCCCTGGAAAGGACATTCTGGGACTGCTCAAAGAACATTCTAGAGGAGTGACGTGATATCCACCCATTGGAGGGGCCTCGCTGTCCTTTGTGGGGTCTCAACACCGCCCCCCTTTGAGCTGCTGCAAGTTCAAGTTTCTTGGGCGGGGTCCTCCCCCCAGGAAAGTACATGGGGCCCTTTCTCATGGGCTTGGCCCCTTCCCCTCGGAGGTAGAACACTGGGCACGGACTGGAGACGATTAAACAAATAATGTGGGAATAAATGTAAACAAGGGACCACGGAGGCCAGCTCTGCACTGGGTCCTCCTTCCCCAGGTCTCCCAAGACCCATCATGCGGAAATTAGAACTCCATCTTCCAGGAAATTAATGAGAACCGCATTTACGAGCAGCTGTTCTCGGGTGTGAACTCTGTTGAGAGGCCAGTGGGTCCAGGGGTGAACTGCAGAGGCCCCGTCCATCCTCCGTTTGTAAAGGCCCCCTGGGAACGCAGTGCTGGGGGCGGACCAGGGAGGCTCCACGCTCAAGGCAGCTGCAGTCAAGCGGTGACTTGATTTGCTCTCGTGGGGAGACAGACACCCAACAGGTTGATCTTTTTCTTTTTTCTTTTTTTTTTTTTTTTTTTTTTGCGGTATGCGGGACTCTCACTGACGTGGCCTCTCCCGTCGCGGGGCACAGGCTCCGGACGCGCAGGCTCAGCGGCCACGGCTCACGGGCCCAGCCGCTCCGCGGCACGTGGGATCCTCCCGGACCGGGACACGAACCCGCGTCCCCCTCATCGTCAGGCGGACCCTCAACCGCTGCGCCACCGGGGCAGCCCCAAGCATGTGTTTGTAAGCTGAAGGGGTGGTGGACTCAATTTCTAAGATTCCATATTTCTGGCCACTTCTATTGCAGTAGCTTGAGCAGGGGGCTAAGCACTCTATAAGCATCACTTGGTTCCACGCTTGCAGCAAACTCTGAAGAAGTCTCCAGTTTACAGGAGGGAAAGCAAGGATCAAAGAGGGGAAGTAAGTTTCCCAAGGTCACTCAGCTAGGAAGTGGCTCCCCGAGTCTGCAGTGGGTACCCCTGTTCTCCACCCAGTGGCGGGGTCTTAGAGAGCTGAGCCAACACTGAGCCAGGCGGGGTTGAAACAAAAACTCAGAAGCGGACTCCCTGCTTCCTTACCCTGGAGAAGTCATCTACCAGCCCCCAGGCAGGCCCTTGACGGAGGGGCCAGGGGAGTAATTCCCCTGGTCTATCAAGGTCCAGAGGAAGGTGGAGTGTTTTGCCAACAGCTTGCCCTCTGGCTTCACGAAGAACTCATCTTCTGGACCACAGACTCCTCTGCTGGCTTCAGGAACAAAAGGTGTTTTCCACATTAAAGTCACCTGCGTGGGAGCCTCACAGATGGAAGTAAAATATTTACCATTTGGAACGAAATTCCAACGGGAGCAAGAAGCAAAGGAGGTGGGGGCAGTGGAGGAGGTCTCAGATACAAACAGCTGCCGCCTAGCTGGGGCTGTAGGAGAAGGGGCTGGGCCTTGAGGCTGGGCCCGGGGCTGCTCTGTCCCCCTCCGGCCGTATTGGGCTTTCCGGGGCTTCACGTAGGGGCACGTCTGCCTGCTGCCCAGGCCCGGGCCCCCTTCCCAGCGCCGCGAGCCTTGGGCCTGCTGCCTCTCTGTCCTCAGAGGCCGCCCAAACCTGCCACGGTGTTCTCTCCCCCACCCCCGCCCATGTGCTCCCCTCTAACCTGCCTGCTCTCTGAGCCCCCATGGCCTCCCTGTGACCAGCCGTGCTCTCTCCCCCGCGGGCCCCGCCACCCCATGGAGATGTCCAGAGCGGCCCTGGGGGCCCAGAAGGTCCAGGTGAAAGGATCTCTGAGAACTCTCATCCAGGCCACCCCTCCTCCCGGGAGACTGAGGACCGAGCGGGAAGGGAGTTTGCCCCGACGGCTCCGGGAGTGAATGGCTACGTCCGGGCCCCTCCACCTCTCACTGTCCTGGACTTTGGTTTTCCTGAAGGAACGTCAGCTGTAACGCACGAGGTGGTCGCGGCTGAACCGGAGACGATGATGGAGAATTATTTCCTTATCAACGGAGTGGAGCTTCCGTTGCTGGTCATTCCCAGCTGGGCAGTCCGGTCCCCCTTCCCCGCCGGCCCCTCTCCCGGGCGGGCGAGTCATGCGTGGTGCGAAGGGGGACCAGGTGTCTGGAGAACGAGCCCCGTGCTGCCCGCTATTGGGCCAGGCCACTCCCTCTAGGGCCCCTACAGCAGCCCCTAGGGGCCTCCCCTTACAGCTGGTGAGGACCCTGGGATGGTCTGGGGGTGGTGGAAGGACCCAAGAATGTGCCACGGGAGACATTGGTTAATACCTTACTCTCGGCTCCCCGGGGACCGAGGCCACCCCCTCCCCAGGCCCTGCCCTCAGAGTGACCTCCGCACTGGCCTGCAGTGCCCCAGGGACCCACACCTCATCTGCAGGACGAGCCCCCTATAGATGCTCTGGTTCAACTAGAGGGAAAAAGCCCCCTGAACCTCTGCCAAGGGTGTGGGGAGCGCGTCTGGAGCGGCTCCAGAGCCGGAGCCCAGAGGAGGGGGATCCGCCCAGCCTTTATGACCGGCTTCAGATGACTTCCTGGAAGTGGCCGAGTGTGGCTCGCAGCCCCGGGGCCTCGTCGGGGAGCAGTGTTCCGTGCAGGGGAGAAGCGCTGCCTGGCCGGCCTGGCTGGGCTCCGGCAGAGGCAGGAGGGGCCGCAGCTTTGCTTGGGGGGGGAAAGCCCTCGTCCAGCATCTACGGAGCCCGCGGGTGCTCTGGACTCCTTTCCAGGACCCTGGCGCCTTCCTGTGGGCTCCGGGATGGTGACGGTCTCTGCTCAGGACACAGCGGAGTCACCAAATCTTCCTGTTTTATGGGACCGCTCAACCAGTCAGGTCCACCCTGCAATTTGCTGTAAGCGGAATCAGCCTCACGCGTTTTGCAAGGATGGTACAGACCACTTCAAGAGATAAACCGTCAGCCAGAGCCCCTCGTGCCCACCGTGATAAGAACAGCACTGGCTGCCGGGGAGCGGCTTCCGCCACGTGCCAGGTGCCGTGCCAGGCCTCACCTGCTGTGTGACCTTGGGCAGTGGCCCAACCTCTCTGTGCCTCGGTTTCCTTGTCTGCATCACGAGGATGGCGAGGGTGTCTACGTCACAGGGAAGCGTCTAGAGCAGCCCGCACGGCTAGTGCCTCAGGGCTGGGGCAACACCTCCGCTGTTTGCAGTGTTCTTGCCTTTACAAGCAATGGGGCTGTAAACACTCTCTTGTGTGTATCTTGGCCTATTTCCTTAAAAGTAAGTGAAGTCGTGCAGCGGAATTCCTATAACTGAGAGGCTGAAGGTGCGTGTTAGGTGTCGACTGGGGTGAGCGGTGCCCTGCCAACAAGAACACGAATTGGCATCGCACAGGGGCCTCTGCCTCTTCCCCCGAACCCTCGCCAATACCCGCTATTGAAAACTTTCACATTTCTGCCAGCATGATAGCTCAGAAATAACTTGAGTTGGGTTTCACATCTTTTCATATAATTGGAGGCTTTTTGATTAGTATAAGCTCTTGGTTTATCAAGGAATTGAGCCTCGGTCTATCCTGTAGCAGGTTTTTGTTTTTGTTTTTTGGCTAGATTATCTTTGAATTTGGATATGTATGCGAGATACTTACATATATATGTGTATGTGTACATACACATGCATACGTAATAGCATCTGTAGCATCTGTATGTTATACGGACATACATATGCACACGTATGTGTACATGTGTATGCTTTGCAGAACCTTCACATTTTATGTATTCAAATCAGTCAGTATTCTCTGATATAACTTCTTTTGGGTACTGTCTAGAATGTTTTTTCCCACTCCAAGACTGTATTATAAATCCATGTGTGATTTTGCTCCCACCTTTTTATTTTTTTTGCGGCACGCGGGCCTCTCACTGCCGCGGTCTCTCCCGTCGCGGAGCACAGGCTCCGGACGCGCAGGCTCAGCGGCCACGGCTCACGGGCCCAGCCGCTCCGCGGCACGTGGGATCTTCCCGGACCGGGGCACGAACCCGCGTCCCCCGCATCGGCAGGTGGACTCTCAACCACTGCGCCACCAGGGAAGCCCGCCCCTACCTTTTATGGTCTTATTTTTCATGTTTAAAACTCTGTCCTTCTGGAATTTGTTTTGGTGCAAGGAGAGAGTAGGACTTCAATTCTTCCTTAAGCTTTTTTCCTCCAAATGAGTAGTCATTTGCAGAACCATAATTCAGAGCACATTCCATCCTCGCCCTCCAATTTATCGTCTTCTAAGAGCCCACATGTCTTTCTGGGGTTATTTCTGGATTTGCTCCGTTCCACCGATGGGCTGACATCTCCAGCACAAGCTGTTTTAAATGTGGTGGCTTTAATGTTGGAGCGGGCTGCTGTGGTGACTTCAGTACTGAAGCAGAAATTTCTAGTCTGTCCTCATGAATTCATTATTTTATTTGAACTGAAAAATTGTTTCTTAAATTCCCCGCAACACCACCGTGGAGAATGCTACTGGTATTTTACTGAGGATTCAGTTCCGTGAATAGATGATTTTAGGAAGAAATGACAGTCGTATATTTAATATGCCTCCTATCCACGAAGAGTTTCCCCTTCCATTTTTGTCTTATTTTATAGAGCTTAGGTTCAATGTTTTCCTCTTATAGATCCTGTGCATCTTTGTTAAATAGGCTTAGTCATTTTGGAATGTTTTAGTATTTTGTAAATAGGTTCTGTTCTTCCTTTACGTGTTCTTGCTGGCTTTGTTTCTTTATAGGAAAGCGGCCGATATTGTCCACTGATTTTGTGACCAGGCCCTGGGCAGGGTGGATGCCAAGCCCGTGTATCTCTTGGGTACCGTCTCTGCAGAGGACGGGGCTTGGGTGGGGTGTCTAGGCTCCAGATGAAGGGAGGGTGTTTGAAGTTGGGAGAAGAGCTTATTTTTTGCATCCTAGACCAGCTCTCTGCCTCCTCTCATTAAAAAATGTGGAAACTGGGGACAGGGAAAGGAAAGGGTTACCCCACACCGGACCATCTGCGGGAGGCGCTTGTAATTAGCACAGCCTTTAATAACTGAGATTCCTTCGCCGGCTCACTGGAGGCAGCCTGAAAACACCAGCAGTGAGTCATACATGGGTGCCATTCATGGAGGGTGGGCCGGGAGAGCCAAAGTTCCTCCCGCCCAGAGCTCCCGCCGGGGTAGGTTTCCCCTTCAAATAACAAACTCATTTTCTTTTCTTTTTAAGAAAGGCCTCGGGCTTCCCTGGTGGCGCAGTGGTTGAGAGCCCGCCTGCGGATGCAGGAGACACGGGTTCGTGCCCCGGTCCGGGAAGATCCCACATGCTGTCGAGCGGCTGGGCCCGTGAGCCATGGCCGCTGGGCCTGCGCGTCCGGAGCCTGTGCTCCGCAACGGGAGAGGCCACAGCAGTGAGAGGCCCGTGTACCACAAAAAAAAAAAAAAAAAAAGAAAGGCCTCGATGTGGTTACACAGCAATGGGAACAAGAGCGTACCTGGCGACACAGATGAATCTCACTTAAGGCGTCATTAGAGGCAGTGGGGGGCCACCCTGGGCACAGGTGAAGGGACGGAGGTGGGAGAGGCTCACGGGCTCTCAGGGAGAAGGTGGGATCCACGGCGGCCACCGCCTGGCTGTCGACACCTGGGCACATACTCCGTGATCATTCATGGAGCCACACTTTGTTGACTTCTGCACTTTTCCGTCACGCGCATCCCGTTAAAAAAAAGTTTCAAAAACGTTCCAGGGTGCATTTTAGTAAAATTCATTGTTCTGAGCGGTAAAGTCTGAACCGGGGAACATCTGGATTTCCAGGTCGCAGGAAATTACAGGCCTCGTTTGGAATACCAACGACACGGCCGCCACATCCATCAAAGACGGGATGGGGAGTGAAAACCTCTCTCCCCAGGCAGGCCCAGCGGCAGGGCAGATTCTCTTCCTCAAAAAGAACCCATAGATTATTTTTAGCATCTGAAACTCATCTTTCCCTCCTAAATCTGAACTTCATGTTGCAAGGAGGCGAGTGTGTGTGCCTGCCCCAGAGAACGACGGCTCAGCTGAAGTCACCGAGCAGCGTTTGTGGCCTCGGCCAGCGAGAAGCCAAACTCCCTTGCGCTTCAACGGGCTGAATTTTCACTCTGACAGACCAGTGCCGTGGTGGTTTGGCGCGGTTACAGCCTCCAGCCCCGCGGCTGGCACAGTCCACTGCCTCTTACGTCTTCAGGAGGTTTTCAGGTGGAAGCATCCGCGGTCTGACACATGGGGACCCTCCTCTGGGCAGTGAATCCGAGGCCGGGCAAGTCTACATCTCTCCTCGGGTTGCAGGGAGAGCGCTGGAGCCCCGTCCACCATATCCCCCAAGGACCAGGAAGAGGTTTGGTTGACTGGGAAAAGTGCAACGTGAGCTCCTTCTGGTGGGTTCTGCATTCTTTCCTAGTGAAGTATTGTGCATGGAAAACCAGAATATATGGTCAGCATTCTTCCTATAAACAGAGCAATTGTACATTGTGGAGGAATTACTTAGCAATGACTGGGGGGAGGTTGCCATGGTTACCCTTCCCCCACCACGTGGTCCCAGCTGCTGCCTACGTGGAACTGGGCAGTTCAGTACCCGACTGGCATGTGGCTGCAGAGGCGCCGCCGTCTCGCTTCTCCGTTTCCGACGGGACCTTGCGAGAGCGGGGCTCTCATTATGTGCCAGCGTGTTTTCAAGCTTCCTCGGCGTCTGTCACGGAGAGTCCCTGTGGAAGTCCAGGAGGTGAAATGGACTGAGATGGGATGCTCCCGGCCTTGTCTGGGGCAGCAGTACCCCCGACCCCGCGGGCAGCCTCTGAGGCCCGGTGGACCCCTTGGGGCTCCAGAAAACAGTGTTTGAAAACTACCAGAGTCCTCAGCATCTGCCCAGAGGATCTGCTTCTCACCCTCTAAATGCCACACTTGAGAAAGTTCCTCTCCAGTCTGTATAGGTCCAGGCAGGCCTGAGTTCTTTCCAGCATGAGGCTCACTAGTGTGTACATGGGATTCTTTTCTCACTGGTTTTCAGTAGCGTCTCAGATGTGTTCCTAGAGGAACCTAAGCCTGGCTCCCGCCCACGTTGCAAATCCCAGTCAAGAATTCCACGTACACACGAAGCGGCAGCGCTTTTTTTCCATGGCTAGTTTACGTGCAGCAAATTCTTCCAACACCCCCTTGAAAGGCAGTCAATGGACAGTCCATCCCTAGGGCTTTCTCGTCCGGCTAATTAAAAGCACACTCGCCGCAGGACAAGGCTCCTGGTGCCGTCTTGCCCCTGTTTGCTGGAGGGAGGTCTGGGGGGCCGCCAGGGACAGCTGCCTATCAAGCGCCCGTGCCCCCGCCTGCCAGCCCCCCCCCCACCATGCAGGGTGCAGCTTCGGGACCCCTCCCTCTACACCTGGTCGTGGCGACCCTGGGGCCGGGGTCTGGACTCCCGACTGGAAAGATGGATTCTACGGAAGCCTTGGAAATACAGAATTATGCGCAGATGGTTTGGGGGGGGGGGTGCTTTGGAGACCAAGTCCTAGAAGAGCGAGGAGTGCGGGCCTAGGAAGAGGGAGAGATGGGCTGAGCGGCGGTGGTGCCGGGGCCGCGGCCCAGCCCGCGGGGGGCGCCGGAGCGGGTGGCGGCCTCCAGGGAAGGGCCGAGACTCTGTCTCCTGCCTGACAAGCCGCTGGATGTGAGGGCCCCGGGGAGGGACGTCTTTGCCCAGCGGGGGCTCCTCTAGTCCAGAGCAGTTGCCAGAGAGATGCAGCTGCAGCGTGGGCCGCGAGCACGGGGGTCCCGCTGCACAAGCCTCGGTCCGGCGGCCGCTCCCGTCGCCCCAGGGGTACGCACTCCACCTGGGGAAACAGCTCCTCCTGGGCTCTGGTTGAGCCCTCTCCCCGGGGACACTGAGCGAGAGCAGGTTGGGGGCGAGCACGCAGCACGCCTCCCCCCTTTTGCCCCGTGGCCTCTGGTCTCGAAGCGGAAACGGACGGCCGGTCACCCTGCTGCTGGAGTTACTTCGCTCTCAGGCCGCTGGGCTCCTGGCACGAGGAGGCTGACGTCACCAGGGGGCGGTGGTGGGGGACGACTGGGGGAGCTCTTAGTGTGTCTGGTGAAAGCGATTCTCTCTGGAACCTGGAGTTGTGTGGCTAGAAGGACAAGCTCCCCTACTTAATCGCTGGGAGTGCTGGTGGGAGGGACCACCCCGCCTTCCCTCCCCTTGGCTCTTAGACCCGTCTGTGTGTTGACCCTCTTGTCAACGGGCCATTGATTTAGGGTGGATATGCCATGTCCAGGAGGGGGCCCCGTCCCCGCACTCACAGGGTGTCGTCTCCAAGCTGACTCCTCAGCTGCATCTTCAGAGGCCTGTCCGTGGCTCCATCAGGCCACGGCTCCTGGGATGTGGAATGCCCGAGCCGGGGCCAGGCTGGCCCGCCAGAGCTGATGGTAAGCATCTCTCCCAGCTCTGCGTCAGAGACGTCGCGATGGGAGCTCGGGATCCGACAAGGTGGGAACGTTCACGCCGTGGAAATTGGCAAGTGGTTCAAAGCGGGGCTGCCCTCCCCCCAACCCCTTGAGCTGCTCGTTAAACACTGTCCGGCACGGAACTGGAGCGCCCACAGCTGCGCTTCCCGGCTCGGCCGCATGCGTGCCTGGGTCTGTGTATCGCACGCGTGTATGTTACCGTCTTTTGCCCTCGCTACAACCCCACCGTACAGGCGTCGTCTCCACTTCACTGATGGGGAAAATCGGTGCAGGGAGTTCAGGGAACTTCCCTGAGTCACACATTGAACCCAGGTGTGTCTGACTCCAGACCCCCCCCCCGCCCGCCTTCTGAAACCCTCACTGTCCCCTGTATGTGTCTGGTTATGTTTTCCTTCTGGCTGGAATTCATTCCGTTGCTGGCACCCAAACCGTTTCTGACCACGGAGATCAACAGCTTCACTTCTTCCCTGAGTCCCTCCTTGTCTGGACAATGACTTTGGCCTCTCAGAGGGTGAGCGACTGGGCAAAGCAGAGCATCAGAGCTTCTCGGGTTCTTGCTGACTTTCCCGGGCATCCAGAACCTGTGGAGTCCCCGTCACAGGCCAGCCTCGTAGGAGGGAGCCCTGGAGCTTCCTGAGCGTTTTCTGTCTGGGCTTCTGCCTGCCCAGCGGGAGCCACGGTGCCGGCCTGGGACCGGGGTCGGCATATGCCGTGCAGGGGACGGGACACCGGTCCCCCGAGGGTCTGAGGGCCCCAGCCGTATCGTTTGCCTCCAGGGTTGTGCGGGTGGTTTATGGGAGAAAGCCAGACCTCCCAGCCCCGCGTTGGGCTGAAATCAAGCGCAATTCATAGCACGCACACTCAGCAAGACGGAGACACTGAAACATTCTTAAAATATTTCGTAAAAAGCATTAGGTAGTCATTTGGGAGAAAATAAATGTTTCATAGGCTTCTTTTCCCTTATTTCAGTGTACACGATTTTTTTTGTTTGTTTAGCACTGCATCCTGGGGGGGCGGAGGTAGGTAGGCACCGCCCTTGACAGCGTGTGGGCCTCTGAAGGCCTTCCCTGGCCGTGGGTGCTCTGCCATCAGAGCTGGGGGGCTTGCTCTGACGCTCCGCACGGACCTCGAGGGGGCCTCCCTGGGCTGTGGCCTTGAGACAAGAGATTCTCGCGCCTCCGGCTGCGTCCACCCCTCTGCCTCTTGCTGCCTGCGGGACATTTGGAATATTCATTCAAAGTGCTTGGGCCAAGTTCATGCTCTTTTCCCACCATCAGCAAAGGAGGTTTTTCTGTCTAATGGCAGTAACTTTTACTGTAAGCCACGGACCCTCATCTCTGGTTTGTTATGGGACCCTGCTCTGGGGAAAAACGGGAGCCTGGTGGCTTGAGACGGTGACCTCACTTCTCAGTTTCTCAGTCCCGTCCCCTTCCCGCGTCTGGTCAGCCCTCAGGAATGCGCCCTCGGCATCATGCATTCAGCAAAAAGCGTTGCTGAGCTGCTCAAGGTCGGCCCGGCACAGGCGCGGGGCCCGCCGGGGGGGCTCAGCTATGGCCCCTGCTCAGCACTGGGGAACCAGGGCGGACATGTGAGCAGACCTGAAGGAAACACAGGCTGTAGCTGCTGCCTGTGGGAGACCCTCACCCCCAGCCCCCCGGGGAGACATCTGTGTCCCTCCCCCAGACCCGGGACCCACGGCCCACTTGCTGCAGTTCCCATGTGATTGAAGGGGGACAAGGGGACACTCCCCATGACCAGCACTCACAGCTCCATGAGTGGCAGTGCCAGCCGCTGGCCTGGACCTCACCAGCCCTCGGAGCCCCAGGCCCGGCCCTCTCTGCGCTCGTCCAGCCCTCCTCCCAGGACCGGGGGCACCTCTGGGCTGTGCCCAGACAGCACGAGTGGTGAGGGGGAAAGGGCAGGGACGGGGCAACCCCCCAGTGACGGGCCAGGATCCCCACCAGGGAGCATCCTCCATCCCCGTGGTGGCCACGCTACCCAGCTGGGTGCTGCTCACTCAGCCAATCCTGCTGCTTCTTCCTCCCCCGGGGCCCCGCCTTCCCTGTCCTCTCCTCCCCGATGTTCTGGACAACTGTAGCTTGGTGTCCCCTGTACTGCCAGCTCTGAGAGCTCAGGCAGGTGCCCGCTCCTCGTTGCGCTTCCCTTTCATCTCTACGTAGAGAGATGTTTTTCATTGACGGTCCTGATCAATTACAAGCGATGGCCTTCGTCGGTGTTGAGAGGGATTCTGAGGCAGACTCGAATCTGTAAGAGCGGTGGTTGATTAGCAATGTCTGTCTTGGGACTGAGAAGGAAGAGGGGCCAGGTCAGATGGGTGCCTGTCCTCTGCTGTCCTGGAGTAGACGCCTCCGCCCCTTTTACATCCTCCGTGAGGGAGACCCGATGACCACCCTCGTTTTGGAGCTGACGGAGCCGAGGCCTGGAAAAGCTACACAGCCGGGGAGAGAACCCGCTGTCAGGCTGGGTGCGAAGTGGGCTTGAGGCTCCGTCGTCCCGGAGAATGGAAAGGTTGGGTCACCAAGGTCTCGTGTCCTGGCTCCCCGTCCCCCACCCCAAGCAGAAACCCCAGAGGTGCCGGGAGCCGCCCTGCAGGAGCCCCCGAGGTGAGAGGGCGTCCTGCTCGAGCCAGGGAGTGAGACTTCCGCAGGGACGGGGCGGGGAGGGCTGGAGCTCCCGGCGGCCTGGCTCTGTTGCATCAGCCTCCCCGGCCCCGCCTGCCGCCGCCAAGCGGAGATCACCATGTAGGGGGTGATGCTGTGCAGCGCCAGCTGTCCCGAAGCACAAGCAGAGTCCGGTCTGACCGTCCCTCTCCCTCCGGCCCCTGCTCCGCAGGCGCAGAGGGGGCGTGTCCGTTCGCCCTTGCCTGGATCTGGAATGTTCTTTTGCACACGTGTCGCCTGTTCTGCACAAGAGATTCGTCTTACTTATCCCTCAATATACCCAAAGCCGTGGCGCACGGGCTGGGGACAGAGAGAAGCCGTTTCTCGGACTGGTTTACGTTCCCTTGTAATGAGGCATTAGAGGCACAGTGATACCAGCTGGTGTCAGAGCGGATGGAGGCCCCCGCCCGAGCCCTAGTTGATAGGACCGTTCATCTCGGGAGCCAGCCTTCTCGCGGACATGGGACAGGAGTGGGTCCACCCTTCTCTGACCCGTTCCGCTGCCAGCCAGTGGTGGGTCTGGGGCCCCCTGCCCCCTCCCTCCACCCAAGCCTCTTTCAAACCCCCTCCCTGACGGCACAGCCCCGGCGGAGAAGAGCTATATAAATCAGCCTTCTCTCTGGGATGATTAAAAAAGTCTCTCTATTAACAGCTGACTCACAGTCTAAAAATGTGCTCCTGGCATAGCTGTGGCCACTGCCCCTGGTTTGGTGGGACCAGCCCGAGCTCACTCAGCCAGCTAGTCTGCAGAGGACGGCCCTTTCCAAGCAGGCGCCGCCGCCAGAGCCTTCCTGTCCACTGGCCACCTCGGCTGTTCCTTCCCCGCCTTCAGCCCTGGGGTTTGGCCCGAGACCCTGGTGGAGGGGGATGGGGGGAAGAAGCCATCTGGAGGGGAATCAGTGCTCAGATGAGAAAGGAAATTGCCCTGAGATAACTGAAATGACAAACACAGGGAAGCTAGGAGGGCCAAGTCGAGTAGAAGGGGACGAGGGGAGGGGCTGGGGTCCGTGCCCCGGCAGGGCTCTGGGTCCCCTGCCTGGCCAAGCAGGGCTCTGCTCAGCCGACCCGGGGGCTGGCGGACGGGGTCCGGGTGGGCATCCCCGGGAGCGGCGGGCTGGGCAGGCGCGGCCAGGACCCCTGGAGACCGAGAGGGTCTTTCAAGAGCTGAGGGCGGCGGGCGGTGTTAAGGAGAATGCGACCAGGGAGTTCTCCCGGGGAACCTGCTTTCGGTGACCTAAGCCGACGCACGTGGCCGCAGAGGGGCCACCAGCTGCATGCCGGGGCCTGGTGCCGTTTGTCCCCTTAGCAGACGGGGAAACGGAGGGTTTGCTCCTACCGGTGCCCGTGTCCCTGCAGCCAACCTTCCTGGACCACGCTGTCCGCAAGGGCAGGGCCGCGCGCGGCCTTTCGCGGGGGGCCGGCCTCGGGCCCTTGGTAAACATCCCGAAGGAGAAACTCTGAGCTGCGGCGGCTCCACGGTTTAGGTTCTGGTTTTGCCGAGGCTCCTCACCAAACACATCCTCCCTCAGCCGAGCCAGCCTGCAGCGTTTCCTTTCCAAGCAACTGGAAGTGACTGGTCAGGGGCTGTGCGTGACGCAACGCCGCCACCAAGCCGGACAGGTCCAGCTGGCGGGGACGGTGGCCACACTGGGTGCGGTCAGTGAGCAGGCCTCCGGGGGCTTCCTGAGCCCCACAGCTTCCTCGGGCCTCAGCGGCGTCTGGAGACTGGACAGCGCTGGGTTAGGGGCACGGCTTCCCACGCTGCCCTTCCGGGGTCCGAGGTGGCCGTGCCGCCCCTCTGAAGCAAAGGCGGCTGCCATCCATCTGGGGCAGAAGGGGCCGAGGGCGCCGCCCCGAGGACACCCCTGGTGGCCTGTGAACGTTGCCACGGCCACGACTCCCGTCCCTGGGCCTCTGCACACAGCGGGCGCTTCTAGAACGCCCACGGCGTGCCAGCAACAGTGTCGGCCCGGCGGACCCAGCCCGCACGGACCCGGCCTCCGTGTTGGGTCGCGAGAGCGGAGGCGCGGCTGGCTGTGGTCTCCTTCTGCACTTTCCGCCCCATTCTCCTGGGCTCCCGCTTCCCCGGGGGCCGGGGCAGAGGACACAGGCAGCCCCACCCCCACCCCCGCACCGTGCCTTGTTCTCAGACCCTCAGTGAGTCCTCCTGGGAGCCGGCTGTGAGCACGCAGGTGGCCCCTTCCGGCCCCCAGGACTCGACAGACACACAGGGGGTTCACGGCTGTGGGAGCTTCTCCACTCGTACTCTGGGACCCTTCAACTCCCCAGTAGGCCCTAGAACCCCAGCTCCCCCAGGGGCACTGCCGGAGCCTTCAGGGAACTTCCCGGGCAACTCTGGAAGGTTCTAGGTCCCTCCGTCTTCACAGAAAAACGTGCACGGGGCAAATGCACCTGGCGATGACGGTGATGTTTTGCTGTTTCCGACACCTCTGATGAGATCGCAGGCTGAGAACATCTCTATCTCCTTACATTTTCTTGCTGAAAGCCATTCCAGGCAGAGGAGATCCCGGAGGAAGGTCGGGGAGGAGGCGTTTAATTTTCCCATGAATACACAGAGTGCTCTGGCCACCGAGGGACACCCACGCACTTGGGGGGCTCGGACGGTGCTGGGTCTTGAGGGAGCCGTAGAGCGAGCTGGGTCCTGCAGGCCTGGGGGAGAGAGCCAGGTGCGGGGAGGTGGGCCGGGCGCTCCAGGCGACCCAGGTGA
Source organism: Kogia breviceps (assembly GCF_026419965.1). NCBI lineage: Eukaryota > Metazoa > Chordata > Mammalia > Artiodactyla > Physeteridae > Kogia > Kogia breviceps. The sequence continues at coordinate 2,851,263 of NC_081317.1, forward strand.
GCTGTGGCGGGAAGGCAGGGGCGCAGGGGGCTCAGGTGAGCACACATAGAGAGACAGGCAAGGGTGGGAGATGGCAGTTCAGGGTTCGAGGATGAGAGCTGACGTGTGAGGACTAAACGGGGCGGCCCAGGCCCAGTCCAGAGGAGGCAGGCGGAGTGGAGGCTGGGGGAGGCTGGGGGCTTAGCCGGGTTCCCTCCTCCTCGGTCTGAGAGCCACTGGGGTTTGAGCCTGCCTTGACTGTTACCTGGCCCCCGGGATTCGGTTCTCATCTGAGACAGGGGCTGACTCCTGCTGTGCCTCTGGGAGGACCGGGTGACGACACTTCAGCTGTCACAGTGTCCTGTCCACGTAGACCCCAGGGGTCCGCCCTGGGGAGCAGCCTGCGACTCTGCAACTGAGCAGCGCCCCCCAGGCCGAGCCCCCCGGACTGAGCACATATCAGGAACCAGCGGCAAACGCTGGAGGCGGGCCCAGGGAGGGTCACCTGGTAAGTTACAGGTGAGCCCCTTGTCCGTTCGCGGCAGGACAGACATCACCAATCCATCCCGGCGCGTTCCTGCCCGGTCGGAGGCTGAGCTCGCCCTGCTGTCCTGTCAGCCCCCGGGGAGACACCTCAGCGGCCCACAAGGTGATATGCAGTGGCCGTCCTGGCCAGGGGTCCACCACGGTCCCGGGGAGGAGCTGAGCTGAGAGCAAGCACACAAGATGTGTGACCTTTGCCTGCTGAGGACAAACCGTGGAATGCGTGCTCGGGGCAGCGGGATCAGAGGAGGTCTGCGACTGGGGCATCTGGAGAGCAGACACGAAGGCTGAGCTCATTCTCATGCTGGGCCAGCAGCTCCCACGAGGCCACAAGAGCTGGCCGGGGCCGGGGGTGGGGATCAGGGTGGGGCTCCCATTATCCAGGGAAGCCCAGAGGGGAGGCGGTCCCCAGGTGATGAGCCCTCGTGGGGGGAACGTCCAGTGGCTGCAGGGCTCTCGGATGCTCTGGGTACAAGAAAACTGGGGCTTCGGGGAGGGCGCCTGAGGTGTGTCGGGTGGAGAGGAGGACTCGGGCCTGGTGTCCATCCCACTCACCATGACTGTGCTGTGTGGCCTGGGGCAGGTCGCTTGCCCTCTCTGGGCCATCGTTTCCCTATGATGAATCTGCCATGTCCCTTGGTGGCCAGCATCACGTGGATACTGCTTTCTAGGCCAACAGTTGTTAAGGCGGCACAGATGAAGGGACAGCTGGGCGAGTGTGGGACCCTGGTGTGGAAACGCCTTGGAAACTATTCGAGAGGCTGAAGGTCATGGGAATTTTCTCTCTCGACCACAGAACTTGTCAGGTTGGGGAGGACACTTTGAAGCCTTTGATACATTACTTACCACGTTTTGGAAGGGAGGCACTGAGAGCCAGCGTGGACGGCAGATGAAACACACCCCTTTGTTTTCAGATGGCAAAGTGAGTCCCAGAGCAGGCGGGGCCTTCTCCGGGGTCCCCGGACGCAGCCTCGTCCGGAGGCTCTGATTTTAAGGAAGCGGAGAGTGGAGGTCTCCCCAGCCCAGCTGCCGACCTGTTGGGTGTTTCTGGGACATGCTCCCTCCTCAAAGAGCTCCCGGTCCCACAAGGCAAAAGCTGAGGTCTGTGTGAGCAGAACGGGGTCAACGGGAGGGTTTCTTGAGCACCTGCTGTGTGCCGGGCTGCGTCAGGAGAGTTCACGCTCTCGGGGGGGGGGGGGGGGGGGGGGCGGGCCGTCGACCCGAAGACATCACGCTGCGGGTGCCAGGGGCGGGGTCCAGGGCGTGGGCAGGGAACCAGCAAACGCGGCCAGCGGCAGTGGTCACTGCGTCCTCCCAGCAAGTTGGGCAGTTCTGAGCGCCCCACTTTACAGATGGGGAAACAGAGACCCGCGGGGGCAGCCGCCTCCTGCGGGGCTGCATGAGAGTCCGGGCAGAGCGGCTTTGCGTCCAGCTTTGCCTGAGGCTACGGCCCCCGCGCCTCACCGCTGGGCTCGGCGCCCACAGCAGAGGCGGATTCCTGCCAAACTTTCCTGGATGCCTTGGGGCGGGAACTGGGGAGCCGTCTTTCACCGATGGTGGCTGGACGCTGCATCAGAGCGGAAGCGCCAGCACGGTTGGGGGTGGGGCCACTTGGACCACGTCGGCCCCGCGCCTGCAGAGCCTCTGGCCCAGATGGCCGCGCTGTTCCTATACATTCTGTGTCTGCCTGAGATGCGAAGTCTGCAAGGAAACAGATTGACGCCAGAACACTGGGGGCTCAGGAATCCCCCAGGGGGGAAATGTTCTAATCGGCAGGAAGTGAGCTGGAGCTGGGCTGTGCGCCTCACGCGCCATGATTCAGAGGCCGCGGCCCAGCCAATCAGCTTCCTGGAGCGGCCACTTGGCCTGCAGATGTACGCGGAGGACGGACAGGGGGCCCACGTGCGGGAACGAGGAGTCTGTCAGAGGGCGGAGCCTCCTTATCTCTGGAGCCTCCCGGGGGTCACAGGGCGAGTCTCCACCTGCCATATGCAATCGGGTCCCCTCACGTTTCTGTCTGTGCTACTCTCCTGGGTCAGGGTGATGATTTCAAGGCCTGTGGCCGATTAGAAGAACATGCTGGAAAAGATGAAAGGTTAGAAAGTTTTGCAACGCTTCCGGTAATGTGGCCCCTAGGCTCCCCTCCGCCCGGCTTCCCAGCCAAGGCCCTCCCGCGAAGAGACGGCCCCCCCGGGTGTTGGAGAGTTAATAAAGCCCGGGTTGGGAGGCAGCCCGGCCCGGTGGGTAAGGACCCAGCGATGGCATCAGACCCCCTGGGTGCAAATCCTCACTCACCACTCAGAGCTTTGCAGCCCTGGGCAGCCACGGGGCCTTTGAACTTTGACTCCCCGGTCAAGAGGTGGGGTAATGCTGCCTTCAGGGGGAGTCCCTGTTCACGGGATGTGTCCCTCCTCTTCCCGGACCCTGACGCGGCCTCAGCAGGACCCAGGCGCTGGGCTGCAGCTTTGGGTCAAGTACTATAGGGGCCCTCACGGTGGAGGCAGATCACTGAGATCCAGGGATGGAACCCACCCGGAACCACGGAAGGACCCTTGGAGATCCTAGGGTCGGACCCTCTGCAGAGAGGGGCAGGGCTGTGGGGTGCAGGAACAGCAAAGGTAGATGAGGTCATTGTGACCTCGACAATATAGCAAAGGATAGTCAACTTCCGTGTGTAGCAGACTTTGTTCTGACACATTTTGTGTATTAGCTCATGGACTCCTCGGGACAACATACCAGGCAGCTGTATTATTATCCTCATTTCCCCGTGGGAGAAACTGGGACACAGAGGTGCTGAAGCCACTCACCCCAGTCTCATGGCTGGTAAATGGAGGAGCTGGGATTCCAACCCTGGCCGCTGTTCCTGTGGGTTCACCCAATGCCCCGTGCCCGCTGGGTCCATGGCAGTGGAGGCCAAGGGGGGAGCTTGTTTATGTGGAATTTCAGATCCTCTTCACCTCGTTTTATTTGGTGAGAGGTATGTGTTGAAGTTATTATTATCTTTGCATAGGGATGACCATTGGATACAGCCTCGATTGTTCAAGAGGTCATTCTTTCTCCATTGCATTGTCTTTACATCATTGTCACAAATCAGCTGAACAGCGCCAAAGAACAATGAATTACTTAAGCATACGCTTAATAAAATATGTGTAGGATCTATAGATGGAAAAGTACAAAACATTGGTGAAAAAAATCAAACTCTTAACTCTGTGGGGAGAAAAGACAAACCAGAGATGGGGATAAATATTTGCAAATCTTGTATCGGTAAAGGACATGTACTTGGAACCTATTAAGAACACTTCAAACTCAATGATAAGGAAACAACCCAATTCAAAACGAGTAAAAATCGGAACAAAGCCTTCACTGAGAAAGGTACATGGCAAATAAGCACAGGAAAGTATGTGGAGCAGCGAGAGTGCTCATTCGGGGCTGGTGGTGGGAATGCAAAATGGTGCAGCCACTTTGGAAGCCAGTTTGGCAGTTTCTTCTCAAGTTAAATGGAGACCTACCATGGGATCCAGCATCACACTCCTATGTGTTGTTACCTCTGTGAGTTGAAAACTCACACTCACAGAAAAGCTTACCTGTGAACCTTTAAGCAGCAAGATTCATATAGTCCCTGTAAACCGGAAGCAGCCATCGTGTCCTTCAACAGGTGGACAAACGCTTCTGGACAATGGCATAGAATCGAGCAAGAAAAAGGAAAGCACTGCTAATTCATGCAGCGTCATGGATGAGGCTTAAATGCATTCTGCTAAGTGAAAGAAGCCAGGCCAGAAAGGCTACATATGGTAGGATTCCATTGATATGACGTTTTGGAAAAGGCAGACTATAAAGATAGGAAAAAGGTCAGCGGTTGCCAGGGCTTGGGTGTGGGAGAAGTGGTGGAGAGGCACAGAGGAATTTTTCAGTGGTGGAATCACTCTGCATGGCACTGCCTGGTGGATACATGACACTATGCATTTGTCAAAACTCATACAGCTTGTCAGCACATGGAGTGAACTGTGATATATAAAATTTAAAAAATCAACCAAAATGTGAGGGGATCCCGGGATGGAAGGCAGATTGTGACAAAAAGACTAAGTGTATTACATACGTGTAATATAACGTCTCTGGAGGGAATGGGGGAAAAGAAGCTGACCTAGGTGACTATGGAAAAGGGTATCTTTTTTTTTTTTTTTTTTTTTGCGGTATGCGGGCCTCTCACTGTTGTGGCCTCTCCCGCTGCGGAGCACAGGCTCCGAACGCACAGGCCTAGCGGCCATGGCTCACGGGCTTAGCTGCTCTGCAGCATGTGGGATCTTCCCGGACCAGGGCACGAACCCATGTCTCCTGCATTGGCAGACGGATTCTCAACCACTGCGCCACCAGGGAAGCCCGGAAAAGGGTATCTTGATTAGAAACTGTAAGAGTAAAGATGAAAGGAATTGTGCATAAATGCTTTGCCGGTTGGTAATATTCGTTCTCGTGGGGGTCTGGGGTGACACTTCGGAAGGTGCTGTGCGGGCACACTGGCAGGGAACAAATAAGTGAATACAAGGTGAGCAGTGGAATCCAGGTTTCTCAGTGTTGAGGGCGGAGGTTACACACCAGCAAAGGGGAAAGTTAGGAAGGACCGTACGGTACCGGATTAAAGTTGGATTCATAAGAATGGACTCATACCAGCTTAATGTGGATAGAGATGGACGGATACGGAAATAATTACCGATACGTCTGTATACGCAGATTACTGTACACACAAGTATCTCCCAGCTCTGTCAGCTGAGAAGAGTGAGAGGCGATGATGTCCCAGCAGCAATGAGCACACCCAGTGCCCAGATCTTGGTTTCTAACACCATCCTCCAATGAAAGGAAGCGGGGCTCCTTATAGAAACAGCTGATACTAGGGCTGGGGTGGCAGATACACACCATGAGCCTGGAGCATCCTGTAGGCACAGAAGGTAAGGGTGTGTTCAAAAAACAAACGGGGCACAACCTGAAAGAGCTGCCAATGGCCAAAGCTGCAATAATTGGAGCAGCAAAAACAAAAATGCAGAGTTGGAGTGTAACCCAGATTATAAAATAAATATCCACAATTCCATACGGATATAAATAAATGATTGAATAAATAATAAACAGGGAGAAGAGACAAATTTCCCACACAGAATTCCAAACAATTCACGTAGACCCACCTCTCTAATCCACCAGCCCTGAGAGTGGGCTACACTTAGTGACTTCCTTGCAAAGAGGACAGTGTGGAAGGGAAAAGAGAAACTTCACGGGGAAGAAGCCTGGCAAACACGACCTCAGCCAGGGCTCAAGGTCAACTTCAACAGTGATAAGTCATGTGGACGTCCTGTACCTCTGAGAGGATGGGGTGAGGACGGCACCTCGCCTCTGTGGTCTCCACTCCTCAGACCCAGCACCGTCATGAGAAAAAGCCAAGACAGGGCTTCCCTGGTGGCGCAGCGGTCGAGACTCCGCCTGCCGACGCGGGGGATGCGGGTTCGTGCCCCGGTCGGGGAGGATCCCACGTGCCGCGGAGCGGCTGGGCCCCGTGAGCCGTGGCCGCTGAGCCTGCGCGTCCGGAGCCTGTGCTCCGCAACGGGAGAGGCCACGGCGGTGAGAGTCCCGCGTACTGCAAAACAAAACAAAACAAAACAAAAAAACCAAAATAAAACAGAAAAAAAAAGGAAAGTCTGAGAAACTGTCACAGCTCAGAGGAAGTTAAGGAGACATGACTAAATGCAACATGGTGTCCTGGATGGGATCCTGGAACAAGAAAGGACAGTAGGGAAAAATTGATGATCTCAGAATGCAATGGAGTTTTGTTATAGTTTCCAAACCAGTGTCGTTACAAATGTTCCAATGTTGTTTCTTACTTTTGACAGATATACTGTCAAAAGTGTAGTAACGTAAGATGGTAACAATGGGGGGACTGGGTGCTGGGCGTGCGGCTGTGCTGGAACTCTCTACTACCCTGGCGACTTTTCTGTAAATTCAGAGCTATTCTAAAATTTAAAGTGTGTTTGCACAAAGCAGTTGGGGATCTTCGTGGCTCTCTTTCTGGGCTCTCTGTCTTCCTCCATTGATCCCTGTGTCTATATCCTTTTTCTGTCACGTGGTCTGTGGCTCTGTAGTGCGTCTTGAAACTGGGCTACAGGAGCCCTTTAGGAGGATGGGGACCGGCATGGTTTCCAGGTGCCCTGAGCCCAGGATGCTTCTCTGTGTGGGCCTTGGAGACAGAGTGCCTGGCTTTGATTCCCCAGTTCAGTTCCACCATTTGTTTGCTGTGTGACCTAGGGTAATTCACTCAACCTCTCTGTGCTGGTGTTTTTGTCTGTCCAAAGGGAAGTTTACTGTACCTCCTTCACGGTGTTGCCTAAGGGTTAATTAAGTGAGCTAACACGGCATGAGGACTGAGGACTGTGGCTTTGTAGGGCAGGTGCCCGACATGAAGGTTCTGCTTGGCCAGGCACCCACTTCAGAGACATCCATCCTCAATAAACACCTTCCCATGAGAAGGTGTTTACTGAGGATGGAGAGAGCTCGGCCGCCCCTCTCATGATGTTCTTTTAGGAAATCCTGGGGGACCTAGGTAACTGACCTTCAAATGACCCCGCCTTTTCCTTCCTGAACCTTAATTCTCTCTCTCAGGTTTAAAATTTGCCAATAAAGAGTGACCCTGCAAAGCCCTAGGCACTCCACCCCGGATCCCTCAAAAAAGGCAGAACTCCCAGTCCATCCTCTCTCTACCTGTAACCTCACTATGTGGGGTCAGACCTATGTGAGGGGCGTAGACCCTCCAGGACCCATGAGTGACAAGCCTTGTTTTTCCGTTGTTCCCCGAAGGGTGTTGCTGAGATGCGCCTCGCGGTCAGAAGAACCACAAGGGTGGGTGCAAGCCAACATTGGCTCCGGTGGAGAAATGTCTGCGGGAACTGCCACAAGGAGCAGAGGACCACGTGAGTGTTCCCTGGCCAGTATCCCCTTCCCAGCCAATAGCATCAAGGTGGGTTGAAGGGATGAATGAAGGTAGGGTAGCCACTCGCCAAAGGCCCTGGTCCTCGACTAGAGACCTCAGGGTGGGGGGCTTGCGAGCCAGGTGCACAGGACACGGGACGTGGCTCTCGTCCCCGTCCGTAATCGTGGAGGGCGTGGCGAGCTCACCCCGCTCAGCTCTCGGGACCGTGAAAGGCCCTGGGCAGGGGACCAAACCTCGGGGCTGTGACTGGACACCTGTGGGGCGGGGGGGGGGCTCACAACCGTCCCCTGGCTTCGTAACCTCATCACCAAAGAAAGACAGGTGCTGCGGTCACTGCAATAAAAATAATAGGAATAAAACCAGAACAGTCTGGGGAAGGAGCCCTGGAGCCCCACCGTGCTTCTAGACGTGAGAGGGCGTCATTCTTTAGTGCTGTTTACTCATTAATCGTGCCACGGAAATGGGCTTTAAAACGCCGAGGAACCTAAAATCACAGCGAGGTATCATAATGTCTAGCCAGATGGAGGAAAATGAAAATATCTGTCAATATCCCGTGTTATCAAGAATGTAAAGCTTCGGGATGCTTAACCTCTGCCAGTTGGAGTGGACATGGGGGAATGGGTGGGTACAATCTGGTAGAGCTGGAAGTGTGCCTGCCCTTGAGCTAGCGGCCCCACCCCTGGAGAAGCATCCCGAGGGAGCCTGGGCTCGTGTGTGCAAATGCCCGGTCGAGAGAGAAATGGCAAAGTGTGGTGTGTTCATGCAAAGAAATTGCATACAGCACGAGAAGGCCATTGACAACACAAACCGGGACCCACAAATCCCACACGCATCCACACACGCAGAAACTGAGCTCCACAAAACAGCACGGATAGACCTAAAAACATAATTTTGAGGGGGAGAAAAAGCCCAGACGTGAAAGAATACTTACTGCAAGATTCTATTTATATAACATTAAAACACAGACAAAACTAAACTATATTGTTAGGGCTGCATAATTAGATAGTAAAACTGAAAAGAAAAAGAAGGAAGCAATTACCATAAAAGTCAGGGTGGTGGTTGACTCTGGAGGGCTGAGGGGGGCCGCGCTCGGGAAGGTCAGGGCGGAGGCATCTGGCTGTTGGCAGCTGTCTGTCTTGACCCTGGTGGTGGATCCATGGCTGTTTGCTTGCTTTATAATAATGTATATATCCTTATATATCTTCAAAATTAGAACAATTTAAAACATTAAACTATATGGGAGAGCTGAAGCAATCTGAGTGCCCTTGGAAAAATATCCTAGAAAACAATGAAAGGAGGCCCCTGGTGGCTCTTGTCACAAAGCCTCCTGATATAGTACAAAGAGTAAGATCCTGAGAACGAGACGGAAGAGGGTTTGAACGCTGGTGCTGCTACTTGTTAGATATAAGGCCCCCAGGAACCTCAGTTTACCAATCCATGAAATGGGAACAAAAGTATGTACCTCGAAGCATAGGTGCCCAGTGCCTGGCCCAGAATCATCCCTGGCAGATGACCTCCATTATGGGTGATGCTGATATTACGACCAGGGTCCAGGTGGCCACCGTCACTTTCTTTGGTACGTTGTTGCCACTTCCCTGTTGAGAGGTGGGGTTCGTCTTCCCTCCCCTGAATCGGGCTGTCCCTGTGTGCACACTGACTGGTGAAACATGGCAGAGACTGTGCCCAAGAACTTCTGCATCTGGCTGAAGGTCAGGCTGCAGGGGGAGCTTCTTGGGAGGGCAGGCTATCCCTGCGGTCGCAAAGCCAGCTCCCAGGAGACGTGGCTCCCTGGTTCATGGGGCGCCAGGTGTCTTCAGGTGCCTCCGGGAGCCTGGAGAAGGTGCACATAGGACCCGACCAGGGTGCGTCTTGCTAACAGGAGCAGGGACGTTTCTACCAAGTGTGCAGCCTGAGACTCGGGTCACAGCTGGCACAGTCCTTAATCTAATTAGTTTCCAAGTATATCCCGAGGACGGGCTCCGTGCCTGGGCGCTGCCATAGCCCTGAGGAGGCCGTGTGAAGGGTTGGCCTCCACTCCTTCCCTTGCAGAGGTTACACCCATGGAAGAGCTCAGATGAGCTCCACAGACCCAGGTCTGGGGGCGAAGCTGAAGGAGGAGACACACCTCCAGCCACTGTCCTCCGAGGCTGGTCAGCGAGACCAGGAGAGGGGCCACAGTGGGGGTGGGGGGTTTGGGAGGGGGGTTCGCGTCTTTTTGCCGCGATTATGGACTCACGGCAGGACTATCCACCTTTGCCAGCCTGGGGGTGGGGTCAGGACGAACCGAATCCCATTGCCTGGAGTTCACTGCTCACAGGTGAGGTCTGGCCCCTCGCCATGTAAACTGGTATCATCTCTCCAGAAGGAAACATGGCACGCCTTCCCACACTGTGAGCATTCATGCTAAACGGCCCGGGAAGCCCACGGCTAGGGATGCATCCTAGCCCCACCCGCTCACACGCATTCCAAGACCCATGCAAGGAAATGCTCACTGCAGCAGTGTTTACAGTAGAAACCCCTCAACCCTAGCTGAGCGCTCACCAGTGAAGAATTGCTTACATAACTTTTGGTACAGCCCCAGATGAAATCCTGGGAAAACAGCTGGGAAAAAAGAACGAGGCAGTGGCCCCAGGCTCATGGGTGGGATCCTCAGTGTCCTACAGATGTCATCCGTCCTCACTTCATGTTTTCATCCGTTGGAATGCCAGTGCAATCTCAAGGGGGCCTGTGTTTGTTTTAACGACACTTGAAAAATGGATTCTACCATGCGCATTGCTGAGCAAGGACCAGGGCAGGAATATAAGCAAAACAAGTTTGAAGAAGGAGGTGGTGTTATCTGCATTTTCAACTATTAAGTCTTCTAAAGTGATGGCAAAAAAAGGGAGATTGGTGTAGCGGGGGGAGAAAAGGGGCCCAGTGGGTCAGAGCCGGGAGCCCGGGGACAGGTCCGCTCCCACAGGGAAACTCACCAAGTGACAGAGGGGCAGGTGATCCTCAGGGGAGCCCAGACAACAAACGATGTGGAGATCATTGTTATCAGGGCGGAAAGGAGAGAAAATCGGGTTGTGACATCACATCACTCACAAATTATATATTCCAGATGGTTTAAGGACCTGGTGTGATGAGCATGTCAGCATTACTAAAAAAGAAAGAAGGAAGCTATCTTGAGTGATCTCACGGGGTGGAAAGATTTCTTAAAGAAGACAGCAAAAAGGATGCACAGACCCCAAAATGGTTTATAAGTTCATCTGTATTAAGATTAAAAACCTATTTTCATGAAACAATACCACGGGCAGAGTGAAAAGGCAAGCATCAGAGCAGCAGAAGATATTTTCATCATACGTGCAATAATGGATTAATATCCAGAATGCATAAATAATATCCCTATATCCATATATCAAAAGGAAAAAGACCCCTTTCCTTAAAAAAGCAGGGAAATCGGCAAAATATATGAATGCGAAACTCACAGCAGAGGAAATCAATGTGGATGAAATAAATAAAGAAATGAGTGATTCATTCATTCCATAAAAGGAAGCTCGATCTTACTATGAGGTTGAGCCCTATGAAATAACATTTTCAGTAGGTCAGCACAACAGAATATTGGTGCTTTCCCATGGTTCTGTCCTAGTAATCAGGGAAGTCTAAGTTCCAACTTGGTGAGTGACCACTGCATACCCATGTGGTCGTCAGATGTTCACGTCTGGTGATGCCCCTTCCTGGTGAGAATGTGACACTTTCGTACTCTGCCCTGTCAGCGGGGCTAAGCTTGGGTTGCCACAGTCACCTTGGGAACAATTTGGTGGTATCTTGTGGAGTTAAAGATGCGTATATCCAATTCTCCTGTACTTCTGAGAGGAGGTGAAATGGGACAGCTGCTGTGGGAAACAGTCTGGCAGGTCCTCAAACAATTAAATGCAGAGCTACCATGTGACTCAGCAATTCCATTTCCTGAAATGAAGACACATGAGTGTTCTGAATTATCTGTAACAGACAGACTGAAGGAACAACCCAGATATCCATCAATTGATGAATGCGTGAATAAAATGTGCTATTTCCACACGATGGAATATTATGTGGCCATAAAAAGGAGTGAAGAAACTGACACACGCTATGACCTGGATGATCCTGGAAAACATGCTGAGGGAAAGCAGCTGACCACAAAAGTAGTATATTATATGATTCCCTTTATGAGAACGTCCAGAAAGGGGAAATCCATAGAGACAGAAAGTAGGTTAGTAGTTGCTTAGGGCGGGGAGGGGGGCTGTGGTACTGGGGATGATAGCTAAAGGGTACAGGGCTTCTGTTTGAGATCATGAAAGCAGTGTGATGCTGACTGTGGTGATGGTTGCACACATCTATTAATACACTAAAAACCATTGAACTGAACATTTTAAATGAGTGATTTGTATGGTATGTGAATTATACCTCAATGAAGATTTTTATTTTTTATTATTATTATTTTTTGGCCATGCAGTGAGGCATGTAGGGTCTTAGTTCCCTGACCAGGGATAGAACGCAAGCCCCCTGCAGTGGAAGGGTGAAGTCTCAACCACTGGACCGCAAGAGAAGTCCCAGATGTTTGTTCTTTTTTTAAAGAAAACCAGCTGCAGGCATATCATCAGGAAAGTGGATAAATAAACAAATGTGGAATCCACTCAATGGGGAGGTCTTAGGTGGTGAAACTCAGTGAGTAAAAAGTTTCAAGCATTGAAGAAAAAGCTTTTGAAAAAATTTAACAGGGATTCCTGGTCAAAGCTTTCAACAAAGTGGGTATCGAGGGAATATATCTGAACATAATAAAAGCCACATATGGTAAGACCACACTAACATTATACTCAATGATGAAAAGATGAAAGCATTTCTCTATGATCAGGAATAAGACTAGGATGTCCACTTTCACCAATTTTATTCAAATTAGCATTGATGTCATAGCCACAGCAATCAGACAAGAAAAAAAAAAAAAAGAAAGGCATCCAACTTGGAAAGGAAGAAGTAAAACTGTAGCTGTTTGCAGACATCATGATACTATATACAGAGTCCTAAAGATGCCTTGGAACTACATTGTAACTAACAACTGAATTCACTAGAGTGGCAGGATACAAAATGAAGACACCCAAACTGTTGCATTTCTATACACTAATACACTAATAATGATTTGGGATGCAGTTCAGCTCATAACTCTCAGACCTCTGAACCCCAAGTTGTTTCTTTTTCACATGCAAAATGGATTGGCCCAAGAACCAAACTAAAACTCTTCCTTAAGTTCCATTTCTCTAGAATCACTCTTTGGTAACAGACTGATTAAACTAATTGATATTCATAAAATGAAATCCAGTACAGCAATGCCAGTGAACGTTATACAAATTTATGCCACTTTAAATTCACAAACAATGTGAGAAATGAAAAAAATCTAATACAAAAAAGTAAACACACTATTATTTTCTTTACTTTCACCACTTTTGTATTTTATATCATCTAAGTCATATCATCACAGCAGTGGTTATCCTAGGTGTAGTGACAGGGAAGGAACCGATGGGGGCGTCTCTGGGGTCTGACAATATCTCTTTGTTGACACAGGTGCCGCACACAGAACCGTGTTCAGTTTGAGTAATTTCATTAATCTGCGCACTTAGGATTTGTGAGTGTATTTAAAACGTTTTAAAATACATATCATCAAAAAAAAAAAAAAAAAACAAGTTTAAGGTAATACCCAGGTTTGCACACAGAGTTTAAAAGTCGTGGGCAATGGCTGTAGATCCCGGTCTGAGGGGTCTCCCTCTCCATCCACATAGACCTCCTAACCTCCATGGAACAGGTCCCGTGCCCCGGGCTTCCTCAGAGCACGGCCACCTCAGGGAGGTCGGATGTCTCACCTGGGGGCTCAGGGCCCCAGCAGAAGAGCAGAAGGTGCAGGGCCCCCAGCCTTCAGTGTCACTTGCCTCCCTCTCCATGTACTCTGTTGGTCGAAGCAGTGACAAGTCCATGGGGAAGGGATGTAGACCACATCTCTTGACAGACGGTAGTAAGGTCACATTGTAGAAGAGTGTGTGGGAAAGAAGGTGTTGTTGTCTCCACCTTTGGAAAAGATAATCTGCCACTTCCAGCTAGATGCACGTGGCCTCCTGGTGATTGGCCAGTGAGACGGAGGTGGAGTAATAGTCTTTATTTCTCTCCCCTTCCTCCTTCCCTCCCTCCCTTCCTTCCTTCCTTCTTTCCTTCCTCTCCCCATCCCCTCTATCAAAAGATTTTAAAGAATAGAGTTTCAGGAACCTCCTGCTGGATTCTACTAAAAAACATCAAAGGAAACACTAGCACAACTTATAAGATCGAGGATTTTGTAGTCATCACGAAATAAGTGAGGCCGCTGATAGTTTTGGTTGAAGCTGTCTGAACTGTGGCGTCTTTGTGAGTCTCAACCCATGGCAGATCTGGACTGACCTGGGTTAGGTCCCAGCTGGGGGAGTTGGCAAGTTCGGGTGCCCCTCACACTTCCTTTTTCTCTCCATTAGCAGGTTTTGCGCTGACGTCCCTCCTTCCACACCTGTCCTCCTCACCACCAACACGTCCCTGTGGAAGTCTTCTTGCCTGGAACGTGGCTTCAGCAGTGGTTTCCACCTCCTGCCCAGGCAGGGCAGCTCTGAGCAGCCCCCGCCCCAGTTGGGTCAGGCCCTTAACTGATTACACTGCGTCCCACACACCCTAAGCAGCCCCTTGAGTCAACCGTCTACGGTGCAGAGGAAGCAGCTGTGGGCAGGGGTCAGAGCTGTGGCCCAGGCAGTGTGACCTCAACATCACCATGTAACCTCAACCAGAGCCCTCTCCCGGACCTCGGCGTCCTGAGGCTCATGAAGGATCTGGCCAGAGGATTGAGGGGTCAGCCCTGACAGCTCCCACGGGCCACGGCTGTGGTCTTGGGAGCTATGTGGTGCCTGAGCTAGCTTTCCTGGCCCTCAGAGATACCCTTCTTCTCTGTTTACCTCCAGATATCTGGGGGGCTGGGTTGCAGGACCCTTGTCTTGGGGTTGATATGGGGTGGGCACTTATCCACCTCCACTTCGTGTCAAGGGATTGAGTGAGGATGGGACAAAAGCACCAGGATCTTGGTGGCCCTGCACAGACTGTTTCCAAAATCAGGTATTTCCTTAAATTTTGTGACATTATTAGCTCCCTAGAGCACGGGGTCACCCCAGCCAACCCTAAGCCCACGGAGTGGGTTTAGTCTGCTTGATTGATATTTAAATAAATAAATGTAAACACACACACACACACACACACGCACATGCACACGCACACTCCAGAAGTCTTGTTTGTAGCTACTGAGTCCAAATATTCAGTCTCTGGCTATTTTCTTTGGTGGGACCCTAAATAAAGGTCACATTGAGAAACCAAAGCTGACTCTGGTCAGTTGAGGTTGATATTTTAAACAGCTACCCTAAAGTAACAGAGTCAATTGTCACCAGACTAATGTGCTTTAATGCATCTGTTGCTTCCGTGCCGGATTCTTACACAGGCACAGAGGTTGTTGACTGCGTGAAGGCTTGACAAAGAATTGCACGCTTTTCAAGAAAAAAGTTTACTTTTGAAATGCTAGGATGTAGGAAATCCATAAAGCATTTTGGCCAGAGACAAAACAAAATGAACAAACAACGATCTGGAGGACATTACTCATGCGAAGAAAACACAGGAGGAAAGGCAAAGATGCTTGAGGAACAGAAGCGTCACTCAGGTGACTGTCACAGTGTCAGTGTCTAGGTGCACGTCAAGGGGACCGAGATACCCATGTTTTTAGAATGAAAGGTGAGTGACAAACAGGGAAGACGCTCACCGAAAGTGCAACGAGAGTCTGTAAATAAAGACCTCACTGAAAGTGACAAATCACCTTTTCCAGGAGACAAAAAGAAAAATAGAAATAGACAAGTATTGAAAGAGGCAAGAGGAAGGGAGGAGCCCTTCAGTCAGGATGATGGCGGGTGCTGGCGGCACTCGGCATCCTGCCCAGAGCCTGCGCATGTGCGTGTTTATGCAACGAATCGCCTTTAGCAGCGAGAAGGGATGCTGAGACTGACAGGAGACCATATCGTGGTCCTCCAAGAGCTTCTGCAGGTCGAGAAGATGGACAAGGACACCTGTCGGTGAAATCAGCCTGACCTGGATTTCCGGCAACTTAGAGCGTCAGGAACTGTCAGGCGCTTAGAGCCTCCCAGCCCGTGTGTCCCAAATGTGGGTGACATTTCCACAGGTCCACGGTGAGCAAACGAAACAAGGACAGCTTTTTTTCAGAAAGCTCTGTTTACTCCATGTTCATCAGTGTCCTTCATTCTATTGTTATGAGATAGAGGTGACATTAAATCGTGTTTAAAAGTTGGCTACTGCTGGGTTCTGATTTTTTTAAAAAAATTTTTACTGATTGATAACATTCCCAAACCCGGCAGTCCGTAAGCTGAACGTGAGTACCAAGAGGCTGCAGAAGGGGCAGAGATGCTCCAGGGACAAGAGGAGGCGGAGGAGAGAGCTAGGATGCCTCTAGGATGTCTCCCGGGGTGACCGTGGATCCTCCCTGACTCCTCATTCTGACCTGGTGGGCAGGTCCCAGGAGCCCCGGAAGGTATTAGCGTTCAGGCCGGGGTGCCTGTCCCGTCGGGGCAGTCAACGCACTTAGCAGGTGGGGGCCACCCTGGAGAGGAGCCCTGGGCCATGTCTGCCTCATGGACCGGTTTCCTCCTGGCTGCTTTCAGTGCAGTGCATGAGCTCTGCGGCCTCGGCCTCCACTTCACTTAGGATGGAGGCCAGCACTCAGAGAGGCTGGCTGGAGGGGTGGAGGCCTGTGGATGCCAGTGGAGGGATGGTCACCACTCCCTTGAACTAGTTAGAAGGGCCAGCCTGGCTTTGGGAGACGTGTGAATAAATGGGCTAGTGTACGTGCAGTTTTCTGTCTTGGAGCGCACGGTGTGGACTTTGGAGAGGTATGTGTCGGTTATTGGAAATCGTCTCCTGGAGATCCTTAAAGCGCCAGGCAGCAGAACAGCAAAGGACTGTTTGCTTCTGTGCAAAGAGTCAAGAGAGGCTGCGAGAGAGCGTCCGTGTTTTCTCAGACTTTCCAAAGGCTGTTTGGCGGTCGTGCTGATGACATGAATTGCCAATGAAGAAATGGTTTGTTAAGGAAAGGCCCAAGCTTTGCAAAAGCAGAATTAGTGTCGCCCAGATTAGTGTTTGTGGTTTTGTTTTCCTTAAAAGCATAGAGGCTCTAGGGGATTTAGAACTATAGTAAAGCATCAGAGTTAAAGGCAATGGTTTTGGAATGAGAAATACATCCTCGGGAAGGAAGGATTGGGGGTTGGGGATTAACAGATGAAAAAGCTAGTATATATAGGATGGATAAACAGCAAGGTCCTACTGTAGAGCACAGGGAACTCTATTCAATATCCTGTGATAAACCATAACGGAAAAGAGTATGAAAAAGTATATATATATATACACGTATAACTGAGTCACTTTGCGGTACAGCAGAAATTAACACAACATTGTCAATCAACTAGACTTCAATAACATTAAAAAGAAGAAGGAAATACATCCTCTAAGTGACTTTGGGGCTCACCTGTGAGACAGACCAGCAAGGCCTGTGAGAGGGGTTGCTAGGAGCCCACACGATGCTCGTAAGTGGAGCTGGTGCCCAGGGAGCGGGAGCTGTTGATTCGGGTGCTGCTGGTGGCATTTACTCTTTTCTGCACGAGCAGGTGGCAGTTCATTCAGTACTGGGGTTCTTGAGCCTCTGTTCACCTGGATTCCAAGCCCTGTGATGTGGCTGGCAGGGCAAGGATTTTAGACATCACGCTGCTTGGGATTGTGGTCAGAGGATCCCCGAGAGTCTAGGCGAGAGCGTCGTTTCTGCTATTTGCCCCAGTGTCTAGCTGGGCTCTCTCGCATGTGGTCCGGGGAGCCCATCCAGATCCCCTCCTACATCCGGGTGTCTAAACCCGGATGCTCTCCTGAGCATCTTCCCCACAGCCCCTCAGTGCCAGTCCTGTCTCATTTCCCCCCTGTGGCCGCAGATGACAGCCCGAGGAGCTTAAAATAACACACATCTACCTGTTCATGGTCCTGGAGGCCGGAGGTAGAAAACCAGTCTCACTGAGCTAAGATCAAGATGGTCCAGAGGGCTGGTTCCTTCTGGAGGCTCCGGGGAGAATTGTTCCCTGGCCCTTTCCACCTTCTTCGGCTCACGGCCCCTCCTACATCTTGAAACACATCCCTCCGACCTCTGCTTCTGGCCTACGTCTTCTCCTCTGGCCTCCTGCCTCCCTCCTACAATGACTCTTGTGGTGACACTGGGCCCACCTGGACAGTCCAAGTAAGATCTCCCATCTCAACATCCCCGATCGGATCCGCGGCCTATTCCTTTCGCAGTAACAGGTGACTTCCACAGGCTCTAGCCGCTAGGACGTGGGATATTTGGGGCCGTTATCAGCCGACCACATCCGCCAATGTAGTTTCCGTCCTCCCGGAGGTGCCCAGGATGGGTGGTGTGGAGGAAGCATCTCTCTCTGCCCTTCCACACCCCGTGCGTGAGCTGCTGGCCAAAGGCAAGGCCCTGGGGACCCCGCGTCCTTCCCTGTATGCTGGCTCTCTCTTTCACAGATGCGTCAACTTGGATCCTCCTGGCTAAAGCTGGGGGGTGGGGTGAGAGGGGGATGGTCCAGAGCACCCTGAACCTGGCTGTGAGCCCCTCTCCACGCTTCAGCGGCACCTCCTCCCCTTCCTCATCCCAGTGCATGCCTCACCACCAGACCCTGAGCCATTTGTGTAGACTTGGGGTTGACTTCCATCCTCGACACAGAGCAGGTGTGGATAAAAGATCTGTTCGATGGCATTGAATTGATGGGGTCCTCTGGGGTCTCCCCCTGGCAGTGGGCTTGAGGCTTGGGGGTGTCTGTGGTCAGGTAGCTGCAGGAAATCAAGGAGATGAGCTCTAGAGAAGCCTCTCTGGGACACCCCTCCAGCCGACCAGGGGGGCATGGAAGCCGGGGGTGAGTCTCTTCTCTAAGACGGCTCTGCATAGAATCCAGGGCAGCGGTGCGGCCATGACTGATCTGACAGCCCATAGCCAGCTCTGAGCCTGAAGACTGAAATCATGGACTTGAAGCAGAAAGCATGGGTGAGGAACAGGTGAATGAATCAAATGCAAACCTCGAAGGGCAAGAAGATACTTTACAACACGTAAAATTGATACAGGACTTGAATTCAGAATATATAAAACCTCTGGCAAATCTGTAAGAAAAAGACCCAAATCCCAATTGAACAGTGGGCAAGAGACTTCAACAGGAACTTCAGAAAAGAGGCTCTTCAGAGAGCTGATAAACCTCTGAAAAGGTGCTTCACCTCAAGAGTAATCAGGAAGATGCAGGTTAAAATCACAATGAAAATCATTGTGGTCCATCCATACAATGGAATATTATTCAGCCATAAAAAGGAGTGAAGGACTGATACATGCGACCACATGGGTGAATCTGAAAAACATTATGTTAAATGAAAGGAGCCAGAGACCACAGGTCACACACTGTGTGACTCTGTTTCTATGAATTCTCTAGAATAGATAATCTATAGGCACAGAATGCAGATTGGTGGGTGCCAGTGGGAGGGAGGATGGGAAGACATGGCTTAAGAGTTGAGGGGTTTTACTTTGGAGTGATGGAGATGTTTGGGAACTAGACAGAGGTGGTGGTACCACGACATTGTAGATGTATTACACGCCATGGAACCGTTCACTGTAAAATGGATAATTTTATGGTGTGTGCATTTCACCCAATAAATTATTTCTTTAAAAACCACAATCACATACGTGCCAAAATGTCTCAAATTAAAAACAACCGACAAACCACGTGTTGACGAGGATGTGGAGCAACTGGAACGCGCATGCGTGAAAACATGCAAACCCGGCGACTTAGCAATTCTGCTCCTCGGTACATGCCCAACGGAAATGCGTACACAGCGCAAGCAAACATGTGTGCAAGGATGTCCGTCCTAGCTGTTTTGTAATACCTCCAAGCTGGAAAAACCCACGTCCATCAAAATAGGATAGGTCAGTGGATGGCCACATTCCATAGGAGAATCCTGTGCGTGTGGATGAACACCTCTTGCCACGTGGACCGATTCGGTCGAAACTCTGAAGTAGAATGCAGAGGGAAAGAACTTTAGGCAGAAATAAAAACAAACACTTGTTGTGTGATTGCGTTTATCTGTAGTTCGAAACAAGCATATTGCATCCCACTGCGTCGGAAGGTAGGGCAGTGGTCACCCTTGCTGGGGGCCGGGGAACAGTGTTGGGGGATGGGGGAGGACTGCTGAGACCCTCGTGATGTCTTATGTAGTAGGACCAGCAGGAGCAAGGAAACCATCAGGGGACAGCCTTTACGGGGAACAGAAGTGAGACAGAAATTGAGCGCTCGGCGCAGAACTGGTTCCCTTCCATTTGACTCATTCGTTTGTTCAGTAAATACCCTCAGAGTGACCAGGACGCACTCAGACCTTATCAGGCAATGGGGAAATACAAAGGAAACTGTACGACCCTATTCTCCGGGGCCGAATGTCTGGTGGAGAGACAGCTGGGCAAACAATGACAACGGGTGTGATAACTGTTTTCAAGCAGACAGTACAAGGGAGCACAGAAGCAGTAGAAAGCACTAGATCTCTTCTAAACACCAACTAAAGGCTCCCACTGGTTGGGAGGGTCACGGGCCTTAGCTTTCAAGCCCACAATTACCCTCTGAGGTGGGGTCCTCAGCATCCCATGACCAGGAGAGGACAGGGCACTGGGAGAGGGCATGCTGCTGGGACCAGAGCTCTGGAGTGGTGGGGTGGGGCCTGCCTGGCCGGTGGGTCTCAGTTGTATCCTCCCCACTTCAAGCCCGAGACCACCCCGAGTCTCCTGCTTGTGGACCCCTGTTGCCACGTGGGGCCTCTCCTCCTTTGCCGGGGGCGCACGGCCGGCCTTGTCCCGGGCAGCAAAGGCAGACGGAATCCACATCCAGCTGGAACCCTGCCCGGTGCTGCCCTGAGGACTCCGAAAGCCGTTTCTGGACCATGGCCACGCTTGGCGCTAGAGGCGCCATCCGCCTCTGACCCGTCTTCCTGACCTCTGGGAAGAAGGTGATGGGGCCGGAGCGGATGGGAGGTGAGCTGAGTGGAGCCTCGGGGTGGGGGGGGCAGAGGAGTGCCACCTGGCCTGGCGCCGGGTGAACACGATCGTCCAAGCACCGGGGGACTGCGCCCCCTGGTCACCGCTGGGGAGAAGGGGCTGCGAGGGGCCTGCCGTGGAGGAGATGACCTGGGCTGGAGCTAGATGTGGGAGCCTCACTCCACTGAGAACCCGAGAGGCCGCGTGTGGTGACTTCTGAGGGGCCGTGGCCCTACTTCCCACGTGGGCCCCCTGGGATGTGCAGCTCCTCTGGGAACTGAGGGGCCAGGAGGTCAGGACGCCAGGCCACACGCCACCTGTAGGGCCCTGTCTCCTCCCTGGGGGCTTGAAGCTGATGCGGTGGCCAGGAGCAGCACGTGGGGTCACGGCGTGCAGGGTGAGCTTCAAGAAGGCCCGAGAGCCGCGTGGTGTGGGTACGCTGATACACATGACATTTTTCTGGGGGTCGGTCCCAAGCGCTTACCATCAGGTCAGGACCCCCCAGTTTTGGTGCCCCCCTCTTTTATGGGTATGCTGAGCTGCAGGTCCTCCCCACCAAGCTAAAGCGATTGAGAATGGGGTCCCCGGAGCCAGTGAGGTGGGCGGGAGGTGGGGTTCACTTGGATGGCGTAGCCCAGGGGATGGGGAGCCACGAAGACTCTGCCCCCCACCTCGCTGGCCTATTCTCCCCCAAACAAGACTCTAGAGTTTTCCATTCCCTGCTTAAAAGCCACCCAGGGGGGCCCACCAGGCTCCGGCCTCTGTCACTCTTTCTGCAACCCCTCACCTGTGCACAGCTGGGCTTGGGGCAGAGCCCACCTCCTGCTGGCCCCTCAGCCGGGGCCACCTGTCCTGCTCACCCCTCCTGGTGAAAGCCCCCTCTCCCGAGACGGCACGGGGCTGCTCCCCGGGCTGAGCTGAGACGGCCCTGCCCCCTTGGCTCTTCTCTGCTGTTGCCGCCTTCAAATCGTTCCCACTTGCGGAACACGGGCCCCCACCTTTGCGCTTGCACTGAGCCCTGCGAATTCCGCAGCTGGCCCTGTAGGGTGGGCACGTTTCCTCCCGACCTTGGACGCCCTTGGCATCGCAAAGCAGAGAACGCCTCTTGATGGTGTCACCCCGCACAGAGACCCAGGACGGTGCCCGCGCCCAGGGTGGGAGGGCTCAGGCGCAGGCCCCCAGGCGGATGCTGTGTCCCTCCTGGGCTTCTGCTGCCACCCAGAGCCTGGCCTGAGGGCCCCCCGTCCCCGAGCGGTCCTGCACTGCGCAGACATTCAGGGGCACTGTCCCCAGGACTCCAGTGGCGCTGTGGGACCCCTGCGCCCACTTCCCCATCCCCGCCCGAGGCAGTACTCTGTGCTTCAGAGTACGCATAGAGGGCGCCCGATAAACTTCCCTCTTCTCGGTCACCACCCTTCCCTGAGAAGGAAGCCCCAGCGAGGGTACTGGCTGTGATCCTGCCCCGACCTCTGACCCTATACCCGGCCCACAGGCTGCTGTGGCCACACTGGCCTTGCTGCTGCGCCCGGGGCCTCGCTGGGCCCAGCAGTGAGTCGAGAAAACACCACAGCAGGACTCTTAGGGCTGAGTCCCAGGCCTGGTCCTTCCACCCATGAACCAGCTCTTCCCAAACGGCCTTTCTCTTTCTGGACCTCGGTTTTCCACTCTGTAAAATGGGGGCTCAGACAGTCTGCTCTCTCTGACTGCTGTGGTTCCAAGGGAGAGAGAGAGCTGAGCTGCCAGGGTGGGCCTTCCTGGTGAAGAGACCCCAACCCAGGACAGGCCCCGAGGCCCTTGGAGTCGCCTTCAGTCTCTCTGTCTCTTCTACCAGCTGGTTTTTGGCCCCTTTGGGGATACCAGGCACTCCCTAAGTTTCTGGGGTGTTGGGGGTAGGAGAGCGGCTAGCAGACACAATGAATGGCCCAGTGAGGAGCCTGGACTTTGGCCTGGGTGACGAAGACAGAGGGTCCGTTCACGGAGGTGGAGCCCACAGGACACAACATGGGAGAGAAGATTTGGGGCCTGGCCAAGGTCAGTGAAAGGTGGGGCAGGTGGGTTTGCAGGTGTGGAGCTCAGGAGAGGGGCTTGAAGCAGGCGGAGGTGGGGACCCAGCACCTGTGCATGCCCTCCAGAGGTC
Source organism: Kogia breviceps (assembly GCF_026419965.1). NCBI lineage: Eukaryota > Metazoa > Chordata > Mammalia > Artiodactyla > Physeteridae > Kogia > Kogia breviceps. The sequence goes on from NC_081317.1 coordinate 2,874,057, forward strand.
ACGGGGTGGTGGTGAAAGCAGAAGACCACCCAAGAGCGGGCCCTGAGGGTGTCCAAGGAGACTCCAGGAGCTCCAGGGGGGGCCATTCCAAGGACCGAGAGTGTCCAGCTGTGTTGAGTGCTCTGGCAAAGAGTGCAAACCCCTGAACAGAGAAGCACCCATCTACTTGTATCAGTCGCGTTTAAAAATTTCTGGATCTTATGATGCTTTGACGTTTTGGGGGCTTTTCGGTGAGACGGTCCCTCTCCAGAGGGGAGCGAATTCCTGGAGACAGCAAGCCACTCCCTGCAAACAGGCCTTTCACATGCAGACCAACAGTCCAGAGCCCACCCCGAGCACCTGCCTCTCTAACTCCTACCCAAGCCAGGATGCCCAGCCCTAAATCTCCAGCCAGGTAGTCGAGAGCCAGAGGTCCCTGATGGCCCAGGGCCCACCGGAATGACTCCAACCCACCAGGTCTGAGCCTGCCTCGCCAGGCCCTATCCTCAGCGACCACAGTGGAGCTTCTGGGCCAAGCTCCCCCTCCCTCCTAGGCTCCGGCCGCCCCTGGTGCTTTCCCAAGTGGCCCTGCACGGCCCGGCACGGCTCCTCCCTTGAACGCTGTAAGTGGTAGACTCTTCTTCGATGCCATCGACCGCCCGCGTCCTCCCTTGGTTACCTCTATAAGTTAAATCCCCGGCGCCCTGGCGAAACGCCACCCACCGTACCCTCCTGGGTGGTTACGCTGTCCCTCTTCCTGCCTTGGTTCTCACGGATGCACAGCCCAGAGCCTCTAGCCGAGCGAGCGCTTTCATAAACTGCACAGATTACGTCCTCGGCGAGAACATGCTGTCTTTCCAACCCCCCTCTGCCTCCTTCCTCCACCCCTGCCGGGGACCCAGACACTTACTGAGTCTTTCCTGGTTTTTTCCTTAGTCTTTGGGCCAAAAGATGCCCCAGGATAATGAAGAAATGTATTTACAGTAGCGATATTCGGTCTGGTGGCTTCTGGAATGAGTTATAGCCACAGGAGAATTTCTGAGCGGGTTTTTTTTCCCAGTGTGGAGGCAAGCGGTGGGTGGGTCACTGGTGAGCTCCCTGAGGCTCTAGATTCTTCATCCCGAGCCCTCAGCAGAGCCCGCTCCACGGCACGTGTGCCCACAGGATAACGAGCCCTGGGCTTGCAGACACCGCAGAGCCGCCGGGGACCCTGGGTGGCAGGGAGCTGACCCAAAGGGGGCTGCGTTCGGGTCCCTGTAATTGTGTCCCTTCACCCGCCGAATGATCCAGGATCTGAAAGCGAGGTATTTATATCTGTTCCGCAATCAGGCCCCGTAAGACGCCGGGCTGGCCGTGTTCCCCGGCCGCTAATCTGTGGCCGACTGTTCCAACACACTTGAGTTCTTAGAACAAAACAAAACGTCCCTCATTTCAGATGTTCACTAATTTAAACTGGCCCTGGGCCACCGGGCTCTGCGACCCCGCCTTTGTCAGTGGCCGCCTCGCTGCCCCCATCCAGGGCCCCTCTGGCGGAGGCAGCAGAGGCGTCGGCCCTCGTGAGGCCTGGACTCCAGCCTCCGCGTGGACCAGTGTGTAACGAGAGCCCCGCATCTGCTCTGACTCACTGTGCAAACATCCTCTGCCCTCTGGCCTCGCCGCCCCCCCTCCCGCCCGGCCCCCCGGGCCCTCGGGTTCCCAGGCCCGGGCCTCAGGGCCCTCTGATGGGACGCGCTGACCCCACCCCTGTGGACGGTGCTGCGTGAGGCACCGGGCCAGCTGGCCACCTGGTTCTGGAAGCCTCTCCCGGCAGTCTGAAGCCTGCTCGGGGCCACCTCTGCGGGGGGCTGGCCTTCTCAGGAAGGAAATGGGTCACTTTCTGTCTCTGCCCTCAGGGCCGGGAAAGGCCCGGCTGCGGGTGAACGTCCGCCTTCCAGTCAAGCCGCCTTGCCTTCATCCTCCGTTCAGCCACCTGGGCCTGTGCCCTGCCCCCCGCGGGCCCCCTCTTACCGGCGTCACCCTCCGAGACCCTCAGCCTGCACTCCTGCTTGTCCTCTGCGCTACTCCACGTCAGCCTTGTGGCCACTGCTCGCTCTCTGCCCGTCCACGGCCAAGCTCAGGCCCCCCTCCAGGCACGCCTGGAGCACAGCGGACCATTGCTCACTGCTGGATGAATAACTCCGGCACACCCAACTGTGATAACCTGCCCGCCTCTCCCACAACCTCTTGTCCTCCATCCTCAACTCCCAGGGGAGCCGGCATCTTGAGCACGGACTCTCCCTCCCTTCCTCCCTTCCCTCCTTCCTCCCTCCCTCCCTCCCTCCCTTCCTTCCTCCCTTCCTCCCTCCCTCCCTCCCTTCCTCCCTTCCTCTCTCCCTTCCTCCCTCCCTCCCTCCCTCCCTTCCTTCCTTCCTCCCTCCCTCCCTCCCTTCCCTCCTTCCTTCCTTCCTTCCTTCCTTCTTCCCTCCCTCCCTCCCTTCCTCCCTCCCTCCCTCCCTCCCTCCCTTCCTTCCTTCCTTCCTCCCTCCCTCCCTCCCTCCCTTCCTTCCTTCCTTCCTCCCTCCCTCCCTCCCTCCCTCCTTCCTTCCTTCCTTCCTTCCTCCTTCCCTCCCTCCCTTCCCTCCTTCCTTCCTTCCTTCCTTCCTCCCTCCCTCCCTCCCTTCCTCCCTCCCTCCCTCCCTTCCTTCCTCCCTTCCTTCCTTCCTTCCTTCCTCCCTCCCTCCCTCCCTCCCTCCCTTCCTTCCTTCCTTCCTCCCTCCCTCCCTCCCTCCCTTCCTTCCTTCCTTCCTTCCTTCCTTCCTCCCTCCCTTCCTTCCCTCCTTCCTCCCTTCCTTCCTTCCTTCCTTGCTCCCTCCCTCCCTCCCTTCCTCCCTCCCTCCCTCCTTTCCCTCCTTCCTTCCTTCCTTCCTCCCTCCCTCCCTTCCTCCCTCCCTCCCTTCTCTCCTTCCTTCCTTCCTCCCTCCCTTCCCTCCCTCCTTCCTCCCTCCTTCCTTCCTTCCTCCCTCCCTCCCTCCCTCCCTTCCTTCCTTCCTTCCTTCTTTCCTTCCTCCCTCCCTCCCTCCCTTCCTCCCTCCCTCCCTTCCTTCCTCCCTTCCTCCCTCCCTCCCTCCCTTCCCTCCTTCCTTCTTCCTTCCTTCCTCTATCCACCTCTCTCTCTTTAGGCTGGTTTCCCTAGGGCTCAGCATAATTTAACATGTAAAATGTGCTCCATCAGCAAGTGTAGAATGACTGGATCAGTGAAGAGCCCTGGCAGGAGCCCCTGTGAGGACTCAGTCTTGCCTTCAGCAAATATACAAGAAGCATCTCCTGAGCGCCAGGCTCACACGTGCTGTGCTCGGGGTCATGCCAGCTGCGTCCCTCTCCAGTCCCTCAGGACGTCCCCAGGTCTCTCCCTGGAGGGCTGGTAAGGGCGGGGGCCCCACGTGGGCCCACGCAGTAGGCTCTGCGCCATGCGTACCGCTCTCTGGGGCCATCCTCCAGGCCAAATGCTGATGTTGGGATAATCTCGTGGGCGGGGCAGGTGTTAGGTATGAGGACCCGTGACCCGGGGCATCCTTTGCTGCTGGAGCCTGGGTAGGTGCCTGCACGTGTGTGGGGCTGCGCTGTGAGGCTCTACCCTGCCCCATCCCTGGGCAGCACTTCAGAAGGACACTCCCCACTCAGGACTGGACACAGAGTGACATTTCCTCCTCCACAGGAGGCTTGAAGGGGTCACCCGTCTAGTCCAGCCGGGTGGTGGCCACAGAGACCTCATCTGCTAGATCACGGGGGTCCCCTGCGAGGGCTGGAGGGACGGCCCTTGGGCTCCTGCACCTGGGTTGTAGCCTCTTCACTGCGTTAACATTCTAATGCATCACCTGTTTGTTACAGGAGGCCCCACCAGCAGGGCGAGAAGCCCAAATGCAGGCTAGCTCAAAGTGACCGGCGGTTGCCAGGCTCAGGTTCACTGTGGATGGCTGTGCAAGTTGTGCACTTCACAAGCCCGGGCATCCGTCCACAGACCAGGATGTGACGTGCGCCCACAATGTGAGTTGTGCGGTGGCCGTTTCTATCCAGCTGCACCAGGTTTATGGACTGCAAGTTTGTGTCCCTCCAGTTCCACAGGTTGAAGCCCTAACCCCCAAGGTGATAGTATTTGGGGGTGGGGTCTTTGGAAGGCGTTGAGATTTAGCTGCGGTCATGGGAGTGGGGCCCCCAGACAGAGACTGGCTTCCTTATAGGAAGAGGAAGAGAGACCAGAGTTCGCCCTCGCTGCCATTTGAGTGAGAAGTGACACAGGGAGAAGGTGGCCATCCACAAGGCAGGAGGAGAGTCCTCACAGGAGACAAAGCTGCCGCCATCTTGATGCCAGACGTCCAGCCTCCTGACTCAGGAGAAACAAATGTCTGCTGCTGAAGCCACCCAGACAGTGGTTTTTGGTACAGCAGCCGAGCTGACTAATATGATGGTTATGGGTGACCACGGGGCTGCCCACTCCTTGCCTCAATCTCAGCGGCTGCAAGAAACTGCACGCTTGTTCCACGGACCTTTTCCTTTCCCCAGAAGGCTGAGATTTAAAGGGAATGTTGTAGACGAAGAACGAGGAAACGGGACAGAACCGGGGCCAGTCACTCCCCGTGAGTGGCTCGGTTTCCCCATCTGTGAAGGGAGCCTCGATTCTCATCCATGGTCTCTCCCGGCGCCAAATTCCATCTGTAATCTTGGAGGAGTTGCACCCAGCACAGCGTGGGGCCCGCTGCTCTGCATCTTCCAGGACATCCCTGCCCCTCAGCCACGGACGCCGGTCTCTCTCAGGGGTAGGGGTGGGGGCAGCCCCCGAACACGCTCCTTCCTGCCCACGCCCTGGGAGGACCCAGGCTGTCTTCGGAGCACTGAGTCTTCTCCTTTCTCCCCCTTTCCCCATCTCACCTGCGATTTACTTGTGCCTCTGTAAAGGTAAAAATCTGGAATGACTTTCCCTCTTTTCTCCCCTCCATTGCAGACTTTTCTGCATTGAAAACCTATTCAAACAGAACTGAGATCAAGCAGCATAGATGCTTTTCTAGCCTTTAGTCCCATTTGATCTCAGCCTTCATGGCCCACCCTTTCTTAACGAGGGAACACGCCACACACACCCAAGTGCCGGTGGTTCCTGACAGCCCTGGTGGGGCTCTGGCGAATCGCTGGTTAGAAAAAGTCGCAGTCAGTGCCAGAAACTTGCATTCACGCTGCATGAGGGCACGTAGGCTTTTCTTTCCTCCTGTGCCAAAGGCGCTCCTGGTGGACAGGAATGGCCACTGCGTGCTCACGGGTCCCAGGCACCGCTCGGAGTCATGGCCCGTGCGGGGGGGGCGGGGGGTGAGTGGCCCGCGTGTCCCCACCAGGCCCGCCTGGAGTGCAGTGTTCGAATATGGTGACCTGGAAGGGGGAGGTGGTTCTGTCTGTCTGCGCCAGGCTGGCCGCTCTGGCCGAGTCTGCGATTGTCATTAACGTGCTGTTGCCAGCGGCCACGACCTGCTTGTTAGCAGGGCTGCTGGACGGGAAGAGACTTGTTTTCCAGGAGCGAGGAGGGCTCTGGGCTCCAGGGGGTGCAGGTCCTGGGGCTGCTGGCTGGTCGTGTCGGGGTCTGGGTGCGCTCTGTTCCGGGGGGAGGGGAGCCCCCAGGTGTGTTCTCACGAGAAAGAGGGTGTAACTCTGAAACACCTACACATGTGGATTCTTCAGATACAACAAGCTGGCTGCCTGGGATCCAAGTTACGTCATCTGTTGTCGCCTGGCTTGAGAGAGGGCTGGGGAGGCAGAGAGAGAGAGAGAGATGCAGAGTGAGAGACGGGGGAGGGAAGGAGACACAGAGACAGAGAGGGAGACCCAGAGATACAGAGAGATACACACAGACAGAGATAGAAACAGAGAGAGACAGAGATAGACACACAGAGACAGAGGGAGATACAGAGAGATACAGAGATAGACACACAGAGACAGAGATAGATACAGAGACAGAGTGAGAGGCACAGAGACAGAGAGATACAGAGAGACAGCGAGATACAGAGTCAGAGACACAGAGACACAGAGTGAGAGACAGAGACAGAGAGACAAGCAGAGAGAGACAGAGAGAGGGAACAGGAGCCTGAAGGGTCGGCAGCCCCAGCCATGTTGGCTGAGAAGCACATTCCATTCTGGAGTTTTCACTGGAAACCAAACTCTCCAACCTGAGTTCTGTCACATCTTGAGCTTCAGATGAAAAAAACCTGATTTTTAAATATCAGGAGGAACCAGGGATTTAGAAACTTAGACGATCTCGCTTTTGCCAGGTTGGAACACTCTTCCCTTGTAAGCTTGTGCCTGCTTGTGATTCCCAAGCAGAGCAGGGCCCCTGACCACGTGGGCTGAAGGGAGATGTGTGGACGCAGTTCTCTCCAGCTGTCAGGCAGTCACCAGAAGACCCGCTGCTGGGCTGGTCCAGCCTCGCCGTCTGTGTTCTGCCCTCCCAAGGTGTCCCTCTGGAAATGCGCCTGCCCCCTGGATGCCCTCAGGTACCATCACCCGTCACCGGGGCTCTTCCAGCTTCCCACCAACATTAACCGTGGGGCAGACTCTGCCAGGGAATCTTGGCCGCCGTCTGGTAACCTGGGTGCCGAGGGCCTCCTTGCACACCACGTCTGGACAGGTGTGGCGTTCTCCTGCCGTGGAACAGGTGATGGGCCAGCGTCTGGTCGCTGTGTGCAAGTGTCAGGAGGTACACAGAGCCTGAGGGAGAAACACCCCCTTGTTGTTTCAAACGATGAAGGCACTGGGGGAAGTTTGTTACTCAGAATAACCTAGCCTGGGCTAACAGATACAGGAAGGAAATATTCCCTCCTGACTGAAAAGGAGCGAAGGGTCCTTAGAAAGGTATAACATGACTTCTCAAGGTCATGGGCCCAACTAACAGCAGAACAAGGTCAGGGCTATCTGACCCAAGGCTGATCTTTGAGCCAAAGCAGGAGATTGGGGTGGCAGGGAATCTGGGCTGAGTTGCTCCTTGTTTCTCCCGGGAATGACTCGGGCCCCTTCTTACGATTCCGTCCTCGCAGGATGGGGAAAAATGTTTCTGTACAAAGGAGCAGAGGCCAAGTTGGTTTTAAGATCTCTCAGCAGAGTACAAAACGCCAACTGGACCAACGTCCTAGTGAACATGAAAGATAAAGGTCCTGACCCTAAATTCCATGCCCGTCTGTTCTTAACCTTGTGAGGTGGCAACAGGAAGTCATCCTCCTATAGGCAACGTGTCCTTCTCCAAAGATATTCCTGAAGGGTGCGCTCCAGCTGGTCAAGAGAGCCAGATGGGGACGCTCGCTGAGGGGAGGTCACGGGGTGGGGGGGTGGCAGTGACACATGGGTTCCATGTGAATCTTTGTGCATTTTGGTTATAAAGTTGAAGAGTGCCTACATGGCTTTGGAAGGTCTTTAGGGAGGAAACGGAGGAGTGAACATTTCTGGATTAGATGCATGTGAGTGGTTTGTGTTGTAGGAGACTCTGAGACCTGGGTGGGAGGGCTCCTATCCCCTGTTGGGGCCTCAGTCTCGCTGTTTATAAAAGGAAAACGTGACCTTTCATCTCGCAAGGACTGCTTTACTCCTCAGCTAGATTCCTGGGACACGGTTGACTCTCTGGTAAGGAGACTCTCCCATCCCCCGTCCTGGTTTCCCACCAACATCCCAGACGTTTTCCGTGACAATTCACTAGAGGGTTTCTGTGTGCTTGCTGAAGGAATGGTTTTATTCATGGAATTCCAGGACGCCCCAGGAAATCCTTTGAGGCTCCTCGGAGAACTGTAGAACCAGGACTCCACAGCCACGTTTGTGGTTTGAGACGGTTAACGGGATGAATCCAGTTTGGGGAAAAGCTGACCTGTGACTAAGTGCCGTCTATAGCTTGACAGCTCTCGCTGCCACCCCCAGATGGAACGGATGGGGGCTCAGCCCAGCCACAGCCTCCAGGACAGCCCCCGGCCTCCCCCACGGCCTGCCACCTCGGCGGGGTGGCCCCGAACCTCCGCCGGCTTTGGTTCTGCAACTTTTTCCAACCCCGAAGCGTGATTCATGTCCCAGATCAACTTGTGGAATTTCTGAAAGCTGAGGAGTCTGCGCTTCCTAGAGGCTGCCCCGCTCCCACCTTCGGTGGCAGCCTGAGAAGGAAGCTGGGAAAACATGCACCGCATTCTTCCCGCGTGAAGCACCGTCCGCATCGGGGAGGAAGCGGTGGCTAAGAGCCTGCATGGCTCCCTGCGTCTCAGATGGCTCTTTTTTTTTTTTTTTTTTTTTTTTTTTTTTTTTTTTTTTTTTTTTTTTTTTGCGGTACGCGGGCCTCTCACTGTTGTGGCCTCTCCCGTTGCGGAGCACAGGCTCCGGACACACAGGCTCAGCGGCCATGGCTCACGGGCTTAGTCGCTCCGCGGCATGTGGGATCCTCCCGGACCAGGGCACGAACCCGTGTCTCCTGCATTGGCAGGCGGACTCTCAACCACTGCGCCACCAGGGAAGCCCTCAGATGGCTCTTTGTAAATTCGTTGAGACTGATCTTATTGGACAAGCCCAGCCGTTATCTGAACCCCCAGGGCGGCACACGCTCCGTGATGTTGCCATTTGCTGACAAAGACCGTGGATTATCTCTTCTTCCCACTGCTGTCGCTTTTCTTCTTAGAGGAAGAAAATACCGGCCGGCGTGGAGGTGGGTGGTCCATCCCTTGTTCTAGCCGGGGACACATTGCCATCCCGCAGCAAGGCAGTCCTCCGGGAGGACTCACGAGGCGCACTCCGCGTACTAGCAGTGCTGGTAGAGAGATGAATAAGCCCTGTCTGGTTAATTGCTCTTTGATTTCCCCCATGCCCATGGAGACCGGCCGTTTTCTGCTGAGCTTTTATCTGGAGTGGGTATCACCCCTGCTCCAGAGCGCAGCGATGAGAGATAAAGGCCACAGAGAAGCGGCGGTCTCTGTGGGTCTCTGAGCCATCGGGGGAGCAACAAGGCAGCCATTGTGCAGCCCACAAAGGGTCACTGGAGAGGGACCCACCAGAGGAGGTGGTGGGGAAGAGCTTCCCCGTGGGAACTCTTGCAAAACTGGGATCTACTGTGTGCTATGTGCTAAGGGGCGTCATGGGCAGTTTCCCTGCGGCTGAATAGGCCTGCAACCCTGATTCTTCCCCTTTCTTTTTAAATTTTTTTAGTTAATAAGCTTTCTTTTTCAAAGCAGTTTTGGGTGCACTGCAAAACTGAGGAGGAAGTACAGAGATCTGCCATATCCGTCCTCCCCACCCACTCTACTTACAACCCTCCTCCACTCTCACCGTCTCCCACCAGAGTGGTAATTTGTTACAACTGAGGGGCCTACGTTGACATGTCGTTATCACCGAAAGCCCATAGTTTACACTGAGGTCACTCTTGGTGGTGGACGTTCATGGATTTGGGCAAATATACAGTGACACCTATCCATCATTACTGTTTCATATGGAGTAATTTCACTGTCCTGAATATCCTCCATCTATCCAACCCCCTCCACCCCCCGGCAACCACTGAGGTCTTTACTGTCTCCATAGCTTTGTCTTTTGCAGAATGTCATATAGTTGGAATCACATAGTCTGGAGCCTTTTCAGATTGACTTCTTTCACTTAGTAACGTGCATTTAAGGCGCCTGCACGTCTTTGTATGACTTGATAGCCCATTTCTTTTTAGTGTTGAATATTATTCCACTGTCTGGAGGGACCACCGTTGATTTATCCGTTCACTTTCTGAAGGACATCTTGGTTGCTTCTAAGCTTTGGCAGTTATGAGTAAGTGTGCTATAAACATCTGTGTGCCAGTTTCTGCGTGGATATGTTTCCAGTTCATTTGGGTAAATATCAAGGAGCGTGATTGCTGGATGATACGGTAAGAGTGTGTTTAGTTCCGAAAGAAAACTCCACATTGTCTTCCAAAGCGGCTGCACCATTTTGCCTCGCGCGCCCATCAGCCACGAGTAAGAGTTCCTTCTCCACATCCTCCCCAGCATCTGGTGTTGTCAGTGTTTTTGACTTTGGCCATTCTCACAGGTATGTAGTGGTATCTCATCTCATTGTTTTAATTTGCATTTCCCTAATGACATATGAGGTTGAGCATCTTTTACACTTATCTGCCATCCGTTTATCTTCTTTGGTGAGGTTTCTGTTCATGTCTTTTTTGCGGTACGCGGGCCTCTCACTATTGTGGCCTCTCCCGTCGCAGAGCACAGGCTCCGGACGCGCAGGCTCAGCGGCCATGGCTCACGGGCCCAGCCGCTCGGCGGCACGTGGGATCTTCCCGGACCGGGGCACGAACCCGCGTCCCCTGCATCGGCAGGCGGACTCTCAACCACTGCGCCACCAGGGAAGCCCTCTGTTCATGTCTTTTCCCCATTTTCAATCAGGTTGTTCATTTTCTGATTGCTGAGCTTTAAGAGTCCTTTGTATATTTTGGATAACAGTCCCTTATCAGATGTGTCTTTGCAAATATTTTCTCCCTGTCTGTGACCTGTCTTTTCGTTCTCGTCACATTCATTTTTTGCAGAGCAGGTTTTTAATTTTAATAAAGTCCAGCTTATCAATTCTTTCTTGCATGGATTATGGTTTGGTGTTTTATACAAAAGGTCATCACCGTACCCCAGGTCATCTAGATTTTCTCCTGTGTTACCTTCTGGGGGTTTTATAATTTTGCATTTTACATTTAAGTCTGTAATCCATTTTGAGATAGTTTCCATGAAGGTCTGTGTTTAAATTCTTTTCTTTTTTTTTTTTTTGCACGTGGCTGTTCAGTTGTTCCAGCACCATTTGTTGAAAGAGTATCTTTGTCCATGTGTTGCCTTTATCCAAAGCCTTATTTTTAATACTTGATTCATCATGTGTCATATTCTTTGGACATACCATAATATATTTATCCAGTTTCTATTTTGGATATTGATTGTATGTTTCATATCATTTTGCTAGTAACTGTCGTAT